>NC_071622.1:23322053-24625803 GCF_014839835.1 Dryobates pubescens | reverse complement strand
AAGTCCTTTATAAAATCCACTGTGTAATGGCTTCTCTGCTGTGCCACAGTAGGAGCAAGATCCTACTGCTGAGCAGTAGCTTTTGCTCTCCTAGTAAGCACCCAGCTTATGATATATTTACACCTTACATGTTGCTTTTGAGCTGCCTTACATATGTTTCCTGCTATATGCTTTATATACCTTTGTCCTATTCTCAGTGCATGTTATTGACTACTTTTTTGACAGTATGCTGCATAAATTACATTTCCATCTTTAATCTTGAAAGTAAGACACAATGAAAATTAAGAAAGAAATGTCCCTTTTAAACAATGTGTTACTACTACTTGCTACTAAATTTGTGTTTCAATAGATGAGATGAAGAAAGTTGCAAATATTTTTTGAGATAGGCAGAGGCTCTTCTCCTTTAAGATGTACATATTGGTAATTCTTGAACATTAAAGACATTTAATTTTTTTAAAAATGCCTGAATAGACATAATCAAAGACAAAATTAGGAACTAATATGCCAAAATAATGCATTAAAGTGGTCTGTTATGAAAAAGTTTTTCCTCCGGTTTTCTGTTGATGCTCTAGGACTTGGCTCAGTATGTAAATGAAGTGAAGAGAGATAATGAAACACTGCGTGAAATTAGACAGTTTCAACTATCAATAGAGAATTTGGTACGTGATATTTTGTATTCATACAGCTTATAAATAGCTTTTCATCAAGTATATAGATAGATGGATTTTTTTCCCCCCATTTCATGAGAGATTATAGTACTCGGTAATTAAGTATAAGTATGCTTTGCTTGGTTTAGCGTGACATGAATACTGAAGTACAGAAATCTCTACTTTGTGGGGTCTGGCTGTGGCTAAATACATTGGAATAGTTAAATTTGTTAAATTAGTTATATTTGTGCAGTGATTCAGATGGTTTTTGTAATGGGAAATTTCCTCTGCACTGAAGAAAAAATGGAATGGACTGATTCTTCTGTTTAGTTTTAGATGATAGTGAGGCAAAGATGATTTTCAGGTATGAAAAGTCTTTTATTGTGGTTAAAAGGAGTGAGTGGTATACAGTTTGTGTCACCACCTTCATGCTTTTGCTATATTGAACTGTATATATTACTCTTTCAGAATCATTCCCTCTTGCAATATGGAAGACCTCAAGGTGATGGGGAAATAAGGATAACTACATTAGACAAACGTGCAAGGCAAGACAGGTGATGTTACAACTTTTTGTGTTTGCTATTAGAAAGCCTGTAAAGTAACTAATTTTATGGTTAGTTCAGTGATTCTTGAGAGTACTATCTCTTTCACTGTGCATTTACAGAGCCTGTCCACCATTTACCAAGTGAATTTGCAAAATGATCCATGGGAAGTTAGCTGTTACGTTGTCACCCGTAGACCACCCAATACTCTTGAAAGTACTAAGCCTTTAGCAAAACTACTTTCAGTCTGTTTTTATTTCATTATTCTTCTGTTTAGTTGTTCATCTTTAAAATTTTACATGCCACAGATGTGTAGAATAAGATTTTGGGTTTTGGCTTTCTGGAGTGTTTTGAACCATCTTTACATTGTATTTTTCATAGGCATATCTTCCTGTTTGATCTAGCTGTAATTGTTTGCAAACGGAGAGGTGACAATTATGAAATGAAGGAAATAATAGATCTTCAGAAATACAAAATTACAAATAACCCCACTACTGATAAAGAAAATAAGAAGGTAAATATTTGTTGCTAATTCCTATGCTTTTAGCAGCTATCTGGACAATTTCTTTTGGTTATCTGAAATATTTCTTGTAGTTTTATGTTTTAATTGTAAGTGGAAGGGCAACCAGCACCAGAACAAGAGGACACAGTCTCAAGCTATGCCAGGGGAGGTTTAGACTGGATGTTAGGAAGAAATTCTTCATAGAGAGAGCAATTGCCCATTGGAATGGGCTGCCTGGGGAGGTGGTGGAGTCACCATCACTGGAGGTGTTTAGGAGGAGACTTGATGGGGTGCTTGGTGCCATGGTTTAGTTGATTAGATGGTGTTGGATGATAGGTTGGACGTGATGATCTTGAAGGTCTCTTCCAACCTGGTCTATTCTATTCTAGCATTTCAGCTTTTGTTTATTTTGATGCAATTGAAACATATGAGTAAGTAACTTCTAAGTGAACACTATAATATGGTCTTGTTATTCCTCAAACCCAGGAATTAAGGAATGTACAAATGCTGCTCTTAAAATTTTCCTTTCTTTATAACTGATGACCCTTTTGTATTGCCAATCTTTTTATGCAGTGGTCTTATGGCTTCTACCTCATTCATATCCAAGGTCAAAATGGTTTAGAAGTTTATTGCAAAACTAAAGACTTGAAGAAAAAATGGCTGGAGCAGTTTCAGATGGCTCTGTAAGTATATTTTTATTAGGGTAGATTCACATTAATCACCAGTGTAAGGATATAACTTCAATTATGCTGAACTGCTTTCATGTTTGTGTTTTTGATACAGCTTAGTTACCTATTTTATGTTACTTTCTGAGAAGTGACTGATGTCTTCATTTACAGAATGTCTTTTCCTCTAGGAAATGACAGAGGGCACTCTTGGCTATGTATTACTTTCCAACTTTGCTGCTGAGACTGTTTTAGTAATACTGTCTTAAGCAGCCAGTGGGGAAAATAATTTTTTGAACAGTAAATATCTAACAGAATAGTGACATTTTCCCCCTTCCCATTTTAATTTTGATTAACTGAAGTATATTTTTTTTGAAAGGTAAGGCTGATGATTTGAGAGGGGATTCTGGCATCTTTCCTAGTGCTTTTAATGAATTTATTGTTTAGCATTTGGATCAGGTTGCTTGGTTTATGAAATTTAGTTTCAAAAGGCTGATTTTCTTTGTGTGTTTTTGACTAAAAGAGGAAGTTGCTTTAGACTCCTTGGAAAGTATGTTGTTCAGATGCAGCACTGAGGGTTACATTATTATTATGCAGCATGAGCTTTGTTTCCATTTCTGAGTCTTGTCAGAAAGACAAACACCATTACTGACCTCTCAGATATTCTGATTAAATTCAAAACACATGAACAAGGGATTCAAATGACCAGGTGATGCTTGTTTTGTGTAAACCAACAACACACCCACAAAACACAAAACAAACAAAACCCCCAAAAAACAATTAAGAGGGAGTAAGATACTTTCAGTATCTCAGAGATAACATTAATAAAGATTGTTTTGGATGTGACTCTAAAGATATATGTATTTAGAAAAAAGGCTATTGTGAGCTGATGTGAGTGAAACTTGGTCATAAATTATATATACAATTAAAAACCCTCATAGTATGATGAGTGCTAATGGTTTAAATGAAAATATAAGTGAAGAGGGCCTGGCTATATGGATATTTTCAAGTCTTACTGGGGTTCACATCTTGTTAATTTCTGTTGAAACCAAAAAAGGCTTGTGTTGTGGCAAATCTTTCTGGGTAGCATGGTGGGGGACAGGAGGAGTGTTTGTACATATTCAGAGAGCTGAGTGTTTTGCTGCTCTCTGTGCCTGTGCTCTCCCTGTAATGTCATTATTGGTATTTACTTGAGCATAGATAAAACGTAGATTAAAAAGCATGAGGAACTCAGATTTATTAGAGCATTGCAACTGTTGACTGATCTTCAGGTATCGTGGCCTAGTGCACAAAACTCTGCAGCCAAGCAAACCAAAAGCTGCCCCAGGAGCTAAGGGAAGCAATGAGATCTATAATTTTTCTCCAGGACCATATCCTTAATTCTTCCCAAACATTTTTATGGTTTGTGCAGGGCCACCCTCACTGTTGCTGTGTGTGTGGTGAGTGAGTGCAGCTGCTTATCCTCACATAGTGCTGGTACCAGCCAGTGCTCAAAAGCTGGTTATGGGCATGCCTTTTACCGCTGCAGGCTGCCCTATGTGAACAGAGCAAATAGGACCTGAAGGGCTGACAAGTTAACATGCTACTCTTTGGGCAGATGGAGTTTGTTGTTGAGAATGAGCAGAGCCTAGTCTTTCGTGGACGTTTGTCCTTCTCATAAACCCACATCTCTGGTTTAACCTCTTCACCTGTAATTGAAGACTGCAATGCAGAGGCAGGGGAACTGGAGTAGCAGGCCTCCTGTAGGTCAGGGTGAGGTGTCCCCTGATATAATGGCATAATGTGCATTGGGCAATGCTTTCGCTCCCATATGCTGTATTTGGGAATAAATCAAACCAAGCATTTTTGACATTTGGTTGTTTCAAGGGTCTTACTGCCTACTGTATAGGTTATCTTTTCTAGTCTGTTTCTACTCTGAAAAGTAGCCATGATTGAAATGATTCTATTACTCATCATACTCAATTAGAATTGCTGCTTTCGTGGGTGAAATACTTTTTATTGCTTAAAAGCAAAAAGAGTCTGCAAAAAGAGCACAGTTGAAGGGGTGAATTACATTATTTTTTTGACTATCAGAAATTTTACTTGCTGAGTTCCAAACAGAAATTGCAATGCAGTTTTGTTGCCTTCAGGATAGCATTCTGTATGAAGTCAGGTCTGTGCAAGTGCTAATCTAAGAACATAACAGGAGAACAGATTAGGATCTCTCTCCCTATTTTTAAATTAAGAATTAGCCTTGATGCCTTTTGTTGGCATAACTGTTAGCTAGACTGTAATTTTTTTTTCCCCTCCATTTTTTAGGGTCTTAGGTGTTTATACCAGTGTATGAACAACAGTGATGACAGTTATGTTAATGGAAAGTCATCCACTGTTGAAATACTGGTGTCATTGAGATGAGAGTTTTTCTCCAGCTATGGAAATCTTATGTAATTGATGAAGTATGAAACAGAGGAGAGCACTGCTTTGCTGTCTAGGCTTTGTTGATGTTTGAAGGGCTGGAATGCATTAAGCACTCCAGATATGGGAAAACTTTTGAGGAAGGAAGATGAAATCCCAGAGCTGTTTCCAGTGTGTTACTTTTCAGACTACTAAGTTTCTTTTAGAAAGCTTGTTTCACAAACCTGTGAAAACATTCTGACTCTTAGCCACCTCTGTTGTTAGGGTGATATGGGGTGAGTTGTTTTGTTGTGAGGGAGGTTGGAAACAATGTGTTACTGGTCATAAGAAACTGAGCAGATTGTTTTTGTTCATACAGCAGTTCTGTTGCTTTGCTATGTATTGGCTGTTATGCTATTTAGAAAGCGTATAGCAGCACACCACCTTGATTTTTTTTAAACACCCCCCCCCCCCAAAGTGTGTTGACACTATCTGATAAGTATTTCTTTGTGTGTGGTTTGTTTCATGATCACAGCAGAGCATGGAGCAGGTGCATGTTGTCTTCCATGGTACACACCTTCCCTGTGGAAAATCATACTCTGTGTTTTCACAGTGGTTTAATATATGACTCCATTAGTGCAATATGGCATACAATATCTTATGCTGCTTTGTGCTGAATTTATTTTGTCAACATGGTGTCTAATTTGCTAATTTCATTAAGTCTTTGTCTGGTTTCTCAATTGTGCTTCGCAATCCACTCTAAAATTGGCCATCAGCAAACTTTTCTTCCATAAGCAAAACTAGAAATGAGTAGATTCAGATTGGATGTTAGGAAGTTTTTCACGATGAGGGTGGTGAGACACTGGAACTGGTTGCCCAGGGAGGTGGTAGAAGCCTCATCCCTGGATGTTTTTAAGGCCAGGCTGGGTGTGGCTTCTAGCAACCTGATCTAGTGTGAGGTGTCCCTGCCCATGGCAAGGGGGTTGGAACTAGATGATCCCTGAGGTCCTTTCCAACCTTGACAATTCTATGATTCTGTATGTATTTGCAGGTAGGAACACATCACACAAATGCTGTTTAGGAAGAGATTAGGTTTTAAGGGATGTGTGGAGATTGTCTGCTTTGGTCTCCTTTTGGGCTTAGGTTGCTTAAGGCATTGTCAGCTTGAGCTTACTACTGCTGGATTTCAAGACGCACAAACCCAATATTGTCAAGACTCGTGCAGCAGTGTTGTAACATGCCTTTTAATTAGGCTTTACTCAACCTCTCTCTTTCACAAACTGAGAAGTGCAAGACAACCTCTTGCAGGCAGAGGAACAGGCCTTTTTATGAAGGTACTTAGTTAAAATTTCACCCTTAGAAGTTCCATGGTTGTAGTTTCTTCTTTGACATTGTTACTGAAATTGCAATATTAACATCATGTCTCATTAGTAATACCTAAAATATCAGTGAGAAACACCTGATCATTATAGTGATTAGGGTATGCATTAATTGCATGGAGTTAATGAATCTGATTTTTTTTTTTTTTTGCTTTTAAACATGCAAATAAAAGATTTCAGACATGAAAGCTGTACATGCCTCAAAACCATTAGTGATTTTAGTTTTAATTACACCGTGTGTAAGTTCTAGGTCACGACAGAGGCGGTGTAGCAGCTCAAGTACAGTCCAGTATGTTTTTGAAAAACTGCGGTTTGAGTTAAACATGAATTTGCACCCTGTAGCTCAAGAGATGCAGAGCACATAATCTGATTCTAGGGAAATAATCCCAAGATTTACCGATTCTGAAACCTGATAGGTATTTGTGCAACATTTTAGGTTAGGCAAGCTACATAAGTTGCAGATAGACCTCAATGGTTTTCTAAATTTTAAAGAAAACGAGTACAAGAAACAAGGTTGGTGAAAATGTTCTTTTACCTATGGCCATACCTCCGGATTTGGAGTGCAGTCTGACTAATGACAATGGTCAGATTCAGCTCAAATAAATCCATTCTGTCAGATAGTGCATTAATAATGCATATGCATTAAGACTTCTTCTGAAAGAATATTTGAGCTCTGGCATATTGAACACTGACATTAAATTAAAGCCTTTGAATCAGAGCATGTTAAAAGCCTTAGATATTTGCTGCATTTTTCCAATAGCCTGCAAAGGTGTTTTACTTTGTACCAACCTCACAGAGCTTACCAAAGTAGTTAATGAGCAAATCTGCCAGGGCTTTGCCAAGATGAATGCCAAGTTCATGTCTGCTAAAGAAGAGTGTTTGCTTGTTCTTTGCTGTGACTTGAGGTTGGTGGGTTTTCTTATTTTTCTTTCCTTTTTTCTCCTTTTCCCAAATAATTCTTCAGGGTTATAAGCAACCATTCACAACATATATTTATAGTTAAGTAATTTCTTTAGATTATTCCAGATGCAGCAAAAACTGTGTGAAGGTTCTGAATGTGATTAAGAGCACAGTGTAAGGCCAACATAATTTATGAAAGCAGTGTGTAAACACTTGGAGATGGTAAATATACTTTGCTGTTACATCTTCTGGTTCACAAAATCCAAAGATTTCCCAGTCTTTTTTTTTTTTTTTTTTTTTTTCACAACTTGACTTACAATGTGTGAGGTGTATTACTATGAAAATTAATAGGGGTATCTTAAAATACAGTGATTTGTGGTGACACTGCATCATAATAATAAAGTACCAGCATCTAAATATCAGTTTTTAAGCAAGATGTTAGTTTTATCCAGGCTTAAAACATGGAGTGCTGCATTACATGTTTGCCCTGAAAATATGGCTATATGAAAAGATGTGCTAGTTTCTCCCTGCCAACAAGTGCTACATTTTGTCTTATCAAATTTAGGTGTTTGGCTGGTAATTTGCAAGTTTATGGTAGTATTTATCCTCTACTTTTACCATTTTTTTACTCTAAAGTGTAGACATTTGTCTTCAGTTACATGTAAATATATGATAAAATATTTAAAGCTCATCAAGACAAACAACTTCATAAATTTGAATTTCTAAGCTTTAGAACTCTCACAAGTAAGACTCAACCAGTGAATATTAAAGTACATAAAGTACTGATGCTTTTGATTTAGCAATACTGATGTGTGACAGAGCTTTGTTCCTGTCAGGTGGTGTTTGAAAAATGTTAAATGGGAACAGATTAGCTCAAAGCAGTCCATCTCCTATGCTTTTCAGGGAAGCATGCTGATAAGGAAAAAAGAAAAGCATTATCTTGTTTGAAACAATGTAGTATATTTCCAAGAAGTTAACAAGATAATTTCCTTGATCTCAAAAAAGCTAGTCATCATACTATCAAATAAGCAAATTTCCCAGCAAAGTCTTAGAAGTTGTGCGTGCTTGATCAAAAGCACAATTTACTTGTGATATGGTTAATTCAATTATATAACATGTCTTCCTGATGGAGACTCTTTGATGTGGGAAACCAGAATGTTTGAGTATTAGCATATAGAGAATTGATTGATTGATTAATTCAGTAAATAACATCTTCAAAGATGATTCTGAAATACAACAGCCTGAGCTGGTGCAGAGAAAATGAATTAGCTGTAAGTAATCAGCATTGCTTCCAAAAGGATAGAAAGAAGCCAAAAATCGTCCTTTGTGAAACGGCATTGCCTGTCTCCAGTGAGAATGCCCCTGAAGAATGTCGTTTTCTCTCTTCACCTTTTCAGAGGAAATAACAGCACCCTTGTATTGACTGAAAAACATTTATTTTTGGATTTCTCTCTGCACTCTTACCTTGTGATTTTGTTACACAAATGCCTATAGCAGCATTTTGTATGAAATGATCAGTTGGAATGGTGATAGCTGCACAGATCCAAAATGTTTCATATGGAAGGAAAGGGTGGGGCAAATGTAAGGCTTGTTTTGCTGTTTACAGGGAGCAGGACTCTAAGGGAAGACTGCTGTGCAGCAGAGCAGAGAGTGAGGTTGAACGTCTTCTGGGATCAACTTTGTAGTTCTTTGACTGAAGGCTGTCTCATTTGACAGCAACATACATAGTTTGGTGTTTCTTAACTTCTACTCTCCATGTTACTACATTAAAACATTTAAATATGTGACAAGTTAGGTATATTTTGTTGCTTAGTTGAATTCTTCAAAGTATTCTGAGATGCTTAGTACCAGTTGTCATGAGTAACTTCTAAGATACTTAACATTTTAAAAGGAGATCACTTTGGCACAAACTAGGAATTTTAACTCAGGATGTTGTCTTATGTATTTCTGTTTGCTTTGAATAACTTAAAAATAGTTAAGGCAGATCTAGGCTTATTGATGCGTTTTTCTGCAGTGATGTCAAATATTACAGTAAGTAAATCTGGAATGAAAATTGTCAGTGTCCTCAGGTATTAACCTTTGCCGTTTTCTTTCTAGGCAACACTTCATGAACACAGCATCAGGTTTCATGTCACATACACTTTTAAGTTGTTCTTCAGCAGTTTGTGCTCAGGGTGTTCATAATTCTGAGCAGTTCTGTGTGGAGCATTTTAAATGATTTTTAAGGATAATATGGAGTGCAGAATAATGACAGCTCTAAAATGCAAAGGTCTTACTTGGGGTTGAGAGTCGACGAGGGTTCAAGGTATTGAGTTCTATCTATCCTCCCTGTAGTATTTCATCTTTTAATACTTAAAACAGGTGCAATTCACTGCTGACTCCTTATGTGATACTTCATGCATCTGCTTATTTGTTATACCTTTGGGCTCACAGGTGGGCATACGTACATTGGCTATTCTCTAGAGCCAAGTTTTAATCACCTGAAATAGCTACTCAGTTTCAAATAGAACAGACTTTTGAAATGTGGGGATATTTTGCAAGCATCTACATGCAATCAAATCCTGCATAATTTGTTGTGATATGATTGAAGAGACCGATATGGGAAAAAGGTTTTTTTTCAAAACAAAGCTTTTGAAATTATCATTAGAATTTAGGAGCATGCCAAGCCCAAAGAAAGGGCAGCTGTCCTGTTCTGTTACACAGAACCTGTTGGACCTTGTTGGACAGCCTGTTACCAACCCAAGAAGATCCATATCTGGTCACTTGCTGCTGTTCCAGGTCACTCAGAAAAATGCACTTTTGGCATTGCTGCTAGGTGACCATAAGGTTCCTCTTCAATTAAAGTTTGCAGTCCCCACTGAGTTATGGCAACCTGGAGGAACATCTCTGGGCTTAAATGATACCTGTGAGGTTTGTTGTCAGTCCCCTGAAAAGAATGGCTCTGTTGAGTCAGTGTTTATAATGCATTTGTGGAAGAAGTTATCTACTCAACAGCATCTAGGTCAGCACCTGCTCTTGTTAATACTGTCTTGTTTTGCAGCGAATTCACTTGGAAAAGAGCTTTCTTGATCCATTTGCAGAGTTACTTTTGCATTTCTTCTTGTGATGTATTATTTTCCTATGTGTGCTGTGATTCCTGTAGTTAAGCGTGGATGTGCTTTTGGAAGTGGAAAAAGGATTTGTGTTTATCTGAGGAATATGAGATGTTTTTCACATGGTGGTGTGTTTGTTTGTTTGGTTTTTTTTTTAAACCCTGTAATACTTTTTTCTTCCAGTTTAATGGGGGAAAAAAAAAAAGTTTAAAAACATGTGAAGTCTGGGAAGGAAAAGTTGAGTTGTTAATTCCAGAGAAGCAATTTCTCAACATTCCTTGAAGTATTTTCAGTTAGTATAAGCAACACCTTCTTAGTGGTCTAGGCCTAGAGTGTCAAGGAATCTGTACAGGTCTTAATTGCTGAAGTCAAGCTGGTATTGAAAAGCTGCCAAGGAAGCAATTAGAAGAAATCGCTGTCAAAGTACAGCAGGAAAGGCAGGGGACTGCTCAGTAGTGGAAGACAGCAGTGGGTCTTGTAGGCAGGTTATTTAAAGTGCAGTTTCCCAGCTGTGGTATTAAAAGTAATAGTAAATAGACTTAGAATAAAAGAGAGTTTCTGTGCTGTATTCTGAAGTCTCTGTCCTTTATCTCCTTGCAAACTACGAAGCCACAATGTGGTAGACTTGCAGTGCTCTCTGCTGCTGAATACCTTTTTTCTAGTGCTGTGGAATTGTCATCCATATGATTGCATCCATCCTAATTGCTTCTACTTTTAACATTTTTACAGTACTACCATTTCCCCTTTCTGTGCACTCTTTGAGTAGAGGCAGTGTTATTTACATTTCATTAATTTCCTATTTAAAATTTAAACTTGCTATAAGAATTTAATTAATCAGTGCAATGCTTAATCCTCTCTCTTTGTTTTTTTTGGGTTTTCTGGCAGCCAGTAGACTTCTAGTAAAATGTTCATGGAAAACTTGAGACAATAGTTCTTAAAGCCTGTAAGGCTAATGCTGAAATCTCTGAAGGGCAAAACATTCAAGGGAAGATGTATTCAGTATGTCTAAAAGTTGTGAAATAAGGGTTTTTCATTGTTTAGGTCTTTAAAAATACGACCCTTCTAGAAATGAAGGCCAGGATTTTCATGTGCTTATTCTCCACATGAGAAAAGAGGAAGAAGAAGCTACACTAAAGAATCTCTTAGCCTTTTACGTATTCTCTTGAGACACATGACCTTTAGTAATGTACACATTTAGTAGAAAGATAAGATGGAGTTTTAGGCCTGAAATTTTAGCAGCTTGCCTGGTACATTTTATTTTGTAAGCCTTAACTGTGTAGAGGAAGTTTAAACTAGCATGTTTGTGCCTGTCCCACTGAAGAAATGACAATTTTTTCAGTTTTTCTATATATTTTTTTCTTGCTGGAAATGAACATGAATGTAAGAGTGCTGAAAAATCACTGCTAGTAAGTAGCCAAATGCCAGTTGTATGCTATTGCTATTCAGACATGTTCTTACCTTAATGCTTTCACATCAGAATGTGGTTTTGTTTAAATAAGCAAATAACATCCTTTATGTCGATGATGTATGCTTTGCATTGCAGTATACATCTTGGAAACATTTTGTACCCAAGGTGATCAAAGGTCAGTTTGGTAAAATGAGGTACAGAACTTACACTGTTGGATATGAGAAGATTTTTGATTTAACTTAATTATTAATGTTCCAATTATAACATTTTCATGAGGGTTAATAATTACTACTTAGGTTTTTGATCTGTTATATCAGCCACTATAGGAGAGTTAGAAATTATTTTATTTTATTCATATGCACAATTATTTTCTTATTTGAGGTAGGATAGTAGAGGGAATTTATTCCATAGGCATAGGTGCCTATATGTTTTGTGTGATGAGATAATTTTGTGCTATAGTCTGTGGTCAGATGTACCATTAATTGAAGTGAAGATTATTAGTAGAATGAATTGTCACTGCAATAGCTTGTAGGTAATGGTTGATAATATGACACTTTCTGACACCTTTTATGAAGGTGTTGCATTATATGGGTGGCTGAAGACAGAGCTGGCCTATGTTCAAATTATGGAGAAGTAAGAAGTGCCACTGCAAATGCATTTAAAAGGGGAATACTTTGTATGCATGAGGTCACCTAAAAAGGAGTGCTTTGGAGTCTGATGATATTAAGGGCAATTAAATAAGGTACCTGGATAATCCTTTTCTACGCTGAACTCTGCAAACTTTACTGAAGAAAGTTGTGTTCACAGATGCGGAATTGACTGAAGGTAGTCATTTGGCTCCTTGAGCAATGGCTCCAGTGGCTGATGCAGAGACAAGAATTGCGTGTCCAAATGACTAAGGAGACTAGCGAGACAAGCACCTGCAGGTCTCTGGGTTGGTGGTGTAGCTGTGAATTGGTCCCTGTGGGACTAATATTCAGCAAGAAGCTTGGAAAGAGAAAGCTTTACTCAAAAGGCTTAGGGGCAGCCCAAGGACGTTGCTGTAGTGACTGGAGTAAATCTGGTTAAGGGGATCCTGCACTGTGCAGGAGAGGGCACTCATGGTTGTCCCTTACAAAAACTCTGCTGCTGAATTGAGGAGAGAATTGGAAAAAAATTACTTACTACAGATTCACTCTGTTTCTGTATCCTGACATTTTATCTCTACTACAGTGCAGAAGTTAAAACAGCCTGGGCAAAAAGTAGAAGAGAATAAGGGAAACCATTTTTGACTCCCCACATTGCTTGTAAAAGTAAGAGACATGGTTTTGCCATAAAATGAAAAAAAATATTACTTACCTTGGATTAAATGTTCTTGGTATATGGTTGACTTCCTGCTTTGGCCACTGATCAAGATTGTTTGACAGGAGAAATGGATAAAACAACTTCTGTAGAGAGCCTGGGGCACCCTACAGAAGTTGTTGTAGGAGGAGAACTGAGGGTTCTGCTCCTGCGTGTTAGAGGGCTTGACTAGTGACTCTTACAGCATGATGGGGAAGGAACCCTGAGCTGCAGGAATTGCCTCAATATGTTTGATTTTTTGAAACAATTGTGTGTAGTTTCCCCACCCCACCTGGCAAAAAAATCTTCCTTCTGAAGAAAATAGTATTAAGCTAAAAAATAACGTTGACCTGACATATGTATTTTTTCTATTTCTTTGAACATGACCACAGGTTGGGAAGTAGAAGGGAAAAGATGATTTGAGAAGGATGAAGTGTTCTTTCATGGTAGTGAACGAATAAGAGTATAAAAGATGTGTAGGAGGTGAAGAAAAGCCAGTTTTTCAGATAAGGAATTAATTGAAGTAATCACTAGTCAGTTTTTTAGATAAAAAAATTTCTTGAAATAACCATTGGAATCTTACAATCACTAAATTAAAACCTGGTAGGTTGAAAGAAACGGAGAAATTTCCTTGCAGAGAGCCAAAGCTGTAAGCCTGCATATCTAGATAAATCTTCTGTCTTGTTTAGGACATTATAATTTGATCATTTAGCCCGTAGGTGCAGTAGGAAAATTTATTGAAAAGCAAGTGGAGGGCCTGTGACAGCTGTTCAGTGAGGCAGCAGCTTCATTCTTTCCCATTTTACCACTATGCCTTCCCCCCCCCGCTCCTCTTGGGCAAAACTTTTTCTATTAAGGACTGTAAAATGAAACAGAATGGCTTTATAAAATATGAAGAAACTAGAATGTTACTTCTTATGTAAAGAAGAATGAGCAGAGTGTATCATCTTTGTTCTCTTAATAGGAGGCATATTTTCTGTAGTTCATGTATTCCAATCTTGGTGTAATATAGCCTGAGAGAAGAATGGAAAAAAAAATGTGCATACGAAAGGAAGTTATGCAGTCAATTGCTTGTGTTAAATAACTGTCTGTATGATGTTGCAGTGTTTTTCTTTTCACCTACTATACTTACTATTTTTTGAAGAATGATCCTGTTCTAATTAAATTAATGGAATCTTGTTTGGTTTGTTCCTGAAAAATGGTCAGGTTGTTAGGATTAATTTTATATGTTTCCAATCTGTGAGTCCCTGCAGTTAGGCTAATATTTTTTCAAGTTGTTTTGCAAGCTATCCTGGTCTGAACCAAATGGTCAACAAAATCAGCTTTTGTTGGGAACATTAAGTAGTGTAACAAGTTCCAGGGAGTTTTCATGATTATCCATCGTTAACTCTGAGGCCCAAGAGGTTTCAGCAACCCCTTGGCAAACATTCCAAGGAAGATCTGGGTGTGCTGGTTGTGTGCAGAGAAGGGCCATGAGGATGATTAGAGGGCTGGAGCTCCTCTCCTATGAAGAAAGGCTGAGAGAGTTGGGGTTGATCAGTTTGGAGAAGAGAAGGCTCTGTCAATACCTTATTCTGGCCTTCCAGTATCGAAATGGGGCCTACAGGAAAGCTGGGGAGGGACATTTTAGGATGTCAGGTAGTGATGAGACTAGGAGGAATGGAGCAAAAATAGAAGTAGGTAGATTCAGATTGGATGTTAGGAAGAAGTTCCTCACCATGAGGGAGGTGAGACACTGGAACAGGTTGCCAAAAGAGGTGGTGGAAGCCTCATGCCTGGAAGTTTTGAAGGCCATCCTGGACATGGCTTTGGGCAACCTGATCTAGTGAAAAGTGTCCCTGCCTATGGCAGGGGAGTTGGAACTAGACAATTCTTAAGGTGTCTTATAGCCCTGAAATACAGGCCTTGCTCTGTAGTGTTAACAGCCACAAAATAATATATTTCTCTCCTGATTTAAAAAGTTCTTTACTATTTTGAGATCAATTTTATCCTCATATTGGTACCTTCCTGCTGTGAGTGGGTAGTATCAATGCCTGTTTTAGTTAGCTGGAGTTGTGGTATTGACATATTGGCATCATTGCAGAAAAGGAGACTGTAGTGAGCTAGTCAAAACAATACTGAGTGTAAAGTTATTCTCAAGCATAAAAGCAAAGTTCCATTTGCTTTTTGAATACAATTTTAAGCACGTGGATTAGAAGATTGACCTTTCTGACACTGGTACTTAAAGAGATTATTTTTTTATAAAGCCTTTTCATTCAGTCCTGGAGAGATTGATGACTGCATGTTTACCTATATTTACATTTCATTGCAATTTGTGGCTGCTCTGTGTTTTAATCTAGAAGATTTTTATAATACATATAAAGGAAATTTAATGCATGAATTTGACCTTTTGGTCATTCCTTTGGGTGTTGTAGATTCTTTAATTCTTACACTAAGGATTTAAAAAAAATAATTAAAATTTTTGTTCCTATATATCATGTATTGCAATATTTTTGCTCAAAAAATAGGGAACCCTAAGCATTCTGATGGAAGTAGTATTTTGTGGTAGGTTAAGGGAAGTCAAGAGTCAATTGCCAGCAGTGTGCCCAGGTGGCTAAGGCGGCCAATGGCATGCTGGTCTGCATCAGAAATAGTGTGGCCAGCAGGAGCAGGGAAGTCATTGTGCCCTGTACTCGGCACTGGTTAGGCCACATCTTGAGTACTGTGTCGTGTTCTGGGCCCTTCAGTTTAAGAAGGACATTGAGAAACTTGAACGTGTCCAGAGAAGGGCTACGAGGCTGGTGAGAGGCCTTGAGCACAAGCCCTATGAGGGGAGCCTGAGGGAGCTGGGGTTGTTTAGCCTGGAGAAGAGGAGGCTCAGGGGAGACCTTATTGCTCTCGACAACTACCTGAAGGGAGGCTGTAGACAGGTGGGGGTTGGTCTCTCCTCCCAGGCAACCAGCACCAGAACAAGAGGACACAGTCTCAAGCTGCGCCAGGGGAAGTTTAGGTTTGAGGTGAGGAGAAAGTTCTTCACAGAGAGAGTTGTTAGCTGTTGGAATGTGCTGCCCAGGGTGGTGGTGGAGTCACCGTCCCTGGAGGTGTTCAAAAGGGGCTTGGACGTGGCACTTGAAGCCATGGTTTAGTCATGAGGTGTTGGGTGATAGGTTGGACTTGATGATCTCTGAGGTCATTTCCAACCTGGTTCATTCCGTGATCCTGTAATTGGTATAACCACAAAGAGTCCTCTGAAAGCAAGACAGTCCCAAGGGGATGGGCAGTTCATCCCAGGATATTGTAACTTCTTATTCTACTGAGTTTCCCAGTGTTCCTCTATTGAAGGGAATGCACAGCCAGATATCTCTCTGCTCCTGGGAGCAGTGTGCACCATGATCTTGTGGGTCGTGGGGAAGATGGCTTTCTGGGCTGGCAGGCAATCTCTAGCTATGCCACAGGGCCTGTGGAAGCCTGCGGGAGGCCTGCTCTAGTGTGAGTGTGGGGCCGGGTCTGGCCTGCTCTTGGGCCTGCCGGGGCTGGTGGGGGGTGGAAGTTTCCGGAAGTCTCTGACAGTTTTTGTCCTGGTAGGCCCAGGTGAAGGACTGAGCCTACTTTGTGGATGTATTCCTTCTACTTGAATACCTTTTGTATGTACTTGTAAATGGGATTTCCATTTACACATCCAATCAGCGTGGAGCATTTTTATCTTACTCCTTGAGAAGGGGTAAAAATCTCTTTTGCCCTGGGCAGCTTGTGGCTCAAAACTAGGACGTGTTTAAAAATACATTAATCCTTACTGTATGTATTTTTTCTTGTCTGATACACTGAATATGAAATTATGCACCTAGCATTTCAGTGTTACTGATTTTGACAGTATTAAGATAGCTTGGGGAATGTAATTGAGTTCAAGACAAAACAAACAACCAAAACCCTAAGTCGTGTTTTCCCCTTTAATCTTGGAAATGGGCAATACAACAAGAAAAAACCCATGTGTTACTCAATAAAATTTAAATGAATCTGCAAAAATGCACCAGTGCAACAAAATGATGAGTGGGTCATTTAAATGTTATACTCTGCTTTTAAATGGTATCAGTAGGAAGGATAGAACACATGGATACAAACACACCAGTACTTTGTATGTAAACTTGATCTACCCATGATCTTCTACATAATTTGTTAAATTAAGCGCATGTAGGAACACTGCAGGCATTGGGAAATGTATTTAAGAAAGACTAGCCAAACCCCAGTAAATACTTTCTAATTGCTCTTGAAATCACTTATGTTATCCAGTGTATTGGTGTGTAGCCGTGACCTGTCACAAATGATCTGCTCATGTGGTGGGTCTCAGTGTGAGCTGCTTTTTCTTCTACATCCACATAACAGAATATTGGAGAATGAAGTCAGCTTTCTTCAGGTCCATAGAATGATCCAAGTTAAATAAACAGGAATAAAAAACAGATTGCTGCTTGTTTTGATGTATAGTTTTCTAGTTACTGTAACAGCTAAGGTAGGTATAGGATGTATTTTAAGGACCAGGTCTGCATAATATCATAATTTAAATTTTTACTTCAAGTTGTGTGGTAATGTCTGTGTTTCTGATTCTTCTCAGGGGAAACACTGAAGTGCAGATAAACCTAGTTGTTCTTAGATTTGGGTTTCCTGCTGTGAACACCACATTATCTTGTAGATTTTATCAGTTTTAAGATGATTTCCAATTTCATTTTATTTTCTTAGGTCAAACATACGGCCAGACTATGCAGATACAAGCTTTCATGAGTTCAAAATGCATACCTTCAGTCGAGTGACATCTTGCAAAGTCTGTCAGATGCTTCTGAGGTAAGACTTTGAAGTAATTTGTATGGTGGTGGTTTTTTTTTTTTTTTTTATTTTGTGTGTGTGTTAGTGTTTTTGTTGTACCCCACCCCTGGTGAATTATCTTGAGTCAAAGAGTCTGTGGAAACATATGGCTAGCTGGTTACCTGTCCCAAGAGAGACAAGCCATGAAGTCATACATAGTATTTCTCTTTGTGTTAACAAGTATTTGTAATAAAATTTCTGAATGTTATCAGGAGTGTTGCTAAAAGCTTAAAAGCTCAGGACATTCTTCATTTATCAGAAGGCTACTTGATCATGATTCTTTTATGAGAATTGCTTTATTTACTACAGGAGTGCTGATGTAAATGACATCAGTTTGGTACAGTTGTGACCACCATAGCTGTTCCATGGAGCTCACATGGACCTCCAGTCACAAGAACAGATGGAATGCATGTTCAGAAAATCAGATGATGACAATGCTCATAAATGTTTGATATGGGGGTATTACTTTGTGAGACAGAAAATAACTGAGGCATCAGCAGACATTTCTGAACCAGAGCTATGTAGATGAATTGAAGGTAGATGTTGTAAAGCTAGATAAATGCTTGCAGGCATCTAATGGTTTCATGAGCATGGATTTGTAAAGCTAACTGGAGCAAAAGAAGTAATCTGTTTTCTGCTTCTTTTCTCTGAAACACACAAGCTTGTTCATCTGTAGTTTCTTATTCAATGTTTGAGCTATTATTTAGAAGCTATGTTTGTTTTTTATGGATAGTGTAATGGTACAGAGGTATATATTGAACCTAATTTTCATAGTGTAGGTTGGAGAAGCAAAAGTTTTGTAAACTTCCAGCAGTTCAGGTGCTCATAACAGGATGCCCAGAGAAGTTGTGAATGCCCTGACTTTGGAAGTGCTCAAGGGCTTTGAGCCATACAGGAGGGTGTAAATTACTATGAAGGATGGTACAGACACCCTGAACTGGGAAATGGAAGGACTGATGTCTAAGGCTGAGGCATTGTGTCTCTGTTACTGCTCTAACTGCTGTTGCTGAGCTTTCAGGGCACAGCCTGCATGATGCTGCATTGTTCTGCACCGACATGCTAATTTGCTCGAAGGTAGCTTGGATATCCCTAAGTGCTACCTTGTGCTATACAGTCATGTCTCTGGGTATCTGTTATATTGAATATACCCTCATAAAATGCCTAAATATCTTTTAAAAATTACTTGTCTTTTAAGATCCAAACATAAGGCAATGTGCAAATTCTTGGAGGGGGGAGGGGGCGAAGCGACCCATAGTGCCTAATCTTGAAATGGGAATAAAATCTTAGTTTTAAACGGCATCTTTAATGAAGGATGATGTTGTGTCCCATATTTTAATCTAGAATATTTGGCATTCCTGTGTAACAATAAAGAAAAAATAAAAATGGAAGACCGCATTAAAGTTGTGGGTTGTTTTTTTTTTTTTTTTATGTTTTCTACTTATTTTTAGATTCCAATATTTAAAAATACTGAGCTTCTGAATGTAATTAAAAATATATTTCATCACTAACAGTCTAGAAATTGCTGTAGTAAATAGCAATTGTTGTACATTATGCTCAGCTTTAATTGTCCTGTGTTCTATATGAGACACCTGATTTTTCTTTGAACCTGAAGGTGTCATGTTAGACTGGGATGCGTAATCACTCCGTACTGGTCAGGATGATCTTGGAGACAGATACATAAAGCGTGAAGTGTGAGCAAATATATCAGTAGATGAAACATGTAATTGCTAAGAGGTAACATGTAAAAAGCTGTTTGCCTGGTAGCCATTCAGTGAAGAGAACTTAAGAGAAAAGCCAGGCACAAATCTGGAAACAAACCAGTTTCCTCAGGCTTCATTTCAATTCCTTAAGGGGAATTGCAGAACATTTAAAGCAAGGAAAGTGGCTCCTCATTTAGCAGCTCTGAATATGAACTGAAGTGTATTTGGATAGCTCTCTGCCTTTGGTGTTGTGTTTTTTTCCCCTTTTTTTTTTTTATTTTCCTTTTTTTCTTTTTCTTTTCTTTTTCTCTTTTTCCTTTTTTTTTGGTTTGTTTTGTTTTTCCTTCTTCAAATTAACATCTATAAAATCAAGAATATTTGCAGTATAGCCTATACATTACTTAATGCTTAAATATATATTCAAGCTTGTCACTGTCTCGAAATATATCTTATTCTTCATGGAGTCTAGGCAAATTCCCACTGACACAAAATGAGGTATAGATCTATAGTAGGATAGATGTGTAATGGTACAATTTCAAGTGTAACATGCTGGAGTTGCTTTGGGCTAAACTGAAATGGAGATAGTTGTTCTGGACTACTAGAAAAACAACCTGGTAACAATTTTTGAATGACTACTGGTGACAAAAAGCAGATGAGCTGCTTGTCACTTGTTACTTTTGCCCAGTACAAGGACTATCATCATGCATAGCAGCAAATGACTTCTAGTGATTTATGCCATGTCTCTTATTTCCTTTATGTGTGGAATTTACCACTTCTAATGTATCACAACCTAATTTTATTTTGCAGGGGAACATTTTATCAAGGGTATTTATGTTCCAAGTGTGGAGCTGGAGCACACAAAGAATGTTTAGGAAGATTAGACAATTGTGGCAGAGCTAATTCAGGTGGTAAGTCATTTTTATTGTTAGAGTACCATTTTTAATTAGGACATAAAACTTGCTAGATATAATTAAGGTTTAATTTACCTCTAATTTGTGTTTATTGTAACATACATACTTGTGAAACTACCATTTATAAGTACAATTAGAATTGCATTTGGAATTCATAGGGGTTTTTATTGTTACTAAACTGAAATGTTCAAAAGCAGGAGAGGACTGTTATAGGTCAAACCCAATTTCTTCATCAGTGTTGTATACAACTGGGAATTGCTCTTGTTTTAATCGTAGACTGCTCATATGTAACACCTTCTGTATGGCATATCATCTATCATCCTTGTGGTTCTCCCCTTATGTCTATGTAATTTTTAATATTTCCCTCTCAGCTCCTAAAGCTGTTTGTTTGTGTTGCCTCAGCTTCCTCTTTCATCTCTTTGGTTTCCATGGTTTCTGTCCACTCATAATATGCACAAAAAGGTGATTGATGGCTCTCTACTTCCCACACCTCAGGACTGTTTTTTTCCTCCTCTTGTTATCGATTGCTGTACTCTGAATTTCTTGCCTGGCCATTGTCACTTTGCACTTCTCCTATTCTGCTCTTTGGGACCTTAAAGACTTTTTTGACTTCAGCTACCATTTGAACTCCACCCCCACTGATGACTCCAAATCTGACCCTTTCCTTTTCTGCTCTCTATTGCATCTGTAGTTCTCTCTGACATCTTCCAAATCTCCCACTGCTAGTGTGAAATGTTAGCTCTCATAAATTGTACCCCTTCCCTGGGCCTATTCAGTTGGTGGCAATGAATTTGTTACTGTCCAACCAGCTAGTCACAGACTTGTAGTGCCATTTTTGACTCTTCCCTTTCTTCTTTGCACAGATGATTTGGTGCTTGGGGGTGGGGGGAGCAACTGACAAACACACACTCCCATTCTGAATTTCCCTTTGTCTGAATGTGCCTGAAAAGGAAAAGCCATTGGAACACATGATGATTTCTGGATAGTGTAGCTGTATATGTTGGCAAAATTTCTAATTAACTGTCCATCTCACTTCTCTATAATCTCTTTGTTCCTTTCAAGAATTATTTCATAGTACTTTGTGAAGTTTCTCTTCTCACATAAGCTACTGCAGCTTCCTCCATTGTGCTGTTTTCTTTTTGATATTACTGTCTACAATCTTTGCAAAAAGATGTTGCAGCAATAATCTCTCCCACTGCTTTAATTACATCATGACTTCACTGAGCTCCTGCTTCAAAATTTTGGCTCTAGCCTTTTTTTCCTTTCAAAATTGTATAAACTTGTTTCTGTCTTGGTCCCTATTTGCATTAATTCCTGTATTGTACTTGTTTTTTGGCTTGCTGTGCTATTTGCCTGTTCTGTCATGAAATCAGCAGCATGGCAGGTACTGACTTCTGCTGCAGTCAGTGAACTTGATTTTTCTCAGTTCCTTTCCTGTATTAAAGATCTTCCATGCTGTCCTCTGGGTCTGGGCTGTTAAAAATAATATTCTGTAGGTCTGAAAACCAATAGTATTTTTCACTTAAATCCTTTCTTGAACACTAGTTTTTCACAGAACCTCCTGTAGTTATTCTAAAGAAAAGTAGTATCTAACATGATATTAAAAACTGAATATTTTAAATCAATTGCATTGATAGAGTGGAGAAACAAACACATACTGTTCTTCAGAAGAGAGCAATTTCCTATGGTTTAAACCATCCCTACACTTACTTTTTTCTTTCCTTTGTACCTTCTATTTAATTGCTTTTGTAGTTTTAATTTTAATTGGATAGCTGGCACCCCAGGAGGCAGGAGCTTGTCTTTTGATTCCTCTTTAAAGAGCTGTGGACACATATGGTGCAGCATATATCAGTAAGAATGGCCATTAAATGCCTAGATAACACAAGGCCTTATATGCAGGAAAATTGCAAGAAATATACTTAAGTAGTGCTTTGCACTTGCTAGAGGGAGCAAAATAAAATCACATTTCTGCTTTTGTGAGTGGCATGAATTATCATTTTACAACTTCAAAGAACCAGAATATTATTTTGAATTTTACTTTAAATCATTGCCCTGATTTTTGTAAAATGATACTGTACCAAGTCTTAAGTGAAATCGGAAGCAGCTGGATTTAGATGCTATTTTCTGTTTAGCTTTCTGTGTTTACCTTCTATCCAGGTGTTCTGCTCTCCGTCCTCTCTTCAAACTTCCCTTTTCTCTTTTCAGTCAAATTTTCTTCTATGCAAAGACTCCAAGATGTCTGTAGCTCTGTTACTAATGTTACTCTTCTGCCTGCTCATGAGGCAGAATGACAGGAGGTGGTAGGCTGTGGCTTCCTTACAAACTACTCTGAGAGTAGAACTGTGAATTACAGTTCTTGTCATCCTCATGCTCTATGAATGGAAAAGACAAATGATTTTGCCCACCTTGTTGAAAATGTGTCCTCTTTCCACCCAATGAGGGACTTGGCCAATGAATGGGAAGAGAAGTTTCGAGGTTTCTCCTCTGTTTTTCCATGTTTACTCTTTATTTGCCTTTCTGAAGAAAAGTGTTGATTGACCGGTGCTGCACATGCATAAGTGCACAGAGTGAGGAAAGGTTTGAGGAAAAGCTTTGTTAGCAGTTGCCTCTATGATCCATAAACACTGGTTTGTGGAACTCCAGTATAAATTATTTTCTGGAGCTATGTTTTATTTTTTGAGAGCTATGCTGAGTAACAAGATCTCCTGTAAGTTACCATCATGCCTGCTAGGTTATGAAATATTACTAAAGAATACAGGCACAGAGGTATCATGTAAAATTCAATGTTTTCCCTGCATTTCATAGAAAAAGGATGCTCTACATGCACCAAATTCTACCTTAGTTTTAATTTTGAAGCTTTTCCTTTTGCAGTCTTTAGAGAAATTAATTTATGATAAATTTAAATTTTCTAGCAATGTCATTTGCTGCTCCTGTGGGAAATTAGCAGAAGTGGTCTGGGCGTGCTAGTGGATAAGAAATTGTGGAGTGTAGCTGGAATGCTTTAATATCACGGAATGCTTGGAAATATTTGTTGTATTGCTATGTATTTCTTCTGTTTCTAGGGGACTATTACAACCTCTTTCACCGGGTATAATGGACATGAGCCATAATTTCCTTTTTAGAAACCCCCATTTCCTTTTTAGAAACTCAGTCATGTGGTATTAATTGGTACCACAGACACAGAATATATACACTCCATGGTATATATGTACCCCATGGTAGATGTGTGGTCTGTTCAATCTAGTGTTCTGTCATTCTGCCAGTGGTTGATTCCAGATGCTTCACAGAAAAGTGCAAAAGCTCTGTGTGACAGTGCCCAGGAGTGATGCTACTTTCTTAATCCATTTAAACTTTCTTTTTATCTTTTTGGTGTCCTGAGAGATTTTTTACATCTTGTTAGTGCCTTGCATAGCTTTCCTAACTGCACTTCAGAAGATTTGGAGCAGTGAGTTCTGTAAAGATATTTCTTTTTTCTTAATTTCTAGGTTGCTTATCTTACTCTGGTTATGCCTGAATTTTTTACCTTTTCAGTTTAATATAGGACTTTGTGGGGTTTTATGAGAAGAGCCAATGGAAGTCTTGACTAACTGCTTCTGTGTGATCAATTATTTTATGACCTCTTATTAGCATACTCTCTGGACTGAATAGTTTTAATGTATTTTTGTATTCAATTACTTCTTAATAAGTGCAACTTAATCTGTGGCTCAGGTAATTTTCATTCCCATTTTGCAGACGACTTCTATTTCTGGAGGTCTATTTGAAAAGAGGTGATCAGAATTCGAAACACTGCAATGAGAATTTACCCATAGGTTTAAAGGCATTTGAATTTTCCTCAGCTTTTTCTGGTTTAGTAAGCTGAGGATTTTGCTTTCTTTCTGGACCACTGAGAGATGCTTTTGCTAGCCTTTCTGAAATGATGCTTAGGATCTCCCTGAGAGGATGAAATATTTTCATTTTCCATTCGAATTTACAGTCTCTGAAAATTCAAAGGACAAACATCCAAAGACAGATGAAAGCTTTAGAATGACAAATTTAATAAGTGTCAGATGAAAATTATACACTTATGAGAAAAACATTGACAAAACCCAAAGATAAATGGATGCGTTGTCATGCTATGCTTTGTACACAAACATATGCTATCTCTTCAGATGTTTTACTTCAAAGTAGGCCAGTTCAACAGACTGTAGAAATCACAGGGATGAAAGATGCAGAGTTAAATGGTTGAATTTTGGTGGTGGGGTTTTTTTGTTTGTTTTTAGTTACTGTTTCTGCCAGTAAATTGTCAGTGCTGGTTCAAGTCTTTTGTGCTCATTTCTGTCATTATCAAAAATTTTATTTCCCCTGAAATGCTTCCCCATACACGTTCAAGCAGACCTCTGCATTTCCATATATTTTACTTTTATGCCCTGATCGCTTTTTCTCTGGCTTGAAATCCTCTGTGCTCCCTCTTTTTTTGCTTATGTTCTGATGAACTGCAAGTCTGATTCTGCAATCCTAAATACAAGGACTGACAAAATTCTTAAACACTAGGATTACAAAATGAATGCACATATTTCTCTGACACATTTATTATAACGTAGATTTTGCTCTTTTCTGTGGTGTCTGATGTGGAGGTCTGCTTTTCCTTTTTTACTTCTGACTTCTCATCTGCATTCCTATGCTTTATTTCAAGCCACAGGACAACTTTAGTTATCTGGTGATGCCCTCCCACTATATGGAAGGATTTATATTTGGGAATAGTTAAGAGTGGGTCCTTTAAGTGAGCGTAAGTCCTCTAACAGATGAAGGAAGAAATGGTATCTCTCATTATTCCCACTTGCATTGTACAGGTTGTTCTGTGGTCCTGCAGTTTCTGCAGAGGCGTTCAAGATTGGTAAATAGTATCACTTTTCTCAGAACGTACTGCAGAAGTCCAGTGACTGGTCTAGACTGGTCTGCTCTTTTAGCCTGCTAGATTAAACCAGCAAAATAAACAATCCATTTCTCTTGCCAAACTGGAATTTTCCCAAGTCCATCCAATTATAGTGAATTAAGTATTCTCAGGCAAATGTTTGCTGGTTCCACAGACTGTTGAATATTTCAATTAGATGAACCTCCAATAACGGTTGTAGAATCTTGAAAATGTTTTGAATATTATAAATGTGGTGCCAAACCCACAAAATTTTCTTCTTTATATCACTGTTCCCAGGGAATGTTGGAAGCCTCTCTTATTGGGGCATAGATGGATTAGAAAAACACTGAGTTTCAAGGTTTAGGGCAGGGCAGACCTCTAGACAACTGACACCTTTCCCAAAGGGAAAAGAAAGAGAATAAGGGAGAGAGACTTATGAATTAATAAAGAAAACTAAAACTACTTTAATGAAAGTAGTAATAATTATAAAATGAAACAAAAAATTTACAAGTATATACAAAGCCCATACTGCATCAACCCCATCCCCCTTGATGGCAATTACTTACCATCACCGGTGACGCTGTAGCAGAAGTCCGAGACTGGACTCTGTGGCAGGCAGGAACCAGATTCAGGAGGTGGGTTCTGGAACTGTACTCAGAAACTCATGGTTTGGGGTTGAAGGCAGAACAGACAAGGTCCTCCTCAGATGATGGCCATTGATGAATAGAGGAGAACTTGACATTTGTGGTGCCTCAGCTTTCTACTGAACATGATGTATGGAGTATCATGTTGGTCAGCTTATGGTCACCTGTCCTGTCTGCTCCTCCCTGTGGCTGCTAACTAGAAACATTTGGGGGTTTCACTACTAGAAGCAGACACTGCCTGTGAAAATATGCCATTAATTTCAGAAAGTGCAGTTACGTAGAAGAGACTGAACTGACAAGTAACGTTTTTAGTTATCTGATGCGTGATTCCTTTCTCCTTCAGATATTAAAAAACCCACAAACCTACATTTCTTTGGGTGGGAAAGAAGTTTAACTGTGTGATGAAATTGAAAATGTTACTGTATGAATGGGTTAAGTTTAGAGTTGCTTTCACATGGTAATATGTATACCCGATATGATAGTCCATACTGTTTATGTAATCATTGCTTGCTACAGCAAAATAGATATTATTCACAGAAAGCATGTGTTTTTGACATCTAAAAAGAGACCAGCAGCTTTCACTGTTTACCTTTTTGCTGGCTTGATCAATAGTTGCAAAATTGCTGGCTTTCCTCCAAACCTACTGTGTCAACAAAATTGACAAGTTAAATGCTTAAATCCCAGAATGTTTATTGGAGTTATGCCACTTTTTATTTGACTGCAACAAAGATTGAGCTGTATTGGTTAAGTACCCATCCTTGCTCAACCTGAACAGAGGTCACACAAAGGGACTGATAATTTATGCAGAGCCCTGCTCTATGGTACTTGTAGGCCATGGGTTTCTTAGTTCCGACTATGCAGTGACTGGCTAAATGACTGGAAAGGAGCAGGCACTCCCACAGTTCCTTCAAAGTGACTTACTTTATAGTTCCTACATTTAAAATATTTTGAATTTTCTGTTCAGTTGGAAAGGTGAGTAGTTTACTACATACCCTTTTTATTTACTCTCCATTTAGTTTGCATTTACATCTAGCTGCTCTGTTGCACCCATGAGGAGCATCTTATTCCCATTTTCCAGTCTGTACTGCCTCACTTACTGAGGCCAGCTGATGCTCCTGTTGCTTTTGTAGTAAAATATAATTATCAGATGTGTCCTAATGATACCACACCCTCAGTGAATAGACAAAAAACCTAAAAATGATGCTGAACTATGGCAGTGTAAGTAGGTTGCTTTCAGAACTGACAACTCACTTGACAGTTTCATCGGTACATTGGTGATGAACAGGAACTTGAATTAAAACTGTCATGTGTAAAATATCTGCTGGTAGATATCCTCAGACATTATTCTTATTTTTTTCTAAAAATATAAATAAATATAAATGAGGGTTAGGGGTTTTTTTCCTTCCCCCACCTTGTATCTATTTGACATTTGGAAGAAAGATCTCTCCTGAAGCAATTCACATAAACCCTTAACAAAATATTCTGAAATACAGGAATATTTAAACTAATGAAATAACAAGACAAGTGTCTTATTTTTGGACAGGCTTTTATGTGGAAACAAAGATACAGAATATTTTTCTATTCCTGAAGAACTAAGTGAAGTCAGAAATCTCATTTTTAGTCCACCAATCCCACCCCCTCATCTCCCTTTTCATGAAATCTATTTTATGTGAGTTACTAGGAGTATATATTGCTTTTGTGTGGTGATTTCATGAATCTGATTATAGGAAGTTACTCAATAAGTTTCTTATTTATTATGAAACTTATTGGGATGCTGCAGTCATCACATGGAACTCCTTTGTGTAGGTGTTTTGGGGATATTTCCTAGAGGTAAAAATAATATTCAACCAGCAATCATAAAGATCAAATTCATTCCTTCCCATTGGAAGATAAGAGTGGAAATTCCATTTAATTTTTCTGTCAAGAGAGCTGCAGGACTAAATAGAGGTCATTTAAAAAAAAAATAAAAGGGGGGTTGGGAAAATCTCCCATGTCTGGATTTGAAGTTTTGCCCCTACCCCACAAGTATTTATCAAAACAATTGACTTCATTTGAGGTCTTTTTTATAATACTGAGATGAAACATTCCAAAAAGATGATTTATTCAGATTTTGGCAAAAATTCAAAAAGGCCTATCAAATTGTGAAAGTAAATACCAAAACAATACTGAATTTCAACAGCACTTGGGTGACTAATTCCCTCAGGCTCTGTGGAAAAACTCAGTAGTCTAGCAGCACGTCCACCTTCTGTGCGGACTTATTTTTCTCTTCTTTGCTCACTCTGCAAATGCAAATGAATACTTTTGGAAAGGTTATAATCATGCAAGTGTTTTCTGTGGATGACAAGGTGATGTGTCTTTGGCGCACTGCGTGAGAGAGGAAACGGTGGCTGAAAGCCTACGTGAGAAGAGAGCACTGCTGCTGGTAAACAGGCTGTGCCTCCCTGGCCTAGCCCAGAGTCCTCAGCTGCAGTGCTTCGTCTTGGCATGCCTTATCTTTGCATAAAATGCTAGAAAGCCAAGGATCCCCCCTCCCATGTTATTATTTAATGCATTTTTTTGTTTTCTGGCAGAAAATTGACTTGCAGTTAAAGCTTTTTCACTGATTTAGTGTGAATATGACTTTTTTTGTTTGTTTAAAAGATATGACAGGCTTTAGATGTGATGAAGCACATACTCAGCATGTGCAGCTTGTGCTTTGCCTCAACTGTGCGTGTGCAGTGCTTGGGAGCACACATAAATACAGGTGTGTGTGCTTAAATAAAGCACTCAACCAAAATCTAGAATGCATCCAAATATCTGTTAAGAAATAGAAATTCAAAGAAAAATGTGGAGAAAAAAGAATACTCTTGTCTGATTCTTTTGTAATATGTGGTGGTGTCTGCACAGAAGTGATTTTGTTTTGATGCAGTCCTTCTGATCACCCTCAGGACTTCATTATTTTTTGTAATAATTTTTTAATAGTACAAGATAATTCATATTACAAGAGGCAAGTGAGCCACCAGTTTCAAAGTCTGTAGTATACTAGTGTAATGCTGAATTGAACTTAAAGACACAAAATACAGAAAACTTGGGAGCTCAAAGGTCTACATCTTGTCTTGCTACACAACGACATGCTATGAAAACACAGGAGACCAGGAAACTGTGCAAACTTAACTTGCAGTGAAGAAGCTTTTTGAATTCCCAGTGAGTCAATATATGTAAAGAATTTTTGAAATGTCCTGAAATTTTTAAAAGTTTAGTGAACCAGGTAGCTGGAAGGTGCAGCACACCTTGCAGCAAGGAGCCCTTCAAGCTGGCGTAGTGCAGCCCGGCAGCACCAATGAGCGGGGAGGGGTGTGCAGCAGGGTTTGCACAACAGGACCTGGAACAGCCCTGGGCTGCCAAGGCAACTACAGGTATCGGGTAGCAAGAGACGGTACCAGTGCTTTCTGTAATGCAACACGACACAGACTGAGATTGCTATATAAAAAGTGTGTAATTTGCAATTGCCAATAATGCCAATTTTTACTTATGTTCCAGAACACGGGAACCTGAAACATGAGGTAAGGATTTGTTTTCCTTTGCATGTGATACTTGTTTTGTCAGTGGCAAAAGTGTGCTTTATTTACTTTGTGTGTGTGCTGTTGGGGCAGGTATGCTTTTCTTCTATTTTTAACAGCAGATTTGTAGAGAGTTGAAAGATAGAAAGAAGCAAGGTATTTATAGTTAAATAGAAATGCATTCTTTTAAACGAGGGGTCAGTTTAATGTTGATAGCATTAGAAGAGATGGACATGTGCTTAACTAAAAGGAAAAAAAATGTACTTGGTTTCACATCTAATGTCTAGATCCTTACTGTTCCTACACCAAATCTGGCAGTAGAGTTTTAAATGCTAGTGAGCCCTGCTGGGGTTACATAGTTAAGTGTACTCATCTCTCCCATGCCAGACTCCAGGGCAATGAAAGATTGGCAGGGCAGTGTTTGCTTTTCATGTGAAAAGACATTAGTTGCAGAGCTATCCAGTGGTTATCAGTTTATATAATCTGGACAGAACAGTAAAATGTGTCCTGTACAGAGGAGCTGCTGTGGTGCATGTAATATACCCTCAGCCCAGGAAGGTTGAAAGATAACCTGGGATATTTTCTGGCCAGCTCCCGATGGCTTTCCACTTAAGTACAGAAGAGCATGGCAGTTGATTTTTGTCTGCCACTTCTTACAAAAGAGAAGTACAGTGTAATGGTTATATCAGAATTGCATGGTAGTTAAGCTGCTTAAATGACATGCTGGTTATGAACCGTGTACAAGCATGTACGTTACTTCATAAACATGTATGTGTTTGCTATCACTGAAGTAATGGAATCAGAAGGATGTTATTGCTGACAATGACTGGTGCAGGGGAGAGTCATGCACAGGGCTGACTGCGTCTGTGGTCTCTGGTGTTCAAGCCATTTCAGTGTCACTGTAACCCCAGATGGCAGCAGGTGCTGAATGAGGGGAGTCCTGCACAGTCTGGTGAGTTTCTTGCCTGTGGGCCTCAGGCAGGCACAAGCCACAGCAGTGGGCACTGGCTTGTTGGGGGCCTGGGGAAGGGCCAGGGAGGAGAGGGCTGCGCTACCACAGATGGTGCCTGTGACAGAGATGCTCTCATCATGGCTCCATCAGCCTTGCCCCTGCCATGTGCTGCCTGACTTTCCATGTCTCAGCCTAGAAACACCTGATCAGTGAGGGCACTCTAAAATAGGGAAGGTGTTGCCTAACGCTTTCCCAAGTGCTGCAGCTGACAGGCAGTGTTGGGGAGCTGTAACCAGGTCACTTACTGGGTCTTGTGGATGAGATTGTCAGACTCAGTAAATCTAACTCTGGCAAGCATATTGTGTCTGGATGAAGAAAACACAATTACACTGGTTCTGTGTACACTCTCCCACTTCTTGGCCACTCACTCCCTAGCTTGACTACTTAATATCTCTCCTTTTTTTTTCTTTTTTTTTTGGAGGGGATGAAAAATGGCTTCCTTTCTGGAGCTGTTGATTTACTGTTAAGTATTGATCCAAAATATCAGGATTTCTTTAATTTTTACCAAGACTCTTGTTTAAGTGCCTACTTCAATTCTCTCTGTGCAGTAATTTTTTAAAAACATGGAGTGAGATTTCATATCAGTAATATAATAAAATGCACTGGTAATGCAGTACATTTAAGAATATTGAGCATGCTTTCATAAAATTCAAGAACTCTTTTCCTCAGAATGGTTTCCCTTCTGGCCCTTTGTTTTATATGGCTCACATAGTCACAGAATTATTGTACTTAAAAAAACCCAACTTATTTCAGTTAAATATTTCTGTATCTTTCTTTGTGCTTGCTTTTCCCACTCCTGCCCCTTTCCCTCTCTTGTGCAAATCTGTGCTTACTCACCACTCTGCATCAGTCCTTATCAGCAATACAACCTTCATTAAAACAAAACTCAACAAGTAGGACATAATTGAGCCTTTTGTTCTTAGTCACTTAATATGACCTTCATTGTACCAGCAGTTTTAAATTTTTCTTGAAACAAAGCTTTCATCCTTTCTTTAATCTGAGTTATGGGGTACGGAGAGAATGCGTCCAAACATTCAAAAGTTGAAAAGACCTTTTTAAACCAAGGTTTTCATTTTGTCAGCAATGCTATAGGGCTTAGTAATTTAGTTGTGCCTCAGGTTACTGCTTTTGGGCTTTCCTCTGTGTGTGTCCTGCATCAGCTTATATCAACTGCAAGTAAATCGGAGCAACCTAATTGTTCGCTTTGTTATGCAACATGCTTTTCTCTGCTTGGTTTGATTAAAAAAAAAAAAAAAGCCAGTTACAAGTTAAAACAAGTTTGCAGAATCAGGTCAGTGCTTCACTGATAGGTGTTATTGCACGTGGAAATTTGCAGGGATCCATACTAAGTGTCTTGCAATATAAAATATATTTAAAAATTGATAAAAAAGTCTCAGTCTTGTCAGAGATTTTTGGGATTTGACACAGGTCTGCTGAGCCAAATTTAAGAGAGGAAGGTGAGTTACTAAACATATTGAAGTTCTTGCCCAGAAAATAAGAAAATTAAGAATACTGTAGGAAATGCTATCTACCTTAAGTACAAAGTAGGAATAGTGAACATTTCTACCTTATTAAAGCAGTGCAAGTGGCTTTGATACTTTTGTGTTCACAGACATTGTCTAGGGTGGATAATGCTGAATGGCATGTTTTCTCCCCTGTCTATTCATGATTAAAAAATAAATGTGTTCTTGGTATCAAAAGATGTTGTTGTACGGACAAACCTGTAACAGACGAAGAAACTTTTGAGCCTAGTGTCAAGAAGAAATGGGATTTATGAGAAAACTATCTACATTACTAAGAATATTTTACAAACTATGATCTTTCTACAAGATAAAGATAATTGTGGTGGTTAAGGGGGAAAAAAGAAAAGCAGCTTTGCATAGTAGATTGTGGGAATGAAAGAAATACAGCATGCCTACATGAAAACATATTTATTCATATCCTTGATTTGTGTTTTTGCTCTACAGAAACGAGCAAATGGAATTAGAAGAAACTCTAGGCACGTGGACCCAGGTTTGTGCCATGACTTTTTAAACAGTTCAACAAAAAGAGCGAGAGAACTGTAACTTGCTTTATCTAGTTGTATTATGAATGCTGTTGTAATGCATACCATGTGGAGAACATTCTTTATTGCTAAACCTATGAAGGTCTTAAGGGTTTGCTCTGTGATGTCAAAGATTTGGTCAGCTGATTGAACTCAGGCTTTGGTTGGTGTTTTGTTCCTGTCCCCCTCCCCCACCTTGATTTGTAAGCAGTGCTTCAGTTCTGTCTGAACAACAAAATGCCTCTAGGCTTTTGGTTAGCATGACCCACCCTACTTTACTCTGCAGTTTTAAAAGCAGCAACTAGGTGATTGAAGGCAGACAGCTGATTATAAAGCTTAGGTTCTGATCTGCAAAGTTGTTGGTGTTATCTCAGCTCTTAACTGTAGTGGTGCTCAGTACTTAGCTGTATTGAATGTGAGTTGTTCTAAAAGGCATAAACCAGTTGCAATTTTATGTAGAATTTCAAAGTGAATTTATTCTTTCTGTTAGTTTATAGTAGATGCTCTTGTGGAACCATGGCAGCAGCAGCCCTTAAGAAAATTAAATGCTTGCTTACAGACTGTGTACTCAAGTGGGTGAACATTCCCTCTAGAGACCCATTATGTGTCTGTATAAAATATTCAATGGTTTTCAGTATAATTGTGTGATATTTTTAGTGTCCTTTTTTTTACAGTAATTATGTTTCTGTCCTTAATGTTTCTTGTGTAGTTTAATTTCTGGAGATTTGTTATGCAGATGACATTTGGAATAAAACTAAGCTGTAGATTATTCAGTATTTCTAGATGTGGACACCTGACAGAGTAGCTGGAATCAAACATTGATGAGGATGGCACCTCTATACACCACATTACAGCCTGGCAGAGCTAAGCACTTTTTCAAAAGTAGGAATGCTGGTTGTGCTACTAGCATTGCAGCTGCTTGTCTCTGAAAGTCTAAGTGTTGTAACTAGCTGAAGCAGACCACACCTTTCTTACTCATATACCTTTGACATGTTTTGGAACACGTATTGTCACTTTGTTCCCTCTAGCAAAAAAAGTACTTCATAATGCTCCTGAATTGTTCTGTGTTTTGTTGACTGAAGTCATTAAAGAAAAAATAAAACAATGAGCACCCAGTAACTGTAGCAATTGATACAGTGAGAGGGGAATACTTCTTCCAAGCAGGACTGTTTGAATTCTTCCCATTCACGGGTATATGCTGCAGTGTAGTGCAGTGTGTGTTTACAGAATAGGTCCTTAGAGGTGCAGATCTTTAAACATAACTGTTTCATGTAGACCCCTGAAAGGTTAAGTAATTTAGCTTTAGAACCTTGAGTACACTGGTGTGGTTTTACTTGCAGTTGAAGTCTGATAAAAGTAGTTACATGATTTTTATATTTGAGGATACTTTAAAGTTGAAGACTAAGTACCATTCAAATCACCAGAGTCACTGAATTAAATAGATGTTTAAAATCTGTAGGTAACCACTGCCTGAAATATAGTTCTGCTCTCCCCTACCCTGTCCACTTACCTACACAGAAGAATTCTTTGAGTTGGGATAAACTTAATGAGTGAAGTTCTTGGAACAAATTACATTTTTGAAAGCCAGTAAAAATGCTAAATGGTTGCATTGTGGTTAAGTCTCTATCAGAGACGTTGTTGCAGGAGACTTACAGTATTGCATCTGACATTCTAGATATTTTTTAATAATAATAATGATCACAAAGATATTACATACTAACGGGCTTTATGCTTTGTCAGTTTTCAAATGAAGCGAGCTTTGGTATTTGCATTTTCTCAGCATATGAATCCTGCTGCAGCTTGGTATCAATATCTTTCAAAGACATGAATGTCTCTGGTGAACTCTTGGCATCTTTTTTGCATATTCTAAGGTCATCAGATTGCATATTGCCTGGAGAGACAGGATGCTATCAAGAGAGCAGCTCTTGTGAGAGATCAGTTATTTCAGACATACATTACTGCATTAATCCTAAGAGCTTTTCAAGAGCACTGGCATATAAATCTGGAAATCCTAGCAACATGGTGCTCTCTTTGCTGAGGTAGTTGAGTCAGAAATAACATTTAAAACTTAATGTGCTGTCTTTTTCTTCTTCTTTTTTTCTTTTTTTTTTTTTTCCTTTCATTTGAAAAAACCCAAACAACAAAACAGGTGCAGACTTTCAGTCTTGGTTTGATATGCTGCTGCTATATGTGCTGAAGCATGGGTATTAGTTTAGTCAAGGAGGCATTTGCTGTGAATCAATAACCTGCACCTTCAGTGTCTAAATATTGATGGAATTTGATATTAGCAGTAAATACAATTATTTTGGGCTACAAATATTTTAGCACAAACATTTAATTATCTTGTTCTGTCTTGTTTCTTTCTGTTGCTGGCTATTTTAGTAAAGTACAATGAATGCAGGAGACATAGCACAAATAACTTCATAAGTTGTGTTTCTCTTATGCTTGTTAGAGCAAAATTCAGCTTTTACTGACACAGCTTAGACTTGAATGAAAAATTATTTGAGTTTGATGAGAAGTACTGCAAGCTGAAGGGTGTCTAAGCAAAACAAAGTGAAGGTACAGGATTAAAATATCTCTTGTCCTCTCTTGGTGAAGCTTGTTTATAGAAGAACCTATCTAGCTGAAATATCCTCAAAACAATAAGTTGTTCAGGACTGTTTCGTTTGATTTTCTTTGAAGTTTGGTTAAAAGTTCTTGAGAATGGTCAGTTTCCTTCTCTTGTACTGAATATGAAGGAAGGGTAGAAGGAAAAGTGAGCAATGGATGATGAGGCAGAAAAATTCATGTGCAATTAAACAGTCATGTGAAAAATATGGGTAGAACCTGTACAAAAAGACCTGCGGAGGAGCTGTGCATGTGATTTGCGCTATTGACTTGAATGACAAATGGACCATTTATATGTGTGTGTATATATTTGTAAGTAAAAATTATCATTTCATATTTCTTGAGAAGGATTATGAAATCTGATGAATATTTTCAAAGTAATGTCTGTATTTTGAGTAAAATTATTTCTTTCTCAACTATTGTAATAGTACCCTGTATCTATCTTTTATTTCTGCAATGGTATAAAGAGTCCAGGTGTGGTAGATTCACAACTTAGTGTTCTTAAAACAAGTTTAATGATAAACATCTCTGCTTATATTAGCATTGAAACTTCAGTTTTTAGAAGTGTGACATTATATTTTGTATCAGAAGGATAAACTTGGTAAAAACACTAGAAGCCTTACATTCAAGATTCATTGTAGATTAAACTCAATCAGCGCTGTTAAAGAATGTCATTGAGCATGTTCTGACTTCTTTATAAGCATGGATTAAAGCTTAGAAAACATTATTTCTGAATTGAGGGACTGAACCAACAGGTCTTTTCCCTTCAAAGTACATAAAGTGCTGACTGTTGGGTTTTTTCCTTTTTTTTTTGGAGGGGTGGGGGTGGGTTATGATAAGATATTAACAAGTAATGTATGCAGAACAATAGCTTGGACAAAACTATTTTTCAGTCTTGGAACTGAAAGTTCAAAATAGTAATTTTAAAAAGAGGCATTTGTGTTTCTGGTTCATGTTTGGTCCATACTTGCTTTATGAAGCAATCCTCCAATACTGATTTTTACACAGGTTATAAAGACAAGGATCTGAAGAGAAGAACTGGGATTTATGGCCTGGAGTATATCTGGCCCGAAGTTAAAAAAATAGCACTGTGCAGGGAAAAGTATAGTATTGGACATATGTTTACTTAATATAAACATATATAGTGGGAAATGAGCTACTATGTGCTTCATATTTTGTGGAGATTACATTGTGGAATCTTGTAAGTAGGTAGTGTCATTGTTATATGCATTTGATTACTAAGCAATATTCAGATGCTTGTGTATTGTGGTAAGATCTGATCTCATCTTCATGGTGAAAATCAGGGTACATATTGGCAGTTTAGTCCTAGAATATGCATTAAGATGTTCTTTACAGCTTTAAATGCTGTTTACATTGAACACAGCCATGGGCTTTAATGCCTGCTCAAAATGCGTAAGTGAAGGAGCAGCTGACGCTAAATTAAATCAAGGAGATCTTGAAGGAATACTGGAAGAAAGAGAAATGTTTCACAGCACTTCCTCTCATGAAGGGTTTGTTTGCAGGTTTGAGGTCTTCCTCACTGTTTACTGGTATTGGATAACCTAATAAGGGTCATAGTAATAAGATACCCACTGCATCATGTAACAGACCGGGAGGCTTGGAGACTTGCTGTTGCATACTAGCCAGAATGACCTGTTCAGTTTTGTCCTTTTGATTTAGTTTTTGCAGTTTCCTGTTATAGGTGAAAATGCAGCCAAGAAAAAACACAACTATTTTAGAGACTTGAAGGAACTCAAACATTCACTTCTCTTGGAAGTAAAGTGTGTCTGAAAACTAATGATAACAAAGAACATGTGGTTTCATGTTTTCTGTAGAGATAATCTTGTAATCTTTGTGGAGCATTAGATTTGGTAAACAGCTGAAGACTTCTCTATGTGGTAATGTGTTAAGTGATAGGCCCCAAACCAGACTTTATATATAACAATATATCACACACATATGTTACAATATTTATAGCACATGCTTAAATTTTTTTGGATTTTATTGGGTTATGGATGCTTTTCTTCTCCTCTATGCAGCATCTAAACATTCTGTTGAAGGTGTATATAGTGCATGTCTCTAGGAATCTATGCAAACCAGGTGAAATGCAGGTAAGAACTGGTTTAACAGGGCAGCTAGGAGCATGCTCATTGCAAAAGGAAAGCTCCTTCGCAAAACAGAAGCAATACTTTTTGCCAACATGCTGTATAACTCTGAGTCTTCTGGAGTCTTTCAGGGATTTAGATTGCAGCTGTACTCTGACCAATTCTTAGTACTATAGACGTGCTTTAACCTGAATTGCATCATATGAATGCACAGTGCTGGGGTTTGAGTCTGGAGTCAGGAGACTTTTTTTTGGTCACTACATTGCTAGAAGTAGTTCATGGGGCAGCTTGATCGAGGTGGACATCAGCAACAGTGAATTCAGAGATACAATGAATTGCATGACCTAATTTGTGAAATCAAATTAATCTATCTCACATTTATTAAAAATGCATATTATGTTCAGAATATTTGCCTTTTTTTTTTTTTACTACAGTGCTAATGCTGTGTACTCAGCTATTGTTGCTTCCCAAAATAATGAATTCATCTTTGTTGTGATACAAGAAAGAACATGTCTATTGTTTTGCACCAAGAAATTTTCCACTAATGCATTTCTGGAAGGCAAAGCACGGTTTTGTCTTCCAATGAAGCATTTCAAATTCAGTTTAATGGTTTTTATTTGGGTTGTTATATTTTAAATTAAAATGATTTTTACATTCCTGTTGGGGAGAGAGAGAGAGAGGTATTTTGAAAGGTGGCTGTCCATTTGGCACGTCAGCACTGAGCTAACATTCAGAGAAGAACATAGCCTTTAGCCCTTTCTTTTAATTAAACATCAGAAGACCCAGGTGCTAAAGGGTGAAATATATTTATTTTGTTAAACTCTTTCATCCTCTTCTGGTTGGATTGCAAGATTAGTTTGTAGTTGAGTAATTTAGACTCTTTTGTCTTACTGAATGTATTTTGGGGACTTTACATCTTGAGCAACTATCATTTCATTTTTCTTTTAGAGGAAAAAATGGTGAATGTAAGACAGCTGTATACCCTTTGCAGCCCAGAAAGCTAGCTGCATCCTTGGCTACATCAAGGGAAGTGTGGCCAGCAGACTGAGAAGTGATTCTCTGCCTTTTCTTGGCTTTTGTGATATCCCACCTGGAATACTCTGTCCAGCTCTGGCGCCGCCAGCATAAGACAGACATGGATGTACTCAAGTGGTTCCAGAGGTGGTCTATGAATATGATCTAAGGGCTGTAGCAGTTCCCCTGTAAGGACAGGTTGAGAGTGTTGGGGTTGTTCAGCCTAGTGAAGAGAAGGCTGTGGGTAGACCTTACACAGTGTTTAAAGACGGCCTACAAGGAAGATGGAGAGGGACTTCACTGGGGAGTATAGTGATGGTATGCGATGGTTAGCTCTAAGGAAGAAATTCTTTACAGTGAGGGGGATGGAGCACTGTAACAGGTTGCCCAGAGGAGCTGTGGATACTCCTTTCCCTGGAAGTGTTCAAGGCCAGGTTGGATAGGATTTCAAGGAACCTGGTCTACTGGAAGGTGGTGCTGCCCCTGGCAGGGGTTTGGAACTAGAGATGATCTTTCAAGGTCTGTTCCAACCCAAAATATTCTATGATTCTGTGATTTATTCCAAGCATTAGCATAATTTCGAATGTGAGTTGGCTTAAAAGTTCTATGGTATCTTCTTCTTTTTCTGCATAAAACTGTTCTGAGCTTGGAGTTTTCTAAGCAAAACCTCAGATAACTATAAGGGAGTTGGCAGGCAGAAGAGAGGAGATTACGGTAAAAGTGGACATGATGAATGTACAAGTGTAATCAATAAAACAAAAATATGCTGGTTTGCATTTGATACACATAGAACAGCAAGATTAAAAAACCTCCAAACAGCAACCAAACCCCCTTCAACCTCCTCTCCCCCCTCAATAAAACCAAACTAAACCCAACAACGATCAGCCTAAAAAAACAGGCATGTCAGAAACTGTATGGCCTGAGGTTGCTTTTAGTTACCATGGCAAGTAGAAGGGAATTGCATAGAGTTTTGCTAACATTTGTTGAGACTGGAAAATCTCTTATTCAGCTTCAAGAAGAACATTGCATTTATGTATTTATTTTCATATCTGATTTTAATCTTAAGGGTACTGTCATTCTCAGAAGGAGGAAAAAAAAAAGATAATAAGGCAATGAATGATTAAAAATAGTCCAAAGTTACTGAACTTTAGCAGCACTCTAAAGCATATGGTTTCTTTTTTTGTGGCTCACTCATTTAACTAAACCAGTATTTGATCCCTACTTCAAAGTAATTCTCACACAAAGAATTTGGGAAACATTGTGAAACTGAAAGCAGCCATCCCACAGGAGAAAAAAGACTGCTGCAAATTCACAGAAGAGAACCTCCCAGAACTGCCCCTTCCTTCAGAGGAAGTGTTTTACAGCTTGGTAAAAGGGGAAAGAGGCAAGAACCTGAGAAACAAAGGCGGCTTTTCAGGAGGGCTTTTAATCTGCTTACCTCTTTCTGATTCCCAGAGAACTGTGAGGCTGAGTTCAAGTCTGCAGGGCAATCTAACCCAGAATCCCTTATTCAACAGTAGCAAATCAATAGAATCATAGAATCAACAAGGTTAGAAATGACCTCAAAGATCTTCAAGTCCAACCTGTCACTTAAGACCTCGTGACTATTAAACCAAGGCATCAAGTGCCACGTCCAGTTCCCTCTTGAACATCTCCAGGGACGGTGACTCAACCACCTCCCTGGGCAGCACATTCCAACAGCTAACAACTCTCTCTGTGAAGAACTTTCTCCTCACCTAAACTTCCCCTGGTGCAGTTAGAGACTGTGTCCTCTTGTTCTGGTGCTGGTTGCCTGGAAGAAGAGACCAACCCTCTCCTGGCTACAGCCTCTTTTCAGGTAGTTGTCAAGAGCAATAAGGTCTCCCCTGAGCCTCCTCCAGGCTAAATGACCCCATCTCCCTCAGCCTCTCCTTGTAGGGCTTGTGTTTGAGGCCTCTCACCAGCCTCATTGCTCTTCTCTGGACACGTTCAAGAGTCTCAATGCTCTTCTTGAATTGAGGGGCCCAGAACTGGACACAGTACTCAAGGTGTGGCCAAACCAGTGCTGAGTACAGGCGCAGAATGACCTCCCTGCTCCTGCTGGCCACACTATTCCTAATACAGGCCAGGATGCTATTGGCCGCCTTGGCCACCTGGGCACACTGCTGGCTCATGGATGCTGAAGGATAGGGTATAAAGCAAGATGTATGATCTTTCCCCATCCCAGTAACTTGCCATTTTGTTTTTTAGCTCTTAATTTATCTTATACTTATTTTCATTACTGCTTTTTGAGCCAGTCTAAAATCTTGGCATTCATGGGGTCCTTTAATTGTTGTTTTCATCACTTCAGTTGAGGAAAAGACCTCTTTCTGTTTGTTTTAAACCTGCTGCCTGTTACTTTAGCAGCCACTGTTTTTCAAATAAAGTGAATAATAAATGAAGAAATAATACTTTTTCTCTAGTTGCTGTCTCTATGCCACTTGTGATTTGTCTGTCATATCACTTCCAGTCCTATTCTAGCCTGAAGAGCCATTATCTGCTTTAATTCTTCTGATACAAAAGCTCTTCTGTAAGTTTGACCATGCTGTTTGCTTGTCTGCATCCTTCTAGATACTAGAGTGGTCCGTCTTTCTATTTCTGTGGTCTGCTTCAAGAAGTTTATTGGCAGTGGTACACAGCAAAATTAGATTATGATCTTAAAGAACTGTTTTTAAAGACTGCCTAACAATTACTCTGAGATACATTGTCTGTATGATGGTAGCTGTTTTAGAGTCTATGATCATGTTTGAATATTTAACCCCTATTATTTATATTTGTAAATTTATACCTTATATGAAGTTACGACTCAATTGCCTCCAATGATTCTTCCAGCCAAAGTTATTCTGTGATTTGAAATTTTGTTGTACAGGCACTTTTCATGAAGTCACAGTTCATGAAATCTTCCTGCAATGCTGTACAAACAGTGTTCTTTTTAAAGAAATAACTTTGTACCTTTTGCAAGACTTAATTGAATTTTACTTCCATTTCTATATAATATACTAATTTCTTGGAAAATTGCAAGTGCAAGCATAAATTTCTTTGAGTTTCTCTTTTGGAAACTAAATTCTATTGGAGGTTGGGGGGGGGGGCGGGGAGGAGACATTGGGGGAATTGCTTCCAACTTTTCATTTCCTGTCTCTTTAAAGCTTATCTTTGTCATTGTGAAAAGTGGAAGAGAACCTCACGTTACGTACTGTTAAGATTTATTTGCTAACTTATTAATATACACTCTTGAATCTCATGTTTATTTTCTACTTAAAGAACTCTAAACAATGTCTCTGATTTTCCTTAAAAAATATTTTTTTGCCTTTACATTTATCCACATGTTTGCAAATGCTGTTTTTCTAGTAGGCTTAACAAACCTTCCTTTGTACAAGGCACAATGATGTTTGTACATCAGGTATCTGTGTTGGGACATCTGCTGAGTATGACTGAGTTGGCTTGCACACTTAACCTATTTCTATGGTACTGAGGATGTTTTAGGAAATAGATTGCAGATCACAGCTCAGTAATTTCATGTCTGAATTATTTTTTACTTAGTCTTTCTAAGTAGTGATAGTCAGAAAATTGATCCGATTGATTTAATTTTTTCCCCCACAAGAATCAATTCATTCAACCTACTTGCTTTAACCCTTTGATGTGATTTATCCAGAAGAAAAGATAAGTACCATATATCAGGGATTCAGAGAGAGCATTTGAGTTCATCCCTCATTGCTGCTCTTGCTGACCTGCAAATAAATAGAGGACGTGTTCAGTCTTGCACTTTTCCCGATTCTCATTTTTTAAGCTTTAGTGTGCAACAGGAAATTAAATAGTAACTTCATTATCTGATACCTTGAAAACATGCCTCAGCTGCACTAATCTTAGAGGTTATTCTTTAACCAGTCCATTTGGAATGGGGGATGTGGGGAAAGGAGTGAACGTGAGTTTTTTAGTTCAGGTGATAAAGCAGTTTTACAGCAATGAATCACAGGAAATATGGCACAGCAAAATCTGCATGTACACATCACAGCTTTCCTTCCAGAATAATGTCTCACCCCTGCAAGCAGCAGTCCCCTTGCAACTAGCAGTAGTCATTCTAGTGTGGTGGAATTCATTTAATGCCACCATGTCTTCTACATTTTGAATGTGGTGGATTGTTTGTAATTTCTTTCTTCTCTGTAAGAACCTACAGATTAGCATATAGTTCCCTCCTGCCCGCTCTTTTTCCAGAGAGAGACTCAGAAAGAAAAGATTGAGGCTCAGGGATGGAGGCTGAAATCTCTGCACTTGTGCATGGTGGTATTGATTTAAGTCCTGTAATTTTACATCACTCTGCACATGGCTCGGGCATTTGAGAAACAGTGAATGAGCGAAGAGCTTATGTTGGGATGTTCTTTGTCAGGCAGTAGTTTTGGGAGAAAGAGCCAACTTTGGGTGATCTACTGTCATCAGTACAGTCACTGGTGATTTTTCAGTGCAACTACAGGCTGTTTCTACAAAATATGGTGCTTATTCCTATGCAGGTATTCCTTTCATTGTCATGTCTTTTGAATTTTTATGATCATCTGCTCCACAGGACTATTGCTGAGCTAGTGGAAACATGACCATAGGAGGCAGTAGGAGCAGTGGTGGTAGTGGCAATGGGAAAATGAGTAACTTTTCTTTCTGATTGGATTACTGAACCAGCTCAGTCCTGAGGCTGCACAGTCAGTGGCAGGGTGACAGAAGGCACTCATCCTGGGTTAAATGGAACATTGACCATGTCTTTTATTGTTTTCAGGTATGGTTTATGCCCCAACAAATTGCCCACTGCTGGCTGGAGTGTATAATCCACGTTCAGACTAGAAGTAGAAAAGAGGAGTAGAACCTTCTCTACTGGGAAAATGAATATATGGAGGTTTTCTTGGAGAGGAGTAAAGAAATAAGGTTTTGAGAGGGAGCCTGGTTAATATGATGGGAATAGACTTGATTCCCATCTTTATTGCCAGTAGAAGTTTACCAATAGCCTCGGTTTTGCCTCAAAGATCAAGTGATCATTATTTTTTTTTAAAATTAAAAATGTTTTCATTTTTATCTTTAAAACAACACCCTTTTACTACTTATCATGTGATCCATCTTCAAGCTGAGGACTTAAAAACAAAAGATTAAGCTATTTCTTTTTAAAATCAAATTAAAAAATGCTGTACTAAAAGTAGAAAATATTTTCCTTTGAGACAAGGGAGGGAATTTGCAGAAACTGCAGTGCATCAGAGTGGTGTGTGGTTTTTATTATGCCAGTCCTGCTAAATGAAGTGGTCATTTCTGAATTAAGACAGTGAAATCAAACAATATAATATGGCTAATTGAGTAGTGGTCCGATTGTCTTTCTGTAGGTATGTTAGCTGAATAAGGCTAGGGATACTAAAAATTCATGGAAAAGCTGGATCAAAATACTATGCATTTTGGACTTCCTAGGAGTTATTTTCAAAGATTGCTAGTGCTTCAAAGCTCCAAAGCATACAGCAGAAAAACAGTGAAATATATATTGATTCTTTTTTACTTTTATAGCACAAATGTTTTGTAGTGAAAACAAGTTTTGTTCTCTTTTCCCAAAGAAAATAAGTTATTCACTGTAACCTGTACAAACCAGATATCAGCAGGCATATTTTTTGAAAGCAAGTTTGTTTCAGCTAAAGCAGCATTGCTTAATATAATGTCATAATTTCTGGCAACATTGATCTGCAGGTGCTTCCCTGCAAAGAATGTCTACATGGCCTCAGAGTTTTTCGCATGTCAGTTAAGAGGTCTGTTAAGAAGTAAAAGAATTATCTGCTATAATCAGGGTAGAGGCCACAGAGAAGAATAATTGTTGTGAGAGGAAGATCACAGGACTGTTTTACTTGAAAAGCTGAAGGATTATGTGGCATTACAGAGAGGCTGTGTACAGGCAAGATCATTCTGTCGTTTGCTTGAACCTACTTAAGCAGGCATCAACAATTTTCCCTTCATGTCATGCAGTATTCTTGCCAGAGAATGTATTTCTTTTAAGTAGCAGAAAAGAGTAAGATCTTTTGTCTTAGAGGCTGATGCTATTAGTCAATACTGAACACAAAAGAAGTTGCATGAAAGATAATTTAGTTTTCATTTTTGCAGTGTTTCATGGAGAAAATCTCAGCAATGCACGGTGTGTGTTTGTTTGCTTTGAGGGGCATAGGTGTACATTTTTATGGGTTACATTGTGCACAGTTACCAACTTGCTGTTTGTGATTATTATTTTAGTATACAGCGTGTTCATCAAGGTGACTAATTCTATTTGTGCTGAATAGACTTGTTGGAAGGTAGAGCTGCCTCCTGTCATGCCCTGTTTACAGACACAGTGCAGGTGATATTTAGCTATTGCATTCTTACTGCAGTCAGTGTGTTTGATTTTTAGAAAGGACGAACTTTATGTTTATACTTACACAACCAGGTTCTTTCCAAAAGTGTTTGGTCTGTGAAGGCACAGTAACAGATAAATGTCTAGGTCCTGTACAATATTCATGACATTTCACAAGATTAAATTCAGTTTCCAAAGAGAAGCTCTTGCTCTCAAGCTTTTTTTTCTTCCGTCTGCTTGCTGTAGAATCATCCCTGGGTAGGCAGAAGGCAGGATTAAAAGTATTACTGTAAGTACTTCTGTGGAATAATGGACTTTTTATCTTCCAAGATTTGTCCCTGTTTTTCAGAGCCATTGCTTCATATAATCTACTGTCTTGACACACCTTCATATCTCATCTATAGTATCTGCCCAGTGTAAGTTGTTAGCTCCCCAGGGCAGGTGCTTGTTTGAACAAATACGCATTTTTGAATGCCATGCCTGTGTATGGCACCACATTAAAAGATGGGATAATTAACACTGGTTAATTTTCATACCTTCTGCTTTTATAAAAAGCATCACCTCATGTACCATACTTGGAACTCATATGCCTAAACTCTAGTTTGCTCAACATTAAAGAAAATAAGGAAGTTTCTTGGATTTGAGGCAACATTATTTTTAAAATTGATATTCCCAATTTACCTATTAGGCTGCACTGAAAGGGTGGGATTTCATTACTTTGTTGAAACAAACAAAAAGTGTGGTTTGGAAACCTGATTATTCTTTATTCATGTAAGACATTCAGCACTCAGCCATTTATAATGCTTGTTCAAAGCACTGAGATTCTCAATGTAGATGATTCCAAAATCCCTTACTCTCTCTAAGATATGTCAGAGCAAGTAAAGAGTAATTGCCTGAATAAGCATTTGAGGTTAGAATCATACAAAGCATGAGATCTTGTCAGTAACTCTTGTTTGGAGGAAGAGATGATGAAAAAGGGAAACCAAGGTCTGTCAGAAAATATATCAGTGACCTTCCTAGCTTTCTTCTGCTTTCTTTCAGCGCAGTCTTCAAGAGATCTGCACCCCCCCTCCCCCTTTTTTTTTTTTAAGAGAGGGAGGACAACCCAAAGTTTTAAATACCTGTTAAATACCTGTTTTTCAGTTTAAATAATATGACATGATACTGGAATTGCACACAGAATTTCTGTTATTTTAAGCAGCCTTTCTTGCATTTGCATTCCATAGTTACCCATCTAGGGCTTGTCCAGGTTTTCTAAATTCATGTGCTGAAGTTTCAATGTTGATCGTATTTTTATTTTAAGTGGAGCTGAAGCTCATGTTGCTTGGTCTTTCTAGTGCTTGGTACTTTCTGAAAATGAGATCCTCTTTTGCTTCAGTTAGTTATAGAAGTACTGAACCACATGTTTTTCATTCCAGTGACTATTTGAATCACGCCTAGGACAGCTGTGGAAAACGTTTGCTGTGCCAACAGGAATAGGTTGGCATTTGTATGTCAATAGATTCTTTCTACACTGTACTTACCTAATTCTCAGATTGCTTTTGTTCTGTTGTAACATTTTTGTCCCTTGACTTCGCAAATTTTTCTGAGTTTCATTTACTTCTGCTTTGAAAAACAAAAAGTATGTGAGGAGTGGTCTGTAAGAGCTGTAGGCAGAACAATGCTTAAGGGCATGAAAGACAAATGGTCACCTAAATAACAATAGGTTCCTTCCTTCCCTAAAGGCAGTTCTTATGACTTTCTATTCTGTTCACGAAGCATTTCTCCAGTGCCTGCTTTTTCTTGCATAGAGGCAGGCTTCCAGATTCCTTAAAATGAATGCCACGATGTGCCAAATGGCCCTACTTAAGAATCAAGAAAATGCCTTCTGTTGGAGTTATTTTTCTGAAGAAAAAAATTAATTCTAAAACTTTAATTCTGAATTTTCTTAGCTAAATTGCTTATTTCTGACAGAATAAGTGGTAGCTATATTTATAGGAGTACTACACTGGAGATTAACTGCTAACAGGATACTTTCCACCTCAGTGGGTGTCCATGTTCCCATGCTACTAATTTTACGGTGCTGCTGGTGTTGTCACTAAGCATGAAGAGATAGTTATCCTTTAACATCTTAGCTGAGAAAATACTTGAACTAAGTAAAAATACTGATGTTCAGACCAGGGGAAGATGTCCATTTGTCTGTGCATTGTTCTTGAAGCGAAAGAAACTACTGTCATGGAAAAAAGAAAAAAAAAGAAAAAAAAGGGAAAAAAGATCTTTATATGAGAAGTTACACAATTGCAGAAATGCAACATAGCCAGGCGTGTTTATTTTCCTTGTAATGAGCTCCTGCTATGATCTGCAGCGTAGTTCCATGTTTTTTGTGGATCTTAACTGAAAAATGGAATATCATGGTGGGTGTTTTTTTTCTTTTTTTTTTTTTTTTCTTTTATTTTTTTCTGTGTGCTAATAATCAGTGAATCCTTTTGCTTCTTTGGGTTTATGTACACTTGACTTGTGGTGTTTTTCTGTTTCTGATAACAAGTTGTTGATCAGACTGTTAGCAGACAGATTTTTTCCTCCCACACATCTTCATTTTAGTTGATGGTTGACCATTTTTACAGAGGTTTCTGCCAAGAGTACAGCTTGTGTATGCAGCATTGATGAAAAATGGTGGAAAAAATGAGTCCTGGAATAATTACAGATGATTTGACATGCAGTCAAATACTACATGTTAAATACACTGGAGGGAACCCTGAATTCTGCTTTGATAAGATTTTAAGGAGGTGCAATGGTGGGAACAGTTGGAAGAAGACAGTCATCTCATTTATGAGATGGAGAAGATTTTTTGCCCATCCCCCAGTGCTTGTGAGTTCTCTGTTTATTTAAAAAGCCCTGCCCCAATTGCATCTACTTATATACCTGTATAAGCAGGATCTTGAACAGTTAGTTCTGTAACGCTTATGCTAGCTAGTAAATATTTTAAGATTCAGCTTTCTGGAGGCTTATGACCTGAAACTGAGTCAAGCAGCAAGCTCATGAGTTGAGACTTTACTGGACAGTAGCAAAAGACAAGACAGCTAAAGAGAACACGAAATATTCAAAGCTGCTTCTTAGGCACTGTCAGTATTTCAGTCATCTAGCCTGAACATATGGCTTAAAAGCAATATCTAAAGGCAGTACTTGTAATTATGCTGATATACAAAAATAATGACTTAAGACTGAATTAAAAGTTCAATTAAAGTATCTTCCTTGAGGTATGTCTAGTACTTATTAATTGTATTAATTTTGTGCAGTAATAATTTACATCATTGCCACTGTGAAGAGTGCCCTTAAAGACTCTGCTGGCATGTTCCATTTATGTCAGTTCTGTAATTCATGTCATAAATACTCACCTAAAAGTGGAAAAAAAACCCTGCACCTATTCTCTTTTTCATCATTAATAGACAGCTCCAGAAATGAAATATATGTGGGGTTGTAAGTGATTATGTAGTGTTGCTTTTCTTGGGCCTCCACAGCAGCAGAGAAGTACTCTTAGACTTGTCTTTGGCAGTAACTGTACAAAGCTATTGACTTCCACTGATAGTGGAGGTGGATGGAGTTAAGAAACAATTTTCTTGATAAGTGCAAGAGAGGAGAATCCAGTTGGTCATTTTACAGTTAACTCTGCAACAAAAAGATTAGGAACAGAAATTTTAAACACTGAGACTGACAGGGCTGATTTGAAGAAAATGATAAAAATGCCAAAGGACTTGGTTCTCCTACAGTCCATGGTCAGAGTAGAACTTAGCAGCTGTTAAGACTGGCAACCAAGATGTTGCCAAACAAAGGTGGCAAAGCTGATGTGTTTTGTGTCTTGGACGTTCAGACTGTGGATGTAACTTGCTTGTCACACTGCTGTCCTTACCAACCCATCTGTTTTCCTCTTTTTTTTTTTTTTTTTTTTTTTTTTTAAATATCCAAAATTCTGGTTACTTTATTATTTGCATTTATGCTCCTTGATCTGGAACCATCAGAATCTGACTACTTATTGTGATGTAAATACTAATTTTGTGTTGCTTCACTTTATTTAAATGCCTGTGTTCCTTCAGTTTGTGCTGTTACAGTGTCACGACTCTTTTTGAGTCACTATTCAGATGTTTAATCCAATGAGATAATGTGATACTGCCATAGGTTACTTGGTCCTCATGTGTTGATTGGAGGGTGAAGATGGCTGGAGATATACCGCCTTTGAGATTTGAGACTGAGTATTGCTTCTGGTCTCTGCTATGAAAGGATTATGAATCACTAAATGTCAGTCTGTTCCTCAGCAGAACTGCGTTCTCAACTTTTGTAGCCACAAAAATATAAACCAAAATGGTTTAAAGCAACTTCAGAGTATCCAGACACAGAAACCACTCTTTTGGTGAAAGAATGGACACAATTAATGAGACTTAATGACAATTCATATATAGGAAAGGTAAATGTCTTTCTGTTGACGTTCTGGAAACATTAAGTTGTGGCTGTGCCAGTCTGAAATTCTGTTTGATTCCAAGCCTCAGGAAGTCAGCAGGCTTTCTTCCATTACATTAGTGGGGTTTGGATCAGATTATAAATATTTGGTGACTAGGCTGTTTTCACTAGAGAAAAAGAAGTCTTACTTCAAGACTTCTATTTACTAGGAATAGGTATTTAATGCAGACAGAGCTGTCTTTGCGCTGGTCTCCTACACTCTGTGTCATTATTCTCTATGTTAAAATGATCCCTGCCCAAAGTGTAAACCATGTTCTGTGTTGCTTGGAAATAACAGATGCTGGAATCAATTTTGACAGATAGAGGTCATAGGGCATGCATTATGCATGTTGTTAGCAAAAAGTAACATTTGTGAATCCCTGCATGAAACTCTGAGGGTCATCCAGTGCTGTTGATAACTGCAGAGCTGCTGTAAGGAATACAAGTAGTTGGTTCTCATTGTTTCATATTTAATGGTATTCAAAGTTGTTATGTGCAGTGTTAATTCATTTCAGCCTTCTTCCTTGGCTCATGACTATGAGATTAAATCCTCAACTGTGTGATATGGTTTATGAATGGTTTTATTTTTCTGTCATGTAGCCAAATTGGTGTTTTGATTCCAGCAAGCTTTCTGCTTTTCTCATGAACTGCAATTTAGATCATCAATTTGTGTTAGGTCTGTGACCCAGAGCCTGGCTTTGAAGACTTTTTCTCATTTTCAAGTGAAGTAGATTTCAGCTGCTTTTTGGTGAAATAGCAGGAACAGTTTGCTTTATGATTTCAAGATGGGAAACTGCCAGGCTGATTTGTCATTAAATTAGGAAATTTCTTGATAAAAGCTTTCAGTCATGTGGAAATCTGACCTCATGAAACTCTATGCAATTTCTAACATTAATTATAATGCAGGGCTGAAGTCCTGACCTTGTCTTTTGTCTTGAAATTTTGTCTGCTTTTAAACATGTTAATGAATAACACTTCAGTGCCAGATGTTTCCAGGATTTCTCTGCAGTTGTCAGATGCTCTCAATACTGCAGTTCTGTGCATTAAAATGGCCATATCTCTAATGTTTATGATATTTCACATTTTAGTAATTAATGCATAATGATTCTATACCATTTCTATCATAAATAATCCATAATTACATACTCAATACATTGCAGGTTTCTATAACACACCACTTTTTCTTGTTTGCATTTTTATTTTACAGCAAATACTCAGGATGCTTCATGAGTATGTTTGTGATGAATCTATGTGCCAATTAAGAATGAAATGTCAAGACAGACAAAGAAAAGTATTCCAGATCTTGTCTGTGTGAACTTCAGTAAAGTAGTTGGTATACCGCCTCAGAGGAATTGAGCTGAGAGAAGGCTAAAAGGCTTGCTTAGCCTAGCAAAATGAAGGCTAAAAGGGGCATAAATGCTCTCTATAATTACATTATGAAAAGAAACAGAGACAAGGAGAAAACCAATTCAGACTGCTGCCTCTAGATGGGTATAAAGTGGCCATGAACTAATTTATACTGGGAAGCAGAAAATGCTGAATTCTCAGAGAAGAAATTTCTAAAATGAACAGTAGAAACAAACAGTAAGAACAGGCTCCCCAGAGGGGTTGTGCAGTCTCCTTCTCTGGAGACTTTCAAGACCCATTTGATGTGTTCCTGTGTGATCTGAGCATGATTCTATAGTCCTGCTCTAGCAGCGGGGTTGGACTCCATGATCTTTGGAGGTCTCTTCCAAACCTGTGATCCAGTGAAGTTTGCTAACAGCTGGAAGATTGTATGAACTGGTTCCTGTGATGACACCCCAGTGCATGTTGTAGGAGTTAGGAAGAGAAGGCCTGACTAGATTCTGTCTAATTAAATGTACACCATCCCAACTGAGCTACTATTGTCAAATCTGTAATTACATGGTGAAAAGAAAGCCAAGTATTCCTTTTGGAGCTCTTTGACTCTACCTCAGTGTACCAATTTTTCTTCTGTGCTGAATAATGATCTAAGGTAAGTTTTGTGAGAAGAACATTTATTCATGGGAGAAATAGCTATACCACAACAGTATGTTCTTGTTTCTGATTGATTGATTTGAAGATTTCATTTAGACTTCCTGTTGATGTAACAGACACAAGTCCTGTTGATGATATTTTCATACAAGAAGTCAAACACAGTAGTTGCCCATGCTCTGTTTTCATATCTTTGATCAATACAGGCTATCTACAGGTGTGGTAATGATGATATTGAAATGAGCATTCTCTGTGTGACTTGGCTACTCCTGTTGTTGGAGACTCACTTTACCTTGCATTGTTGCACTTTGAGTATAAAGTACTTTTCAGAATCTGCGTTAGGTCTGATGTTTGCCTAAATAATTGGCACCAGAAAGCAGTTTCTCCAGTTTCTATGTGCATCTTTGATCAGTGGCCTTGAAGCTAGCACACAGAATTATTCCTAGACTGAGTGAATGGAAGTAGTATGGTAATTAATGAAATCACAGTATTCTTCTGCACTAATTAATGAAATCACAGTGTTTTTCTGTGTTGCAGTGCATGGGAGTCCAAGCCATGCATCCCTGTTATTCTGGACAGTGGTTTATGTAGGGCTAGTGATAGAGCTTATAGGTTGTGCTAAACACAAAACTCAAGGACAAGGAGATCAAGGACAACAGTTGGTTAAAAGTAGTTTGTACAATTACAGTAGAAGAGTAGTATTTGTTGGTCACCATAGTAGAGAGCAGCTGTAGCACATTAATGCTGCAGTTGTCACAATTTCTGTGGGCATTATGGCAAAGAAGTTTTAAGAGGGGATCTGAAACAAGGGAATGCACTCTGTTCAGAGCAAGACCCAATCTTATTTAAATTAATAGGATTATTTCTAGTGATGTCAAGAGGTGTTAGATCAAACCTTTCAACACTGTATCTGCCAAGAAAATGTTGTAATCAAAATTGCTGTAAGATTTTCTAGAATTAAGCACATTCAATTATACACAAGCATTCTCAGCATATGTTTTAACAGGATCAATTCTGCATTACCTTTTGAATAATTCTCTTAGTTGGCACAGCGGGGGTTTTTTAACCCTCATATTCTCTTGGCTTGGTTTTCAGAGAAGCCAGCAATCATAAATACCAGTAAAACAGAAATAAGATTATTTTTTTTTTAAACTTGTATTTATAATAAATAATTTCAGCAGTACAGTATCTTTAAAAAAAACCTCAGGAGTTATGCAGAGCTATCATTTATACTGTGATAAGTGTTACCTTCTGTTAGGACAAAGGTGTCAGCTTTGAGGAGATCTTGTGTAGAGCATTGCTTCTATTTGCTACTCAGTAGATGCCATATTTGTTGATGCTGAATCAGTGAAATCATGAGAGCCTTCAGCTGAGACATAAAGCAAAGTCTACTATTTACCTAAGTGGCATAATGGCTTACTTAAAATGGGCACATAATTATAAGCATGCTAGAAAACTTGCAGAAATAGTATGTGTTATGGTGTCATTTGAGTTAAGCGGCATAAGAGCTGGTATTACGTTGCTTAATGTTTCATCATCACTTTGGATTAGTATTCTTAAATATAGAGTGAAGTAATTATGGAAGGTGATCTCTTTCATGTTTCATGCAAATTAGAAGGATCACAGGTATTAGTGTTTCTTTCCACTTAAATTTCAGTAGTGGTCAACAGAAAAAGGTCTGCTGGTAGGCCTGTTGAGACTTTCATGTTGGAATTGAGTTCATCATGACTCTCCAGCAAGAAACTGATTAAATATGGCAGCCCAGCTATCTTGGCTTTGCTGCTCTTGCTTTTATTTCTGTTTGTTGATGCACATTCTTACAAAATCTTACTTCACTGAGAACTTTCTGGATAGGATTATAAATAGAGATGCTCACTTAATGGTAGCAATTTTTAATATTCCATGTGCAGCTAACATGGGGAAATTATTGCACAAAGTTTTATTTAAAGATAGAATAATAGTAATTACAAATGGGTCTCTTAAAATGGTACTGTCCTTGGCAGTATAAACAGTGGGGTAAAAAATGCTTTTCTGAGCTTTAAAGTCTTTACCATGTTTGTTAAGGAGTGGGTGGTACTTCACTTGATTTAAAATACTTTTTTAGTATCACAGCATGCTATTTTAGTGTTTTGTTACAATGCCATTATAGTTCTAAGAACATGGAGTAACAATGCTTACAGTTTTTTCTTGCCTGAAGTCTCATCCTCTGTCCCCTATTCGATACATGCTTGTGGAGGGCTCTTGAAGTGCAGTTCTAAACAGTGATTTAGTTCTTCATACAGGCAGAGAAATTAATCCTTGGGGAAAATATTGTGAGCTTCAAGTAGATTGCTCCTTTAAAAAAAAAATATTAAAAAAATCACAGATCAGCTGTCTAGATCCAGCTGGTACTGATGTGGAAGGACCAGTCTGCAGCCAGAGATCTTGAAAATGAAACCTTAAATTGTTGCAGCCACAAACAAACCAAACCCAAACAAACACCTCTTCCCCCAAATTTTATGAGAAACCTAGGAGGGGTGTCATCCTTAGTCTCTTGGACATGTTCACATCAGTGGTAGGCTTCTTGGTAATGCTGGTCTAAAGGTGGTGAAATGTCTTTAGTACTACTTTGTCATAATTTATGCAAAGATAGCCTTAATATTTGAACCTTGTGCAGAGCCAGGGCTGCACATGTTGAGGAAAGATCCTCCATAGGTAGACATGAAATGAAATTTGCCTTAAGAAGGAAGGCCAAACGTTTTTTTCAAGCAGTTATTTTCTATTAGGTTGTGCATAGTCTAGTACTAATGCACTGCCTTAGTGCCTCAGTCAGGAACCTAGTAAAGGTATAGTGTCTCTTTGCTGTTTGATTGCTTTTGTGGTCTTCAGATTGTCATTAACTGTAAGTATATGATGACTTATGGTTTGTTTCTTTTTGTTGTTTTGTTTGTTTAGGCTTACCAAAAATGCAAGTTATTCAAAACTACAATGGAATACCCCAGCCAGCAGCACAAGATGGTCCACCATTGCATATCCAGATTGGGGACACTATTGAACTAATTAGAGGAGATGCACACAGCTTATTTTGGCAGGTATGGCATCATTGGCTATATTACACAGGTCCTAGAAACTAAATTTTTAATGATGTATTGGTTCTGTAACTTAATTTTTTTTTTTTAACAAAATATTATCTGTTTTTATGCAGAATAAATGTCACATGCAACTATTTTTACTTCTAAATTGCCAGTAGTTCACACATTGTATAAATCTTCCTCCTTGCAGCTGTATAGTAGCACTCCTGGTGACTAAATCTGCAAGAACATGGCATTAGTAGCAGTCCTTGTGGTTAAATTTTCAGTTGAAGAGAGCGTTTGGCATGGAAATCTGTGAATCTTCAGTCACTGTTTCTCTAACATAGTGAAACTAAAAGCTTTAGTTGTAACTGAGTTTCACAAATATTAGATTCATAGGGAAGAGAAAATGCTCTGCAAAACAGAACCACAATGAAACTCTCAAGTCAGTTAAGGACAGTGTTTTATGTGCATAGGGAAAAGCGTGTTCTATTGATGGCAAAATTCACATCACTACCGCTGTTACTGAAATTTTAAGGAATTTGCATTCAATTCCAGGATGCATGAAAGCTGTCCCATTTTTCTTAAATTGTTCATGCTGGAGTCCTGTGTACTGCTGATGCTGTTGGATTAGGGAAAACAGAGCTGAATAGAACTTTCAGGATGTTAACAGAACAACAACTGGGAAGCATCTGTCTTGTGTTGTTCCTGTGTTTGTGATTTTCTTTTTTGTCTTTGAGACTTTAATAAGTTAATGAATGTAATTATAAAAACTGCTTAGTCTATTATGTGAGATGTTATACTTTGTTGTTGGCTTCAATTAGGGTTGAATCTTCTCCAAACTCCTCAGGACTGAATCAGTGAACTCTGTTCCTATGTCCCTGCTTTGTCCTGAATAACGTTTAACTGGGGGAAATAATAACCAACAAAATGTTATGTTTTTTTAAAAAAAAATAATTATAACCACCCCTCCACCCCTTGCAAAAACCCCCAAATCCCAACAAGCCAATCAAAATGAAAATCCCCCAAACCTGTTATTTAGCAGATATTTAGTGATATTTCACATCAGAAAAGTAAACTGTTTCAAACATTACGTAGGCCACAATCTGCCAACCAGTTTTAGGTGTAAGGTTTGGTTCTGCAAAGTCTCGAGGTCTGATCCACAGAAGCATTTAACCAGGCTTTTGATTTGAGACTGGCTAGTAGATAATCATTTGACTAACACAATTAGTACAAGACAGAATTACTGGCACTGTGTGGAACTGATTCTGTTGCCATGTTCATATACGTTTGTCAAATTCTTCTACTGAAGTTTGACTTGGATGTTATTTGTACCTCTCCTGCTAATGAATTTAGCTAGAGTCTGACTGCGATTAACTGGCAAAAACTGCATGAGGCTTTTTCCCCAGATGGCTTGGTAACAGATTTGAATCATAATGAAAATTGTCTTCTCCATCAGCAGCATTCAGGAATTTTTCTTCATCACAGACAGCCTTTTCACAGGCTACTTAGTAGAGATTTTAATAAGTTCTGTAATGATACCTGTGTTTTAAAATGCATATTAAGAAAAAAAGCATGCAAGCCACCATTTGTTTTAAAAATCCAGGTTTTATTCAGGAGGTGTTTTAGAGTGATTTTATAGCTGAACTGCAAGACTAATATTAGAACAGATTTTTAAGTCATCCATCACTCATTTTAGAATGTGAGTGTTTTATTGTTGTACTCAGCACTGGTGAGGCTGTGTTCAGTTTCTGGCCCCTCTCTACAAGAAGGATGTTGAGTTGGTGGAGTATGGCCAGAGAAGGGCATTCAACCTGGTGAAGGATCTAGAGAACAAGTCTTAGGAGGAGTGGCTGAGAGAGTTGGGGATTTTTAATCTGAAGAAAAAAGAAGGCTCAGGGGAGACCTTATCACTCTTTACAACTGCCTCAAAGGAAGTTGGAGAGAGTTGAGGGTTGGTCTGTTCAACCAAGTCACAAGTAGTAGGACGAGAGAAAATGGCTTCAAGTTGCACCAGAGAAAGTTTAGGTTGGATATTAGAAAGAATGACTTTACAGAATACAGAATCAACCAGGTTGGAGAAGACCTTTGAGATCATCCAGTCCAACCTATCACCCAGCACCATCTAATCAACTAAACCATGGCACTAAGTGCCTCATCTAGTCTCTTTTTAAACACTTCCAGTGATGGGGATTCCAGCACCTCCCTGGGCAGCCCATTCCAATGGCCAACCACTTTCTGTGAAGAATTTCTTCCTAACATCCAGCCTGAACCTTTACTGAAAGGGTTATCAGGCACTGGAACAGCTGATTGTACTCTGGGTGGTGGAGTCCCAATCTCTGGAGGTATTTAAGAGTCATGTAGATGTAGTGCTTAGGGATATGGTTTAGTCAAGGACTTGTCAGCGTTAGATTAATGATTGGGCTCAATGATGTTAAGAGTAATTTCCAATCTAAGCAGTTCTGGTTTTCTGTGATAGGTATCTGTGTGTGGTATAATTTTTTAATTCTTTGCAGTATGTGAAATAAATACCACAGGTTAATGAGCAATGCTGAAGCAATAACTTTAGCATAATCAAATGTTTTGTTAGGCTTTAAAATTCTGCTAAGTTACCATTTGAATGCTCATAGAGCAATTGTGGGAAGTTCTGTAGTAATTCAGGGCTGTCTCCAGATAGGACTCTACCTGTCATGCAGTCTGGAAAACAGTGGCAGTATGGGATTTTTTTCTTTATGAAACAGCAAATACTTTTCTGAGAGCAAACTGAGCAATCACAGAGTGAGTCCATAAGATGCTTGATGTTTTAAAATTAAGTTTTAGACCCCTTAACCACAGTGCTAAAGTTGTTTCAGTTGTAGCAGTGCAAATCTGAAGTAGTCAGATTTTTTTTTTTTATTTTATTACAGATGTGAATGTTTTTTTCCTCATCTGGGTTTGGTTTGAGTAAATTGTTAGCTGTTTAACCTCAGGGTAGGCTTTCAGGGGTGCTGCGGTTCCTGCCAGAAGATACAATGCAATTCTAGTTTCACAGGATTGCATTGCAATTACCCACCGGCCCCAGGCAATCATGTTTCTCAAGTATGCCAAAAGAATACCGATTTTTCCTGGACTGATTCTCTTGTGTGTTTGTTTATTGTTGTTGTTTTTTTAAATTGTCTTTTCTTTGATGCAGTTTAAAACCATATCAAGTAATAGCTATTACAGTGTATTTCCTAATGCTTCCGTAGTTAGTGGGTCTGCTGTCAACAGCCAAAAGGCATTAACTATGTTGTAAATATGATAGAAAATTGAAACATTGGGGTGGCAACACTGTAAAAATGCCTTTTCATTTTCCTTTGGTTTATACGTTTTCATTTGTCCTCCTTCATCCCTTCACCACAGTTCACACTGAACAAAAAATAGAAATGGGTGAAGAACATGTTTGAAACCACTGAATTCTGTTTTGTGTGATGGTACTAGGATAGAATTACACATTTGGTGTTACAGAAACAAAATTAACTAAACCCCCCAAGAAATTCCATGTCTGTTTCTGAGCATTTTCCCCCTCTTTGATTATATATTTTTGTTGTTGTTGTTGCAAGTATGCTATCAAGAAACTCCCAAACAATGATTTTCAGTATTACAATGCTTGTAAAGTACTCATTCTTCCTGTCATTGCTAAATGCTAATAATATATTATATTTATAGTCAGTATATTAAATTTAGTGGAAGTTAGGCATTTATGTGCCTTTAATCTGTCAAATGAGAACATTTATTTGCCCAGATATGTGTTTTGGTGCATTCATTTTATGTATCTGTGTCCAGAAATTTTAATTGTGTGCTCTGTTCCACTTTGAAAAATATAGTCAGCATGGTCACAACTGAGCATTTACTAGGGCCAGAAAGGTTTTTGCTTTGCTGTTCTGTCTGAGGAGGTGAATTGGGAGCTGCTGGAACTCTGTGATGATTGGGTCACTTTTGGCTGTTAGAAGCCCAGAGTAAATTGGTGGTCGTGTGAAAGTGGGGCAGTAGTTGTATTGCATAAAAAGCTCAGTTCAGGCCATGCTGGATGCACTTCTGCCACTGGTCTCCTGGGTGTGCAGGTGTATCTATGACATATTGTGAATGTGTCATAGACAGTGTTAATCTTTAATTGTGTTAGTATTTTAGTGTCCACTCAATTTCCAATGATTTGCATCTCTTATGGAAACCCATAGCTATAGGGTGTCTGAGTTAGCTGATGGATTATTAGCTGTAAGCTCCCACTGGAGCTGGCATAATTTCTCAGGTGCTACAACTGCTGCTGCAATGTGGTGCAGTCACTTTGGGGATCTATAGTGTGGCAACTGTCACTAGAGTAATTCCAGCTGAGGAGGGAGTAGATTGAAAGGAGATAATTAACGATAATGAAGATATCAGACACTGGCAGCTGTTGACAAAACTGGGAATCACAACCCAGACTCTAACCCCTGCTTCTTGCCATCTCATCTCTTGGAGATCTCAGGTATATCAGATATAACTGTTACTTAATTATGTAAATCTACAAAGCAAACAAACAAAACCAAAATGACAAAACCCACACAACTGTTAACACTTAATTAGGACAGCATTTTATTCTAAAGGCTCTATGATATACTCTTCCTGTCCCAAATCCCTGTGCATTATTTACGGTTAATCCTCATAATGTCTCAAAATGGAAAAAATTGTGGTTTTTTTTCCCTAGGGCAGAAATTTAACAACAGGAGAACTTGGATTCTTCCCAAGTGATGCAGTAAAGCCTAGTCCATGTGTAAGTACAATTTTTTTAATGCTAGATGTCATCTTAGAAAAAACCTGCCTAGTTCATACCATTGCTTCATTATTCTTGCCTATGTAAACCATATTCTTTCTAGTTCCTTTTTGTTTTCATTGTATGTTCAATATTGCTTAAAATATAGCATTCTCATACTTTGGTTATTGGGTGTAAATGGGACATACAAAGAAAACATTTCTGAGAAGCAGATTTAATTTTGGGAAGTATTAATAAATTGAACTGTCTGAGAAGTTTCTTGAATATAGAACACACACATTTCATGTGAAAGTGCACTTTCTTCCTTCCTTAGCAGTAAGGTGAGAATGCTGTGGTTCTAATCTATTCCCCAGTCACATTGGGTTAGAGAGAGAGATTACACCATAAGTAGCAAGCTTAAAATTGTGTAAAACTAATATGAAACTTTGAATTCAGGCTGCTTGATAAATTCTCTCGTCTGTGGAGGGTCTTACTTGCCTTTATTTCACCCAAGGATATTCTCAGTCTAGGGAAATTCAGGATAACAATAGCAAAAACTATAATATGAACTCAAGAGCTTTGTGTACAGATTTGATGATGCATTAATATACTAAATGCTTGCCCCTTCATTCTCTGCCCTCTAATACTGTATGTCAGATTAATATGTCTTTTTTGACATTCATGTAACCCCCTAAAACCAGTGGTGAATCATATTATGTACTTTGCTTTAACACAACTTCAACTTCTTGTAACTTGATTCACAACAATGTGACTTACTAACAGAACTGCTCTTGTGACAGCAGCTGAGATCTGGCACTTAAATGGTTTATAGTAGGTGGGATCAGCTATTAGAAGCCATATTTTGGTGTGCTGTTAAGGCTTATATTGTGCCTCAGTCACTAAAACAAGCACACACGTGATCCTACTGTCTATAAATCGATTAGTATATCTCGAGACATCTTCAGCATCCTGTATTTTCAGAACTTTATTGTACAGTGTGTACAGTGTATTTGTGGCTACAAGGTATGTTAGAGTGGGTGAGAGAGCAGAACACTATCCCTTGCTTTCTGTAAAGGTTGGGGATTTCTCATGCTGTGGTGTCACTCTCCTGGATGCAGGCAGTGTGTGCTGTGTATTGGCATTAGGTTCTCAGAGCCACCCAGTCAGTTATAGTGTGGAAATGTTGACAGAACTGTAGCAGCATTTTAAGAACCACCACTGTACTGTAAAGCAGAGGAAGCAGGGTATCCAGAGTTAGGAAAACTGTTCCTAGGGTGTTGTGAAGATTGCTTTCTAGTGATAAACATTTTTGGCTAGGTTTAAAATATACCATTAAGAGGAGTATTGAAAATAATACAGTTTTACAGAATAAATAAGTATTATTCATGAAATGTTACCAACTGATGTCATGATCAGAACAAAAAGATAAATTGATGTTTCACCAATGTTAACTTGGAAGGATGAAATATAAACATCTTACTGTGATAAATGATGCAGTTAAAGATACTGAAACATCAATCAGGTTTTAAACATGCTATAACTTTTTCTGTTATTATTAAGTCTAACAGTCTTTACAACCAGCTGATATAAAAATGCCCAGAAACAGCATAAAATACGTACATCAAAAGACTTTAGGAATGAATACTGAATGAAAAACTGCTGAGCTCCAGAATATCTATGTACCAGACTTTTCACAGATGTACTTATAGAAAAATATATTCCTCTTTGCAGTAAGTAGTATATGTCAGCAGACATTTTCTGCACCATATGAATAAAATCTGGTTCTCCCTAGCTTTCTTCCAGTTCTCTGATTTCTACAGATACATTGGCTACATAGCACAGTGTGAGCCAAGAGCTGTATAATAACATTTGATTTTACTGTGTTATATATCTGACTATTCAAAATTAATGAACAGTTATTTTAAGTAAAAAAAAAGAGTCAGAGCAGCAAAGAGATAAAATATTCTATGCTGCTTTAAGAATTGTATGAAATATTTATCCTTCATAACTTCCTTCAAAATTAATTAGATTTTGCAGTCTAATCGGATCTTCTGTTTAAGTTGTCATCTGAATATTGACAGTCAGATCAGTTTTGTCTGATTTGTGTTGATTGGAAAAAATCTTGATGCTCATTCTCTTGCATCTTTTCATGTCCTAGGTTCCTAAACCAGTAGACTACTCTTCACAACTGTGGTGAGTCTTACAAGAATCTCTTTGAAAGAAGCAGTCACAGAAAGGCAGCTGTCTTTATTACATTTAATTTATATTGGTTTAGCCTTTACAGGCTTCCAAAGAAGGCATTACATAATGTTTAAGGAAAGCAAGACCATCCATTGCCTAAAAGCACTTTTGAAGTAGTAAAAGGCTTAATGTGTTTAACATTTTATCTACAAAAGCTGTAGCTCTGCAGCCTTAGCCTGAAACAGAATAATAAGCCATGAGTATAATGGGAATAAAGTGAAGGAAAAACCTCAAATACATCTGGTCTCACAAATAATTCTGTATTTCCTTTAAAAGAAACAAACAAAACCTTAGAGTTATAAAGCCCCAGTTAGTCACAACTATAACCACTACTAGTCAGGGGCTTGCATCTTGTGTGAAGTCTTGACTGGAATTCAGCTTTGTTCTCAAAAAGACATGGCAGTGCTGAGAGCGCAGAATAAGTATCACTTGTGTTGTTTTGCAGCTTTTGTACTTTGTCATTTAGATGTGTCTTGACTTCTGCTAGTTTGCAAAAGTGAACACAGAATTAAGCCAAGGAGGGTGTTTAATGTTTCCAGTTGATATTTTAAATTAAATTCTAAGATCTGCTCTACAGTTTTGCTAGAAGAAAGTATATTGTTGGGACCAATCTTAATCTTCTAAGGATTTGTAATACTTTATTGCAAGTTTCAGCCTAAAATTATTGTTAAAAGCCATGTGTTTTGTGCTAAACTTCAAAATGCATCTTCCTTGGTGTGATTCATAAAATAACCTTTTTTTAAAAAAAAAAAAAAAATTTAAGTTCCCTTCTGATTGGTAGTGATGTATTAGCATAAAGTTTTGCATAGTTGTAGTCTGTGGTGTTGACTGCCTTTACACTACTTTCTAAAATAGTAAAATAAACATCATTTCCCTATTTCTAAAATGGTAAAATAAGGATCATTTCCCTGGAAGTGAGATCACTTTCCTCAATTAACAGTTTGACCTCTAGTTTTGCAAATAAATGTGTTCTGTCAGCCTCACATAAAGTCTCACCTAAATTAGAAAGGCAGAGCAAGGGAACAAATCTTATGCAGGCAAGCATGCAGAACTGGTGACTTATTTTTCTTAGACTTCAAATCTTAGTATCAGGTCTTTCAAAAATTGGACATGGGCCAATTTATTCCTCCCCCCCCCTTTTTTTTTTTCTTGTGTATGTTTAGCCTGCCCATTATGCTTTTGCTTTTAGAAGTTGTGAATAATTCTGAAACCAAATAAAATATTTTTTTTTGCATGTGTCTATCTTTTTTTTTAACCTAATACACTGTGAATGGCTGATTCTCTACTCTGTTAAGATCAATCCTACTAGAACTCAGAAAGGTTCAAAGGTTCTGGAGCATTGTTTTACTGATTCAAAACAATTTGGTTTTATCTAGTCAGGCAAGTAGTCATTCAGATAATGTTCAGGCTCAAGGCATTTTGTAGGAACATGTGCAGAAGTACTTTTGATTTTTTTTCACTATTCTTCATTTAAAGAGCTGGAAGTGGTATTCACTTGCAACGGATGTATTTTTAGGTCCCCATCATATGCAGAAGATTGAGAGTCTGCATTGCATATTTCATAGACCTTTCTTTGTAGCTTTAAAAAAATCATAGACATTTTTTATTGTTCTCTGTTACAGGTTTGCAGGAGCAATGGAAAGATTGCAAGCAGAGAGTGAACTTATCAACAGAGTAAATAGCACTTACCTGGTGCGGCACAGGACCAAAGAATCAGGAGAATATGCAATTAGTATTAAGTAAGTGGAATTAAGATCTCTTACAAAAAGTTTCCTGTTCTTGTTTATGTCTAGATAACATTTGAGAAAAATGAGGAAAGCAAAAAGCTGTTTCAATGTACATAATTGTACACAGCATTCAAGACCATCAGTATAGGAAAGCTGAAGCTGCTAACAAAAATACCCGGGGGTTATAGTAGGAAGGCAGCAGTGGCTTTTTAATGCTGGTGTAGCAAGCAAGTGTACAGAAATGATGGCAAGAGTAAGGAAGTGTTTGGAGTGTAATGTGGTCTGCTTCTCTGATGCAAGTGTTTTGGTGACTTCAGGGAGAACTTGTTGAAGCCCTTCATGTCTCTGACATTTCAGTGCAGTGTGGGTTCATAAATTCCAGGGATGCAAATTATTTTGGGAGGCTTGTTGCTTTCATGTTGTTTATCAGCATGAATATAAAACAATACATGGGAATTCCCAATAAGAATGAAGAGTTAGTTTTGACTTTTTTCCTGAATACAGATTTCCTCTTCAGCTGTACTTCAATAAATATATTTGGTTAATTAGATGTCAGCTTTGTTTTGGCACAGATATACATTTTGTCTTAAGAATTTATTCATGTGGTGTTATTTGGGCATGCCCTCAGGTAATTATTGATTGTGTCTGATTAAAAACACATTTATATTCATAAGTTATTCATTGCCCACAGGTACAATAATGAAGTGAAGCACATCAAGATTTTAACAAGAGATGGCTTTTTCCACATTGCAGAAAACAGAAAATTTAAAAATTTAATGGTGAGCATTGATTAGGTTTTTAACAATTTGTGGTTTTCTTTGTAGCAGTTGCTGTAAGTCAGAGCTCCTTTGTTTTGTGAAATTATGGAATGCTGTGAGAGATCTGAATTGTGTCCATACTTCCAAACAGGATATTTTTTTAATATTTGTGGTTTGTGCTCAAAACTATGTAATTGTATTTAGGACTGGACTGTGTGCCTTGCAGTGATGTGGAAGAGAGGAGGAACTAAATCCAATGCATTAACCTGCGATGGAGTTGGGCTAAATCTTGAAAGGAGAATTTGATGTCTTTGTATAGTAATGATCCCTAAAAGTAGCTTGGTGAAGGTTCCTGCCCAGTACATGCACATGTCTGCTGAATGTAATGATGCCTTATTGATAGGCAAATTCAGAGGGAGAAGCATATGACATGCAGCTGTGTCAGAGAGCCCAGTAAAACTTGGGAGGGGCTGGTTTTCCTGGTCCCAGTGTGCCAGACAAAGAAGTACAACTAGAGAATGGGACTGGCTAAGCTGCTAGAACAGAAATCCTTGTTGGAATATTAGTCATCTGGAGTCATTTTGACTAGTTACATTAAAGTAACTGTGTGTCTACTTCAAACTTACACTTTATGGCAGCCAGTCGCTTACTAACAAACTATAGCAATAACACACAGAGCAGTCTCGCTCATTAACTTTCACTATACTACAGGCACACTTCATTCCCAGAAATGTGTTTGATGTCACAGCCACCCAGATCAGTGAATTTCAATGTTATGTCAGAATCATCTTGTACTGGGAAATTAATTTTTTTGAACTTGAAAGACTTTCTTGATAGCTCACTTTGCTCAGACAAGACTCATAAATACAAGCTGTCTGAATAAATTGCCACAGTGCATTTGTAAAATTTTACCACTTATGCATTTTCTGATGCATTGTTAAAGGAAGCTTGTTCAATAGATTGTTTAGTGCAGTTAACTGGGTTAAAACTGAAGCTGTACCCTTCCTGCATGCATGTCTGAGTACTCTAAATTGATAAATAAAAATGAATGGCAAACAAGAGTAGGAAGAGAAGCTTTTAAACCAGGAAGCTTTAGAAATTGTTTTCGTATAACCACTGACACTCTGTAAAGCAGGGGCATCATACAAGTGGCAAAAAATCAAGCAGAAATCTATGCTTTGTCTGACCATATTTGAAACCAAAGAATTTTTCAGTGTTAGGCCTGAGGACCTTGAGGTCTTACCATTGGTAGTACCAGAAATCGTGACATTCCTAAATTCATGAAGGAGGTGGCTACTTAGTCTGCAAACATTACGAATTATTCCCTGAAAGTTGATGAGACCATATGAGTACTTTCAAGATCTTGATGAAGCATATGAGCTGCAGTCACCTGCTGCCAGATGTCTGGTCATGGCAATGATGCTGTTTAATGCACCGATGCAGGCTTTAAAACAGAGCCGAATTGAGGTATAAATACAGGACACAAACTTGGATTAAAAAAGAAGCAAAAAGAATGTGTTGCATCAAATAGTTGAGACAACAAAAGAAATTTTTAGTGCAAATGCCTCATGGTTACATATTTAGCCTTCCTGACATTCAATTAGGAAAAAGCAATTTCATAACTCAGTTTAAGGGTATTATGAAGTCTGCCCTTGAGAGTTAAATAGACAAGCCATAATAGTGTAAGCACTATTTGCATGTGTTGTGAAACAATTCCTTTTTATGGGTAAGATGGAATAGAAAAAGCAACAGGAGCAGAACAAAAGTAGTGTGAGTAGAACTGGGAGCAGAAGAGAGACAAAGGTGGCAGTCATGAAAAACTAAAGCAGTGACCTGCAGTGACACAGTGTTCTATACTACTTTGGAGGTAACAAAAATAGAAGAGCTCTTGTACATAATCTTCATATTACATTGGAGAAACCTTCACATGACAAATTAAAATGTGCTGAATGTGTAAAGCAGGCTAATAGAATAGAACAGAATAAACCAGGTTGGAAGAGGCCTTCAAGATCTTCAAGTCCAACCTATCATCCAACACCACCTAATCAACTAAACCATGCAACCAAGCACCCTGTCAAGTCTCCTCCTGAACACCTCCAGTGATGGTGACTCCACCACCTCTTCAGGCAGCCCATTCCAATGGGCAATCACTCTCTCTGTGTAAACTTCCTCCTAACATCCAGCCTAAACCTCCCCTGGTGCAGCCTGAGACTGTGTCCTCTTGTTCTGGTGCCGGCTGCCTGGGAGAAGAGACCAACCTCTGCCTGTCTACAGCCCCCCTTCAGGTAGTTGTAGACAGCAATAAGGTCACCCCTGAGTCTCCTCTTCTCCAGGCTAAGCAACCCCAGCTCCCTCAGCCTCTCCTCATAGGGCTTGTGTTCCAAGCCCCTCACCAACTTTGTTGCCTTTCTCTGGACACACTCCAGCAAGTCAACATCCTTCCTAAACTGAGGGGCCCAGAACTGGACACAGTACTTGAGGTGCAGCCTAACCAATGCAGTGTACAGGGGCACAATGACCTCCCTGTTCCTGCTGGCCACACTGTTCCTGATGCAGGCCAGGATGCCATTGGCCCTCTTGGCTGCCTGGGCACATTGCAGGCTCATGTTCAGCCTACCATCAACCAGCACCCCCAGGTCCCTTTCTGCCTGGCCGCTCTCCAGCCACTCTGACCCCAGCCTGTAGCTCTGCATGGGGTTGTTGTGGCCAATGTGCAGAACCTGGCACATGGATGTGTTAAATCTCATGCTGCTGGATTCTGCCCATCTGTCCAGCCTGTTGAGGTCCCTCTGCAGAGCCTCTCTACCCTCCAGCAGATCAACTCCTGCCCCAAGCTTGGTGACATCTGCAAATTTACTGATGATGGACTCAATGCCCTCATCCAGATCATCAATAAAGATGTTAAAGAGCATGGGGCCCAGCACTGATCCCTGGGGGACACCACTGGTGAGTGGCTGCCAGCTGGATGTGGCACCATTCACCATCACTCTCTGGGCTCGGCCCTCCAGCCAGTTCCTAACCCAATGCAGTGTGCTCCCATCCAAGCCACGAGCTGACAGCTTGGCCAGGAGTTTGCTGTGGGGGACAGTGTCAAAGGCCTTGTTGAAGTCCAGGTAGACTACATCCACAGCCTTCCCCACATCCACCAGGCGGGTCACCTGATCACAGAAGGAGATCAGGTTGGAGAGGCAGGACCTGCCTTTCCTAAATCCATGTTGGCTGGGCCTGATCCCTTGGCCATCCTGTAAGTGCTGTGTGATGCAGTGGAAGGTCAGCTCTGCTGCTGCTGTGTATATTGGTTATGTGACAGCCTCCTGAGGAGCCCCATCCACACTGCCGATGCTACAGACCTTACTTCAGCTGTTTGTAAGCTTGTTATTATGATTTCTGCAAGGAATGTTTTGTAAGCAAATTCTTTGTCAACCATCTTCATGGAAGAATGGTATTAAAAACTAAGCAACAGAATTTTTGTGACCCAAATTTTTCTCTGTTTGGAGCCATTTTACTTATACAAACTTTCCAGTTGAAGTTCTTTCTGTCTTTACCAAACAGCATAAATGTTACAGACTTGTGTGATGCAAATACGTAACAAAAATTTCATACTAATTGTTTTCCAGTTATCCTGAAATCCTACTTTGAATGCTGCTTACTTACAAATCATCCTCTGTGTTGCCTTGGTAATCTGAATATCTGGTTATTCTGTGATGATATGTGACAGAAAATTTCATTGCTGACATTATAGCTTGCATGCTGTCCTGATTATGGACAGCTAAACCAAAATAGTTTTCATTCTCCTGGCCTTTCTGCTTACTTGGAGTGCCTAGCAGGTCTGTGATTATGAACTGTTAAAAGAGGTGCAGATTTTGCTTAATTTTGTAAGTAGTTTCAGAGTCATGCAACAGCTCACAGTGTGGGGAGTGAAGTGCTCCAGAGTTCAGAAGATAATCTTCAGGATGTTGTCAGGAACTTATGGTTTGTGCAGTAGATCTTGGACTAGATAATTTGAGAATTATTTTGTTTGTCTGGAATTAATATATCATTGATGTAGACTGTTGTAGGCTAGTGATTTTGTTAATGTGTTTTTGCTAGAAGGAAATAATTGAACACAGTACTGTTTCTTTATTTTCACCTAAGCTTGGCTTGGTCAGCTTTGGTTTTGGTAATCTAGATGTAAGTAAGTAGAATAGAATGACTGAGATACTGCTAAAAGTGAAGGATTTACAGTGGTAAGTTAACAGCCTTTTTTTGCTAAAAGGCTTTCTTTGTGCTTGCATTTCTGGAGTGAAATTCCACAGTTGAAGTATTGTTAATCAAGTTAAATACATTTGCTATGAACGGTCTGGTCACTTTTAATGTTATTCTGGGCTTTATGTAGAAACTGCAATATTGACTTTAGAAGTGATAATTCACATGTAGGAAACAATGGCAGGGGCTGAAGATTGCTAAGGAATAACATCAGTTGTCAGTATTTTGATGGGCGTTGCCTTCTTTCTCATAAACTAAAGTTACTTATCTCCTTGCTTACATAAGCTACTGGAACCAGTCTTTTATGTTTTCATATATGTGTGTGTGTACACCTATATAAAGCATGTCTGTGTGCATGTATGTGTGCATATGTACGTTATATATGTACACACACATTTTTTAGAGTTGGCCCAAGGAGAGTGTGGATCACTGGATTTTTGTTTATTTATTTTTTTAAGTCCCCTTATCTGGAAAAACCTTCCCCAAACAGCAACCAACCTCCCCCCCCCCCCCCCCCCCCCCCTGCTTTCCTCACCCCCATAGATTTTAGTGGCAGAACCTTGGAAGTTTTACATGATCCTGCTTGTTAAATTGCTACTTGCTTATATGCAAGCCTTATGCTTTGTTTCAGATCTGTGTGCTTACAAATAGTGTTGTGACTACACATCACTTATCGTGGCAGAAGAAATTTGACAAAACAGACAGTTACCATTAAATACTTAACGAGCAGCTGACCTTGCCTTCTGCCTGACTTCAGAAAAGAAAATACATGCTCGGCCTGGCTCAAAGGAGCCACAAGTATTGAATCTGACAATGCTTTATTTGGAAAAAACCCAAACAAGAAAACACCCAAACCAGTTAACTACTTAAGTGGTGGTGTAGAAGCAGTCAATATTTAGGCTGTTATATTCTAAAATAAGGTTACTTGTATGATATGTTGAAAAGGATGTGATTTCCAATTGAAATGCAGTGTTTTTCCTTTCTGAAAGGAACTCATAGAATACTATAAGCACCACTCTCTCAAAGAAGGCTTTCGAAGTTTGGATACTACTCTTCAGTTTCCGTACAAAGAATCTGAAAACTCAGTGGGACAAAGAAGTAACAGAACAGGGGGCAACTGTGAGTATTATAAATGTTCATATATTCTTTTCTGTTGTACAAACATTGGAAAACACAAGGTACTTTAAACATCTTCATTTCCCATTTTTGACATAAAACCAATTAATATGGTAATGCTTTTAGCTAGATTTTTTTTTTCTTTTTAATTTAAACAGATTCAGATCTGCCAGGAGGTTTATAAACATGTCTAGCAAGTTTGTTTTGCTGCCAAATGCAAAATCTCCCTGATACTCAAAAATCTATTAGGCAAGCTGGTGAGAGATTAAACTGCATCCTGCCTAGATTTTTCTGACATTCGCGTACATGCAGCTGCAAGCGTTAATATCTGTGACAACTTCTAATCCTTAAAAAGAGATTTAAATAAATCAGTCTTGTAGTGGAGTGATATGAAGTAGAATTTCAGTAATATAACATAAATTTCTCCAAAACCCCTGTTAGATTAACTGTATCATAATTATTTTTATGCCTGCCTTTTAGCTATAAATATTTATTACAGATTTCTAAGCTTCTGACAGTTAATGAACTACTGTACAATGTAAACAGCAGTTAAAAAGTTTTGAAGATTAGAAAAAAAATGAGAAAATTTGTATGTGATGTCCTTTATTTAACCTGTTACAACTCAAGTGGAAGTTAGCATGAGTTTTAGGACAGGTACATGTTCAGTGTTAATCACAAAAGCTGTCATGTGGCTGGCCTCTGGAACATGTGGAACATTTCTGTCAAAGAGCAAATATTAGACTTGCAGTTCTATGGACAGTGGCTTTACCATTGTCTGCCACAGATAATAAGAGGAAAATAAAAATTAATGGGAATTTTAACAATATGAAGACTGTTGTGAAAGATCAGAGAGGCCAGGCTATCCTTTGTGATGATTTAAGCTGGCAGTGTTACTTTCATTTGCTGTATATGTGAGCTTTTCTTTACTTGCATGCCTCCGTTCCATAACAATTTCATAACTTAGGAGGCTTTCTTCCTCTCCTAATTAAAGTGAAGGTAATTTAGGACAGACTAAGAAACTAGTGTGTCTCTGTGCATTTCATTTAGTTCCAACCTCTCAATTCCTCTTTATTCCTTATTCTAGTTTATGTCACTGCTTCCCAGGACTTTTCTTCAGTTGTCTCTTTGCTGTGCTGTATCTCAGTAGATCTCTGTTATTAGTGAATTTATCTGTCTTGTTTCCTCTTCTCCCTATAGATTGTGATCATCATTTGTTTCTTCCTCTTGTCATCTCTTGTGCTTTCCTCATTCCTTGCTTTCTCACAACATTGAGACTTCAGTTATTGAGAAGATGCACCCTGCTTTGTTTACTTTGCATTTAATTTTGTTATTATTGACTGTAAGCAGGACCAATTTGTTTTCTTTCATTTTTTAGTCTAGATAGAATATATCTATATTGTCCACAAACTTACTAGCCTGCAGGAGCATTATCTCAATTGTTTCATACTTTACAGGATACAAGACTGGTAGTATATTCTCATTACCTTCAGTCCATATACAACCCCCCCCATCTTTAAGATCTTTTAAGCAGTATATGGAAGAGCAGAGAAAGGAATGTGGCATGCTCTCATTTTAGTCAAAGGGTTGAGAAAGTGAATCTCTGCTAGAGTAAATATCAGTGTCACAAGTCATGCTGCTGGGAACTGACAGGTTTTGTCCAAAGCCAAACTGATCAAAAGACCCCCTCAATTCTCAGACTTCTCACGTGAAACCTAACAGATGTGTACTGTTCGGCTAGCCTACCTGCATTGACTGTGGATGATACTTTCATTTAATAGATCTGAGTGGCTTTTAACCAATAAAATTGTATGTCCTCATGAGTATGGGAGATGGTGGGGTGTTTTGTTTGTTTGTTTTAAGCACAATTTTAATGAATAACAGCCCACCTGTAAGTCATGCTGCTTGGTTTTAAAGCTGTCCTGTTAGTTTTTCCCAAGTTGGTGTTAGAACTTTTCATCCAGGCTGTATCAGCCTTGCTGGACTGACTGTTGGAAAGAAGTTGGCACCTTTGGGCTGCAGTTTAAAGCAGATTTTAAGGAGGTTTTGCATTATATTATTTGATATTTTGGACTATATTATTCACTTGACTGCATCTGGATATTTTAATGAGGCCATTTTTTGAGAAGACATCAGCTTTTTATTCAAGACAGCTGGTCTTTAGCATATGTTAGCAGGAGAAGTATTTTCAAAATACATGAGTTAAACCACTGTAGACTTTGACAGAGTTGTATCACTTTCTGCTGCAAAAGTCTTTCAGCTGCTGTGAAACTGAATGGCAATACCAAAGGATTATGTTAATTGTTTTTGTTAATGTCACGTTTTCCTTTATCCATTGAAGGAAAAGAAAATCAGTTTAATTTTCATTTCTGATGTGCATAATAATAAATCACCTTGTAACTTGCATTTTCAGAGAATTAGACTTTCCATTGAGCATCTACTAGAGCTTCCGGAAACATCATGTAATGGAGATGGTTAATTCAACTTTCCACTTCAGTTAGAACTTTGCTTTTTAGTCCTTCCATCTTGCAGAAGTCACCCACTCTGTTCTGGTATTTATTGCACTTTTTAAAGTGGATGTTAAAGCTGTCAGCCATTTTCTTTCATCAGTATAGAAATCTAAGTTAATTAGGAAGATTTTTTTGGGAAATGGTATGCTCTTCTTTATTTTTTAGTCTTAGGCTTTTCTAGACATGGTATGATCAAATTTTGTTTTGCTACACAGAAAAATGCTAACCATTGCATTAGATCGACCATATAATGAAATAAAGGCAAAACCAGACGACAACTTGACGTTCTTCTGCAGAATAGGTTTTGGCACTTTGTTACAATTTGCAGCTGTAGAGCACAGTCGTATTGAGAAATCTCTGTCTCCATGAAATTTTGATTGTAATGTAACTTAAGTTGCAAAGCCAAAACCTATTTAAGTGACTAGTTTTCATCACCTGGAGACTAGGTGTAGGCATATTAGCTAGTTATATCACTTCATTCTGCTGCTTAGTGAATTAACTGCATCAAAGTTGATAAATAAAATAAATGTCATTCCAGTCCTTAAGGAATTAAAGAATCCAGCATTTTACCCTAAAACCTGTCACCAAACCCCTTATTAATGATGTTTGAAAATAGACTACTTGTCTATTGCGGTAGCATTTCCTTGTTCACATATGTTTAGTTGTTGAGAATTTCACGTTTAATACCAAACCTCCAGTTATATCAGGCAGAAAAATTCTCAAAATATAAAGCTGGACAGGACTAGGTCCCCTCTATAAAGCATCTAACCTGTCTTTATTTCTTCACAGTGCTTTTGCACGTTATCATTGTACTTCTGTAGAAATAGAGGCAGTTACTTGTTTCTAAGAAGAGTCACACTGGTTGATCAAGTTGCCCTTCGGGTCCATATCACATGTTTACTTACAGAGCTGTCACATGAGGTACTTGCTCCAGTATAAAGGTGTTCCTTGAGTAACCTCATACATTCTCAGATAATCCATTTAGAGGAGGAGGAGAAAGGATCATCACTGTGGTATGGTTTGTGTTTTGTTTTGTTTGTTGTTTTGTTTGGTTTGGTTGGTTTTTAGCAAATAACCCATATTTTACAGACACAAAAGATTCAATATTTGTCCTGTTTATTTTATTCATGCTGATAATTTCATTGTCACAAGTGTATCTGTTCTCAATTGGGTAAGATGCACAAACAGTATCATAGTCTTCGCTGTGGATTCTTTGTTAATTCCTTGCATAAAGTAGTTCCAGCTGTCATTCCTGCAAATACGTATTTTGAAGAAAAATTAATTTGCCTAGTCACAAGAAAATAATCGTGGAAGCAGCTGTATATGATGAATACAACCCTGCTACATTTTTAAAGAACACCTTCTGGTCAGTGATTATAGATACTGTTAGGCATAATTTAGAAGCTACATGATCTTTTTTCCAGTTGAGAATGGACTTCCCTTTCCAAACTCACAGCTCATACAAAAGTTCTCAAGTTCACTAGACTATCTTCATTGCCTCTCCAAAAGAGACATAATGTGAGAGCATATAAACAAACAGCAGTTTAATTTGAAGTAATTTCAGTTAATCTGTTCTTATTTAAAAATATGTTGACCCCAGGTTTGCTGGCCACAGAGCAAATGCACTTGCTCTAACCATTCACTTGAGGAAGTTGTTGTAGGGACTAGTTTGTGGTGGTGTGGTAGCTTTTTGGGGGGGTTTTATTTATTTTTTATTCTTCTTCCCTAAATAGGAGCAATACTGCTTGGGCCTTAGAGGATGTAGCTTAGCTGTGGAATTCCTATTGATGTTAATAATTATCAGGGCAAAATGTGTTCTTTTTTTCCCATGCATAATATGAGACCCCAGTTCAGCTGAAACTGTAGACTGGATTACTAATTAAGACTGTGTGACTGGTCTTCTGGGGCTTGAGGAATTCTTATGTATGCATGAGTTCTTTCTTTTTATACTGTTAAGAAGTGGGACACACAAAATGAAAGTTGTTTTTTTTTTCCTTTTCTGTTAAATCTGAAAATATTTGCAAGAGTCTGCAGTTTTAATTTGCTTCTCTGAAACCCTGAATGGGTGTCTCCTTTGTACTTTACTCTTTGAAAAATGCAGTTGTTAAAAATCGAATCATAGATCCAAATTTTCTAGTTATTATAGTCAATTTCCTTCCAGACATCCTTAGTAGGGAACCTTGGTTTCCTTATTATCAATGAATGATATAGTTAAAAAACTATTATTTAAATCTCGTGCCAATATTTCAATGTTATTTTCCTTTTCTCTTTTTCTCTTTCTTTCTCTAAGCCCCTTCTTTGTTCTGTGGGTTTTCTTTTGTAACTCCACCAGACTACAGCTTTGTTCCCCCTTCCTCCACTCCTTTCTGGTCAGGTACTGCTTTACTGCTTTTATATTTCTTCTAAATTTGCTTCTGTTGTTTTCATGTACGGCAAGCAAGGGAAGGGACGAATCTAATATTTCAGTTCTTCACTGACACCCCCCCCCAAAAAAAAAAAAAAGAGTTGTTATGTGTTATTCCTGAAGTATAACAAAAATCAAACTCTAAAACTTGTGTAAAAATGTATTTCACGATAAGCAGTATCAACAGGCAGTTGCAAAGCTCAATATGAGCACTGGATTCAGTGAATGAGCACGTGATCTTTAATTGTTATCTAGTTGTCATCTATGAGCTTACATGTGTCTTAATGCATTTATTCAAATGCACAAACCTGGAAAGTTCACTGCTTGTAGATAAATAATACATTCGTCCCATCCCTGCAGCAAACCATACTGCAGCAGCATCTTAGAATGCAGTAGCTTTTGTGCAGAAAATGCTTTCTTTAAACTCTGCATTAAAATTGTTAATTTTGCCCATCTGTTTTCTAAATATTGTTTTCTTTGTTCTCATCTAACCATCTTTGCTTCTAATAGATGTGAACATTTTAAACTAAGAGACTGCATAAATTTTTAAAGTAGTAGCAGCAGTGATAGTCTCAATTAGTGCTTCGGCTTGGGCTTGCTCTGGTCTCTAACATCTACTCTTCAAAGAGGTGAACTACACCACTGGACCATTCAAGAAGCATTTTGCTAGTAGGAGGGTAAATGCCTTCAAGGAGCATATTGGAAGCTGCCACTGCTGTTGAGAGAACACAGCATTTACACATTACACTGAAACATCTATGCGTCAAGGTGGTGGAGAACTTGTCCTAGGCTGTGCAAATCAGAACTGAGGCTGGCTTTTGCTCTAGTTAAAAGAAGTGTCTAGCTTGCACATATATAGATGTAGTCATAGTCAAGAACTCTTTAGGGTGCCTGAGGAGACAGTATGTTTTACGCCTACCCCACAGAGATCATTCAAATTGCTTAGTCCTTTGATATGGATTCTTAAGGCTCTGTATTTTCTAGAGGGCAAAGGGATGTATTCAGTATTCAGTATCACTAAGGTAGGTGGCAGCTCAGTAGCAGAATGGTCAATGTGCTTGCATTTTGAATGTTTGAGTCCTCAGTTGCTCGCTGTTGTGGAGTCTGTTTCTTCCATTTATATCTCTTACGGATTTTGTGGGGGGGCAGATACTTTTATTTCCTTTCAGTACTCGCACCACTGACTGAGAATCTGAGCTTTAAGGCACTCTTCCAGTTTGACATTTAGTCACATAAAGGGTCCCATCTATAGAAAAGATTAGAAAGCCATTCTGGTATAGCTGTTTATCCTGTGGTCATGGCATTCAACTGGAATATCTGAAGCACTCACCTCATTTGAATCGGAGAACATAAAATATTTAAGTTTTACCCTTTGTTGTAGGTAAATACTATGAGCTTCTGCCCTCTTGGGCAAAAACAGATGATGTCTTTTTTCCATTCAGCTCTGTAGTACTTGATCAAAGTCTTAGTGAAACTGGTGTCACTTCCATGAAAACTAAGTTGTGAAGGGGCCTACAGTTACTCTAGAGTTATTCTGACTCAGAGTTACTTTACACCTACCACTCATTCCCATATATTCTCATATATGGTTTCAACAGATTATTTTTTCCTATGAAAAACTTCTTTATCATAACATTCTGAAGTAATTAACAATAAGTAAGGATTTAATGTCTTGTGTATGAGCATATGCAGTGTAAAGTATTTCTTTATACAAGTACAAAATGTTAAAGGAAAATACTGCTTAGTAACTCTTACTGTAAGCTTATCTACCTATTTGAATGGAATTCTGTATTTTGATAGGCTACATTACTTGATATATTTGTTGTAAAGCTATCTTAGAGAAGAATTTGCTTACATTAAGTGGACATATACTTATTTCACAATGTTGCAAGTATTTTTCTTCACAGCTGGCTTAGTCCTGCTGATATGAAAGTTGGAGAAGGGTTAAGCCAGCTACTTAGCGCTACTGGAGGTGCTGCCTATGTTTGTATAATAAAACCAAGTTTTGGTTTGACAAAGCAAGTGGATGTACATTGTTTTAAGGAGCATGGAAGCCAATACACGAGAGCAACCCTTAGGGAATATGGCTGCAGAATTACATGGAGGCCATACCACAAGGAGAGAGAGAAAACCACTCAGCTTCTATAATGATACACTGATCCTTGTGGATTTTAAGCACAGGCAGAAATGTGAGCTAGAGTAGCCTGCTGTGACATCACGGAACCTTTTGTTTGCACCCCAGTTCCTTCATCAGTGGCCTAAACTAGTATGGAAATTCATTTGCAGCACATCTATCTCACTGTAAGTGAGAAACTTTTCCAACATACCCTAGTGTGCTGACTGCAGTCCCCTGTCTTTCTTCTCCTGCTGTTTGCAGAAGGAAAAGCTTGGTTAAGCAAAAGTGTACTTTTCTCATTCACATATGTACTTTTTTTTCACCTCTGTCAGATGTGTCACTCTATTTCCTGTTAATCCTCTGAGAATCTCCCTCATAATACACAAAGTTTATTTATTTCCACTTTGGTAATAGCTTCTTTTCTATTTTCTTACTTTTTACATTTTTCCTCTTTAGTGTCTCATTTGCGTTCTCCTGTTGGACACTTTCTTTCCATCAATCTCTATGTTAGCTCGATTCTCTCTTCCCCTCCTCATTCTCCCTGCAGCTGTCCTTTTTCTCTCCTTCCCATAAAGTTTATTCCTGCTCCCATCTGTACCAGTGTCCTTTTCACATGATGACTGTGTTCTCTCAAATTTTATTTATCCCGGGACAGCTCTAATTGGGAATTCATGGCTGATAGGCTCTACTCAAGTTGGATTTGTGACTCTATCACCAGATAGATGCAGTTAATATTTTTTCCAAAATTAACACTGGTATTTTCCTATATTCCACCACGCAGATGACTTCTTTTTCTATGTTTCCTAGCACAAGCATCACTTCTAATTGAAAATATGGATGTTGGATTCTAAATTAATCTAAATTCTGCTGGTTTCTGTCTCAATAATTTTGGAGATAACATGGCTTTGATTTTTCATCCTACTTTATCCTTTTCCTCTCTTTCTTCACATCTTGAAAAGTAGTTAGAAGTCCTTCTTTCCCCCCCACTACCAGATCTGCTCCTATTTCTTTCCTATTTTTCCCCAGTGTTTTCCCTCTTCTATGCATTTCTTCCCTCCTTAGTTATTGTCTTCCATTCTTTCCCAAATGTGTTCATTTTTGCCTTGTGTAATCTCCGTCTTCGTCCCTTTATCTGAATCTGAAATGATACAGTGATACCCTGCTCCTCAGAATCACTCCTTCCACCCTGAAATGCTTCACCAAATCTGCCAGTGAATAGTACTGCACAGCTGTAAACAGTTACTGACCTTACAGTCAATAACTGCTGGGTTTGTGGTACAGTTTGTTTTTTGTTATTGTTTGGAGGTTTTCTGTTTTGTATTGTTTTTGTTTGTTTGTCTTTTTGACCAAAACAATTACTGCCCATGATGTACTCAACTTATTGCAATGCTGATAAGGTACAGGGTACAACATTCATGTCAGGATCTAAACAAGTAATGTCTACGTGTGTGGGGAAAAAGTATGTTTGGTCTTTAATATATTTAATATATCATCTAGCTGTTTACAACTCTACAATGTAAATGTAAGCTATATATTGAGATATATGAAGCTGCCTGGTCTGGTGGAGGCTGTCCCTGACCATGGAAAGGGGGTTGAAGTTGGATGATTTTGAGGTCCCTTCCAACCCAACCCATTACATTTCATGATGTTGAGTCTCTTTTATATGGCGTCCTGTATGAAGTATCTGATAAGCATACTCCACATGTGCAGTCTGAAATGTTGGACTAAGCCTAAATGTCATGATATAAGAGGAAATAATCTGGTGCCAAAACTTTTTTGTTTGGGCATTCTGTCTTTGTGATATAGCTAATAATACTTTAAAATAGTATTTGTTGTTATCTTATAATAAATTGTGCTGTCTCTGTGAGCCATATTTGAATATGTAATGATTTTCATATATTTAATATCACAGTATCACAGTATAACTAAGGTTGGAAGAGACCTCGAGGATCATCGAGTCCAACCTGTCTCCACAGACCTCATGACTAGACCATGGCACCAAGTGCCACGTCCAATCTCCTCTTGAACACCTCCAGGGACGGTGACTCCACCACCTCCCTGAAATACCATTATGCAAAAGCCTGTTTCAATGAAATGTTCCCAGTGGGGTCAGAAGAAGTCTTAAAGGCAAGCAGAGTTGAAACCCTCAAGAGCTTCTAGCTCATTTGCTGTGTTCTCTGTTCCTGATTTAAGTTAAAGACTACTAGCTCTGAACTTATAGCATTACACTGTTGCAGGCATGCTAAAACTAGAATCTGAGTGTTACTTTCTAAAAAGGATTGGAAATTTTAAAGACATTTGAAAAGGTTTTGAGAAAAAAAATACTATTTAAATGTACATTATGTCAAGTCATTCATCACTATTGTATGATAAATTGTTCTGAGATCTCAGCAGGAAGATTTACAAGCTGCTTGTGCTTGTAAACTGCTATCTTCAGTGACTTACATAAGGAAAACAATGATATTATTGGGAAAAAAAATACTAAAAAGGAATGTTTTGTCCCAATTATCCAATTACAAAATGGAGTAGAATAGTACATTTTTTTTCCTAACTTGCTGAGGTCAAAGGCCTTTATCATTTAGGTGTCATGTCCACTTTCATCCTAGTGGAAGAGCTGAGGATTTGTTTTGCAAATTTGATCATGCTTCATTAGGGTTGGAAACACAATTTCCTGTAATACTATACAGGAGAAGGAAGGGGTTGGATTTTCTGAAATGAGGCTTTTTTTTACATATGCTTTTCAAAAAATATTTCACAACTATTTAGGACTTAAAATGTCTGTTTTATGTTGGCAAAATGATTATATATTGATGGAGTTTTAAAAATTATATTGATTTCATTGAAACATAGGAAAAAATGAAGTAAAAGTTCATGAAAAGCTTTATAGAACAAACTTATTGATGATTTACAGAATACCTCCTGAAAAGAGTAGATTTACATCAGCCAGTGTTCATGCAGACTGTAAGAATGAACCATACAAATTTCCTGTGGAAGCTCTTGGTGGTTTTTGCTCATACTGATATTAGCTTCCAATTTTAAGTGCATTAATATTTAACCTGGGAGTTGTTTTTAGAGACCAGCACTTCACTATGTTTTGCTTCATTAGAGGTTTGAAGTTAAATCAGCTGGAAATGCTAATAATACTTTTGGAAAGAAACTAGTGACCTGTAGAACATATTGATGCCTGTAACTGATAGCAAGTTTTATTATGAAGCCCAAAATACAATAATTGCAAATGTATTTAAGATTTTTGCAGTGGGGAATATCTTGTTCATTAGTTTGACTTTTTCCCTAAAAATAAGAACTATCAAAATCATGTAAAACCTCCTCAACCTTCAACCTTTACACCACTCAACTATAGTCTATCTGGACTTCAGCAAGGATTTTGACACTGTCCACCACAGCAAACTCCTGGTCAAGCTGTCAGCTCGTGGCTTGGACAGCAGCACTCTGCACTGGGTTAGGAACTGGCTGGGGGGCCAAGCCCAGAGAGTGGTGGTGAATGGTGCCACATCCAGCTGGCAGCCAGTCGCTAGTGGTGTCCCCCAGAGATCAGTGCTGGGCCCAATCCTATTCAATATCTTTATTGATGATCTGGACAAGGGGATTGAGTCCACCATTATTAAATTTGCAGATGACATCAAGTTGGGAGCAGGTGTTGATCTGTTAGAGAGAAGGTCTCTCCAGACAGACCTTGACAGGCTGGAGAGATGGGCAGAGTCCAACATGATGGCATTTAACAAGGGTGCTGCACTTTGGTCACAACAATCCCATGCTGTGCTACAGGCTGGGGTCAGAGTGGCTGGAGAGCAGCCAGGCAGAAAGGGACCTGGGGGTACTTGTTGACAGCCAGCTGAACATGAGCCAGCAGTGTGCCCAGGTGGCCAAGAAGGCCAATGGCATCTTGACCTGCATCAGAAATAGTGTGGCCAGCAGGAGCAGGGAAGTCATTGTGCCCCTGTACTCAGCACTGGTTAGGCCACACCTTGAGTCCTGTGTCCAGTTCTGGGCCCCTCAGTTTAAGAACGATGTTGAGACTCTTGAACGTGTCCAGAGAAGGGCAACGAGGCTGGGGAGAGGTCTCGAGCACAAGCCCTACAAGGAGAGGCTGAGGGAACTGGGGTTGTTTAGCCTGGAGAAGAGGAAGCTCTGGGGAGACCTTATTGCTCTCGACAACTACCTGAAGGGAGGTTGTAGCCATGTGGTGGTTGGTCTCTTCTCCCAGGCAACCAGCACCAGAACAAGAGGACACAATCTCAAGCTGTGCCAGGGGAAGTTTAGGCTCGAGGTGAGGAGAAAGTTCTTCACAGAGAGAGTTGTTAGCTGTTGGAATGGGCTGCCCAGGGAGGTGGTGGAGTCAGCGTCCCTGGAGATATTCAAGAGGGGATTGGACGCGGCACTTGAAGCCATGGTTTAGTCATGAGGTGTTGGGTGATAGGTTGGACTTGATGGTCTCTGTGGTCTTTTCCAACCTTATTGATTCTATGATTCTATATTTAAACCTTCTGGATCTGGATTGTTAAATACTTTCACATCTGCAGAAATTTAATGCCAGTGTATGTTGTTATGAAATTGGTTTGTGTTTTACAGTATTGCTATTTATGTTACTAGCTTTCAACTAACAAACCCTAATAATATCAAAATCTGTTTCATTTCAGTGCTAAGCCCGAAGGTGATAGGCATTGCCATAGCCAGGTATGACTTCTGTGCAAGAGACATGAGAGAACTGTCCTTACTGAAAGGGGATGTTGTGAAAATTTATACAAAAATGAGTGCGAATGGCTGGTGGAGAGGTGAAGTAAATGGAAGGGTAAGGTGGTTTTTTTTGTTGTTGGTTTTTTCCTTCCTTTGTCTCACTTCTGCTTTCACTGACATGCATTTTGAAAAAAGAAAAAAAAAAAGAAAAAAGAAAGAAAAAAGGTGTGTTCCTACACCATAAACCTCCTTTGTGTATTTAAATTCACAAGATACAACATGTTCCCATCTGTGTTTCATAGGAGTCAGGCAGAACTCTTCCCAGACCACTTTCCCAACATCTAAATTAATTGGTTATTTAATATTAGCTACCAGGTGGAATACTTGGGCAAGATGGTATAGCTGGAAAATAACCAGGGTTAGCTGTACAGCTACAGCTGAGCTCTCTGGAAGTGTTTCACGTGTGTTTTGAAGGTCCAAAGTTCAGGTTTCTGGTGCTATGGAAATTTAGCAGTTTGACACTTAATGATTTCCACATTGTTGTGCTGGATTACAATGATGCAGTAGAGTCAGGCGCCTTTTCTATAGAATCTCTACAAATGACTTGTATGAAGTGGCATATTTAGCAGGGAGTTTTACAAAGTCACTTCACGCTGCACTCAGAGACTTGCACGGAACTAAAGTTTCCATTTTTACCTTTAAAGACTATATTGTTTCGTTGCTTCTTACTGCAGATTAGTCAGAATGTATTTGAGGCTGTGTCTAAAGGGCCAAGGTGCAGGGTGAAAAAGAGTAGATTGGCTGGAAGCTGGAAATGAAAGTTGCAAGTCTGGGTGAAGCAGATGTCCAGATTGTACTGCCCTAGGCAATTTGGAAACCTTTTGTGTATGTGAGCCTGGTTATGATCTTAAAGTGAAATGGTCAGTTAGACAAGACAAACAGGGAAGCAGAAGAAATAGCTCATCCTATATACACTTTACATGTGGTGAAAACTAAGCACCTTGTTTTAAGGCATCTACCCACATTCTAAAGGATGCCCTGTAATATGCTGGCATTGTTTCCAACAGCTTTTGCAACCTGGACTTCAGATCATAAGCTCACCCCTGGACATATATTGGCAAGGCAGTCTAAAAGGAAATTTATGCAGTTACTCCTTCCAGTCATGCCCTAGGTTTTGTTTTGAGGACTTTGATGAGTGTTGAATTGACTTGAGTACAAAGAAGTCTGAGTGAAAAACATAAAGTGGAGTAGATGAGACAATAAGAAATATATGGCTTTGCTTCCTTATGTGAGTTATATAATCCTCATTTGACACATCATTAATTTCAGAATGGAGATAACATAATAACTTATGATGTATAAAATACTGCCCTCCCAGTTACTAAAAAACTTGTGTTGGTGGCAATGGAATTTAACTCCATGTAATCAAATCAGTCACTATTTCCTTTGTAAGAGGTTTCCCTGAACCTGACTGACGTCTGTTAAATATTTAACAGCTCATTCAAGAAATGAAAATAACAGCAGCCTGCCTGTAGTGAAACTACTTCTGCATTTCTACATATTTTGTCTGAATGTGTAGATTTCAAATTGGGGCACAGAATAGTTTATTTATAGTTTATATAGGGGGTGTGTGTGTGTATGTTTGTGTTTTTTGGGTGTGTGTGGGGTTGGTTTGTTCGTTTTTGTGGGAGGACAGGTTTAGTCTCCGAATTGTCATATCTGCAAGTTACTATTTTATTTGGGGTACTTACCTTAACTGTGACAGAGCAGTTAAGTTTATGTTTGCAATCTTCTTATGTTTACTGAGCAGACTCATCCTTGTTTTGCCTACTTCAGCCATTAAAAAAAAACAACCAACAGAAACACATCATGTATTATTTTCTTCTGCTTTTCCCATTTTGTAGGTGGGCTGGTTTCCATCAACTTATGTTGAAGAGGACGAATGAATTAAAAACTTTCCTTTGCTGACCAGCAGTTTCAGGGATTGTTAAAAATTTAGCATCTTCAAAGTATTATTGGTCTTAAGTATTTTAACAGAAGCATTTTAGTCTGTCTGAACCTTCCAGTCTTAATGTTGGGATGTACAAAGAAGTTTTTGCTGACAGATGATTGCCTTGCCCAGAGCTGTGCAAGAAACAACCTGCTGGTTTGCCGTCACTGGGGATCAGTACAAAGACCAACCCTCTCCTCCCAGAAGATCTCTGGAAAACAAATTTCTTTATGCTTCTTTTCATTTCACCCTGTACTATGAATACTAGCTATGGCTGAATATTTAATAAGTCTCTTCTAGCTAACATCTGTGATGGTAGAAGGCGATGAAGGCTTATGATTCCTTATCACTGCATGCAGAAAACAGTTCATTTATTCCAGTGGGCATAAAGTATAGTCAGTAGACTTGCCTTGAAACATCAGACTACTTCACTTATCACCTTACAAATAGTTTTATACTTACAAAAAACGTTCTGAAGGAAATATCTAGCAAACATGAGTAGCATTCATGCATGTGTAATTAGTTGACTGACTACTTTGAGGTCCTCCCTAAATCTTCTAATAATTTGTTTAAAGACAACATTTTAAAAAGTGTAGTGATGTGGTATTGCTTGGGAAAGCAGCCACAAAGTAGAATTGTGAGATCCTTCCTTTGTCATCCCAAGCCTTTTCGTGGGAGGCTTTTTCATTTAAGCAGTTGATCATAAAAGTGCAACTGAGGGTAGTCATGACAAGATGAGTTTTAAAAATTTCAGCATTAAAATTAAGTATTGTAGACCTGTTCTGTAGGAGAATGTACTAATACAAGATGATGTCACTTCTCAAGGTCAAAACTATTCATCTTACCCTTTGGATTGATTCAGATGAATGTTGATGCTTCCAACTTTGAACAGTCTTCCTAGTTAGGAGAGTTTTTGGTACCCTTTCCCGTCTTGCTCCCTGAGATGTTAATGGCAGTTCAGTGAGAGGCCTTGTTGAATTGTTGTAAACATTCACAGGGAAAAATGCATCTATTTAAGCTAGATTAAAACATCAGGGCTTGTAAAGTGGTGTTCACCCCTTGATGAGGCAGTGTTTTAATATGTTTATGGAGAGTCAGAAGTGTTATAGTTACAAGCAAAAAATAGATGTGGATGATGCCTTCAGATGTGCAGTTTCAAATATTTAGATAATTTCTAACCTGGCTTGAAAACTCCTAAGAAATTAAAGCTCTTGTATGCATTTGCTTTCTAGGGTATCATTGACCAATCAAGGAAGTTAATTTATCCTGCCCCACATCCTCTGTTTTGCTTTTCCCTGTCATCTTTCCCTGTAGGCGTCTTGCAATGAGCGTGCATAGATACTCCATGATTTAACAATGCAGTATTTCCCGCCTTACAAGCAATGTAATATCCGTTGTTTGTCTATACACTGCTAGTACATATTGCATTCTTTTTGGCTGTCCTCAGTGTTCTTTGGTTGTGTGTGTGGTGTGGTTTTTTTTGTGGTTTGTGTTTTTTTTGGTGTTTTTCCTGGCTGCCTTCTGGCCATCAGGAAGAACCAAGCCCAGCACAGAGGTTTTGCAAGAAACCCCTTCATCTCTGCAGCTGACTTACCCATCTGTTGGACCCAGCATACACTACTGGGTGACCAGGTGAAAAAGGGGGTCTCCTAATTAAAACTCCTCCTCCCATTGTGAGCTTGAGCCTTGTAGATGAAACTCTGCTGATGATCTAACTTATCAAAGATTTACCTCAAAATTATGTAAACTGTGATTGTGTTGAGTACATTACTTGATGGAACAATTGAGAGCATTTGTAAATATGTAGATGATGCATAAAACACATTTTGTAAATTATGTGTACAGCAGTGTAAACTAGAGTCTTTGATCATGTTTTGCCATGCAGTTTTATTGTCTAATATGAGCTTAATCTTACATTCCTTAAGTAGACAAAACTGATGCGTTTTGCATGCTCAAGGGATAGAGGAATAGGATCTGGTTTGTAAAGTGTTTAGTGCTTTGCTGTCACATAGTTCTGAGAAGAGGCAGTTTAGTTCAATATGAGTTGAGAAATACATCATTTATTTTCAACAGCTTGGTTTTAGAATCATTCTGAGTAATCTCTATCATAAAGTTGCTGTAAAGCCTTTAAGCAATTGCTGAGTCCAGTAATCAGCCCTGGAGAAGAATGAAAGCCATAGTTAAATTTAGTTTTGTGGCATAAATCTACATATCATTGTCTGTGTTTAATGCCCTGTATTTATTGAGTTAATGCTGCATTTTAAACTATATTTTCAGTACCAAAGACTTCCTAAATATTCTGGAGCGTCTTGTTCATGTGCTGCTTTTGCCTGTGTAGAGGTTTTGTTGTCATGCAATAATGGAGTTACAGTACTTTTATTTTGTACTATTTTGTAAATATGTTAAATATAATAAACTGGTTAATTTTTTTTGTTTAATGATATGTGTCAAAATGTGTGGTTGGTTGGATGGTATGAAGGTTGTGCTCCATTTGTCTAACTTTGCTGTGAGGCAAAGTTGATGATGTTCTGTTTTGGTTTTCCAGACCTATATAATCCTTGTTTAGCTGTATAGCTGAGTTGTCTGTATAAATGGGATTGTAGAGCTTTCCTTGACAGCTTTTTTTATTGTCAGGATAATTTGCCTTCCACAACGTCTAGAAAGTTTTTTCTGGTCTGTGTGGTTTTGTTTGTTTTTAAGCTAGGGAGAACATTGTGAAATCAGTCATATACTATTCATTTTTGTCTGTCAGAGATGATACTTTTAGTTTTTTGATTGAAAGATGTTGTTCTCTGAAAGTTTCCTTTTCTCTGTCATGTTTCATAGTAAAGTCCTTTCCCTTCCACCTTCTGCTTTCTCTCTCATATGTGAATTAATGCACAAATTCAGGTTGACTTCAGCTCAAATCTGAAAATATATAGTCTGTCTAATTTCACGAGCTACTTGATAACCTTTTATGGTGTAACCCATTAATGAATTTTTTACAATACAACATTCATTAATATGCATATTAAAATATTTCTGGACAGGTGAATCAATTCAGCAAGGTCAGTGATGATACAATTGCGACATTTCTTCATTGTGCACCTTCTGTGTTTTCAGTAGCAGAGATTTTCTTGTGGAACTGCCCTTCTAAGATAATAATTAAACTTAATGAGGCATTTACACATCTCTACAGATGTAAGGCATAATTTTCCTTTCACCCATGAACATACCACATAACTGAAAGTCACACCTAACGAGAGATGCAAAAATGTTTCTCAATTAAATTCTCGTTAATAATATCACCCTCGGTCACAGGCATTCTCCTTCCTCTTGTATGTGAGGAGAGAAGTGTGTCCTCTGATGGGTGAGAAATTGAGAAATCACTGTAATTAGGGCATAAGAACCACTTGTGACTATTTTCTGAATAAGTTGGGGTTTTTGTTTTTTTTTTGGTTGTAAGTGGAAGTGTATTTGAGAATCTCACTTTGAAAAAAAACACATCTGACTTGAATAACAAAAATGATGCCAGCCAGGATACAGCTTCCCTTTGCCAGTAGATGCCATCTTGAAGAACCATTCTCAAGGTTTTAGCGGATTGTAAAGCTGAGAGGGAGGTGCTGTGTAGAAAAAAGTGGGACTTGTTTGTATAGAATACCCAGGTTTTGTTCTTGTTGACTTTGATGTTCAGTGCAAAATTGTTTGTTTCCATTTCATGATCAATATTGTCAATGCTCTGGAGAAAGCTCTATAGCACCACGTAAAATTTGTGGACCAGCACTGTCACACTGTCACACCAACTGTGTTGATGCTACAGTAAATGAGTCTGTTTGCTGCAAACTGGGCTGCTGAGAGTCTCATGTCACTGCTTTATCTAAAATTCAAGTTCTCTGTAGAGAGGACTGCTTATCCCTTTTGAGTGACCCATTGGAGAGGAAGACTGCTCCCTCCTCTTTTATTGCAGTGCATAATGCTGCATAATGTGGAGTATCTCTTCGGTTAGCTTGGGTTGGCTACCTGGTTGTGTCCCCTCCCAACTTCTATTCACTTGCAGTGAGGGCACAAAGTAAGAAACGGAGAAGGCCTTGATGCTAGACAATACTGTTCAGTGGTAGCTGAAACATCAGTATGTTGTCAGTGCTGTATTTGTGGCAGATCTAAACCACAGGTGGTAAGAGCTGGTATGAAGAAAGTTAAGATCATCTTGGTCAGATCCAGTATAGCAGGCATAAAGGCAAAATGATGGGCAGAGATGCTGTGTGTGTGTATATAATGCACTGTCCTTTATCAAGCCACAGTACTACGTGTTCTCATCAAGTAGAGTCATTTGGTATAGAACTTTTGAGTCTTGGAATGTATTAATTGAAGAGAAAAACTAATGCATTCCCTAGCCTTCCTTGAAATGTGCCATGGAATTTTAGCTCTTAAGCAGATGTCTACTATATGGAGAAGTTTTGAGTGATTTAACTTCATAAAGCTGAGAGATGAGATGTTAATGATAACTGGTTTTTTACAAAATGCTGAAATGCGTGATGAATGCATAACTACCTAAAAGAAATATAGAAAGGATTAAGCATCAGAAATGGACTGCAGAAGGATGATTCCTTGCATTATCTTAGCAGCTTCCTTGTCAAGAACAAAGAGCTGTTTGTTTTTATAGCAAATGAGATTTGGTTTTCTAAATTAGTTTTATAATTCCTGATCTGCTGTAGTGTTTTCTATCCATTCATTATAAGAATCTCTTCTGCTTACATGACTGTGAAGTTAGATTTTACTTAATAATCCTCCTGAAATATTTTGACTTTTTGCTGACTTTTTCTGAGCTACCTTTTTTTTTTTTTTTTTACCCTGGCAGAGTGCTTTTCAGAAAGCATGTGAGTTCATTTCAAAATGTTGCCATCTGACCTTGAGCAAACTCATAGTTACAACAAATGGCAGCTTTGGAGGTGGCTGTTAGCCAGGGGGATATGAGGCTGGTTTGCTTCTTTCAGAACTGCTTGTTAGTTTTTAAAATTTTATTTGTTTGGGTTTTTTTGTTGTTGGTTTTTTTTGTGGGGGTGTTGCATAAATATTTTTTTGGGTGAGTGTATATTTGTTTGCTTGATTTGTTTTAATATCAGTAGAGTAACATGTAGCTTTAGGAGAGCCAGAAATAAGAAATATCAAAGAATTAGTAGTAAAATGTTGATACCATCCCATATATGTTAGAAACAACCTGCTGCGTGATAACTTTTCTAAATGATTGCCCAAAGTGTCAAATGTTTATTGTTGGATTTGAAACAGAAATTCTCCAGTGCTTCTGTATAGGAAGACTTTGCTAACATGGTATAGGAATCTAGGACCCATGGACTTGGTCTATAGCTCTTATATAAATGTATCTTCAGTTAGTTGTGATTTTGTCCAAAGCAGTTATAAGTTTTCCTCAGGAGGATGCAATATTGTGGCAAATCTTTGATCGTCTCAGTCTGTCTATAGGGAGTTAAATTTTATGTTGTGCTCAAGGAAATGACCTTGGCACAACAAGCAAGTTCTTGACAAATGCTACTTTTCCTTGTCTAGAAAAAAAAATATTTAGAATAGTTCATGCAAGAATGGGCTGTGAGTGGGCTGGAGGGTAGGATTTTAACTCACCCAGATACTGCTAAATTGATAATTTATAAAAGCAGATGCAATTAAATGTGAGCATTTATGAAATTACAGGTGGAAAGAGTTAAGACTGGGCTGACTGGGCTAATTACTGACTAAGCAGCAGTACTGTATTGAAGGACAGAAGGAGAAAAGTAAAAGTGAATCATGGACAGAACTTGAGTTAACAGGATTGTAATGCGAAGGTAAATATGGTCTTGGTGTATAGTAGTGGGACCATCATCCATAAAATGTGAAGTAATAATTTAAGTAATTTCTGGTAAGGCTTCATCTGAAGTACTTTCTTTGGTTTTGGACACTGAATTTTGTATAAGATATAGACTCTTTGAAAATATTCCTGAAGAGACTAACAAAGGAGTGTGAATACACTGGAGTTCATTAAACTGAATTATAGAACAGGCTGAGGGAGGTGGTGGAAATGACATCCACATGAGTAAAAGGTTTCATGGAATGTAAGAGACTGAACTTCTCTCCACAGTCAATGTATACAGTAGGAGAAAAAACAAGCTTGAACTGGAGCAAAGAGATTTAGTCTTTAGGGAAATTTTCTGAATATCAAGCTACTTAGGCACAAAAATTGTCTGGGGAAAGTGTGGAATCTCCAGCACTGGAGGGTTGTGGTAGGTTGAAATTTCCCCCAGCATTAACTTCTAAGATATAGGTAGCTAAAATATCAGGGATAGTGTATATATATGGTTAAAGATGCCCAAGATGCTTACTGTATGTTCTTTTGGAGCTCCTGTTGTACTATCTTTCTGTAATTGCCTTTCAGCTGTGCAGCACTTCACTCAGCTGCTAGTATTTGTCAAAATCTTGTTCTGTTATACCAATATAATGAAGAAGAGATACAAGAAAGGTACTGAGGCAACTATCCAACACAGAGCTAGCAAGTTGCTAAGTATGCAAAGAGTTTGAGTGTTTGCAAATTAGAGCAACTGGTGCATGTTTAGCTCACAGTAGTGTAAACATGTTGTAAGACTACAGTCTGAAGTTGGTTCACAGTAGGAAGTATGAGCTAAACACCATTGTTGCAGTTTGTAAGTTTATTTTTGATAGAAAATATCTAGGTTTATTAGTTTATTTTTAATTCTTCATCAGGAATGCATTGTGAAAAGTTTTATTTGGATGTCCTTGTGTGTGCAGTTTTAATTAATAGGATTCATCAAACCATTTAGAGTAGTGACATTAAGTAATAATTAATAAGCCATGTGATGTGTGGCTGCATGAAGTGACAATGATTAACCTGTGACATAAGAAAATGTGCCTGGAAAACAACTGGCATGCAATGTGACACTGTTTGTTCTTCCCTGTTTGGCCTTTCTCTGCTCACAAAATGAAACTGGATTCAAACCCATAACCCATTAATGTGACTGGTGTTTGGAACACATACATGGTTCACTACACATCAGCCTGAGCTTTGACGTGGTTGAACCTTTTGTCATTGTGGCTGCCTGTTTTGGAGCCAATGTTAATGAGCTCACTTTGCCTTCAAGGAGTTGGCAAGATGTCAGGATTTGCTCTACTGATGTAGTATTTTTAAAATAAATTCTCAAAACTGTGTTATCTATATTATGGACTGTTCTGGTCTTAAGTCAGCTGCCACCTGAGTCACAGCAGTCCAGTTGCAACAGAGGGCTTTTCTCCTTTCCCCCTGCTCCCCTCTGGGTGAACAAGGAGGAGAGGACCCAGGAAAGCCAAAACATCAGCTGAGATAAGGGCAATTTACTGCTCTATTGCAGGGATATCAGACTACACAAAGGCAAAACAAAACAACAGCAAAAACCCCCAAATCCACCCACCCAACGAAAAAAACCCAAGAGAAAAGGTACCTGCATACACAGCAGAGGGAACCTTGAAGAAAAGCACTGCCATGCGCAAACTAAAACCGAACGAAAGGGACAATCCCCATTTTGGAAACTGGGAAGAAACACAAAAACCCCGGAATAGGGAACTTCACAAACTATACAATATATTACAAGTCCCATAAACCCCTGGCAACCCCTTCCCTGTTGTACAGTGAGCATGGTGTAGACTATGTGATTCAGCTTGCTCTGTTGCTCAGCTTAAACCACTGTGTTTAGACACTGAAGTTAGAGCGGTATCTGTATGATAAGATTGCATTCACATATTGTGCATTCAGATGTGCATACAGGATATCCTTACTGGTTTATGTGGTTCACCAATATTTAGAATGTTGCAGCTTTTAGATAAAATAAAGAGGGAGGAAAGTATATTTCATTTGTTCAGCCAGTATGCTTACAAAGAATATACGAATCTCCATTTTCCAGACTGAGTGTTGTTAGCAGAGATGGAAGTTCCTGGTAAAAAACACACCACCCTACCCTTTTAATATAATTTTTGGCTTTCTTTATTACTTCCTTGGTTCCTCACATGTTTTTGTTTCCTTCCTTTCTCTCCTCTAAGGACAGGAACAACAGAATACTTCACTTAACCCCTCATCCCTGTTTTAGGAAGCAATACCCAGAGGGACTTTTCACCAGCTAATGTTAAGTTTTTAGGAGGAGTACCTTGCCTTAGGCATTCATTCCTCAGTATACTTACCAGTGCAAGAAGCATTTAAAGGTTGGGTTTGTTTTTTTTTTTTTTTTTTTTTTTTTTTGTTTGATTGGTTTTGTTTCCCCCCATACACTGTGTGAAAAATGCTTAGGTAAAGCATTAACTTCAACTTGTTATATATATTAAAGAAGCTTGGGACACCTTCCAAGCAGTAACACAATAAAGTATAATCAACCTTTCCTTTTATTTTTTTTTTTTAAATGGGCATTTCTTCTAGCTATTTTATTTTTCATTTATTTCCTATATTAGTGTTTGTATGGAAAGTTTTGATAGGAACTGAACCCAAAATTAGAATCGCCTTCTTGGTGCTGTCATTTTTTTTTTTAGCTAAGAGATGATAGGATGCTCTGTGTTTAACTTCTCGTGAGGCTGGGAGGAAGTTTGTTTTGAGACTGAACTGAACACTCATTGTAACAACATGCTGGTGAGTAATGCAAATTTCCAGAGGCTTTATATTATTTCAGAGTATTTTGTACAGTTCTACTTATGTGATTATTTTGATCGTGCAACAAAATATCTTGTTATAGGGAAAGGGAAAAGTAAACTGAAGTATCCTTTAAATATATCAGGTTACTTTCAAGATCAGAATTCACTATTACACTTTCTAGCATAAGCTTCAAAAATGATAAAAATGTCTGAAGCATAGGCCATGAGGGATACAGAATATAGCCAACAACCTCAGAAGCAGCTCAAGGTGCTCAGAACTGATCAATTGTAACTGTGGACCTTTCATTGTCAAAAGGACACAGTCCGATGCAAACTGAAGCCATATGGATCAGTCAAGGTTGTGCTCTAGAGAATTATTCAGCTGCATGAGTTTTAGCAGTGATGGTGCCTGAGGCCATGTTTTAGAGTAAGTCATAGTTCTCTGACATTCACATAAAATAACTGCCCAGGAAATGATATTCCTTCTGCATCTGGAACAGAATGATCTTCAGTGTATAGGGAGGAACACGTCAGCATCCTTACATCGCATGAAAGCTGAGGTTGAAGACATGACCCCAAAGTTGTACAGAGGCCTCAGCTTCGATTACTGCAGTGGGAGCTAAGCATTCCTAAGCCTGAGCCTAAAAGCTACAGTGTCAAAACTAAAGTAGACAAAAAGTCAAGATCTGTTGCTTTTACCCAGCTCTGTTGCCCATTAAAAGAAATGCCTTGAGAGTGGCCTTTTGGAATATAGATGCCTGATATTTTTGACAAAACTGTGTCTAGGATGAAGAATCTGCTGAAGAAGTTTGAGCAGCATTAATTGTGACTCCATCCTCCCTGTTCAGTGTTTCTGATTATGACTGTAGATGAAGGACACCTCCCCCCACTCCCCCACCCCCCAAATATTTCCACATTTGTTGGATTGGGTTACAATTTATCTAAAGGGCAATGAAAGCCCTGTTAGCTGAAAAGAGACTGCTCTTTCTCCCTGGTCTTGAATTCTTTAAACAGAAACTAATGTTATTCTTAGAAAATGTGTTCATGTTGTGAATTAAAAAACACAGCACACTGAACAGCTCTCTACCTATTTGATTTCATAATAGAAGGTGGTCAACAGTGATCACCCACATAATAAAGTCAAACAGAATCTTGCACCTCAATCCAAACATTCTAAAATGAAAACCATGCAGTTATCTGTACTGAAGGTGTAGGTCTATTTGTAGAAATGTTATGCACTAACCAGGTGAACAGAAGTACAGAACTTGGCAATTGAAATCTACAGGTGGTCAGGCAATTTATTTGAGTGAAACTTGAATGGAACCAGGATTTCTTTATAATACTGCAATTACTGCAGTATTATAAAGAATACTGCAGGATACAGTAAGTATTGCTGGTGATTTGCAATTCACAGATTGTATTGGGTTGGAAGGGACCCTGAAAGGTCATCTTCTTCCCCCTCTCCCCCTGCCCTGCAGTGAGCCGGGACACCTCCAACTAGATCAGGCTATTTATGAACATTGCTAATTTATGTATATTACAGAAAGGACTCTAAAACTCTCTCTTTAAATTCCATAGGGCGAAAAATGTAAACTCTCCAGGGTAATGGCTGTGACAAAGATTCCACTTGCATTGACTGTATTTCCTTCCTCTGCTGGGAGCAGAAATGGTCAAAGCCAGTCTCTTATTCTTTCAGTAGCAAGATCTTTTGACCAGTGAGTGCTGTTCCCTGGAGTGTCTTGGACCAGTGAGTACACACTGGTTAGTAGTTAGATAAATGTTTTCATATTTTTAGAATTCTTCATGTGCCTAAGAATTCCTACTAGGTATACAGAAAGGACAATATAGCAAAAAGCTGCCTGAATGGTAAATGATAATTTTAATTACATTTCTTTTATTTTCATTTTTCCCCCCTTTTCTATTTCCCCCTCCTTTTAATTTTTCTTAGGAGCTGTTGAAAAGCATGTGTCCTTTGATGTTACATATATTGTCAGAACTAAAAAGTTCTTAGTTCAGTGTCTTGGTGGTTCCTGTGTGCTATATGAACTGTTGATTTGTTTGGTTTGCTTGCTTTGGGGCACGCTGATATGTTACACTGGAGTCAGTGACTGTTCATAGGCACTATTCACAGTAACTGTGAATCCCTTGTAAACATCCAGTACTTTTGCCTGCTTTTGCATACAAATCAATAATCTTTTTGCAACTGAACATATCCTGTAACTTTTAATATAACTAAACGAGCAGCAACATGAAGATATTCTCACCTAAAAACAAATGGTTTTATTGATTCTCTTAGGTTTGATTACAAATGTAGAAAATCCCCACCATGTCTCTTTCTTTGGCTATGTGAGTTATTAATACAGCATAGGCAAGGCTTCCTTATTAGTTTCTGGTACTTTAAGCACAAATAATATCGTACTTAGACTTAGGGATAGAGTCTACAGTGTGGTTACATGGGGAAAAATAGGTACTTGTAATGAAGAGATGACTATCTCAAAGGCTTTTTTTTAAATGTCTTTCTCTTCATAATGATGTTGAAATGGATTGATATAGAGGATTTGAAAATTTGTTTGCTGAAGAGAGTATTTGTGAGGCCTGTGTGAGTGCCTGGGAGAAATTATCTGTCTGAATAACAATGACAAAGCAATGGGTTTGAATGACAGAGTATTTTTTCAGAGCTGGGTAGAATGCAAAGTGATAGTTTAAATTCACTTGTCGGAAAACACCTAAGTTTCCAACTACTGCAAAACAAGTAACAGTAAGCTCAGTGAATTGTGAAGAGCTGTTCTAATGATATTTCCATCATTCATTTGCTCTGCTGCTGGCACAAGGACCTTCTGATGTGTTTGGCAATGATAAGTGGCCAGCATAAAAAGAACAATGTGAAAGTCTGGATTGCCCAGTACTGCAGATACATGGACAAAGTTCACTCACAATTTGTATCCATTATTCTTCAGAAAGAGACAAGACTTGCGCCAGTGCATTCCAATATAGGAAAGCAGACACTACCATGCTAGAAATGAATGCTGCAAGGTGTTTTAAGTCTGTTAACTGTTAGCCTAGTACAGTTCTGTAGAGACTGGTTTCAGGGGAAGCTTTCTATCAATATTCTAATCATTTCTGTGGTGGAATAACTGCTAGGTGGAGGGGCAGATTTCTGCTAGGACTGGGGAGAGAAGAGATTTAGTTGAGGGGCACCCTACAGAGTACAGCCTAAACTTGTGCTGGAAGAGAAGAGACATAAAAAAAAAAAAGGACATGTAATTCTGGCATGCAATGTCCCCGCAGGAAATGTAAGTCAAGTGCACCAATAAATGAAAGAGGAAAATGCCATGGAAGGCAGTAAATCAAAAAGTAATTGATTGGACTATTTAGAGAACTTAATTTCAATTACTGAAAGTGAGACGGTGGCATACTGCAAAAACTGAGGTTCAGAAGGAAAGACTTGCAGTACTTTCTGTTCAGCCTTCTTCATCACTTTCCAGAAAGGGTGTGCTGGAGCAGCACGGCAGCTGAACCTGGAGGATATGGCCTTATTCCTCATTTTGATACACGGGATAGCTTCAGCGTTTTCAATACCCTGTCAGCTTAAAATTAGTTTTAAACTGAAGAATGAGGCCATTAAGCCCTTGGTTTGGTGTGAATGGAAAATCCCTAGGAACACTGTTCTTCTCTGGTTAGTACTGAAGCTCCTTGGGTACTGAGGCCACCCTAGTATCAAATCCATGCAACTACCGTGTCCATTTGGTTTTGGGGCCTGTACTTTATTAAATGCTTATTAGAAATAAATTAGGGCCAGTCAAGCTACTGATAATTCCAGCAAAGTCATGCATTGCTGTCACCTCTCCTACATTTTTCACTAATGATTTCATGTTCAATTTTGGTTGCATTTTAACATTTTCAATTGAAATGGCAATTATTCTTTGTCAGAACCCAGCCATTACTCTTGTCAGAAAGACATATGATGCATTAGCTTAAGGGCAATTGCTAATAACTACACAGGTGACATTCAGTTACATAGGATGGGCAACTCTACATATATCTTTGTCAAGTGGTCAGGGTTTGCATACCCTGTGGCTTACTCTGTTTGGAACTACTGTCCCAACTAAGTGTGCAAAACCAAACTGAAACAAATTTCAGTATGGCTTTGGTACCATTTTTCTATAATTAACTTCTGCTCTCTCCTGGGTTCATTGAAATATTTTTTTTTTAATGTTCCTGTTTTATAACTGCAACTGAAATGAGCTTGCTGGAGGGGGTGTGAGGGGGAGCATTTTGTTGCCATATAGTCTCTCTAGGCTTTTTATGATGACAACACTTTTGGATTACTGAGAGGGAGGTACCAAATGCTATTTTCTTGTACTGTTTCAGCTTGTGCAAGGTATCGTTTGCTTTGCAAACAAAACGGGAAATGGGAAGGGAAATGGGATTTCATACACAAAATACAGATGCTTGTGTTTGTTAACTCTGCTTTCAGTGATTAGTATAAAGACATTGTTAGCCATGTAAGCTATCTTTAATTCTGTGCTGCGTGCCTTTCACCTCATTCAACAAGGGCAAGGAAAACAATGGATTATTTTACTTTGAGTATACTTTTAATTTTCTGCCTGGTTTTACACAAGTCTTCTATACTGGAGTAGTATTCACCACAGGAGTGTATTTGAATGTTGTGACATTTCAGGTCTAAACTAGCAATGAACAGTGTGACCATTTATTTTAAATTATCTGAGCAAGTTGTACATATAACTTCCCTTTAAAATTTCAGGGGACCCAATGGAATTGACAACTGACCTCTTTGCTTGCAAAAGATCCTTTGCTTTTCCCTGTCTGAGTGAGAGGCTTGGGTTTGCTAATCTTCCTTTGCATGCCTTCCTATGCTGGGGACATTTAAAATGTCCCTTTTGAAGAATAGCAGCTTTCAGCTTATAACCAGAGTGCTTCTGTCATCTTTATGGTTGATTTCCAAGTGAACATCCACGTGGCCTGGTCTCAGAAGCACACACTGAGAACCTAGGGGCAAAAAAATCACCATGGACAGCACTGTTAATATGCTGGATGATTTCTTTCCAGCTGTTGTTGCAATGCTTCCACCAGCCTGTTTCTACCTCACATCACCTTTAATTTGCATCAAGAAAGCATAAGACCTTCATGGATGAATCCCATGTGTGTTTCTTCTGCAATGAGACACACAGAAGTTGTGAAGACAAACTGCCTGCAAAATTTGCACAGGTACTCAGTTCCTAGAAATGCAAATATACATAACCTTATAATTTCTTTCTTAATAAAATATGATGGGGCAGTAAAGTTTTCCTTTCCACATCTTATAGTGTCTGATTTGCAACCAGAGCAATTAGGACAAACCCCAAAACTCCCAGGCTATGGAAGCATTTCTGGCAATATTAACTAACTTTTTTTTTTTTTTTTTAAATTATTTTAAAAATTTTAACCAACAGGAGCTGATTTACAAAACTTTTAATTTCTTGTAATACAAATATTTGAACGCTGAGGAGCTGTAATTCCAGCCAGTCCTTGCCCTAGGGGAGTTTGCCTAAACATATGACTTGTTTTCATCTGGGACCACTTATGTCTGTCTTTGAGGTTTATTCAGTCACTGGTACATTAGTGAGATGCAACTTTGTAATTGCCACTTCTTGAATTCCATGGTCATTAAAACTTAATTAACAAACAAGCAACAGTTCTTATCTATTGCAATTCTTTTAAAAAGTGTTTGCCATTGAAATCTACTTCACAAAGAATGAAAAACCAGAGCTGGGCAGTGAACAGCTGCAGTGCCTTATGATACCAGCAAGAAAATGAGATGGAAATCATAAGCTGGAAGAGGTGAAAGTGCAGGTATGTAAGAGAGTAGTAAAAATTTTTCCAGCAACCTTTTCTGTCTCTGTCTGAAGATAATGAGCATGATAATGACTTAACTTTAGTGGGAACAAAAGCAGGACCCCTGGGAAGAGTGGTGGGATCCATAATGTAATCCCATTCCCATCCCTATCCCTCCTCCCCCCACAAATAGCTCTGTTAAATAGCTTTGGTGTAGACTACACAAGTACCAGCTGCACACAGTCTTGGCTGGAGAAAAAGAGCTGGGGAGATGTGAATATATGTGGGAACATCTGGTGTGGGAACTAATCAAACTGCAGACATTATTTTCTCTGTGATATTGCTAGATTGTTCTTTATGCTAAAAAGGAGAACAGGAGGCAAGTGTTAAACCTCTTCAGACAGTTCAGCAAATCTTCCTAAAAGGAAAAGCCCTTTACTTCCCCTGAGATTCAAGTTATTTATCTTCAGATTTAATCAATAGACTTTTTTGAAAAAAGCAAAAGAAAGCACTTCTCATAGACAAGTGGTTCTCCTGTCCCACCAGCCATATTCCCATACTATACCTGTGTATGCAGACAAACCCACTCTTTGTTCATCATTTCTCTTCCTGTCCTTTCTCCATGTGGTCCACTGCATTAATGTTCTTTGGTAGCAGGAGTGGTTTGGCTCCTGTGGCAAATATCAAAGTAATATTTATTATGGCAGTATCAGAACAACTGCAGATATCCTGGCAGTTCTTATTACAGGTTAGATAGGTATAGAGTTTTCAGCAAAATACTACCTGCTTTAGTCCAGCTGACCAAAGGTCTGTGTTGTTTGTAGCTGTAGTTTCCTTTTATGATTCTATACCAGCTTGGCTTATCCAAACATGTTGCTGACACCACATCACATGTACTTAAGTGAAAAAATTGCCTTGCATTGCTGATGAGGTGGTCTGTATTTGCCTAAATTTTTCAGGCATTCCGTGCATGTGGATGGTGCTTGGTGAAAGTGGAGTGTTATGTTCCTTATCACCACAAGATGTCAGGCTAGGCTGAATGAGGAGCAGTCCTCGGGGCTCGGGGTACCGTGTGTATTTGTGTATCTCTGTATATGCCTGTGCATAAATATAGAAGTCAAAATGCTGATAAAGATAACGATTAATTCTTGAATTTTTAAAGGTATCAAAAGAAGCCAGACAATCAGTTCTTTTTGAAGCCCAAAGACTTTGATACTCACTTTCCTTAGAATGATATAGAACTCTCAGCCCTACATGTTTTGTACTAAGACACGATTGGGTAAAAAGCCTGCATAAGGCCGAGTTGTGTGTGCTGAATGTGAGGATTTGGGGTTTGGCTTTTGCCCTTTGAGTCCTTAGGCTGGTGACTTCATCTGGGAGAGGAGTTATGTGAAAGTTTGAAAATGTAGCGAACACATGGTTCTGAGAAGACTTTATAAACTCTACCCTTCCTCACCTCCCACCTGCTCAGCTTTGTTGTGAGTACCTTAGAAAGTTGTAAGGTGTATTAGAAGCAAGATGTGTTTGTCAAGATTGTAGAAGGTGGGACACAGTTCTTTTGGGTTGGCTTCTTTTTCTGAATTTTTTGTAATACCTGCTCCATGACCCTACTGGTGTAGCAGAGAAATATTAAGCAGATAGGACTTATTAATCAGCAACCTGATCTGCTTTCAGAAGTGGTGGCATGCAGCAAAAAAAATTAATTAGGAGTTAATTGAAAAAAAATAAACTAACTTTAGGTAATGATAGTTGTGTTATTTTGGAAAAGTATACATGTTCCTGCCTTGACCTGCCAGTAACCATTATATCTGCTGTCCATGTAACTGACTTTTTCACCTGCCCTCTTATTTGTTTGCTCTCCTTGCCTGGTCCCCCACTTCTTCACCCCATGGCATTCCTTTCTTTCTCCATTTTAATTAATATCACAGTATAACTAAGGTTGGAAGAGACCCCAAGGATCATCAAGTTCAGCCTGTCTCGATAGACCTCACGACTAGACCATGGCACCAAGTGCCATGTCCAACCTCCTCTTGAACACCTCCAAGGACGGTGACTCCACCACCTCCCTGGGCAGCACATTCCAATAGTGAACGACTCGCTCAGTGAAGAACTTTTTCCTCACTTCGAATCTAAACCTCCCCTGGCACAGCCTGAGACTGTGTCCCCTTGTTCTGGTGCTGGTTGCCTGGGAGAAGAGACCAACCCCTTCCTGGCTACAACCACCTTTCAGGTAGTTGTAGAGGGCAATGAGGTCACCCCTGAGCCTCCTCTTCTCCAGGCTAAACAACCCCAGCTCTCTCAGCCTCTCCTCATAGGGCTTGTGCTCAAGGCCTCTCACCAGCCTTGTTGCCCTTCTCTGGACACGTTCAAGTGTCTCAAGGTCCTTCTTAAACTGAGGGGCCCAGAACTGGACACAGTACTCAAGGTGTGGCCTAACCAATGCAGAGTACAGGGGCACAATGACTTCCCTGCTCCTGCTGGCCACACTATTCCTAATACAGGCCAGGATGCCATTGGCCTTCTTGGCCACCTGGGCACACTGCTGGCTCATGTTTAGGCGGGTGTCAATCAGCACCCCCAGGTCCCTGTCTGTTTGGCAGCTCTGCAGCCACTCTGACCCCAGCCTGTAGCTCTGCATGGGGTTGCTGTGGCCAAAGTGCAGCACCCGGCACTTGGACTTGTTAAATGCCATGCCATTAGACTCTGCCCATCTGTCCAGTCGGTCGAGGTCCCTCTGCAGAGCCTTTCTACCCTCTAACTGACCAACATCTGTTCCTAACTTGGTGTCATCTGCAAACTTGCTGATGACTGACTCAACCCTCTCATCCAGATCATCAATGAAGATGTTAAAGAGCATGGGGCCCAGCACTGATCCCTGGGGGACGCCACTGGTGACTGGCTGCCAGCTGGATGTGGCACCATTCACCACCACTCTCTGGGCTCGGCCCTCCAGCCAGTTCCTAACCCAGCACAGAGTGTTGTGGTCCAAACCACGAGCTGACAGCTTAGCCAGCAGTTTACTGTGGGGGACGGTGTCAAAGGCCTTGCTGAAGTCCAGGTAGACCACATCCACAGGCCTCCCCACGTCCACCAGACGGGTCACCTGATCATAGAAGGAGATCAGGTTGGAGAGGCAGGACCTGCCCTTCCTAAATCCATGTTGGCTGGGCCTGAGCCCTTGGCCATCCTTCAGGTGCGCAGTTATTGCTACCAGGATAATCTGTTCCATCACATATGAGCTGCTCTGGTCAGTGCACAGGCTCAGAGTGACTGTTCATAGAAATATCATAGACCATGTGTTTGCACTCAGGCTTTGCACAGAATTTCATCTTATCCCTGCTGCCATCATGCTGTTTCATGCTGTAGCCATCATTTTGGCTAGAAAAGAGTATTTAGTGACTGTTGTGTTTAACATTCCCAGGATGCATTGCTTTTTTTACTGTGAAAGGTGATACCAATGAAACAGGTTCTGTTGATTAGGGCCTCCTATACTAAGAAGCAGATAATGGGCAGAAAAATGCTCTTTAGCTCAGGAAAAAGGACTGAGGATCAGGTTGATTTAACTTAGAAAGTTATTTGCAAATGAACAGGTGGGTAGATACTCAAATACAGTTATTATCTGTGTATGCTCACATAATATGCAAATACTTTCCTGTGTAACAGAATTGAAATATTTTGGAAAGCGTTGTGTTGTTTTTTTAACCCCAGCTGGCAACTAAGCCCTACACAACTATTTGCTCACTCTCCCCCACTCAGTGTGATGGGGGAGAGAATCAGAAGAGTAGAAGTGAGAAAACTCATTGGTTGAGAAAAAATGGTTTAGTTGTCGTGAGGTGTTAGGTATTAGGTAATAAGTTGGACTTGATGATCTCTGAGGTCTTTTCCATCCTGGTTGATTCTGTGTGAAAATCAGTTTCATACGTAAAACAAAAGCCACATGCAAAATCAAAGCTAAACAAGGATTTCACTCACCACTTCCCATCTATAGGCAGTTGTTCAGCTATCCCAGGAAAGCAGGGCTCCATCGTGTGTAAGAGTTACTTGGGAAGACAAACATCTTCCACCTTCCTCCTCCTTCCCCTCAGCTCTACATGCTGAGCATAGTGTCATATGGTATGGAATATCCCTTTGATCAGTTTGAATCAGCTCTCCCAACTGTGTCCCCTCTGAATTTCTTGAGCACTGCAACTTAATTGCTGGTGTGGTGGTGTGAGGAGCAGAACAGGCCTTGACTCTGTGCAAGCACTGCTCAGCAATAACCAAAACATCCCTGGGTTATCAACATCATTTCTGGCATAAATCTAAACCATAGCCCCGTACTAGTTACTGTGAAAAAAGTGAACTCTTTCCCAACCAAAACCAGCACACCCTATAAAATTTTTGGTTACCAGTATTATAAGCACAGAAGCATATCTGTATATCCACCTACATAATTCCAGTGCATCCAAATATATGTTACTCAAATATTGTGCCTATAACTGAGTCTATCTTTACAGACATGTATGTGCTAGAGAAGCCTACACTTTGAGGCAGAGATCATGCAGAAACAGCAGGGGGGAATTACAGGTAGATACACTGGAATCTTTATGATTGATAGAAGTACAGAGCCTGGATGGAATGGGGTCTTCAAATACTGGGGGATAGCCCTTCTCAATCTGGTGTGGAGTAGTGCCTTACATTGATGACCTGTTACAACTTTGTGTCATTCGTGAAACTGATGTAGGTCTTAGACTCATTTTGTAAATGGGTATTTGTTTCTGTCACCAAGGATCCAATATGTGGTACAAAATGGTGATTTGTCAGGGAATCTGAGGGCATTTGCTTCTCAGGCACTTTGGTAATTTTGAATCATACTGTTCGGCCTCAGTCATTCAGTGGCTTGATGGGGCACTGTGACCTCCAACACAGATTATTTGGTGTTAGCTCACTGTGTGCATGTTTGGTCCCTGTTTGCCTGGTAATACAGCAGCCAGTTACCATGTTGGCAAAGACACAGAGAACATGAATGAAAGCAGCTCTTGATTTGAGTCATTTTATATCCTGTCCATTTAGTTCACTTAGTCATGGACTCATGACAAATTGGACCATAAAGGAGAAGGTTTCATATATCAGCCTAACAACCTGAAATGTCATTATTTTACGCCTGTTCTCCTGAACCCTTGCTGATTTGGTTCTGCTGTATGTGTCAATCCCTGTTCCTTGTTCTCAGTGGATACCAAAGACATGCTGGAAAGCCTTTTACCAAGATTTAGATGTTTTTATAAGAAAAATTATGCAGGTTTAACAGAATGTGCAGGTATTTGTAGAAAAGCAAATGTGCTTCCCTCTTGGCTGTTTAGTTGTCTGTAACAATAATGTCATAAATAAATAATGTTTCCGTGAGGGAAAAGAGGAGATGTTTATCAGATAGAATGCATGCCAGTTAGGATAACTCTGAACAAAATGTTAACATGGATTAAACAGGAAAACATGCTGCTGGCAAACAAATTGGTGGCAAAAACAGTTTCAGCTAGGGAGTTCCTTTCTCTGTTGGGTAGAAATGGTGCCTGCCACACAGACCAGCTTTTAAAATTAAGACATTTGTCACCAGAACTGCTGGGTCTGTGGAAACATTCAAATGAGAGTAATGTAAGTGCTGCAATAGAATAATGCACAGTAAATAGTACATGGAACTGTACAAATGTTGCAGATTATAGTAGGATCAGAGAGATAATACCTAGGGGATTAATTTTTCCTTTCCTGAAATTATTTTGCAATTGAATTTAAGACCTGATTCAGTTTCTGTTTTGTTGAAATCAAGGTGAAGCTTTCCTTTGCATTTAAGTGGATTCTGGAGCAGGTTGTTAACAAATGCAAACTAGTCAGTCGTAGGAGGGTGAATCCTAATTCCATAGGACAGATGCATCACATGCATTGAACTTCTATGTTTCCTAATACTGTTTTGTCAATCCATTTCCTCCTTCTCTGAAGCCTGGTTTTGAGAGATGCAAGGCAATCTCATCTTCATTCCACTTCCACTTGGCTTCCTTTGCGAAGATTGACAGATAGGGAAAAATACTGTTAGTTTCTGCTAATCAGAGTGCACATATCCATTAGCAGCTCTACTAAGACTGCCAGCTAACTGCCACCCAAGAATTGCCACTCAGGAACTTAAGTCAGAACAAATAACACATCCAGGCCTGTCTGTTTTGTTGTTGGTTGGGCATGTCTTTGGTGTGTGATGTGGGTTGGTTGGTGGTGGGGTTTTTTTTTGTTTTTTTTTTTTTTTGGTGTGTGTGTGTCTTGTTTGATTTATTTGTTGTTGTTGAGAGGGCTGGATCATGGAATCACAGAATGTTAGAGGTTGGAAGGGACCTCCGCAGATCATTGGCTCAACCCCTGCTGGCAGAGCAGGAGCACTTAGGGTAGTCTGCACAGAAATGCATCCAGGCAGGTTGTGGAAGTCTCCAGAGAAGGATACTCCACAACTCCCTGGGAAGCCTTCTCTAATCCTCTGTCACCCTCACTGTAAAGAAGTTTCTCCTCATGTTGACGTGAAACCTTCTATGTTCAAGCTTGAACCTGTTGTTCATTGTCTCATTATTGTGCACCACCAAAAAGAGCTTGGCCCCCTCCACTTGACACCCACCCCTCAGATATTTATACACATTGATGAGATCCTGTCTCAGTCTTCTCAAGACAAAACAGACCCAGATTTCTCAGTCTCTCTTCATAGGGGAGATGCTCAATCCCCCTCATCATCCTTGTGGCTCTCCTTTGGACTCTCTCTAGCAAATCCCTGTCTCTTTTGGCCAGGGAACCTAAAACTGGACACAAGAAGTCCATGACTAATAGTGTGCAACTCACAAGGGCTATTGCCTCAGAACAATACTACCTTTTGTTAGCCATTGCAAGCCATTTGAGAAAAATGAAATAGGCATTATATATTAGGAAGACAAAAAGATACACTAAAGGGAACTTTGACATTATTAAAATACATGCTCAAAGTTCAGCACGTGCTTATGCTTCTTTATGGTTGCCATCCTGAACTGACTTCTAAAGTTACAGGAATTTTACATTCCTAGTTTTTCCCTCCCCTCTTTTAGAGACATGTTTTTGCTTGAGACTTGACAGTTTTTTAATACCAGTAAATGGCTCTAATACATGTGTGTAAAAATTCCTGTTTTCAAGTTTCCATTACAGAATATCTGGTGGTCGTTATGTACTTTATCAGCATAAATGTGGTAGGTTGAGAGAGGGCTTAGCTCTCCCTCCTCCACAGAGTAAGAAACCACAGCTAACTCAGTCGAAGAGCAAAAGCTATATATTTACAAGCATATATGGAAAGCAGGTTATATATAACACAATATATATAGGTATTTACAATATATACACAGAAATACACAGCAAAGACAAATAACACAACAAAAATCCCTCCCTCAGGGAGGGATCCCCTCTTTGGAACCCCCTCTCTCCCCCCCTTACCTCCCTTTTTCCCCAAAAAGGGGTTAGAGAGAGAGAAAGGCAAGTTACTAAGGAAAAGAGTTGTTAGCAAGCTTCAAAAGCCCATGCAGGATTAGTGTTTGCTTATCTGAAGGCCAAGTCCAGCAGTTCGCAGAAGAAGCAGGCAGGGAGAACAGTCTGAAACACCCAACTCCCCCAACTCCCAAACCCAACAGAACTGAGGAAAAAAAAAAATTTTCCAACCGCTTCACAATCTAAAGCTGAATTTTTGTTTATCAACCAATGAAATTCGTTTAGAATATCAGAATGTTTTGGTTCTAGTACCAAAAACATTAGCCAGTGTGTTCCAGCAGTGTTTGTTCTTAAAGGCACAGCCTCAAACGACCACAGTCCACCCCTTTCTAAACAATTTCATTGGCTGTTCGTATTGTCCATCCAATCCAGAACAATATTTACAGTTCGTAAGTTAAGTTCATCGTCCATTCCGGCTATACTCAGATGTAGATGATTCAGAAGTCCAAGAAAATCCAAAATCAAGAAAATGGAAAACAGTTTGTCTCTCCGCAGACGAAGCGAAGAAAAAGGGAAACAGGGACTCAGGGACTCTCAGTTGACTCAGGGCTCTCAGGGTTCTCAGGGTTCGTGCACCGTAGATTCCTTAGGGACTCTTTCCTTTGGACGCGCTGTAGCTGTACAACATTCTGAAATTAAACTCTCTCAGCTAAAGTTAAATCTCTTTGTGGAATACACTGAATTTCACCATTCTCTTGCATTACCCAATAAGTGTGACCCGGACCTTCTGCTGAAACCACCCCTCGGACAGGTTTAGCCTCTCCTGAGGGCGAAAATACCCAAACAGTTTTACCTAACAGATTCTTTTCCCTAACAACAGGAACTCTATCACCTTCTACTTTCTGTAGCAGATCAGAATGTGCAGGTCCAGCTCGGTTCACTGAACCTCTACTGTTCACCAGCCAGGTTGCTTGTGCTAAATGTTTCTCCCAGTTTTTCAAAGATCCACCTCCCATGGCTTTGAGAGTGGTCTTCAACAAACCGTTGTAGCGTTCAATCTTCCCTGCAGCTGGTGCATAGTAAGGAATATGGAAAATCCACTCAATACCGTGCTCTTTTGCCCAGCTCTTTACAAGGTTGTTCTTGAAGTGAGTTCCGTTGTCTGACTCAATCCTCTCTGGAGTTCCGTGTCTCCACAGGATCTGTCTCTCCAGACCGAGAATGGTGTTGCGTGCAGTTGCATGTGGGACTGCGTAAGTTTCCAGCCATCCAGTGTTTGCCTCTACCATAGTAAGCACGTACTGCTTACCAGAACGAGAACGTGGTAGAGTGATGTAGTCAATCTGCCAAGCTTCACCATACCTGTATTTGGACCATCTGTCACCATACCACAAGGGCTTAATTCTCTTTGCCTGCTTAATAGCAGCACAAATGTCACAGTCATGGATGACTTGTGTGATGGCATCCATGGAAATGTCTATGGATCTGTCACGAGCCCATTGGTATGTTGCATCTCTGCCTTGATGTCCTGACGAATCGTGAGCCCACCGAGCTAAGAATATTTCACCTCGGTGTTTCCAGTCGAGATCAAGTTCAGAGTCCTTGTCTACTTGAGAAACTCTTGCAGCTAGATCTGCCTGATGGTTGTGCTGCTGTTCCTCAGTAGCTTTGCTCTTGGGAATGTGAGCATCAATGTGTCTCACCTTCACTGGAATTCTCTCGATTCGATCAGCAATGTCTTGCCACAGTTCAGCTACCCAGATGGGTTTTCCTTTCCTCTGCCAGCCATTCTTTTTCCAGTTCTTTAGCCAACCCCATAGAGCATTGGCTACCATCCATGAGTCGGTGTAGAGATAAAGCTTTGGCCATCTCTCACGTTCAGCCACGTCGAGAGCTAGCTGGACAGCTTTTACCTCTGCAAACTGACTGGATTCTCCTTCTCCATCCTTCGCCTCTGCAACTCGGCGTGTTGGACTCCACACGGCAGACTTCCACCTTCGCTTGTTCCCGACGAGACGACAGGAACCGTCTGTGAACAAAGCATACTTCTTTTCATCATCAGAAAGGTCATTGTAAGGAGGAGCTTCCTCAGCACGAGTTACTCTCTCCTCTGGAGGTTTAGCACAGTTGGTATCTTCAGGCCAACTTGAGATCACCTCCACCAGACCAGGTCTTTCAAGATTTCCCATTCGAGCTCTCTGTGTTATCAGGGCCATCCACTTAGACCAGGTGGAATCTGTGGCATGATGTGGTGTGGAACCTTTGCCTTTGAACATCCAATTCAAAACTGGCAATCTGGGAGCTAAGAGAAGTTGTGACTCAGTTCCAATTACTTCAGAAGCTGCTTTCACTCCTTCATAGGCAGCTAGAATCTCTTTCTCTGTTGGAGTGTAATTAGCCTCTGAACCTCTGTAACCTCGACTCCAGAAGCCAAGAGGTCGTCCACGTGTCTCACCTGGAGCTTTTTGCCACAAGCACCAGGTTGGACCATTGTCACCTGCAGCCGTGTACAAAATGTTCTTAATGTCTGGACCATCTCGCACAGGTCCCAGACCCACTGCTTGGACTACTTCTTGCTTTATCTGGTCAAAGGCTGCTTGTTGTTCAGGTCCCCAGTGGAAACTGTTCCTCTTTCGAGTCACATCATACAGAGGTTTCACAATCTGACTGTATCCAGGAATGTGTAGTCTCCAAAATCCCACTATCCCCAAGAAACGTAGAGTTTCTTGCTTGTTCGTGGGATTTGCCATGGTAGAGACTCTATTTACCACATCCACTGGAATGTGTCGGCGTCCATCCTGCCACTGCACTCCCAGAAACTGGATCTCTGTGGTAGGACCTTTCACTTTGTCTCTCTTGATGGCAAAACCTGCATTCAGGAGAATGTCCATGATTTTGTTACCTTTCTCGAAGACTTCCTCAGCAGTTTTACCCCAGACGATGATATCATCGATGAACTGGATGTGTTCTGGAGCACCACCTTCCTCCAGAGCATCATGGATTACTGCATGACAGATGCTGGAGCTGTGGATCCAGCCCATTGGCAGTCTGTTGAAAGTGTACTGGATTCCTCTCCAGGTGAAAGCAAACTGAGGCCTGCATTCCTCTGCTATGGGAATAGAGAAGAAGGCATTAGCAATGTCTATGGTAGCATACCATTTGGCCTCTTTGGATTCCAGCTCATACTGGAGTTCCATCATGTCTGGTACTGCTGCACTCATAGGCGGAGTTACTTCATTCAGGGCTCGGTAGTCCACTGTCAGACGCCAGTCTCCATTCGGCTTTCGCACAGGCCACACTGGACTGTTGAAAGGTGAATGAGTTTTGCTGATGACTTTCTGACTCTCCAACTGACGAATCAGATTCTGAATGGGCAACAAAGAGTCACGGTTGGTTCTGTATTGTCTGTGATGCACAGTCTGAGAAGCAACCGGCAACTTAATGTCCTGAATCTTGTGTTGTCCCACAACTGCAGATTCATCAGAAAGCTCAGGTCTAGCAGACAGCTTCAGTTTTTGTCCATCAATTTCTACAGAAGCTACTCCAAAAGCCCATTTGTAACCTTTAGGGTCTTTGAAACGCCCTTCTCTCAGAAAATCAATTCCCAAAATACAAGGTGCATCAGGTCCGGTCACAACTGTATGCTTTTTCCATTGTTTACCAGTTAAGCTTATATTAACCTCCACTTTACTTAACTCTTGAGATCCACCAGTGACTCCCAGAATAGTTATGGACTCCGATCCCTGATAATTTGATGGCAATATGGTGCACTGAGCTCCTGTGTCAACCAAGGCCCTGTACTTCTGAAAGTGTGAAGTGCCAGGCCACTGGATGTACACATCCCAATAGATTCTGTTATCTGTATTACCCCTCTCCTCCCCCTGGCGGGAGGCAGGGCACCCCTAGTTATGGGGAACATGTCCACAGGTGCAACGAGCACACTGTGCAGTGTTAGAACTGGAGCCACTGTTGGAGCTACTAGAGTTGTCCTGGGGAACTGTAGAAGTAACAGCTACCCTTCTGGTATTGCTACCTCGGGTTCTGCCACTTCGCAGTTCTCTCAGTCTCCTGAAAAGATTAGAAGTTGGTTGACCATCCCACCTGTTCATGTTCTCACCAAACTGATCACGCAGGGTAATCCAAATAGTCCTACGTGACTGCCTTGGTGGTCTGTTTTGGTTTGATCTGTTTTGGAATGACCTCCTTGGAGGATGTCTATTCCTCACAGATGAAACCTGTACCCACCTGGAGGAAGAATTGGAATCATCTCTTTGTGCCAATTGGGAGATGGTGTTTTTAAATTCATCCTTCAGCTCTTTCATGCAATTCTCCAGTTTTCCAGACAGAGTTTCAATGGCTGAAACCAAAGAAACACGTGTCATGCTATCATCCAATTGTCTCAATTGATCAGTGAATTGGCCAACCGTAAGAGGAGCTCCACCATAATTTCTTGCTACAATTCTGCTTGCCAGAATGTTTGCATAATTGGAAGGAGCAAGCTTGATGAGCTTTTTAGTAAGACCATTTCCTACAGGAACATCATCAGGATTCAGAGATTCATGTTCACCATAGAGTACCTCTCTAACAGCAAATTCTCTCAGACGCTTGATTCCCTCATCTATGGTAGTCCAGGGCTTAGGATTCCATGGAAGATCATCTCGGGAAGGGTATCTCATGAGAACCGCCATTAGAAGGCGTATCCACAGATTAACCTTACCGAGAGCCTTGCCTAGATGTCTATCTATTCCATTATCCTTTGAGAGAGTTCCTAGCTGGGCTGCTGACTTGTCTCCAACCATTAGAGCTGGAGCACCTGTATCATAACATCTACCAAGCCAAGCGAGAACTGGCTCCTTATCTGCTCTGAGATAGTCTTTTCTTACATTTCTAAGCTCCTCCCGGGGTGAAGAGCAGTCGGTTATGTCATCTTGTTCTTGCTCCTCTGCCTCCTGTTCCTCAACTTGTGGTCCCAACAACCTCTCAAAGATCCCTTTAAGCTGAGAAGCACCACCACTAGCTGCTGTCCTACCAAGAGATGCATCTCGATCCTCTGATGATCTCAATAACTCAGCTATATTTTTAAGACAAATTTTTTCTTCCTCCCCAGCAGAAGAACCCTGCTGTGCATCCCCGTCAGCTCCTGAATCAGCTTTAGTCTTACCCTTCCTTGTTGTTAAAACTGCTACTTGCTTTACTGGAGCTGTGTTTGGGTTTCCAGCTGCCTTATTATCAGAAGCTGATAAGCTTTGAGACAGATTAGCTGCTTTGGAGGACGCTTCCGCTCCTGCCATGGAAGAAGGAGGAAATGACTTTGCCTCGTTAATGGTGGCTGCCTGGGACACAGGAGCCGCCATGTTTGGGGCTACTGTAGCCCCTGGCTGCTTGCCAGAATCATCACCATTGCTATTCAGAGCTGCCTTGCCGATTGACTTTTTAGCTTTATCTTTAACTGACACAGATTCTCCATTATCATCCTCACTGGATGTTCCTGAAACAGAGCTAGGGTGGCGTTTTCGTCTCTTAACCCTCCGTTTTATAACAAAGCATGCCTTAGAAACTTTTTTCTCCCGGTACAGTGCTACCAACAAATACACATTAATCATCACCGATAGCAGGACTACACACATCGAGAAAATCAGCTTTGGATCCCAGCCATCACTTAAAATTACCCTTTCACCGAGCGGAATCTTAAACTCTTTTATCTCAATAGGGAGTGTGCTAGATGTAACATTCCTGTACTTTTTAACATAAAAGAATTCCAGGCACTGATCATACAGAAGCCGAATCTTGTACTTAAACCACAAATATAATTTTTGCATTATATATTTACCTATCTTATCGATAATCATACCCAGGCAATACTTGTAGATCAATACACCAAAGACCGAGAAGAACAGACGCTCAAAAAGCCAAAACACCTTCATGTTTGCTCGTTCGACTTAAGCAAGCAATAAATCAAACTAATTTGTCAGCAAGCCCCACGTTGGGTGCCAATAAATGTGGTAGGTTGAGAGAGGGCTTAGCTCTCCCTCCTCCACAGAGTAAGAAACCACAGCTAACTCAGTCGAAGAGCAAAAGCTATATATTTACAAGCATATATGGAAAGCAGGTTATATATAACACAATATATATAGGTATTTACAATATATACACAGAAATACACAGCAAAGACAAATAACACAACAAAAATCCCTCCCTCAGGGAGGGATCCCCTCTTTGGAACCCCCTCTCTCCCCCCCTTACCTCCCTTTTTCCCCAAAAAGGGGTTAGAGAGAGAGAAAGGCAAGTTACTAAGGAAAAGAGTTGTTAGCAAGCTTCAAAAGCCCATGCAGGATTAGTGTTTGCTTATCTGAAGGCCAAGTCCAGCAGTTCGCAGAAGAAGCAGGCAGGGAGAACAGTCTGAAACACCCAACTCCCCCAACTCCCAAACCCAACAGAACTGAGGAAAAAAAAAATTTTCCAACCGCTTCACAATCTAAAGCTGAATTTTTGTTTATCAACCAATGAAATTCGTTTAGAATATCAGAATGTTTTGGTTCTAGTACCAAAAACATTAGCCAGTGTGTTCCAGCAGTGTTTGTTCTTAAAGGCACAGCCTCAAACGACCACAATACTGCACTTGGTTCAATAGACAGGACTAATAGAAAGTATGCTTCTTGGTTAAACTGCTGTATATGTTTCAAGAATGGGATGAGAGAAAAGAGTGGCAGGAAATGTTTGGAAGCAGCAGAAGAGAATGCACTGACACTAGAGATAGATTAATTGTGAAGAAGGTAAGTATATTTATGCAGTGGCTCTCTGTTGGCTTGAGGGTAATCTCTGCCATATTCCAATGTACTGATTTATGGACTAATTAGTTGTTCAAATAAAAATATTTATAGAAAATATTTCTCTCAAGCAGCCACCAAAACAACCAAACAATAGGAACATGGTATTTATGTATTAAAAAATTAAATTCAATATATATTTATGACCCCATTCAAAAGGTATTTTTTGCTACTAGATTTTTAGTAAGCAGAAATATCTATGTAGCAAAACCTAACTGTGTTAGCCTTTAGACATTTATGGAAGAAATTAAATACCTAAGCTGTAGGTCTTTCAGGTTATAAAATACACTATGTGTTAATTTATAAAATAGTAATATTATTGTTATATGAGCTTTAATAGATCCAATAAAGGAAAATAATCAAAGAGGAGAAAAAAAAAAACCAACCTGTAGCCATCTCTTTCTTTTGGAAGAGGATTTTGGTGTTTTACTGTTTTTTTCTGCATGCATGTCTTAATTTCTCAGTCTGTTAAGATGTTTCCAATTACTTTGACTCATGTATAACATCCCTTCAAAATAAATGGTAACTGTGGTTTCCTTCTAGCCTTAAACTGAAGTACAAAAAAAAATAATTAAAAAATTCCAAACCAGCAGAATTGAATATGAGTTACATATCACAACATTGAAACTCCAAGCGTGGTAGGCAAAGACTGTATTTTGGGAGGTGTAATGTAAAATAGACTTGGATAAGATAATTTGAAGTAAGTGGGTGGCAAATACATGCATATGGAAGACTATTTAATTTCAGATTTGTGTAATTTGGATGGAGTAGGGAACTGTAGGTCGCAGCACTTAATGCAGTGGATGAGGTGTCAGAATTAATCTCTCCTTCTATAATTGACTTTGTAAGTCTCTCAACATCTTCAGGCTTCAGTTTCCATGAATAAAATAGAAATAGCAATCCTCTGTACTTTGCAGTAGTGTCACGAGGCTAACCTCAGTAAAGCCTAGGAGGTACTCTGATGCTAGATATTGTCAGTAAATGAGAAACCTGTCAAAAAATTCTTCATAGTTTAGTCATCATTCCTTACGTCCTACTCAATGAGAGAATTGTAGAAGTAGTTGTGACTCTACCAGATCTAGAGAGGCAAAAGAGCGCTGCCAAGACTAATTCATAAGTACCAATCCGCCTACTTTTTGCCCGTGGGAGATCTGTAGAGCAAAGTAATAAATATATTTTATGAGGGCATAGAATAAACTCTGATATGAAGGAAGCAAGCAAGCTGTAGGATGGAAAAAGAAAGCAGTACAATAAATGTAATTACTGGAGTGCTCTCCATGCTGGTTCTCTCATCCTACCAAACAACACAAATTAGCAGTAAGAGATGTTAATGAGGAATTTATTGAATGAGTCATTTGGAGCCCAGCTCAGTCACCATCAACATGGTGACAGCAGGTGCCAGTAGAAGGCCTGGAGGGAAAAATGCTCTCTTCTGAACTCATTTGGTTTTCTGTCACCTCATAGGAATCATAGTTAATGATTTCGGAGGTGCATGGTGATGAGCAGATATAACTGCTGGCTTTACGCAGACCTTGGCAATGGGATTCTTCTTTAAGTCTGAAGTTTCTCTTCTTATACCTGTTTGAAGGCCTGTGATGTGATTTCTGAAAAGGTGTTGAAAAGCAGGTGCTTCATGAACATTTGGTCTGTATGGCCAGACTAGCACGGCTAAATTCACAACTGGAGCCAAAGCAGAGGTGGTGCTAGCAGGCCCAGGCGCTTCCAACAGCTAGGTGAGCTGTTTCGCCTGGACAGGAGGTAAAATCCTCAGGCAGAGAGTGTCCTGTCTGCGCAAGGCTCAAGTCTTGCAGTTTCCAAACCAGAAATTACAATGCCAAATGCTGTGTCTATGGATTTATTAGTATGCATGTGGTATCTAGATTGTTTTTTCTCCTTAGATCCTAGTATATTTTTAGTCTAGGAGCATTTGATGTTCTCATCACTCTTCCACAGTTGGGTTCCCTCAAATATTCTAACCCCCTTCTCCTCATCTGTTGTTACTAGTTCACCTCTATGCCTCACTGGGGGGGACGGGGATGACATTTTATTTACCCTGCCTTTGCTGGTTTACATACTTGTAGAAGCCTTTCTTGGTTTTCTTTACATCCCTTGTCAAGATAAGTTATATCTGCACCTTGGCCTTCCTGACCTCATCCCTACACAACTGGGCAATGTCCTTATACTCTCTCCAGAATGCCCGTCCCTCCTTCCATTTCCTGTGTAGTCCCAGCTTGCCCCTTAATTTGACCAGGAGGTCTCAACTCAGCTGTGGTTGTGTCTTTCCTTCCTTGCCTGATTTCTTACACCTGGGGACTGAAATCTCTTGTGCTGTAATTCTACGTTGCCACTGCCTTGTTGGTCTGTGTTTTCAGACAGCTCTGCCCTTGCAGCGTATGCTCCAACCTTCAGGACTCTATTTAACTTTTAAAGTTTCTTTTAGCTTTTCAGGCAAGGAATAATTTCACACCATTTGGGATACACCCATTTGTTCTGCACATCAGTTGTAAGAACACATATTGGTTTGATTCCCATTCTAAAATGAGGAGGTGTGAAGTAATATTTTGTAAATAGTTACATGCATTATTCATAATAATATGTTACATATAGTGATACTACGTACAGTGGCAATTATAACCAAAGCTACTCAGAAGTTTCAACACTCCCATAGTGTAGCACTTGGTTCACATTCAATGTGATGTGGAGTTTGAGTGTGTTGAACTGGTTCTCTGCCTTTGCCAGCTGCCCCCCCCCCTTTTTTTTTTCTCTTCCCTTGGTTGTTTCAGGTAATTGCATTTACCTCTCTGGATCACAGTTTCTTCATCTCTATTAAAAGATAAATGATACAGAATTTCTCTTCAAAGTATCTGAGGTTTTACAGGTTGTAGAGAATAACAATCTAGCCTATTATCTTTTCCTTGAGGGTTTTTGAAGTATTGCAATTGTGATAAATGGAAGTGCTTTGACATTTTGAGTATCATAAGAATCTTGTAAGAATGATTTTGCCTTGTGTTTTATTTAGTTACAGTAAGCAAATACATCTTTTCATTCAACATATTTACAGAATATAATCCAAGAGAGCACAAGCCTTTGAATGAATCTCTCTATACTGTCAGTTATAAACAACAATTACAGACAACAGCCACTAATTTGCATCCACAATTATTTGCAGGTGCAAAGTGAACCATGTTGCCAGTAGATGTACAAGGATTCAAATGTTTTAATTTACATGGTCAGGTAACACTGAAAACAGTCATTGAGAGGTGTGAAATCATCATCTGGATTGATGCCTCTTAAAATGCAGCTTGCACAGCCTGGCAGAGAAAGGGCCTGAATGAGTACACATCTGATAGTATGGTTTTGCTGCTTTTGTGAAAGAGTGGTGCCATATTAATCTCAAAACAGAGCTGGTATCCCAAACAGGAAAATTTCTGGACATATCTATTAGATATGAGAAGCTGCAATATTTCTTCTGGAGAAGGAATTAAAGTTTAAACTCCTTTCTGAGCTCTTCCTTCAAGTTGCAGCTATAGGCTGTAAATTCTGCCACATGGATTAGATTAGTAATGAATAAAACTCGGCTTTTAATTATATTTAGACTTTTCAAAAATAATCCAATGTGGCTTTTTTTTAAAATAACCTAGAATTTGAAGAATATTACACTTGAGATTTCTACCATAAACTTTGCATAACTCGTCTATGTATTAAAGACTGCACTGATTTAATAGATTATCATATATGTTGCTTTACAAATTGAAGTTTGATGCAGAGAGAATTTAATTTCCTGTCCTACTAAAACAGAGAAGAGTCCTTTTCACTGTATATTTGTTGTAATAACAGTAAGGGACAGCCCCTGTGAGCTGTGAACATAGAGTACTTGTGAAATTCAGCGTTTTCTATTTAGGATGTTAAGACATCTCAGTATAGAGAATTTTGGCTTTTGTGTCAGAATGATGTCTGTGTGTATAGATACAGACGTAATTTTTTACATTTCTGTGTAGGACCTCTCAAGTCCCTTTCACCCTTATCAACACCTCTAATATTTCTTCTCTCCAAAGAGCACTCTGTCTCAAGCCTATCTTGCAGTCTTGAGCTGTAAAGGTTGAACTGATGTAATTTTTTTTCTGAAGAGGTCTTATTCAGGTGTATAAATGTCAGAATTAACTTCACAGTAATTTATTTCTCAGGTGTCACAAAGATCAGCACAGTACACTTGGGTGAAAATTACGCTATATGAGTAACAGGAAATGCTCATCCAAAACTAGGCTTGTGTTTGTAAGCAAGCAGTAACTGCAAACCTCTTTTCCCAGAACTCACTGTTACTACTCCAATTCCTCTACAGTGGTTCACTTCTTGTGCAAAAACTGTATTTCCAGTGATGGTAGTACACTTGAACATGCATACAGCAGCTCCATTTGGCAGCAGCATGGCAGTGGCAGGTTCCTTAAGCACTGCAGTTAGAATGTGCACATCTGTAAATATCCATGCCAAAGTTCTGATAGGGCAATGATGCCTGGGTATGTGCCAAGGTGAGACATAGCTGCCCCTGCTGACAGATGCAGGACTAAGACTGTCTTGCTGTGTTTTCTGCAACTGCTGTGAAACTCTGTTCTGTGCACTTCCACAATGTGACTTTTATCCTGGTCCTTCTTAGAGATGAGTGATGAGATTGGTGAGGGGACTGGAGGGAAAGTCATATGAGGAAAGGCTGAGGGAGCTGGGGTTATTCAGTCTGGAGAGGAGGAGACTTACAGAGGACCTTATCACTCTCTACAACTACTTAAAAGGAAGTTATAGTCAGGGAGGGGTCAGGCTCTTCTCCCAGGCAGCTAGTGACAGGACTAGAAGGCGTGGTATGAAGCTGTGCCAGGGGAGGTTTAGGTTAGATATTAGGAAGCAATTCCTCACAGAAAGGCTATAATATTTCCAGAGCAATATTTCATTATGTATGTGTTTGGGTCTCCATAGGTAATGATGGCTAGAAAACCAAGGAAGGGAAACATATGCTTTGTACTGGTATTTTAGCTGTTGCATATTGTGGCAGAAATGATGTCTTGGTGAACATACTGTACTGCTGATGAACTTTCATTTTGTTAAATGAAATGCACCATATGGTGCAAAATGCTGCTGTTCTGCCTTTTTTTTTTTTTTTTTTAATACATGGGAAAGGTATTAAGTTGGTTAACATGAAATATCTGATTTATAATTCCAGATCTGCATTTTGGTGGATAAACGTTTGCATTCATAAATAATTAAACGTAGCAGTTTTTCTTAGGAATGAATTGATTATGTCTTAATATTTACATCTGTAACTTTGCATTTGCAAGGACAAGCATGAAGCCTGGGTTGCAGGTTGGCTGGAAATCTGCTCTTGCATATTCTATGAAAGATATTGCTCAAATTTCTCACAGGTGAATAAACCTCATGCATGGATGAATCTAGTTAATTCAATGGTTTAATAAACCTAGAATCCCAATGAGGCTATAACAAATCCCCCTGGCGTCTTGGAGTTATGAGAAAGATGTATAAAATGATATGCAAGCAGAAGAGCTCTTTCCAAATTTGAGGAGTCCTTTGCACATTATTTTTTGTTCTGTTCACTACATGAAATAGCTTCTTATCTGTTGTCTCAGTCATAATAAAATACTAGATCAATTATCATCTGAAGGCAATATCTGGGGTCAACTTGCATCTGACTAGATTTTATTTTTATTTTTTTACCTTTGGATAGTGTGGTTTTGATCAGTCATGGAGCACTAAAACAGATGCCTCTCTGTTAATGTCCCTTTGAGAAAGATGCCTAACTTGAAGTGGAAATTTCTGCGGCTCCCTTCTTGTGGAGCAGCACCTTGTCATAAGCTGACCCATTTTCAGATGTTACTCACAGCCATGTTAGATAAGAACCAATTTTCCAGTTAGAAACATAGGAACACCAAGCATACCAGGATTCTCAGGGCAGACCTTGCTGTCTACAACTACCTAAAAAGGAGGTTGTAGCCAGGTGGGGGTTGGTCTCGTCTCTCAGGCAACCACCAACAGAACAAGAGGACACAGTCTCAAGCTGCGCCAGGGGAGGTTTAGGCTGGATGTTAGGAAGAAGTTCTTCCCAGAAAGAGAGATTGGCCATTGGAACGTGCTGCCCAGGGAGGTGGTGGAGTCACTGGAGGTGTTTAGGAAGAGACTTGATGAGGTGCTTGGTGCCATGGTTTAGTTGATTAGATGTTGTTGGTTGATAGGTTGGACTCGATGATCTCGAAGGTCTTTTCCAACCTGGTTAATTCTATTCTATTCTATTCTATTCTAATAAAACAACTGGAACTAACACAGCTGCATAAACTTGATTGAGTGCTAGGTTTAAGGTCATTGTATTCTGAACTGTGATCTGGACAACTAAGCAATGTGAAGCCTGGTCAGTTTTAGATGCTTAACCTTCCAGGAAAGAAATATCATCCAGGAATTAATTCTGCATAGGTTTCCATTTGCTGCACTTTGACACTGAACCAAAATCATAGGTTAGTGATCATGTTGCTCCCGTTATTTTTTCAGTACCATGTACGTGTTTGCTAATTTACAAACATTCACAGGGAGAGGATACTTGCTTTAAGAAATCTAAAGTATGTTGGAAGAAGTATATCTTTTCAGGTGAATACCAAAGAAGATACTGTAACTACATGTCTTCATGGGAAGACATAACTGTATCTTTCAGAAGAGGAATCTGTTTACTGCCTCTGAAATGGAGAATAGGTTTTGCCTTAATTTTTACCAAATTAAATAACATCAGGCAAAGCAATGTTGTGTGGTGCACATCTCCTCCTCTCTCAAAGATTCACACATCATTTTAGAAATATACTTGGAGCACTGTAGCAGAAAGTTATATTCAAAAATTTAAATTGGTGAAGTTTTGTGGAGTTCAGAGAAAAAAAAACAACGAACCTGAAGAAAAGGATGATTGATAAGAAAACTTACTGCTGAATGTACTCCTGTATAAAACTGTAATTGTATTAATAGGTGAAGGAGGAGAAAATGCATGCAACAGTAGCTAAATACATGGAAAGCCATATACTCTGCTCTGGTTTAGAGGATTATAAGTATATGAAATTGGAATGCAGCTGAATTGATTGTGATCTGATATTGATTGTAGCTCAGCACTGCTGGCAGAATCTCTTCTAACCAAATATGCATAACATGCTTGCTTAGCACTTCCACAAAGCATCTAGTTTATGATGACAGTTAAAGTGCACCTTTTCTAATAATTACACAGTCTGAATGTGGTCTGTGCTAATAAGCTTTAAGAAAACTTAAATTCCACGGTTTAATGTCAAAAATCCACTTAATTGTAGGTAATCTCCAGCTCTGCATGCCTACCTGTATTAGCATTTACGTTTCTCATTGAGTCTGCAATATAATTTTCTGTTTGTTGTCGTGAACATCCTTCTAAGACATATCTGCAATCTCTTGTAGGCCATGGCTGGCAACTACCCAAAGTCTTAATTTATCTTTGCCTTATCTTACTTAGGCCACCAAACGAGAGAGTGGCAGTGTGCATAGCGAATATTTTATGTGAAAGGCCCTGGTGACAGCCTGAACAAGCACCAGCTTGTTGTTTTTGTTGTTGTCATCACCACAGGATTCTTCTAGAAATTAAGATCTCATTTGCCTACCTGTTTCTGGGTACTGGCCTGCAAAACTTGCTTCCTCAGCTGAAAGAGCTTATCCAAGAAGGCAGCGCCCTAAATTCTGTTCTGTTCCCCTTTTGGAAGAGGCAGCCAGAGTAGAATTTCTTTCTCTCAGGAATTATTCTTTTGCTGATTGTTTTCCACACTAGGCTATTATGTTGGTAAAATATTTACAGCTATTATGATGAAAATTGCCAGGAAATGAATTCAGAGTCTTGCTGACTTTTGATTCCCGCCCCCCCCCCCCCCCCCCCCCCCCCGACCTTTGAAATGCTGCTGTGGTTTTGGCTTGCCTCTCTATTCTTGCTATCCTTTTCTGTCACACTTAGTAATTGGCCTAATAAAAGGTAGAAACAAGAATTTATTACACCTTGGGCAATACTTAAAACAAACTTTATTTGCTGGAGCAGCACTTTTTATCTACTTGCTGCTGTATATTTTGACATTCCTTCTAAATATTAAACTTGACTTTATTAAAAGTTAAATCTTGGTGCTTTTTTGGATGATTGCTGCTGTTTTTGCAGTTTCTTAGGCAGACTGTAGTACCTACATAACCGTATCATTTTAATGAAGCTTTTGCAGAAACAATATAAGCTGTGGCTATATGTACTTCATGACTGCCAGAATCCATAAAAATGGTATCAATTAAAAACTATATTCTATAATACTAAATTAGTGTTGGGATCATTTTTATGATTAACTGAAAGAACAAAGACGAGAACTATTCATCTTTCCATACCTTCTCTGAGCTAGGGATTTGATGAAATCCTTCTCAAGCAGGTGATGTCCTTTATGTTTAAAATTGTCTGCAAAAATAATGACAGTAGTAAAAATAAAACCAAGCTAGATTTTTATGATGTAATTTCCAGTGCTGAAACTTTTTCTTGCATGTACTACTAGGTGGTAAAATGATAATAATTTTTTTTTGCTGCTGTTTTCTAAAAAAGGCCTTAAGAAATAGCAATACATCATGCTGAAACTGTTTATGCAGGAATTTTTATTCTTTGAAATCTTCTGGTGTTAAAGCAACAAGAAAACATTTAGAATGTCCTTTGGTGGAATCTTATTACACTCGTTATATATGTAAACTGATATTCTTTGATGCCAGCACGTTGCCCATACAGAGAAATCTCTGCACAATTAAATGAAAGGAAAAAAAAAAAAAGAAAAGAAGAAAAAAGAAAAGGACTAAATAAAAAGTAATATTTTTCCTCTTATCTGATTAGAATTAAATACATTAACAAATTGTCTGGTAACACAAATAGGCAATAATACAAAAAATCTACATTGTACATTATTTCAAGAAAAATAACTTCATTTGAATACAAAAGGATAAATACACTTTTTGTCCTATAGCCACTCTTGTACAGTAGGTGAACACAGCATCTTACCGATGCGGTGCTGCTAAGGTATACAAGGATATGACTGGCTTGAGTTTTATTGAGGGGGGCTGTTACACATGTGCATCACTAACATCAGACAAAGAAATCTTTCAACCAACAAGGGTTACAGAGCAACGTTCACTAAAGCACAGGTTGGAAAGGATTCGGGGACTGAAGCAGGCCAATATGGCAGCTTTTACAGATTTCCTTATACCCACAATGCACTGACAGCAAAGAATGCCTTTATTTGGTCGGTCCACGCTCCGGGCGGAGGTACAGTAGCGCACCATATAGGAGTAGCAAACGTTTTGTAAATTCTCTCCCCATTCTGGGAGCTGTCAAAGCTGTTTCAGTCCTGTGTGAGCTTTGCAGCTAGCACTGATTTGACAGAATAGGCAGCTGCCATCTTGTCTCGAGTCAGAGGTGAACAGTCTTGACTCAGAGCCCTGTCCGTAACTGATTAATATGGCTTAGTTCAGTTAGGCCTTCTAGTTTGTATGTAGTTATTTTTTCCTCTCTTTTCTTCTTATTTTTTTTTTTTTTAATTTTAAATTTCAGTAGCCAATGCTTGGATTTTGTTTTGTTTTATTTTCATGTGGCGCATTCATTTGAAGCAGTCTGGATGTGATGCCATCAACCATACGGAGTCTAGCATATGCAGAGTCCAATTGCTCCTAGTAGAGCAGTCAGTATTAGCAGAGGCCTCTGTGATATTGCCCCCTGGCCGGAGTTTTGACTGCAGCCTCCTGGATCCCTTTCACACTTCAACTTCTCACACAAAATGCCAGTGTAGGCTGGAGGGCACTGGCATCGCACGTTGTTGATGCACGTTCCTCCATTCTGGCAGTGCAGGAGTTCATTGTCACACACGTTTGCTGCAAGATAGCAAGGGAGAGAGGGAAAGACAAGCAGAATAAATGCAAGTTCTTCTACACGAGAAGCTCTACACTAAACCCAGAATTACAGCATTACCTCCCCCCTCTTCCTGAGATGTAAACAGGAGATGTGTGTTTTAAAACAGTTCAAGTTTGATTCTTTTGTTCTGTTTGATATTTTGCTTATTTATTTGTTTATTCTTTGCTCTAGGCTTGGAGAACCATATCATTCACTTCAGTTCACTGACTATGATAATATTAGTTAATGAATTAATAATGAGTTAACATGAATATCACTACCTGTCCTGTGCCACGTTGGTGTCTTTATAGTTACTACTGGACCAGAACTGTAGGTGAGTGTGGTGTTATCTGAAAGGTGAAATGTATCTACAACTTTTTTTGGAAAGCATGAACGGTGGTTAAAAATGTAACATGGCTTTGCTGAAGTAAAGAGGTCTGTAGGATAAAGCAGAGTTTTATAATCAAGGACTGTGTATGTGAATGATCTGGAAGAAATTACACCACCCCCACACCCCACCCCCACCCCCCCAAAAAAAGATAAGGCAAGCAGAGGCAGGAATTTCAGCATGCTATTGGATGGGGATTATATGGTATATACACATGGAAATAAAAGATAATGTTATTTCCATTACAGATCAAATATTTTTTCTTAATTAGGTTTACTACTTTGCTACAAGAGCAACTGATGTCTTAAAACTATCGTAGTTAGATACTGTAGCCTGATACAGCAACTTCAGAAGTCATACTTGACACAGGAGTTAAAATAACACAGGCAAAAGTCTTAAAGCTGTATTTGGAAAATTGGCAGTTTTGCTTTGTATTGCTTATTATAAATGGAAAAATGTCACCAGGCAAGTATGTTGAAATATGAGGAAAAAACTGCTTGAACATGTCAATCTCTGTTTTATTCTGGATGATACCACTAGTGGAATATGTGCTAGATTAGAGCTCTCTCTTCCATAGGAGAGTAAATATCTTGCACCTATTGTCCAGGCAAAATGTAGCAGTAAAAATTTCCACTCGGAGAATCAGGGAAAATAATATTTGTGTTAGTCATAGGCTTAAGACACTATGCTGTTTATGCATACCTGAGTCTGGAAATAACCCTAAATAATTTAGAATGGGGAAAATGTTAATTTTACTGTAGACATTACTAGTTATTGCTGCAAAAAAGTAGAGTTTAATGAATGTTGATTTACTTATTTTTAAAAGCAACCCAAATATTATGAGAACTAAAACTGAATCAGTCCAAGTTCTTAAGCACTACAATTCTGTACAATTTTGTGCACCAGCAGCTGTACTGGAAATCTTATCTGTCCTGCCTTGCTTTCAGAAAAATTATTTTCTCACTCTAGAGAACTCTCTGACAACTGCTTAACTGCTTTCTAATGTTCTGCATCCAAGTGGGCCAAACAATAACACAGTGTCTTAGAAACTCAGAGATGCAATTAAGAGAGAAAAGTTAATTTCTTTTTTTCTTTTTTTTTTGATTCCTTTAGTAATTAAAGTTTTTTTACTAAGAGCTATGGATTTAACATTATTGTCTGGTTTCTGCATCGTGATGTCAAAATTTGAATATTGAAGTACAAACCCCACATACTGATGACTGCCATTTGTCTGAGTTTTAACCTTCTATACATACATTACAGAAAACAGTGTTTAGACTGTGTACAAGCAACAGTAAAACACCACCAAGTAAATGTGATGAGATTAACTACTCAGAAAAATAAAACAGGCTGAAAAAAAAGGAACTATATTTAAAAATCAGTATTTTAGCTACATCTTTTATAACTGAGGCTATGTATTGTTAAAGCTGACTTTATCATTAATATTGTGTATGTTTAGTGCTATCAAGATGCAAAATAAAAATACTTTATCTGATGGTGCAGCTACTGAGTGTGCCTGTTCTAGAACACTCATTGCTGGGATGCTTCCTGCAGTTCAGGCAATGAAAATGGTGAAATACCTGTCCAATCTATACTGACCATTGTTTGCCTTGAAGTACTGAGTGGAATTCAATAGTTAAATGTTGCTTCTTAAACAGCACATGAGGCACTTCACTCTGTGGTTGGCACAGAATATATTATCCAAATTTTCCCAAGTATTCAGTAAACCAAATTTATTTTTCAATAGCTTTCCTATTTTTAAACTTATTTTGAACCTGATATTTCAAGACGCCATTAGCCCAGAATCCGACCTGTAGTTACATATTGCTGGAGGTGTGTGGCTGAAGTGGGTTTTGCTAGATGCTGGCTGTTGTGCCTTTCACACTGATGCAGGCTACTGTCAAATGCCTCTAATCACAGCATCTTAGAGGTTGGAAGGGACCTCCAGAGATCATTGAATCCAGTGGCCCGTACCAAAAGCAGAATCACCTAGGGCAGGCTACAGAGGAATGCATCCAGGTGGGTTTTGAAAGTCTCCGGAGAAGGAGAGTCCACAACTCCCCCAGGCAGCCGGCTCCAGTGCTCTGTCACCCTCACCTCAGGTTGAGGTGAAACCTTCTATGTTCAAGTTTGTATCCATTAGACCTTATTACTGTGTGCCATTGATGTCTACAGAATTCTGGATCCAACATTAGAGACGCTGATTTTTAAATCAGAACATTTGTTTCTCATTAGAAAACTAAAAAAATGTACTTAAAGAAGGGACAGATCAAAAGCTTCTCCTTCATTGTTCTGGTATGCTTTTGAAAGTTTGTCCACAGGGACACACTAGGGTAAGAACAGATAGATGTTCATGTTCTCACCACACTATTACACAGCTGAAAATTCTCAGTTTGTTAATCTTGTATTGTCTCTGCTTTCTTTTCCCCAGTTTCAGCCCTGTGCCTCTTTCTCTTGCACACACACATGTGCACACACATAGGTACAATGTAGATAGCAGTTGTGATATGGAAGAGAAATGAAATGGTCCTGAAAATGTTACGAAATCCTTCCCCGCCTGCCAGTGTTCTTGTCATTTTTTTCTCAAATACCATTTGTACCACCCGGAAAGCATGGTCAGGATTAGTCTTAAAGCTTGTATATTAAGTAATTATGTTTATTCAGTTTAAGAACTTGATTAGTAATAGCTAATGAGTGCAGCATAGCAGCAGCATGAGAAAAATACTTTCACTGGAGCACATTCACTGGAATTGAAAACAAAACTTGTGCCTTGCAAGTAATTGACATGCTGCCAAGACCAAAGCAAGGCAAGTATATTAATTGCTTTTAAGAAAATTAACAGTGTTTCTAATGTTAACACAGTATTTTTTTTCATGATAGGCTTTAGAACACCTTTTATTTCAGAAGAGGTTTTACTTAGAGAAGGCAGTAAGTGACCTGGGAGCTGCTGAACAGGGCAGGAATGGCAGGAACTTACAAACCCGTTGCTGTGCTGAAGCTCAAGGAGAACTGCTGCACCTGGTGCTGGTGGGTGCAGGTAAGGCTGCAGGAGGCCCAGTACGTGCTTGGCCCTTGGCTTTTTCATTTCTCAAAGCATCAGGAGCTGTGAGCCTGGCAGTACAGAACTTTCCTGCCTGTTGTACCCTCTCCTACCTTCTCCCACCTGCCACACCCTTAACATTTGTACAGCTTGCCTACAGTACCATCTTAATCAGGTGGGTCAGCCACAGGAGTATGAGAAAGAAACAGGGTTATTGACTTTAAAATAACTGAATGTATTCAAAAGGATAGGTGGTATTCATGTTCTTCATGAAAATCTGCTTTTTATGACATTTTCATTTGTTTGTGGGAACAAGATAAAGACCATTAATGAAATCACAGAAAGAAAACTTTTTCTCAGAGATCCTTGCTTCCTTCCTTGAATTCTGGTCTGTAATTTCAAGCAATGTTTTATACCATCTCTCTCATCATAGTTTTCTTCAGTGTGCTCTGTTTCTGATATAATTTGTTACAGCCATTTCCCTCCATCTCTGTCTTTTAAAAATAATCTCTTCACTTTTCTCCTTTTTTTGTCTCTCAGATCATAGTGTTACAGTTCCTGGACAGATAGGGGGCTTGACAGCTCTGGATATAATGCACAGCATTTTGTCTATGCTAAAGTACTGATGCAAGCTTTGACCCTAGTTCTGCTGCAGTGCATTTTTTTTGTACTGTTTGTCAGTGGTTTGTGTGAGTGGCACAACTGAAATAATGAGATTTTTTTGACCTTGGATTCCACCCATTGTTCAAAACTTTGAAAGCATGCATATCTAGTGCCTGAAGAAATTATTCTTAGCTGTTTATGTCTCTAATGCATCTGTTTCCTTGGTACTTCTTATCTAGTAATAAGACTATTACTTGAATTAATTTATGTGGAAATTTTCAGTACACATGTTAATAGAATATCCCATCTTGGCATAAGTGAGTAAAAACCCAAGCATAGTGAAAGCCATGTTTGCAGTAATGATGTTTATAGGTAGCTTCAATATATGTAGTGTGTGTCTACATACAGAGAGCTGTGAGCAGCACATTGAAATGCCATGAAAAATTTACTGAACATAAAGTAAATTGAGGCCGAGCACAGGCAATTTCTTGTCAAGTACAGAATTAATTGCTACGAATAAAGATTCTGTAACCAACATGCACTATTCTCTCAAAATGTGATAACTTCATAAATGGTAAAAAAAATTACAGAATGTAAAAGAAATTGCAACAAATGAGGAGGATGTGTGTATGCCTAATAAGAATGTAGATATCTATACATACATATAGCAAAGATGCACAAGAAAAACTCTGCTGTTGTGAGGGCTTAGTAATGGTTTTCTAAGAATTTGTCAAACAGTTATTAATGAAATTGGGGAATGCAAAACACTTAAGTCTCATTTAAATGCAAAGTTTCAAACTTGTTTCCAGTTGTTTCAGAACATAAATGGTCAGAATAAAGTATTTTCGAATTGCCTAAAAATGCAAAAATCCTAAAAATGCAATCTCTACATGTCATGTTAAAGATCTCTATGCTCAAGATTTCATCTGTAGACAGTAGTATGAGGACATAAGGGCATGGGGAAAATAAGTAGTCAGGCTTCTTCTGAAAGGTTACAACTATTGCTGCTACAATTAGTTTTGCACAGCACATGACAAAAACCTCATCTTTTTATAATTTAAGGATTGTATTCATTTGAATAACCAGTGGCCAATAACTGGGAGGTCTTGTCATTTTTCTCTCCCTCTGTCTTCCAGGTGTACTATTCTATTACTGTAAGGATTTAATGTATTATTTCGCTACCACAAATACACATCAGTGTTCTTCAGACTTCTCCAGTGGTTTTACACCACAGACATACCTGATATGAAAAACATCTGTTGCTCTTTTAAATGAGATATGTGTAACGGTTTGTGGGTGGTGGTTTTTATTTTTTAAGTGACACTAGCTCAGCATTTACTGTAGTGGGTTCAGTGAAACAATCTTAGGAAACTGTCACATCAAGACAAAGCTGATGCTTTGCCTGAAAATACAACAGTTTTTTTCTTTTCTACCAAGACATATTCTGAAGTTAAGACAAATCAGTGTAGACAAGCACAAGCGTAAAGCATATCTTAATGTGTAAAAATCAGTCACAAAATGAAAAACATTAATGCAAAGATCTCTGTTGCAAAGTTGAAACAATGTTGGTATTAATTGTATTGCCAACGACACAAGGAAATACACACTGACCAAGTGAGAGTAGCTTCTAAAGGCAGACATCTATCTTAACTTGCCTTAGAAATATCTATCCTAGGCACAATCAAAATGACACTTGACTTTTTTTATCAAAGCAGTTTTATTAAGTTTTCAGAAAGCAAGTAGCTAATGGAGGTACTGCGTTTGAAAACTTCTGGTAGAATTTATAGTTTGTTTGCCTACGTGTAATTTCTGCACAATTCACGCATCAAAGCTAAGCCAGTTTTAATCAAATTGCAGGAAAAGTCTTCAGAGTTTCTACAAGAAGACACAGCTACTATTGAGTTCTACTGAGTGCACAGCCACAGAATGGATGGTGATCTCTCTCTTGCAAACAGGTACTAATTTATCCTAGCATCCACATGGGTAAACTTGGTTGATCATGCTTCACTGCTGAAAGCACAAAATCCTCTACAGAACAAATTTTATTTTAATGATGGTATAAAGATAGCACAGGTAGAAAGTTAATCTATTTCACAAGTTGTCTGAAATTTCTCATGTTCTGTCTCTGTTCTTAATCTAAAATCTTTGGATTTAATTAATAAACAATAATGAGAAGAAATACATCAGCAGGACAAGTGGAAAACTCAATTTGGCAAACAATACTCTTACATGATAGAAAAGCCACTGTAGCTTTGGCAGAAACAAGATTGCTTGTTAAAATGGTTGAAAATTATTAATCTAGATTTAGTTAGCTAAGAATTATGATTGAGATAATACCTTTTAATATTCCTCAGTTTCAGGAAATGATTGATGAACCTTGCAGTCTTCTGACTAGGATGGTCCCAATTTCATACTTCAAAAGAGGATGATTCCCAAATTAGGGAAAAAGTTTTTCCGTTATTGCTTTGCTTCTGGAGGAGCACCACTGAATTGCTCTGACCCTTATCATATTTTGGAATAATCTCAGGAGAGCAATAAGGTAGATCCCAGCTTTACTTGCTCAAAACGGACTACATATCCCTATCACTCATATTCCACTTACAAAGCTGTAAGCTGCAGCACCATTATTTCTGTCTTCCTGGAGATAAATGAGCATTCTTACATCATCTGTCTTCTCTTTCCTTAACTAGGAAGAAAAGCAATTGAAATTACAGGGTTTTTCTAGTCTAGTGCCCACCAGCAAGGTCAAGATTTGGATGTAACCATCATCAATAAAGACTAGCTAAGCACAAAACCTCCTCAGATACAGAAGATCAAGTGGTCATCAAACAGCCCTGTGGAAGGTGGGATTTGGTTACCTAAATGCAAGTAGCTACTGCTGTTATAGGTGCCAGAAAGCATGTCAGACATTTGCAAGGAGCTGGAAGACCTATGAGACATTTAGGTTTGTAAGAGTGGTGGCAGGATGTCTGCCAGGGGAATGCCAGCCTGTTGGGGCCCTGGGTGTGCAGGCAGGCTCTGACTGCTGTGGGCAGCCTGCTGCTCTCCTGCAGGCTCTCCACTGTCCACCTTTGACATCTGCTCTGATCCAGTGCAGCTGTGCAACGTGGACATGGCTCTCTAGAAACCCCCAGGTTGTGACCAAGAGCTATGAAAAGCTTCATCTGAGGTCTCCATTCAAGCACCCTCTGCCTACAGGCCTGGAAGTGTATTTTAACTCATGCCCTTGCCTTGGTCCTTGCTGGAGTGACCTGGTGGGTTTTGGCCCTACAAAAGAACACAAATAATTTCTCTGTGTTTGCAAAGACAGAAGTTTCTCTTTCTACTGTTCTTCCCAATGAATGTTGCAAACCCCATGAAATAGTCCTCCACACTTACTACTTTATTTGGCAGCAGAACCAGAGAACATAATCACAACTGAAAATATTTTCCCTGTTTTATTTTTTTAAGGAAGAGGAGAGATAGAGAGAATGTGTTGATGGCTGCTGTTAGTGATGGTATTCCACAATGAGGACAAATACTGGATATATTGCTATTCCACAAAACACCCACATGGCCCTGGATCATGAAATTCTTTGTAGACAAAATTATTGGAGAACTAGAGTGAGAAATTTAAAATTAATTGGTAATCTTATGTTCTTTAATGACAGTATTTAGAACATTTATCCTCTCCTGAGTTTTTGCTCCCCAAATAAATGGTATAGTTGTGCATGTGTGTATGTATTCCCTGACAAGTTGAGCAGAAGTGTTCATGATGATGTTTGATGAAGGAGACTAATGTGCCACTTAAGTTTTTATTGCCCAAAGAACCATAGTTGTAGCTCAGTAATGTATGTCCTGGTTTTAGTGTTAAGAAAGAGCTGAAGTTTTAATAGTTGGTTTAGTATCACTCAGAGTAAGGTTGGTTCTTCAAATTTTGTTTGCTGTGCTGAGCAAACATAGGGTAGAAAAATTCTTTGAATTCAAAGTAATAGTTTATCATTGTAATGGCTAGTTTTTAAAAGCAGACTTAGTTGTATTTATTTTTTTTTTTCCACAGAAGATGCTATATTCATGTCAAGTCAAACTTTGAATATTGCTATTCTAAAGTTGTTTGTGATCAAAACCAATTTGAATGTTGCAAACCTTTTTTCTCGCTACTTTTGCTTAGGGCTAATTGCATGGGATGTTTGGAAAAATTAGTAACAAACTGTACTGGAAATAGACTTTATGACTGACTTCTACACACTGTTTGTAACACAATCAGTAATCTTTAATTACACTATCTTCAATATCAAAGATATTAAATGTAATTAGTATGTAATAAAAAAAGTCACACTTGAGTAAATGTGACTTATCAGATATGTTGCAGTGTCAAGAAGTAAAGGCAAAGCTACGTTTATATTTATATTACATATTCCTCTTTCATTTTTCAAAACAGAGATATTTAAGATACCAGATAATAGTCTACTATAGGAGACCAAAACAGCAATGTGCAATGTAAATGGTGCAGAATCTCAGGAGATGAACATTAAGGACATCAGTTACAATGTAAAGGTAAAGCTCAAACATTTACATAGTTCCTATGAAACATGAGGGATATATTTTTCTTTGAGGAAAAATGCTGAGAGTTAGGAGATCTTTCTGAATAGACACTGATTTATTGTTTTGAATGTGGCTGAAATGCTTCAGAGTCCTTTTGTGGAGCTAGCTCTAGAACAGAGATAAAACCACCACCCTGTAGGTCTCTCAAAGCTCTTCAGAGTAGGAGTTTTGCCTATGAGCAATAGAGAAGCTGATGCCTGGGAAAGTCAAATGATTTGCCTATACTAGGAAAAGAAGGGAATGAACACAGGTCCACTGGATTGCTGTTCTATTTACTGAACTGCACTGATTACTAGATGCACTGAATACTGTCTCCAAGGGATTTGGGGGGCACTCTTGTAAAGGCTTATAAACTACGAAGTTCAGCAAAGGAATATGCAGCCTTGTCATATGCAGTTGTATGAGAGAAATATTTTGACCGTTTGAAATACCAATGTCCTGTATGAACCTCCAGTCTCACCAGTCAGAATTTTAGCAGCTTCATATTCATGTATCAGGAACATGACAAATATTTGCAAAGGATTTTTATCCCCTCTGCTTTATCTTGGCCTTTAAAAATATCATCTGTTATTGTTTATTTTTAGTTATTACAGTAAAATTAAAAAAGTGACACTCAACAGGCAGTCTTATATCATAATTCTGTTCTGAGATATACTGGATCATAGGTTGTCCTGCAAGTAGAAGTTTATTTAGTGCAATGCTTTACTTTCCTACTCTTTTCATTGGAATAGCAATAAAATGACTCAAACTGCTGGCATGTAGCACTCAGCAAAACTGAGGGCTCATAAATTAATGTATCAAATAATTAATGTTATTAGTTGCTCTCCAACAGTTTTTAACACCAATATTTATTGCTACCTACAGACTTGCTCTAGGTATCATTGTGCATTTAGCTTTGTGGCAGAACAGCCGTTAGATGGGAGAACCAAGACAAGAGATGCTTGCTTTCAGGCGCACTAGCTTTCTGCGCTGTGCCAAGCAGGTGTAAGCACTGACAGGCTTAGCCAGTGTTTCAGAATCATAGAATTGTTAGGGCTGGAAGGGACCTCCAGGATCATCTAGTTCCAACCCCCCAGGGACACCTCACACTAGATCAGGTTGCTCAGTCACATCCAGCCTGGCCTTAAAAACCTCCAGGGATGAGGCTTCCACCACCTCTCTAGGCAACCTGATCCAGTGTCTCGCCACCCTGAATCAACCCATTTCTATTCTTTTTCCAGTCCCCCTAGTTCTATAATTACCTGACACCCTAAAACATCTCTCTCCAGCTTTCCTGTAGGCCCTCTTACTGGAAGGCCGCCATAGGTCTCAGAGCCTTCTCTTCTCCAGACTGAATAGTCCCGTCTCTCTCAGACTGTTTTCATAGAAGAGGTGCTCCAGCCCTCTAATCATCCTCATGGCGCTTCTCTGGACATGCTCCAGCAGGTCCATATCCTTCCTTTTAGCTGAAAACACTGTAAACTGACTTGTAATATCATGCCATTCGGCAAAAATGCCCAAAAGATGCTCACACCAAAACACAAAACAATTGTCTCTGTTAATCTAATGATATTACCTGGTAACAACATTTCAATGGCTCTGATTATTTGTCTTTTCACAAGTGATGTTTTGATAAGTATGCAGTTAGAGTTCGTAATTCATTATTACACACTGACCCATGTGGATGAAGAATGCATACAGACAATCTACATATTTTTCACAACATGCTAGCTACTACTACTAAAGTGACTGCAGTACTGATAAAAGTGCACCTGTCTCATTTGGTCAACTCTACAATTTTGCTGCACTGTGGAAAACCTCTGAATAACAATAGACCTGTCTTAGAAAGAGAACACTTAGCATGTGTTCATTGGGGTTAATGTCTGTGTGTGCCTATAAACTAAAGATAATTCACCTAAACATGGATGGGGATTGTTTACTATGAGAAAATGTTAAGAAAATGAAAGATATTTGGAAGTCCATAGTGAAAAGATTCTCTTCAGTAACAATGGTTTCCTTCTGTGCTTTCTAAGGTTCTTGTATTAGTTTTGACAAGTCGATTATCAGACATATTTGTGTTTATCAATCCTGATGCATGAAGGTGTTAAAATTTAATTATTAATGAAGACTGAAATAACCTAAGATCCCCAAGGAACTGATGACTGCAAAATATCATTTCACTTCAAAATACTTGCATCACTTTAAATGAAGTTGTTTTCTCCAACCTTTATTTTCAGGTTATGTCAGAGCTGCAAAATAACAAAGATAGCTCCATTAATCTAGTCAAAATAAATTACTCTACAATCACCATGTTCTATATTTCTAAAGACACATTGTACCAATACTTGTAAACTTCATGATGAGAATTACAGAATGTGACAGATTGGAAAGGATCTTGAAAGATCATAGACTCCAACCCCCCTGCCACAACAGGATCACCCAGGGCAGGTCACACAGGAATGCATCCAGGTGGGTTTCAAATGTGTCCAGAGAAGGAGAGTCCACAACCTCTCTGGGCAGCCTGCTCCAGGGCTCTGTGACCCTCACAGTGACAAAGTCCTGTCATTTGACCTCACTAAGCAGAGCCTGGCTTTGTCCTCCTGACACTGCCCTTCACAACTTTATAAACACGAATGAGGTCGCCCCACAGGCTCCTCTTCTCCAGGCTAAAAAGACCCAGCTCCCTCAGCCTTTCCTCATAGGGAGAAGAAATAATTCTTAGTCTTCCACTTGTACTTAGGACTGAAAAGCTAAAACTGTGGTAATTTAGTCATGCTCCTGAGAAGTGGTTAAAAACTTAAATACTCACCTTGGGTTTAGAGAAGGAAGGATCACCTAAGAAATGCTCAACTTTATGAAAATATGCTTCTGGAATGTTATATATTCTTTAAAAACCTAATGTCAGAGTGTATTTTAAAATATAAGGTCTGAATGTATTTGTTTGTAGAACTCTCAGAGGAAATGGAAGCACATTTCTGGTAAACAGAATTTGGCTGATGAAGCTGTATTTCCTCTTTGGCTCCAGCTCTGTTCTCTGTTTCCAGCCATTCCACCTTGCATACCCCTACACCTCCCCCCTCCCCCCCATTAGATGCCTGTCTCTTTCAGTAACCTTGGCAATGGAGATCTGATTTCTTCAATCCCAGCTCCTCCACAGCTGTGTGTATTCCTTTACCTGGACTGCTGTGGTGAGAGATAGTGTTCATTGCATGCCTGTGCAGAGCGCTAGCTGATGGGTGCACGTGACATTGAAGGACCAGAAAAGGCTACAATTCCAGCTAGGATGACTTCTTGTAGGACTGGTCTGTGTCTGGACCTTTGTGAGGAGTCAAACATTTTGGCTAAACACCAAGCCTCCTTCTGCTGCATGAAGCCAAATGGCAAGCATGGCTAGCCAGCATGTAAGGCAACCTCTGCACAGACATGCTGTCTGCAGGAGCAGACACACCAGCATGGCTCCTGCCTGGGTTTGAAACATAGGCCCAGTGAGCTGAAAGCATGACAGGAATGAAATGCAAAGGTTTTATGCTGCCTGTGTAAGACAGCATTTCTTAAGTGGTAACATGGCAGATCTGAGTGGGATGTTAAGTTTTCTGAAGACTGCAAGAATGAGACAGAATGAGTAGCTGCTAAGCTAAAAGAGAAAGATGAGTGCTAAAGGGAATGTCTGGAATTGCAACTGAGGGATTTGGGCCAAAGCCAGGATGGGTGGGAGGAGGTGAGGGAGCTGCTCAACACATCTTACTTAGCTGGCTCAATGTTTTGTATTTGCAAAACAGTCAAGGTCTTCTAATGGTGCAGAGCAGCGTGGGCTGCTGCAGCACCCTCACTATGTGGACATGTTACCACTGAATAAAAGAATATATAGAACTGGTGTACACCTCTCTAAACATCTTTTCAGATGTGTTTTAAATTGGTAATGGTTTTGCATGAACTAGCAAGGCTCTTGGGTCACTGCAGAAAAATTGTAGCAGTATATGGTTTCTTTTTCCTGATTGATGGGCAAATCTTGACTCAAATGTTCAAACCTTTGCAGAAGTTATGATGTGTACATGCAGCCTTTCAGGCCTCTCCCCAGCACTTCAAAACTTCTGCACACTGTCTGCAAAGATATATGGAATAGGATGCTTTCCCTGAGCACTGAAGCCTCACAGAGAGCTGTATGTTGCTGCATAACACCTACATAATGACCCTGAGTTAAGGACGCTGTATTTGCCCTCAGTATGATTTTGCTTGCACTAACAGCTCCAATCTCATTGTGGCATTCTCGTGTTCTTGAAACCAGTAGGAAGTAAGTCAGGTTTTTGAACCTTGTGAGAGTAAGTTGTTCTCTTTGGATGCTAGTCACTGCTTATTGCCTCACTATCAAAATGCAGCTTCACCTCTTTAAAGAAAGAGCTACATGCAGTGAAGTTCTCTTTACTCTCCTTGGAAATGAAATTCTAAACCCTTCAAAGTATGACTCCTATTTCAATGATCTTCTTGGCAAAAAGGGAAATTCATTTCCCATTTAAAGTGTGTGTAACACTCAGAGCCCGGTGATGCAGCATCTCATTAAGAGGATGCCCTGCTGAACGGAACGTGTGGACAGCTATTTCTATACTGAGGATACTGGAGGTATTTGTTCCTACAGCACCTAGGGATTGCTTAGTGTACATGGGTAACAAAGCTGGCAGCTCTTTTGATCGTAGCCCTTGGTTTTCCTGACCTGTAGCTGCTTGGTGCTATTTCTTAAGTCCAACTTAACTAACTATTCAGAGCAAAGTTCCTCTTCCAAAGTGATTATGGCTGAGCTTCCTATAACATAGCCGTTTTGAAGTGCAAGGATATATTCTCAGGCCCATTTGAAAAACCTTCAAATTTAAGCAGGAAATAGAGTAAGAACAGGGGCTAGCACATAGATATTGTAGAAACTTAGAGCTGGTTTTGGCTACTCAGAGATGCTCGGTCTACAGCCTGGCCACTGGCTCCATCAGCTGGAGCAATATTTTGGTTTTTGTAATGCTCTATTCTTTGTACATCTGAAAGATGCACAGGGTTTCCCAGATGTCTGAAAAGTGTGAAAGGGTTTGGAAAGACACTTCCACTCAATCTCTAGAAAGGGAATAAAGTGCATTAAGTTGACCTACAAACAAAAATGCAAATCAAAATGTTGTCTTTAGATTCAGCCAGTAACATCAGTGTAATTGTTAGTATGTGTTTTTCCACTTTCATCTGAACAAAAAACCAGATAGTTATTGGAAAGGGAAAAAGCTAGCATAGGAAGAAGTACTTGTTCAAGCTGTAGTTAAAAAAACATAAAATCATTTGGGGCATAATGCTTTAATCATTGTGAACCCCAGCTGCATATTGAAATCAGTCATGTTAATGCACACAGTCGCTTTAATATAATTACTTCAATTTGATCTCAACTATAAGTAATCTTCTACAGACATTAATTATCAACAAGTGAATTATAATCAAGCTCTCTTTCTTCTCCTCTGTAGAAATCTTTCAACTTCCACCGATGTCACACCTTTCTCTTCTCACACAATGATTATAGGTAAGAGTTTTATTAACAATTTAATTATGCTTCCTAGAAGCCAAGATAATTATAATGGGCTTGACTTGGCTACTTGACTGTGGTCCAGTATGATGAGAAGAACAGTGTGTAATCAACAAAACTACATCTTGAGATTGTGCAGGGATGAACAAATTTGAGAGAACAACACTGTTAATACTTCACAGAACATCGTGGTACTTGTGTATGGGCTGTCAGTCCCCTCTAAATTCTTGCTGTATCCTGTAAAGCACAGAATTATGAGGCTGGAAAAGACCTCTGAGATCATCAAGTCCAGCCAATGACCTAACACCACCACATCAGCTAAACCATGCCACCAAGTGCCACATCCAATCTTTTCTTAATGACCTCCAGTGATGGTGACTCCACCACCTCTCTAGGCAGTCCATTCCAGTGCCTAATCAGCCATTCTGTGAGGAAGTGCTTCCCAATATCTACCCTATCTACCCTAAACCTCTCCTGGTGCAGCTTCATGCCCTCTTGTCCTGTCACTAGCTGCCTAGGAGAAGAGCTACATTCACTCTTGTAAGTTGTTACTCATACGGATAGCTTGACTAACGTTTGTGCTGTAAAGGATAGTAGACATATATCTAATAGAAAGCTGGACTGACATTTATAAGATCAAGCTTTTGTTCCTGATTTTTTTCATACCCATGTTCCTTGTCAAAATATTTACTTGCATGCTTAACTTTAAAATTAATTTGAATTTGCTGGTAGATGTCTCAGGGGCAAGAGACTAGGGGAAGAGAAGAAGATGATGTAATTATTAGAAAGAAATGCAAGAAGAAGCTGAAGGGGCAGAATGCTTGCAGATTATTTGGCAAGATGGTCATATTAAAGATGCACAGTGAAATATCAAATAGAACTCCACAATTAAATAGGATTTTTATGAAAACTCCATTGTTAACAGCAAAATAAAAGAAACCTTTATAAATAAACTACATTTACAAACAGTAAGGAAAAATGTTGAAATTATGAATTGAAGGAAAAGAGAAATGAGTACAGACTCCCAGAATCTTTCTGTAAGAACATGGTAAAGCACTGAGGAGGGCCAGAAATGAATGAGCAATGGGATAAAGTCATTAAAAATTAGTAATTACTTTTTTTCTAAGCACACCAGAAACAGAAGCTTTACAGGAAGTCACTAGGGCAAACAAATGATATGTGAGGTAGACAGGAAAACAAAAATCTACAAAGTAGTAACTATGGAAGAGCTTCCAAAGGTTACCAGGCCTGTGTTGCTGTGGGCAAGTGTATCCTGAAGTGCATCAAGAAAAGTGTGTCCAGCAGGTCTAGGGAGATTCTTCTCCTCCTCTACTCTGCCCTGGTGAGACCACACCTGGAATACTGTGTCCAGATTTGGGCTCCCCAGTTCAAGAGAGACAAAGGTCTGCTGAAGAAAATACAACAGAGAGCCATGAGGATGATAGGGGACTTGAGCAGCTCCCCTGTGAAGAGAGACTGAGAGTCCTGGGGCTGTTAAGACTTGAGAAGACCGAGAAGGGATCTCATCAGTGTCTGTAAATATCTGAGGGGTGGGTATCAAGGGAATGGGGCCAATCTCTTTTTGGTGGTGCACAATAGTAAGACAACAAACAACTTGAACATTGAAGGTTTCCCCTCAACAGGAGGAGAAACTTCTTCACATTGAGGGTGACAGAGCACTGGAACAGGCTGCCCAGAAAGGTAGTAGTGTCTCCTTCTCTGGACACATTCAAAACCCACCTGGATGCTTTCCTGTGTGGGCTACCCTAGGTGATTCTGCTTTGGCAGAGGGGTGTTGGACTTGATGATCTCTGGAGGTCCCTTCCAACCTCTAATGTACTGTGATACTGTGGCACAATCATGGATTGAGTAAAAGGGAAAACAGGGTAAGAATAAATGTCAAAGACTACCACTCAGTCCTTTAAGCACTATGTCAGGACTACACATGCAGTGTTGTGCTACAAAAATGAGTGAAGAGTAATAAAGTTTGCTCATATTATCACAGTATCATGGCTGTAAAGACCTTCAGGAGAATTTCTAAGGTGCTGGGTGACAGCATAATATAACGGCAGTTGAAATTCAGTGTTCAAGAGTAGTGAGCTTTTACCATTTACCGAAGGGACCTTAAGAGTAGTTCAGGGTATTTTATTGCAAATATTGACTTAATGCTCTTTGTCAGTCGAAAAGGCTAATATGTTCCTTTTTTTTTTCCTCCCTTTTTTTCTTTTTTCCCCTTTCCCTTTCCCCAGGACAGGAAAGAAGAGAATGAAAGGGGAAACACCATGATGTCACCATGTAACTTCACAATGCAGCCAACTCTTGAAGGCCACATGAAGTCCTGCATATTTAAAAGGTACATAGCACTACCAAAAAAGGTAGAATCGAGAGCAATCATAGATATAAGCAGCTCTTCTAAAAGGAGAGAATAGATTAGTTTTCTTCATCATAAGAAAGGAAAGATAAATTGAAGGAAAATAAAGTAGGAACATATCAAATCACTCATGTTATGAGAAAGGTAAACTGGAAATGACCATTCATTTATTCTTATTACCACTTCCTCTCAAGAATTAGGAAGTGCCAAAGGAAATTGTAAGCCAGCCAGTTAAAACAAAAAAATTATCATCATCATCATTATTGTTGTTGTTGTTGTAATTTGCATAATCATGAACTTGTGCCCAGGATGTTTGGATAACAAAAGCAGGAATCTCTCAAGTGATTAGGCAAATTAGTGGAGGAAAGGTTCATTGAGACCAACTAAATAGGAAGCTACTGATGAACTCTTTGGCTCAGAAAATCCATGAGCTGCAGCCTCCTAGGATTCAAATGTCTATGCTGAATGAAATACCACTCAAGCCCACCACTGTCAAATAGAGGACACTGGGGTAAATCAATCCCTGGTCTGGTTCGGTATAGCCTTTTGAATTTTCTACTGCAAGGTCTACTGTCTATAAGCATGTAAGCATGAAGAGAAACACACGACTCACAGGAGTGAAAGGTTTTGAAGACTAGCTCTAAAAACAAGCCAAGGAAGATGGTCACAATAGAGTAGGGTGAAGTGGGAATTGAGAAATGTAAAAAGGTACTTCTGTTAAGTGTTTTGGTTAAGAGCTCAGCTCTTGAAAGGTCTTGATTATTTTCAGAAATTCATTGTTGAAGTACTCAACCTGTTGATAGGTGGTTCAACTAAAGTTCCATAAAACCTTCTGTCTGAGTTTGGATATTTTTATTCTCTCTAGAGATTACTCATAACAAATACTGTCAATGATTAAAGACCTGTAACATCTTTTGGGAAATACCTCAAATATTAGTATTTTGTCATTAAAAAAACATGAGTTCATTAGCTGCTAGACACTAGAATACTTATCTCTGTAGAAATATAAACCTGAAGTTATATATGCTGATTCAGATTTCATCATGTTCATGGGCAGGATGGAGACACACATTAACATCAGGTATGCCTCCGCACCCAGAATAACTCTGAAATCCCTTAAAGGTAGAAGTAAGTCCTTTTAAAGGTAGTTTGAATCTCAGCATACCTACTGCCACAGCACTCATTTATTAATGCAAAGTATTAAAAGGTATTTTTTAAATTCAGTAACACTGGGGAAGCTTAGCTTCTGTTATGGGAGGCAGATAGCACCTTGCAAGTTAAAAGCTAACATCTTCTAAACTAAATTTGGGGCTTCATATTGCCATCACTGTGAACAGAAAGACCTCTTGAGAGTTGTATTTGCAGATGTGTAAAGGAAGTTACAGTTACAATTGAAGTCTTAATAATCAGCAGATGCTGCTGTCAGCAATGCCATCAACTGCAACAACGCCAAGATAGGAAGTGTCAACAATCTTTCATGGCCTCAGGTCAGTCAGTTTTTATTTGCAGTTAAGTAGGATGGAGATTTCTTCCTCCTAAATGATCCTCTTAAGCCCCCTTCATAAAACCATCCCATCTGGGCGTGTCTGTGGTGCTACTGATCTCTTTATTTCTGCCCTCATAAAAAGGCAGTGAGCAGACAAATGACATGAAAGTTATAGCCAGTGAGCAGGCTTAAAAGGGAAGTGTGACAGATTTTTCAGAGCAAAAGCAGTTCTGCTCATCACTGTTCAAATGAACATTTAATAATTCATAACAACCAACTTATAAGTTTCCTCTTCAATATGTTTCCAAACGTGAATAGATTAAATGGTAATTGCTATCAAGCTTTATGTTCTATTTCATGTAGCTAATAAAAATTTATCTAGTGGAGCTTACTTTGTATCTTTTTGATCTATTCCTAACTGACTGCAATATACTATATTAAAATATTTATCATTGTGCTATCAAATATTAACCATTTAAAAAATCATCTGAGTAAAGAAAGCAAATAATGTTGCTTGTTTAACTTTTCATGCATTTCCCAGTATTTAGTTGTCCAGAACTCTCCCATGGTACAGCACCAAAAATACTGAAGACCCTAGAATTTGTATTCCTTCTTTTGAAACTGGGCTGTTTTGAAATGCACTCTGCTCAGGTCTGCCACCACTGCTCGTTTTGGTTCTGTGCAGAATCCTGGTTGTGCCATCTCTAAGGAAAAAAAGTTATGATTCTGCTTCAGTACAAGAGAAACTTAAGAGAGTTGTTTGGTTTTTGGTAGGTTAGTGAGTTTAATTGTTTTGGGGAGGGTATAGAATATTTTAGTTTTTAAAGGAAAAGGTTTTTATTGTCTCCTAATTATCCACCTGCTCTCCTACCTGAAATTATGTGGCCTGGGTCTGGTAAAACCCCAGCAATTTGCTACACTGCAACCTGAGCGGTCTAACAGACGTGCCACAGTTGCACAGCAGCCTACTCCAGTCTAAAGGCTGCCTGCTAGGGTTACATCGCTCCCCAGCTGAGTGGGTCATACTCTCCCAGGGTACTCCTGCTTGCTCAACCCATTGCTGATTCAGATCACAGCACAAAAAGCTATTTTGTTTGTTTTGTTAGCGTTGCTGAGTTAGGTTTAAAACGGTTCAATGAAATGTCAAGCAAGTCCCTGAGTGATTGCTAGAAGTGTGGAACTAAATAGCTGGGAACTGGGAGAAGAGGGATTGCAGCACTTGCAATTAGAGCAGCCATGGAATAGCAGCTTTGAAGCTTGGGGAAGATCAAGAGGAGAACAACCTCTTTGCTCCAGTCCAATCCTTCACCTTGTTGGGGAAAGATAGTTCTATTAAAAGCCAGGTATATAAATGTTGCTACAGAACCATTTATTTTCATGTAAGAGAAAATACATTTGATCACCCAGTTATCAGAGTAAATCTCCTGAAGTGAGGAGCTGCAATCTGTGAAGAGCCTAGTGGCTCTTAGTAAGATGTTAACTATGATAACTCTTCTATGCTTTATCCTGGGGTCCCTTCCAACCCCTAACATCCTGTGATCCTCTGGTTGATTTACAGCCTGTTACTTTCTTTGGCTTTCCCACACACAGGAGTTAACTAACTCACAGTCCCATCCTGTTCACAGAAGCCTTCCTTCCAGCACAGAGATACTGAGACAATGTCCTTGAGCTCTCAGCGATGTCCCTCTAGTCTCTTCCTTCTTCAGCTCCTTCCATTTCTGCAATATTCCACACACTTTGTAGGCAATTTAAAAGCAGACTGAGACTTGACCCCCAATTTAGGCATGCTACAGTAACTGCATACAGAGATCTGTATACAGGGAAAGCACCTCCTGTTTTCATTTTCTCTCTGCATTCTGTAAAGGTGACTCACTTAATTGTTTTGCTTAAATGCAGTGTTCGTGTTCTGACAAGATTATCCTGGTTAAAATATCCTCTCCCCAGCTATCAGCTTTCTTTTTCTCCTTCAAATCCAGTATCTCATTAAAACCCAGTACCATTCCATGATATTCACACTTTGGTGATCCATTTTCTAAGGATCCATTTTCATCCTTGTCTAAGTCTGGTTATTCTGTCCTTTGTTATTCATGTATTTTGGAATGCATGCGTCAATATGCATGTTCATGTCTTTTCTCAGGTTTAAATCCCCAGCATTCATGTGTGGCAGTACAAGTGGTCAGCATGCTTCCCCTCAGGTGAGTGGAACCAGCTGGGAATCAGGCCAAATAATGCTGTCATTTCATTTGCAATCTTGCCTTACTTGTTGTACATCTCCAAGCCATGTTTTGCCTTGAGTTGCAGCAACAGGATCCTGGATTAATTTAAGGAGAGAAACTGGATTTAAATTTGGAGCCATTTGAAGTGGAGCCTGTTCCTCTTGCATCCAGACCCCTAAACACACATTTTTTTCAGACTGCATAATAATCCTGGCACCAAAACACACCAGAACTGAAAATACACACAGTAGCCATTCAGAGGGGAAATCCCCCTGTATCCTGATCAGCTGAAAGCATTTAAGGTACTTGTGAAGAGATGTAAAAGATACAAAAAGATATAGATGCACTGCCTGTGGCTGCCCACACAGGCAATGGCAAGGCTGAACTGGAACACAGGGTGTCACACCTCTCAATTTCTGTTTCTCTTTTACAGAGTTGAATTTCCCATCCACAAGCTCACTGCACAGGTACCGAAGGACTCACGTAATACATCTTTATATACATGTATAAAGTATCACTAACCTTCAGGGAAGCAGACAATTACATTTGTGTGTTTCATCTGTCCAGAAAGAAGTCCATAATGTATTTTTCCTGGTAAGTTCTAGTATATTTTTTATTAGTAGTATTTCTTTTTGGTTAAGAAATGGATAGTAAAATATCTGCTCTGTAAATGCTAACTTTCCAAAGCAAATGCTGATATGAGGCTTACAATTTCAAGTTTTATTTTCTTTGACAATTCAATCTGCATGATGATTTTGATCAAATGCTTTGGATTCTAACACATGAAGAAATGCATGCCAAAAAGCTTGAATAGTCCTATAATAAGCTGAATGCACACTGTGACAGAATATGAATTATCTATCAGTCTGTAGAGTAATAGAAGTTCAGTCTGAGAGACAGATACAAGCTCTGAGCGCAGTTTGAGCATGAAGAGTGTAATCCTTTACCTACTTCAATAAAAAACATTTAAAATGAATGAAAGAAGGCAACATAAACTATTCAGAGCTTGATGTAGAACTTCTGTCTGAAGATTCATTCTCTAGTTGAGGTTTACACTGTTGAGCCAAGCTGATTTTAAAGGACAACTGGCTGTAAATAACACAGAATTTAACTTGGTTACAGGCTACTCTTGGTAACTCTTGTACTCAGTCTAGGCCTTTGCAGGTTCAATATTTTTTATTTTCTCATTGACTATATGAAGGGAGATAGTGAATAATATGAATCACTTTTTCCCCTGTGGGGTAATCACACCTAAAGAAAATCTGAACTGTGCTGGTAAAATGAGATTTGCCCAAGAGTAACTTTTTTTCTTTGCCTGACTGGATAAATATGCAGCTGGCTTTGGAATCAGTTCTCATGTGCGTGAAATTAAAAGGTGTTAATTTAAATGCTCCTGTATGTATGTAACAAAATGTAGTCACCTGAAATGCCAAGAAACAGAAAAGGCTATGAGCAGTACACTTAGAAAATCAGATGGACACTCCTGCTTCATATTTTGCCACTGTCCATTAAAAAATAAAAAATAACTTTAGCAGGAGCAGTTCTGTGTGTAAATGTTTCTACCTTTTGTTATAGGTTCCTCTTGCCACACAGCACCATGTTCAGTTTAAGACTGGCCCAAACCAGCTGTAGTTGATGGTTAAATTTCTTGCCATGCTTGGAGCTTTTTCTTCAGTATTTGTGTTATCTTTTAAATGAAGTAGTCTAATTTCTATAAAATAGAAAAAAGAAATGTAGCTATGTATTTTTCTCCTGATTCTGGAATTCTAAAAGGGTTTCAGGACCAGGCTGTCCTGTTCTGAAATAGTTTCTTTTGCTTTGATCTATGTGTGCATGCTGGTGAGAAAACCATTGCTGGGTATCTGGGAGGGAGGCAGAGAGCTAAGCCTCAGCAGCTTCGCTGGATGCACTACATCTGTGGCATGAATGGTTCGGAGGGAGGGATTAGAAGTAACACAAGGCACAGTCATATCTATTGTGCTTCTTTTTCTGAGGGCAGGGAACCTTCCTGTACCAAGCAGACCCTGCTGACCACTATGTCCGTGCAGCATAAACCCTGAATTCAGTAAGATAAGAGCTGTTATCATGGTGCTTTCTATCTGGGAGGCAAAGTCTCAAATTGCACCTGACCTCTGTATGCACAGAGCTGCCAAGTGATGATTGCTCTGCCTAGATCCTCAGAGGTATTAGATTAAATCAGTAAGAGTGAGGTACCTAAATGAATACCTCTGAGAATAATAGCTTTGTCTTTTGTCTATGTGTGGTACAAGGTAGACTCTGAACAGTAATTTATCAAATGATACATCGCGAGCCTTAGAAAACACAACAGGACTTTAGAGTTGGTTTGTTGTTTGTTTTTTTTTCCCCCCAAATGGGATTACTAATACATAGAACTAAGCCACTCCATTTACTAATACAACCATACAAGTAATTAAACTAGCTACGGTATAGATTTAACTTATTTATTCACATGTCAAGCCTCTGGTTGCCCTAGGTCAATGATTTTTAGCTCCGTAACAATGGATTTTCTTAATAAAGCTAAAAGGCCATGTATAACAAAAAGAAAAGAAACACATCCTGCTCTGTTGTATGTGTGTGTGTATCTACCTTGACATATGTACCTTTTTGATAGCACAAGCTCAGGGAAGCAAATCAAAGCCACATGCTACATGTACAGACAATCTTTCTCAGCTCTGCTAAAGGCAGCAGAATGAGTTCTTATTTTTCCTCTTTACTGAGGTCTGTTTGCTTGCCCACTCATTTGTTTAGATTTCAATGGGAAAATAACAAGCACAGCTAAAATTGCCACACTACAAAATCAAATGAATCGGAATTCTGTTCCTCCATGAAAAGACTTGAAATGAGATTTTAATCAGTGTGTGCCTAGTGAAACACAGACAATTTAATGTCTGAACCCTAAATCCAACAACCGCAGCTAGGTGTTTTTTTGCCTGAATTTGATCAGATAATTTGGTCAAACTTGGAGAACATTTCACAGTTCAACAATCAGACTGCAATTTGCCCAGAAAAATTACAAAACAGTGAGGGAAGCTTAATTAGTTTTGTCAGCAAATATAATGGCACTAGTTTGCATTTCCAGAAACTGTCTAAAGTTTTCACAGATACTCTGATTCAGCTAAAATCAGGCTAATTATATGCTGGGCTCAAAAAAATCCTAATTAAAAGACCGTGATTGAGATTATGATGCCCAAAGCTGAAAATAGAGGAAATATTGCCATTAATAAGTAGTTGGCTTGACAAGTTGGTGCATAGAATCATAGAACATTAGAGGTTGGAAGGGACCTCCAGAGATCATCAAGTTCAATCCCCCCCCTGCCAAAGCAAAATCACCTAGGCTAGTCCACACAGGAACGCATCCAGGTGGGTTTTGAAAGTCTCCAGAGAAGGAGACTCCACAACTTCCCTGGGCAGCCTGTTCCAGTGCTCCATCACCCTCACTGTGAAGAAGTTTCTCCTCCTGTTGAGGGGAAACCTTCAATATTCAAGTTTGTATCTGTTTTTCGTTGTCTTACTATTGTGCACCACCAAAAAGAGATTGGCCCCATTCCCTTGATACCCACCCCTCAGATATTTATAGACACTGATGAGATCCCTTCTCGGTCTTCTCAAGTCTTAACAGCCCCAGGACTCTCAGTCTCTCTTCATAGAGGAGCTGCTCAAGTCCCCTATCATCCTTGTGGCTCTCTGTTGTATTTTCTCCAGCAGGTCTCTGTCTCGAACTGGGGAGCCCAAAACTGGACACAGTATTCCAGGTGTGGTCTCACCAGGGCAGAGCAGAGGAGAGGAAGAATCTCCCTAGACCTGCTGGACACACTTTTCTTGACACACCCCAGGATGCCACTGGCTTTCTTGGCCACAAGGGCACATTGCTGTCCTATGCAGAACTTTCTGTCCACTAGGACTCCAAGGTCTTTCTCCTTAAAGCTGCTTTCCAGCAGGGCAGCCCCTAACCTTTCTGGTGCCTATTGTTACTCCTCCCCAGATGCAGGACGCTGCACTTGTCCATATTAAACTTCATGAGGTTTGTCTTCACCCAGCTCTCCAGCCTGTCCAGATCTCATTGGGTGGCAACACATTCTGACCTCCAGACTAGTAGGCATGGTGTTTACTTTACTCAAGTTCTACTGTAGAGAATCTCATTGATGTACTTCCCACCCCCTTGTGGCTCCTGTCACTACAGTATGTTAATGCTTTACAAATTCTAATAAAATACTGTGTTTTGGCAGTGTCCAGAATAAGGTACAGGGGTGGTGACAACCTTCTGCATAAGGAGGTGCAAGGCAGTGGTAGATCCAATGGTTTCTCATTACTTTCTTTTGGAGATCTGATTTCTCAAAATATTCATCACAGAGAATGCTGAGATGTGAAACACTACTTTGCCTGTTTTCTGCTGCAACTGTGTAATTTTGTGAACCAGAATTGAAGTGCAAAATTCAAGTTAATAACTACATGTAAAAAGTATGGTTTAAATAAGCTGCCAAACATCAGCAGGAGCTTTCTGGCAGGCATCCTGTTTTCTTAGGTAATGTTTAACTGCATTGCCTGTGCAAACTTCCTTTCTCTTCATTCTATCATTAATGCTACTTTGTTAATTATCGAAATACTTCCTGAAATTATTTCTTAATTTCCCCCCCCCAGATATTTTTGCTGAGTTATCACAAGCCCCGGTGTTCCAATTCAGGGATGCTCATCACTTGGAGAGGCAGAGGTAATCTCTGGCTTTATTAATATATTTTTAAATTCATGTTGTAATTTATTTTAGATTTATGATATATGAGTTGCATTTGTTTTGGAGCATTTGTGTGACTATATGGCTGATTTGGTACTATTTGCCCAATTGGTGTCAGTAATTATGTCCTCTCTTGTGTTTCTCAGTCTTAAAAATCAAAACCAAGCTCTCATACAAATGTGTCTTTAATATGTGTGTGTAAGAATGCCAAGAGGCCGGGAGAAAAGGCAAAACAAAATCATGAGAAGACTCTCCAGAATTTCTGGAATAAGATGATCAAAACAGTTATAAAGAAGAAATCTTAAGAATTTACTATAAAAAAAGAATTGCAACAGAAGTCTAATCCTGCATACACTGACGTGGTATTTCTACTTACTTGTTCACATAACCAGAAGAGAAGCTAAATATCAAACTAAGCACTGCCACAACATCTGCTCTAGCAATATTTTCACCAAATGTCAGCCTTTATTTTTAAGGATGTTGAGTATTTTTTTTTTACCTCTAGCATTTGTCTAGTTTTCACTAATGATAACAGGTAATAAGCCAGTTTTGCAGTTTTATTGTCCAGGGAATTAGTTTTAAAACACGAAAGCAAAGTTAAGTTACTCAATTAGTTGGAATTCAGTACAGAAAAGAAGCGAGCATGCAGAGAAACCACCTTTTGCTCTTTTAGTTGGAATTGAACATTCGGAGTTAATATGCTGATGTTTTGGTACACAGAATTCCGTACACAGCATATTTACAGATTTCAGCGGGAGCTCCTCCAGGCCTTAGCAAGAGAAAGAGAGGATACTGAAAGCCTGTTGAAATAAATGGATGGCACAAACTCAGACTGGAGTCCCCAGAAAGGTTCAGGCAGCATGGCTTTCTCTCAGCTCAGAGAGCAGTTTGCTCATTTTCTGCTCGTAAGTAGCTGCATGTAGTAGCATACGGACGCAGAGGCAGCAAAGTTGCAGGAGAGGGGCAACTCTCAGAGTTACTTACGTTGACAGCCCAAGCTGTGCCAGATATATCCCGGCAGACATTTATCACATTTAGGCCCTGATGTTCCCTCCTTACACTCACAAAATCCTCTGTCATTACAGCGATCATGGACTGAACCAAAAGGGTTACAATAACAGTCTGCAGAAACAAGACAACACATACACACTGGATTCAGGTCTACACATGGAGATAATTCATTCAATACCAATAAAGGCTGCATTTTCTAGTGCTAAGGGTAAAGGAAGACTGTCTATTAAGGGTATCTAGAGTAGTGACTGCTACAGGTGCATTTATTTGTTTGCATATGTCATTTCAGGAAGAGGCATTTTATGATGTGAAAAGGACAAGTAAACAGAAAAGAAATAAAGGCAGAAGACATCATGGCCATTGAGGCTAAGTGACTGTAACAGATTCTCTTTTGGTAAGAATATTTTTGACAATTTAATGAACATTAGAAGAACTTTGTATAATATGGATATATCACTGTGCCATTATTAAAATAGGCTTATCTACATTACTCAGTATTTTCAGAGGTGCTGAATGCCTTTACAGGGCTATATAAATGCACTTTACTTATTTCCAAGATAGTCTTCCTTTATAGTTTTGAGCAGTACAATAATTTCTGTGGCTATCTGCCACAAAATTGATGAGACTGTATTTATCAGTGACAGTAATAAACCTTTTACATATTCCACAATGAAAAGCTTGAGATGAGCAATACTGTAATGCAAAACTTATCAGAACTGGCTTTATACTGCCATTTTCATTTCTCTCACCTTCCAGTGGGCAAATGGCAAATTCAGTGAGGCTCATTCCCTGCTGTATATTTTCCACATGTGTTCACCTAATTAAAGAATGACTAGGGTAACCCATTTCCTCCCACAACACTCGCTGTATTGTTCATTCACAGCCTTTTTCTTGAACATGATTACAGTATCCATGTTCAACTTTCAGCTAGCTGAACAAAGAAGACAAGGCAGTAACTAGCGGCGCTCCTTTTTGGCACTTCTTTTTGTTGTTATTTATTTATTTTTAATGAAGGGCTGCATCTTATTTGTATGTAGACCCATGTAGACCCAGAGTAACTCCACTGTCAACTGACATCAAAACCACATTTTGGCAGCCTCTGATCTCTTCTGTTATCGAAGGCAAAAGATATAAAATGAGTTTCTGAATCTGGGCAACCTGCTGAGACTCTGGCTTTATATGTCTGTGAATCAGTGCTACTTTGATGACTACCTTTGGCAATTGTTGCCTAGCATTAGGTTAAACCTCAGCAATACTGTAAATGACAAAGTGGAGTTGAACTGGGAATTAAAAAGAAATAAAATCCAATGGAAAAAAATAACAGGGGAAAAAAATCACCAGGAAGACATTCGTCATCTGTTGTCTCAGTGTTATTAACTATAAATTACAGATGGCACTTTGAACATTTGGCATACTGGAGGAGAATAGTTACCTTTGGCAAACAGAGTTCCACAATAATAACAGAGTCAATTATCTAATAACATTCATTAATGAAGTTGAAAACTGACACACCAAAAACACTGTGCAAGCCTGAGCAGAATTACAGCACAATGAGTGCCATTTGAAAAGCTGGCAACTCTGAGCTTAATCAGATGTATGAAATATTTATGTAAACAGGCATATAACTGTGATACAGATTGCAGGAAGGAAAATTTGCTTGAAGTGTGTTTATAGAAAACCTTGAAAGACAAAAAGCTGGGGATTACATTAAAAATAGAGGACCTGATTCTGGTGCAGTAAAAATAACTTAGTTGGACAAAATGGAATTACATTGATTCAAGTGTTTGTGAAAGAAATGTATGGCCTATGATACTGCATGTTATAGATACAGAATGTTTTGTTTTCTAGAGAGCAAGAACCTGATCCTGAATCAGTGAGAGCTTTCCGGATGGCCTCTGTCATATAAGTACATACGGAGTACTGGGCCCATTCTGTGCTGCTTAAGGGCAAGTAGATAGTGGAAATGAAAATTTAATCCAGGCCCTTTAAAAAAAGTAGCAGATCATATCAGAAGACCAAACAGCCCTAGTCAACCTTTAGTAACTGAAGCTAGCCTCCATCTTTCTCAATACACAATTGGTATCAGAGATATACAACCTAGAGAGTAATCTGAACATTCGAGCTCATTGTCCAAGGCACAATCACAGCCTGTGGAACATCTACCAAGACCTGACAAATACTTATGATATGAAAAAATATCAAAATTCCAGTGTGCCACAGGGAGACAGTGATATCTCCTATGCTCTTAAAAACAACAGGGCATTAAATAACATGAACATTCCCATTTCATCCTAATAAGGAGACCATACACTAGGAAAAAAAACCATGCAGATCTGAATTGGGAAGGAATTTTTATCCTGATCTCCATCTGCTGACTGTTTGAAGGATGGGAAGATGACAGTAGTAGTCATCTGTTCAGTGAATGTGATGCTGCCAACAAAACACAATGAAAATAAGTGGAAAAGGAAGGTTGGGAAAATGGGCAGAAGATTGTGGGCTTACAGCTTATCAGTCTGGGTTGACAGTGACTAAAGGACAACTCTGAGGGCTCCCTTAACCATACATCATTAGAGTTTCTAAAGGCCTCACACCTGTTAACTGAAGCTAAAGCCTAAGTGACTGCAAGGTTGGCTTTGTTACAGCTGTGATGACAATTACCATTCCAGATTTATGTTGTAAGGCAATGTTTTATTACTCTGGGTCTACTTGGTGTTTTCCATGCTATCCACACTTGCCAGGGTGTGTATTCATTGAAAGAGAGTGACTGGGACTTGATCAAGAACTCACAGAAAGAAAAAGCTATTCAATTTGTTAAATTCTTTTCCACTGTAACCATGTCAAGTGAATTATTTTAAAACTTAAAATACCTTGATTTTTTTAGCAGCTGTAGTTGCCCATATGAGGTAATTTTGCAGTTCACTAACAAATCCACATTTTTTTGATATTTCTTTTTAGGAAAGAATTTTTTTTTCTTCTAAAGAAATCAAAGGCATAATGAAATGAGATTTAAGCCCACTGTAGAATGCCTTGTGTTTGGTTCACTGCTGTGAAAACCTTCTCAGGATTTAAATTCTTTGTAACTTGTCAGTTTTGAAAATGAAGTATTTCACATTTTCTCCATTTAGTTAGCATTGGCTAAGATTCACAGATTTGTTATCCATATACTTACCATATATATTTATGAAAACTATGTGAGTAGTTTTCATAAATCAGAGCTAAAGCCCTGTTAGTTGCTATTAAACTAGCTCATCCAGACAATTTTACTTCTCTACATCTATGGCTGAAGAGGAACGAATTAGCCTGGAAAAAATTACTTTCATATGGGAATAAGACTTGCACATGTCACTGGCAATCTACTTATTAATATGTTCATGCCAACATTTCACTCATACTTAAAACTTTAAACTCAGAGAAAATATAAATGAGCATTTCCAATAGAGCAAGATTCTTTGTGCTTGATCTAGAAGGATGGTGAATCCATCAGCTCTCTCACAGGTGAAAATTATCTGATTAAATCAGAGATTTAATGGGATTTAATGGAGCCCCAGTTCAGGAAAGCACTTTAAACACAAACTTCTCTGTTTTCTTAAAAGCCCTTAGGTACCTGCCTGATTTCACTGACTTTAAACAAGAAGTAATATGAAAGTCTTTGTAAGTTGGCCAACCAACTAGGATACCTATGTTTTGTATGCAGTACGATCACTATGATCTTGAAAGCTATCCTAGTCCAACAAGAATAGTATTTATTTAAAACAAATGACCTTAGCAGCCTGGGGGTTGGTCCTACAGTCATGTCACATGGTACAGTTCTCATGGGAGCCAAAGAGAATTCTGCTTGTGTGAGGGTAGGAAAGTCAGCAAGTGCATCTCATTGCCTTTTGGTTTTCTTTTTCTTTTAAGAGAGTCTTGACAAATGAAAGGCTTTTTTAAAAATGTTATTTCTGCAGAAGTTGGGCAACACACAGTTGTTTTACTATGACATTCTAAAAACATCATTTGCAAATTAACTTTAAATTTACTTATTTGCACTTCTGATTTATTTATTTGGCTTACCTGACTACAGCTGCTGTCTCAGCCTTTCAGTGTACATGGGACAATGACTCTCTGAATGAGCTGATGAGAAATACTGAATAATTTAGTGTCATATTCATTAGGCACATTTAGCCAGCTGAAATTATACAGCCCTGATGTCACACCGATGACATCCGTCATCTCTCTCAAACCAATATGATGGATAGTGGTGTGTTTTTTTTTGTTCCCCCCAAGAACATTTGATTGGGTTAATCTTCTCAGCACAGTCATACAAAATCATGACTTGCCTACTGAAGTTCTTATTAGCTTAGACTAATTAATGTCAAAGGAGATCATGCATTTTCTGAATGTGTTGCCAAGCAAAGTTAAAGGTCACGTGAAATGCAGTGTGTGGATGGAGCTGGGTGCTTATCATCAAATAAAATGTATATCTGTCTTGCAGACAGAAGCAAATAATAGCAACCTATATAGTTTCTGGCTTGAATCTCAGCAAAGGATTATAAGGGAGGTTAAACCATACTATATTCATCTATAGTCTATTCTGGCATAAAATTATCTTGTAACTACTTTTTCTTTTTGCTTCCTAGAAAATGGAAAGAAAGGAATACCACAATGACAATCGAGAAGAGGTTCTGTGTCTATCGAGGAACTGTGAAATTCCCTACCTCTGTTTGTTACTAGAGCAGGACTTTTGTACTTGTTAACCACTGGCCATTGTATGAAACTTCCTTTGTTGATAACATTCAGTCTTCATCTAACGTGTCCTAAACTTTCGTTATATGCTGTCTGTGGTGCCGTGAGGACAATGTGTGTTCTTCTGGTGTGATAAATATCTTGTACTTTTTACTGAAATGCTTTTCTTAGGTTCTGACATTTTCTTTAATTCTGCATTTTGGGTTATTTACAGCAAATGCTGGGTCTAAAGTACTGTTTTCACCCAGGAATCCCTTTTCTGAATTGACATCATGTCAAACTGATTTGATAAATTCTGCTTCTAACCACGTGGGCATAATTTCAGTTTCTCCTCTAAGGACAGGGGAGGTAATTTGGAGCCTGCATTTAGAGCCTGGAAGCAGAATTAGCTGTGCCTGGGAGCGGAATTAGCTGCAACATGGTTTTATGAAAATTAAGTTAATAAGCACCATTCTCCATGCCTTATTGATACAGCTGGCATTCTTTGTAGGTCTCCCGGCAAGCTTTCAAGAATCTGTACCAATAATTCTGGAAATTAAACTGGGAGCAGACATTTATGACTCAACCCTTCAGTTTTCATGCGTGCAACTCCAGCGTGGCTCCCCCCCTGTGGAAGGACAGCAGAATCAGTTTCTCAGGGGCTTCCAGGGGAAGTCTTCCCAGGACCCTTAGCCAGGGTGGTTCACCATCACATGCAGATTCAAAACACCTTGGTGCTACAGGGGCAACGGAAATGAGGTAAAATGACTACACATATATTCTTATCTATTGAAAAAGCTCATTCTGGCTATCTGGCAAGTAAGCAGCAGTGGTCCCTAGCAGCTGCCAGTAGCTGAAAAGGCAGAGAAGAAAAGGCGCAGTTATCCCGGGACTGACCTATGCACACATTTTCATCGTCCAGCTCTGCAGAAGCATTTCTGAAGTAGCCCAGCCTGCATAACTCACAGTGCTGACCTCTAGTGTTGTGCTTACAGCTCACGCAAATGACCGTATTGAGCAGCTCGATGTAACTGCACCGGTTGGAGTGCCCGAAGCATTCACAGTCTTTCAAGGAAGAACAGAAATGTATACAAAATGTATACGGCAGCAGAGTAATAGCACATTACATGCTTAGTAAAAAAATGAACCATGAGTAGAAGTATGAATGAATGGCATATAGAGGTTAATCGATGTAACATGGACAACAGCAGATGTTTATCTGCAATGGAAGTGAAGCTTGTTTCAGGCAGGTTAGCATGACCCAACAACCACGGCATGACACTGAAGGTTGGCTGTTGTTGGCAGACCTGATGAAACTGAAGCATTTGCAGTTGTAAACCTTTCAGAGGGTACTGGAGGCTCAGCTTCCACTGGTAGAAATGCACATCTCTTCGCACATTTGAGGTGAGTATAACCATCAAGACCCGGGAAAAACTTCCTCACATTAAAAATATCACAGAATCACAGAATGTTAGGGGCCAGGAGGGACCTTGAAAGATCATCTAGTCCACCCCCCCTGCCAGGGGAGGATCACTGTAGTCTTATCAAAGTCCTTATGTATGTTTCTCAAGCCTTTTTTGCAAGCTGGACTTGATGCAACACATCACGTTACAGCTCTTGTGCTCATTTCTTCTCTTCCCCAAGTCTAGAACAAGATTAGTCTCCAATGATGTGGACAAAATTGTCAAGCTTCAGCATACTTAAATCCACAATTCTAAGTAACATAAAAGCTTTATTCCAAAACAAGTAGTGAGTATTAAAAAATACTACTGAACTTGGGGTACTGTTACTGGTAGGCACCCTGGAAACCAGAATGTTTTATTTCAAGACCAAACAAATATCTAGACTGACAATTTTGGCCATCATCTCCTACAACAGCAGAGAAGAAAAGGACGAGAAGTGTTATTTAATCTCTACTTCTGCTATACTTCTGAGGTAAGCATTAACCCATTTTTATATTCTGAGATGAAGAACAATTGGGCCAGAAAAGATGATGAAAATTCTGCAATGTGTACTGAATAGGAAGCAAGCTTCCTTCAGCCACCTGAAATGCAGCTGCCGTGACAGCTGCTTTTTAAACCTCCTTCATTAAACATAGGATGCTAGTGCCTTTTAGTCTTTAATCACCAGCAATGCTTGGATTTAGGCAGAAAGAAGAAAAAATTAAAAATAAATCTATACCATTATAGAAGGTGCAGCTATGCTGTGTGTAGAAAACTTTTGTAAATCTGATCACTCAGCTCTGAGATTATGAGCCTGGAATGAATGCAGGAAAGGTTATTAGGATGATCAGCAAAGTAGAGAGCCTACTTAAAAAGTGGAGACTAGGATAATTGGCTTGTTTAGTCTGGGAAACTGAAGATACCACTGGGCTATAAATACATCGAGGAGATCTCCTCCTGCAATCCTGAGTATCTGTGCTAATGGCCAGCACTGGCACAAGAACAAATGGGTGTTAACTGGTCATTGAGAAATTTCAGCTGGAAATTAGGAGATGGTATCTAGCCATTAGGGCACTGAGGTTTTTGAACACTCTTCCAGTTTGTAGCAAAACCACTGATGCTTTAGAGATGCAGTTTATTAACAGATGAAAGAGATTACATTATGTCTCCTGCAGTAATGGAATACTCGATGCAGTGACCTGGAAGGGCTTCAAGGTCTTGAAGTTAACTTAAGCTGTTAATAGATAAAGCAGCAGCAGAGGGTGTAAAATGTTTCCACACATGACAGCAGGCAAGTGCCCTTTGCTGCTTTTCCTGTGGTATGCTGTGGATGATGCTAAAGCATCTAATGATCCCATTGATTGCCAGCACAGGGCATCAGATACAATACTTCTGCCTGCCTGTATCTTTATAAAGAAATAACAGTACATGCTTGTGACTATGTTATGCACACCTAATACATATGTATCTCTTTGGCTGTTGCCTGATGTAGTAGACTGTAAATAGACTGCATCTTTTTTTATAAAGTACAGCACTTAGCACAACATATGTTTCAATCTTGAAAGCTGCCTTTCTGCTGCCAGGAAACATTAATTCAATTTATATATACACATTTAGTTTAAAGATATGCATTCTTACTCTCTTCTGCGCTATACTGCTAAACTGATGCTTAGTGGTTCACAACAATCTGATAATTTTGATGGCTGTGAATGCTGGAGTACAGCAAAACAGTTGGTATATTAGTCTCAATATGTTACCACTTAACATAATTGAGTGGGGATGAAAAAAGGGTTAAGGATTGTTGCCTTTTTGCAGCAGGTCAGTAAGATCTGATAGCCAGCTACTCAGCAGCATTTCTCCTTTAGTATAGCCATTGTGCTCAAGTGAAGACTGTGGGGAAGCGGTAACAGATATAGAAGCGGAAACCAGCACTAAGAAATAGAAGTCACAGGGAAAACTGTTATGACTGTAGGTTTCTGGTGTTTGATTTTTAAAATAAGAAAGGCTGAAGAGTGCTAAGCAATCTGATTCTTCTGAATCTCAGACTCAGAAGCAAGTGTCTTAGTCATTGTCCAACAAAGAACTTGTCTTCTGCTACCATTACACAATTTGGTTTGGTAAGATGATACCATACTGATATGTTTGTTTTGGTGAGATGCTTCCATACTGATATGTTTATTTTGGCGAGATGGTACCATACTGATAACGTTTGTCAGACTTATGGCTAAACATAATCATTCCACAGATGAATTTGGAGGAAATAATTCCCCCTGCTATTCGAATCTGTAGCAGGCAGCAGAATACTGCATTTTTATGTTTCAAAAATGTGGCCTATTAAGAATTGCCAGTAAATTGGCACCTTTTGTGCTTAAAGTAGCAGAAAGAAATTGAAAATACTCTATGAATGAATGACTGCACTACTTCCACTCTGAATTTCTGCTATGACCTTCAATAACATTACTGCTATACATAATTAGCCATTACAAATTCACAAGAAACAAAGCTCCACATAAAGTAGTACACTCTGTAACAACTCAAGTTATGATTTGGACTGAAGAAACATGTAACAATGTGAGAGACTTAGTTTGATGTACACAAATGCTCCTAAACACATGCAGAAGTTCAGATGTGGTTCATCAATATTAAACATAAACAATGAGCCAAATTCTTATAATTGATTGCATCCCTATGGGTACTGCTCTTTTGCAACAACTGTGCTGTGTAAAAGAAAGCCTAATGTGTACTGAGATACAGGAAAGCTCTAGGAGTCTTCATCATCAGACTGGTAAATGCTGCATGGTGTAGAAAAAAAACCCTAGTTAACTCAAAAAACCAGTCTAACATCTGATCAAAGATTCATAATAGTGCAAAGGAAAAAAAGCAACAACATAAAGACAAAGCAAGTAAAAGGTAAATTTTTTTCTACTCCCCGGCTCCCTCCCCATTTTGCTGTTGGCCTTATCAGTGAGTAATTTTTACATCCCTGTGTTTATAAAAAAACTTATTTAGAAATGCAATTTCTTTCACTGCTGCTGACATGAGGTGCTACTCTAAACCAGTCAAAGTTAGCATGTAGAACTGCATTCAGCATGGTGCAGCTGGCAAATAAATGTATGGCCTTTCCAGCTTATCATGTGGTTCACCTTAACCAGCACACCAAGACCGGAAAGTAGCACAGCTTAAGATTTTAAGCACATGTCCCTGGCTAGCAGCTCAACCACTTTTCATGCACTGGCCAAGCCATGCAATCACTGACAGAGATGGAGGAAAAGTGTCAAAATCAGGCTGCAAATGGTTTACCAAGAATGAAATGACACAAGCTTACAGTGCGAGAAAACGCTGCTTTCAATTCCAAGTACCACATGTCAGGAAAGACATAAACTATAGACAATCTGAAGCTGAATAACAATAAAGAGTAAATGGTTTGGAAAATAAAACTTCAGAGGAGAGGTAATGATAACTAGATAGGTAGGTTTAATGAGAAGGAAAAGGGGAGAGGAGATATCCATGTCACATTTGCTAATTGCCTTTAGAAGAGTCAGGAACTGTCAAATCCCTTGCCAACTCACAGAAGAATTGACTGCATGAGCCTTTAAAGACTATTTCCAAGCCGGGATGCTATTGTAACAATGTTGATCCTCTTGTAGAAAGCACGATAAAATTATCCATTGAAGGAGGCTCATAAAGAGGTTGATAGTTTCTTTTGTTTCTATAAATGGAATATGCATGTACACCTTTGAGATGCCACAATACTGTGCTGTGGGAACAAGGCTCAGCTGAAGCTTCAGCTGTGACCAGTAAAACATGAAATGATGGTAAGCACACAGGGAAGGGAAGCATAATTTTTAAATTCAGGTAATGCATGAGACAGCTGTTAATTTTCAAATTAAAAGCACCAAAAGTATTTTGAGATAAATGCATCCAATGATCACTAAAACAGTACCTCTGTGTACCAGTGAAAAGGCAAACAAGGATTTCATTGTGACCTTAGAAATGACCTGTTTTGTTATCAACTGTCATCAAGTGGGTCCAACCAGATCCAAACATTTCTTAATATTCCTATTCTTTGATAATATGTATTTCCCAAATAATGGGATATCCACAATAGCTACAGAAAGACAAAACACCTTTATACACATTCCTTACAGATAAACTTATGAGGAAAACCAATGAGGGTTCAGACTATGAATGACAGAGATGCAAATGAAACAGGTTGCCTACACGCCAGAATACTGGTATTCTTCATTATGCACATGTAACTCCATTATTTTGATCAAACACTAAAACATCAGTTCAAAATAAAATGCCTACACTGAATTCTCACATTGTTACAATAAAATGAAGATGTAAGGTACACTTACAATGCATTAATAGACACAACTATGCATTACACTCTATGGTATGTACAGATGCTTCTGGAGGATATGGGCAATCGATGTTTTATGTATTGCTTGCCCTCAACTATTCTGCTTATGTATCCTCTTTTACAATTTATTTGTATCAGTGAGGAACAAGACTCTAACAAGCATTTGCTTTCTAGGTAACAATCTGAATGGTCATATTCATACATGTAACTCCTCTAAAAACAAATGCCATGTCCTTTTATATGCCAGCACTGGCTGTCTAGGAGACATTGTGGGGTTTTTTTGTATGGCTTATGTTTATGCCACTTAATGTTTCTGTTGTTGTCAATGATGATGCCTCACCAGTAAGCTGATGGTTACCACTTCACAGATATTCCAGATTCATACAGTGCAATGTTTTCCTAACACAGAGCACTATGGAATCACTGTATGAATCCAAGAATTCCTACCTCTCTTGTGGTTTGCAACTTGAACAGAAGAAACAGTTGACATAGCTAATTTGGGAGCAACTGGATAGGTAATAAAATGAACAGTAAATTAGAAAAGATATCATATAGAAACAAATAAAAAGAGTAAAATAAATGTCTTCATTTTCTAACTTCTAAATTAACTTTAACAATGGTAATTATATTTTTTTTTGGTAAAGAAAAGGTGAAAGTTAGGGAAAATTTGTATCTCTGAATCAACTACTGAATAATTTGAGCTGCAATAACCAAGATAAACAGAAGAAATGTAATTCACATCTACACACTTTGGCAGTTTTGTGTTAGAGGTTATTTGATGATTCCTTCCAATCCATGACCAATGACTACGTGGTAAGTAGAGTGGTCTGCAAAGGATTGTATTAAATTACTATGCATATTTATTTTGGCCTAATAGCATAAACAAAGAAAACACAATAAAATCATATTAGGTATAGACAGATTTCTGTTATTATTCTCTTCATACACTACCCTTGACTGAAGTATTTAATCTACAGTAAATGCTGAACACTGTAACAATGTGCTGCAAACACAAAAACTGAATAGAAATGCTTGTGAGTTTGTGTATTTTGTGTTCCTTAACAAAACATCAAAACTAAATTTACTAAAACTTTGAGGAAAAAACAGTGAATAATTTTGTACTGATATTAAGCCTTAGAGCACAAGCGGTACAATTAAGCCATGAAATCCATTAGAAACACTAAGTATCATTTCACTGGGAATGTTTTGATTTAAAATTCCTGTGGATAATGTAGGCTAATCCTTACAGAGAGCAGACATCAATCTGGGCTTTCTTTTTTCATTTAAGGAACACATGCAGAAGCTTGGAAAGTATAATATGGACTAAATGAAGTTACTGGAATTCTAAGGATCACTTCATCAGGGATGTTTGATTTAAAATGTAAGTTAATAATGCACACTAAAGTACATTGCTAATTCCTACAGAGAGCACAAATCAATTAATATTTTCTGTATTGTTTGGCGTACAGGAGCTTGCACATATAACATGGCAGATTTCGTATATATGTGGGTATGTTTTGATTTGCTCATTGTGACCATTTGATTTAACTACAGCCCTTCCAATGTAATTCCCCAAGATTCCAAGTACATTTTGTTCAGTTTGGTAGCCATTTTCTATATCACCTTTTCATTAATTTTATTCTCCATCTGTATGTTTCTAGTACAGAAAGGATGCCCTTTGAACAGTCAAAGCAAACCACAGGCCAGATTTCTGCAGGGATTTTGGGGGGGAGCAAAGCTCAGTAAATAAGGAGAGCAAAAGAACATTGCTTTTTATAATCAACAATCATTTTGAAATATGAAATGTAGATTAATGTAGTTTCAAATAACAAGGAATCTTACTTTTATCTTAAAAAAAATGTTTTGTCTCGTTGAATGCTAATCAGCATCACAATCTGTCAATAATTTTTGTGTGGCTCTCAAATTGCAGAAAACTGGGTCTATCCTGCAGAAAACTTGCTCGTGTTGTGAATGGCATTCAAGCCGAGATCTCAGCTCACTTGGGAAAACAAAGTGCAAACAAGACATTAAAAATGGGTTTGATGTAGACAATGACAATCTTTCTCACTCAAAAAACTTGAAACCTATTCAAAATTCAGCCTGTGCAGTCTAAACATGTTCAGTATTATCTGGGGCTTTCTGTATACCAGCACTTACAATCTGTGCATCTGTCTTCCCAGGCTTTTGCAGTAATGTGTAATCTGAGTGTTGGGAGGCTCCCTCCCTTTCCAGGTAAGGTTTGGTTTATGGTTATTTTCTCACAGAATGGCATCACTTAGCACCAGGAGAAAAATGAGTTCGATTATCTTTGTTACTACTTTTGTCATCATGTGGGAGTCCTTGAAAGCAATTTCAGTAACTTTAGACCAGTAGGAATTTTACAGCATCCTACCTTGGTTTGGTTTAGAAACCTCAAGGGAAGAAATATTCGGCCATATCCTATCAAACTTTGGAGGATCTGCATGCATCAGGAAAAATCAGGTTTTGTTATTTACATCTGTGACATTGTTCTAAACAGGCAAGCATACGGACAAAGACAGAGATTACAAACATCCATTACTGGACTAGTCTAGGTTGCACTCAAACAGTACATGACTTCACAGTGAACAAGAAAACAAGCAATTGATGATTCCCAAAACACCAAATGAACATAAAATACTGTGCATAACAATTTGCCTTCTGTGGTTTAAAATACAATTTGGGTGGTTTGGTTTTTTTGGGGTTTTTTTTGTTTGTTTGATGATGGACACATATCCTAGACCTACATATATATATGTATATATATATATATATATGGTTCTAACACCAGGAACGAAACAGGAATGTATTCTGTTAAATCTGCTGTGCAGAGATAAAATGACAATATCAAATATGAACCTCTTAGCAAAGACAGGTATCTTACCGCAACATCCCGCTTTAGGGCATTCTGAGTGACTTGTACTTCTGTTATCAGAAGAAATATATTCACCAGCAGAGTCTTTTGTTTTGCTCTCACACTTTTCTGTGTCGGATCTATTTCCTATCTCCTCTGCTGCTATATTTTACAGCTTTATTTTATTGGTAAAAACATCAGATGTCTGCACTTCTTAAAAACTTTGTGTAATGTGTCACACGCAGCCTTTTGTCTCTCAGCAGAAGAATTAGCTATGTCTCTAGAGCTTCATCTCTATGTGAGTAGGCTTTGGAGCTGCTGGAGTAGAGGAGAGTGATAATCCTTAGCAGAATAGTGTTGGAACTGAAAAGTATATGAAGGTGGTGGGGTTGTGGGATGGAGAAAGTAAGTTTTTCTTTGGGTCCTGATCTGGCAAAAGGTGCTCATATTCTCCTTATTTTTCTGTTACAGTATTTTTTGTGTTTTCATCTGCCTAACCTTGAACATCAGACTTGAAGCACATTCTTATCACCTTCTGTGAGTACTGCAGTAGCTGTGTCTTTTCTGAGCTGAACAGAACTTTCCTTAATGGTCATATCAGTGACATTAGGGTGAAACCTAGTTCTCCATTTCTACTTACAAGGAACTGAGATGAGTAGCAAGTAGACTGCAGTTGTCACAACTAAGTCAGCATCTAGGGACTAGGCTTACAAGTCTTTTAATGAAGGTGTGTTTCACTGTTCTGTTCATCTTGCTGGAAAACCTGCAGGAAAACTACAACAACAATACTGGGGCTTCCAACATCTGATGTGTAAGGAGGACATCCCATAGTGTCTTCTGACCCATTTGTCATGAGTGAAGAGAAACTGGCTGGGTGGGGCTGGATGTTCCTAAAGTCCTCCCACATCGAGAACAATTTGAAGTAAAGGATGATCAAGGGTACTGTGCCATTTACTGTTAGATAGTCTTCAGCAACTGAATCAGACAAGTTGTGATATAATCCCATTGTTACACCACATTCTTGTGTTTTTGTGCTTTTTACTTATCAATCAAGAAAATGGAAGAGAGAAAAATGGGGTCAGTTTTGCAGATTCTCAGTCAGTCCATGTATTGATTAAAAAATTACCTGCCTCTGCTGGTCAGATCCACCAATTCACACACATAGGAAGTGGAAACACAGTAGTCAGTGTGTGACAGAAGGTATTTAAAAGCCATTCTTCCTGAGCTGGCTTGCCAACCCTAGCCCACTGACTTTAATTTCATGCACCTGAGAGACCACTTTCCTCCTCATCCTCCTCCTAAAATACTGACTGACTGGTTACAGTAAAGAAGTTTCAAGCACACAGAGACAAATTACCTGCACAGCTAACTCACTGTCAAAATTGTGGTAGGTTTAGGAACACTTATGCTTGACCTGAAGATTTTAAAGGAAGTGGGTGTTAGAAAATACGCATACAAATCAGTAGGTGAAAAAAAGGAAAAACAATCTTTGTTGATTCCATTTTCCTAATATCCTCTGAGGCTTATTTTCTTTTAGCCAATGTGCAACATCAGGGTTGTTGCAGAAATCCTGCAACATTTTGTAGTGGAGCTTTGGGTACCCTACTTCTGTTGCTGAACACTATGTGGTATGCTTACTACAAGACTTCACATGCACAGTGGTCTTCAACTGAAATGGCCTAGGGATTACCAGAAGTAACAGTGTAAAAGCTTTGTAATGCCTTAGGACTAACCCTCTGGAATATCTGTCATTTAATACACTGTGGCCTTTATATATGAAAACTGATGATTGATATACTCTGATTCATATAATCATGAATATTTCCTGTATAATCATATTCTGATAGTGATTTCCCCAAGTAATCTCTTGTCTGGTACAAATGAAATCATTACCTGTATGACAGAAAAATCAGTGTTACCTATTTCTCAGCAATCCTACAACTGCTATAGATCTGTGCTCATTTTAGCAAGCAACTTAAAAAGAGGTTGTGATTTACTCCAGAATAATTAAAAATTCCCCAACCCTTTAAATTAATTACATTTTGCTGAGTTGTTGTTGTGATTTTTTTTTTTTAAATGGGCACCCAGAACAATAAAAAGCATATTTGCAGTTTCTGAAGATTACCAATTAAGTATTGTTGCTACTCATTATTACTAATTATTAGTGATAATTTTAAGTGCCTTAGAAGAGTCTTCTGGAGGGCATTAGTTTCCACCCTTCGCTCAAAGTTAGATGTGATTGTTCAGGGTCACACCCAGCTGAGATCAGCTGCTGCCTTCAGTGTCTCTGGGCTGCTCAGTAATGTGGTTAATGCTCCTGAAGAATTAGTACCTCTATTACGTGCTTTGGAAAAAAAAATCTGGTAAAGAAAATGTTTTTTTTTTTTTTCCTTACATCCTTATTCATTTAATGCATTATCACCAAGATTACAGGTTTTGTGATAAGGGCTTTTTTTTCTTATCTCTGAAATTTGCAGGAGTTTTTTGGTTGGTTAGTGTTTGGGGTTTGTTTGTTTGTTTGTAATGGAGGTGACTTTAAATCTAAAAAGGTATGTGAAATGTCCAAGTCAAAGAATGTTGAGAGTCTCACAAATCTATCAGAGCAGATGAGTCATCCTTTGAACAGGCACTGGGAAGATTCATTTAGCAGTTAGTTATTCTTTTACAGCAACTTGTGAAAATATTTCTAGTCCTCAGTGATTACCACTAAGGGTTTTATTTATAGAGAAGCTGACAAGATAAACCCAGACATTCCAGAACAGTTCCATGTGTGGACAATATTCTCTAATTAAAGTTGTTACTTGCCAGAACAGTTAATGAATTTTATTGGAGGTATTCTATAAGATATGGTGTGCAAATCTACTGTGATATATTCTATGACAATTCTTCTGGGCAAAAAAGGATCCAAAACATTTCTAAAAGTATGTTTCAGTGTTATTATTTAGAATTGAAGCTACTGTAGGCATCTCTAAGAGTAGAGATATGTGTGCTATATGTTTGAGCAGAAAATCAAGACAGTCATTTTCTGCATATAATTGTCTTTGGAACAATATTAACTAAAAATGCAGAGATTCCCAATATAAATTTAGAATGTCCTATTTGATGAACAATAAAGTAAAATAAAATCTTCCTTTCATGAAGTACAGAGCAAGTTATTGCATTATACTTATTAGTTGTATGATCATTTCCTTTTTTATTGTCCTGATCTGTTGTTTGTATACAAAGTACTGGAATTACCTATGATGTTAAACGAAGAAAATCTGTTTCAGGTATTCACTGGAACTCTGCACCATAGGCTACATCGTGGTGTCAGTCTGCGGGTATGTTTCACCCTGATTCCAGCCAGACAGCTGCACATGAGAGAAAGCTGCCATGTTACTGGCAGAAATTAAACTGCATTTTGTTGGTTTCTCACTCTGAGTGCTGAGCTGGCACTAAAATTAAAAGGTATTCCCAGTGAGAGTGATGCTCCTTCCTCAGAGGTGAAGAGAGCAGGGGATAGAGCATATATAGACTATGCTGCTGTCTGGGCATCTCCACTCTTTGGCAGACAGTGTATTTTCATCTCTTAAACTGTTTCTGCTGACCCAGTCCACAAACAAGGAATTTGCTGAAAATTACTACCAATAAATCAGAAAGACTTAAATAATGCTCACTCTAACGGCAGACAGGGAGCACTTGTGTTGACAACTCTTGTTACTTATTTAATTCATAATAATAATATGGAACCCTAGTGAGAGACTCTGATTAAGCTGTCTTTTAAATTTCCTACAACTTCTATTTAAAACACACATTTAAAAAGCATTGTAAAGAAAGTCAGTGTAAGCTTAATGATTCCATTAGAAGTCCAGGTTTCTAGTGACAGAAAACTGGCCTTGCCACTGCCTGTTTTAAGATATGAGTAGTTGAGAGTAAATATCTGTTCTAAAATATAGATGTCTGCCGAGCACAGTAGAGTTATGGCAGCAGTTTTAAGTGTTAATATTAGGTAAAAAATTAGGAATAGTTAAAATAATGCTCACTGAATTCAATGGCAGGTTCAGTAACTGCTGGAATAATTAGGTGTGTTAATATCAAATCATATTCCACCAATTCTTGTAAAGATCATACTGTCATTGTTACAGCATTTCTACCTCTTTAGGTCCGTTTGAAGTCATCAAAACCTACCTCACATAAAATTTGCCTTACAGCACTTTCAAAACACTGTTAAGTTGAACTTACCAACAGAGAAGAAGTGCTGAAAAGGTGGGGAGTTTTTTGTTTGCTTGTTTTTAAATCACCCTTTATCAAATGTGAAAAACCAAAATTACTCAGCCCATGTTAGGCAATCTCTTTTGGAGCAATGTAGGAAGTTTCATACCTGTTCCTTTGAAGAAAGGAGAATTCTGCATAAATGTGAAGATGTGGTTGTTTTATGGCAGCTCCTCAGCCATAACGGCTTTTATAACTGTTGGAAGAATTTAAATGCAATTAGTCCTTAATGTGTTCACTTGTTGTCTTAGAGTAAAAGAAAGTGATCTTTTTAGAGGCTTAAAAAAAAAAAAAAAAGAAAAAAAGAAAAACCATAAAAAATAAATCCAATGATCCAGCTCTGGAAACTTTCAGATAAAAAAACTCCACTGATTTTAATAAATGCGTTGGCTGAGTCTCAAACTAATGAGGTCTGATGAAGCATTCTTCAAATGTAAATATTTCCACTAAAATATCTGAAAAGTGCACAATGAATTCAAGTATATTTGGAAGGAAATATTTAGGTATTTTCTTATGACAAAAAAAGTAAATGGCTTTGTTGATAGTCTGCAGGGGTTGTTTCAGTTTACTTTGATTGATTCTGCTCTCTCCTACCACAGATGCTGAAATTGGCTGGTTGACTAGGATTGTTGTACAGTAATGCACCATGGATGAAGAACGGTAAATAAAGATCTTTTTTACAAAATCAGAATGCTGATTGGGAAATGTCATTCTTCCCTTACATTCTATGAAAGAAACTGATTGCATGCCTATGGGACAGAAAGAAACAGGAGAGGGGAAAATACCGAAGTGTTGTGTGTTCCCTCCCCCGCCCCCCCAGGAATTTCTCCCCAAGCTTTATAGAGTATTAGATTTTAAAATATCTTTGTGGATCATGTCTGCTTTCTAAATACTTCCTTGAGTAACTGCAGCTAAACTTGCATGTTGCAAGTGCAATCTACATATCGAAATGTTAATACCTTCTTTTCCATAGTGCCTTATCACTTGATTGTTAATAGTTACAACAAAGATAACTGTGAACTAAGTGATTTCCTGTACAGTACAGCAAATTTAAAAAAACAGAATTCAAAAGACTATTTGACTGATACACTGTTTTAAACTAACCTAAGATGATGAAGGCAAAATGAAATGAAGCATAAGATTCAAGACCAATGTGTCAGTGGCCATGTCTAATACCATGGTGAGAATGGCTCTTCTTATCTGTCAAAATTGGTGGATCTGGCAAAAAAATAAATAAAATAAAAAAATTGAAGCAAAGGCTCCCTGAAATCCTATCCTATAATCTGTCAGTGCTCCCTAGAGCACTGGGAGTTTCTGGTAGTTTCTTTCCCTCCACTAGAACTCACACTGTAAAGTGACAGTTTCTGCTCAGCATTGCGATCAGTGCAGGAGCTTTGCTTACTGAACTTCAAAGGCAAAATCCTAGTTGCACGAAAGAAGACTGGGTTTGTTATGAATCTTACCAGGTAAATAAACTACTCCAAATGTCTTTCATTTAGAGTGTTAAATTTCTGTCAGACCCACTGTTCAAATGAGTGTATAACACTGCACAGGCAGTATTTGATCAGTATTTTCTTTCAGTCCAGTAATGTTGGAAAATACTTCATTGTTAAAGTGAAAAATTCTGAGTGCTTGAAAGTATAAATGTACAGCAGGGAAAACTAACTTGATATCATAATCAATTACTTAAATAAGGTGATTCCCTTAGACTAGGAGCCTAATTATAATTTATCAAAAAGTCAGATTTGTCTAGAATTGAATCGAAATGAGAACATTTTGCTAGCATGTCCAAAATAATATATACATATAACCTCTGAAGATGTCATTTTAATATCCTAAGGAGCTAAATGTCTTAGTGGTCTCCCGACGCTACAGCTCTTTCTAAACTTGACCTCAAGTAGTAATGTACAACGTAATTATCCATGTTAATACCCTACTGACATATGAGGCTGTGGTGTATGTACTCTAGCCAGGCACTTAGTATTGTAATGGTTGTGATCCCACAACTGTAAATTTACTGAGAGAACTTCTCAGTTACCACAAGGAGGCAAAGTCAGGTCCAAAATACTTTTGTGTTGTCATTAAAAAAAAAAAAGGAAGAAAAATCTGCTAGCGTTGGCTTTCACAATCTCTTCAGATATATATTTACCATATTAAACATTCATAATAAATATGTAAACCAAACAAAGCTACACTTGCCCTGACACTATTTTAGTTCCAGAAAAATGCCGACTAGATCTTTCAAGGTTAAGAAAACAATAAAAGAATGCCCATTTACTCTTCTTTTTACTTTTGTGTCTTGCATTCATTATCGTTTAAAAAAAAAAAAAAGGAAAAAAAAAAGAAGTGTTCTTGATCTGAAATTGGCTACAAAAAAGAACAAAAACATAGAGAACAAAGCAGAAAATACCATCTGAGGATCGTGATTGCATCTTGCACTTTGGGTGCATGGTCTGTCTCTAAACTCTGACTCATCTGCCACCAGCAGGCTCTAAGGTGATAATCACCCACACAGAGCTATTTGCACATCATGTCTATCCTATCCTGTATCTAATTATACCCTTTATAACAAACTGCTTAGCATAATTAGTGGAGTTATGCTTTACAGAAAAAAAGATAGAAGCTACAGTTTAGAAGATTCAACTTTTTGAAGGTATACATGTACAGATTAGTAACTTCCAGGATTTGGTAACGATGAAGATTTTGATGCATTGCTCTATGTAAAATTGTACAGTCATTATTTTAGCAAGTAAAATAATGTAGCCCTCAGAATATTTACATACTGTATGGAAGCATTGCTTAAAATTATGAAATGGTTTTGGGACTCATTAATTGCTAACGCTTTCACCAGTATTTTTCCAGACATAGCTGAAAAATGCTGAAAGGGCCAACATTGGAATCAAGAATGCTGGAAATGATCAGAGAACCTGACAGACAACAGCAGGTACAAATGACCTTAATGGGAAAGCTCTGAATTTTTATTTTTGCCTTCTAGATGATCAGAAAGGATGTTCACTTAATGACCACTCCTTCTTTATATTCAGACTTTAATGATGAGCTGCTTTAATACAAGATCCTTTTAGGTAAAAAAGGAATAGAGAATGACACATATATGTGCACACAGGCAAGTGCCTTCATTGCAGTCTTAAAAGTGTAAAGTGACCATAATTTGCAATGGCATCTTCTTTGTATGCTGGCAGTTTAGTCTTCACACCCTCCCCCCCAAATCCTATCCTCCTTATATGTGAAGAAAAGCTCGAATCACACAAAATCCAGTACCCACTCCCATTAGTGTTCGCTGGCAGGCAAAATAAAATCTGAACTGTATCTCCTGAGAGTAACTTCCTGTCCCCAGATGGGGAAAATCTCTGATGATGTGAAGAGAAACATTGTATTAGCATAGACAAAAGAAGAAATCATGCAGAATCCATTAAAGCAGTGATGGCTAATTAATCTTGTTTGGTTTTATGTGTTAATTGTACTTGTGTTAAATTCTCTTAGAGACCAGGATAAATTCATGGATTCTGTCCTTGTTTGACAATAATTCTGCCATTTCTATCTTACAGGAGAGATGTTCAGAACATTGTGTAAGTAGAGCTACTTCCCTCCTGAGCTACTGAAGAAAAAACCCATGGAAAAAACAACCAAAAACCCAGAGTATCAGTATTTACTTGTGCTTATGAAGAGATGCTCATACTTCATCCTTTCCAGGTAGGCAAAGAAATGTATTGAACTCTACCACGTATTATTACAAGACATTTACAGCAGGAACAAGACATTTATTGCAGAAACTCTTGTATTCCCTATGGAATGGTAAACAGAATCTTCTCCATTTGAAACAGATAAACTGTACTGATCACCCCAGTGTAAAATACAGAGGTCAACAATGCATCCTTTCAGGTCACCATTGTTTAATAGGTATTTGAGTTTCCCTATTAAGTTTTAAAAGGCCAACATCTGCTGATGCTCAGAAATGGAAGATGTGGTGACGTAGGCTGTATGGAGTGTGAAGTGAGAACACAACCATATAGTCCATGCAACACATTACTCTAAGAAACTATAGCACAGCCAAACTCCAAAGAGCTATTTTCCCATTCATCCCATTTCTGTTCTTGAATATTCCTGAGTACAGTGGCATAAACCTCTTTTATTTACTTGATTTTTTTTTGTGTGTTATAAAATACATAAATACAAGTGTTGGAAAATAGAATATCACCATGCGATTGTGCAAATGCCCAAGAAGATACTACAGCCGAAACATGACATTTTTAAGTCTGAAGGCTTTTCTTTGTAATTGTCATTGGTGCTGTTTCACTGTTTAAAGCTGCAAAACAGATGCCATGGTGTTCATCTGGTACTGCTGCTCTCATTTGCAAGGCAGCTAGTTTTGATGGCATTTAACTTGCTGTCGAGAGCTTAACAAATCAGTGCCACTCATGAGCTTAAGTAAACTGAGCTGATTTATAAATTGACAGACCTGATGCTGCATTATAAGAAGCAAAACAGTTTTACCCAAATTATTAGAAGCTTTTCAGCTGGATATCAGAGATGGCAAGTTGCATTTCAGTACTGTGGTATTTTATCATTGTGATAGTCCCACATCATCCAAGTTGTCTAAAGACACTGCAAAGCTGAGGCTGTGGGGAGTATTCCTCCAGTCATATGCAGCAGGATTTCATTTCTACCTCCCTGCTTTATTTGTAATCAGCTAATGTACCATGACTGTGTGCACTTCTTCAGCTATAGAACTCATCTAAGACTCACAGCTGAGCTACTGTGCACTTAGTCCCTTCAAGTGCTTTAATTAGTCATCTGTTTCATTGATGTAGTATTCCTTTACATTAACCATGTTATGGTTTTGTTAAGAGTTTAAGTGTAATGTTTGGGTGCTGAAATCGCACGCAGGAAAGCAAGGTTTTGTGAAGCAGTCCAACCCTGTTTATTCTGTGGAGCAAAGCCCAGTCCAAAGGCTGCTGGAGTTAAGGCAAAGATTCCAGCAGATACACTGCATTTGCTAAGCTACTTCATCAAATCAAAACTCTTCCATTTTCTCTTCAGATGCACACATGCATGAAAATTAATGGTCCTGTACTTTCATGTTTTGAGCCAACAGGCTTGCTTGTTTCTTTGTTGGTCTGTTCCCCCCTACCCCAAAGATACTCAACAAATATTTTCTATGACACAGTGTCTTCTTAATTCAGTTTCATAGCACTCAGCTTTCATCTGCTGATCAGAATTGATCAGAAAATCTGTGGCTGAAGGCAGACGTGCTGTCAAGAGCAACATTCTCTCTGACCCCCTAATATGGTTACGTATTAACACCACAGAGGAAGGCTGCTACATAGCCCCTGCACTATAGAGCAGAGTTTCAGGGAAACATTTTCTACAACAGAAAGGGATGGTGGGAAATTAGATCCAAGGAGCTGAATGACAATGCAAAACAATACTATTTTTATTACTTACTACCAATACTGGAAATACTGGGTATACCTGCAGAGAAAGAAAAAAAAACAAAGTAGAGTTAGCTGTTTGCTGTAGTTGGCTGAGCTATTACATCTAAAATTCTGCAGACTATTTTCTCCTTATTTTCAGAACATTCTATCAATACACAGTTAAACCCAAGCAACTGCCAGTGTGCACCCAGCCCTTTATAAACGTAGAGGCTTTAGATTTTTCAGTACGAGGCTGCAGGGACCACTAAAATGTCTTGACAGATGGGTATTTCTGGGACCTACACCAGCTCTCTGAACTTCATGAGTTTGTTCAGCACAGTTTTGCATTTCAGCTAACCAGCCATTAGGTTTAATGCTCTAGATAAAAATATCACTCATGCATGTATTATGCAGAACTAGGAGAATAATTTAACCAAAGGATAGAGGCATCGCTAACTGCTTTGGCCAGCTGCTTAAATCAGTTGATGCCTTCTGTTGCATTAACTGTATATAATTTTTTTTTTCCCTCTTTCACCTGACAGTTATCTAAATTAAGAAAAAAAAAAATAATTGAGCCTAACAATCTAATGCATTAAATTGATCACACTGACTAAGCCTCTCATTGATTTATTTTCTCTTCTTCTTTTTTTTTTTTTTTTTTTTTTTCCCCCCTCCTTGCACTCATTAAAATTCCTAACCTGAATTAATGCAATGAAATCATTCCAGAGGCAGGTGAGATTTACCAGAATAGATGAGGCTGCTGAGGAGTAAAACTCCTCTGCTAGATTAGCAAAGTGAGATCTAATGTTGTAGGATATGCAGTACCAACATGCAGTTTGCTGTCAGGTCTGCCCTGAAAGGTGTGTAGCATGAAAACAGGGACGTGAAATCTTTCCTGAAATGCCAGCTTCTTTAGATTAAATAGCATTGCTATTGCTAATGGCACTATTGCTGTTCTCTTGGGTTAAAGTCTCAAACTGAAGATCAGTATTTAAATGCTGGATATTTGCATCCTTTCAGTTAAATACAGTTTGCCTTTTGTAAGTTTTATTAACTTTTGATGGCATGTGTTTTACTGCAGAAATCTGTTTGTCCATTAAACATCTGCTATACTTTTTTCAACATCTATCTTGAAGTTCTGTCTTACTCAAAGATAGCACTGACCTCATTCTGCAATTAAGCCAACTGGAGCAAAGGAATGTCATGGGGATAAATGGTATTCACTGTAAGCAAGGTTGTAGAGCCAAGTGGGGAACATTTCTAACTCCTGCCACGATGAAGACAATTCTGAAGTAACTGCATTTGCAGAATGGCAAACCATAAACAGATCTTTTGTCATTCACCACATCAGCTCTGGGGCAGAACTGCAGCTCTTTGGTTTCATACCCTGTGGAACCTGTGATCTGGCAGAGCAGCGGGCACTGCACTGGAGACAGTATCTGCTCCTAATCAAGCCCCACACTCAGGTGGTGTTACTTCTGCTGAGATTAACATGCATTTCCTAGAATTTTAAAATCATGAGGTACTAAAAGCTAAATAAAAAGACTGTCATAGCAGAACAATGCTGTCTTAGTTGTAAAAATAGAAAAAAAGGTGGTGCTTGTTGGTTTTTTTTTTTTTCCCCCCCCCCTCAGGATAACACAAGAGAACTTTATCCATTTGTCTAATATGGCAAAAATTTTAAAAATACCTTTCTATTAAAAAAAAAAAAATTCCCTGAAGTTTCAACAGCAGCTTGTTTACATTTTTGTAAGTCAGTGTAGCTGTTTTAAATTAGGAGGGTTGATTTTCCTCTATACACTGACAGAATCTGCACAAATATTAGATTAAATACAGGTACTGTGTTCTCACACTTGCACTGCAAAGTGGTATTAGTATTTCCCCTGGGTATACTCCCCCACCTCAAGCCTCCCTCTCTCCTACGTACACATACAAATATCCTTTCCTTTCTCTCCTGAACAGATTGTGGCAAAGGGAGAGGTTTTCTTGCAAGTCTGTTCTCATTTTACTGTATTTCAAAATTTTCAATGAATTCATAGTGATAAATGCTTCCTGGGCTAAGAATAATGAAAACAAGACACCTGCTAGCCTGAAGGGCTCTGTATTAACCTTGCAAAGGTGTCTTCAGGTTCTGTTTAAAAAAGTCTTCTGCTATTTCCATACAGAATTTCTGGGTTGCCTTGGTCTTCTGTAACTAGCTTGGTTTTTGTAATACCAGGTGTGCCTGTGTGTGGTGCTTGGCCTTGATAGTGCACTGCTTTATGCCCTTTCTGCTAAAGAGAGTGAGAACGGCACTTCTAAGTTTGTCTGGAAAAGAGCTGGTTCTATAAGGCTATGAAGCAGGATCTATTAACACTCTGTGAAAACTGCACATATGATGGTAAAATTATTCTTAGTATGAGTGGTTTTGTGAGATCTGGAGTTACATATTGAGGCTAGCTCTTGAATTCAGCAGAGCTGTATTTGGTTCAGGTCCTTAGGTAACAAGGCACAAGAGGAGTGATTCTGCCTATCCCCCTCTGTGAATGTGGAGGCTTATGGGCTTGACCACAATGCTCCTTCTGTGCCACTAGTGCCAGGGACACAACAGGCTGTGGGGAGCTGTGCCACCACTGCTGGCCCTTTGGATGTAAATTGGGATGTTATGTGACATGGATTGTCTCCAGTCAGCTTTCTGTTGAAAGCTGTTGAGTACTCTGCAGAAATGAAATGTGAACAGGTTGGACAGAGGTGAAGAATCAGGCCCATCACTGCCCTTGATGCACAATTCTATTCATCTAGACATAAAGAGTAAATAAAACCAAGTGATTGCATTTAGGTGCATGAAGTTGTTCAACCAAAGGAATGTTCAATCAAAATTATCATCCAGTTGAAATCTCTGGGATGGTTATTGATGGTAATAGTTTTGTAGCAAAGAAACAGCAAGTAAAGTGAAGTTTAGAGGTAGCTACTGCCCTTGAGGCTGCAAACATTGCAGAAGACTCTAATACTATTTATTACATTTTAGTTGACTTGAGTGCAGTGGTTTGGTAGATTTGCTGTTCATTGTAAGTACATCTAAATATACTTGCACTACTTGAGAGAAAAAAATAATCCAGTGTTTTCCTTTTATATTATCTTCCACATCTGCCCTGTAATTTTCTTGTTTCCCCTTTCTCCAGAAGTGTGTTGTTTTAGCTATTAGCTACCAGGGAGCTGACTACTGTGAATGAATCAAAAAGTAAATCAGATGCTGGCAAAGAAAGCAAGTTTTTGATTTCTTATGTAGTTTGCATCAGTGTAAAATCCACAACACAAATGAAGAGCATCAGGCTTTAAGTGAGAAGGGCCACACTGCTGCTTGCATTCTCAGAGCAGGTCATAACCTGCAGTCCCTCTTATCACCTCCGTCCTCAATGCTTGTGTGTGCTTCCTGCCAGCTGTACAATTAATGCAGCCATTCCTGGGCAGGGAGTACATGCAGGATGAACAAATTACTCTGTCATCTCATTCTTGGCTACCATCTTTCCCATTGGCTTCTCTGCCTTGTCTCCATCACAGGTTGAACATGCACCTGCCCTGTGACAGGCAGGCAGGGACAGACTCCTGCTGCTATTGAAATACTACATCCAGCTTGCTCACTTTCAGGGAAAAAGTGTCACCAAGAGCTCAGGTGAGGTAAATACAGTCCAGAGACTCCCCGTTGGGAAAGCATGGCAGGATATGATAGTAAATAATGCAGTGCAAGTTTGGAATCATATTAATTGCTGATCAAAGCTGTGTGAGTGCTTTTCTGACAAAAGAGACATGCTTGTAATTGCACTTTATACCACACACTTTAACTCCTAAGCAGGAACAATATACAGAGCTTTCCACAGCAAAGAGCCAGAGCAGGACCATTAATGCACATCTGATCATTTGCTAAAATATCTGTGCTGCAGCATGACAGCACTCCCTGCAGTGAGTCCTTTTTCCCGTTGCAGCTCCTCCACTGAGGCATGATTGCGGTATCAGACACTCAGCATCAATTTCAGAGACTCAGAATTCTCCAGTAATTTAACGCCCTAAGAAGCCAGAGGAACCTAGTATCTTGCAATCCCTCAAAGCGAGTGATCATTGTGATCACAGGAATAAACTTTTCCTGTATTGCCAAACCTGTGTTCAGCCAAAGGACCACACCTCTTAGGAAACTTCTGCTACTGTTAATTTTGCAGCTGCCTGCTCTGTGAAGATTGCTTGAATTTTTTTTTTTTTAATTTCCAGAAAACAAAGCATTGCTTGGATGAAGTTTGTTATCTTCCACCTCTTGCTTTCCCAAGCAGCGTCGCACAGAGGGACAGAGAAAATACTTAGTTACTTTTAAATTTAGTCTTTTTCTCATGATGTTTTAGTGGCTCCAAACCAAAATTGAAATCTCTTTGTCTAGGAAACTCCCAGTGAGATCAAAGGATTTTTTTTCCCCAAGTAATTGTAATTTAATGGTAGATACTAGAAACTTCAAAAGCCCAAGACCCAGAATACATTTAGAACTTTGAGTATCTTCAGGCGCTTTCTCTTCCCATGCTGGTGCTTAAGGACTAAAACCTTCTTTCATTGCTCCTCTTCACTGCATATGGCAAAAATGAAGTGGTTTGAAACCAGTGAGGGATGAAGCAACTCATTTCCCAGCAACAGATGCCATCATAACCAGCACAAATGATGAACTCAGCAGGGTCATGCAGGGGCAGTAGAGTGCTGAAGGATAATTTTTCATTTTTAAAAAAGAACAGCACACATGCAGTGTTTTGAAAAACTAAACTCATAACAACATGTTATTTGCAGTGCATTATTTATTAGGTATGTACCTGCAGAGTTTTGCTGGCCATTGCCCTGATTGCCTAATTGGAGGCAAGTTGGTTTATCATTTGGAGACCTCCCTGACACTTCTGTGTTCCTCAATGCTCTCGATATACTACAGTTCTCCCTCTCCCCCAGGTTTCCCAGCCTGACACAGCTTTTTTTGTGGCATCTTCTTGTGGTTTAACATCTTCTGTGAGCTTCATGAGCCAAAAATAATACGTAATATAAACCAGGGACAATAAGAAGCTTTGCTCTTTTCTAACTTGTGATTGTACTCATATCCTTTTTCTCTATGAAAGAAGATTTCAAAATCATCCAGAAGCAACCTTTTGCATCTTAAGCATGTATATCCTATTCTTTCAAATTGAGATCATGTGAGCTTGCCTCCTCTACCTCTATCATGATATAGGAAATGGAAAGCTCCTTTCAGTTGTTTGGGAGAATGGGGCCCTTAGGAAATGAGACACTGCCTGCTTTATGAATCTGCTTTGACAGGAGACCAGGAAGTGTGACCTTTCCAGTTACATGCTCTAATGCTACTTGGATTCCTGAATAGAAAACTTGCCATCATATGACTTCTTGGCCAACTTCATTTACCCCAGGCCCTCAAGCTGGCTTTGTGTCAGCAAATATTAATGGGGAAAACTCCAAACACAGACGAGTGCAATACGTGAAGAGCCATATTGTTTGCCAGAAACTGTTTCTGTGACAGCTGTGCTGCAGTGATGCCTCATGTGTCTTTTCCCATTCTGGGAGGATTAAGGCTGTGCTGCTGAGATGGAGGCTGTACTATCAGAGGGTGACCCACTGCAGGAGACAGTCAGTAAACTGATTGAGACTACCTGCCTAACTGTTGACTGAAAAGAACCGGCAATGTTCCCTGTGTTCTGGTCAATCCTCCGTTTAATGTTGAATTATGAATTAGGAAAGTCAGGTAACAGCTGGGAAGTGTGTTTTGATGAGCGTCAAGCACTTCTGGTAGAGGTTGTTGGTTGTGGAGGAGCTCACAAAAAATGAGCAGGCTTTGATGGATGGCAGCATAGCACAGTCTTAGACAGCTCTGTCTGATGGAGCAAAGAACAGCAGTGCCAAAGATGATCTAAACAACAGGAGGAAGAAAAGGGCTAGTGCTGTCAGACACATATGACTGCTTAGGAGAAAAGCTATCGTGTAATACCAAGTACAGAGAAATTCAATAAGTTCACTTTGAGTGTCAAAACATATTGCAGAACAAACTATCCATAGAATGTGGCAGCGCAAGGGAATAAATGTAATCACAAAATAGTCAATAAGATAGAGTGAAAATATAAAATAAATGCTATGCGGGAGACAAATGTGGAAATATCATTAGTGCCAGTAAACAACAGAGTACTCAGTGTCTTTCACAAGCAAAGCATGGAAAAAACCATTTTGTGCTTGCCTGAAAAACTCCTGTTGACTTAAAACGAGAAGGATACAGAAAGCAGCTTTACATCAAGGTTTAACCTTTGACAAGTATAATCTAGAATTGTTTTGTAGCTCATGAGCTGTAGCTTGAAAAGGTATTAATAAAATCTTATTAGCCATGAGAAAAAAAAAGAAAAGAAAAGGTAAATGGCAGAACAACAGAAATGCTGGATGGGCAAGATTTGGAAATAGACATTAGGCTTCATGTTGAATCTCAGCAAATTTCCCCAATTCAGAGAATCTCAAGAAAAAGAATCTTTGTATTTTGTGGACAAGAATAAAATCTGAGCGCTTCATTTCTACAGCTGTTTGTACTGTATCTCAGTTAAGCACACCTATGTAAAAAAAACTTCAAATCCATTTTAGATTTAAAATATTTGGATGGAAAAGATAAATTCTGAAAACTGGAAGAAGGAAGAGTATCAAGGGGACAATGTATTACTGGATTATACAAAGTGTCCTCAGGGAATTAATTTAATATATCAAGAGAAGTTTAGGGTCAAACTAGGTTAAGTTAATTCTATCACCATGTTACACCAACTACTTACAGAGTTCACACCTGTAATGCTAGGGCTGCATTTCTGACCACAAGATGGAGATGGTGACACAAATGCAACAGGGTAAGTGAAATCAGATAGGCTGCACAGAGAGTTTATACAATAAAGCATGAGTTCAAAATACTCCAACGCATGACATTAAATCAGAAAGTGGCAAAAAAGATCAAGTGTTTACATACCAGAAATGATTGCTGCTTGTAGCAAGTCAGGTAACCCACAAGAGAAGCTGATTTAGTTCTGAATAGTACATAGGACCCAATTCAAGAAGTAGTTATCAAAGAACCACTTCTGGCATGAAAGTCAACATACTCGTGTAGAAAGAAGAGTAAAATAAAATCTACTGCAGTAATGTTTAACTTTCAGAGAGTGAGCAGATCAAAATGAGGAAGTTAGTTAAAAGAAACATGAGAAAAGCAGATGAAAATACTCCATGCCAACAGCATGGAGGCAAGTGACAGAGGAAATGTATGAGATTCAGAATAATCACATACAGCTCATCATTAAAAAAAAAAATTACTGAAATAAGCTACCTTATAAGCAAAACAAACAGGCCTCAAAACCCACCCCAAAATGTCAGAATGAAAATGAAAGATACCCTTCAGAAGTATAAGTGATTTCAGTTCAGAAAGATGGGGCAAAAAAAGTAGAAAATCTGGTCCAGTTAAATATAGACCACAATGTTTTGAGAATCAGCTCCCTACACACACAGAAGTTAATATTTGTTGTTAAAATAACCACACTAGAAGCAAGAGACCTCCCAGATGGAGACTGGGGATATAGGAAATCAAGGTCTAAAGGTACTGCACACTAAATGAATTTTTTTCACAGATGTTCACAACAAAGAATGTTAGATTTTCACAGTTTGAGAAGGTTTCTCAATGTCTATCATCATCTGAAGGTGTTTTAAGAAGATGTAACTAATATCAAACAATAAAAATTGCCACAAGGTGATGGTCTTCCAAAACCTGTTTTAAAGCAACTCAAATATGACATTTCTGAGCTAACTGCTGTAACATATAACCTGTCACTGATGTCAGCCTTGGTGCCAGAAGAAATATTGCAACTGTAGCACAGTCTTTAAAAAAAAAAAGACTCAGTGGCTGGTGCCAGTAATAACAAAATATAATGTAGACACTTTTTTGTGCCATTGGAAAAGATCTGTGTTCTCAGGTCCAGAATATTGTGTGTGGTTTTAGCCTTACCCAACCAGAAAAGAGCATGCAAGCACAGATGCCCAGAGCTGTGGCATAGTTTTATGTATGATTAGATTAGGGTTCTTTAAGGTAGGAAATAGGTTGGAGGACTGGACATGTCAAGCCTAAATAATCATAAATGATATAACAGATGTAAATAGGGATGCATTATACTATTTTCTTCCTATCTAAGGAGGCACAGGCTTAATCATAGGAAAACAATTGAAGGAAACAAAAGGAAATAGCTTTTACTCATTGTGTTGCTGAAATGTGAAACATGCTGTAAGATGTCTCTGAGATCAAACTTTTGACAGCTGGGTCTCTCTCTCTCCATGCAGTAGCTAGCAATCACTGTGAATATGATGGAGAAAGCCAGTTTGTTGCTGCCAATCGGGAAGGCAAAGAAGAAATCCTTCATACTTCTCCCTGTTTGCCTTAAGTTCCTGGTGGAGATCATAGCTCAGGTCAGGATTTGAGGTGAGGTGTAGTATTCGTCAGCTCAAACAAGGTTTTGTTTTCACAATGCTATCATAATAATATTAGTAACAATGAAGTCCCGAAAAGATTGTCTGTTCTTTGCAAATTTTGATTTTTGCTGGAACTGTCTATCTGATGAAATTAAATAATGTTGGGAAGTTGTTTTAACAAGCTTCAGGCATCCTTTCAGTGGGCGCTAATTCCACTGTTCCGTCTGGTGTGTGCTCAACTTATTGGAAATGATGTAACTGGCATAGCAAGCTGCATTTAGAAAGATCCTCATCTTCGTGTTCAGATTGTATCTTGTCACTAATTTTGATGATTTCTGGGCTAGCAACTGCATTTTATATATATATACATATATATGTATAATAAAAAAATGATGTATGTGCATAGATAGTTTAGGAAGAAAGAGGGTGGTGAGACACTGGAACAGGTTGTCAAGGGAGGTGGTGGAAGCCCCACCAGGCCAGGTTGGATGGGGCTTTGAGCAATCTGATTTAGTGTGAGGCATCCCTGCCCATGGCAAGGGGGTTGGCACTGGATGATCCTTGAGGTCGCTTCCAACCCTAGCAATTCTATGATTCTATGATTGGGGGGTGTGTGTGTATGAAAATATATAAGATATATAAATAAACCCAACTTGATAACTCTCACCATTTCTTTGGAACACAGCTTTAAAGTATTAATTCTGTGAGCCACACTCACTTTTTATAACATGGGAAAAAAGTGAATACTCTTGCAAAATGTTTCCCCATCCTGCTTTTTGGAAGTTCTTTTTTTTTCTGCTTAGTAAAAACTTTTATCACAATTTAATGCCCCCACACTTCATGGTTTGTTACTTGGTCTATTACTCTCTCATTTAACTTGATAAGGTCCTACTTCCTATGATATTAATTTCTGAGTTTTGATTCTTCACAGCTGCTGCTTTGAAGTCTTAGATAACATTCTGAGCATTGCACATTGCTCCTGGTTTTAAACTTTTCATTCAGCTGCAGTGTGTTGCTCTGTTTCTCCCAAATAACTTTTCAGTAAATTGCTATATTCTAAGATTAATGTTTTGCTTTTAATCAGGGCAAAACTGTGCACTCTCTTCTTAAAAGATGCTTATATGTTCTGTCAGAAGGTTTGTTGATTTATCCTCATCTTCTTCTATCCTTTCTTCAAAGGAATTTAAGTCTGTTACTCAGTTCAGGAGGATTCTGAATCATTTTGTATTTCATATATGCATGAAAGGAAGAACTGATGCTCATACTTGTTTTTGTGCCCTCTCTTTCAGCATCATGTTCTTTCCCACGCAATCCTGTCCAGGACCAGAAAATGCAGCTGTAAATAACTTCTGGGTAATATGAAAATGTGCTGGAATGGCTATTTGCAGAAAACAAGCAGCTATTAAATAAAACAGTGGTTTGACCTCGCTTTCCTCCTTCAACAATTACAGCGCTGGACTGAGGTCAACAGCAGGTAATGAATTCCTTTACCAACATTTAGACTTGCTGTTATTAATTCCAAAAATTTGGTTGGAGAGGTTTTAACTTTCTTAAGTGAACAAAAAACAGACAAGGACCTCATCTCACATGTTGAGCTGAGGTTGTTTTCAGTCCCAGCGCAGTAAGGATGTATGAATGGCTGAAGCAGCACTGCAAATATTCCCACTGGTTCCCTCTATATATATGCTTTTTATGCAAAGGGTCCTAATTTTTTCATTCTTTAACCCTTTCTGTGTAGTGTCAAGGGACTTGTCTAAGGATGAAAACACGCAGTTCTTATGCATGTTATTTACAAACATGTGAGAGCACAGATGATGTGCATTTACAACTAACACTTGTCCAATTATGCACTAGGTCACAGAATCACAGAAACATTCAGGTTAGAAAAGATCCTCAAGATCACCAAGTCGAACTGAGAACCCTACTCTGCAAGGTTCACCCCTAAACCATATCCCCAAGCACCACATCCAAACAACCTTTAAACACATCCAGGGTTGGTGACTCAACCTCCTCCCTGGGCAGCACATTCCAATGCCTGACCACTCTCACTGTGAAAAAATGTTTCCTAATGTCCAGTCTAAACCTACCCAATTGCAGCTTGAGGCTGTTCCCTTTCTCTATTGCTAATTACCTGTGAGAAGAGACCAGCACCAGCCTCTCCCTAACATCCTTTCAGGTAGTTGTAGAGAGCAATGAGGTCTCCCCTCAGCCTCCTCTTTTTCAAACTACACAGCTCCAGCTCCTTCAGTTGCTCTTCATAAAGAAATGACAAATTTGGTAGTATTAATCTTCCTTTAGTCATGATATTGGGCAGAATTCTAATAATGAAATGTCATTATTAGACAGAACTACTTACAGATATTAGCAGTGCCCTTAGGTATAGGCAGATAAGAACCAGGGCTCCATGGTCTGCCCTGGTAATTCTTCTTGCATTTTCCACAGTCTGGGCCAGTTGTGTTATGCTCACATTCACAAAGTAGTCTTTTGTTTTCTTCTTTACAGCCAGTAGCATGAAGGTTGCACTTACACCTGTTTTTAAAAGGGAATAATAAAAAAAAAAAAGTGTGTTATTATTTAGAGGTGAGTTTAAGTTCAGATAAAGTCTTAGCAAAGCATGTCCTGTGGCAACCACTCTTTCTGTGTGTTGTGCCTGTATTATTGTTTCAGCGTGCTTTACAAGGCATTAGTCAAACAGCACGCTGTAATATCTTCAGCTCACAGAAGGCTAAAAGCAGCAATGCCACCAGACTCCAAGATGCTGAACCTTTTCTTGCTTTCACTAATACAGCTCCACTGAGATCAACTAAATTATTAATAATTTTCACTACAGACAGCTCTAGAATCTCACAAAAATTTAAGAGTTACTCACTACTTCCAGGAACAAAAAAAGTCCTCTTCTTATGTCCTTAGGGAATCTCGCCCAAATTAAGATCCAAATTAGGCCCCAGGAGTCTGAGAAAACAGGCTTCAATTAAATACCCTCTGCAGTGCCACACTTCAGAAGGGAAGCTCTCTATAAGCGCGTTTTGCCACTCTTGTTCAAAAGTACTCTCTTGCTCAGAAAGAAAAACTTTTTTTTGCCTGCTTTGATGTAATTGTAGTAAGTGAAGGGCGGGGGGATATTTTGGTAGACACATTTAATTTTACTTAGGGAAGAATACCTAACTGAACCTTGCAACAAAATCATTAGATAAATCAGATTGCACCTGTCCTTAGAATAATTGCATTTTCCTTAAATTTTCCTTTCCCTGAAACTAGGACATTTACAGAATGGGAAGCTAGTTTCATAAACACCTCTACAGATGTCAAAACTAACTAAAATTTATTTTTGTTTGGGGGCTGGAGACAAAATCAGTTTTTAACGACCCTGTCTGTTTGTTTTCCTAATGATTGTACATCTAGTGATTTAAAGGGTTCTCATGTGGGCATTTGTCACCTGTTCCATACAGTGACCAATAATTAGAGCAAAACAGCACATGGAATGGCCAAGTGCAAATTAACAGCTGTCAAGCTGACTTCTATTTGGAAGGATTATGACCTGAAGCAACTGGCCACATACATATATATCCCCAGGGTAAAACAAGCTTGCAGTTGTCTTAACTGACTGCTAGAAAAAATCCACAAGGATCTGTAATATAGTAGATGGTGACACATTCTCCTCAGTGCTAGAAATGTGGCAGATGAAACTGGTTATTTGAGTAATGCTCATTCTAAAGAAAAACAGGTTCAGTCTCTCTGAAATTGAAATTACTGAAATGTCTTGAATATGCTAGACAAAAGAAAGTGTGATTAATTTTTATACCATTTCCAAAATATTGATGCTTAAAGACTACATCAATTTAGAAGTACAATTTCCAATGCCTAGCCAGTGAAAAATGAAAAATGCCTGTCTGGGTGTCAGTGGATGAGATATGCCTGATGTAGAGACTGAAGATTTTGGTAAATGGCACTGCTATTAATAAAAGTAACAGGTGGTTTTACTGTCCATTGGAATATGGAAATGGAAGACTCCCAAACAGCAGAGATACACAATAATGACAGGACCAAAAATGGAGAGTTAGAAGAGAAGGAAGCAGGAGAGACTGTGTAGTCGCTAGAATAGATGAGGGAAAGGAACCAATTAGAGTTCTTTCATGGGAAGATTTCTGTTTTACTGGAGGGACTCATCAGTGTCACAGGCAGCGAACTGCTTTAGGCAGGAAGGAAAAAAGCCACCTGATTCTGAGGAAAAGCTGTAGTTCCCAGGGCTCTGAAAAGTTGCTGCAGACTGGTTGGGGAACTGAAGTGGGGGAAAATAAATGTAGGTACATCTAGTAACTGGTGTAAATGTGCACAACACTTTTAATAAGTACCTGAAAACAAAGAATACCAGAAAACCTTGTGCCAAGTCTGTTTGTACTACTTAGATGATGTTCTTGTCATACTGTCCTGAAAAGACAGACTGATCCCTCCTCAATTTTGCTTGCAAGCTTAAAAGATTCTGGCCCTCTCCATCTCCCTCTGCTTCTATCCAGTCCTATCCCGTGCCTCTTCATATGCATATACATCTGTGTATGAGCGTGGACAGCACGGAATAGCTCTGCTGCCTGTCCTGGTGCTCCTCAGCCCACAGTTGTGGCATCGTGCCACAGGGACTGGTCTGTAATCCATGTGGCAGGGCCCATGCAGTACAGCAAAAGGGAGGGTTTCTGCAGAAGGCATCTCTGGCAATTTTAGACACCAAGCTACAACAGACAAACTACATATTTTGGAGGTCTATGATTGTACCAAATATGGGCAGTTTTTGACAAACCAGCAAAACATATTTTCTTGTAGGAGTATTTAGAGACCTTCTGTCAATCATAAAAATCCTAATAACTGAGTTTTAGAACAATCAGCCCTCAAAACAAACACACAAAACAGACAATGTAGGGACATCCTAGCCACTTAGCTTCCTAAATGGAGCACTTGTTAGATGTCTCTTTCTGCCATAAACTGGTAGAGTAATCACAGCTTCATTCAATCAAAACCTCTCTGCAAATTGACTTATTTGAATGTTTTATATGTATTTTTGAAAGCCTTCAGAGCAGAATCCTCCAGAATGCTGCATCCCACCTTAAAAGAAAATTCCAAATAATACCGATTTTAAGACAATGGACAGAAAACTCTCTACTCCCATCAATAAAAAAAACCCCAATAACCAACTATACCCCTACTCAAACCAGCACCCCACAGTAAGATCCACCACAGCAATAAGGAGAGAGATGTAGCCTTCTAGGAGTATGATTTAAAGCAAATGAAATAAAGGACCAAATATGATCCCTGAAAAAGATAAAGGACTGATCTAACATCTCGCTGGGCAGAAGACAGATAGTCAAACCCTAACAGTAACAACTGAGCTAAAAAAGACCTGACAATGCTGAACAATCCTAAAACTCCTCAGAATGATTCAAAGTTAGCTGTATACAACCTGCAAGGAGAAGAAAGGAAGAAACAAATGTGATCACCGTGGTTTTCTACAAGACTAAAGATCAAAGAACAAGGTAAAAGAAATATATTTATATTAAAAGTGCCACATGTAGAGTTAATAAAAGCTGGTTTAAGTGGGCACAAAAAGAAATGTTAAAACAAACCTGAACCACAAAAGGTCAGACAACATGTGGCAAAAAATCTTACCTTTGTCTTCTTAGTGTATAGGCAATATATATACATATAAAAATTAAGCTTGTTTTATAATCATTAGTGTTATACAAGTATGAAAAAAATCTGTAGATTAATTAAATCTGAAGAGATTACACTGGAGTTCTTGTTGATGTCAGTAACTATATATAGGGAGTAAAAAGAAGCATAAGCAGAAAAAAGGCATCCAGAGGACTGAAACACAGAGATTCTGATTCTGCTCTCACTTACACCATTTTTTTCCAAGGTCACTTCACAGATCTCAGAGATTAATCACAATTTCCAGACCAAATCAAGGATGTAGCTGAATACTGACTGAGACAGTGCTAAAACTGCGAGAGAACAAAAAGCATCCGTGGAAAGCAAACTGAATGTAAGTTGGAGGGTACTGTGTCTGGGAAAACCAAGCACGTTCTGTGCTGTATGTGGAGAGACATTTTACTGAAACAGAGAAATAACATTTTGTATACTTTTGATTTTTCAGGAAAGCTGCACTAGGAATTGTGCAATCTGTCCCAAGGACGCCATCAGCATGTTATGTATTGGACAAGCTCAGAGACTTCTCCAAAGAAAATAAATGCCTCTTGTTGTTGAGGGACAGATTTCTCTGGATGAATGAAAGAGATGAAAGAGGTAAATGAGTGTAGCATGCCTAAGAGACAACTAGAGAACAATAAAAGGCTGCCTCTATTTGTGGGATAAGCAGTAAGGAAAAATGAAATATTTAAGGTTAAAGAAAGAAGACTATTTAGGTTGAGTACTATCCAGACAGACCATGAGAAGATCACTCTTGAGATATACTGGTTTGTGAGTAGTGGGAAAACAAAACAGCAGAGCCTAGACCTTAGGTATTTCAGGTGCCTGTGAATCAGCTGAGCACCACTGATCTCACGGCTGACTTGGGCTCCTACCAGATCACTGCCAGGATACGGACATCAGCTTTCTATGGAAGACCAAGACTGACCAAGTTCAGAGTCCATCTGTCTTGTCTCTTTTAAGGAGTATTACCCTTCCTTTTGTGCTCCAGAGGTAAGGAAACATTTCATTGCCTTATGTGAATATCAATGATGACAAGTTATTACTAAAAATCCTAGGTCCCATTCAGAATTTCTTTAAAGACTTGCTTTGAAAGGCTGTTCCTCGCTGCCACTGCTTTACATCTGAGACAGCAACATAACACTTAATTAGACTTACATACACAGAACGTTAAACACAAAATTTCGCATAGCTTTTCTAGATGTTTCCATTAGAAGAATGTGGTCACTTTGGTCACATGTATAAGAATGTAGAAATTCTGAACAGCTAAAAAACTGCTCCCACATCTTGTGTCCTGAGATCCAGATGACAGCATTTCATGCCTCTACATTTTCTTGAAATCCAGAGGTATTATGTACACATGCCTGAAATGCAGTCACTGGGTAGCAGTGGGTGAGTAGCAGATGCTTGTGCGCTTGCATGTGTACAGAGAAGAGATGATTGAGGGAGCTGTAATAAGCAAAGTAGGTTTGAGAATACAGGTTAAGTTACGGCAAATGTAAGATGTGTGCTGCAGCCTTTGCAACTGCATTGGCAAACAGCCTAAAGGCAAAATTCCATGTAAAGATAAAGAAAATGTTAAGGGCAAAGTGCAGTTCTGAGATACAGTTTATGCTCACCACAAATGGCATTGCTGAGGTCTAATGCTTTGCGCTTTACAAGGAAAGTCTGAAGCCAATGATTATAAATATCAACAACTCCATGAGCAATTAGGTTGCATACAGGGAGAGGCAGTCTTTGGAACAGCTTTCCACCTGATGGAATAGTTGTCTGCCGGTTAGATCTGGTGACAGTCTTTCCAGACTTATTTTTGTTGTTGATTATTGTGGAAGCAGCTCTGACAGTGCTGCTCATGGAAGTGAATGCCACCCCCTCAACACATCTGCATTTGGAAACCTCCATCCTGATGCTTCCACAGTTCATCTGATATCAATCTTTCCAGTTCAACCTGCAAGAACTCTTCCTGCTAAGCAGCCTGGTTACAGCACACACAAGAACACATTTCCTTCCAACGTGCAAATTCAATTTTGAATCGCTGGAGATTGATATTGCTGTCCAACACTATAAACTCTAATTGTGTGGGAGAACAAATTTGTTTTTCTGACCACTCATCTTTGACAGACTCATTATTTTGTCATAAAGCAATTGAAATGATATTTTTGGCAGTTACATAAGATGCAGGAAGCACTATGGCATGTTGAAGGAGCAGTGCTGTTGTAGTGGGAGCAGGAGCCCTGGGCTCGCTGTGTTTCTCACAGACTCTATTTACATACAGACAGCTGACATTAAAATACTGTAAATATCACTAAGGTAATTGCTAATAGCATGCTGATGCTCTTGCATGGAGTGCCAACCAACAGACTGGGGGTCACATGAGGGGACCATTTCTGTTGAAGAGATCATTTAAGAGAAGGAAAGACAGGAGAGGCTCTTTGATACATTTTTAACAACTAGCCATATGTTCCTTACTTCAATACATCTTTGGATCATTCTAGGTCATTGCCAAAGTTTAGAAAATCAACTTAAACCCAACTTGCACAGACAGACAGTAAAGTCTTTTACATGCCATGAATTTGCTCCCTACTTCCAGGTAAGCAAAGCCTGAACTTGCAGAGGAGTTGGCTGGTGCTTGCTCCTCATGTTACTGCCCACACAACGTGGTGTGCACACAACGTAAAACACCATCCCCACAGAGTTTTAATTACCCATTTTAAAACAGCTAGTGATGTTAGGAGCCTTAGTCAACTCCCCAGTGCTAGCATCTACTTCCAGCATCTTGTTACAGTTGTCCTAAAGGACTTGGCTGTGTTTAGCATGACATCAAATGTGTTAAGGCTGTCATCTACATTATGATTCTCCAGCTCAGTAATGACCTTGAGTCAGTTTCACCAGTGAGATGGAATTTTCTAACATAATGTAGAAAAAGATGAAAATTCCATGTTGCAAATACATTTTAAGTGATATCTCAGGCATGAAGGAGAACAAGAAGTAGGCTGAGAAAGTGAAAATATAAGAACCTTTATCATAGGAACCTTTATCATGAAATCTTAGGAATAAAATGAGCTTTGCATCCAAGTGATTAATTTCTCAGGTCTTACGTTTAAATTTTTTTAAAATAAAAATTAAACTTTGTGAGACAAATTCATCATAACTTGAGAACCTCTATGTGTAAGTGAGAAAACTCTTACACTGTTCAGTGTACAAGGTACAGATAATACTTACATAAGTTATTATGTTATTGTGGCCTTCCCGTGTCTTAAGCGGATCTACAAGAAAGCTGGGGAGGGACTTTTTAGGAGGTCAGGTAGTGATAGGCCTAGGGGGAATGGAGCAAAACTAGAAGTGGGTAGATTCAATTCAGATTGGATGTTAGGAAGAAGTTCTTCACCATGTGGGTGGTGAGACACTGGAACAGGCTGCCCAGGGAGGTGGTAGAAGCCTCATCCCTGGAAGTTTTTAAGGCCAGGCTGGATGTGGCTCTGAGCAACCTGATCTAGTGTGAGGTGTCCCTGCCCATGGCAGGGGGGGTTGGAACTGGATGATCCTTAAGGTCCTTTCCAACCCTGATAATTCTGTGATTTTACAAGTTATTTTTTTCTTTTCAATTTCTCTAACAAGGGGAACATCTTTTCATAGAGGCTCACAGTCTGAGACATATCACATGTCTGCTGAATATTATTATTCATTATATCATAGGAGTTTTTCATGTCATGTCAGAAAAACAAAGTAAGCTGGTCCTGATCCTAATTTTCAAAGCTTAATAGATGCCTGCATGGCTTTACTGTTGAAGATTTTGTGGGGATGAAAGCAAGTATAAAGGACACCGCTGTGATGAAATAAAATGATTGCTGACCAATTTCTTTCTGTGAGGCTGAAATGGACAGTGAGAACACATACAAAAGAGGTAACAAGATAATTACTGCAGTCTAGGCTGCTAGTGCTCACTGCAAGGACTACCCATCTAAAGAAGTTCTAAGCTAAAAGGGTCAAAAAAAGCTAAGGACAGTTGGCAGTCAGAAAATGACATGGGTTGCTGGCTGCAAGTAGGTCTGCTGAACAAATGTTCCAGCTCAGGTGAAGCAAGACAGTCAATTCTGGGTTTTATTTGGTATTTTTGGAGCCCTATGACTATCTCAGGTCCACCTTGCTGAATAGAATCTAAGTCCAAAAAAGGCACTGCATCTTTTTTTTTTTGGAAGTTATGAATAAGATTCCTGTGGTTTGCTGGCAAAATGTGGCCACCCTAGTGACAATAATGAAATGTGAGTCCTTTCACATTTATTTCTGGAAACATATTTGTTCACCAGTCTTCTTTCCTATCCCTTTCCCTGAATTTCTCTCATACATCATAATCTCCTACTGGAAAAACAAACAAACAAATAAACCCCAACAACAATAAAGAAACAAACCCCCAAAAGATTCCTTTGTGGGATGGGACTACATCAATAATAAAGGATAAAAAAAATGCAATAATAACAAATATAACTTTGTATAGGTAGATATATTATTCTTTCATTTGCAAAGCAAGGACTAATGTTGGATCAGGTTTTTAAGCTTCTTAAATCTGTAAGTAGCTTTGTGGCTAGAAAAGAAGTTTAACCTGCACTCAGTAATCCTGCTGCACCTTAGTACCTCAAAATCCTGAGATTTACAGAAGCCTTTTCAACTTTGTTCTTTACTGTTTAGGTTTTGCTGCTAAATTTGGGAGGAAATTGAATTAGATTCCCACAGGCAGTATGGAAAATTAGGGAAAATAGCTTCTTATTCTCCCTCAGCTGAATATAATGTATCTAGTGGGGAACAGCAAAACCCAGGCACAGAGAGCAGATTTGCTTTGCTTTCTCATTGGCCTACTTCCAAGCAGTTTGGAGAGCTTGAAATTAAAAAAGAAAACAAAGTCCAAAAGGGCAGCATAATTCCCTTTCCCACAGGAGCAAGGACTTTCCAAGCCTCACAGAAAGAACGCACGGCATGGAATTGCCCACTGTCAGCACTGAGCCAGCCCAACAACAGAGTCACACAAGCGCAAAAGGCAAATGTTAACATGTTTGCAAGATTTACTGTGTTCACACCCTAGTGAACACTCCTATGTATTATGGTTGCTTAAATGGGAACCACTGTCAAGTTCCATGCTGGTCTATACAAACAAGAACTACAGGATCACTACCGATCGATTTCTGTCTCAGCCTGTATTAGATCAGTACAGAGTCTGATGGATGCATATTGTCTTTGCTTGGAATCCATTAGGGGGATTCCTTTTAGATTGGCTTCTCCTTTCCTACTGCCCCTTTCAAGAGGGAGGGCCACAAGTGATCTTACCTTGCTAAATGAACTCTAAATGTTTCTGAAATGCAGTATTTTACTAGATTACATCGTTCCAAGCAAACAGAGGCAATGGAAAATATTTACAGTGTCAATCAGCAACACTCAGAACTCAAGCACAGAAAAGAGGAGGTGTAACCTATTAAGCCTCTTACAACAGTTCAGTATTTAGGCATTTGAAATGTTCTGATTTCTTGGCTAGACAGAAAAAAAATTATAGGCCAAAATGAAACTATTCAGACTTACTTAATTTTCTTAGGTCCAAAATTTGAAACTAGTCCAGTGATGCTTATGCCTAGTACAACAGAACAGCTACTTCTGAGATATTTCAGTTTATCACAAACAAAATATCTATCCCTGATATTAAATGCTTAGATACACCCAACCAAGTGGAATGGCTGAATGCTTTCTCTGATTTCCATTTCACACTCCCTAATAGCTAAAGCTGAAATAAATTTGTCTGAAAATATAGCTGCTGTTAGCTGCTGTACAGAGCTAACTTCTGTCTCCATCCTAAATACTCATTTTTGCTTTTTCTTCAGAGGTATTAGTTTTCATGGAAGTGTATCAATAAAAAGAGTGGCTATAAAATCTGCTGGTTTGCCAACAGCGTGTTCCTCAAATAGTTTCACCCGTGAACACAGTTTGGCAGATTCTCAGCTGATGCAAATCCATCTGGCTCCAGCAGAATCAATGAATTTGTTACTTCACACTGTTGGAAATATGGCCTATTTTGTTTCCAGCTTTCATTCATATTATCCTAGGCTCAGAGGTTGTGTGTTTAGATACTGACAGAGAACCTGTTTGTAATTTTGAAAGGCAGACCCAAGGCTTTGAACAAGCATAGTGTGAAAACTGGGAGTCAGTGGAAGATAAGGGGCCCAAGTATGATGAGCTTTTAAGGACATAACTGCCGAGAGGGTAGGATGCTGGTATTTCACACTGTTTCCATGCACCTATTTTGCTCTAATCTTTAAACACAGAAACAGGAAGCTTTTCTTACTTACATGAAGGATGCTGAACAGGGACCACGGCAGTCATGCCTCTCCCAGAGGGGAAGCAAAATCTCTTGCTAAGATGATGATCAATAATGACAGTTTCTCCCAGTGCTACCAACTGATCATTTAACAGTAGTGATTGTTTCAGTAGTTTCCCAGTCTACCACTGGAGGAATAGCAGCAGATGTAAACTCTAAGTGCATCAGGGTTACAGTTACTTCTTAATTTTTCTTTACTCCCTCTTGAAAATTTCCTTCTTTCTCACTGGGTTCCCTTTGGTCTCACCTACTAAGATGTTGTGCTTCACACAGCGATCAATGTCTTGACACATAGATGGGATAGGATGGCAGAATGGGAAAGCACATCTGTTACAGAGCTACTACACAGCTTAGATGTTGTGAGTTGTAATGCCGTATCATGTGTGTTTCAATTGATTTGTTCTAAATACCAACAAGTAGGAGTTGGTAAAAACCTGAATATCCTCAAGTCCCTGTAGCGTTATGCATCAGAGGGAGAAGGGTTACTGGGACAAGAATGCAGTGCTCTCTCCACCAGTGGGAATGATGCAATCTACTTGTCAGTATGCTGTCATTATCTGTCTGATGATGCAAAAATGTTAAGGAGCTGGAGCAAGTTCCGAGAAGAGCGATGAGACTGGGGAAGGGGCTGGAGGGAAAGTCTCATGAGAAAAGGATGAGGGAGCTGGGGTTGTTCAGCTGGGTGAAGATAAGACTTAGAGGGGACCTTATCATTCTTTTACAACTACTTAAAAGGAAGTTGTAGTCAGGTGGAGTCAGGCTTTTCTCCCAGGCAACTTGTGACAGAACAAGAGGGCATGGTATGAAGCTGTGCCAGGGGAGGTTTAGGTTGGATATTAGGAAGCAATTCCTCACTGAAAGGCTGATTAGTCTGAATGGACTGCACAGGGAGGTGATGGAGCTGCCATCACTGGAGGTCTTGAAGAAAAGATTGGATGTGGCACTTGGTGGCATGGTTTAGCTGATGTTGCGGTGTTAGGTCATTGGCTGGACTTGATGACCTCAGAGGTCTTTTCCAGCCTCAATAATAAGAATAAATAAATGTGTGAGCATGCTGACTGAGATCTGACTATTGCTTGCTGCCATCAGGATACTAAGGAAGCAAAGGTTTTTGTTATTTTAATTACTTTTTTTCTGCTGTCCAATGAGCTGCTTAGTCAGCCTTAGTCTGCCACTGGGCAGTAAGTCATTATGGGCAACTCAGTACACACCAACAGATACCCTAGGCACACCTTCTATTTTAAACACTATAATGCTACCCAGCAGAAATAAGCCACTGTGTTACTGCAGTTGTGAAAGCCTGTATCACAGCCTGCTAGATGATTACAAATGTGATGTACAGACCTCAGATGAAAGGTGCAGCAACAGATCACTGTAAATTTTTACAGCTTACAAATCTAAAAATGGAAGTTAAAGTCTTTAGGAGTCACTGTTTCTTCTCTTTTCTCCTGATAGAAATCTGAATGTTAGATTTTAAATTCCTGGCATTGCATTAATGTGCATCACCACTTTGAAGTTTATTGAGAGATCAATTTTTTTGTGGGTTTAATTTAATTAATGCCAGTCTTACATCTGCTCAGCAGCAATCCTAAGAAAGCTGCTCTAAGATGCTAGTGATTACACCAAACTTCCTGTCTTTATAGTATTTCAAAGCATCAGCTGCCAGCTGGTACCCTGAATTCTTTTTCCCAGCACAACACTGAAAAGGAACACTTTGTTGTGCGGGAGGTCTAAAATTGTGGTCATTAAATTACCATCCAAGTGGACATGCTCACAACACCATTCAAAAATGCTACTTAACTCTCTGCAATGGCAGACATTTTATTCTCACACGCAGCAATACCCCAAGTGAGCCATTAACAAATTTGTGTCTGTGATTAATATTGGACAGACCTGGCTGAAGCAGAAATATCTTTAAGCTTACAGAAAGACTCAGGGTGTAGCATCTACTGTGTCACAGTAGGGAATACAGTGTTTTCATGAGCCATTGTCAGGGGAGCAGTGTTTCTGCTGCATAAGAAACAAGGTTAATTTCATACTGATATTGGTAATTTTTTGAAGACTATATTAGAGAAAAGCAGCATAAAAATATCCATGGTGAGCACAGAATTCAACACCAGGGAACCAGTTCCATGAAGCAGTACATCTGCTGCTGTTTTCAAAAGACTTAGAAGCATTTTTGTTTAAGAGACCTCCTGTCGACTCATTTAAAAGCTCCAATGTGCCCCACTGGTGCAGGGACAGGATAGAATAGCAGGGTATGGGCTGTAACGGGTTGCCTGAGAGGGGCAGAAATTAGACCTTGAGCTGCTCTGAGCAATACTTCTGGGAGGAGCAGTTGATGTAAGCCCTAACTCGGCGCAGAGGCATGACATCACTGCCGCTGTCCTCACTGGGTGTCCCTTTGCGTCCAGCAAAGACTTGGCTCCCATTGCAGTTGCAGCAGCTGTTATGGCAGGATTCCTGCACACAGTCACAGAAGAGGTGCAGAATGGCCCACCCCACACAGAGTTACTCTTAAGACACCAGGTTTCACTTGCAAAAGGCAGATGGATTTGGCTCTGGGCAACCTGATGTAGTGTGAGGTGTTCCTGCCCATGGCAGGATGGGTGGAACTAGATGATCCTTGGGGTCCCTTCCAGCCTTAACAATTCTATGATTCTAGTGGTACTGAGGCCCAGGTGGAGAAGTGGGCTTAATGTGGGTATTCCTGAATACCTTTGATATTTCTGTATATATTTTTAAATAGCATTCACATTTAACATTCCATTCTGTGTGAGTTTTTATTTTTTATTTTACTCCCTTAGGGGTAAAATATCTTTCTGTCCTTCTGCCCTGGGAGGTTATTGGCTCAAACCAATGACAAAATCCCGAGAAACAAGACGTGAAAGCTTTTGGCACGTGATTTAGTGGTCTGTCTGCTTGGTAGGCATTTTTAAATTATAAAGAGTTGAAATATTTTTGAATTGTGAACACACACTTTAGACTAAAACTTGATTCTGAAAGCTAGCTTAATATTCCTCTTTCCAGGCTCATACTTCATGCCTCATCTGCACAGAAGCCACTGCCCACGAGTCATCACTGCAGCTACTCTGAAGTGCCCTTTTTCACTCAAGTAAACTGTGTCCTGCTCTTCCCCCTACTCCTGGTGTTTTGCTGTTTGCATGGCTATCACTGATATCACTTCTATGTGTTACCTGAGCTTAATGCCTCTGAATCCCCTCCCTGCCTCTGCAGCGCTTCCATCACTGCCAGAAGGAGGGATGCAGTGGTCAGGTTGCCGTGGGCCCAGCATCCCACCCATTGTTCTCTGCCATGTTCTGATGGTGCTTCCCTTGGAGGCTTCTCAGAAAGGTGAAGGAGAAGAAGGAATCTACTGCAGGCAGCATAATTGATATCTTTCTTAAAAGTCATGCTGCTAAACTTGAATTTTAAGGGCAATTATATGGCACAAGCGAGCTGCATTCTTTTCTGGAGTGTGTTCTGAGGTATTCACAATTAAACCATCAAAGCTGAGGGTTCAGAGCAAATGAAGCTGACTAAATATTTCAAAGGTGGTTTTGTTCCGGGCTGATTTTCAAAATGCTTAGGCCTCACAGCTCCATCTCAAATAACTGGGAATCGGTGCCTTTTTATTACCAAAACAGACGCTCCAAATACACTTTAAAATACATGGATCATTTTTGTTTATCTTTTTTTCCCCCCTTTTCTCTTTTGTTTTTTTTGAAGTGCAAAAACCTAACAGAACATTTCTCATTGGTTATCAACTTTTTAAACTTTTAAATTCCAAATAACATAAGCTCTTTGTCCCAGAATAGTTCCCTCTGGAATTATTATGGTGAGAATTATTTGCTAGAGCTATGTGAAAAGCTGATTTTTCAGTTCACCAACTGAATAGAGAAAAAAAAAAAAGGGGTGGGGAGGAAATAATAATTTGTGTCAAATTAAATGCTTATTTTTTATTCCGAGGTTTTAAATGCCTTTTGGATAAAATTATTTTGGACAATTTTTGGAACAAAAATAATTCCAAGTGAAAAAAAAAAATCATGCTTGAATGCTGAAAAATTAGTCAAAGTATTTGTTAATGTGGGTTGAATTCTGAAGACACTTTTAGCCATCCCTGACAGAATTTTCTTCTGTGAATAATTTATACTTAAAAATTACTAATCCTTTCTCTTACTGAAGAAAACTAGATGAAAAGTGAGCATTTGTGTCTGGGACCAGTTGCAAAAAGCAATTTAGTATCCTCTAGCTTAAATACTGAAAAAGCTACGGCAGCGTCTTATCTCTAGCCCCATTGGTGTAACTACACAGCACAATGAAATTATTGTGCTAGGACTAATTATAACTGGCTCAGGAAACAGAGTTCTAACTGTGTCTTTTCTTTCTAATTTGGGAAAAAGATTCTTCTTTCACCTACTGTGTTTCTGTTGCTGACTTCATGTAAAGAAAACTTGTTTTCTCTTTCAAAATACCATATGATTACTGTTTGATTATAGACACTATTTATTGTTATATTGAAGGCACTAAATTGGCTGGGTTCTGCAAACATGTTTTGTTACAGTCAGTGGAATTATACAAAAATGGGAACATTAAATTGAGATAGATGATATCATGGGCTGAATTTACTGACTTTTTACCAAAGGAAAAAAATCTTTACTTCAGTAAATGAATAGACGGTCTCTGGATATGACTCCTAATGGATGGCTTAGTCTTCAACAAGGTGGGTGGTCAGAGCTAGACAAACTATTCTCTTGTCAGATGCAGCTGGAAAGGAGTTCCTACACCTCAGATAGGGAAAAAGAGAGCAGACCTAGCTTTTGGCATTAGCCTTTGAACAGTGAGCAGGAGACACATACTGCGACCTACCAGTCGCAGTACCACCAATACTGACTGTTTTTTCCTGATGCCAAAACAGGTCTGTCTCTGGGTTTAATATTTGCCCTAGCCCCAGACTCTTGTGACATATGATGAAAGACTTTGTGTACATCTTTGCCTGTGAAATGAAGCTGATACTGCTTTGATGTTATTCCGTAAGTTTACATGACAAAGGACTGGCAGTTTCAAAGCTGAGTCTTAGGATTCTGCCCTAGTGTCAGATTACAATAAAACAGTCATCACTTTTGGCCTTAAGTGCCCTGAAACATTCATTATTCATGTTTGTTTTTAACAAATGCTGGGTAAATCAAAGAATATTCAGACAGAGGCTAGGGCTGAGCTGCACTGTCCACCGAGCGGTCAGAAACATGTTTTTTGGTGCCTACGAAAACAAACGTGCTGGGAGGTCGGATCTGATCCAGTGACTATAATATTCTGTGTACCAGAAGAACTATATAGCTTCATTTATATTTCAAATGTTTCAAATCAATACTTTCCTTCATATTGTGCAACCCCCACCAGTAAACTTTTATAACTGAAAATTTAAGGAATAGATTGCAAGTTATGAATAATGTAAGGCTGTCATAGGGGAAAGCAGATTGTGAAATACTGCTGACAAAACCATCAGTATATGTTTATACTGAAGAATAAACCTTTGCAATTCCATCTTGCATAACATATCTTTAAAAATCCTATACATTTTTTCCATTTTCCCTGAAATGTCAAGCAGGCTTCTTCAGACTCCAGTGGTAAATTCTATTCTCAAAGAATGTTTGAGTTAATCTGGAAGTAAAATGTATGTGTTTATATATATGCATACATGTTTATATATATATAAAATAAATGTAATGCAAAGCTTTATGACCAATAATAGAGTACTAATGGACACTTCTTTACTAATGCAAGAAATAACCTAGACTTGAGGGGAAAAAAAAAAAGAAGTCATTTAATATAGGGATATCTATCAGCACCCATTTTTCAAGCAGCAATGTATTACAAGGAATAGATCTATCAACAATAGACAGGATTCTGTTTGAGGCATGGACAGTCAGAGAGTGAACCACAGCTTCCTTGCATTAAAGCACTCCTCAGGGCATGAACTTAGGCAGATTGCTCTTTAAAGGAGATCGTTTTTTTGTTCACTTACTGACAGAGAATTGCTATCCACTGAATAGGGATTTGTCCTGAAGACCTGCTGAGCAGGAAGAGACAAGGTGCCCTAAGAAGATCCTAAAAAGACCTCTTGTATAACACAAAACTTTATCTTTAATGAATTTGGGCATAATTGTCAGAAACCTTCCAAATGACACAAATAAATAAAAGGATAATAGCCACTTTATTAGGAAATATTTTCAGTAGTACTTCTGGGCATGAAGGAATTAGTGTTTGTATCTAGTATGTTTTAGTGCTGTGTATTTTCTCTCACACACGGAGAGAGCTGCAAAGCAGGACATGTGAGACTGGGATTTAGGATGCTGCCCAAAGCAGTCATGACCTCCTGTCCCCAGCATTACTGCTCATCACCTTTCCTCATCTACTCTTATGCCCTCTCAGCATCTCTTCCTGTTGACCTACAGAAGCCAGGAGGGGAGCATTACACAGGACTTAGAAGTGCCCCCACATCTTCTTAAAGCTGTTCTCTCCTTTCACATTGGGCAGAAAACCTCAGGAGAGAAAAAGGGCAGAACTTTCTGGATTTTCTGCTATATATAGATTTATCATGATATACAGCAAATTGGCTGAACCAAATGACTTAGTGGACACATAATCACATCACAAAGGGAAAAAGCTTCTGGTACCTCTCCAAGCTTGTAACAGAAGTTGTGTGTAGCTTTCAGAACACGACTTTATTCCTTTTATTTTTATTTAACCTATGCAAATCACTCTTGTGTTTTGTCTCTGTTTTACCCCTTCATGATAATCTCTGGTGTTTCAGATGCTGACCTATCTCTGCAGACAAAGAACTTGATAAAATATTGGGGGGAGGAAAAACCCCTTGATCTGCAACAGGCTTGAGATGCATGCACTGCATTCTGAGAACTCTGATTGCAGCTGTGACAAAACAGCCACCCCCCGCCCCTGCTCCGTGTAATTGGCATCTGCTTCTGTGGCTGCAAGGCAGGACAAGTGCCCTGGGCTGCTGCCTGCACGTCTTTTAGGATGAAGTCTCACCAATGCCTCGTGGTAATTCTTTGCCTTTCCTGTTTGCCTAAAGTAGTTACAGCAGCTGAATTTTCACGTGTGGTTTCTTTTAAAATGTACTAAGCTTATGAGGATACAAAAAAAATACCCTTTTTATATGTTAGGAATTAGGGGGAGACGCTGTATACAGGACATTGAGACTGGACTTTATGTTCTATTAATTGTGTTTGCATTGCTGCAGTATTTGCACAACATTCCAAAAGACCTCTCTCCTTTCACAGCACAGACTCAGCCCATTTTAAATTGCAGAACCTTTTCTCTGGCAGTAAGCCCCCTTTTTTTTTGGTGGTCCTAATATGTGCAAGAGATTTTTCCAAAGTCCTGGTATAACGAAACAGTCAAAATTTACAAATCCCCATTTTCTTCTGGAAAGCCAGGAAAAACTTCTATACTGTAATAAAGGTCACAGAGCACTGGAACAGGCTCCCTGGAGAGGCTGTGGAGTCTCCTTCTCTGGAGACTTTCAAGCCCCAACTGGATGCGTTCCTGGGTGACCTGCGCTAGATTCTATGGTCCTGCTCTGGTAGGAAGGTTGGACTCTAAGATCTCCAGAGGTCCCTTCCAACCCCTAACATCCTGTGAGCCTGTAAACTACTTTTAGGTTGTTTCATTTGAAGTGCTAAATACCTCTAAAAATGTATCATGATGTTCTTTGTATGAAGTATCTTGAGAGCATAGGTATCTCCTCTCCACGAGTCACAGGCAGACTGAACACCAGCCACACAGTAATTGTTCATTTGTTAGCCAAAAACACGTGAGAAAAACAGTGAACTCCATTACAAGTAAATCACCTGCCACTGCAATCAAGACACATGACCCTTTGCTGTTCTGTCAGTATCACTCTCCTGCATCTCTCTTACTTAAAGCATGTATATTTTATGAAGCATTAAGAGACAAACAAATGTATAGACCACAAAACCCAGAGACTGCATTAGTCTCCAAAAGCATCCATTGGAATGGCAGTGGAGTTTGCAGAATCTGATTTCATTATATAGTCTCTCTGTATTTATAAAAACAAACTAAGTCTGGATGCATATTTTAAAGCATTGAGTCTAAAAAGTGGTATTTGTGTGTCAGAAATGAGGCTGTTGCTGTCATCCACCTGAAAGAACAAATCTCAGGAGTCACCACATTGAGGATTATTTCTTCAGTGACTAACTGTTCTGCCTGATGAGAAGGTAAAATGATGCAAACTGGTTTGGGGGTGTAAGGACTCCACACCGTTGAAACATTATTGTCAGATATGTACAGCAGAGGAGAAATTAGGTGTTATTTTTCTTTTCCTTTTTCTGTTCATTCAACTGTTTCCCCACTCCCCATTCAGGCAAAAATGTTTGTCTGCTTTTTGCTGTTGTAGTTGCTGGTTTTTTGTTTTTTTTTTCTCTTCTCTTTTTTTCAGCTCTAGCTTGAGGATTGGTTTAAACATAATCAGTAGCAGAATATTAGGAGTTAATAACACTCAGATTGTTTGATCTTTAGCTCATTAATAACTATAAGACACCATCCTGGAACCACAGTTTCCCATCTTTTAATTCTTCTCCTGTGTTGCAGAGGGGAAGGAGCTGCCCTTGCTGGCAGACTGCAATTCCTATGGGATGCAAGTGATTAAAAATGTAACTGGCTCCTTGCTGTTCTGCTGTCCTGCTGGAAGAATTATTTCAGGGGCATTCAAAGAAAGGGAGGCATGATTCTACAAGCACAGTATCATTAATGAAGCTTGTTAAATGATAAGCAATTTTCTGCTTTGACAAAGAATAATAGGTTTACTCTTTCATTGTAAATTGAGATGTTCCTGCTGAAGGTTTCCATTCCTCCTTTGAGCCACACGGGCAGCTACTCCCCATGCGATCAACTGAAGGAGGGATGATCACTGTAAGAGAAACGAAGACAATGAGAAATGAGCAGCTGGAGGTATGCATGGTGTGGGAGGAGGGAAGGACTAGTTCCCAAAGTGGGTCACTGACAAAACAGATGCCTTCCCATACTGCAGCTCTGTCTCCTGTCCCAAATGCCATCGCTGCATTCCTGTTCCCACCAGCTATGCTTCCCTGGTGGTGCAGAAGGTCGTGGTACCTACTGTGCTCTAACTGGGGAGCAAGAATGGTAATTTTTTGAAATGTGTTATTTTCAAGTCAGTTCTTGATTGTGCTTACATGGCAACATCAACTCCCCTAGTTCTAAGTAAGGGAAAAAGCAGCCCGCAGTTCAATAATTACAATGAGAAGATGCAGAGCCAATGAAAATGTGAGGAAAAATACAACCAGTGTAAGGCTAAAAAACCCCAAATGTATCAAATGACCATCCCTCCCCGCAAAAAACAGCAGATGTGAAGCATGTGATGGCCAGGACATTTGTGTCACAGTGAATGCCACTAGCACGCATCAAATAAAACCCAAAGGACTGAGGGAATGAATTTCACATTCCCTCTTCTGCACAAAAGGCTACCAGACATTCTTGAACTCTAGTTTACATTCAATTGGCTTGGCCTGGCTTGTCTGAAGAGGCCTAAACAAAAGCATTACAGAAGCACCACCAAATCAAAGCAGTTAAAATTTACATGTTTGCAATGACTTTGGTAAACACCATTTCAAAGTCTGAAGATCCCCAATGCATGAGAGAGTTAAATGGGAAAATGAATAAAATCAGTTTTACCAGATATAAAAGTCAGAAACAATAAACAGTTCTGCCACCATTCTGTCTCTGGTAACTTGCATTAAAATATATATAAAGTGTTCTGGGAACTGAAGCAATGCTTCAGTTCAATAAAACTAATGCAATTAAAGAGCAAGAATCCTGTTTTCCCCCTGCTTGCAATTTCAAATGAGAGCTTCCTCTATCTTGTGACCATTGCTGGAATCCAATTCAGGACCCCAGCTTATCAAATTCCCAGCTCTGGCAGCATGCCTTTAAGGTATTACAAAGTGCTGCTCATCACACTAGCAATGTCTATAAACGCCTCAGATAACTTAAGAGTGCAGACACCCCATTTTGAAGCAGGCAAGTGTTCACTGGGAATCAAAATGGAGTCACCAAATTTGTGCATCCTTCAGCCAGCACTTCTTTTCTTGTGAGCCAACAAAGGAAAACATGTTACCACAAAGTTTTGCTGTACCATTTTTTTTACAGTGGGAAAGCTTTGCAGGACAGCACACCTACACAGAGCCGCAGGTTCCTGAGACCCTGCAGAGCAAGCATCTTATTCTGTAATTCATCCCAGGGCTGAGAAAGTGCCTGGCTAATGAGCTTTCCTGCAGCCTCTTCCCCTGCAGGTGCTTCCCTGGAAGAACAATCTTACATCAGACACTTCCATGCCAGATGTGACCCCCTGAAGCCATCCCTAAGCCCTCTCCCTCAACATGGCTTAAGAAAGCCACAGCATCTGCCTTTGACAAAATCACAAACTTCTTTGCCATTCAGACATTAATTCCTTAGCTTCTTTAATGCTGAAAGACATGTTTTGGGAATTCAGTATGGGAACATATTCATCTCTTTGCTAGGTGATATTGCAGTGTATTACTGGTGGGGGAGCCAGCACATCAGCACTATGACAGTGACCCTGACCAGCAGATAACTGAATGGGCAAGGAGAGAAGGAGCAGGTGCAGCTTGAAGGCACAGCCTCAGCTTTGACAAGCAGTCACTCTTGTTCCACTACCAATTTTGCAGCATGTTACTTCATCACATGGGTATCCAGAAATGCTCATTACAAAGGTATGTGACAGTCCCTGATTATACATTTCTGTGGCAAAATAATTGATCCCTCTTTGCAGTGGTGCTCTTTAAAGATTACCGGGCATGGCAGATTATTAGACGGAAGGCACCCTCTGATGGTCCCTAGCATAAGGTGTTACCAGACAGCAATGTGCCAGCTATCTATCACTTACAAAATAATGTCATGCCTGGAAAAGGGTCTGGCAGCACGGGTTAAGGGAGGAAGAGCATGCAATTATATCTGTGGACAAGAAGATGTCCTGAGAAGTGTGGGCAGCCTGATTATTTGTTGGCTCAGAAGCACTCAACATAATCTAAGAAACAGATCAGGCTCTGAGGTACAGTGGTTCACATTGCTGTTATGGACGCTAGCCTTGAAGTCAAGTTCATGCTGAAGAACAACATTACCTTTACAATATGTGGTTTACTTCTGAAAATGAAAAGGGTAAGAACTGTATTAGTAATGTTGGCATTAGTGGAGGCAGCTGTTTTTAGATATTTGGTATTTCAGAGATGTGAGTTTAGCATCGTTATTAGAAGTACAGCTTACTATATTCCTCTGCTAACTTTCCAAGAGTGAGCAGATGGTTACCCTATTACCAGCCATTTGCATTTAACATATTGTAATGATTTATATACCACATGTCACTGAGCAAAGCAAAAACAGTTGATGGCAACTAATTAGTTGAGTGTGAAGGCACGTATCTCAACGTATATATCCTTATTGTAATCAAATTTTATCCTTTTTGTTGTTAATAGGCTTAATGTGCAGCATGACAGAAATACTGATGGCAGTTAAACGTGAGCTAACATGTCCCTCTGTCATCAGGACAGCATTGCTGTCCCTCATAAACATCTGTACCAGTACTCCCATTACATGCCTGCTTTATAAATGATGGTGCAGGGAGGACAGACTGTAACAGTCCACTGTACTTGCTTACCAATCTCTCTTAAGTGTGTTTCAAAGTACTTTATAAATCTTAATATAGCAAGATTCAGCTCATATTACAGAACAACACACATCTAGAGATGGATGAAGCAGGGGTACAGCATAGCAGAGAGGAAAGACTGCATAGCTTTCATAAAGACAGAAATGGTTTTAAGGGTGAAAATAAAAAGAATCACAAAGTCTTCTAGAGAGTTTACAAGGAAGAGGCACACAAATTCTTCCTTGACATTCTCACAAACATCAAAGTCAGAAGCTAGCATCAGGGGTTCAAAGCGCCAGGATGATTTTAGAAAACTGCCCTGCAGCACTGGGCTGTAGGCACATGTGTGTACCATACCCACTTCATTAGCCCAAGGCCTGATCAGCCTTAACCCACAGGATGAAGCTATGGATCAACAACCTCTTCCTGAAATGCTTTTTGGTTTAGGCTTATTCTAAAGGCTATTCTTTGAGGCTTATTCTTTGAGGCTCTGGCCAGCCTGATCTAGTGTGGGGTGTCTCTGCCCATGGCAGGGGGGTTGGAACTAGATGATATTTTTGGTCCCTTCCAACCCTGACTGATTCTATGATTCTAAAACACAGGTTACCGCCCAAAAATGTCAACGTAGTCATCAGTGAAGTACAGCTATTTCACTCCAGCATTTCCCAGCACAAAAGCCATACCAGTTAATTCCTTTTTATTTACTGCTACCTGCTTAGAAGTGTGGATGAAAAGTTATGTATGCAACCAGATGCTGCTAATGAACAGACTCTAAGGATCCAGGGACTCAAGCTGCAAATGTTAAAGTTGGTCTCATACAGGAGGGGTAGTGTGTCAAGAACTTCTCCAGTTCCTGCTCCTTCCCCAAGTTATTAGGACACCTCTTGTCATTCAGTATCCTTTCATATCTACCACATCCCATGAACCTAAGCAGGACACATCCCCTTCTGCACAGGGCTGCAGCTAACATTATGTTTTCCTGAATGCATCAGCAGCCAGACTTTCTCTTGGGAATGCTACCTGCAGCAGAAATCTTTGTTTCCTTTTTCCTGACCATATTGCTGCCTGATGAGTTCAAAGCATTGCCATTCCTGTCTGTAGCTCTTTTCTTGCTTTTCCATCAACAAGATTATGTTCTGTGAAAACAGAATCACAACAGGGCTGACTACTTACCCTGTTGTTCAGCCCAGTTAACCAAGAAGTTTCACCTGTGTTTTACTGAAGATTTCTGCTAATGATTAATTTGCACTACAGCCTGCCATGATCAAGTAATGACCATGATGATTCCCTTTGTGCATGGGTCACCAGTACTGCTGATGCACATTAATCCCAGAGATAACCTCAAGAACGAGGGAAAGGAAGGGTTCTTATAGACCTCACATAATGAGACTATTTGACCTTTACTAATTCAGCTTCCAGTTTTTTGAATAGGTGTCTCCATGTGACTGTATCATTGGACTTAGCAGAACTGTCCTGCTTTACTTCAGCCTTATTATATGAAGATGGAGGAGGAAGATGACTTGAGGTCTGTAGTTTTTCTCATTCATTTTAAACTGAAGCTGGGACAGTGTCCTGCTTTCCCTCCCTCCTTTCCGTCCCTCCTTTCTTTCTTTCCTTCCTTCCTTCTGGCCTCTGTGTCACTTATTTTCCTGCACTCTTCCTATATGAACACATTTTAAACTCACTGGTTTAATACAAGCAACTTCATTGAAATTACTCCCAGGATGGCATCTGAAACTAGTATCAGATCTGGTCTCTTGTTTCACCACTTAACTTTTTATAATTATATAGGGAGAGATACTATGATTCTATGTGTTCCAGGAGATCCTTAAGTATATTTCACAGTTTGAAATGAAAAGTTTAAAGGAAATAAAGTTTCTGCAGGTACTGGAATCACTACATTTTATTCAGAAAGGCTATTTGGATAGCTTTTCAGCATACAAAGCAATGCAGAAATAAAATTTCTCATTTCTTTCATCAGAAGTTTCATCTCTACTCCCTTAATGTTCAATGACAAAATGAATTATAGAATCATAGAATCACTAAGGTTGGAAAAGACCTCAGAGATCATCAAGTCCAACCTATCACCCAATACCTCATGACTAAAGAATGGCTTCAAGTGCCATGTCCAATCCCTTCTTGAACACCTCCAGGGATGGTGACCACCTCCCTGGGCAGCACATTCCAATGGCCAATCACTCTTTCTATGAAGAACTTTCACCTCACCTCGAGCCTAAGCTTCCCCTGTTGCAGCTTGAGACTGTGTCCTCTTGTTCTGGTGCTGGTTGCCTGGGAGAAGAGATCAACCTGTCTACAACTTCCCTTCAGGTAGTTGTAGAGAGCAATAAGGTCTCCCCTAAGCCCCTTCTTCTCCAGGCTAAACAACCCCAGCTCCCCTAGCCCCTCCTCACAGGGCCTGTGCTACAAAAAGACTTGGTGCCTCTTCTCAGACACTCTGATCCTGCATGATACTGAGCTTCCTTGAAAGACAGCCAGGTAAGATCAGTATGGAAATACTTGACATCTTGCAAAAAGGGCCAAGAAAAGATGGTCAAATGCTAATGAGCAAAGGTGGCGAATAAAACCTGGTGATTTAAAGCCACTAGTTTAAAACCTGCATAGCTGAATTAAAGACCTAGTCAGCCATTCAGACTTTCACTGTTGTTTCTCTCCCATCCACTACGAGACTGAGATCACTTTGAGCTGATGGTCAGGGCTTGTATCACTAGGATAGAGGGTGGGAACTAGTATCATCTGAACATAGGCGGAAGTAAAACTCACCCAAGGCACCTGTACTGAGTAAACCATTAGAGACTGCCCATGTGTGAATCAACAGAGCAAGCATTCAATTATTTCAGTTCCTGATGAGCCTAGATTTGTTTACAGACATGTGGGACCATTTTCCTTAGTGATACATAACAGTAGATATATTAAAAAAGCTAATTGGGAGTTAAAGATAAATTTATATGCTCTTAAATACCTACATTTAATTTTTTCCCCTGTTCCCTAATGAATTATTAATTTAATTGGAGAAACTGCTAGATTCCCTCCAAATATCAGTGAAAATCTCAAAGGAGAACAAAGCTACTTATGCAAAACTAGAGAGTATTCAAGTACAGTAAATAAACAGCAGAAACAAGAATGGTATTTAGTTGTCTCCTGAAAAGCTTGGAGCCTGCACATCTTCATATTGATGGTCTGGTTATGAACATTATTATAAATAATTATAAATAAATAATTATAAATGAAGCTACAACAATTCTCTATATATTACCACTTCCCTAGGGCAAAGTTCTACTTTTTGGGTAAATTACAGAGGGATGTAATTACAGCATTGTCAAGTGTATGCCAGAGTAACACACAGATTTAATCCAATTAATTCAGCTGCAGAGTGGATCTGTAGAATGAGGCAGAGGATGAAAACTTGTGTAACAGCCTTCACGGTGGGACCCTCTGCTGAAGGCTGAACTCCCTGCTCAGTGGGGGCAGATCCCCTCTTTTTAAGAGAAAGGGCACTCAGCAACCCCAAATCCACTACAGCAGCACTGAGCAATTCAGGGTCTCAGCTGGCAGGAGGGGCAGGCTGACTAAAAAGACAAAAAAGCTGTAAACCCCTAAGTAGCAAAAATGCTTTCCTTCAGAATAATTTATTCAGGTTCTAAGACGGATTTAAATTTAGAAGTGATAACATGAGAGCAAGAAACTGTTAAAACTGAGGATACTTTTCACTTGTGTTCTGTGAGTTAAGAGGTTTCTATTGCTGCTGGAACTGCAACCACAGCTGAGACAGGGTCAGAAAGCCCTGGGGCTTAAACACAGAAGCTTCAAGGCGAGAACTGTATAAAAATAAATTCCAAAGGGCTTAATAACATTGTACAGTGGCTGGATATTCTGGTGTCAGAAGGAAACTGGAGGCTCTTAGATCAAAACCTAATCACCCAAAAGCAGTAAGATCCATTGTTTTAGCCACATATTATTCTTTCAGCCACTGGAGCCATGTTTTTACACCAGCAGCCTGATCTACAGTTAAGTTGCAGGGTATAAATGTACATGTCACTGACAATGTAACAGTTAAAGCAAAAATACTTTGGCATGAATGTGGTTAAACCGTTAGCAGCCTGATCCAAAATCTGCTAGGAACCTTTTGCTTGACTTCAAAGGAATTATTATCAGCATTTCAGTGAACTTCTCCTACTGAAAAAAAGAAAAAAAAGTTTAAAGAGGGAGCTGTGCCTCACAGCTTACTGCCAGGACTGTCCTTCACATGGAATTGAAGGCAGGCAGAACTTGCAGACGGTCCAGACCACCTCTGCAGACAGCAAAGTGAGAGAAACCTTCCTGAGGTTACCATGCAGGGACACCCTCTGAATTTCTGCAAGGCCAGACGAGGGCAAAAATGTGTGCTCCTTCTCAGTTTCCTATCTCAGAAGACTTTATTTATGCATTAGTCGACCTTTCTAGTCATTAGGACCATCTTGCTTCAGCAGTTAATTAACACAAGTGCCATAATTTAATACAGTTAATGCTACTTGATGCCCTTTAATGTACCTTCCATTAGTGATATTATTGTAGTATTACCCTGTAAATTAAAACCAGATCAAGACTAAGAGAGGCTCTCTTTAATTAAGGTATTGGCACATTACATGGGCCATTATTCATTTGAAAAAATCACCCTGATTTAGTGAAGCAGACCATTGGTAAGTCAGAACTAGTTCACACAGATTATTAGGTTTCTTGAATAATGTGAGCACAATGGGGTTGCTGAAATTGCTAACAGCCGTATTTCCTTTTTTTCCCCAACATCCTAATAAATACACAATGGAAGTGGTAAATTGAATAAGCAGGTGGTAATAGAGGAGGTAAGGCATTCGTCAAGAGTATATAGGTTTTCCTCTCTAATGCCACATTCATCAGGCTTAGTTTACACCAAAACACAAAGCAAGGACAAATCAAACCCTATATTAACTGGGTAAATCCTCTATCTATAATTAATTGTAAAACATTAATCCCCCAAGCATCCTGTATGTCTAATATGGCAGCTTTAGGGTAGATGTTTTTGACTATCATTGATCCTTAAAATACAGCGTGAAACAAATTACATTTTATGCTGCCTTTAGAAATGTGTTGTTGTGAGCTTTGTTGATTTGAACTATATTTAACCTACAGGTTTGGTGTTGTTTTTTTTCAGTAAAAGAACTAGCTTTAAAATGTTTCTGCTAGGATGACACAGATCCACCACATGTCAAGCGCCTTGGTAACATTCCTTTGTATCTCATCCTCATGGAACAGTCTAGTCTAGCATTACTAAACGTATATAAATATCTAGGTCTCAAAGACCAGAATATCAAACATTGTAGAAATAAATTCAAAAATGGAATTGTATTTTGCTTTCCAGTTAATATCCTAAACCAATAGGCACTGGCTGGAACGCTCAGCTGAATCAGAAACAGCAGCACAAATTCCCTGATAACCCTTGCTCCCCCCTCCATCGTGTTCCTGTGCTCAGGGCATGTCAGACACCTGACTGTAATGCTGATTTGGAGATTCTTTGGTGAGCCCCTATAAGGTGCCTGGTAGGAGACCAAAAATACCTAAAACTGGGTGACAGTGATACAAGATAACATTTGGTGAAACTAAATAATCAGGGGCTGTGTACTGTAGCCCCACAGCTACTCAGCCGTAAGCAAGCCAGTGAAGTCTTTAACAATGAGAGCTCACTGCATATTGAAGGAAAGGCCACCAAATCCCTAAAGAGCTGTTCTTCTCATTAGCAGAAGAGTGATAAGACTTCACATTAATCTAATCTAGTGAGATACCATTACACATCAGATATTTCTTTTAAAGCATATGTTCAATTACAGCAGCATTTAGACAACAAGCTTCAGCATCAGATAAGTTCTCCGTACAGTCACGCTTCATTTCTATAGATAATTTTTCACAAGACTGAAGTGTCCCAGATGTGCTCAGAAGGTTTCTGTTTCTAATTTGCATGCAATGCACTTTTTCTAATCCTTCAGATGATTTCTTTGATAAAGTGCTGATAGTCTAATTGAAGTCAGACTAAGCTCCCAATGAGTGTTCCAAAGGGAAGCAGCTTTTTCTTAAAGCGGAAGCACGTTTGAATCCTGAGTTTTGATATAATGCCTCTGTAGAACTAACCTGTGTGGAGCACAATGAAGAAAGAATACACATGAGGGTGACGGAACAGGCTGCCCAGGGGAGTTATGGAGTCTCCTTCACTGGAGACATTCAAAATGTGTCTGGATGTGTTCTTGTGTGACCTACTCTAGGTGGTCCTGCTGTGGCAAGGGCGTTGAACTAGATGATCTTTTGAGGCCATTCCAACCCCTAACATCCTGTGTGATTCTGTGAAGTGCGTTACTTTTGTATGTACTAAGGCTAACTTTACCAAACTATTTCAACTTAACCTGTCCATGATCCACTTAGCTCTCCCAAGAGACTTCTGAAAAATAATTTTGAATGTATCTAATGAGAACAGTAATTCTTAAATACGTAAGATACAATATGAATTCTTAAACCAGCAACATCTATCTTATACTTTCACACAGTAATTTACTGATTCTGTATGTATATGTATGTGTTTGGTGTGGACACAGAAGAGTAACTAAATGCTGAATCTACGGTCCTGAGAAATGTATTTCAATGTCATACAAAAAGATACCAGCACTGCAAAAGCAGTCATGCATTCAAACTTGTACATGGCATCAATTCTTGCTTTAAATAAAGTTAGAGGAGTATTTTCCAATAGATTGCACCATGGTAATTAGATTCTATTTTGATTTTATGTATTGATTTTTGCAATATGAAAATGCTTACGAACATGAAAAGCATGTAGAAAAGGGGCAGAAAAAGGCAAACTCACTACATGAGTAATAAAAATGCAGTCACCGGTGTTTTATGTAGTCACTGTGTTGTTTTTTTCTTCACACAGTCCTATGTCTGCAGTAAATGCCCTGCCCTGCCAAGCTACATCAGCTTTTATGAATTTATTTTTTAAAAGGAAGACTTGAACTGTCTACAGAAGAAACAGAAGTGAAGGAAGTGTACATTAGAGAGGTGAGTATATTACTGACAGAGAAGGTTATATTTCTTTCTTTTGAACAAATTGGCACCCATGACATATGTAAAGGATATTGCCCTGCTGCTTGAGATCATCAGTCAGTTGCTAGTTTGAATTGGGAAGAAAATTTCCCAGTAGGAATGCCATTGCACAGTTATTATTTTGGGGAGTACAGCACCTGATATCAGCCACTGTTTTCCCTGGAGGCAGTACTTGTCTTGAACACAGCTGAGTAATCATCCTTGTTTTATTCACATCAGCCTAGCTAAAACACTGTTGGTTTTTTTCTCTCCATTTTGCTTCAGTTTCGCTGTATTCCAGAGCTTATTAAAGTACAAAGAATAGACTCTAATCTCTGCCACCTTCTTCGTTCACAGGCAGTTCATAGTCAGACCTATTGGGAAGGGTCTGTGCAAGGGCTGCTATATCAATCACAGCTTACATTAAAAGCCTGGAAAAGTCAAATGATTTAAAGAGTATCTCTCTCTTTTAGTTAACTGCCATCATGTCAGGCTCCAAGTACATAAAAGTAGAAAGTGTCCTATTGTCAGAATGAATTCCTGAGCCAATGTAAGAAACTGTTAATACTAGTAGGATTCAGTCATTTATCTACTCTGATACTAGTAGGATCCAGTAGTCCATCCTCCACCAAAACCCCATTCTGAAGTTCCATAAACCTGACTCTTTGCTCATTTGCTATCTTTCATACCACAAATAAGCTATTAAATTCAACTAGTAAATTAATCTGTGATTTACACAGTGCTGCTTTATGCCTTCGAGTAACCCTTCTGACTGGTACTTGCATGTTATCTTAAAATATTCCCAATCCCATACTTATTTCAAGACCAGGAAAGTAACTACGGAAATGCAGCAAGTCAGAAATAATTTTTACGGAAGCGTCATGCATTAGCAATCTCTTCTGGAAGAGTACTTTTGCTTCCTCTTCCATCAGTGGGTTTGAGCATGAAAATAGTGATCGTGAGCTACACATTTTTGACTCAAAAATTTCTCAAGGGTTCTGGGTCCCAGCCAGTTACACTCTGACCACCCTTACATCAGGCCTGAGTGCTTCTCCAGGCCAGGGGGATAGCTGAGTACTGAAGAAAAAATACTGCTTCTATATGAACAAACAGAGAAGGGCTGGTGGTAGATGTGGTGGTTGGAGGCTGTCTGGGGTCCAGTGACCATGAAATAATTGAGTTTTCAATATGCAGTCAAGCTAAGAGGGGCAGCAACAAAACCTCCACTCTCGACTTCTAGAGGGTGGACTTCCGATTACTTAAGGAACTATTTCAGAAGGTACCTTGGGAAACACCCCTTAAAAGGTCCAGGAGGGCTGGACCTGCTTCAAGAAAGAAGTCTTGAAGGTTCAGGAACAGACTGTCCCGATGTGCTGGAAGATGAGCTGCCGGGCTATACAGACAGCATGGGTGCATCATCTTTGGAAGGAAGGAGAGGTAACCCATGAATTGTTTAAGGATGTTGCTAGCTTATGTAGGAAAAAAAATTAGAGAGCCAAAAGCCCATTTAGAGCTTAGACTGGCCATTTCTGTGAAGGACAACCTCCACTTCTTAGTGAACATGGAGAGGAATATTGTAACAAAAGATGAGGGAAAGGCAGAGGTACTTAACACCTTCTTTACCTCAACTTTTAATAGCAGGATAGGTTGTCTTCCAGACAACTGGCCTCCTGTGCTGGCACATGGAGTCAGGGAGCAGTGGGTGCCCATCCACAGGAAGGGCCAGAAGGAGGAGCCAGGGAATTACAGACCTGTCAGCCTGACCTCAGTGCCAGGCAAGATTATGGAACAGCTCATCTTGAGTGCAGTCACACAGCACTTACAGGATGGCCAAGGGATCAGGCCCAGCCAGCATGGATTTAGGAAGGGCAGGTCCTGCCTCACCAACCTGATCTCCTTCTATGATCAGGTGACCCGCCTGGTGGATGTGGGGTGGCCTGTGGATGTAGTCTACCTGAAATTCATCAAGGCCTTTGACACTGTTCCCCACAGCAAACTCCTGGCCAAGCTGTCAGCCCATGGCTTGGACAGCAGCACTCTGCACTGCGTTAGGAACTGGCTGGAGGGCCAAGCCCAGAGAGTGGTGGTGAACAGTGCCACATCCAGCTGGCAGCCAGTCACTAGTGGTGTCCCCCAGGGATCAGTGCTGGGCCCCATCCTGTTCAATATCTTTATTGATGATCTGGATGAGGGAATTGAGTCCATCACCAGTAAATTTGCGGATGACACCAAGCTTGGGGCAGGAGTTGATCTGATAGCGGGTCGGAGAGCTCTGCAGAGGGACCTTGACAGGCTGGACAGATGGCAGAATCTAACGGCATGAGATTTAACACATCCAAGTGCCAGGTTCTACACATTGGCCACAACAACCCCATGCAGTGCTACAGGCTGGGGTCAGAGTGGCTGGAGAGCGGCCAGGCAGAATGGGACCTGGGGGTACTGGTTGATAGTAGGCCGAACATGAGACAGCAGTGTGCCCAGGTGGCCAAGAAGGCCAATGGCATCCTGGCCCGTATCAGGAATGGTTTGGCCAGCAGGAGCAGGGAAGTCATTGTGCCCCTGTACTCAGCACTGGTCAGGCCACACCTTGAGTACTGTGTCCAGTTCCATGCCCCTCAATTTAGGAAAGATGTGGAGTTGCTTGGACGTGTCTAGAGAAGGGCAACAAAGCTGGTGAGGAGTTTGGATCACAAGCCCTATGAAGAGAGGCTGAGGGAGCTGGGGTTGCTTAGCCTGGAGAAGAGAAGGCTCAGGGGAGACCTCATTGCTGTCTAGAACTGCCTGAAGGGAGGTTGTAGCCAGGTGGGGATTGGTCTCTTCTCCCAGAGAACCTGTGACAGAGTGAGAGGACACAGTCTCAAGCTGTGCCAGGGTGTTTAGGCTGGATGTTAGGAAGAAATTATTCACAGAAAGAGTGATTGGCCATTGGAATGGACTGCCCAGGGAGGTGGTGGAGCCGCTATCACTGAAGTGTTTAAGAAGAGACTGGATGAGGCACTTAGTGCCATGGTTTAGTTGATTAGATGGTGTTGCGTGCTAGGTTGCACTCAATGATCTCAAAGGGTCTTTTCCAACCTGGTTAATTCTGTATTGTATTCTGCATTCTGAACTCCATCTTCACTGCTTTGGAGACTACTGCTTAGCAGCATGTAATACCAATAATGCTTTATTCTTATTTTAAGTGTCATAGTTAAAATATCCTGGGGCAGTATTAACTATCTTGCTCATGAGACTTAGGGTTCAAGATCCCAGGCTAGTAACCTGGGACTTTGTGTTGCTGAGCCATACTTCTTGTGCTGCTTGCAGTACTTGTGCTGCTGTGCATACTTCTAGTATGACCATAAAAAGAAATTAACTGAGCCCGATTTTCCATGAACACAGCTTGGCAGAAAGCATTTTCATGTTTGGAGAAATAAATGGTTTTGAATAACCTTTGAAACCAAACACTTCATTCCTGTTTCTAAAGGCATATATTCTCTTACCTTCCATATACTCTTATGTCTGAAATGGCATAAAAGTAGCGTGCTAGGTGTTGCTCATCTACATAGATTTCTCCAGTTGCTGGCCTAAGCAGTCTTATCCTCAGATCTGTGACAGTAAAGAAATCTCTCAATTTCTTGGTTGTGTCAAGCTGGCCATAAAGAGAAGCCATATTATGAAGCCGAGGTCCAGCAAAAAAGGCAAATCTATCTTTGATTTCAAAGTGGATAATTTTACTGTTTGTCATGTACCCAGTAGAGTATTCTTCTGTGCAAATGATTTCCAGGACTGTGTGCTGTGACAAATCCCTCACTGATTTTGGATCCATATGGAAAGCATCTAAGCAGTCTGTGGCATAGTACTGGTAGGGCTGCCATGTTCTCCCATAGTCGAGTGATTTCTCCAGGATCATTTGATCTGGACGGCCAGATTCAAAAGTGATGACAATATTATCTGTTAGCTCAATGGTTTTGTTCCAGGAGAGTGTAATATTAACGTGAAGAGGCTTTGGGTAATCCTTCCAAGTCGTGGACTGCCAAAATGTGGAGGGATGTCTTCCTTCAAGATCAAACATCAGTTCTGGAGGATGGGCCAGTTCTTGGGTACTCGCATCACATTCGTTATTGCACATGTAGGGATTCCCCTGGAAAAGAGCAAAGTGGTGTTACAAGAGACATCAGATAGGCGACTGTCACACACAAAGATGTTTCTTGTCTGGCCCATGGCAACTGCTGCTTTTTCTCCAGGAATGAAACCAAGAAAGGAAAAAACAAATGCTTGCAAGGAGTACCTTTATTTTAATGAGATTTATCCTGGCCAGTTTACCTGTTAAAGTAATTGCACAAACACACACATATACAGCACCTTCTGAAACACAAATATTTGCCTGAGTATGTTTTAGAGAAACAAGAGTTTATTTACCCTGAATGACTTAGACCAATGACTGAGACACAAAAGACTGAGAACACTAAGCAAGTCTCTAATAGCTCAGTAACTCCAATTCTTCCTAGAAAGATGCAGCAGCTGAAGAGAATTTATTTTTTAAAAAGTATGTTCCTCAAGGGCTCTGTTCACAAAAGAAATGATTTTTAGGGCAAGTGTTTTGAGGTCATCAGTGCAGCCCATATATATTTGGTATGAACCAGTACACTCTCAAGATTCTTTTTACCCGGGTGTGAAATTTATCATGCTTAACTGTGCTCCCAGCTTAGCACTGGCTTGCCTTAAAACATTTACACTTACCACCAAAAGCCATTACAAAAAAAAGTGTTCTGCCAGCTCTGGGGCTTGGTTCAGAAATCTGCCATCTTATTGCAGGGTAGCAAAGCACTCGAGGAAAGACTTTTTGCAAGGCACCAGCTCCAATTTATCAGAACAAGATAATCTAGCACTTGATTAGGTGGGAGATGTCAGCAGCTTCAGCTGGAAAGCTGCCGAGGTGGCTGGAGCTCTGAACTGGGGGCTGAGTTAAAAACAGCAACAAAAAAAGCTTGCCAATAGTGCACAGCTTTTACTGCTGCTTGTCTTCCATAGCAAGGTGAAAGTGAATTATTCTCCTCCTGGCCTTTTGATGCGTTAACTTGCACACTACAATCTTGTGTTTCTTCACAAAGGCTATTTTTGCCTGCAGACTGGGGATATCTTGCAACAGTTGTGAAGATATCAGACCCTGTAGGCTGCACTGAATCATGTCTATCTAATTTCAGCTTTCAACAGTACATTAATATTTTGCTACTTGTTCATTCTGTGTTTGTTCCAAAGAGCAACTGCTGCTCTCTGTCCTCCCCTCTGTCTTTCACAGGGATTGTGTACGAATGGTCAGCACTGCCTACAGCCAGCAGTGCTTGATAGGGCACAAGTCTAGCCATTATTGTCATTAATCAGAATATTTTTCACCTATCCTTAAAGCAGAAAAAGCCCTCCAATGATAATCAACCTTTTCTTTCCTTGTAATTACAGTTCTGCTTCTCTCCATCTCAAAGCCTCAGGGATAATCAAGTCATTCAATTCCATCCAGTATAGGAAATGGGTTTTAAACACGAGTTTCCTCTTTGGCTGCTGCTCTGCTCCTTGACATACTCCCACAAAACACATGCAAAAGGACTTCTGCACTCAGTTTGACCTTCTCACTGCCAACTTCCTCTTACCTGGGCAGGGAAATACTATTTTCTTTCTCTCTTTCCCTTAAGACAGCTGAATGCTAAAACTGACAATGATTCTCTGGGAGTCCAAATCATAAAAAACCCCATAAGACAACAAACCAGGTGACTCGAAAAGCGCACGCTGTCTGTTTTGCTGACAGCTTCAAAGCATGCAGCTGTAACTGGAAATACTCTGCAAATAATGTCTATATTAAATCCCTGTTACAGCTCTGATTTTAAGCTTGTAGTTGCTATTACTATGCCTTCCTTTTAAATAGAATCATAGAATCAATAAGGTTGGAAAAGACCTCAGAGATCATCACGTCCAACCTATCACCCAACGCCTCATGGCTAACTAGACCATGGCTTCAAGTGCCACATCCAATCCTTTTTTGAACACCTCCAGGGATGGTGACTCCAATAAAACAGTGACAATCAAAAATAAGTTTCAAGCAGAATATAGACACCACCAAATTTCTTACTATTGAAGCTCCATTTAATGTATCAGCCACAAATGCTAGAATTTGCTTACTTAGGCCTTTTCTTTCCCTTAAGGAAGAAAAAGTCATATTATGAAATGTGTAAGGTTCTAAATCTTTTGATTATGTGTAAATAGTAATTTTGCAGAAAATGCTCTGAGTTGCATATATCACACCTTTCTGAGAGTCACTAGAAAAATCTGGCCACTTCTGTACCTGTCACCATGAAGCTGCCTGTGTACCTATAATATATATGCTTCTGTCATCGCTTCGGTAAAAGCAGCTTCCCTGGGTGTCAAAACCCAGCAAATAAATGCTCCTGGGTAGCCAGACAAGTGCATCAAGCACTGCTGAGGGATGCCTTTGGTTTCCTGCTCCATAAGCAGCCACTGAGTCTGCTGTGATTCTTCACGTTAAAAGATTAAAGTTGCTCTGATCCCTAGTCGCTGGATGCTGGAGGAGGTATGTTTTATGACTTCCAGTGTGTAACCCAGGTGTTGTGGGATGTATTGTTTCTTTCTGTATGTAACAGTTAATTCCTTTTGCTCCCTTTTTCTTTCACCATTCCATTTTTAGCAGAGGCTGAGGTGCCAATATAATCAAAGAACACTGTGAGACATGGCTCTAACAAAACACAAGCCAGTGTGAATGCCTTGAGATCATGAGAGATGGTAACAATAAGGTACCTAAACAAATAGCACAGTGAATGCTAAAGATCATTCCCAGTTTGCTACTGAGTATTAGTCTACATTTCTGTGGGTACAAACTTTTGAGGAAAGATGAGGCTATTTCATAGATTAGGGAAGTTTAGGGAAGTTCCCTTCTGCCTACTGACATGGCAGTCACTGACGTAACTTGGAATAATCTCTTCAAAGGCTTGGAGTCAGATTCCCTTTTTCTCTACCAACAACTTGGCTTTAAATTGCTTCTAATTAATCTTAAATGACATTGGCATGTTTTGTCCCACTGACATTACCAAAATAGAGTAAAGGGGTCTTACTCCACATGAATGTCCCTTAGTACATGTTAGTATGAAAACAGTTTAACAGCAGTTAGTTAAATATTACAATGTCTTGATCTCTGTGATAAATCCTCTTTAAGACCTCTATCTCAATAAAACTAATACAACAAAAAGAAGCTTTCCCCAGTTTGTGAAAATCAAGCCCATTTGTTGTTGGGGCTATCTAAAGGACTGGAGCATTAGCAGCTCTAAGTAATTTTGTGACCAGCAGGCAGCTGTAAATAGATTTTCATTGAAGCATTCCAAGCAGCAGCTTGTGAGCTGGACAAGGTGTAAAATATTTTTCACTTTCCAAAACTACATTTAAGACATTAGGAGATTTCTAAATAATTAAACACCAAAAAGTACTCCTAAACTCTTTACTGCCAATTAACATAGAAGGTAGCTAAGGCTCTCCCAACAACACAACCATCTAAAAGAAAGCCATTATTTTCCTGTACAGTAATTGGAGATTGATATTAAATAGCACCTTGCAGGCAAGCAAATTAAGTTATGCTTTACTTTGTTTTACACCACTCAAGGAATGAAAAAATATATTACCAAAACTACTGCCACAGTCTGAAAGTTTTGGCTTTAGAAAGAGGTACCTATTTTGCAGGCATGGCGAAGGCATGAGGTTGTCACATGGTTTGATCATGCTCAGCCCTGGCTGGAAAAGGCAGTTACCTGAAAACCTACTGACTAAGGCTGACTGGTCCCAGCAGGGATTAGCTGTATTTCAGTTTGTTTTAGCACTCATGACTCCCTCTGTACTACCCAGCTTGAACTTTGTAGTGGTATGAGACAAGTGTCTCTGCCTGGGATGGGCTGCTGGGGCTAGCCTTGTTCCCACCAGGCAGGAGCATTTCTTAGCAAGCATACCTCCACAAAGAACTTGGTCAGGGATGGGGCAGCGACCCTAGATTGAGAATTTTGGTTAAAATCAGAGTTCTAGCATCAGTATGACCTTTGAACATCAGCAGGGGAGTCAGCAGCAGCGCTGCAGGTGCCATTTCAGGGTTAAAGTTAGAGCACTGCCTTTCAGGCCCTGCTCTCACTGGGACAGCTCCTTAGTGGCATCCACACAGGCTTAGGGCTTGATTGATGATGTTGCTTCTTTCAATCTATTTCCTGTCCACACTAACACCTCATGGACTGTTTTACTGAGGAACAAAGACAGAGGGGCTTAACCCTTCTGCAGTGTGAATGCTGGAAGCTGTATCACAGATTACAGGCTCTAATAGACACCTGGCTAAATCCCTACAGGAGATTATAACTTGCATTTTCAAACTGGAGAAGATTGCTAAGGTCAAGCAGGCCACGATTTTAAGAAGGAGCAAAATAAATTTTCAAGAAGCAAGTCACAGCAACTGATTTTTGAGCCACTGCCTCATGGTAGATAGCTCAGATGCACAAGACAAAAAGTAAATACAGCCTGACTCACATTTGTAAAGAGGTTGTGTAGTAACTTAATGTGTTCAAATCACAATTTTGGAAACAATAGAGTATTTCTCTTCTTCTTCCCAAGAGTTCATTGGAAGTAGTTTGCTTGGTATGGTGCTGCACATTGTAGATGACTAATTAGACAGTAATAACTAATAGCAGCAATTGCCCTTATACTTATATTTTGCATGTAATTTCTAATCAGGAATTGTTTATCATGGCAGAGCCAGATTATGAAACCATTAACTGGGAGATACTACTCATTAGGTATTGCCCTACTAAGAGTAAACAGTGGGGTGGAGGATTGGCAAGGCACAGAATGTCGCATGATGATTGATGTTATCAAACTCACTACATCCATTAACTGGTTTGAGAACACCTTGGTCAAAGTCTGCAGAATTATTGTTGTGATGAAGACAGGGATGGCTGTAGACAAGAACGTTTTACCATCTGCAGCCTTTCATCACTGCAGTGACAGCATTTTAAGTTAAAGTGATTTAAGTTAAGAAAGAAAAAGTGCCAAAGTCTCAGTGGAAGATTTGATGCTCTTTCACAGAGCTCCCAAGTGAGAGGCATCTGGATGGCAGACTAGCACTCTGAACTCTGAGTTGCAGGCTGAACAATATACAGCCTCAAAAACCAGCAAAAAGAAAATAAAAGCATGTTTAAATCAATAACTTCTGGGGAGACTTAAAAAGATTAAACCAGGGAAGATTGGTCTGGCCAAAGGGAAAAAAAAACATAAAAAAATGCTGAGCAACTTTGTGCACTTTTAAACTTGAAAGGACATTGCAGATTATGGTCCCAATCCTGCAACAAACTTGGAGCAAGCAGAGTCTTAAAATTCAGATTTTGAAAATATATTTAAGCCTCTAAAGATCTGGCACTTTGCCTTCTGGAACACAGGCCTAATTAATCTTCATGACAACACCTCCATGAGGTATGGGATCCCATCCCAAATTTACATATAGATGCAGAATTAGGAGAGAGATGCTTTCGCATGATGAACTCTGTAATCCCTGATTATATTGTACTGTTTCTTCCAAAGCCTTTTGGTATGTCACATGAAGGCATTCTTGGCACTCAGAGTGGCTCTCAGATTATTAGATCATGCCTCTCTCCAAGACTATGAACTGAAAATGTACCATAGGAAAACATTTTAATATTTGCAGCACCAAATACATTGCTGCATTTGGCAAAGGCACTTAATTTCTAGCAGAACATTTTCTCTTTTTAGTTACTTTCTGGAAATGTTTTTCCATTTACTTGGAGACAAATGGGAGTTTTGTTTCCTCTGAAACACCTTTATCCACTTTTTGGGGGAGGAAAGGCTACTTATTTCTAGTTGATAATGTCATGCTTCTTAGGCTGTCTTTGACTAGGCAACCTTGCTGATGATATTTTGATCACTTGATCATTCTGGCATAACAGTACCTTAAGACTAATCTGCTGGCACTGACCCAAGTGTGGGTTTGTTATTTCAGAAACTCAGTATTGGTGTTTTCCTCTTGTATCAGCAGGTGTCTGGCAATATAATCACTTTACTATTTATAGCTTTTTCAATGTCATGAGGTGCATAACTCTGGGACCTCATTGTGCTGAGCTCTGGCTGAACAACGTGGTTAAACATTCCAAGGAAACGTGAGTTTCTTTATACACAGGATGCATATTTGTATTTGAGAAACTGAACTGCCCTGGGACATAGCATCCCTTTCTCTGAGCACATTGGCACTTGGCCTGGGGATGCCAGCTCATCCATAAGAGTGCTCCTTGGGCGGGGGGCAGAGGACATCAATTTACAGTGCCATGCTCACCTTGCAGCAGTTCATTTTTGCCCAAGCTGCTTTTCCAGCTTTTCTGCTGCCTTGCAAGAGCTCTGGCAAGGAAGATATGAGTGGTCTCCTCAACTGGGAATAGCTTCTTCAATAACAACAGCCTTGGGTTTCTGGATGTCTTTGCCTGTGAATTCAGAGTGGGAGCCATTGGTAGGTTAGAAAAAAAGATGTCAAAAGCACTGCATCTGAAAGGTGTCTTCAAAAGTGTTCTGTGGGAGTATGTCAAGGAAAGCCAGTGAAAGGTAATTTGGTCCTTTGTCTTGGAGAGAAGGTCACAGTTCTTGCAGTGATCACAGAGGGAACATGAGGATAAAAACTTGAGAAATCAAATCACCTTGGCAATAACAGAGGGAATCAAGAGTGCTGGAAGCATTTAGCCCTAACCCCCCCACCTCTTCCCTCTGCCTTCTTTGTTGTTGTTTCTTTTTCATTTTTTTGTGGTTGTAAATGACTGTATACAGATTTTTGGACCACGAAGGAAATCCGTGGATAGCAAAAAAGGTCTGACGTGTTGTGAGAACAGGGAGGGTTCTGGCAGGCCTTAACAACCCTGATCCGCTCTACCTGGACAGCAGCTGGGTACAACACTGACCAGCCCCACTCAGATACAGGTAAAGTCTTTCAACCTGATTTCTATGTAAATCAAGTGAAGTGAGTAGAAGAAAGTACTGATGTGCTGTTTAACTGATGAGCTACACTGAATGTTCAGCTGCTAATTTCAGAAAATGCATCTTCCTTGGACAGCTCTTTAGGTAGACCATTCATCACAGCTCTAAAAACCAGTCTGTCAGGCAGATATAAAACCTTGTGTGAGGTTAGAGCGAGCAGTGTAGAAACACGTTAAAAAGGTCTAAAGTTATTGAAAAATGAATGTGGAGTTTTGTAATGACTTCTAGGAAAACCAGACAGGCCTGGATCTTTCCATTAAAGGACAGAATTACCATGGGTTTTGTGTTTCTCTTTTATAGGGAGTTACAGTGAAAACTTTTGCATCAAGCTGTTACTGTTTATAACTTGTTATGGTAAGACTTTGGATACATAAGGATGGACTTACACTGCGGTTTAAAAATCATCCACCCTTAATACATCTAGACTAGGACTTTCATCAAGTTGCCACTTACATAGCTTAATGATAATGTTGTATGTATTATCATAGAACCACAGAATGTTAGGTTTTGGAAGGGACCTCTGGAGCTCATCTAGTGCAATTCCTCTGTCAAAGCAGGAACACCTAGGGCAGATCACAGAGGAATGCAATCAGATGGGTTTTGAAAGTCTCCAGAGAAGGGGACTCCATAACCTCTGTGGGCATCCTCTTCCAGTGCTACAGCACCCTTAAAGTAAAGAAGTTTTCCCTTATGTTGAGGTGGAACTGTCTTTGTTCCACTTTGTACCCACTGCCCCTTGTTCTGCCACAGGGCAACACTGAAAAGGGACTGGCCCCTTCTTTTTGACACAAGGTGTTTTAATGTTGTGTTTGTAAAACAAAAGTAAAATTTATTAAAGCCTTCAAAATAGGACTCCATTAACACAAATGCAAAGTATTGCTTTGACAGCCTTGAGTTAGTTTTTATTACAGCTAACTTTGCTTGTCAGCATATCTACAAAACCAGAAAGCACTGCAAGAAGTGGATGTAGTATAGGGTGAAGTTCATGGATGAGATGAGGTTCTTTACTTATTGGAAAAGATGCACAATACCTCCTATTCTTTTTTTCCTTTAGCCACTACATTTTTCAGTCTGAAAGTTTTCTAAAACGCTGCGGAGATTATTAACAAGGCTTCAAGAATTAGCTGACTGATTCCCAAAGCAATGTCATAGCTTCTTAATAGCACACAGCTGTCCTACAGTGTCCATATATTTAGAATGGAACTGAAGATGGTTGTATTTGATTAAAACTTCAAAAATATTTTTCATAAGCACTATACCAAACTATACCTAAAGAAGCAAATATTTTTTGTCTATTCCTTCTGTATTTAAGTATAGAGTAACAAGAAAGGTCCACATTAGTACAGGCAGATACCATAAAGCAAATAATATGAAGAAAAGGCTTCTTCTTTTTTTTTTTTTTTTTAAATTATATCTACTTAACATCTGCTTCTGTGCAGCAAAACAGACCAAGGGCTTCCAGCCACTAAGGCTGATTTTACACTAAATTAGAATGAGGCTACTCTTTAAAATAGCACAAACTTAACTCATCTGTGTTTGGACAGAAGCCTTAAAAAAAGTGGGAAAAAAAATAATTAAGAAATCCCATTGTGCCACTTTCCCAGTACATTAACATCAAGTACAGCTGCTGGATAAACCTCTTTCCATCAGAGCTGCATCTTTGCTGCAGACTCAAGCCCTGCCTCAAGCTCACATCAGCCTGTTTGCTCAGCACACTCCCTGTTTGCCTCTCCCTGCACTCTTGCTGCTGGGGACCTGGTGGTCTCCAAGCTGGCAGCTTCTATGGACAAATCTCCTGCAAACTTGGGAGAGCCCACCTTTGTGCCTAGAAATTATGCTGCTGTGTGGTGAGCTGGATGAGAAGGCTGATGTGTCTTGAAAGCAAGTACTAAAAAATTTACCTCAGTCTTAGAATGGAGCCTCTGAACCGATGTACTACTTGGCCAGATGAGTGCTGATACTGCCAGAAGGGATCTAACAGGTAGGGACAGAAGCAAAGCAATGTAGATAGAGTGAGTGACTTAAAGGCAAGATGAAAATGCACCCTGAGCTGTGAACAAAGAGCTACATCGTGCCTTGGATTTAATGCTCATCTGTTAAAAGGTCATTTAAGTATATCAAATAGCTACTTGTATATGCAAGTATTATTTATGCTGTAAAAGACTGGGGGCATAAATGTGTATTGGACTTGGGCACAACCTGTCCTGTCCCAACAAAATGATTTTAACTACATGTGTCAGCCCAAGGCAGCATTATGATATTATTTTTTACAAAAGGCAGCAGGATTCAGGATGAGAAATTCAATTATTTCTTTTCCTACAGAGGTAAACATAGCACCTGCAAATGCTTTGCACCGAGGGTATTCTGTTGCAATCTCTGCAATCTAAATTCAGATACAAAGAATTCTACTTTTTCTACAGCCACTGCTGTTCTTTTGTTGGTTTTGTTTTTTACTTTAAATGCATGCATATGTGTAAGCATGCTTCAGATTTTTTTCTATGCTTCATCTGAAAATTTTATTCTTTCCTAAAAGTGGGACTATGGAATGTGCTGTCCCTGGGAAGTACAGCTGAGTTTGTTAAGAGGTACGTTATATTATCTCACTGTGATTGTAGGTTTTATGCTTTACTCTGCATGCTAACAAACTGTGATGATGAGCACTGAGATACCAAAATGCCCTCTATTAACCTGTTCTGATTGACACAAAGTTTATACAAAACTTCTGTTGTGTGCTGAAAAACCCAAGTGCTATAGCAGGAAGTTAAAAGGGGAAACAACAAAACTGAACTCCAGACCTAACTGGATTTGTAAAGATACAGTCCTTGTTTATGCATTCACCCTCAGGAAACAGATCTTAACATTTATTTCCCACTTATAATTTCTGCCAACTTAAAAGATGCTATCTGCTTGCCTAAATGTGCAGCTTCAACAGTCAGTCATTCTGCATAATCTTGAGGATACTGAGTATGAATTATGGCAACACCATAGCAGAAAGGATATGAATGGTATTCATTAATGGTTGCCTGTGACAAACCAATGTCAACTTTAATAGTTTTCTTGGGGTGATTCCTGCTTCCTCTGTGGGAGACTTAAGACTGCTAGAGAGGATTCCTAAGTAGTAGCAATAGTTAAATACTTTTGTCAAACGTGATGCAGAACATAGAAAAAAGTGTCTAAAATGTAACTTTATTTCTTTCAAAAGAAAGTCATATTCTTAGAAGTGATGGTTTAGTCAGATACCTATACAGGCTACACCAAGTAATGTGTATCTTTATGAGAGCATTACCAAAATAGTAAGTTGATGTTTTACTAACCATCACATGAGATAAACACTGAGTGCAATTCAACAGTTAATTCCCCAAATCACAGATTCACAGAATCACAGATTTGTAAGGGCTAGAAGAGACCTCAAGGATTGTCTAGTTCCAACCCCTCTGCCATGGGCAGGGACACCTCACACTAGATCAGGTTGCTCAGAGCCCCATCCAGCCTGGCCTTAAAAACTTCCAAGGATGGGGCTTCTACCACCTCCCTGGGCAACCTGTTCCAGTGTCTCACCACCCTCATGGTGACGAACTTTTTCCTAACATCCAATCTGAATCTACCCCATTTCTAGTTTTGCTCCAACCCCCCCATGTCCTATAATTACCTGACACCCTAAAAATTCCCTCCCCAGCTTTCTTGTAGGCCCCCTTAAGATACTGGAAGGCCACAATAAGGTGTCCTTGGAGCCTTCTCTTCTCCAGACTAAACCCCAACTCTCTCAGTCTGTCTCCACAGGAGAGGTGCTCCAGCCCTCTGATCATCCTCGTGGCCCTTCTCTGGATACATTCCAGCACCTCCATATCCTTCTTGTAATAGGGGCTCCAGAACTGGACTGGACTTATTTTACATTAGTATCATTGAATGCAGATAGCTTTGCCAAGTTTGTCTTCTCAGCTATGATAGTCCCTTATTTCACACACTGTAACACCAGTTTCGGTAGGCTGCCCATGTAACAGGATGTAGTAATTTATATGTGCTATCAATAAGGATAGCAAAAGTGTCTTACTTAAAGCTTTAAGAAAACATTATCAATCCATGTTTATATAATATTGCATGTTTTTGTAGTGTTTTGCATATTACTTTTTAGCTTACATCTCCAAGTGACTGAAAAGCTGACCATGAAGTTGCAGCTGAGGGAGATCAGACAAAGAGCTGAAGCAATGAGTGCTCAGAGGTGGTGACTAAGCCAGGAAGAGACCCTTTCCCTTTGCCCCACAGGCCTTTTTTCTTTTCTTTTCTTTTTTTCAAAGAGAATTTTTTTTTTTTTAGGTCTTTGTATTAATTCTCTGGCTAATGCCATAGAGAAAAGAAACTGCAGAGGCAGCCAACAAATAAAAGGGACTAAAGAGACAAAAGAAATTCTTTTCTTGTGGGGGATATCTCAGCTGTGCTTCAGGGACTGTCTGCATCTGCAGGCACTGTTCACCCCACTCCATAGTGTTATTGATTCTGTGCCCGTGGACTTCATGCAAAATTGTATTTCTACAATAACTGTAATTTTATTTCTGATTCTTAATGTGAGTATTGCTTTTGACAATTTCTGACCTGCTCCTATATTACCAATGCATCTGCTGCAGTTTTTAATAAGCTTTAGAGCTGATGGATTAACACTGAATGTCAAACACCACAATTAGAATTGCTGATGTTATGCAGAAATGCTACTTTTAATATATATCTATATATACAAATCTGTCTTACTATTGCCACAGAATCTGTACTCATTTCTGTTGCATTTGATAATTCTTACAGAATTCCCAGGCTCAGAGGACCCTTGAGTGTATGTGAACCACTTAAAGGAAGAACGAAAAGGAACATAAACAAAAATGACAGTTGTAAGTGAAATCCAATTTCACCTCATTTCTCTTAAAAGGTGGGCTACATCGTTTCCCCTTCGTTTGTGTTTGTCAGGGTGATAAAATAAATATTTTTAATGGCTCACAGTGCATACCTACATATTGTGGAATTGTTATGGAAGCAAATTTAAATGTTGAAATTTATTATACAGCGAAGAGATGTCTTATTAGTATTCACAATGAATTGTGTGATGTCTCTGCACATTCAGATGATGATAGCACATAGTGCTTTGAAAGAGAACGAAGACACTCATCAAAACCACATTAGTATACTGCACCAATATAAGTAATTCAATCAAAAAACCCCATACAGTCTCTTTTGAGAAGGGTTGCAAACTTTGTGATAAACTTGTAATTTGTTCAGTTCTGTGCTAGAAATTGTCATGTAATTTCCTTTATTATATATACCCATGACAAAAAAACACCCCAATAACCAAAGTGCACAGCTCTGAAAATATACTGTCATTTCCTAAAATAATTTGTAGTAAGACTGTTATCCGAAAATTTACAGTTCAGGCATGGTATATGGTTGCACTGACTCCTAAAAACCTGTCATTTCAATACTTAGTTCGCCACAGCATTTTGAAATACAGAGAATCTCAATTGGCTAGATGTCAGGGCAGGGGAAATGAAGCAGATCCTCCTCTGTTCCAAGCACGAGCTTTAAGATCTGTATGATCCCTGCCGCTGCCACTTGGGCTCAGCTGCCTCAGGTGGGAGACCTAATGCAGCAGGAGCTGGGGATAAAATGATTCCCACCAAATATTTCATGGCATCAGTTACCATCCCAAACGACACTGAGATCCTCCCAAATCTGAATGAGAATCTTCTAAATGAAAAACAAGAGCATCTCTAAGTGCCAAAATGGCTTAAGATAACACATTCAATATATTTAGTTACTGCATCAGATGTGTAACCTGCAAGCAACTCCCTTAAACTGACCCCAATTTGTTTACTGACTTGACTGTAAAGTAATTCAAACCTGGAGATGAAGAGGCTTCTGTCACCATAGAGCTGTGGTAAGACTGCTGCAATACGAGGCCCCACTTTGAACATGTGCATACCCCCACTGTAACAGTAGTCACTGGCATGTTACTTGGGCTAGCTCAGGCAGTCCCATTAGCAAGAGCAGGGCAGCCTGGGCCACGTAGTGGTGCTCAGCATTTCGATGCTCTTTGCCTATATGGATTTTGTGCTGCCAATGCTTTATTTGCATTGTTAGCTCTCTACCGAGTTCAGGCTGTGCCAGGATGACACAATCCTATCTCACAGACATCGCAGAATGAACATATCCTAAAAGATATTTGAGCATATTAAGCATAGGTGGGGAAGCTTCATACAAGGAAAGACTGAATGTAATTTTCCTACAGTGGAAAAAGCAGACTTTCTCCAATTGCTTGCTGGGATGCCTGAAAGTAAAGTTTAAGGACAGGGATTCCTTTTATCCTAATATATTCCAACCTATTACAGAGTAAATTGGTGAGAGAAGACCTAAGTGTGCTCCTTTCCACTGTACCACCCTGGGAAGTAATAAATTACAGCCTATTATGTTCCCTATCAGTTCTACTCATCACAGGCTTGTCTTACAGAAGATGAGATAAAGAGAAACACCTTGGCTAAAGTAATGCAATTAACTGCTGCCAGTTGAAATCTGAAAAATTGCATTTCCTTATCCCAGCCTAACTGTACAACCATTCCTAGAGACAAAAGGTGGTTTAAGGAGTTACTCTTTGCACATGCCACCGCTACCAGAGCTGTGTGACCCAGAGGTCAGGGATGACCAGGGGCAGGAGTGGACCAGGGCAGCCCAGCTCCACCACCAGCTGCCTCAGGGAGCAGCAGGGTGGTGACATCACCTCCCTAACACTTGGATGTGCCTCTGATGTAAAACATTCTTGTGGCCTTGACACAATGACAGATATACCTCTGAGTATTCTTCCAGTTACTCTGTAATTTATATAATCTAGTGCCATGTGGCATTTATCTTTAAAAGGGGTTTTAGATCCCGCTAAAAGATCTCCATGAAGTGCACTTATTAGAATGAAAAATAGCCACTTATAAAATGAGTTACTATTTGTATGGGTGAGAAAATAATAGCTATCAGAGAAGCTGAGGTATTCTTTCCTCTAACACAGATTTTAGGGCTGCACTATGCTGCAAACCACATCCATATGCCTCCTTCTTTAAAGATACACAGCATTTATGTTTCTTCTAAAAAAACACTTCGCAGATACTATCGAAGTATTTTCAGGCTCTAATAAAGTGTTTTAAGAACTGGCATAGCTCTGCTTATAACAATGTCTTAAACATACAAATTACCCCATTCACATGGCCATCTGTGATATCTTAATGCAAATACAGAAAAGAAAAAAGTAACTTCAAAAGATTTATGCCCTTAGATTTCTCCATTTTCATTTCTCCTAATTTTTGATCAGACATTTACAGAAAAAGTTCTGCAGCATAAATCAATGGGAAATAGCTCTAAATTTTATCTGGTAGCTGTAGCTGAAGTCATCCAAGGGATGTAGGTAGTTTTGAATGGATTTGAGATGCTTTTTGTGAAGGTTGTGATAGAACATTTGAATACATTATTTCAGTAACAGTTTACATGGACAACTGACGATTCAAAAATCTGTCCAACCATTAAAATATTTGTAAGAAGAAGGCAAGCCTGTTAAATTATTCTTGATTTTAGTAACTCACAGTGGCATGCTAAGGTTATTTTAAATCATTTATTAATGTAATTTATTTGACAAGTAAGCTGAGAGGCACTTGTCTTTGTCGTAGAAGCTACTTTATAAAAAATAAATCTCCTCTTCACCTCTTCCTTGCAAACATTTGTGACTCCGATATCATCTATGTCTCTATACTGATCTGTATATATTTTGGAACACCGTAGTGACTAGCATTAGATTATAAAATCAATTCCTCCATCTACCATGATGCTAAATAAAGTTCCTTTCTAAAGCTCCAGTATTTCTTAGACTGCTTTTCAAGACTTAATTTTGCAAATATTATTTTGAAGAGGTAAGAGTTGGAAACTTAGGAGTTACAATAATAAATATGTACATTTCTAACCAGTATGACTGATTTAGCATTTTCTTGTAGGGTCTTACACTCCCCAAACATGAAGAAACTGTATATATGTGGGTGACTGGAAACCTGGCTGATACCAACATTTTGACTACAATGCTCAAAAATAGGAACTTCTGATTTTTTTCTTGTATCTGCAAGCACATAAGAAGAAAACCATTTAAAAATGTGAGTATGCTGAATATATGAAGAGAGGTTTAAATATTTATGATGTTATAAAATAACCTTATGTCACAGAAAATGTTTTATTAGAACTTTATGGCTTTATTTAAATTCTCTGAAGTTCCTTTCAATAAGGCAAATCCTATCCTGAGATTCAATTAATTTAATTCCTAGTCAAGAATTCTCTGAAACCAACAGATGTTCGTACTGAACAAAACCTGAATAGCAATTGAATAAAAGCTCCAGGAGGCATCCCACTACTTATGAGGTCCCAGATCAACCTGTCACTTCCCAGCAGCTTTTAGTTCCACATACATCTAGCTTCTGAAACTGGCCTGCTTTGCTGTCAGCTGCTCTCTCCCAATGTCTGCAGAGGAAGGTGACTTGCATTCATTTTTAAGAGAAGCTAAACCTCATTGCTCTGCTCCTGGAGCTTGGACATGAGGCAGGGCTGAGGACAAGGGCCCTGAGGCACCTCAGGGCAGTGGGGAGGCTGCATGACTAGGAAGCAGTGGCCACAGCCCCAAAGGCAGATAAAAAGGTAGTAAAACAAATGTATAGCTGGAGTATATCTGCAAAGTAATCGTACTTCTCCAAGTGTTTTATAGCACTGCCTGGCTTCCCAGGTATCACCCTTTGTTAATTAAAGAAATGCTTTACAACAGAAGAGCTGTCACAGATGATATAATTGCTATCACTTTGATATCTTAATTAAATTATGCTGCAGGCTATAAGTCCTTCAGGACACCTTCATTTAAGATATGTTTGTCAGTCATCATCATGAAGGGGATCGTGCTTTTTCAATACCATGTATGCCATTAAAAAGCAGATTATATGCCCAAGATGGATTCCAAACTCAGTGTTTCTCATCCTGCGGTTCAGGAGACTGCCAAGCAATTTTCAGGTTGCTTTGGGGTTCAAAAGACACAACTATGTTGAATACCAGGGGTCTATGAAAAATATAGTTTGGTTACATTAACAAGATTCCTACGATCCCTTTCTCTGGGCTGCTGAATGTATTAATTATTCCTACTTGTTTACACATTGGTATTATAGTAGCATGTCCCTGAGCAGTCCAAGCCCAGTCTGTTTGAGGGACATTGCCCAAACAGGGATGAAGACAACCTATCTTGACAGCATTTTGATGTATCTATTTGTCAACTTTATTATTTTGTGGATGGCCACCTGCTCTTGTGTCACCATCATGATGACATGCACTGGTCTTAGCATAGCTCAGACGTTCATTTAGTTACTGTGTCTTTGAGAAGGGATGCAGAACAGCCACATCTTCTGCTCCTGAGTAAATGAGGGATAGGAAAATTCAGGAAGCAGTTCAAGGAATAGGATGACAGTTAGACCTTATCTCTATTTGGTGCTGTTACTCTGGTGCTTGGGATGAACCGGACTTTCACATGTCCCTCTTGACAGCTACTAAAGGCCATGGGAATCTTTGCCTGGGTTTAAACTGAAGCAGTAGATTATGTGAATAGCAGAAACAGTCTGTAAGATTAAATTCTTCTACAGTAGAGAAAGCGTAACAGACACACCATGTTCAATAGGGGATACTGTGAGGGAAATAAGTCTCTTCATGATGAATAATTGTACAGGTTAAAAGAATGACAGCATTGCAATAAGCAGCATACCCTTCCAGTTATCTCAGATGAGGACTTCTCTCCCAACTACACTTTATTGTTTGGAATTATTTTATTATTGGACCTCACTTCATGTAAAATTAATTATTCCTTATTACATCCGCATTTAAAAAAACCCACCACCCCTCCAGTTACGAAGTATGACATTTAAAATAATTCATCAAGTGAGTTTTAATTAAATTAGGAATAGACAGAACGTTCTGCAAATAGAACTGCTGCTTTGAGAGCAGGCTGCAGCATGCTGCCTGCATGGCCTTAGCAGAACAGGCAGTAATGATGCCTGCGGAAGCTAGACTTTGGAAACAAAATTCTTCTGAACCGGTAAAATACCAAGAATAATAATTGCATGTGAGCATGACCCCATAAGAAAATATGCCATTCATCCTTATAAACAGCACCCCAGACTCCAGTCTCCTTAGTAGTTTCATGCTTTGTACTTTTAAAATACTTCTTTAAAGGGCAGCAACAGTAGAAGTTAAGTCAATGGTGAGAAGGCTGCATGAAGGATTTATTTTAGGGTTTGAATCTTTAGTAGACCAGATGAGTAAGAAGGGCTGGGTAAGGTTTACTTAATTTTTGCAATAACCCAAAGCAACTCAAATGCTTGCAAAGACAATACATCTCCCTTCTTTCAGTACAGTTGCTTTTTCAGGGTTAGAGAAGCCTCAGGTTTTTAATCCCTCTTACATGATACAATGTAGAAGAAGGTACGTACAAAGCAGATTTTGTGCTATGTCCTTCAACTACTCCAGAGCTCGAGGGGACATCATCTTTAGACTCCTGGAGGTTATCAACAGTGGCTGAATAAAACCTCTGGAAAAATATGTATCTGCCCTTCAGTGCTGAGAAGATCTAGTTGTAATCTGGATGCTATTGCTTACATTCTCACCTTTAATGAAATGTTATGGGAAATATGTCTAAGTGAAAACAACTTTTGTGACTTTGTTACAGCTACAGTAGACCAAAAAATTAGGAAATGGAATCCTCAAACACATTAGGTTTTCCTGCAAGGTCTTCACTCAAAATAAATTTTATCTGAAAAATGCATGAAGACTTCAGAAGCTGAAGATTTTGATATTCAAATACATGTAAACCAAGTTATGTTTTGGTTCACTGGCCAATCACAACTGATGCTGGTACCATTATTGAAATTCTGACTGAAAGTTTCAGACAGGGGAGCGGCACTCAGGCAATGTTTTTCACAGGAGGCATCTACTGACAATTGCTGTTGCAAACTGTCTGTCCAGAGAATAAAATGTGAATTCTCTGTTCACAGCTTTACTTTCCAAAGTAGCCCCTCTGAAGTCACTCCAACTATATCTGAGAGCTGATTGTGTGAACCACATGTGATACTGTATAAATGGGATCAGTGATGGGAGAGCCTGCTTACAGGAACCTGTCTCTAAGGCACTGTGGTCCTTACTCCTGCATTTCTACAGGTAGGCTGTGGGGTGTGTCCTTGCTCCAGACAGTAATCTGAAAAGAAAGTCAATGGGAAACACACAAAAAAAAAAAAAAAAAGAAAAAGAGAGCATAACTAAATTCTGAAACAAGTTAGTGACGACTGTTTGCAACACCGGATAAAACTGAAATAGAGGTGATAATGGCATGAAACAGGAAAGGAGGAGTGTGAAGAATTGAAGTCAATGGAAAAAATGGCAAAAAAACAATTGAAGTTTAAAAAATACTTCTTCTTGTTTTCCTTCTCCTTAATTCTCAATTACTTCAGGCCATCCCCCTGAAGATAAAGGCTATGAAGCCACAGCCATGTCTTCCTTTCCTAAATAGTAAGGTGATGCTGGGAGCCCTGAGGTTCCTCTTGCAAATTAAGGATGGTGAAGGTGTGCTCTTAATGCAGTCCTGCTTATTTGCTATGAGTATGCAGAAGGTCACACTTACAAGGCACCATGAGCACACTACCCAGAGGTAGTTTACTTATTCACTGGGAGAGGCATCTTTCCAAACAAGGTTCTGCCTAAAAAGTACCTTTCCCCACTATTATTTTTTTTTTGCCCTCTTCCTGGTTTTCTCAGGTAGTTGGCTATGGTTTCTTTCCTTCATCTAGAACTCCGTACCACAGCAAAACATACCTGTGGCAACCGCTCCTTAGAACTCTGCTTCTGACCAGTCATGCCCATAGTATTCTGGGCATGGTCCCAATTCCAGGAGTTAATGCCCCCAGAACCATCATAATCAGCAACAAAATGCACAGCATTTCACCCATTCTTAGTCCTTAGCATGGAAATACTCCAATGGGAAAATTAGGGAACAACTCAATAATGCCCATCTATGCCAGTGAGAATCTAGCCTGTGTTGGTAACATTAGCACTCAAAGTGCAGGGGAATAGGACCACACATGACTTGGAGTTCTCAGAGGTCTTCGCTCTTCATTCCTTCTTTTTTTTGTTTAATATGTACTAACATAGTCCAAATAGCATAACTACATTCATGCACTGAAAATTACACCTTCATTTTGCTGTGTATGAGGCAAAGAACAGGATGTCCAGTCTGAAGGCAGCAGCTGCAGCCTATCTACAGTGAGGAACTTTAGACACAAGAAGAAAAGCACAGGAAAATGAAAGGTCACTGTCTTAAGGTGGATAAAGAAAATGGAACGGAAAAGTGCCAGATTACAAAAGAAGTGAATTATCATTAAGTCATTTTCCCTGCTGCCTAATTTCCCCTCATTCCTCCATCTTAGTGGACATTATGCTAAATGACAAAAGAAGTGGTAAAGACCAGAACAAGAACTTGCTATGCAGAACAGCCAGGAGTGCAGTGTTGTAATGGTTCACATTTGCCTTTATCCTTCACCAAGCCCAAGGATGTCCCCTAATCTGACTTGCATTTATTCTTGAATTCCAAAAAGAAAGTGGATGTGTGTAAAAATCCCTGTGAAATCTTCCGGATACCAACTGGAACATTGTGCTTGCTTTTTCCCTCCCCCCACCAGGAAGCTCCGTATTTCCATTTCTGTCTCAAAGCTACCAGTTTCTGGGAGAAACATCAAGCAATTCATTTGGTTTGCCTGCAAAGTCTAGGTCACTCTGTTGTCATATGATAAGATTCAAGGCACTGGAACTTAACTTTCAGCAAACTGTGAGATGGATACACCAAGAATTCAGGTGGGCTCTTTTGTAATTTGCCTCATCTACACAGATCTCCCACCCGGCATTTTTCTGCATGCTTTTTAATTTCTTTTCCCTTACTGTAATTACAAGAGGTACATCCATGCCTAAGGCTATGTTCCTATCTCTTGACACAGGCACTTTAAAATAAATGTCTGCCTTCTGCATCCTTCTTTTTCTAGCTTGGTATTAATGCAGATGTATGTCGTGGCTTCTCAATGGGGCAGGTGTAGCTATCCTCACTTCTTAGTGGCCCTGCCTGCCCTTAGTGTGTTTGCAAATGTTGAAGCTTCAAAGATGTTTTCCCCACAGAAACCACAAGGTAAGTGTAACAAGTAATCAATCTTCTGAACAGCAATCAGGAAACCTCTTAACGAACATCCTACACAAACACAATAATTAATCTAAGCTATGGCCTGAATAGCAATTAATAGAGTCAGCTCCAAATGGTGTGCTTACTGTACTTGTTTCTTGGCTGTCACAGTTAGGTTGTTATATGCAATATAAACATATTGCTTTGTTTTGAAGAATACTAATTTCAGGAAGGAAAGGTGACACCAATGTTTTATGCAGATCAGGTTGTTCCTACGTGTACAGACTAAAGCAAAACACAATGTCAATGTCAAAGCAGAACACAAAGGATATATACACAGATGAAGTAAAAGAAACCCAAACCCCTAAACCTGACACAAAACATACAGCATGCCCAGTCTAACCACAAAGCCTCAGACAAGCAATTGTGGTCTGTGGTTGTGGAGAAGGAGCTGTGTTTGGGCACAGGTTCAATTTAGGCAGAGTATATGTAGCTTTCCTGCATTAATTAGGAGAATATCATCAGTAAATTTGCAGATTATACCAAGCTTGGGGCAGGTGTTCATCTGTTAGAGGGTAGGAGAGCTCTGCAGAGGGACCTTGACAGGCTGGACAGATGGGCAGAGTCCAACGGCATGAGATTTAACACATCCAAGTGCCAGGTTCTACACATTGGCCACAACAACCCCATGCAGTGCTACAGGCCGGGGTCAGAGTGGCTGGAGAGCGGCCAGGCAGAAAGGGACCTGTGGGTACTGGTTGATAGTAGGCTGAACATGAGACAGCAGTGTGCCCAGGTGGCCAAGAAGGCCAATGGCATCCTGGCCCATATCAGCAATAGTGTGCCCAGCAGGAGCAGGGAAGTCATTGTGCCCCTGTACTCAGCACTGGTCAGGCCACACCTTGAGTACTGTGTCCAGTACTCTGGGCACCTCAATTTAGGAAAGGAGTTGCTCGAACATGTCCAGAGAAGGGCAACAAAGCTGGTGAGGGGTTTGGAGCACAAGCCCTATGAGGAGAGGCTGAGGGAGCTGGGGTTGCTTAGCCTGGAGAAGAGGCTCAAAGGAGACCTTACTGCTCCCTGAAGGGAGGTTGTAGCCAGGTGGGGATTGGTCTCTTCTCTCAGGCAACCAGCACCAGAACAAGAGGACACAGTCTCAAGCTGCACCAGGGGAGGTTTAGGCTGGATGTTAGGAAAAAACTCTTCACAGAAAGAGTTATTGCCTATTGGAATGGGCTGCCCAGGGAGGTGGTGGAGTCACTGTCACTGGAGGTGTTTAGGAAGAGACTTGATGGGGTGCTTGGTGCCATGGCTTAGTTGATTAGATGGTGTTGAGAGATAGGTTGGACTTGATGATCTTGGATATCTTTTCCAACCTGGCTAATTCTATTCTATTCTATAGTATATGTCATTGTGAAAACCACAAGCTGATCATCAGCCTGTGTGAGTCAGCCTATTACCATTTTATTTATTTAGTCCAGATTAAGATGGGTAACAGTTTTTTCTTGAAACAATAAATTTTCGTCTCTGAATTAGTAACTTTACAAAATGAGTGAATTTTGAAAGTTTCATGCACTTTACATTCAAGTTGGGCAATAAAAGGAGGCAGGAAGGTTTCACTGACCAGTGGGCAGGCTGCAGACAGCTGTGCACAGTAATGTTTATATGGTGGAACTGCAGAATGTTTTACAAGTAGGAGCAAAAGTGTTTTGCTTAAGGATTAAAATAATGCTCCTGTCTTCCAGACACACTTCTAACAATCTTTTCTTTTACAGGGATTTTCTTTTTATGAATTCTAACTCTTACAATTAATACCAGAAATGCCTGAAGAAATGTGACCAAAAACAACCCTCTTCCTTGGACAAATAGATGTGTACCAGATATATTTAAGGATGTGATTTACTTCACACTGTTTGTTTACTTAGCTCTGCTGTCATTTCAAAATGATGGGGAAAGGAAAAAAAGGGAATTCCTTGCCTTCTCCCTGGTGATAACTCAAACTAGTTAAACTGGGCAGATGGTCCCTAGGAACTCTCAAGGAATGCTCAGCATTACATTTTTCTCAAATGACACTGGTGGACCATTAGGTCTATCACTTAAATTGTGCACATTATGCACATTACACCAGGTAGATGAATCGGCAGGGCTGCCCAAAGGATGGAAATCTGACAGGTAACCGTTGAACAGTTACGTGTCAAAAAATAAATCAATAGTTAATAATAACCTTGCTGGCACACAAAGAAAGAGGATGAGGAGTGACAGCAAAAGAAGGGAAAAAAGAACATTGAATAGGCTGGAGGGAGGAGTGGAATGCAAGAGCAGGAACATGCTAACAGTGGCTCATGAAATACCATAGCGCAACTAATAAAACTTAACATATATTTTATTGAAGAGTTTTCCTTTGCATTTTTCTGCTCTCCTCTGCGTCTCCTCATATAGCTCTTTTCACTTCCTCTACCATGCTTCAACACACAGCTCTGTTTTCCTTCTCCATATAGTGTGAAAAACCACCACACAACTCCCTAATTTCTCAGCCATTGAAAGAGCACCTGTTGCCATTTCCACAGTGGCCTACACTTCCTTTCCCTTTGCCAAAGGAGGAATCGGCAGCTCCCAAATTAAAATTTTGTTTTTTCGTCTTCTGTTCCACAGAAAATGTAACTTTTGGAAAGCAAGCCTCTTTATTCCCTCTGTCCTCCCCATCTCAGAACACTTCTGTTTCCTTTGGAGTTCTTTGTGGCCACTCTTATCAGTTAGTACCAGCAAGATCTCCTCCTGACTGCTGGGGACACAGTTCACATCCACATCTTGATGCCCAGGGGAGCCCAGCAGCCACACTGTCCTTAGACAGCCTCTGGGATCTTCTCCTCTGTGCTCAGAGGCATAAGGCAGGCAGATGGGCTCTCAGATGGTGACGAGGACAGCAAGGCACAAGATGTGCAGAAGTGTCCCTTGTAGAGAGTGAACAAGAACAGCCTGTGAAAGCGGGGGTCAGGCAGTCTCCAGTCGTGTTTTTAAGAGGACAGAAACTGTAGCTTGTCAATGAATTTGAGGTTTCAAAATGTGGGCTCTGATCTGGACATCAAACTGGAAACTGTGAATTTTTTATAGTTTTCTTGAAACAAAATTTCCATTAATAATTTTGTACCTAGTATAGAAGTTGTTCAAAATGTTGGAACAAAACACTTTAGGAATTTAAAGATATTTTTTTGGAGGGCACATTGTCCTGAAGGGACAAAAGCCTCCAAAATGCCCTGAACCAGACAGTGGAGCAGAAGCCAGGAGGTCTGGGTTTTCAGGAGATTGCCCACATTACCCAGGCTTGTCCAAACATGCCCTGGGGTCCAAGTGGGCCAGGTGTTTGAGCCTTTGGCCATGTTTGGAGAATACTGATTCTATAGATTAAAATATCAGGTTTCCATCTCTTAATCTTTGTTGTCACCGGTCATCATTAAATACTAACCCAAAGACTGAGTGCCTTGCCGTGTCCAAGATGTGAGAGAAGCCACAAGCCTTAACCCTGCAAGCCCGAGAAGCCAAGCCTTGCTTGCCTTCCAACTTGGAATCCGAGCTGTACTTCAGTTTTCCCAGAAAGACTGCAAGGTGTCTCGCTGACAAGTGTTGTAAAGCCCAGGAGCAGACAGATGTGTCTTGCTGGGCCAAGAGATGAACCCTGGAGAAGCCAAGACCCTGGGACAGTTTTGTTTTATTGGAAGAAGCAATGAGCACCACTGCAAAGATTGCAGCTGGAAGAACCTCTCCAAAACAGGCAAAGCTACAAAGCTGACAAGCCCTGCAAGCCTCGGCAGCAACCACTTTTCTACAAAGCTTTCAGCTATCAAGCCTTTGGGGATAAACCCTTTATGTGCTACAGCAACAAGCTGCAGAAGCCAACAGAAAGTGAAACTCTGTTCCTGCAGCTTTCGTGTGTTCAATACCATTTTGGTTTTGTTTAAATCCCCACCTGTGCAGCGTGGTACCAAGATCTGTGGTTTATAAACCTTGTGACTGAATGTACTGGACTAAAGTGATTTGCAGTGAGTAATTGTGGCAGTTTAGGCTGGGTCCCTCCTGTTCCTGCCACATACCTTATGCCTCTGGTGTCCTGAGGGTCCAACCCAGGAAACAGCATATTTAATACCCATAAATCCTGCACCCTATAAATCCATCTGCAAAGTCATTCTCTTCCTCTTTCTTCCCTCTTTGCTCCCGTGGGAGATGCTTCCTATCTGGTAATGGTGGGGGAGTATCTCAAGGCCTCTTAGGCCTGGCTAGGAGAAGGTGTGTGTGTGGGCAGTCTCAGACCTACCTGTCCTGAGACTAGCCTAGCTGGGGGCGGGGGGGGGGGAAAGAAAGAGCCCTGGGGATTTTGGGTATACCCTCAGGCAGGGAAAAGGGAAGTGATGGGAGGCCTTTGGGTGTGCTAGAGGGGATTCTGTATGCTTTGGGATTCTTCTGTCACTATGCTTGTAGCTTCTGTAAAACACCTGCTGTCTTTTCAACTTTCCGTTACTTTTGCAATCCATTTGTGTGAGTGTCATTCTTTTGCCCCTGTCAGGGGCATGAGAGGATCTGCATGGCATCACACCAGGACAGTAATTTATGAAATTTGATTTTTATAAGCATCTGTTAAAAGGTCTGTTGCCCTAGAGAATTCTAGAGTTCCCTCCCTTGTGGGCAAAGCCAGCATGTTGCCCATGTTCTTCTTTTTTCTTTGCAGTTTAAATTACTGTTTGTTGTTTCTGGGGTTTTTTTGCTAGTATTGTTTAAATTGTTAACATGTTCCTGCTGCTGAGGTATCTGTTCCACAACTGAGTATTTCAAACCAGTAAATAGGTTTTATTAATATTTGCTGCAGGATGTTTTTATTAATAATGTTATTAATATTTTTACCAATCATTCCACCTATTCAATATTAATAATAACCATACATACATAACATGCATTGATAAAAGAAATAGGATACAGAGAAAGGAGGAATGAAGCAAGGAATGGCACCGCTGGACACACTACAACTTTGACTTGTGAGATTGTCATAGTTGTGGCAAAATCAACCTGACACTTTATTTCAGTAGAGAACATGTGCTATTATGAAAAAAAACAACACACCGCTCAAAGAGATCCACAGGGTATCTCTGACCGCTTCAGTTGCCATGGTATAAATGAGTAGATGAAGTATGTTAAGGCTGTTCCTGCTGAAATGTAAAACTCAAGTGCTGAGAAGCTAGCCAAGATGTATGAAAGCATACCAGCTGGGCTGGGACAGGAAAGAAGGAAGGTCAGGAACTCTGAAAAGAACGAGGATCAATACAGAAGTCTTGAGAGAAATGAATGCGAGTCCTACAGAGAAATAGAAAACTACCTTAGGTGAACAGTCAGAAACAGTTGCCTGTTCTAAAAATAACAGTGTTTGCTCTTTTGCTCATTTCTTTTTTCTTTTTTTCCTTCTAATTCCCTTTCCTTCTCTGAGTTTCCTTGATTGATAACAGAAAAAAAAAAAAAGTTGTTTTCTTTCTTTTTGCCTGTATGGGCTATTGCAAAACTGCTGAAATCTGGCAAGAGCAAAAAAGCTGGGAAAATAAAATAGTTAAAATGTTAAAGAATATTCAGCAGCCAGGAAGCTGACTCAAAACTTCAGGTAACGAGTTCATGCAGATGTCAACTTAAAGTTCAGATGGATCAACATTTCAAGTGAATTTTCTGCAGCTTTTTAGGAGAACGATAAGAAAGAAGGCAATAAAAATGGCAAAAAACTTTCAAGCGTGCTTTGGGCATGATCTGCCCAAAGCCTAGATTTTGTCTTTCTATGACTTTCTCAAATAGAAATTGTTTAGCAAGGGAAATCAGTGATAAACTCCACTAACTAATAATCTTCCCCTCTGAAGAATGGCTTGCTTTCTTTCTACTTAGGCATCAAGGAAGAGCTCTAGCACCACTCCTGGGCTGGGTGCAAGATGCAGAAAGCAGGAGAGGAAGCACAAAGACCACCCCACCTCATGCTCTGCTCTCCCACGTCTCTCTTCTTCCTGAAGCTCAAGATTGGTCTAAATGCTTTGACAACCCTTACCATGGTAGGCCCTGTATCACTGGGACTGTTAGCAGCTTCCAAAAAATACTCATGTTCCTAGAGAAAATGAGAGGAAATCTGAACTAATTCTGCTGAAGCCACTGATGTTAGTCTGTATTTAACTCGTGCAAATCAAGAACAGAGCATGGACCTGGACAGCTAGAAAATAGTAATCACTGTACAAAAGGAAGCATCATGTAAAATGAAGATCTCTAAAGCCTCCTCATTCAAATCTCTAGCTCTAAGGAATCTTTGTATTTTCATCTTAGTTCCAGCTATGATGTGCAATGAGATATAATGCATGCTAAAGACCTCAGCTATCAATTAGTAATAGGCAGGAATGAAAGATGAATATCTAATGTATGACTGATACAGTCTCCAGTGAGAATGGTTGGGTATTTTAAGTGTGTGCCTGCATTTCTGGGGAAGACACAGTGAGCTGCTTGATGCCCACAGCAGTTGGCACTGAACAGTTGGCAGCTTCTTCATCTCCCTCTCAGGAGAGTGTCTGCTTTACACCAGGGTTTGGTTTCATGTTTAAATCTTGTACAGAACCTGCCATGGAGAATGACACTGATGGTTGGGGAAGAAACATTCAGCAAAGGCACCCATGTCAAACGTGATAAGAAAGAAATTTTGCCTGTGTGGTTAAAGTGACTGTTCAGAAATAGGTCAAACCCAGTGTGGTTTGGTCACCTGTGATTTGGTGAAGTCTGGTGGGGCTATATGCCCACTTGCACAAGCACAAATTCCTGCTCCACAGCTCCCCATAGCCTATCTCCATCCCTGGATGTCCCCCTGGCAGAGACACAGCAAGCAGGGCGGCTCTCCATATACCCTGTTCTTATCAAGTATCTTTGTTCAGAGACAGCTATATCTAAGGCTTAATGCTCTGAAGATGTGAATGCAAGTGTGTATCATAGACCTGCTGAGAATCTAAACCTTGAGGTACGTTAATATCTGAAGAGCTCACATCATGTTTAGACACCTGGCATGAAGACCAACAAAACTTTTCTATTAGAGAAGTTATTTTGATAAACAATTCTTTACAAAAAGCTAAAAGTCAGCAAAGACAGCATTCCTTAGATGTGTAACACCAGCTAATACATGCAGTACAAATATATCTATTATTTATTAGCCACCTAAAGCTCTATCGTTACCAGCAGCAAACCAGACTGAATCTTATCAGCAAAACTGCTTTGACACCAAACTGCTTTTCTGCCAGATAAAGTTTTCCTGGATTCTGCCAGGCTCTGCAGTAACTGGAGAAACACGCAGGATGGTGTATAAGCTCTCCACAAACAAGCACACAGAGGCAGCCTGTGCTAACCATTGGAGCTGCTGGCACACTCTTTACCCTTCTCACCAACAGCTGTGAAAATATTCTTTTTTTCAAATCTGAAAAAAAAAAAAGGACCACAGTTTTATTTTTTTTCTCAAAAAGTTCCAGAAACAGTAATATGGCCTTTGGGGAGTGCTATAGAAAATGGGAGAGATAATGAGGCCTTTGAAACAATGGAGCAATGGGGAAACCGAACAGAATTTGTCAGTGAAAGATTCTTTTATGTAATCCATCACCCAGTTAAAACGTGTGCTTGCTGTCTTCAGGTCTAAACTGGCGATCGCTCTGTGGTGGGAGAGCAGCAGCAGTGCCTACTTGCAGTCTTTAACGGGGACACACAACTTGGGATATTTTGAGCTCGGCAATTTACATAAGCAAAGAGCCTAATCCTCTGCATGCAGGCCTCTGGAAGTGATGGAGAAAGCAGGGAAGGAAATGAAGGAATTGCCTGACTCTCACATGCCCCTATGGCTCCTGCACAGAAAAGAAACAAACGGAAGATAAAGCAGTGTGTGCCACCAGCCAGGTGGCTAGCACAGTGCCACTGGCTTGCTGGGGCACTGCCAGCCAGCTCCCCTGCTTGGTGATCAAATGAAAGACCCCGATAGTATTGGGGTTTTCTTAAATCTGTGCTTTTTCTTCTCTGACAGCCTAACACACCTTTTGAGAATTGTTTTGGAAACTGTACCTCACACACTTGAGGATTTTTAAGCACAGTTTGTGGAATTTGGTGGCAGTTAATGGAAACACCAAAGGTAACTAGATCTGGGTTAATGTGGATTGCCTTGGATTGCAGTTTTGCACCAAAATACAATTGCACCAAAACCTTAAGAGTTAAGCTTGTAAAAAACCTACATATTACAGGTACAGAGCATCAACAGCAAAAGTAAAAGTCTGAGCCTCAGTAACAGGGATGTGGCAAACTCACATCTTGGTGGAGCATCAACTACAAAACCCTTGCTCCACTTTTCCCTCCTGAGCAACCCAAGCTCAGATACCACTGAGGGGCTGTCTTCAGCCAGCAAAGCAGCTGCAACCCTGTCACCAGGTTTGACATCCCTGTTATCCCTGGGGCATAAAAGGGCTATTCCTATCAATGTTTTGGTGCTGAGATTATTTGTGAAGGAAATTCTAGGAGAAAGCAGGTGCATTATGTATCACACTATTTAGTTAAAGCTCTTTGTCCTACACCTGATGTGACTTATCCTCTTAAATCTACAGATGAACACATCTGAGAGCACCCTACTTAATGTTCTGCATTACATGAAAAGAAATCCCCAGTCCCCCAGGAACTTTGTGTGTCACATCAGTGTAGTCCAGATCACTGTTTTTCTCTTGAATAGATGTAATTTCCATGCAGCTAATCAAGGTTACTCTTATTCACAAATTCTGGTTTTCTGATGGGAAGTCTCAGTTGAGAGTGAAGCATTATTGTGTCAGACACTGTATAATCCATTTAGCACTGTGGAGATAGAGCCATAAAGAACCATGAGAAACCCACTAGAGGCACTTGTAATGGAGTGATAGGGAAATACCGTGCAGTTTGCTAAAAGCAGTTTGCAATCTAGCAAGAACCAGGAAAAAAAAAATAATTTCTGGACACCAACTGATGATGCAGGTCAATATTAAGACTGAAATTAGAAGTCTTGGGAGCTCTTAACTTTAATGAAAAGCAAGGTATTGCCTGAACCTGCCAGCCCCTGAATTGCTAACTTCTCTCTGTAAGGATTACAGTCTGCCTGGTGAGGTTTCTGTTCTGCATTTTTTTGGGGTCACAGCCCACTTGTAAGAAATAAAATGTATTAAGTACAAAACTGATATTCATTATAAAATGCACAAAGCCAGAAAGTACGTTTCTCTATTTGAAATGTATATATTTAATTTCCCTCCTTGGTTTCTCAAAGCAACTGCAGTGTGATATTACTGCAATATCTGGTGGATGTGTTAGACTAAACGGAAAGCGCGCAAAGAGGAATCAGTAAAAAATACGGCAAACGGTATATGATTTTGCAAAAGATCTATTAAGGTTTTAAATACTTCCACACCACACCTATTAAATATAGCTGGTTGACCATGTGTATGAAACACAATGTAGAGCATTTGATGATTTTAATTAAAACGGGGAGCACAGTAAATTAAATAAAGAATTAATACTATTTTCCAATCTCAAGATGAAATGATGCATCTGCTCAAAATTACTAGTGCTCACACTGACAGGAAGTTTTCTGTACAGTCTATAGCTGTCATCTTCCAGAAAAGTCAGAGTCCTCTGGGAATCAGAAATACTTCATGCTTTTCAAATCCTTATGAATCCACTATGAAAAGGCATCGTAGCACAGCAGTATGCTTAGAAAAACATCTCACAACTAGTATGCCTTTTAAATGCTGACAAAATGTATATTTCACAGTAATAAAAACCAAATTCAGTGCACTTTTTCTTTGGTCCTTATGGTGACACTATTAAACAAGTAAGTATAGCACCTCTCAGATTTATCTGTGCTTGGTTATTTGCATGAATTTTAGCCAATCACTGCTAAAGACAGAACCGCCAAATTACTACCAATTAAGTACCAAGTAAAAAATTAGGGGATTTTTTTTCCTCTCTATTTTTTTCCCTCCCCCTCATCATCTATCCATTGGAGAGTACTTTGGATGTGGTTCATTTCACTGCTGCCAGCACAGGTCTGCCCGTACATTAGTCAGACTGCTACTCTTGCACAGGGTGTCAGAAACAAAAAATGTGAAATGAACACGGAAAAAAAAAAGCTTTACTGTAAGAGTAAATCGCTGGGAGGATTATGTAGGCACCATAGCTAAAACCATTTTTGCCTTTTAAAAAAAAGATAATGTTTCAATTTGATAGTGTCACTTCAAAACAAACAAAGCAAGCTAACATTTCCTTGTAGAAAGCAGTAATTTCTTAAGAGACTAGTCTTTTTATTCAGATGTTGCTTTTTCAGAGCTGGAATAATTCATAGCAGAGAGATAATGTGTTGAAAGGTGTATGTTTGTTAGCAGTAAATAGTGGTAAATACAAACCTCCCTCTCTCTGCTCTGCCATTTATATAGCAGAGCTGCCTGGGCTGCAGCTCCTCTGTCCAAGAATACATTAGCAATTCATCAAGAGAGCAAATGTCATTTTACATGGGAAGCACAGGGAATTATTTTGCATTTGATTTCCAGCTCTGATAGCATTATTATTGATTTAAATATTCTCCAGCATAACATGCTCTACACACAAAAGATCACTGTATTTTGGAACTGCCAATCACAGTAATCCTGAATTGCCCAAGTACTGATGGCTTTAACAAAATTGAATATACACCCCACCAAGGTCAGACTTCTAGCCTGTTAACTAATGAACTTCATCAGAAGCTCCCAGACTAAAACATAATTTCTGAAATTTCTAAGAATGCAATCCTAAAATAGCTTTATTTGTATACTGAAAAAAGCCAGGTATCCTTTACTGTGAAAATCTGGTTTAGATAAAAGTAGTGAAAATGAGGAAGGAAATGGTTCCCTGTATGGCCTGTCTCAAGTAAGGAACAGCCCAGGTAGGTCAGCACAGAGTCATCGTGCACAATCACAGCTCAGCCTCCCTGAGGGAGAGAGATCAGACCACCACAGGAACACAAATTGCTCCTGCCTCCATTAAAAACTGCCATTTTATGGAGAAAACCAAGCAGGTAGAGAAGAACTGTGATCATTTTGTCATAAAGTGCATTCTTTAAAACGCAAGTTTGTGCTCGGCTGCAGCTCTGGGTGTACAGCTGGAAGTCACCCAGGTGCTGGGACTCCTGGACCATAAGAAAGTTGTACCTCTGATGTCTCTGACAGAAACCATGCATCTCAGACCTCACACAACATGACTTGTGGTAGAAGGTGCCTGTGGTACATGGCCATAGCATCTCTGGGGACTGGCTGCTGTGGGTTGGGCAGTCGAATGTACAGGAGTTACTACCAATATGAATGGTCCATAAGAAAGAGCAATTTGCAAGTGCACAGAATGGGCTTCTCAAATTGCCTCAGAAAGCTTACAGTGTTGCAGAAAACGAGGACTCATGGATAGCCTTTGGTCCTCTTGAAGAATAAACAACATAAGTCATTGCCTGGACATGAAAGAGACTTGGCATAAGACTAGGCCACAAAACAGTTTTGACAGTGGTTAGCAAGATGTCCAGAAGAAAGATGGGTATTTTTTTCTGCATCTAGTGAAACACTATATTCTGCTGTGAGAGGGACAGGCAGGGCCAGAGCTTGCAGCAATTTAAGACTGGATTTAAATCAACACAGCTGCTGAAGGAACTGGGAAAGGAAACAAAAAGATCTCACAGCTCCATGTGGACATAGGTGAGAAGGCCAGTTGGGACATTCCCAAAACAGCAAGATAAAACAAGTGAGGGTGACAACTTGGTATGAGAAAGCACGTTTACTTTTCCATGGTTAGTCTCTAACTATCTATTGAAGATAGAGAAGAAGTGATGCTGAAGGAATCTGATCCCTCTCTCTGTAAATACCAAAGCAACAAGCACACAGAATTAAACAGAGAAGAAACTTTGTTTAGATAAATGCACCCATCCAAAACCAACAGACATGACTGCTGGAGTCAGACACGATGACACTTCCAGCTCACAAAGGGATTTGACATCTACTCCCCAGTGATTCTGGATGGAGGGATGTAAGTCACAGCCCTTCCCTGGAGGTCAGAATTGGCAGACTTACTTGCTTCAATGCAAAATTCATCATCTTAACTGCCCATCCTGGTGGCTGCAGTTCAAGTTAAATCAGGAGACCGCAGGCTGAAGTGGAGGGGGAGTTTCCTCTGTGGACTCTGCTGAGGGGAAATGGGCAATAACCACAGCAAGGATGAAGAGGAGGAGATGGCATCAAAGCAAGTGCTGTCTTGAACCAGTAGGAAGGACCAGGAGAGAGCACAATAGCAACAAATACTCTTAAGATTACCACCTCTCATCCAGATGCTTCACAGATCAACTTTCTGTGTGTCTAGGTTCCATTCCTGGAAGTGATGGAGTCTATCTTGCTTTTATCAGCAGTGGAGGAGGACTGTCATGTGAAGAGAAAAGAAGACAGGACACATACCAAACTGCAGACTATTGCTGTTTTCCAGCCCCTACTGACACAGCTTTGCCACATCTACCCATAGACAGGTTGCAATTATTTTCTGTTTTCTTTTATTATCGCTCAGCAAATTACAGTGGAAAAGTTTTGTTAATCAGAACGATCTTGTTTCTGCCACACTGGTAATTACACACAGAACTGCCTACATGCTATATAAAAATTCAGTGATCCCATACCTAGAAAAACACATGTATGTGGGCTAGGGAAAGAGTGGGTTGAGGACAGGTACAAATAGCATAGTTTAGTTAGCTTGTCTGAATGTTAAGCCTCAGTGTGTTATTCTAAGATACCTATTTATTTATGGGTTTGGATTCTTAACACATAAAATATGGACTTTTTTAAAAAGAAAATGTAAGTATTCTTTACTGAGAAAACATCAAAATCCCACTTCAGCTATCCACAGATGACAGTGGATTTGCTCTGCTTGATTTAGTTTTTGAAGTTTTATCCACCTACATCTTTCTCAGGTGCTATTATTCTGCTTCTAGGTTCAAAATGTAAAGGGAGTATTATCCTTCTGAAAAGAGACACTTTTATAATCCTGTGTAATCTCAACACTAGACTTATAAAATCTTAAATTTAAAAAAGCAATACACAAATACACATTCCATCATATAAAACCACAATACTGATGGAATGCTCTATTTAAGTGTGGCTATTAAAGCATGACATTTTTTTCAACTCAACTATTTAGGTTGACTTCTTTTGATAGCCATGGGTGGAGCTTCTCCTTGCTGTGGACCCAGCTTTCAGGAATAAGGTGATAATTGGGGTAGATGATTCTTTAGTTGTAGACTCTTCACAAATGTAGCCAACTCAGGTTAGTGATGCTGGCTGCCTATTCACCTGATGGTGATTGCTTAAGTGAGCATTTCAAGGCTAGTCTGTGAGTATTACTAAAGTTCTAGAAGGCTGTGATGGTTTCTGGTCACTTCCAAGCAAGGAAAGCTTCAAATTACTCTTCCAGAATTTTATGAGCGTTAATCTGTGGATAGCATTTTATGGGTAAGCAGTATGTTTATTTCTAACCTTGTGGCTACCTGTAGAAATTGTTGTATGCCGACTTTTCATCTGTGTGTTGGTGTGTATGTTCTTGCTGAAGTGTTCTTAGCAAGCAGTGATGTAGGAGGCAAGTTGGTAGGAAAGGAACTGCTTGTTTGATGTGTTGTTGCTGGAGCTGATACTAAAGCTATGGGTCTATTCTGTGTGCTCTTGGTGGAAGTGCTTTGATTCAGTTATGCAGTACTGTTGGTTCTCAAGCTCCTAAAGCTGAAGGATCCTGAGGTTGTGTGCTGTGCCCCCTTAGTTCACCAGGGAAAGCTGCAGTGCAAGATGAAGGGCAAGGCTGACAGGTAGTCAACGGCAGCAGTAGTGTGCCTGAAGTGCTCAAATACTCTCAATCAGAATTTATCTTAGTAATCTAAAGTTAGTATGTAATCTAAAATTAGTATGTACCATAGAACACCCCCCCCACACACCCCCAAATTCTAACAATATGCATTTAAATTGCTTCCTAACAACACACTCAAAAATAAGTTCAAATAATATATTCCATATTGGTCAGAACTTACCCTGCTGCATAAAGGAAGACTAAGAGACTACACTTGACATCAGATGCTGTAGAAGCAGCTGGCTGCCACACCAACTTTTTTCCAAGATGTTAGAGGTACACAACTTTTCTAGTGAGTGATGTAAAATATCACTTATTAGAACTTTCTCAGAAAAGCCTCTTTCTATATAAATTTGAAAATGTCCAATTTGTATTTCACTTAAGCAGCAATACTTAGAAATTTAAGCTTTCAGGACTTTGATGCTTCCTAAACCATTTCAGATGTATTTTCTGTGGTAAACCAAAACCCTTTCAACTTAATTAAAAAACAACAACAAACAAATATAGAGACAATGCAACGTATATGGAGCAGAAACTTTTAATAGAGAGGGAAAAATACCACATTAAATGCGAAAAATAGGATGGAAACACTGGAAATACTGAGATGCAACTCCAGAAATAATTTTTGTACCCTCTCTTAAAATATATTTCTGCTTGTGTGACTTGCCATAGGACATAGCAGAAATAGGTAAGGCTCAAAATCAGGTGATGGAAGTGATTAGATGTCTGGGCTGACTACAGTAGGAAAAATGAGAGCTTGGTGTTGTTGAGGGACAAATACAGCAGCACAGTGTGGCTTGCACAATAGGAGTAAATGAAGTGCTCTATTTGTTCTTTTGCATGATGAAGTGAGACAAATCAGGGAAACAAAGGTAATGTACTGAAAATGTGCTACTGATGGAACTGTGTGATATGCTTAACTGAAAGCCTGAGCGTTGAGAGAAGGGTGAAATACACATGAAACAGAGATGGGAGGGAGCATCATTTAGGTCAAGGGAGATTCTGAATTTCTGTTGCCTATTGCAGAAGGCGGAATTAAGTACTGGAAGAGCAGAAAATGAGTATTTAAAACTTGAAAAGAGAGAAAAGTAATGACTCTGTTTCAAAAACTGTTTTCAACTCTCAAAAGGTCAAATTCAGCCCTAGAACAGCATGTACAAAGCACACACGAGCTGAATTTGGTTCTAGAAGTGTATGACTTTATCTTTCATCTCCAAGGTTTTAATGGGGGGGAGTCTGTTTTTTCTTTTTATTTTTAATGATTTTTAAAGCTTGGACTGAGTTGTTATTCTCAGCATAGTCCCATATGCTTTTATGTGACTACCGCATTTTATTTGTGCGTTTTAGTCAAATGCATTAGTCATGTATCACAGATGAACTTGTAAGGGATAACTTTGAAAGTAGGAGAATATTACAATATTATGAAAGGAAATCCAATTAAAATGACAAAAAGTTAATAAAGACATGGCATTAAGTAAAAAGCAAGAAAAACACATGCTCAGGGAGGGCACCGACTCTAAATGGAAGCAGGCAGTGAATATTGTCCTGAATTATTTTTTGCTCTGAGTATGTCCATTGCTATGGGCATTTGCAACTGAATTCAGTTTGTCTGTTCTACTTTGTCAAATACAGAGCAATCTGTTTTACACTCACTCCCTTTATTTCAACATTAAAAAAATTTAAATGCCCATTAGCAGCAATTGGAAAATACAAACCAACTTAAATAAAATAAGAAATTACTTCTCCTAACTAGGTATGGCAGACTTGATCATCCATTTGCATCAGTGCTACAGGACGGCCAGAGACGTGTAAAACACTAAAATGCAAAAAAGGCACAACTGCTACACAGTGCAGGCTCTAGTCTGTTCTCTTGGATGTGGGATGGACAATTACTTTCATGTGGCAGTGATGCTACAGGAGATGCAGAGCAGCTGTGGTTATGAATAACACTGAGCAGAGCTGTGGGGAGCACAGACTTTTCCACAAGCCCTGTGTAAGGGGCAACGGCATTGCTGCTTTGTCTCAGGAGCACAGCAGGCTCACTGCCACCTCCTCGCAAGTTGATGTAACCAGTTTGGTACCAAAAGATGTGTGCTGGCCTGTTTGAGCCCAGAAAGCCCCATGGATGCTACAAACACCTGTTCCTCCCCTAGCCCCAAGGTTGTGTATGCAGCAAATACATGGAGGTTGTGCCTCCGGTACTAGAAGCCCAGAGAGAAAATTGGAGAGACACATTTACATCCACTGGCAAAGCAGAGAAGCAGAAATGTGCAAGATTCTGGCTCCTAACTTGCACTGAAAAGTCAGAAAATGGCATCATTACAGCCTTATGTACAACATTGCCTGAGGAAGTGACCGCAGCCATTTGCACATCCCCAGGAAAATGAGAGATTATTTCAACATGGCCAAAAGACAAACTTCTGGAAAAAACCAAACTAAACCAAGACACAAACCAACAAACCCATAACATAAAACCCACCAACATGCATGAATCTCATTAAATGCTGCACTCGCTGAGGAGAACTGAGCTTTATGTGCAGAAGCCGTACCAGGCCTCAAATAAACATAATTTCTTTAACCCATGTACAGTTAAACTGGAAATTGTTATCCCCTATTTAGCCTAAATTTGGGGCAGCTCTTGGCGTGGGAAGGCTGCCTTTGGAAGCCTGCTGACCGTGTGTCGCCGCCTCTGTGGCGCGGTGATGCGATTTTGATTAGCGCGCGGCAGTGCGAGGGGGATGCTGATTGTAAAGAGCAGTCCCATCACCTGACCACAGCTCCGTGATGAAATCCCTGGCACAGATTAAAGAGGGGAAGGGCAATAACTCATGAGAAAAAGCAGGACTGTCTGCTTAATTACTTGAAAAATGTTTCAGCCACTACCTTTTTATGACACCTGGCGGGTATAAACATGTCCACAGTTTTAATTAATTTTACCTCCTCTTTCATTGCACCTGTATAGCCTGGAGAAATGGAATTCTAATGAAATTACAGTCAAGCATTTCCACCGGAGTTTGAAGCACGCTTTGGCAAGAATGAAAAAATGAAGCGTTTCCATGGGTTTAATTAGGGAGAGAATAGCGTACTTGGGGAAAAATACTTCCCTACAATTCTAATTATCCCAAATCAAGCCACAACCTAACTCCTTTCTCTTAATCCATATGACATTGCTTTTTGGTGTCCATTTTCATTTAAAAAGGTAATGTTGCAGACTTTTTCTGTGGGGCAAAGTGGAGTTAGGGTAAAAATCCCTCTCTTGGCATTTTCAAGGCAGCAACAGCATGAGCTTGCACCTTTGACCTTGCAGTCTCACAACTCTCATTTAAAACTGATGAGTGAGACCCTCAAATTGATCCTGCTGAAAACAACGCTTTTTATAAACATACCACTAATTGTCCAACATCCTAAAGTGCCAGCTCTGCAGGAAAAAAAAAAAAAGAAGGAAGCAGAGGTCTTTATCACTACTACTTTTTTTTTTTTTTTTGGGAAGGGGAAGAGAAAGAGGTTTGCCTGTATTTGGTATGCTAGGTAGGAGTTGCTCTCTTGTCAAATACAGCCTGAGTTTGTGCTGAAGCTTAAGAAGGTGGTACTTTGTATGTTCCCTCTTCCACATCACTCTAAAGAATAGTCATGCTTACACTGGTCTAAAGCAGATAAAATGAAGACAAAACCCTAAACAAAATGTTAGATCAAAATCTAATATTCTCTAATGCTTGCAAGTCAGCCACTGCATGTAACCCTTTGCACCTGAAATCTTTTAACCCTTTCTTAGATTAGCCTGTGAAATTGTGCATCTTGTACAGGAAGCAAGACCTTTAGGGGGGTGAGATTCTTGTGGATGAAATTAGGAGAAATGAAGGAAGCAGGATAAACACTAGGGGAAACGGGATCCAAAACGCGTACTTACAGTGCACAGCAATGTAGCACACAGGATCAGCACCTGGGCACCAGCCAGTATTGTCAGTGCTCCACAACACTGCTGATGAATACAGCGCAGACCTCTGGCTTGGCTAATGCTGACCAGAATACTTCCCATTAGCCCCAGCCAGGAGAACTCAAACCTTGTAAACTGGTGAGGAATGGTCTGAAGCTAGCTACTAAATTTCACTTTTCTCCCTGTCATTAAATCTCTCGTTCTGTGGACAGACACTGTATAGTAAATACAGCTCCAGTTTCTTGTAAACTCATTGACTGTTAATGTTTAGCAAGTTTATAGAGGGATTTAGATTGGTCTTATTTTATTCAATTAAGCACATTACGCTTGTTTTAATTTTTTGCTTCAAAGGCTTAGCATCTGGATGTTAAAGAATTAACAACTTGCTGGAAACATCATCCCAAGTATATAATACTTGCTTCAGCAATATTGTATGCTGTCCACACAGGGGAAAAGAAAGTATATGACAGTAGTTTGATGCAAAGCACCACAGCAAGAATGTGCAAGGTTTTCATCACTGTTTTTGGAGTCCTGTTGGACTCCATGTTTTTCCCTATCCAGGTATCAATTAGCATCACTGGAAAGATCTCAAAACATTCTCATGCATATGAAATTCTTTATTGTTAACATCATGAATGGTTTGAGACTATGATGGAAAGCAAGGAACCTGTACCAGTGCAGCCTGAGACTGCCAAATGACTTGGAGATAGGCATGTTTTTGAGCAGCACATTCTTAGGAAAACAAGTATCTGAATCCTTCCTACGTTTAAATGCCCTGAATAAAACCATGGTGAACCTGCAATGCTGAGGCAAGGGAAATCACAATATGTTTCTTGTTAGAAAAACAGTGAAACAACAGATCCAAATGATGTCTATTCCTTTGAGTATGTCACTCCTCCCAGTGCACGTCATCGCTGACCAGCCATTTTTTATCACAATAAAAGGCTGCTCCCTAGTGAGGTAGAAGACAACACAGAACTTGGCCCTTGGTGTTAGACTTGAGGTACCGGGGGAGGAGAAAGGGTTGCTGTAAGGCAGTTGATTAACAATAGAAGAGAGGCAGTAAGTTACAAATAGAAAACTAAGTCAAAAGTAGGGCTACAAGCAATAAAGGAACGCTAGAATTGCAGGAAGCATTTTGCAGAGACACTTAAAGTGAGCAGGATCTGCTGTACCTCCTGCCTGCCAGGTGGATTAATTTGGAAAGTCACACTTAGGCTAAATGTCTTTACACTGTATTTAGTTGCATAGAGCAGAGATCTGAGCTAGCTGTTAATCTGTTGTTTATATGTTCCTGTGACAGTTACAAACCTGATAACTCGGGTAGCAGCAGCCTAGCTTTGGCAGCCCAGTGCTCATCATGGGCTAATTGACCTTGCTGAGAGTGCACAAGCTCTGCCAGATGATTTAGGGCTTCCATGCTGCACCACTATCATATCTCTAGGATACGGTCTTATCCATCTTCCCACTTAAAACTCTCATTCAAGCTCTCGCCACACCATGTCTTGATTACAGCAGCAACCTTTCCTCTGGCCTTGACAAATGCAATCTTGCCCTGTCGATAACCATCCTGAATGCTGCTGCAAAGATCATTTTTCTAGCTTGTTGCTTTGGCCACCATGTGCTCCTGTTGCACTCCAGCACCAGCTCCCCCTTCTCCAACTCATCAACCATCAGCTGTTTGCTCTTGATTTCAAAACCCTTCACAGGCTGTTCTTGCCCCACTTATCATCTCACTTCAGAAGCCAATTCTTCCCTTGTATCACTGCCTGGTGATAGGAGCCTCCACTCCTTACTTGTTTCATGTTTATTCACTTACTACTACACAGGCACCCTCAAACTTTCTCCTGCGCTGCTTTTCACACTTGGGAGGAGCTCTCTACAAACATCATTAAAACGAGATCGTAAATCTCTTTTATCTGATCTCCTCTTTTTTGCAGTGATGACTAGAGAAAATGTCATACTAAACATTAATTGTGTGCTGTATTATGATTACTGCCAAGTCATGTTGCCTAGCATTGACCTCAGTTTGTCTTCTTTGGGTTCCACAACTTGCCCATACGTGTTGTCTCCTTAAAATGAGAGCCTGTGTCTGGGGTAAAGGATCATGCAGATGTTTGAGCAGCACCTAGCTAGGACAAGAAGGGCTCCTAAATAATATGGTTGTATATGTAATTTTTACAGCAGCACTATAGAAGCTGTTCAGTCAAGAGCTGACCAATTTAACCCCCATCTTCACTAAGCTTATGGAAATGAGGTCCCATTAAGCGCTGATGCAGAGTGTAACATTACCATCCACTTGACTTTCCCTGCAGACTCCCACGACTCTTTAGATGTGGCTACTGCCGGTGGTTGTGCTATTTTGATGTTCAGAGAACTCTGATTCCCTTGTGACAAAAAGATGAGAGGCATGGAAAGATTTTTAGACAAAGAATCTGAAAAGGGTGGACTGCTTAGCTGAAGGAGACGTGAAAGAAATAAGAAACACAGAGTCCCGCAGGAAGTATATTAAGTTGTTATAACAGCACCATCAACTAGTTTTTAAAAAAACTTATTGGAATGCTTTAGTTGTAACAGTAATCCTTTGAATTTAGCTGGCATGGCAAACATAAGAGCTCTTCCTTGAAAGCTACAACAGTGACTGACTTTAAAGAATTTTGTATGAAAGAAGGAACTTTCATGCTCTGAGATACAGTGTAGCCTCTAAAGCTCTAAAACCACACTTAATTCCTTTGAAAGTACCTTAAATGAACACTGAGGCAGTAAAAGAAACATCAGTAAGGTTTCCTGTAATTTTCATACAGATGTTTTCCTCTGAGAGAAGCCTTAGCAGCAATGTTCATTAGGACCTTGCACCCTCAGACATTTAGAAGCATTACAGTGCTGTGGGAAGTCACCAGCTCATCCCTGGAACAAGCTGAGAGAAGGTGGTGCTTGCTCCTGTCCACTGCATATTCCTGAAACACAGGGACTATTACAGGCACTTCAAAGGAACTGAAAGATCACAGTGTAAATCACATTGAGTCAGAAGTCTTCCAGTTTCAAAAAGTGTCCCTCTCATGCATTTGATCAACTACACAAATATTAAGTGCAATGAAAGTCATCAGAAACCACATATCTGCATTTCTCAGAAGCAGTCTTCCATCTTAACTCTCTGCTGCAGCTCATGGTAAGAAACTAGTGTGATCAGCCACCATTGTACATCTTGATTTCTGGCCCTTGTAACTTAGGTTAGTTCATACAGCTATAGGATTTCTGTCAGGCATCCCAGTTACACATGAGTCATTGCTCCAAAGACGGAACCAACTGTATGCACTTGCAGTTCTTCACATTTATCACAGCAAAACACCTACAAATGCTTTGGTCTGCTCTGAAGGGCAAGGAGCAGCACTGATTTACATGCTGCCAACTAAAAAGGAACATCAAAAGGAAGTATTTGAAACTTAAGATAATGCTGTTCTCAGCTGGCAAGACTTGTGGTTTGGATCTTTCTCAGATACATAGCCAACACTGAGCTAGCCGGCTGCATGAATCCCCCCACTTGTTTTATTTTTTTCTTCTCTGTTAAATCTGTGATTCGAATACAGATTTCAGTACTCAGGAATATGTGGATTTGAAAACTTTGAGAGACTTCCTGTCCATTAGCCATTGGCTGCTTTACAAAAAGAAAGCATAAAGATAGCCTTTTCCTCCTCCAACAGATGTAATCTCATGGCAGGGTTGTTCATGCTGTTTGAAAGAAAGCAGAATCCTTTTCTCTTGGAGTTGCTGAAATAGTGGTATCCCTCAGCAGAAACTGAGCATAAATTTGGAACTTAATTTGATTCAGCTTTTGGAATGTCACAAGTGAGGAATGAACATCTGAAGATCAGCTTTCTGTAATTAGTGAGGCATGTTAGAAGGGCTGGATCCCGTAAGGTCATCTGTGCAGCAAACAACTGTCTTCATAGTGTCAAAAGTACCCTAAGACCTGCACTTAGCATGACCTTCCAGGATGACAGTTTTATTTCAGTTGACATTCCTGAAACTTACATGAAACAGCTTCAAATTTTTAATTTAAGTTGCAGAAATTGTTACTTGGAGTTTATTCCCATATTTTAGCTTCCAGTTTATGCTCCTCACAAAGAAGAGGAAGACAAGTAGTCCTAAAAACCATTTAATCCTGATTAGGACTTGAAACAACTCTAGGCATAATTCATAGCATCCTAAAGGCTGCTCCAGTTTGTGTTTGTTTCACAAGTCCCAGCATACTGGCTGCACTGGCTGTCTGGAAGGGGTTTTCTCAGGTTCATTCCACATCCTCCAGCTGCTGGCATGGTCCATCTCCTGAATGTGCTTCTGAAATAGGGGAAGGATCAAAGAGCAGATGGCACCGAGCTGGCTTTGCCAATCCTCTGCCACTGGAGGAAATATTCTGTGCCAGTAAAAGATCTCTGCTCTGTCCTCAAGCCCGCTTTTTAACTATTTTGCACAGCCAAGGCAGCGTGGTGCATCTAAACCAGGTTTTAGGCAGATGCTTCCACAGTGACTTCAATGGACTTGCTCCAAACTCTCCCAGGTGAGGCTGAGGGTGCAGAGAAGCTCATGGCAGACAAATGAGTCACAGCAGTGCAGTAAATTCGTCAGGGATACTGCGGCAAGCCCCAAAAGAGGCAGAGGTCTAATATCTATTGAAGAGTGATGACAAAAATAAATGTTGAACAGCTGCTCTCCTCACTTTGCACTAGACAAGGACATTTTTAAGGGTAAATATTCTTTAGAATAATGCATTGTGCAGAAGCCTTTGGGTTAGTCACCACTTCTGTAACATGCTTCAGAAAAGCTAACCCCAGTTTTACTAAAGGGCTGTCCACAACCCTTTTTCTGAAGAAAATCATTAGGAAACCCACTCTCGATTTCAAAATATGAACAAAGTACTTTAACAAACTCCACAGTGGAGCGGGAGCAAGCTGCTGGGTGAGTGGTGACAAGGTGTTTCATAATCGAGGATCTGCAAACCCTTGCTGACAGCAAGATCAGCACAGCGGGACCAGCGTTCAAGGAAAGATATTTTAAGTCTGGCAGAAATGTTACAGCTCTTCTACAACCCGAATCATCACAGAATTGGTTACAGCAATTTTTATTTCTGAAGGGCAGCATCTGGCCTATTTGGCACACTTAATTTCAAATGTGTATTTTTCAAAGCAAAAATCATAACAAAAGTATATAACTCAAACTGGCAGAACACTATACTTTGGATGACATTTTGCAGTCAATAACAATTTAACATAGCATAAACTCCACTTCTGCTGTGCTTCAGCCTGATGCAATCCAGAAAACCATCACACAGTTTAGAAATGCTAAAAGACTGTTTAAAAGCAGCTGTACTATCAGGCTCTGCTGCTCTTACAGGAGCAGTAGTTTCTGTGATGTTATTAGTGCCTGGTTTCGGTGTTTGATATTCACTGTAAATGGCTCAGAACATGAAATCATAAGGCAATGTGAAGAGTAGCATCTTGGTTACAGCACTGCAAAATTTATGCCATAGTTTTTGTCTGTTTCCAAAATAAGAAACTAAAACTGTGGAAACGTTGTAGCAGACTTGTACCAGATACACTGCAGTTAGTGGGAGTTTAACTTGTGTCCCCATTCGTATGGAAAAATCCATCCTGGGGCTCAGCTTGACCCTGCTTTGTGCAGGACTGAGTCCTGCTTCATTACTCCTTGCTGCCCCCTCTGGTTTGCAGTTGGTGTCACTTGCACTTTCTTGTCCTCTCACGAACGGTTCAGGCATACTCTGGGCACATCTCAGAATGCTAAGCTGTGCCTGAGATGCGCAGCCCAGTACCAGCTGCTTTTGTTTGTCCTCTAGTACCATGATATTCCTCCACTTGGTACATTCTGGAAAAATCTGGGTAGCCCCCACACTGTGTCTGGGAATGGCCAGACCCTGGGATATGTATGCACACTGTGGACTGGAGAAAAGCCAGATGGGCTAATTCCTCATTTTCATCATTGTACTTAAGCTTCTTCCTAACAATATTTTGACCTGGGTAGAGGAGAGGAGCCATATGGTATCTTGTGCCCCTGACAACAACTGCTATTAGTGCAATCAGTGCACTACCAAGGTGATTTGTTTACATTCAGCTGTGTCACTAACTCATGGCAAACTCAATTATAATTAAGTCAGGTATTAGGCAGGGTCTCAGTATAAGCTGGTTTCATTCTCCTATTCCATTTGCCTGGTATTTTCTGCCACAAAGCCCCTTACAGATGAAGCATCTTGACCAACTGCTGCTCAGGGCCATTGCCTTTCCCACCTTCTAATTCAAGCTCAATGTGCAAGTCTAGCATGGCTCCCCCAAGAAATTAGACAACTACAGTTTCAGCCACAGAACCAGGCCAGAATTACAAGAGAAAAAAAGAAATAAGGCACACTCATCAGCCTTAGCACTTTGTCTTGCCAAAGTCAGCCTTCAGAGGGCTATGTTTTGATTACTTCTTACATTTGTGTTGCAATCGTATTGTGAGCTGTTTAAAATGGGGACAATGCCTTCCCTGATTTTTGTACGGTACATCCAACCCAGTGAAGCACCAAGCTTAACTGAGGGCTTTGAGAGTCAGAATAAGCCACCACTTGTTTTAGCAGTTTGCTGTCCTAGGAGGGAAATGATGCGTCAGGGTATGGCGCTGGGTTTCAGCAGTGTTTTCTAAGGCATCCATCATGTATATTTTCTCAAAAAGCATATGAAATAATGACACTGGTTTATTTCTTCTAGAACTCCCCGTTTCCCCAGACAGTTTCTTGTATTTAGTAACAGGATGAAAGAGCCCAGTACTGCCAACACCCCCATGCCCCCAGTGTACTGTGGACAAAACAGTGATATCCCCTTCTGTTTACAATGTAAGTTTCTGAATTGAATATTAACGCTAAGCATAAAGTAAACTGGTTCATAAACCTCAGAAAAGAACAAAACAGTGCTGAAAGTTACCCAGGGCTATTCTATTTCTCAACTTTGCTGTGTTAACATGTTACTTAACAAAAGGTATAGTTCTTAAAAGCTTACTGCTTAAGAACACCGAATGGTAAAAAAACCAACCCAAAACATTAGATGTCAGATCACGAAATCCTTGCAATTTTTACTTTTGAACCACAACCTTAGAACAACAGGGGGAAAGGTTATAATAATCTAATTGCAATTGATGACCAAGTATAGAATTATAGCTTTGATAAAAGCCCCACTTTCAAAATGGTAAGGGTAAAAAAATTAGCAGCCTTTTACTGTGCAGTAAATAGATACAGTTTGTTATTTAGCAGAACAAAAGAATGTAATTTCTGGAGGTATTTAAGATATGTGTAGGACAAAATACAGGGCAGCAGACAATGAAGACTTAATCCCAGATGAACACTATTAATACCATAAAAATTCACTATTTCTGCAAATTCTCTGCATCCTCTGCCTGGAAATGGAGACAACCAAAATGAGATGCAAATCAGTGCCTTTATCTAATGAATAATGCAAATGAGTGCTCCTCTTATGGCGTGGTAGTCTGCAGGAATCCTCTCTGCTTCACCTCGCATTTCTTGTGGATTTAAGCACCATGTGTCAGAAGAAATTAGAGAATGGAATTGCCAAGAAACGACAAAGCCTTGGAGCCCCCAAGTCAGTACAGACAGCAAGGTACATTAAGATGCATGGTACGGGGGAGGAGAGAGCAGACATCTCATTAAAACGAAAATGTTGCTGTTTTTCCTTCACCTAGTTAATGGAGTTGTGTGACATAGTAATCTGCAATTATTTGTGTGGCTACTGGTTAGAAACATCCTCTAGCATGACACTGAGGTGGGATCTCAAAAACTTTACAATTTATTTTTTTAATGCTGGTGCTATTTTATCTCTCTGATACTGGTTAACTGCATCAGCATTTCTCCTTGTAGCATCACACAGCATACTGCATCTTATCCATTAGTCACAAGCCTTGCCATGCTCTTCCCTTAGCATCTAACATTACCCTTCCAAAATACTCTCAAACAATCCTGAAGGCATGCAAGCCCTGAAAATTAATTTATTTTTCTTCTTTAATTTTATTTTCCCCATAGTTGTTTTGCCTGAATGCAGTTGTGATTCAGAATCCAAGACAGATTTCATTTGTTCCATTAAAACCTCTTGGCACATGGACTAGCTGCACTGCCAGAGCTGTCCAGACCCTCCTCTTTGTTATTGCATCGGGTCCTGAACACAGGGATTTCTGAAATTAACACTACTCTGACAGGTGCTCTCTTAAAATATAGGGCAGGTAGACCAAACCTACTAAACCTATTTGTTCCCCTCTCAAATTCTGAAGTTATCAGGTACAGAGCAGTGAAGGAGCAGCCCAACTGTGAAAGGGATCTCCCAAGGATTTAGGATGCTGGGAGGAACCCTTCATTAAGAGGCACAGGGGATATGCAGGGACTACAGGTCTGAGTATGCAGTCTGGTCAGGGTCTTGTTCAGGCAAGCATGCTTTGAGGTGGGGGACATGGCCTCTCACTTGAAAAGGGAAGGTGAAGGACCCCCAAGTTCCAAATTGTAAAGCTGAAAACTTAATGCAATCACTAATCCTTGGGGTGCAAAGCATATCCAACACAACCTTAGGGCAGTGCTCTTTTTGTTTGCTGGGTTATCTTGTGAACCAGCAGGTGACAAATCAGTGTTTTGATTCAGTAAGTCATCAAACATAAATCTCGTGTCTAATCTCTTCTTTTATTTAGTACAGTCTTACTACATGTCCTTTCAGGAAACATGGAAAAATACCCCAGCCCCTTTTTCTCACAAGCTGACAAAGACATCATTGCTATTTATAGTTGTGCTTTGGTTCATCAGTTGGAGGCACACTGCAGAAGATGCTAAAGCACTTAGCGGCACTGCTACTAAATTAAGAGCTTCCAGTTTCTTTTTAATAGTTGACAGCAAAGCCATTTCTCTATTGGGCAGCTTGCTGCAACCCCCTGAATAGTAGGGTTAAAAAGGGGCGGGGGTGGGGGGAGTATTATTTTGGATGGATTTTCTCTCAGCTCAGTCCTAGTGAATCGAGGAGGAATTGCCTGAGATGCATGTCTATAAGGAATTTGATGTCAACTCCATAAAAATGCAACTTGCAATCAATATAGCATTTTCAGTCCCTTAAATTAGAGGGACGTGGATAGTTTCTCTGGTCCTGCTCTTGTTAGCAGCTACCGTGCCAGGAATATAGGGAGTTTAGGTTTCTGATAGCAAGGGCAATGAGAACTATAGGAAAAAACGTACTGTTAAAGCAAACTAAGCAGTTGATTTGAAGGAGGGAGACAATTAAAGCATAGCATTTCTGAAAGAGTAACAAAAATGTCACTGCAAATGACGGATTGGTACAAGTCCTTGGCTCCTTCCTAGCACTGCAATAGAATACAGTATTAAATCAGTTCCAAGAGATTATTAGTGGTATATGTTATTTTCACAAACTCAAGGAATTGAGTATCACTTCATAAATCAACTGCAGGTTAAAATTAGAGATTTTCTTCCTTTTTTTTTTTTTTTTTGTTACAGCTTCAGTTCTGTGACCTTTACACATACAATTAACAAAAGGAAAATTATATTAAAAAACCAAGAGTTGGAACCTGACTCAAACTGAGAAAAGCTTAAAATATTCCACTGAAGTAAAAAACAATATTGCAAATAGCTCTCTTCTATGGCTGCAGATCTACTCAATGTCTGTGAAGTTCACTGCAGAGTTAGATGTTGAGCCACAGATACTGCAGAAAGGAACTTCCATTTCCCGTTAACTTAAGGCTCTTTAAATCACTTGTAAAATGTGCCCACGTTTTGTGGTGTTTCTTTGCTGATTGCTTTTCTGTATAAAGCACTAAAACTCAGGTCAGAAAACTATGAATGATTAAAACTACCAATAACTGAACCCAACTACCTGGCATGTGGAGATCAATAAAGTGCAAGGTTTAAGTAGGCAGATGTATTGTCAGATACAGTACCAATGCAGACTCTATTATGTTGCCTCTTCATCTGTTTACGAGCCAGATAATGTCTTCTAACATCATCTTCGTAAAGCTACCATTGAAATCTTACAAATATTTCTGAAACAGAGAAAAGCTGATTTCTCCTGCAAACAAATTATCCAAGAATCCCCCAGGAGTAGCACAGAAATATAAAGAATCTCTTGTCTTCTTCTTGTGACATTCAGCATTGCCACAAGCTTCCCCCATGGGTTGCTTAGGGGCTGCAACACCTCCTGGGGCACTGGACGTTGGTAGAATCACAGAGCAGGGGCTACCACCAAGACCAGCATTACCTGGTAGATTGCCGTTAGTAGCGGAAGTCTATCACCCTGCTCTTCAGCAGCCGCCCACTGAAGTTCATGTGTATTTCCCAGGAAAAAGCTGTGGATCTGATCCCTGATTAAGAAGGATATTTTTGAATTCCAAAGGTGTTTCCAATTTATGATTTATTACTGTAAAAAATAAACATGTCCTGCTTTTCCTGTAAGGCTTTATAGAGCTCATAATTATAAACAAACCCAATTACCAAACCAGAGCAAAGGCAGTGAGAGGAAAGGCCTGCTCAGCATCGCCCTTACATCTACTTTCAAAGGACTTGGACTTTGGCTAGGATAACAGCAACTGTTATCTGTGACTAGTTTAGGTGACAGGAGTTTAAAGAAGTTCATGTAAGGTGGTGTCATAAAAAACCCCCGAAGTGTTAAAATTGTTGTTTGTAGGTGCCATTCATCTTTAATTATCTTGTGCAAAGCATAACTTTTTTTCTTGATCAGCTCCTGTAAATCTTTTGGTGTATCAGAGGGAACTGGCCTGGCAGGAGGAGGATGCTGACAGTTGCATTAGCATAGGACCTTGAGGATGGGAACTGGGGAAAAAGAAAAGTCCTGAGGCTAAAGTTAAATTTGTTAGGGCCTTGCTGCTGTCTGATTTTTTGTTTCTGCACAGTTTTATTATTCCAAACCCATCAGTTAACAGCACGAGCCTCTTGACAAGATACAATCACCAGAATGACATTTACTCCAAATTCTTAGTCAGATTATTATTGATTGGGAGAGTCAAACACTGCCTGTTAAAAGGCTGTGCCTGCTTTCTCTGCACTCCTGCAGTATATTTACTGTCTTGGGAGACCATGCCTAGGAAAAGCAGCACAATGAGGAGGTCCTTATAAACCAATCCACACTGCAGCACACACTTCTCCCACTCTACTGCTAAACTCCCTAACCTCAGCTTCAAACCTAACTTCACCTTAACTTCACAAGGATTTAAACCAAAACCCAAACAAACAAAACCCACCCCCCATCTGTATCGAAGGTACACAACCAAGGTCTGCATGGGTCTGCACCATTTTAAAAGATACTTTTGTGTGGCACACCCCTCCCCCCCAAAAAAATAAATTAGCAGAAGTGTAAGTTAGAACAAACCTATCAGCTCTGGTGGATTCTCAAGCCATAAAGCCCTTAGGGTGTGACAAGAGAGGGATCCAGCCTCAAGGAAGGCAGGCTCTGTGCTCTTGGAGCAACTATTTCTCTGTTCAGTCTTTCATTGTGCCACTATTTTCAAAAGCCTCCATTCCAATGAGGTTGGAGAGAGAGCCTTGCCCTCAGGAGGGGGTGCAAGGGCAACACAAGTGGTAGACGAGCCACCTTCTCCGTGGTGGAGGTACCATCCCGTAGAGTGCATAAACAGCACTTTACACCAGTTGAGGACTTGTAGAAGAAGCAGTGTGTATGGCCTCAAAGAAAAAAAAAAAAGAAAAAGGCACTCCCAGGGAATTGCAGCCATCAATCATTTGTCCATTGCTCAGCATTTAACAATAGCATACTCTCTACTCCAGCTTAAAATGTCACAAAATGTTGTGCTGAAAATCCCATTAACAGTACCAGGAACTGTTGAACTCCTGTTCAGAAGCTTGCTTTTAAACTGGTAAAACTTGAAGCTCATAAATGATGCTGCTTAGCTAATGCTGAGTGCTGCAGCCGATGATGGAGCAGTTATGGAGAACTACAGAGAGATTATTCAATAATAGTCTTCTGTTCTTTTTCAATTATGTACAAATAAGCCATGAGATGCATAAAGCTGAACTTCAGTGAAATTGCTTCTGATAAGGAAAAAAAAAATACTATTAATTTTGCTGTTACCTAAGATGACTTAAAAGTTTTCAGTTAAGAGCTTCAAACATTGCAGAGCATGACTACTAAGGTGACAATGTTTGGGCACAAGCCACTGCTGCCTGCAGAAGTCCTTCTGCGGACTTACACAGGGTGCATTAGTGTCAAAGCAATGTCCTAAGTCTTGTTTATGGAAAGCTAAACACTGACATTTAGGTATCAAATACACCTCATGATTCTCCTCTGCCTGCTTTTTTGTTCTTGAAACGTAACTTTTTCTAAAAATTAAAGCTAGTGCTTCAGATGACAAAAGCCTTTTACGTTCTTAACCTCTTATTTTCCACAGCTTCTCATATTTGTTTCAGGAAAAAGGGGACTCCAGGTACAAACTGCTGGCAAAAACTTACCTCAACATTTTAGAGAAATGCATTAAAACTGCTACTTAATGTTTCTAGAAGTCTGATCAAACTCTTGTAAAGTGAAACACCTTGCTAGGATATTTCTGCAGGCTATTCCTCCAGTATTTATACTGCTTGGCAGATCCATATGGTCAGGGAAACCAAGAAGCATGTCAGAATCTGGAGGGCTGTGATAAAAATAGATAGGGAAAATAGCACATGCAGAAAGAGTTGTTTTAAAAGCCAGAAAATTCTGTACTTTTTTCCCCCATAGTTATGCACATTGTATTTTTTTTAAAGATGAGGGCTTTTGTGTAGTTGTTTGCTAATTTTTTTTTTCTTTTTAGCCTTTTTTCTTCTTAGTTATTTGTAAATGTCACCCCAAAGCAGCTCCCTTTCTAGTTTCTGATGGAGGAAAGCACCTTACGAGTAGGTATAGATGGTAAAAATCAAAGGGATGAGTTAAAATGATGGCTCCTGACAGTTTTATAGATAACAATCTAAAATACACCAGGATGCTGGAAAGACACAGCATGTACATGTAAGAGAGAGCTGCTCTCATCATAACACTGTCCTCTTTTAAAAAGGTCCTTCAACTTCTAGGCTATAAAAATTCTCTCTGGGCTGAAACCTGGCATAAAATATCTCTAGCATAATTTCTTGCCTGTAATATGTATAATTAAAATTCATTTGTGCCCTTTCCTTCCCTCTCCTTTTCTATTCCTAAATTCCATACAATCTTCCTAAAGAGCTAGATGAAATAGAACCACTTAACAGAAAACATGATACCGCAATCATCAGAGCTACATGAAATCACTTCTGTGTGTTGCCAAGCCAGCTCAATGCCAAGCATTTTCATGTCCCTAGCTATATTTGTACTTGTAGATCAAGATGGTGTCACTGCAAGTGACCTGTGAAAACAAACTTCCATACCTAAAATGTGTTTTAACAGCCACTGTTTCTACAAGTAAATCAAGTGCAGAACTACTCCCTCCTTTTCACCTAGTGGGATTAGCATCCTAGTGTATGCAGGGACATATATCTCATCAATCACAGGATGCTAGGGGTTGGAAGGGACTTCTGGATATCATTGAGTCCGACCCCCCTGCCAGAGCAGGACCATAGAATCTAGTGCAGGTTGCAAAGGAATGTGTCCAGATGGGTCTTGAAAGTTTCCAGAGAAGGAGACTGCACAACCTTTCTGGGCAGCCTGTTCCAGTGCTCCATGACCCTTACAGTAAAGTTTTTCCTCATGTTGAGGTGGAACTTTCTGTGCTGTAGTTTACATCCATTGCTCCTTGCCTATCACAGGGCACAAGTGAGCAGAAGCTGTCCTTTCCTTCCTGACACTCAGCCCTCAGATATTTATAGACATTTATTAGATCCCCTCTCCAGACTAAACAGCCTCAGGTTTCTCGTGCTCTCCTAAGGCAGTGCTCTAGTCCCTTCATCATCCTTGTAGCCTTCCATTGGACCCTCTCAAGTAAATCCCTGTCCCTCTTGAACTGGGGAGCCCATAATTGGATGCAATATTCTAGGTGGGCCTCATTAGGGCAGAGTAGAGGGGGAGGAGAACCTCCCTTGATCTGCAGGGATCAATGACCTTAGTAGTATCTGTGATTATTTTTGACTTTTCAGAACCTGCTAGTATATACAGATCTTAAAACACAGGCAAGAAATATTGAACTTTATCTGGGTTTAGCTACTCTTAAATAGGACTGTTGTCTTTTTATGCATCAGAAATAGCAGCTTAGGCAAAACAGTATCAGTATTGACCACAAAAATAAAATAAATAGAAAAAGGCAGCAGTGGAACTTGTGCTGAAGTTGAGTGGCTCCTACAAATTCAGCCCTTTCTAAACTCTGGATGAAACAAATGGCAGGTTTTCATCCTTGTGTAAGGAGATAGGTGATTTCCATATTTTGTCAATAAGAACTGCTACTACTTGTCTGGGTTTTTCCACCTGTAGTCCACAGGACGGAGCAGAATTGATGAGAGAGCCTGATTACCATCTCGGTCCGTCCACTTATTTTCTATTGACTCCTCTGGCAGAATGTGATGGGCTTCAGTGTTTGCATGGCTGTAGAGATGACTAGCTGCTTTACAAATAACATACGTGTCTCAATACTAACATCACTACTTGGCAGTCAACTTACTGACTTCTGCCTTCTGAAAGGACTCCAAAAAAGCCTGCTAACCAGCACAGTCATCCTGGCATATAAAGGGTTTGAAGAACTCTCAGTCAAGTTCCCCTGGCTTCATTTCCACTGTGACTCTTACAAATAGAAATTTTAATATATGGAAGTGCCCCAAGAACCTATGTGTTGTTTCCATTGACTCTTAGCTGTTACAAAGTACAAGCCTTGCAAGAAAGAAAACATGAAACTGGTGTTCCAAGACATACACATACTAAATGAAGAAGGAAAAAGATGTTTGTTTGGATAATTTGGACAAACCTTAGCAGCACGAGCATAGCTCTGCTCGGTTCTGCTAAGCAAATCCGAAATTCACACTCTTGAGATTTGTCTGTCACAGCAGGAGGAAACATAATATCACATTCCCTGCACACTGTCCTCAAAATGAGACAGCAGCCTGGAAAATCTGATGCTGCATAGCTCACTTGGGATCATGGGGTATCATGTCTGTGACCCACACGTGGAAAAGCAGTACAGCTCCTCCAGGCTGACTGTGTGACACCAGCAGGTTAGAAAGCAAAGACTGCCCTGCTGAAAAGTGGGCTTAAGCCCCAGGGGTCAAAAAAATCTCAGTTCAGGGTTTCTAGCACAGAAGGAATGGTGTTACTGGCTGCCCCAGGCCAACAGCCTGAGAAGCTGGGGGGATGATGTGCAGTTCTACTGCATTATCCCTCTGTACCCCAGCAAACCCTGTTAGGAGAGTATGAGCCACAGGCTCAAGATCACCTCTCGCACCAAAGAGGTATGCATTACAATATGTTGCTAGTAAGATTTTACTCATAAGGTAGGAATGTTTTATTGCAGAAGGCAACACTGAAGGTGCTGCTGAGGGGACATTTCTGGTCCATCTGCATGGGCAGCAAGCTATTCAGATTCCTCTGTCGATGTCAGAGAATCTGTTTTATAGTGGGAGTTACTTCTTTATAAAATTGCTGTTCCGATGCTCAAACAAGATTGAGCATCCAAGTTCCTACACAGTATTTCAGTAGCTCCCCAAGATATTCAACTCAAGTCAGTGGGGGAAGGTGCCTTGGGGGAACCTGGGTGCTGAGGGCAGCAGAGGAGACATCAGCTCAGGTATTTGCAAGAACCTCATCTGCAGAGCCAAATTACCCCAATGAGAGGACACAATTGCAGTGAGGGGACGGGACAGCACGGCAGCAGTGGGCAGCATGGAGGGTGCTGCAAGCCCCTGTGTCTCCCCAGAGCCAACCTTCCAGGATTTATCCAATTGAAATTTTCTATGGAGAGGAGAAAAGTGGTTAAGAGACAAATTCTCCCATCTGAGACTAAAATGTGACTAGATTATTTTGGCCTTGCCATGGCCATCAATAACCTGCCAGTAAAAGGAATGGCTTTGCAGCTGTGTTGCATTCAAACACGCTCACTGTGTGGTTCTTACCATGGCACAGATGCCCTAAAATAATTTCTGTTACTGCTGAAATCTTCCATGACATGTTATGATCCCTTACTTTCTAAGACCAAGCATTATTACAATAATCATTAACTGATCATTTTGTTAGCTACAACTGTCCAATGTTTCCAGCTAACTTCAGGGGAAAAAACCAAAAATAGGACAGCAAGTACCAAGTGGAATAAAGGCAGTGTTAAAAGGAGTAGTTAAGGAGTGTCCAAAAAGTGCATCTATACAATATGCATCTTTTTAATGGATGCTCTTTTACACACAGTATGTGCCTTAAAACTCTGCAACTGAAAATAAGCACAAGCCTTTGACTTTGTTTCAGAACCCTGTTTTACTCCCGAATATTTTTACCAGCTGAAGTACTTTGTGGGTGTACTTTTGCTTTGTTTAAGTTTTGAAAAAATTCCAATACTCAAAGAGTAACTGAGGAGGAAACAACAAAAAGGCAACTGGCTAGAGTTTTGTTAATGATTTACTGGGGAATCTTGATGTGTGATAATGAATAAAATGTAAATCTGTTTTACTGGCAATTCACAGTTTTGATTTATGAGAAATTATTAATTTCTAGATTGCTTCCAGTTGGAAAATCTTTTTTCTTTAATCCTGCTGTCATTAACTGCATCCCTTTTTTTTGTTTTTTTTTTCTCTTTTATGAAATTGAGCACTCCTTTCCCAAGGGGTCTGAGGAACAAAGTACCTTTGAAGTGTCTGTGGGCAGGCTGCTACCACAGGCACAGGTAAGCTGTTGCCTCTGTGCTGACCAGCAGGAGGGAGCCAGGGGAAGCCAGCAGAGCAAAGGGCATGGTGAGTGCTTCTCTCTTTCTGCTCATCCTGCTAGCTGCTCAGGTCTGAGGCTGCAACATAAAGACCCAAGTGGTGCTTTGATGGGAACAGCCATGTCAATGGGGTGGCAGGGGTGCCTTGTCCTACAGAGGGGAGAAGGGGCAGGGAGGGCTGTAGCTCACCATATAGGTCTTGTGGTACTAGAAATGAAATTAAATATTCAGTAACCTAAGGAAACACCAAAACAAAAACTCTGCTCCCTGAAGTGTAAAGTTCTTCCCAACAATGATAAACCAACACTTGGGTTGATTAAATGTGGTCAAACCAGTTCAAAAGAGATGAATGCAGGTATTGTAAATAAAGTCTGCAGTAACTTCAAGCTATGCATACTTTTAAAATATACAACTATGAAAATTTACATTAAACAAGGCAGTAACAACAGCCTCACCTTCAACTTCTTACTCTATCCCATTGCTACCTAGTAGGCCTGCACACATAGAACTGAAAGAGTGAAATGAAAGAGTCCCTTATTTGGTCCCTAAAAGAAAAAAGGTTTTTTTTCCTCTTATCAGTGCCTCTGTTTGACAATGTTTTAAAATGTCATACCCAAGAATGTACAGATGCATGCCAAAATATTTCCCAAATATACCTTTTTATCTTATGTTTTGATTTATACCTTACCCAGAAGACTATCTGTTAATCTAATTATTTCAGCAAACATAATAATGGTGTCACTAACTACACTATGGAGTATTTCCCCTGTTTTAAAGAACACGAGCCTACTTGTAATTAAAGGAATGCTATATTAATGATGCTGAAAGTCTCAGAGGAAAAAATTTAATGTCCACCTCATAATATTATGCCAGAATTACATGCACAGAAGACTTTTTAGTAATCTTTGTTTCTTAATTTAGTTTTGATTGGCTATGAAATAGAGTGTGGCACTCAAGAGCTCAAATTTCCACTACCATCAGCATTTCTGCTCTATGAATTGTACAAATGCACAGGACTCCCATCTGTAGGCTTCCTTTCAAGCTTCTGTTTAACCTATGAGGTAAATTAGCTGCAGGCAACGTTAATTGCTGACAATTCCATCATTTTTACCCATTGTGATGTGGGATGGTGTTATGACAACTAGGTCTAAACATAAACAGAAAATTGTATTATGTTGCTATTTCAGCTGCAAACACAGATTGGTAATGTAAATTTGTCTCCAGTTTGCAAATTGCAGCCATAACATGAGGAGTCTCCTAGTTAAATTCACGATGAGTTTACACATTGATCGTGGCTGAGGTTTGAATGCAAACCCCATGCTGAAGGCTAGATTTCAGCCAAGGGGCTAGCCTGGCCAGGAGAAGGTGCAAGGCTGAGGCACTGGGACCCCAGTGCCATGAGCAGCAACATGGGAGCTCCCAGTGCTTATACTGGGGGCAAATGTTTTAAAAAGAAGGAAGTTACAAGCAACCTATACCCTATTCTTGTAGGCAAAAGATTTGTTTCTTTTCACAGCTGGACAAAAGGTTGTGAAATTGCAACAAGAGCTTCCAAAGAAGGAAGTAGTAGATTTCACCGTTAGTTACTCCCAGGGATTTAAAGTGGATTTGTTTTGTAAACTGAAATGCTGCAGGCCACAAAAACTAGCACTCCCAGGTACTTTGTTTCCAGTATCTCTGCACACACTATCACAGTATCACCAAGGTTGGAAGAGACCTCAAAGATCATCCAGTCCAACCTGTCACCACTGACCTCATGACTAGACCAAGGCACCAAGTGCCATGACCAATCCCCTCTTGAACACCTCCAGGGCCGGTGACTCCACCACCTCCCCGGGCAGCCCATTCCAATGGCGAATGACTCTCTGTAAAGAACTTTCTCCTCACCTCAAGCCTAAACTTCCCCTGGTGCAGCTTGAGACTGTGTCCTCTTGTTCTGGTGCTGGTTGCTAGAGAGAAGAGACCGACCCCTTCCTGGCTACAACCCCCTTTCAGGTAGTTGTAAAGAGTTGCAAAGTGAGTCCTGCAGTTCTGAAAACGTAGAGTAGCTTCTTTCCCTTTTCTCTTACCCTTCACTCTCCTCCCAGGCCAACTAACTGTAAGCATGTGGTGCCAGGCACATTCTTACTAATGCCTAATGGCCAAAGTTCACGAATGACAGATCCACAGGAATGGTGACGCCTGGCCAAAATGCTGCAGCCATCCAGTCCACCTCTGTGACTGACAAAGGACAGCCCAAATTTCCCCAAAGGAATGCCACAGAAAGCAGATGTGCGTTGTCTGCCAGCACACGAGCCTCACTCTAAGCAGCTAGCAATTGCTTTAAAATGTACAGGGAATCTAGAAGTGGGCAGCCAACCTCCTCTGCAGGTAGCTGGCTATCCCACAGGTAGAAGTATTACCTATCATGTTCTTCTTACAGACACAAGCAACTCCAGTACCAGAACCATGAGCACTCACTGCTCTAAGACATTTGTTTATGTGTTTCCCTTATGCATCTCTCCTCTTGTGCAGAATCTTTTCCCAAGCCCTAAAAAACTCTGAGCAACTTCAAAAATTATGCCATTTTAAAGAAACAATAATTTGGAGGGCTATTTATGTGGCTTGTGCTTTTTGAGCTTCTCAGTTTCATTTTCAAACTTTTTTTGCTGCAAGCGGGACTAAGAAAATAAAGATGACGCTTTAAATGAAAGCTGGGAATCTCACATAACTGCAGAACTCCAGGGGGCTGAGATTTGAGAATAATCTCATGAGCTGTCAATACTGAATGCCACCCGAAATTATAATGTTATTCTTAGAACAGATTGCATAAAAGTAATTGTGTGATAGTTTTCCTTCTGCACATTCCCTGTAATATCTACAGATATTGCCTACAAGGGATGACCCACAAGTGGTCAGCTGCTGTGTGCTGAGTTTAGCTACCAACTAGGAGTTTTCATTTTGCAACAGATCTGCATATCTGAAACTTCATTATTTGATCTGTTAATTAAACTAGCTCACAGAGTAAAAATTCATAATGGATTCATAAGAACATGTAATTCCATGCAGAAGCTGCAGAAAGAAGTCAGAGGCAAACTTGACCATTAACTGCCCGGTCTCCTCTGTACTGTTTGTGTGCATTGCAATGCACAATTACATTGTGTGCCATTGTTGACTGTTATCTTCCCTCTCACAGACTGCCTTACATTTTACCTTCATCTCACAGCAGGACTTGGGTGTACCTCTCAAGCCTGGTTGTGTTGCACAGATACAATGTATACTACACAGATTCAATACCTAGTACCTTAGTGTGAATACTCTGTGGTGAACAGAAAATTACTAAGAACTGACATGGAAATAAACCAGGAGACTCCTTCAAACTCCTCCTCTTCCTACAGAAGCAGTCTTGATTATTTGGTACCTTTCTTTATTGTTAGGATATCTAAAACAACCCTGATCTCTTCCAAAGCAGTGTTACCCAGATTTCTGTAACAAAACAGTGGTATAGAGATTCAGCACACAAATATCCAGAACTCATAAGAATAAACCCAAGCATTTTTGTATCTGTTTGGTGCACCACCATGCTGAAAAGAAACCTTTTGGCTGTCATCTCAAATTTGGGATTTTTTTGCTGCAAGAACATGCCTAACAAGAATGCACACTATTCCACTGCCCACCTTCTCCAAGTACGTCAATGATACCTTCTTAACCCATTTTCTAAAACCAAAAATGAACATAAAAATATAGAAAACGAGGCCCTACAAATATATAAAACCTCATTTTGAAGGAAATGTGTAATTTTCACATGTAGCTATAGTACATGAGGCATTTTTAGGAATAAGAGTGCTCTGGTGCTGTATAGCACTGTCAGGAACACCAACTATTTCTTTTATTTTCCTAATGTTTCAAGTAAATCAAGCCACTATCAATGCATATCTGAATATAGTCGGTATGTACAATGTACATCTATGCTGAAAGCAAATGCAACAGTTTATCATGTAGGAGTCAATCACTCTACACTCACATGACAGACACCATCATAGCACACATTCTCTCTCCCTAGTTCTTCGTATCAGTCTCTTTCTTGTATCAGGATTCTGGTGGCTTTCTGCCTATCAAGGGCTTAAGCTCCAAGTGAGCTACAGCTGTAACTTCAGGTCATTCCCAAGCAAACTTTCACTCCCCCATGACAAATATTTTCAGGGGCAGCTCTGGCACCATTTTTAGTACTTACCTTTAATCAAAATATCGTATTTTAGTAGTAGTTGTTGTTGTTGTTGTTTGGGTTGGGGTTTTTGTTTTGTTTGGTTTTGTTTAAAAATGTTATTGTAGCTAGAGGGTGGACTTGATAACCAAGGTCTTCAGAAACTAAAAAAATTACTTAGGAGCTGCTGCAATGCTTATTTGCACTAAAAGGAAGAAAAAAGTTTTGCTGGGCAGTTTCTTTTGTATTAAAAGAACAAGTTTTCTTATTGACTACGTGATGAGTTATTAATGTCACTGAAGGCTAGATTTCAGGGAGAAAGTACATTTCAAAGTAAAGAAAAATACTTATTACATGTGGCACATTGTTTTTACTTGTTTTTGAACAGTGGTTTCTTAAACCTGCTCAGAGGCTCAGACTGTCAAAGCCATGTCAGCCATGATGGATTAGTGGGCAGAACACAAGTGGTGCAGTCACAGGTTCACAGTGAGTGTAATTTATTCATGTCCCTCCACAATTTATCACGTGGCTATCACCATAATGTACGTGGGGAAGCAGCTGCATGTGTGCACATAATGCCCTAAATGGATGTGTGGTTGGACCTGAGCTGCTCACACAAAGTAGTGGTTGAAAATGATACCATAAGGCATTCCTGTGGGGATCACACAGCAATGACAATTCATACACAGGCAAGTAAGTATTTTGTAGACTTTTCTCACTTACCGTAATCTCACTTACCAGAAGTCAGTTGGTGTTTCAAATTTAAATTCTATAGGTAATGTGATATATGTTGCCAATGCTTTATCAATAGATCCAACTACATACATTTTGCATATCAAACTCTCACTTTCTAGTCAAGGAATACTGTATTTTTCTACTCAATATTTAGCATAAATACTCAGTGGCAAACAAATTAATTCTCTGTTTGTAAGGAGAAGCAAGTTACCTACATGTTGAAAATTTCCTTTACCTTGAATGACCTCTTAGGTAAGATCTATCAAAGACTTGGGAGCAGCACAGCTGTAAAACCTTGATACATACACAGCATCTGCCTGGTGTCTCATACCTATGCAATTATTTACCAAGCCAAACATTTCCAAAACCAGACTCTGATTTTAGAAGCATCAAAATTAAGGCGCTTGAATTAGGTCTCTTTCAGCTGGCTTGAATGTCTAGTTTCAGATAAAGAAGGAAGCTGTCAGTTGCTGGTAGAGCTGGCCCTCAGTGCAGGTTGCTTCTTGCTGCACTGTTCATACCTGCAGTTATGGACCTGCTGCTATGCACCTGCTGCTCATTGTAGCAAGGTTCCAGCAAGGCTGCCTGTGGCTGTGTGGGCTTGCTGGAAAAACTCCACCAGTCCAGCTCCCACCAACACTTAAGTTTCTGCAGTGTGAGTTTCTAACAATGGGCTTGTGTTTGAAAATAATGCTGAATTATACCATGCTATGACACCTTCAGGAGATCTTACTGGAACCAGTTCATCATAATCCAGGCAAGTCCCCCCAGTCATGGGTTAGCACACCACGAGTTTTAAGCTGCTTTCTTTTAAGTCATTAAAAGTTGCCTGAGAGAGACACTCAATTCAAACAATTTAGGTCCCTGTAAGCAGGACAACTCATTGTCCAGAGCGACATACTGCTTGGCATTTTGTTTAGCAAAACATTTCACCTTCAGAGTACAATGCAGATTTTCTTGGATGTCTACATATGTACTTGAGGGCTTCCATTTTGAAGCCATCTACCACATATACCCACCAATCAGGGAAAATGAAAAGCTTGCCTTACCATTGCACAGAAAGTCTCAGGAGGATCTCCACATGTGATGTCTGGAGGATCCAGAGTCACTTTCACATATTTGATCATGTCTCTGGCTTCTGGCTGGCAGGCCATGTAATCCCATACTTTTCCTTCTTCTGTATAAATCTGAGTCTTACACACATCATAATGTCCCCATACAGAAGGGTAGTGCTGCATCACAGAGGACACGGTAACCCAGAGGGTGTGAAGTGACAGGAAACTTGACAAATACATTTCTAAATCCTTTTTACGTCACCTCTGTAAGGATGCTCAGTACTGGCGTACCTGCAGTCTACAGATTGCCCATATACACGTATGTATTTTATAAAACAGCTTCCAACTCAAATGTGAAGCATTAGGGATAGGATGTTCATTTCACTAGTTTGTTTCTTTTGTTGAAGACTTTGGTAGAATCATCCAGACCCTGATGACAGTCGCTCAGAGCAACACAGCACTTGTCCTTTGTCTTATAACTTATCTGTCAGGGCTTCTTGTAAAAGATGTCCAATAGCAGATAATAATTTGTGAAGTTGCAGGTCTTCAGCTACACTGTCGATAACCCTGAGTGATCCTCTGTGTTCAGGGCTTGCAGGGGATGCCCAGATGCTCTGATAAGTCAGTATCCGAAGCAAAAGGATGAGTGTCTACAGGCTGGTGTCTGCTTCCCATCAATCATTCTTTTCTTCTGGCAGCAGCACCCTTTTAGAAACAATAAGAGTTAGACTTATTGTCCAAGAATCAATACATTACAAAATGTGATATGTTGACGTTTTGGAGGTTTGATGCAATATAAAGCAAATTGGTATAATATGGATAACCTTTACCGTGGGTGCTGTGCTAGAATGAACAACCTACCAAAATCATTCACAGGGAAAATATTTTGACATGAAGGATTTAACTCTTCTCTAACAAAGACAGATTCCTGTCATTTCTGGTGAGTTAAAGGTATTTGCTTCCAAAACTCTATTTTCACCCTGCTGAAACAGGAGAGCAAGTCACTAAACTCAACTGTTTGCCCAGACTGTGCAGGCAGGCAGGTAGAGGGGCAGGCAGCCCAGCATTGTGGAGCAGCCACAGGAAGGCTCTCTTATTAACATGACAGAGATGGGTATCAGGTCTGCCAGGTGCTGATAGTCTCTTGGCAAGAGCACCTCAGTGAGCTCCAAAAGAATCACACATTCCTTGGATTTAAAAAAAAAAAAATAAAAAAATTAAGAATAACCAAGATTTTGCAAGCACACTTCCATTTCCTTGAAATTTCTCATTAGCACTGATAGAGCTTTGCACTTTTTTTTTTCCTCTCTTTTCCTTTGAACTGTGATTCACTGATCACACTGCTGATAAACTCCTCATAAAGACAGGGTTTATTTGTAGCTTACTCTAAGGATGCTTTCCCCCTTTGTTATGCCAGTCTTATTTTCCTAGGTTTGGAGGTGGGTGTACCTGCATTTATTTTATAGCAGATATATCCTCTTTCTTCTGAAAGCATCTAGAAATTCCCTTGGTTTGTGTCACCTCAATCATATTATTACAGGTATAAAATCCCAGAGTATTATTTCAATGACTTAAAATATGCATTTGTTAAGAAATAGAGGTAAATTATTTATGAGGAAAACTGCAGACTGAGTAAGCATCCTAAACACAGACAAGGAAAACCAGGAACTCCAACTCAGTTCTCAGCCTGTGCCTGACACTAGCCTCTGCTTGGCATTAGCCCATGCTAGCCAAGGACAGGGAGCCTGGGCACTGGGCTTTCTGCAGGAAAGGATTTCAGCCAGCTGCTGTAGCATCTCCGTACTCTTTTTGTCTGGACGCTAAAAACTGTGCAAACCCATCACACGTTAAGAAACAACTGTAATTCACTATGTCCTGCAGCCCACTTTGCTTGCTCCAAGGTTTAAATGATGCCCGGTGCCAAGAACCCTCCTATACCCCAAAGAAGAAGGGGAAGTGGTATGTGAGCTGGTAAGCTCCCTCAGCACGTCACTTTTGCAATATGCATTTGCAAAACTTATCTTCCCAGCTATTCACAAACAGCTTCCCTATATTTAAATAATGCTTCATCTTAAACTGAGCTAAACTACAGACACTATGAAATGCCAACAGATGGTTGAATTGTGTTTCCATAGCAAAGTAATTTACAATAATTGCCGTATGGACGTAAATGCAATTTTCCATTATATCCATTTTATCAAGTGTTACCATACAACTCTCATATATTTTATCAGACTATGCAGAGATATCTGAATTTTCATGCCGTAACAGTTCTCAATTATTTCAAATATATTTAAGCTTTGTCTCTGAATTTGACACAAAAGCAGAAATATCTAAGACCAAATTAAAACGAAATCTTCTTAAAGAGCGCATTGTATATAGTTCCACTGTTTGTTTTTGTAGTGACCTTATGTTATTCTTTGCTTTCTATGGGAACATCTACTTACTATAATTCAGAGAATGTTCCCCATGTCATTCCAAAGACACCTTATAGTCTTTCCCGCTAGTCCTTTCCAATGTATTTTACTCTTTTGCAGGGGGAAAAAAATAACCCCCCCAAAACATCATAGCTCAGGAACAGCCATTACACAAAAGGGAAACAACTACTCTGCTAAAAAAGGAGCCTAGGTATTTTAGATTTGTGACAAGTCTAAGCATACTCTGTATTGGAGGCTTGGTTGCAGCTGGAATAAATAGTAGGTGAATGCCATATTTCTGTGTAGGAAGAAGTTGTTACAGAATTTAATTATCCTAAAAATACAAGCCTGTATATTCAAACAAAACCAGATTTATTTTCTTCAGCATTTTCCTTGATAGCTCTTCAGTTATTCGTAACCTTTTATAGCTACCGAGACTCAAATCCACTAATACGCAGGACTGGACAGGACTGAAATAATGCGAAGCAAGCCACTACCTTAACACCCTGTGCTAAAATACTTCCCATATAACGAATTCTCATTAAAGCAAGCCAGTCATAATGATGGTCGTTACACAGAATTATAGACTATATTATCGATTGAATTTAGTGCACTGACAAGGAAAAAGTGCAGAGGAGAGCAAGACATCTGAGCATTAGGCAGCTGCAGCAGTGTACGACAGACATTCCTGACAAGAGGCAGCCAATTATAGCTTAAATTTCTGGCATATAACCAGTTCTGATTAATAGTTTTCCATTACATTACAGACATATTATTAATGTATTAAAAATGTCAAGCTTTGGCAAGAACTAATACAGCATGGCTCAGTTAGTCCTCAGTATCTTCTTTTAATGAGCTTCCATTGATACAGGGAAAGATATTGACCAAAGCACATTAAGGATCGTGCGCTGAGTGCTGCTGGGGTTTTCCTGACAGAGCCGTACAATTTGTCTTGTTTATATTTATTCCTGCAGAGTCACTCATGATATGTGTTCTGCATATTGCTAAGGACCCATCTATTTTAATTATTCTGTAAAAAACTGTTTAGAATAACTCTTCTGAAGTTTACACCTGTACTAGTTGTTAAGCCTCTAGCTGGGGCAGCACAAAGAGGAGTTTTTTGTCCCCAGTAATGTCTGTGCGTTTGACCTTACAAAAAAGCCATCAAGTGAATCAGGAACAACTAATGTCCAGTGCCCGGATCTCCTGCACCCTGTCATGCTAGCTGCACACCCTGGGTGTTGAGGGTCCATAGGGGTGGCAAAGAGGGAGCAACATCTTTACTAGGGGTCAAGGGAACAGCAAACTGCTGGAGTGACATTAGCTAATGTATGCAAAGTCTCTGGAGAAGCCTGCTCCTGGAGATCTCCTTTGTGGAGCAATAGCAGTATGAACTGCAGGACGCGTTTGGCCCCAAACTTTCATGTGCAAAAGGGAAAATGAGAGGAGGCAGTGGTGAGAAGGCCGCTTCTGCTGTCCCTGCCCCTCCCCACAGCACCGAAGTGCTGGATGTTCGGGTCATAGTAAGTATGTTATAGCTGTTTTGAGTGGAACAGATTGGAGCTGACCCCCCAGACTCAATTCAGCTGTCAAGGCAGCTCTGCACACACACATTCCTTTCCAGGTGGGAAAGTCACACCTTGCGCAGCATTTTAATTCTGCAGCCTGAACAGATACCTTTTTCTTCACAACAGCTAAAATGTATCCTGGCAGAATCCATACCTGCAAAAGAACTTCAGATCTTATCCGGGGCTGTTAGCAAACATTCCTTCTTTGCCTCCTTCCACCATTGTGAAAATCCACCCCCTTCCATGCAGACCTCCCTCAACACGACCTGTGTCGGCTGGAAAAGCTGCCTGCGCAGACCAGACCTTAGGGGTGGATTCCCGGCCTCTCTCTTTGGCAAACAGCAGGCACACAAAGGAGGTAAGAAAACAAGTGATTGCCTCTCACACAGACTGTGTGTTTGATAGAGTACACCACTACCACACACCAGTAAAAGCAAGAGCCAAAACCAGCTGTTACAATGCACGGCAGCCTTCAGAGAACTGGTTAAAATCATGATGGGAGGCAAGGAGTGCTGGCTTTTGCCGCCCAGCATCGGCATCTGCAGAACAGGATTTTTTTTCTCCAAAGGAAACATGCTTTAAGTTTGTATCCCTAACAGCTTTGCCAGATGAATGTATCTGACCAAGCCCAGGTAAAAAGATCCTTTGTGGTCTACTACAGCTATTAATTATTTAAAGACAGTTTTGAATGTATGAAATACTGTGTATTACAAACCGGAACTAACCCTCGTACCTGCCACTTCCAACATTTAATAAACAACAATCTTGCTACGCTTAGACAACTTGAGGGAGAATCTGGTACATATAAAGCTCCGATAGTTTGAAACAAAACACCCAACCCAACCTCTTTTATAAATACAAAATTATTCATCTCTGCAAACAAGAAGGGGCCCTGCACTTAGCAATTTAACTTCCCCTCATACTTGGATGAAATGCAGTATATTCCCAACAATGGCTGCGGTGCCTTCAGACTCATATGTTGCTCCAGTAAAGTTCAGGTTCCGTTTTAATCCATCTTATTTAACTGTTCATCAGAAAAAGATTTCCTCACCTCAAGAGAAATATAAAATACCTATTGGCTCAAGAAAATAAAATACACTCTTGTGCTACCAAAAAAATGGGATTCAGCACAGTATTTGCAGTATCTCTGGTTTTCCCACATTGTTCTTTGCTGAGTGACACCTCACACTACTGCTGCCATTACTTGCTGGGTATCATCAGCTGTCAGCATATGGAGTAAAAGCACTTCAGCTTTTTTAATTTTAGAGGCTTTATGTAGCAGCATTCAGTTTTTCCTCTAGCACTTTTATAATTTTGACTTATTTTCTTAAATATCTCTGTACCTAGCATGAATCTGGTCTGCAAGTTTTTCCTTTCAGAATTTCAGTTAGCATTTGGGGCGATTGAGGGGTTTTTCTGGCCATTATTCTTCACCCTCACTAAGGTCACACATACCCCTCAACCAGTGTGTCTGGGGTACAGGGCTACCATGCTTTCCAGTTGTGGTGTGAGCTGATGACACCTCAAAACCAAAAGAAAATTAAACCCCAGTGGCCCCTCCATTTGTCCCATGCTACTGCCAGGTTTCACATACATAGCTAGAAAGTTGGTGCCACTTCTTATCAGTGTCACAGGGCCGAGGGTTGATGGCTAAGTCCATGACTCCATGAGACTATTGTCACTAACTGCTGTAAATTCTCTGCTAAAACAGCCTTTAAAAGTAAAGAAAAAAAAAAAAAAGCCAGAAATCAGCTTTTATTTTTTTTCCCAAAAAAACCCTAAACCAAACCCCACACACACCAAAAAAATAAGCCGAGTAAAGTTCTGCTGTGGTTTTTTGTCTTCCCCTCGACTGGCTGACCAGGCCACAGCTTCTCATCCTCAACCGCATTGTCCTTAGGCGAGATAGTGATTTATTCCCTCTTTAAAAGCATCTCCACCGTTTGTTTCACTCACTGTCTCCGCTAACATCTCCGCAGAAGGAAGGCCGCCTCCTAGCACAGCAGATCCGGAATATCCAAAAGTTGATTGCAGAACAATAAAAGTACCTTCAGCATTGGCCAAAACCACACACACCCCGATTTTGAGGCAACAAAAACATGGGCTTTAGCGGGTTTAGTTGGTCTGCGCTGCTCCCTGCCATGTGGGGCTTCTTTAGGGGTTCGGTGTGCGGTTGGCAAAGCCTCCTGCAATTTCCGATGCGAGGGAGGGAACTGTTTCCAGGTTGAGGACCAGCGACCTACCCGCTACTCCTCGGCTAGCGGGTCTAATTCCTCACCACCGCCCCTCTGTCAAATGGGACTTTTGAATCTCCACACCCGCCACCCCCACGCGGGAAAATCCGCGCTGAGGGGCGGGAGCCAGGGAGAGAGCCGAGCCCCTCCCTCGGGGCTCTCCCTCAGGGCTCTCCCACCGCCTGCGCCGCGCGGCCGCGCCTCTTCAAAGCCCGACCCGGTCCGGTCCGAGCTTCGCGGAGAAGGTGGCTGCAGCTCCGCGCAGGAGGCGGCAGCGCCGCGCAGGTACCGCCCCGCTCCCGCTCCGCGCGGGCGGCAGGGGGCGCGCGGCCCGCAGCGATCCGCCCGCGGCGCGCCTCCGCCGGGAAGCACAGTGAGGGGACGCGGTGCGCTCACCCGACTCCTCCGCGCCACGCAGTCCCTGCGTCCCATCCCGTCCCGGGGTGACAAGCGGGTGGTACTCACCGTGTGGGCTCGCCCTCGCCTCACCGCGGGGCGGCGCGGAGCTGCTGCGGCGCCGGGACGCGTTGGGTCTCCCTCGGCGGCAGCATGAGGACCCGCGGGGCGGCTTGGGGGCGCTTCCTCCGGGGAAAGTTGCCGGCGGGGCGTGGGAGCTCGGCGGGGCGCGGGCTAGGGCCGCCCCTCGCTCTAGGCACTTGTCGGCGTCGAAGTTTGGCGGTGTGTGGGCGGCGAGCGGTGCGCGGCGGTGGCGGTGTGGGCGAGCGGCTGGTCGGGCAGGCTGCCGCTCTCCTCAGTCGCTCGGCGGGGCGGCGGGCGGTGCTCGCAGATCATCCCCGCGGGCGCTGCGCAGGTGCTGCCCGCCGGAGATCCCCGCCCGCCACCGCCGCTCAGGGCGGGGGCGTCCCCGCGCGGGGCGCCAGCGGCCGCGGCATAAGGCTCGAGACGAGTAGCGGCCGGAGCGCGCCCCGAGCTGGGGCTGTGGCGCGGAGGTCTCCGGCGGCGCGGCCAAACTTCGGGCGCGGCTGCACCTCCTCACTTCGGAGCGACCTCCCCGCGACTGCCGGCGAGCGGGGCGGCGGCAGCTACCCCACCTCCGGGCCCGCGCAACGCGCGGCCCTAGCGCCGCCGCCGCGCCCGCCCCCCCGCCGCTGCGCTCCCCGCCCCGCCGCCCCTGCCGAGCGGTCCTCCGGCGCCGCCTGCCCCGCAGGGCGGAGGGCTGGGGAGGAGGATTCCCGCTGCTCTCCCGTCCGTAACCCCGGCAGGAGCGGGAGCCGCCCAGCCAGGCAATGCCAGGTCCGGCGGGGCTGTGGCTGCTCCCTTCCCGCTGAAGCAGTCCTAGTTTTGGTTTTTAATTCCGGCTCCAGCCCGGTAACGCACACACGGAGGTCATCGTAGGTGTTTCTGCTGTCCGAACCCGGACAGGCGGACCCAAGCGCCCGGCACAGCGGCGCTTAAACGCGAGGACCGGGCAGCGTCCCGCACGCCTTGCCGGAGGGTCTCTCCGCAAGGCAGGACGTGCCTGGAAAGCTCCGGTCCGTCCTCTGCCCACAGCACCAAAGTGCCACCAGAACAGAGAGAAACCGTTATTTGTACAGTTGCGGAGGTGCTGTGGCCGCTGTCCTACCAGTCCTGGGCTTCATAAAGAGACGAAAACTCTGGCTCCGCGTTCTACTCTGCATGCCCGGTTCCCCTCTCTTGCTCCACTTCTTTTTAAATGAGAAACATACACAGCTTTCCCCTCCAGCCTTCTCCAGGCTATAAAACAGTATCTAAACCGAATAATACTTAGTGACTCTCGAGTAGGAATTGTGCTTACTCCTGGCAACTACCTGGTTACTGAATATGACCTGGCACCTGGCAGCGGCCACTGGCTGTGTCGTGAATGCTCAAGAGCTGTGTTTATCGTTGGCATGTTCTTCATGGTAAGAGGTGCTAAATGCGTCGATGCAGGCAGCAGTGCTATTGTATCCCGTTGACGAGATGTGGCGTTTTGCAATGCCAGGGTGTGTAACCAGGTGAAAGGAGACAGTGGATTTCTAGTAGAGATTTGTCTTCCACTTGGGCTTTGGAATTTGGTGAGTTGTGCAAGTAACTGGCAGGAGCCTTCTGAGAAGGATGCTTTACTTCTTCCCCATAGGGACACATGAACAGCAAAGTGAAAAAGGATGCCTTCTAGTTCCTTCTAGCTTTTGTTTCTCTGTGTGGTCAGTGGTGTTCTTTTCCATTCCATTCCTTCTCTGGCATCCCTGTGGCTGTGTTAGCACAGGTACCACATACCTGGAAAAGCCATTTGTGTGGGAAAGCTGGGAATGATCAAGGGGTGGGAAAATACAGCTTTGGCTTTTTTCTGCTCCTAGAATAGTTCTTCCTCTGCATCCTCCCGGTGCAGGGAAATTGACCCTGTGCTGGTACAAAAGGACAGAAGATTAAAATGAGTAATTTTCTTTTACCATTTGAACTGAAAGCATATCAGGCATTGAGGCTTCATAGGGTCTTTTGTAAAGGAGAGGGGCAGAGTTTCACTTACGTGGGAAGAAATTAGTGGTTCCCCTAAATACAAGGCAGATGGATAGCTGTACAGCAAAGCACAGGGCATGGTATGTGCTGGCTGAGCCAAGTCCATACAGTGGCATGTATGGGCTGACTGGCCCTGCTGCCTGTGACTGCTTTTGGGGACCTCTGCCTCAGAGGTGCCCCAGATGTGATGGCTTGGGCTGGCCGTGGGCAGGACTGGGTCTTCTGTTTGTGGATGCTGCAAGGTGAATGGTGTGGGAGTGCTTGAGAAAGACTCTCTTGCTTTTGATTTGAGCTGGGAGAGGAAGCCTCCTTTCTATGCTCTTCATGTTATGGTAATGCCATAAAGTGGTGTACCTGTGGTAGAGAGCAGAGCTGAGCATGTACTGTACACATCTGCTCTGCACCTGCTCAGGTGATGTACCCTAAACCTCATTTGTGGGGCTGTGTTGTAAGTTTTCAGTCCTCTGTGCCAAGTTTTTGGCCTGCTTCCTGAGACCACTTGGCTAGTGAGACTGGCTGGCCACAAAGATTAAAGGCAGGACCAAGTCATTTGATATGTCAAACATCATTAAGTTCCTTGGCTAATGATATTCGCTTCCTCTGCATCAAAGCTGGAGCAGCTGGTTTGAGTGCAGTGTCACCAAGTCTGAGATTAAATGTGCTGTACTGGTAAAAATGGTGGCCAAAAATCAAATCTAGTCTGAGAGCATGGCCAAGCTTCATAGCTAGAATTTAAGCTCATCAGAAAAAAAGGAATCTGCTTTATTTTTTAGTTATTTTTGTCACAGGCTGTTGCAGGGGTGCAAAAGCAGGTGGAATTCGGCAGCTAGAGGAGACTTGCCGGTGTTATGTTTGCCTTGTTAGGGCCATAAGGTGGAGTAAAATGGGGAAAGTACGATGCCTTTATAATCAGCCTGAAAATATTATGTGAATGCCTATACTGAGTTTCTGACAGCCCCCTTAGCAGTGAGTAACAATGGTTCACATTTAAATAGACTGGGGATCTTGCTGCCACAGCACCTTGAGACTAGACTTCAGCAGGACTCCTAATGTGGATTTGATATTTAGACAGAAAATAAGATTAACTGATGTTTGAATGGAATATTTAAAAATGTACAGATTGCTGTAGGTCCTGCCACCTGTCTTACTGGCTTGGAAATTGACTAAAATTAAGATTTAGCCATTCGTTAAATGCTGAAGGGTGGAAAGTCACAAAGTTGGGAATGTGTTATCTTGACAGTGCTTCCATCAGTATTTCTTATGTCTTCTTAGTAATAACTGATGTAGGCCCCCTAACGGAATCAGGGAAAGGGATTAATTTTTGATTACTGACCTGAGTATGGGATCACCTATGGCTGTTAGGATACTCCTTGCTACAAGGCATGGTTTCTACTGGAAGCATAAATTGCTGGTACAGAAGTGGTATTGCTGTTTGCAGAGTTTTCTGTGAAACACCAGCCAAACTGTGAGTTCTTAACCAAGTCTTAAACCTAATCAAGCTCTGCATGATTTCAAGCTGTGCTTTGGATATTTAGTGCATCCCCTCATGTACCATTATGAATCTTTTATTACCTGCTCTAGTTCGAGTTGACCTCTAATGATACAGCAGAATTATTTTATTAATGCATTTCCCCGCAACAGAGGACCACTGCTCTGGGCAGCATCAGAGTCCCTGGCTTTGCCTGAAGTAGTGGATGTCCCTGGAAATGTGTCTGGAGACAAAGGGAGCTTCCCTGCCTGAAACCCTGCATTTTAGTGTGTCAGAATCCAAGGCCTGAAGTGAAATATCCAGCTGTGATGTGATGCAGTGACTGATGAGGGCAGGGCCGCTGCCTTGGCAGGGCAGTAGGGAGCAGGCAGCAGGTGCAGCTGTTCAGGGCTGACTGGTGGCAGGGAAGGTCCTGATGTGTGGAGAGCTGCTCAGTGCCACCTTGAATATTTGTGCTGTGGTGTCACTGTCTGCTCCCCATACTGCTCTGCTCCTCTGGCATGCTGTGTACATGTTTCTGACCTCTTTTGCTGCTAGCTGAAGGAGGTTTTGCAGAGCAGCAGGCAAAAGGTGTGGGAGACTAATTTGCCCCTGCCTCTGGCTGCTGAGCTGAGACAGAAGTAGAAAAACGCAAGAAACAGTGAACTCTCCCATAGGCAGGCCTCATCTGTCCACTCTGTTGCTGCTTTGCCCACAGTAGTTTAACCTCCTGTAAAGTTGGTTGGTAAGGATTTGAATGTTGGTCTGGGCTTGCACCTTTGGTGCCTCCAGCAGTGTCATTTTCAGCAAAACGATTCAAAAGATGTATTGAGATAAATGACACAATCAAAAGGTTTCTGAGTTAGTGTAGACAGAGGGACAAATTCTGACACTGCTTGGCAAAGCACCAAAACCACAGACATCTTCAAGCAGCTTTTTGCCACTACTTGAGCTTCAACACAGCTCAAGGGCAGGGCACAGAGAGGCTACTGAAAAAAATATCCCTTCTTACTCTGAAACCTCGCAGTACAGTTCGTAAGAGGTTTTCTCTGAGCAGGATGGATGGCAGAACAGAAAAATGCTGGCAGCTACAAGTGCCTTGTCTAGACCAGGGCTTCCATCATAGCACTCTGCCCATCTAGCAGCGCTGGGAAGTTTTAATGGAAATGCTGGTAGAAGCACAGTGCTCGCGAAAGCTCCCTGCCCCCCAGTAAGGTAATCTAAGTGGACAACTGGGAGTATGATGTTGCACTGACACACACTACATAGAGATGCACGAGTCTGACATTCTACTCCTGCTTCTATTTCTATATGGCCTGATAATGACTTTTTCTCCTTAGAGGGTAAGGAGATCTTTCCCAATCATGTTACAGGGCTGATAGCTTCTCTGAACAGGACATCTTGGTCTGAAATCTTGAAACTGGGTATGCATGAAATCTGGGAGAGAGACTACCTCATCAGTAGGGTGTTTCATTTAACTGGGATTGCTTCCCACTGGCAGGGCATGGGACCCCATTACTCATGCCTGGAAAAGAACAAATTGTTTTGGGTGTCTTGGGAGAAGCCTTTTTTATAAATTTCCATGCAGCTCCCTAGAGAACCTGGGTAAAGGGGTTCCAGAAGGTAGGTGCCCTCAGTGAGAAGGCAAAGTCAATTATTTGATACACTAACAGTTATTCTTAAGTATTGGACTTGTTGATTCAGAGATGCACATAAATTGCAGCCTAGATTTCCGCTCACAAGATGAAAAAATGTTTTGTTCTAATAATAAATACTGACTCTCTGCTGTTTTGATTTGCAAAACGCACATGACACAATGTGTAAATCTCTGACAATATTTTTTTAGAGTTTAGCAGCTTGTTTTTCTGCAAACATAAACATTTATTTTTGGTGTTAATAATTAATAATATGCCACATGCCCATAATAAATGCAAAATCTAATCTTGTATAGACATAAATGTATCTGCCAGAGTGGTCTTTCTGTGCTGGAAATGACTTTCACAAAGTGGTAGTGTGCATTCTATTTTCAATCATTGGTGATTTGTTTTGTCAACTGATATGTCATTACACTAAATGTTTTCTTTTTAAATAACAGATACTTCACACATTTCTTTCTTCTTTTTTTTTTTTTTTCCTTTCTTCCCCAAAAGCAAAATAGTTGAAAATTATTTTAAAAATGGAAGTGGCTGGTACCAAAATACTGCAACTGTATCTAAAGCAAAATAGAGACAGGAATGTGGAAAATCCCAACAATGGAGGTAAGGGAGCTTGAAATAGGAAAGCATCAGTCCTGATCTCTGCAGTGGAAAGAAGAAATCTTGGGGTCAAAGTCACTTCTGCAGCTGAACAGGGAATGATGCTACACTGTGCAGAACAAGATACCACAGTGGTGCTGGGTAGCTGATCCAGGTACACCCTTCTCTCTCCTATTGATTGTTCCTTTCAGAGACCAGTATTTTTAAGTTTTGTTATTTCCTGGAAACCAGCAGTAGCTGGGAAACCTCCTGACAAAGCCTTTGGGTTGTATTGCTCTTAAAAGCTGTCCTACCTGGTGGCCAGCAGTGTGGCTGCTGTCACGGTGTGGCTGCTCTTCCTTACTATTTTGGCACAGCCAGCAGCAGCCACTGAGCTGAAAGAAGTATCTGCTCATGAGCTCTGCTTAACAAACTAGATCACGTTTTAACACTGATTTCTGGTACAGGATGGAATGAGGCATGTCTCCTCATTGGTGAAGCCACATGTAACTGTAGTTCACTAAAATGCACTATAAAAAGCCATCTTTCCAGAGAAAGTTTAACTATTCAGTTTGTTGATTTTGTTTAACAGTGTAAATGAAATATGGGTCCTCAGAAATTTACCATACCTTCCAGAAAAGGTAAGCTTTAATATTCCAGTGTAAAACAAAAGGAGGTGAAACAGATTTATTTGAAGCATTTTCACAGCATCATTATGCATTCTGTAGAAGTTAAAAAAAAAAATATCAAAACAAACCAAACCATAAAAGCTCAATAGTTGTTCATGGGCCAACAATTGTTAATCAAATGAAAACAAAGTGCCCTAACAAGGATAGGTTCAGAGTACCTGAACTGGGCTGATTCAGCCATTTTTACAGTGACAAACTCTCTGAGTGGTTTTGTGCAAGGTGCTTTGGAGGAAAGCTTTCTGCTGGAAGCCCATAGGCATGTAGAGCTGCACAAAGGCTCGTGTCCCTGTAACTGAGCCAAGTCCTGGAGGAGCCTGCTCACCTGCATGGGTGACCATAGGGTAGATCTGTCAATAAAATTGATTAAAAATGTGCACAGCAGAGGATTGTGTGTGTTTGCATTTAAAAATCAAGTGTTCTGTAGAAGTGACCAGCACCAATGCAAGTTTCATCCATTTTTCAAACATAATAGTAAGCCTGATGCATTATAAAATGGAATGGATTGTTTGTCCCAAAATATGGAACATGGTTTTGAAATGGAGGGTCCATCTTTTAATTCTGTATTTTGGAAGTCTTTCATGTTCTTGTGCTATTTAACAGATAGACTTCTCAGGTCTTGGACTCAAGGACTGCTGCTTATGTTTTTGTACAATGCTTAAGGCTGCTCTCATCTGAGTAATGCATCTAAGGTTGCATTTGCTACGTGTACTACATACAGTAATTAGCAGTAGTTCATCATCTATCATCAGGTGTCGTGTCTTTTAGCTGTTAATACTATGCTAAACATCTTTTATTTTCAAAAATAGCTTTTTAAAAACATGTAGCTCTCATAGTTAGGTAGCTGAAGAAAAGAGCTACTCTAAATGCAGTTCCCAGATGGAGCTTAATGTTTGGGTACAGTGACAATTACATTTGCTGTGTTAAAGAACCAGCTATATTCCATTCCCTCAGCAGGGCAAAAGGCATGTATTGAGAATTACCAGTTATTTACTCAATCCCACGTATTCCCACACAAATATGGACGTTACTTAGTACCAATTTTAATCAGCCCAATATTTTCATGCTGAATAGCAACCCTCCAGGGATGATTTTCATTGTTCTGTTGTTGATGAATTTCTTTCATTGCGGAAATGATCATAATTTAACATTCAGGAGCGAATTACAGTAGTGGCTCTGACATGGAAATAAAAAACCCCTGTAAGAACAATGGGCAGAGATAGTATTTGAAATTATCTTATCCCTTGCAGGGAAAAGAAGAAATAAGTATATAAAAGCATTTACTACTGGAAAACCTTTTTAGGTGTTCATTTGATAGCAGCGTGGAAATCCTCGAGAGACAAGTAGAGAAAACTCTGTTGTCTTATGGCTGAACCACACTTTTATCAGGTAACCATTAGTTTTGATTTGTGGTATACCATTATGAACCAGTGAAGGGCAGCACTAACCAACTGTTTTAGGTAACTAGAAAGATCACTAATTATGTTTTTGAGTTTATAGTGATGTAAACATTAATTGTTTGCCTGGATTTGCTATGAAATTGGTTGCATTGCTGCAAAACAGTTACTTTGAGAGCATTCTGTAATAATCAGGTCAGAATTCTGCAGCTACAAATTAACAGCTTGCTTGCAATGGACTTTAGAAGAGGACATTTCATTTATTGAAAAGCTGAATCTCTTGCTAAGAGTATTCTTGGTTCAGTTACTTTATTAGTTTATAGGATAGGATCTACACATCAAACCAGATTTTATCAAATGGAATTGTGGTTTGTATCATAAGTATGTTAACAGTAAAACAGATTTCTGAGGTTCTAAACACAGGAGGCATGTTTTATCTACACAAATTGGTAGATGAGATTAGTTCATTTATTTCTGAAGTTTCCTTTTTTTGTTTGTTTGTTTGTTTTTTATTTATAGAAAATAATGATTTGTATGTCTGATAAACTCATAGTCGATATTACAGGATAGTGGAAATAGCTTTCATTGGCAATTTTATTTTTTCCCTCATGTCTGAAAATTTAGTTGTAAACTTGTACAAACTCTTTCAAAGCACTGTATTATTTACTATTGTGTTTGGGAGGGACTAAATTAAAAGGTGATTTACTATTTAACCGCATTTTAAATGTCCTACACCTGTGTGCACATTGAAAAAAAAATTACTTTTGGTTGTTTTTTTTTCCTCTTTCCATAGGAAAGTTTGTGCAAACAATATTTCATCTAGTTACTTGTATAAAGAAAGCTCTACATTGTTCTGAAATTGAAGTATGCCACGGCTGTGAAAAACAGATGAATCAGTCCTGTTAGATGATTAACTGAGTAATCTGTAAATAAAGATCTCTGTGATTCTATAGCAGAGAAAGGTCTCTCCATAGCTACCAACAATATTAATTTGCAGCATTGTTCCTTTTTTACAAAGAAAATAATTATTCTAATACTAGGGGTATTTTAGTACTAAATGGACGGTATCTGACTCAGCTCACAGATGCAAGTGTGCACTCATTTGGTCTGACTGTCTCCTTCACATCCAGGTCTCTCACTGTGGCCTCTGGTTGCCCAGTCAGTTTGCGGTGGGGTTGTGCAGACCCAGTGCAGACCCCAGGGCTGAAGAGAGATGCAGAGCTGTGTCTGGGATCTCCAGGAGCAGTTCTGATTGGAGTGACTCCTACTGTCTGTTTGGGCTATACACTGCTGATTGACTTTCTAGTCCTAGGATGAAGATTAGTGTAAGGGCCAGTCATGGGCAAAGCCCTTGCCTATTAATCCAGGAGCCTCTGCTTTAGCCTGAGAAGTTTTGGAGTGCAATGTATGTGCAAGTGATCACTGCATATGCCTCTGTGAGCAAAAAGCAAGCTGTAAGAAAAGCTGGAGATAGTTGCTGGTGTTAACAGAAGTCCTTGCTTTATCTGGAACTATTTTTGTGGCTCTGAGTATCAGAAGTGTTGACGTGAATTCAGATCGTGCCACTTCCTGTGTACTTGCAACATGTTGCATGATGTGAATACATCAGGTTTTATTTTCAAGATGTCTTTCTGGGATAAAACTGGCCTTCCTGCCAAAAAAAGGTCCAAATGCTGGAGAACAGAGTAGAAGTGGCACCCATGGCACATCAGAGACAGAAAGTAGATACTTGGTCTAGGTGAGTTATCTTGGGCTCCCAGTGCAAGGTGATGAGACAAGCAAGGATTTGTCTTGCATGTGAGAGATGTGAATTACTCAGGATTAATTACAGAGAGGACACAGCTGGGAACCCTAAGGCTTATGAGTAGGCTCCAGGTACACAGTCCCCTGGGCACTGTCTCTGCAGCCCCAGGGTGGCTCTGCTGAAGCACTTTTGGGAGAGGTGCTGGTTTTATTTCCTCAGACTATTTTTGAAGAGATGTGCAATTCCTTCAGCCTTGCAGTGGTGGAGGGAGGTTGTCAGGGCCAAGATGGCTCTAGTTTGTTTTTTTTCTTTCTCTAGCAGACCTGTGTGCTAACTAAACATAAATATCAGGACTTTTATATCCCTATAGTCACCAATTTTTATTTATATTTTAAATTTCACCTACATTGCAAGACATTTATTACTATATTTAATGTGCAAGAATGTTCAATTAGTTCATGAAAAAATCCCCTTTTCCTTTTAAGGCATTGAAATAATATTTTATGGGATGCATCTGGACACTGGTTACAAATTAAAATGGTGACATTTGCTGCAATAATGGTTTTTATGTTGGAGAATCAGACCAACAGATTAGATTATAGAAAAGATGAATGAATTGACAAGTAAATGATTAAAAGCTTAAGATGGCACTGAAGCTTATATGTTTACTCTGTTATGTAAAGCATTTATTGATTTGAAGTTTGATCAGTAGTACTTACAAATTTATTCTCACATACATATATCATTATGATTGTATTCTCTTGTGTTAGAAGTCTGCAAGGTTACCTGAGTAGGCCACTGGCACTTCAGCCTGAACATCAATTACCTGAGCTACTGCAGTTTCTCAGACACCTTGAGGAGCTCTGTGTTCCATGCATTGGTAGGGCTTCCATCTCAAAAAACCAAACCAAAAAAAAAAAAAGGAAAGCTGCTGGGGCTGTCCCTGGATAGGGTTGATACTGTACACGCAGAGGGAAAGAGAGTGATGTGGGGCTCTTGGCAGTGCCACCTTCCTTCTTTTCAGCAAGAACGGTGGAACAAGGGCCAAGGAGCAAAGACTGCATATTTAGCGACGAAGATGATTGGAATCAATACGGCTGACCAATATGATCGGGTATTGATCCTTTATTGTTCCAGTATTGCAGGCCTGTGGTGCAGGCCTATGGTGAGAGCATAGCACAGTAAAGTAGAGCGTGGAAGAAGAAGAGATAGGACAGGCAGAAGTGCGTAGCAACTTCTATAACTCGGAGTGCCTTGTTGGCATGGACTCATTGCTCCCCTGTGAGTGACCACACATTGCACTATTATAGATTATTGGTCCAACTACTGATGACATGCAGGTGCATGTCCTGTTGTTCCAAGATAACTTGCTATGTTTATAGCTACCAGTGTCTTGTTTTAGTTAGTGCTGCAAGACAGCCCTGTTTTGGTACACTGATAGCTGGCTCTGCACTTATGCTGAGCATGGCCTACCACCATGTCAGGCTCTAGGCCTGCACTGCCAGATTGCTCACACTGCTCGTCGCTGGCATTGCCACATGCATGTGTTCAGCCATTGGCACAAATAAGAGCTGGAGGGAAGGGAAGGCAGTAAAGGTCAGGCCCATCTAAAACACAGACCTGTGTTGTGTGTGAGCTCAGACTGCAGGGCACTGCATCTCTGGAGATTTATTTTGCTTGTATTCAGAGGTCTGAGTTTCTCCAGGTCTTTTGACAGTAAGGTTTATGTAGCTAGATGTTTCTTTTCTTAGGCCCTTGTTCCTCATTCTTTTGGCATGTCCTCTGAAAAAGCATAGTTGTGACCTTGATGCTGCTGGGAAGGGATGCATGTGTGCCCTCCCCTCCTCTGGATGTGGACTTTTTGAGGGGTTGAAGGACTCATTTCAGGACCTGAGAGGATGGGTACTCACTGTACCATGCTCCAAAAAGGCATGTACAAAGAGCAAAAGATGTGAACCTGGAAGTTTCTCTTATAAAATGGAGCCTGAAACAGGCTGCTTAAAATAGACAAGTAATTCCAGAAAAGCAAAACTGGATCAAGCTGTTAAGAGTTTTGTTAAGAGTGGGAAGCTGGGCAATGGGCACAGTCTACTCCTAGAAGTGAAACTACAAAGGATCTCCAAAGACAAATAGTTTAACAGAATTATTTTTTTCCAAATTTATGCACAAATACAGAAGAGCATTAACTTCTGATTTCAGAAACTTTTCCTTTTAAACACCAAGGGAATACATCTAGCAGTCACCTGTAGTTGGTGCTGAAGTTTTAACTGCTTTCAACAGGTATGAGAACTCAGATTTGGCACTTTTGAAGATGCCTTCAGGTCATCTGCCCTCTTTGGCTCTTTCATTTTGTCAGCTTTGCTTGCAGATCTGGGTCTAAGTTCACAGGGACTGATAACTAGGAGAGCCTGTTTTGACATTAACATCTGCCACACTGGGAAATCTGGCCACTGGCTTCCAGTCCTGCCCAGTATTTCACCCAGATGAGAATCAACATCTATTGGAGCTGTAACTTTAAGTATTGGCCATGTGTATCCTTCTGACCAGTTTTCAATGGCTCTCTATATTGTTTCCTAAGCAGAAAAAAAATGGAAATTAATATTATCTGGGGAACATGCAGTTGGATAATGAAACATTAGAGCACAAAGGACATAGCCAACATATGTAAGAACATAAAGGAAAATACTCATTCTTATTTTTCATATTCTTCACCTGATGGCTGAAATCACAGGCTACATCCAGAATGAGAAATATTATATGCTTTGCTAATACATATATTGCAGCATTTAAAAAATTATTATTTGTAGTGCCATAAATATGAGCAAAACGTTCTGTGATTCTGTGAAAACTAGAAGTGGGTAGATTCAGACTGGATGTTAGGAAGAAATTCTTCACTGTGAAGGTGGTGAGACACTGGAACAGATTGCCCATGGAGGTGGTAGAAACCTAATCCCTGAAGGTTTTTAAGGCTAGGCTGGATGTTGCTCCGAGCAGCCTGATCTACTGTGAGGTATCCCTTCCCATGGCAGGGGGAATTGGAACTGGATGATCCTTGAGGTCCCTTCCAACCCTGACAATTCTATGATGCTTTAATTCTGTATTATTTTACATTTGTAGATTTTTAGTGAAACGGATCTAAATTATATTTTTCCAGGAATCATAGACATACTGCTCTGTTTGGAAACTGAAGTGACCCTATTGGAGCAACCCATAACAGACACCACCAGCAGGGAGAGGGGCCTAAATACTCCTGTGAGAGTCAAGACAGTACAGCTTATAACTGCATATGCTGAACATTGTAGGTAACTCTATGTAGGGGAGTAATCACCTACTAGTTCTTAAAGGTTCTTTTGTCTTTGTAATTGTAGTCTCTTGTAAATAAATATGCAGGGTATCTTATCAAACAGAAAACACAAAGTCTTTTAGGATAGGGAATTGCAGTATTTAGAGTTGTGTCATGCCCTAAGTTGTTGTGTGCACTTGTTTACTTCTGAGAAACTTGGTCCAGTTGCCCCAAAATAGCTACATGCTCTGTTCAGATCATTATAAAACAAATTCTATTAAAATTGGAATCAGAACTAGTTTGTAGTTGTGTTTTTTTAGAGGCCTTATTTTGCTCAGTACAGCAGTCTGAGGGTTCAGAAGCATTTCTCAACATGAGCGACCTGAAATGTATTTTAAAAGACAGCCATTAGAAACATTATTTTCTAATACATTTCAGAGTTTATTGATGCTGAGTAGTGAAAGAAAAGTATGAAGAAATACTTCTAGAAAGTAAATCATAGGAAGTGTGATAATGAATAATAAACACTGTCCAGCTGGAACTGCAGAGAGGAGGCACATGTGTTACTGCAGTAGTGGTTTCATGGGCTAATTGTGGTGTTAAGGTCCTCTTCCCTCCCCCAAATGCAGAAAGGAGCATCTACTGGCATGAACAATTGCTGTTATGTCATCTTCTATACACAGGCTGCTAAAAGAATTATAGGAAGTGAATCAAGGTGTGTCAAAAATGACATTTAACATGGAAAATCTGTTCATAGTGTTCTAGGATACCTTGTAAGTGGTCATCTCAATGCAGCTGTGGTCATCTTATCACCATCAGATGCATCTGCTTGCTTATTTCTGCATCCTTTTATTCATGACACATGGAAACCAGAAGGTCCCTTTCAGGTGTATGCATGTTCTCCTGGCAATTCAGTAACTTCATCTGTTTTCTCCTGCAGACAGGCTTCTTCACTCCCATCTGCCATGGAGGTCTCTAAAGTGCTGTGGGAATTGCTTAAGTGGTGTTGGTGGATCAAAGGAGAGAGGTATTTACTCTGGAACTGATTAAGAACTATTTTTCCCTTCTGAATCAATTAGTTACTAGACATTTAGTGGTTTATGTAGCTAGATGGCTCCTCTGCAGCTTCCTGAGAATGTGAGAATCCTTGGATGATGTTGTTGCACCATGGTGACATAGTCATTCTCTGCCTTATTGATTGTTAGCAACATGGAATTAATCCAGCAGCTTGGGGATTTCAGGAGAAGTTCTAGTTTTATCCTGGCAGATACTGAGAATAATTAGGGTACTGATAGGATGAAGTTCTCGTTAATGCCATCTTTTCCCCACCCTGCATGGTCTATTAACTATACCTCAGTCATCTGTCTATATCTGCACCTCTCAGTCCTCTTCCCAATTACCAGAACCAGCTACTCTCCATATGTATTTTAGAAATTAGTATCTGATTATTAAATCATGACTGAATGTTAACACCCATTATTTTTATAAACCCACTGCAGACTCCTATGCATTATAAATAAATTGTATTAACTTCAGTTCATATGAAATATTTATAAATATTATGGAAAGGGCTCACTTTCTGTGCATAGTTATTAGATATTTTAGATTATAGAAGGTTGCAAATGGTCAATTATGTAAAATTATGAAAATGCAGACTTAAAACTAGGCTTACAATCCTTTGGTGAGTGAGACACAGAAAACCAGGATTCCAGCTGGGTTCAAGAAGAGTGACATGCTTTATGTTTCTTAATTATCTTTATTTCCCAGTAGTATTGCTGTTGCCAGAGCTCAATTTACTATGTGCCAATGAGAGAGTAATAAGTTGCAGAGACACTCCTATATCAGATGAGAGCGCTTCACTCTCCTGTGTTGTCAGAACAGAAACCCATAGAGGACAGATGATTTTAACTGTACTGTGTTTGACTTGGAGTAATTTTGTATTTGGGGCAAAATTCAATCATGAAGTAAACGGTTCTTACAAAAACCTCTGCTGGAGATGGGCAATGAGGCTGTTGATGTCAGTGAATGTTAAACAGCTTGTAGGAATTACGAATCTAAGTATTTTTGTAAATCTAGGTCATAACTCCTAACTGAGTCTTTGAAAATATCCCCTAGTGCTGTAATAAAAGCAGAAGGCAGAGCAGGAGTACTGAGGCTGCTGTTTTGCAGTACTCTAGTTTATAGATTAGGGCAGGATGTTGCTGAGTGACAGGAAGAAGTTTCTTAAAATATTCATCCAGGTTCCACTGAATCCAATGGAAAGCATCGTTACTTCTCTGTGAGATCCTGGGGAGACCAGTGACAAATATCTCAGAAGCCAGGTAGTCCAAGCTGCCTGTTAGTTTGACCACCAGGGATTAAAAGCTTTTGAGAAGTTTTACCTTTGTTTGTCTGAGGAAGCTCTTCCAAGAGGACTTGGCATGGTCTTTTACATAAACATGATAAACCTGTTTACCCAACCTGCTCTCATCCACAGCTTTTTTTTAACTAAATCTAGGTTATGTCCCTAGTTAGAAAATTTAATTAATAAATAAGTTAAATGTTTGTACAGCACCTTGGAGCTGTAAAGTGTTGTCTAAATCCTGAGTACTAAAAAGTCTCTCAATTGTGATGCAGCATGTTTATACAAATATGTTTGATGTCCTCAGAACATTTGGACTGAGTGGAGCATATTTCCTGTTGAGAATAGATTTTGCTGGTTGGAAGCCATGACTTAGGAAATGCAGACTGCTGTCACAGCATCCAGTCCAGGAAAATAACAATGTAAAGAAACATAATTTGCAGCATTGAAACCACATTTTCTAAATGTTTGGAAGGAGGAGTAAGAGATTTCAAAGAACAGCCTCTTCCTTTTTAATCTGAATCATGTGGTTTTGCTGATTATAGGGGTACCTGCAAATTTTATGATAGTGATATTGCATTTGACTCTAGTTAATGGTCTGACTGTTTTCATTATGTATTTTTATGAGTTTATCAGTTGGATATTCTAAAAATGGAAACATAATGAAAATCATAATAGAATTAGAAAGCTCCTTTCCTTTTTTTTTTTTTTCCCCCTACTAGAAGAACAATTTTCTCCATAGCTGCCTGCTCCTACCAATACTGTTTCTCTTGTCATAACTTAGCAGAGGAGGGTGCCAGCTTTGGGAGCACCAGGAGCTGTTGTAAAGTCCAGGGCTTGCTCTAAAGCAGTCTTCTGATGCTGTAGTTACAGGAGAGCTGTAAGAAGATGCATGCTAAGACTAAAAGAAAATACAGTCTTCAGTCAGAGTCCTATTTTCACACTTCAGACAATGGCTTCTCCCCATACATACTAGGCTGTGCTTTATTGCCATAAGCTTTCCTTGACGTAAAATATCTTTAGCATTCTGATTCTGGAGGGTTGAAGCTGTCAGGCGGTGGCTGGGCAAACAGCATCTACTTTTTTTTTTTCTTTTTTCTTTTTCTTTTTTTTTTTTTTCCAAGGGAAATATTTCACAGTATTACAATGCTTTTCAACCCCAACAAAGGATAGTTTCTGAACGACAATGTCACTGCTAATGCCAGTAAAGCGATCACATCTTGCTGTGATAGCAAAGAAGAATTGTGCCTAAGGACACCAGAGAATGCATGTACATTTTGGGTAAAGAGCTGTTAGACTTCTAACAGCCATGTCAGAATTCATATGCTTATAATTGAAAACTGACACTGGATAATTAAGCTGTGCCAACAGATAGCCTCAAAGATACGCTGCCAAGGATACAGCATGCTATTCATGGCAGCAAAAAAGCTTTAAGATAGAAAACTCTGAATTGCTCACCATTAGGCTGGCTCTGCTATTGCTGAAATCAAAAGTAGAACTCCTGTCAGCCTCCACAGGAACCACCCTGCACTACTGACACATACATCAGGTAATTTCATCTTTAATTGCATGACCAAATATCTTCATTGTGAACCTGACTCAGTCTTGCTCATCAGTAACGTATTAAAAATACAGATGGGCAAAGACCAGCTGTTCTTGCAATGACTCTCAAGCCTTCAGCATTGTGTTTTGTGGTGTGTATTTGTTTGTTTTTTCCCCCACATTAAATTAATGTTGAGATAGAGAAAAGCCCATAGTGGTCTGATGAGAATGAATTGCTTACGTGGTGATTAGGAAGTCACCTGAGTGGTGGTTAAGAGAATAATTCCATGAACTTGAGCACTAGCCTGCTTATTCTTTGTTTTCCTTCCATTCCTTGACAGCCACTGTGCTCCAGCAGAAGTAATAAATTGCAGTGGGTAGGGCTGCAGAAGGATGCTGGGTCACCAGCCTGTGCCCTCCCTCCTGTGGGCTTCCTAGGTTTCCCACTCCATCACACCTCCCCTGCACCAGGCTGGGTCACCACCCATTCTGTACAACTATTTTCACTGGCAGAAACTAAAAAACTGCTTTTGCAGCTTCATGATCTTCTGTCGTGCTACTTTCAGAGACCGTGATTAACTCCGTCTTTTACCCTAAAAAAGCGTTTCTGAGTGGTGCTCAGGTCCCTGGGAGCTTCCCTCTTCTAGGAACTTCATAAGCCGAAGGCAAGTTTTCTTCTGCTGTTCTTGCTTTTAGCTCCATTTTCTCTGGTATTTTCTATCGTATGGAAATTGGATAACAGACAGAAGAACTACAGATGGAATTCAGCTGAGTAATCCTCAAACTCATTATTCCAGCATTCCACCTATATTTTGCATATCTGAAAGCTGGTAATGATTTTTCTGTTGATAATTTGTTATTGGCACAGCCTTTTCTTGTCTCACCTTTTCCTCTATCTTATCAATTCAGACCAAGCCCATAGAACACTTGTCTGCCTAACACTGTACTGAGACCTGCTGGTTTCTCTGTCTATGATCTCACACCTGCAGTGCTGGTCTGCATCATTGGGCTTTGATGACTATCTCATGGGCTTTGTATTAAATACATGAGGTGATGTCACAGCCAAGTTGAGCTGTCTTTGGTACATGCTTTTTTGCTTCTGTGGCAGGGCAATCATGGGAACAGGCTGCTCTCCTTTATCCTGCTCCTGCCAGTTTGGACATCCAGTACTCTGTCACAGCTTCTATTTAGCTGAAGACAAACAGAACTTCTGTTTACAGATCACAGAATGATAGGGGTTGGAAGGCACCTCTCGAGATCATCTCATTCAATTCCCCTACCAGAGAGTGTTCATCTAGAGCAGGTTTCACCAGATGGTGTCTAGGCAGGTTTAGAATGGGTTTTGATGGAGACTGCACAGCCTGCTGACACATACTCATTCCATACCTACTTTATTTCCTCAATCTGTTACTTTAAATCTAGTTTGGCAGATGAATGGTTTTTTTTTTTGATGTGTCATTTGGGTGTAGAAGCTTCTCTTCCCGTGAGTGTCTTTCAGTTGAGGTAGCCCATCAATGCAGGCTCCTTGGTCCTATGTGACCTCAAAGGACTTCTCCACAGGAACTTCAAATAACTGTTTAAGCAGATTAGTAAAGAGCATTTACTATAGATATTAAAATCTCAAATGCTTAAGAGATCTTCACACCACATAAGCTATTATGCAGCATCTACTATGCTTGTCTTTTTTTTTCTGAGATAGCCATATAAGTCTTATAATTCTATTTCTCACTGTGACCAATTTCCAGTGTTGGTCGAATGTTTTCTTGTGATTCCTGAAGCTTCCTGGCCGTCACCTGGGGTAGCAACTGAAACTGTATTTTTGGTGTATGCAATTGTCTTCTTGAGAATGATCAAGAATCCTAATACAGAGTTGGGAGTTTGCTGTGTTTTGTTGCCAAGCATTGAGTTTCTTCACCCACCGGGCTGTGCAACAGGGCCAAGTTGCAAGTGGTATCTGAAGTATCACTTTTGTTTGGTGAGGAATTGATGGATGATCACAGTGTGGATCCTTTCTTTGTTTCTTCAGCACATATTAAGACTTTGTCATACTTTACTGGGTGAAACCCTATACTCATTTACATGAATGTAATAGCACTATTGTCCATAGGATTATATTGTTAAAAATGAGCAGAATTTAACGTACTCTATTTTGTGTAGTTAATTTAAATCCCATGATTTCTATGATACCCTTTGTGTTCTTTGTAGCACATGCATATTCTAGATAAACGTACAGCTTATATTGAGACCATACTAATGGGCATGAGGGTTTCCACAGCAATTGCTTTAACTGAAATCTACAGTAAATAGAAGAATAAAACCCAAGGTAACTAAATGAATATCAGTAGCTTTGTGACTCCCTATAGCACAACAGGGAATGCTCCAGGAAAGCAGTCGATTTCTATACAGGCTTTATGTTTCAGTGTTGGTTTTCCGGTGGATATAGTGAACTGAAAACGCGCAGAATAGTTGCTTTTATATAAGCAGCTCTCTTGTCCAAGTGCTTGATCAAGAAATAGCCAGTGAGACATGTAAGACCTACAGCTTTATTAGTCCATCTGAGATGAGGACCCTACATGTTTGCTGTGATGCTGTGCACTGAGTTCCCCTGCCAACACCAGCCAGAGTGGTGTGTCCACAGCTCAAGGTGGTCCAGGTCCCCGTGGGATGTGGAGGATGCCAAAAGGTGCATCTCAGCCTCTTCCAGAGGGGAATACTACCTCTCTTCTTGCTCCTTTTGAGTTTTCCCATCTGCTGAGTCTTTAAAACCTTGCTCTGCCTGGTTTCAGTTCTCTCTCTCCAGCTATATTATTTTGTTACTATGAAACACATATATAGTAATAGAATATTCCCCAGCAAAGTGTGCAAAGACATTTGTATTTTCCAGCATTTCTAATGTGACTTCATTAGGAATTACAGTGCAAAGGTGCATAAAATATATCAATGAATTAGCAATTAAAATATTCTTAATTAATAGAATTAACAATATCCCTTTCACTGACCAGTGGAAGAAAGGAATCAAACACGGGTGAGTGAAGTTGTTTCATTTGGATGAGAAGTAGGAATTACACTTTCTTAAAAGAGAGTACTTCCCAGTTCCCCATCTCACTCTTAAGTGTGGAATGAAGGGCCAAAAGGAGCTTGAGACCTTTTTCTGTGAGACCATTCAGTTTCTTCCTGTTTACTATGAAGCTCAATAACTCACTGAATTAATAATTAAAAACTTGTTCTTAATTTTCATTTTGGATTAATCTGCCTTCAGCTTTCAGCCCTTGTTCCTTGCTACACTTTTCCCTGATAGATTAAAGATGCTTTTAGCATCTGGTATTTTCTCCCCACAAGGTGCTTATCTGTTGTAATCAACTCACTACTCAATCTTCTTCCTGATAAGATAAACAGATTGAGCTGTTCTGGTCTCTCACTGTAAGGTATTTCCTTCAGCCTAAAATAATGTATGTGAGCCTCTTCGGCACATTCTTCAATTTTTTGTTAACATCCTCTGCCTTACACAGCTCCTCATATCTAAAAGGAGCAATCTGCCACCAAAATTGCCTTCTCCCCCACCCCCCAAGGAACAATCATCATAAGATGACCCTATGTGAGCCTCAAAATGACAAGAACTGGATTTCTTTTGACAGCATTCATTTATTAGGCAGCAAGGCCAACTGAATGTGTCTGAATCTTCCTGCTTCACTTTCACATGAACCAGATTGCAGTAAAATCCCATGATTCTTTGGTGGGGGGAAAGTGAACAGTGATGCATGTCCCCAGGAGAGATCACCTAGTTGTGTTAAGCAGCTGATGTGCTGGACTGGAAGCCGTGTGCATAGGAATTGTTCCCAATACTGGGACAACTCTAGGCATCAGGCTGTAGCAGCCCTCTTATGCCAAACCTGGGAGCATGTGAATGTGAATTGGTGATTTTAGACATATCCGATATTGAGCAGCAGCAAACATATGGATGTGTAACACTCTGGAGGGAAGAACAAGGCGGATAAGTACTGCTGGCAGTTCAGCCTTTGGGAGAGGAAGGTTTATCCTGATGTGTAGGAGAGGGCTACGAGCAGAAATAAAACACTTTCCCACCTGCAAATGTCACACAGGCTCCTTGTTTACTACTTTTGGGATACTCGGTAGTATTGTTAGTGGTGATATGATCCAAGAACCAAATGGTATCGGCCATTGTAAGCTTAGAAACATGATTTGCCCAAATTTGCCAAACTATCTTACATTAAAATACAGAGTAAGCTGTACATAATTAAAAAGGCAATTTTAGGGCTAGTAACAAGAGAAGACTAAAAAATACATTCATTAAAGTTCTTACCTGATCTATGTGCCTTGTGGAATCAAACTGCCTTCTAGAAGTCAATTACAGGTGAGCTCTTCCTGGTGGTGTCTTACAGAACCTGACTTGCCAACTGTGTACCGCAAACCTCCACATGGATGCAGGGAAAGTGCTCACAGAGACTTCATTGTGTGGCCAAGGACTAAGTAACTAAAAATTCCTGTCCACTTTTACAGGAGTGCCATATATGGTGAAACACATGGCATTCATGCCTTCAGCTGCTCAAAGACTGAGGAGATGAGGTGTTGGGATTTCAGCAGTCTATGACCGAACAGTCATGGTTCAATAGTTTTTGCATGCTGTTTGAAAAAAAAAGCTATTTAAGAAATCGCTAATACCTCATTTAAAATCTTCATCCTTTTGATGTGATGACAGGGGCTCAAGCTTGGAGGCGGTGTCACAAACAGAAAGATAGGAATGTTCAGCATCTAGAAGTATTCATTAATGACTCATAAACAAGTATGCCTGACTACTAATTGGAGATTTCTTTGCAGAAGGATTATATTTATGGGCTCTATGCAATCTAACTTATTTTCATTTTGCTACTTGTGAGGCTATCTTTTTGGCAAGAAGAACTCATTAATCAAAATCCTGCCTTTTGTAAATGACAGGGTATTGAGAGGGTGGAGAGAGAGGAGGGCAGGTAGAACATGCATCTGAAATGCCAGAGAGATGCTGTGCTGATACAGCTCATATCGCCAGTAAAAGGGATGTTAGAAAAGAAAGCCTCTCTTCTAGTGCTCCTTATGGTAGTGCATCATTGATGAAACCCAGTTCTACTTTTGGGTGTGAAATCTGGATACACTTTTATGATCCTTTGGTATCTGTTAATTATTTTTAAAGCAATGCAGCTAATATCTAGTCTGCTTAGCATCAAAGTATTCAAATTAACATTTTATGTTCTTGGCTGATGCAATTTTCTCATTGTGTCAGGGTTCTTGTTGGAGTCAAGGTTTGTCAGGGAGCTGTGGGGGTTTGGGCGGGAGCCTGCTCCTTCTGGCTACAGTGTACCATCTTTCTGACTGTGTGGTGATTGCTCTCCAGCTACTGGAGGCAGGGCAGCCTGCAGAGAAAGCTGCGCAAAACAGCAGTGGAGTGTGTGAGGCACCTAGAAATAGAGAACTGCTTCATATGTGGTATTTAAGATCTTTATGTTTACTCTTATTGCAGGCTAAGAGATAGGGGTTTACAGGTTTTTACTGGCAGAACCACCTTTTATCCTGTTCTAGCAAGACCAGAGTGATCCAATTTTTGAGATGATAAATACATCATTGACCCTTGTCTGCTAGCACGCTTTACAAATTAATTAACACTTTCCTATGTTGTCTTAGTTACTGTACCATACAACTATGTAGAGAGAGCTACAGCCATTATACTGTAAATCACTGACTCACAGACAGAAAGCAATTGCTCTTAATGAGATAGCTCACCTACCAATCACACTAGAGATATTATTAAAAGCAGTATGGCATGCACAACTTTGGTGGAGACTGAAGTTGTGACTGTAATAAATGGAGGAAAAATGGACAAGATGATTTGCCACACACTTGAGCAGACTGTCTGCGATGCCAGAACTTCACAAAGAACATTAGAGAAATTAACTCAGATGTCCTTCTGATTAAACAGCTTTTCAAAGTCTAGCATAAGCTCTTTACTCTTTGGAAGGAAGTACTTCCAAGGAGGATCGAGAATTGTTTTTAATGGAGGTAATCTTCTAATAAATTACTTCTGACCAAGGGGAGACTTGGAGGGGCAAAGTAATCCCAGAGTAAAGTTGATTTAACTTCTCCATTATCCTTAGGAAGGCTTTGAGATTGGAGATTTGAAGAGCTGTATGTGACATTTTTAAAAGGTTTCAGCAGAGGCTTAAACTCCTACAACATTAAATATGTTTTCTGAAGTGATGTGGTGCTCATACCAGGGGAATGACCTGAGCAATATTTTTGTGTGCAGATGACATTGGGTTTTCGACAAGTTTACAAGATTCAAAAGTACTTTTTTTTCTTTTCTTCTTCTGAATGCAGTCTTATTAGCTTCCAAGTTAGCAACAAGCTAGTGTTTTAGGTTTTTCTTTGGAGTTTGGCAACGTGCATATGCAGAAGTTGTGCTTTTGGTTTAGTTCCTGATGGACATGATTGTACAGCAAAGCTGTGCCTACTGCAACCTCTCCTGCATGCTCCAGCTCTGATGTGAAGCACATCAGCAGGGCATATTGGCAAGGCTCACAGAGTAACTAGCTGCCTTCACTGACCTGTGCATAAAGAGAGTATGACTTTGCAGGTCTTCAGAAATGGCACCTTTTTCATTCGGGTACAAGAAGGAAACCTGAAGTTGTCGTTTTTCAATGGGTTGTACTGATTTGCATTACAAGGCTGGAAAGAAAACATGCATTTCATCTGCTTTGACAGTTGGCCTTCTGAATTACACATATCAGCCATACTAGCCCAGTGGCCTTTGGCAGAAGAAGAGCAGGGGTTGGTAGTGTTGTTCTTGCTGATCAGGGACAATGCCTGACACCAGATTTCTGCATTCTCTTTGGCGCTTCAGTGGCATTTATAAACATGACAGCTGCAAATTAGCTCAGCTATTTACAGGCTGGATTGCACATGGCTCTCTGACAGGGAAGGTGCAATAGATTTTTATTTATTTTTTTTCTTCCCTTTGCCTAATGTTTGATATCCACTAGGAGAGCTGTGGCAGCCAAGTGTAATAGCGGTCAGAAGCCTCAATAAGACTGCTGATCTATTTGCCTTGCTAATTTCTGTAGACAGTTATGTTTGCATCTGCGGTTGGTCTCGGCAGGAGGATCTTCCTTTTACGGCTCTATGTGGTTGTGTTATGGGATAATGAAGACAAAGGAGGCTGCACACCTGAATTCCTGCCCTCACAGAGGACTGTGCCTCACCCTTGTTAGCTGTTGTTCAGGTGCTAATGGTGCTTCTGCCTTTCACATGGCCTGTTTGATTGGTGTTACCTGCTGGATGAGGCTCTGTAATGAACAGTAAGGCTCAGGGAGAAGTTCACATCACCCCTGCACCACCACTTAGTCTTCCTTAGTATGAACAGGGTAAAAAAGCTCACAACCACTGGGCTTTTTTTTCAGAAATGTGTTTCTATATTGTACTTAGCTTGGAAGTTTAATTTCCCCGCCCCCCCTGAATTTCTCTGCTGTGGTAAACAAAAGCGAGCTTTTCCTTAGACTGTACTGGCATGTCTGTATACAAGGGTGTGCAGAAAGTGCTCAGTGGATGGGAGGAGAGGAGAGAGGAGTTCAGCTGGAAAGGCAGAGGAGGGCAGAGAACAGCTGCAGCCTCAAATCCACCCAGGATGGAGGAGAGAGGAGACTCCTGAAGCCCTGCTTTGCCTTGCAGCAGGCTGTGCGCTGATGGCTTTGAAACCGGACATTCATCCAGGCTGGGCCACTCTGTGAGTGTCTGGCAGGTTCTTGCTCTCTTTGCCTTCCCTTGGTGAGAATTCGTGCAGCCACCAAGGTGTTAAACAAGGAAGACAAATTTCTCTGGACAAAGATCCCACTGCTGCCTCTGTATCAGCTACAAAAATCTCCATGTCTGTATTGATGCTGGTGAGGTTCCTGTGTGCATCACAAACAGTATCTAAAGGTCTTAAAACAGAGAGAAGCTTCCCCTACTCAGCTCCTGAGTAAGACTGGGCTTCCTGTGTCAGACCTCCCCTCAGCAGCACCTCTGCAATACCTTGTTGTATAGGCTTAATCACAAAGCCCTCTTATGTTCTATACCATGGATTTGGGGCACAGAGGATTGGTGTGGAAAACTATTTTCTGTCTCGCAAGAATTATTTCTGTGATAAATGCATGTTTACACATGCACACCCCTTCAGACTGTTAGGCTGAGCTCTTTTAATCTCTTCTATACAATTCCGCACAGTCACCACCAAAATCAGTTATCATGGAAAATCCTTCCCCTTCTGCCCCCTCACATTGCTAAAATCCAATTTTAGCCTGGGAAAAAAATGATTTAAAGGATTCATATGGGCAGTGTGAATTTTGTGACAGACTAACCCAGAGCTCCATCCTGGAAGCAGTCCTGCCTGTCAGCTGAGCCACTGCAGTATTTGTAATTTTTATGTATTAGAGATCTGGCACCTTTCTCTGGCATCTTATGCCATACAAAATTAGCTTAGCATATGGGTGGCGTAAATTGGAGGACACAGGTTTGAGTAATGAACTAACAGTGACTATGCTAATTGGCTTTATGGGCACCGAGTTCCGTGTCTGCAGACTAGAATCACCGTAGCTATTTTACAATAAATAAATGACAAAAATTAGGGTCCCTGATTTGGGGATATTTGTCTTTTTTCTGGTTTTGGCAGTGGCAAATATTTCCAGCCTCCTACATCTTATGACTCAAATTTGTGTGCAGCCCAGTTCTCTGTATATTGTAATGAATTACTCTTACAAGCAGGTGAGCCAACATCTTTTTCCTTTGAGTTTTTAACATAGCTGTAGTTGATAATAAAGATCAACACATCTGAAGGTGTTCATCAAGTTCTAACATCAAAACAGTAAGGAAAGCAGGAATAGCTGTGCTCGTAAGAGCTGTAAATATCTTGTAAGACTATCACTTTTCAAAAAATAAAGCATGCTATAAAAAGTAAAGCCCAGAAATATATTTTTACAATAAGATTTATTTTATGAATTTCTACTGACTACAGCAGTTTCCAAGCTTGTCAGGCTAAATTTTTTAATTTTTTTTTTTTAGCTCAAGTGTTTTAATGACTCTCATTCTTCCTCTGTCTGAGCCTAATCCTGTAGCCCATGGTTGTTGCTGGCTTTTGTGCTCAAGTGACCTGCTGCAGTGGCCAACGCTGAGTCAGCAGCAGAACCCATTCCTTTGACTAGCCCTGTTCCTAAATCCCAGCTGGCAGAAGCACCCATTCCCGCAGGGCTGAGCATCTTCTTTGTCCTTTCAAAGGTTGTGGGGCCTGTCAGCTGCAGAAGGCAGATCCAGTATGGAGTGGGAAGCTGGGATGTGCTTGGGAAGTCATTTGCTGACTTCTAGGTCCCAGTTCTCATTGCAGTTCTTGCCAAACACTAGTGCTGGTATTTAGTGCTTTTACACTTTGTTTCCTCAACACAGGCTGAAATTGTGTGAAGTCAGTGCAAGCAACTTCTGTTATCCTCTCAATGTACAAAAAAAAAGGGCAGAGGGAAAAGAGAGAAGATGACTTTGCTGTGCAAAAGTTGTTCCCTGTGAGCATTTTTTGTGGATGCCCTACAAACACACCACAGGTTAAATTGTGCCATTGGTCTTTTGGGGAATGTAAAAAGTGAGCTTTCAGATGTGGTCTTTTGGCTGTGGCTTTTCAAATTACAGAGCTACTCAGAACATGAGAAGTGACATCTAAGTGCTGTCTGTGGAAGGCTTCTTAGGCTGCCTTCCTTCCTTGGTCTGGCTTTGAACACCAAGTACCTCCAATTTAGATACTGTTACTGTAGTTTTAACTGTGAATAAGTAAAGGAATTTCACGCTTACATCTGTTGCGGATGTGAGGTAGCTGCTGTAGTTCTAATGTAAATATCTTCTCCAGTTGGTCATAAATCAGAATTCATAAGGAGAGATCATTACTGACGGTAGGTGAACTAGGGAAATTCTCCTTTCTTGTCATTCGCCTCCTTGATAACATGATGAAAACCTTAAGAAACATCCTAAGCAATCTGTTTACCAATACAAGCCTTTATAATGGAGATGTGTAGCTATATGTATATGTAAGAGCTTAACAGTATTGTTAATGTAGTGCTGATGTTCTAAGAACTGAAATGGGCAAGGTTTTTAAAAGGATAATGCCTGTTACTAGACAAGCAATTTTAGTTGGAAAACACTGCAAATGTTGATCTCAGTTCTCTGTAAGCCTTGCAGCAGTACTGTCTCTTCAATGCAATGCTCACTTTCTCTTTGCCTGGTGTTATTTATGCTGCCACATGGGTTCCCTCTAATCATGAACAATTAAAAGCACATTTTTGTATCTTTGGATTGCACCTCTGTGTAATCATCTGTGTGGCCAAATTCCTGACAGTGGTCCCTCTAGCCAGAAGAATGCTCACAGTATATGTTGCTTTGAGATTTCCTATTTATGGCTGCCCACAATTCTCCTCAGTTATTTTTCAGGCGTACTGCTCTTCCCTTAAAATTGGATTGCAGAGTACTCCTCATCTCACAACTCATGCAATAGAATCAGTACAGCAGTAAATGGTGCTGAAACTGTCCTAGCCACTGTTTTATATCACCAGCTGATCTGCTTTTTGTTAGAGGAGCCTGTTTGTTACTGTCCACGTACCTCCGTTGGTGAGCAATGACTTTGTCTGCTGACAGTGCAAGTAACCTAATTTTGAGTAATTTTGAGAAGAGTCATGGCTACAATCTCCTGCTGCCTTTGATATCTGCAAGATTTTATGAGGTAAAGGAGTTAGGATTGTTCCACCTCCTATATGCTAACTTCTGTCTTGATAACAATTCGAGCATTATGAGAAGAATCAGATAGGTGATAATGAAAAGTTTAGATAAACATGAGCACAGACTTTAAAAGGAAAAAAATCCTACAGTCTGCACTTGGGTTTTGTTTTTTGCTCTCACATAGTTTTCATGAATTTTTATGTACAGCATACACAACAATAATCTCTTTGTGATACTTTGAGAGATGACCACAAAAGCAGATGCTCCTTCTGCAACCTGAGCATCAAACACTTTCACCCTTTCTAGTATATAATTTTTAATTCTTTCCAAACAAAGCAGAACAATTCAGGCAGTGCAAAGCTTGGCAGGTAGCATGATGATGAAGATTGAACAACTTAATTGTGTTCTAGATAGAAAATGCCAAAAGGAATCAATGATACAAAAGCCAATAAGAGGCATAGCGTGGGCACACACTCTCTTGCTTTCCATCAGAAAGTAGGGTGGTTTGTAATTTAGTATTCCTACAGCAGATATATTTTCTTTTTCTTCCATAGAGGTGCTCATAAACCTTTATAAATATCTAAATTGTTTCAGTTTTCCTTTATTCTTATTATTTTTTTAGTGAAACACCTCTTTTTTTTTTTTTTTTTTTTTTAAATAATAGTATTTGTCCAATTATTAGGCTTAGGTCCAATGCCTCGTTCCATTGAATAGCAGCCCATATATCCTAACAGAGGATCACAAGTATAATGCACTAACTGTATTTTGCAGGTCACAGAAAAAAACTTGTTGGAAATAATTTTCCAGTTCTGTTTTTACCTGCTTTGTTTTGCATAGAGAAATTATGCACAGGCGTTGTAAGTGTGTTTATATCTAGCAATGTCATGTGGACAGTAAGGCTTACTGTCTTGTAAAATAAATAGAAGTATACCCTGTAGGTTACCTGCTTGATGCAATCCACTGAATGTCAAGAGTGGTAAATCTACAAGTAAGGAAACAATAACAAAGACAAAAGCTCTTGGACAAGAGAGATACAACTTTCTGTCTGAAAAGTAACCTCTCTACATCTCCTTTTAGATTATAGTGGATTTACCAATCCCAGATCTGAGCTGACAACCACCCCCATGCAAGTACTGTTAGAAATAATTGAGTACACTGTAATAGCACTTCAGTCTTGCACATTGTTGCTTTAATTGTATACAAAACAGAATTAATAGGTATCATACCACTACTTCTAGATTTTAATTTTAGCTGATTTGTGAGTAAGGAAAAAAAAAAAATAAAAAAAGAAGAGCATGACAATATCCTTTTCATCCCATGTCAGGAATCATTTTGCCTTCATCTGGGCCACCGAAATATCACAAAACAGTTTGGCAGAGAAAGAAAAAATAATTTTGCATCTGAGTCTACATCCAGAAGTAATTTAGTTTATCCAAATTGAAATTTCTCCCAGATACTGTTATGTTTAATGCTCCCACACTTGCAGAAAATGCCGTGGGCTCTTGAGCAATCAGCTGTCCCTGGGACCTTGGCTTTATGTTCCCCCTGAAGCTGGGCTGCCTGACAGCACAGCGGTCTCCCTTCCCCCACAGGTACTGTGATTGCTCCTGAAAGATTGTGTTGGATGTCTGACTTTTCTTCTCACAGGAGTGTCTCCGCAAGAGATGAAACATCTTGACATGGCTTTTTGTTGTGGTGTTACCATTCTCAGACATGCCAGCTAGAGTCCTTGCCTGGGAGCAGGGTATGGGTTGTGGGCAGAAGGGCAGGGCAGCTACTCTTCCAGCACAGATACCCAAAGAGGCTCCTGCCCACTGCCTGCCCCTTCGGCAGAGTCTGCTTTTAGAAACACTTCACCACTCTCTGGGTAGGTAATGTGCCTACAAATCAGCCCTTGGGGTGGCCCTGTTTGACTGGCACCACATTCCTTCTTCTTACGCCTTTCTGAGGCTTAATGAGAAGGTTGGAGTGATGCAGGGTGCCCTCTGCCCACTCCTTTGCTCCTCCCTGGAGTTCTAGCTATGTTCCTGAAAAAACAGAAATGCTGTGGCAGATCCTGTTCCTGGAAGAAGCTGCCTTTCCTGGTGGCTCAGTGGCAGAGTTCTCAGGAGCTGTTTACGTGAGCTCCCCTCTGCCTTGTGAATCAGTGAACCGCAGCAAGCTTCCAGTGTGGTTTGCCAGCCCTTGCTTTGCTGGCAGCGCTTGCCGGACCTCTGTCGGATGTGCCTTGGACGTGACAGGGTATGTAGCCAGGCTGGGCAAGTGTCTTCTTGCAGACATTGTATGGCAGTGCTGACTCTTCTGCTTCGTTTCCCTAATTAGATGCAAAATGGAAACCTGTGCCTTTAAACACTGAGTATAAAAACCAGCATTAGTCTGGAACTGGAATAAACCATGCACGTAATTCTCATGAAAAGAGGCAGTCTGCTCAGGTAAAACACAGTAAAAAGCAAAAAACCCAAAACCAAACCAACCAAACAAAAAACCCCCAACCAAACAACAGCAACAAAGTCAGAAAAACACGAGCACTTCCTGTGCTCATTTGTGGCAGCAATTTACAGTTCCCTCCCTGCTCCTACCCCATGTCTGAAACCGAATCATCCTTTCATGGGAGAATAGTTATAATTTGGCACCATCTCTGGTTCAAATTAGAATGAAAGTTGGTATTTTCAACAGTTCCACAAGAGAAAAAAACTTTCAAAACCTTTTAGATCAGAAATTACAAAAGAGGAGCTGCTGACTTCTCCTTAATTCAGAACCAATGTCATGTATTAACATATTCTTATTTAGAGTCAACAAGGAAAAAAAAAAGGTGTTTCCATTTTTTATTGAAAGTAAGAGCTGTTTTGAAATGTTACTTTGAAACAGTTCTTCAGCAGTTGTCCTGGCTGGAAGATAAAGACCTTTAACCAAATTGAGTTATTTCTACAGAGAAATGATCTATTGACTGCTGTGTTTTCTGAAGGAAGAGTCTTTGAGCAAAAGAGATGTGAAATTGGAACACGAGCTGAAGTTACATTGTTAAACCATGTTACAATACATTTGAAAGTGCTAGTGTAGGAAACCACCAATGGAAAATCATGACTAGTGGAGTGAATTCTGGTGTAGGTAGAGATTTGGTGTGGTGCAAGGGCAAGACACAGTGGTGTTTGCCCAAGTGACCATGGTCCCAGCCAGTGAATAGCTTCTCTTTTTCTGCTGGTGGCATCATCCTGGAGCCCCCTGTGAAACAGGCAACAGCTCCAGCTCAAACCTCTCTTGCAGATGCTGCTGGAGGGGCAGATTTAGGTGGCTTTGCTCTCAGATGCAACCCCACTGCCCACTGTGCTGGACCCAGATTTGAGCTTGCCATGGGCAAAAATCAATACAATGTAGGAAAACCTGAAATTCTTTTATTGCCAAAATATGTTGGTCGATACATTTGATATGCTTCCTACTAATTTACTAACAAATCATAGTGGGGAAAACCTCTTCCAAAGCTACAAAGTGTTTTGCTGACTAATGTCGCTATTCTTTGACTTAGTAGAAGCATCACTGACTTGCTTATGACAAAAACTCTGATTTGTGTTTCAGCAAGTGATAGAGCTCCCTTGGGCAAAAACCACACTCCAGGAGAGTGAAGGGCCAGGAAGATGGCAGCTCCTCTGGGTAATCATGCAAGAAGCTAAATTCAAACTGGTTGTAATTTAGCATGAAAAGATAGTATTGTTCTAACAGTTTATAAAATGGGGAGAGGAGGCGGCCAAGAGAACAACTAGGGGAAAGACACGAGCAGCTTTTTTTAATGTGTACCCATAAATTATTCCACTCAGTATACACTTATGCCATGACTGTGATGTCATCAAGTTTTGATAACATAATCCAAAGTCTTGAGCACTGCTGCCAGAGTGGTGTCTCTCACCACAGTCCCAAGCAGGAATTAGAAATCTGTGCAGGAATGAGCACATATTCCTCCTGGTGTCTTCTCAACCTTTTTTTTTTTTTTTAAGGGAGTCTGGTTTAAATGCAGACTTAGCATTTCCATATATGCATAAACCCATGAATTTATGTCGTTGCCTGTGTTGTTCCAGTAAAGCTGTTGATATAAGGAACACACTTAACTGGAATCACTTTCCTGATGTGGTGGTTATTAGAATAGGTATAGGCCCACACAGGCTGAAAGAGGAAATGTTTCTTCAAAATATAGTGACTGATTCCCCATTTTAATGCTTCCTACTATATATACACACTTGGTTTTATTACAGCATAAAGTACTTTTCCCCAGTACAATAAATAGCAATACAGCATATGCATGTGTATTTATCATATTTGTGGCTGATACAGTTCTGGTGGAAATTAGGAATAGAAATAGGACTATGAATACTAGGTCAATGTGACAAGTAAATTTAGAACAAGACAGCAAGCTGCTATCTGGGACCAAACTTTGTATAAGGATTTTCTTTATAAGGATATATGGATAAATCTGGAACAACTCCACAGAAATTTTAATGTGAAAAATGAATATAACATTGTGGGAAATAAAGCCCTGACTCTGAGCCCTCTCTGGTTTTTGTGAGAATTTTGGAAACTGCAATTTAGGCCTGATTATCATCAGAGTGTTTCTTCAGATATTACTATTTACAACTCAAGTCCAAGCCCAGGAATAAAACCAGTGTGGCCTGATTTTATGTAAATTCATTAATTATATCTGTAGTTATATAAAAAAATAAATTTGAAACAGTCTCAATTTTGAGGAAAACAACCATTATTCAAATCCCACTTTAATATAGTCCTTGCCAATTTGCCTTCCATGACAGATGTTATTTCTCTTGACAGTGTATCGTGGCCAAGCCATTTATTTCTATCCAGAAAATGGAATAAATAAGGCAAAAAGGAGGAAGGAAGATGCATGCTTTTGTCAGTGAAAAGTCTTACTTTTCCCCCAAGATGATAGTGGTTGCACAGAAAATTGTGCATCTAGCCATGTGTGCATGTGGACACGCACGCGCTTTGGCCTTGCTCTTTGCACATGTGTTAGCTTAGGAATCATTTGTAGACATTTTGGCTCTTCTAGTGTGTGTGTGTGGGGGGGTTGTTTTGTTTTGTTTTGTTTTGTTTTTTTGTTGTTGTGGGTTGTTGGTTTTTTTTCCTCCTGAAAAGTCTGTTTTCTCTCTGTCTGTGCTGCTCTGCTCCAGGGGAATCCTCTTGGCCAGCAGGTTACCCCTTGGCAACTTCATATCTCGGTTTTGGCTCTTCTAGATGCTGTCTAACATCTTTGCTAGGCCGAAGGGTGCACCCTGCTCCATGGGCCAGAGTGCGTTGATAACTGAAGTTTGATTTATGGAAGCTATCCGACCCTTCCATTCAACATCAGAATATTGTTAATAAGAATGTGCCATGAAACCAGTGGTGTAGCCTGCTGAAAGCACCATTGTTTAGAAGAGATGGGAAATTATAACTACATAATGATTTACTAATTTATACTTTTGCTTCAGAGAGTCTAAGCAAGTAATTACACTGCTTCATTTGTGACAGCAGCAAGGATTTTAACACGGTATAGTATTTTGTGGAAGTAAGCAGAATTGCTACATAATGCTGTGTTTTATTAGTGTATAGAGTTATCACCGACAACCACAGAGAGAAACACTTAGTTTTAGTGGGAAATAGTTGCATAAACCAGAAGTGATAAAGCCTAAAGGAATGTTCCTGAGGGAGTCCTATTGTCACGCCAGCATGCCCAAATTTCCTTTTGCTATGGAAAGAACAACCAATTCAGATGTGTTTCACTCTTAAATCAGGACACTGACAAACTGTCCTCAGAAAACTTGCCTCCTCTGAGCCAATACTATATCTTTCAATCTTCTCCAGTGGTTTTTTCACAGGTTTAACAGCCACACACATACATGAAGCATGCAGAGGCTGAAACCATCTTGGCCACTGTTCCACAAGAAGACCAAGGATTTCAGCAGAAATGCCAAGGAGTTGAGCATTGGGAGAGAGACACGATGAGAGGTAAAGCATTTTGCAGCAGTAAAGATAAAAGTAAATTTCTGATCTCAGATTTACAGAGATGTGACTTTCATCATGAAGATTTTTTCATCTGTGCTGATCCACCAGGATACTTCTGCCTGGGCTCTGCACAGTGGAGCATTGGGGCTGAGCACTGCCTCTGGGGTCTGAGAACAGTGGGTTGCAAGAGTGACTAGGAACCTTTCTGGACAAAGTGATCTAAGTGAAAATAAGTCATTATTCTTACTAGTAATACTTATTGTATTTCCTTTGTCGCAATTACTTTCACAAGATGACTGAAGAGACAGGCTGCTGTGAATAAGCTTGATGCTTGGACTGCTATATAATAAAACTGAAGATAATTTTCCATAAAACTGTCAGAAAAAACTTTTTCTAAATTTTGTTTCACTGATGGCATAGAAAACTACCAGCTGTTAAGCCTGCCACCAGCTTTACACTGCTGCGTTACATGAGCAGGAGGCAAAGGTTTCATGCACTTTGAAACCTTTAATTTCTCTGACTAAGAAGTCAGTTTAGCATTATTTGTAGTTTTACACATTGTATAGCTTGTCACAGCCTTAACTGCATTTGAATGTGGTTTCTCTGTGTGTGTGTTAAATAACAACCTTTTAAAATAAGTGAAGTTTCTCATGTTTTACATGGTGACAAATTGCGATTGTCAAAGGAAAGATCTTTAAAATATTCAATGATGTGCATAGTAGGTGTGGAGAAAACGTATATCAATGTCTCACCTCTTCTAAAGGGTTCAGGCGGTACTTAGGCTATATGCAAGGTGTCAGCAAAGATACTGCAGGACATCACATAGTGGGCATCATGGTGCATTTCCTCTTTCTGCATTTCCTCAAAGCTGCAGTAATGATGTGGGTTCAGTGTGTCTTGGGTACTGTGTGAGAAGATAGTCTTTGCTTGAAACATTTTGTCATCAAAGCCAATCTTACTCTGATTTTTATTTTTTTTCCTGGAATATTAGAAATAAGAACAAATTCTGCTGCCAATGATGTAAACATTTCTCTTGATTTCACTGGATAAGCAGGAGCATATAAAGGAAGCTACATTTTTACCAAGTTTTGGGGGCATTTAACCCTACATTGTACTATTCTATCCTACAGCTATGCATACAAGGAACCACCAAGAGCTGCAGTATTTTTACAATGTTATAATTTTGGAACAGCTGAACAGAATTTTTCTCACTGTATGCCAAGGCAAACAGATTTGACTTTATCTGGCATGTGGAAAATTTTGTTAAAAATTTCTTTGTGGGAAAAAAAAAAAAAACCAACAAAAAAAAAACACTGGCCATGACTAACATCATGGAGAGAGGTGTGGGCCTGCATTGGATGAAAAAAAACCCAACAAACCAAAACAACCCGAACTTCCTCACAGTTAAGCTCAAAGATGATTCTAAGCACTGTACCATATCTCTAGTGCATATTGCCTTATCTTGATAATGTCAGCCTGAAAGTGTTCCAGGCAAATCTGTTCAGAAAAAGAGCACAACATGTGCAGATCTCTCCGATCTAAACAAGTTCGGATGCTTCATACAGGTATGCAGTTCATAAGGCATGGAACATATGCTGGGTGAGGAAAACAAAAGGAATCGTGATCATGTAGCAATCAACTATCTGAATAAGCAAGGATGCTGTGGACAAGTCTTTCATCACTTACATGAGCACAAAGAGTGCAAATTAAAAGGCTTTATTAATGTATTCTGGCCATGTTTACCTCTAATGCCATTGTATGTACTTAACAGAAGTACTATTGGGTAGGACACAAGAAACTCTGTAGCTTATGCAGACAGCAACCAAAATTCTTAACAAGTTTTAATAGACTTTAACAAAGTATCTAGATAAAAAAAAAAACAACCAACATCCCTAACTCCCCAAATTCAACCTTACTGTAACAGTACATTTTGCCAACTGTTAACATGGGAGTGGGCCAGGATTCATCATTTAAAGTTATACCTAATTAAGGCTGGTTTGCAGCAGATGTCAAGCTTCAGGTTTTTTTCATTGTCTCATGTGCACATGACTTTTATCTTGTATTAAACCTGTCCTCTAAATCCCATATTTGACCTCTGTTTTGATGCAGCCCAAGCAGAACTCCCCATAAAGTAATAGCTGAGGATAGCCTGATGTTCAGATGTGCAAAAGTGAGAGCAGACTGCAGCATACTGGGGACCAGAGCTGAGCCCCGGGGCTGCCATGGGGTATGTAATACATGATACGGGTCACAGCCAGTCGCTTGCTTTGGCTGCACTAATTTAGCTCCGTGGCCTCCTGGGTTCTTAGGACAGCATAAGACTTGTGATGATTGTTTTTCCTCATTTTTGTTAATTTATGGGCCAGTCAATTCTCCTGTTTACTCCTATGGCTTTTATGCCTCTCGTGTTCCTGATAGGAGTGTGCAGAGAGGCTGTTTGGGACAACCCCATGTTTTAGCCAGACGAAGTGAAGGGAGCCAGCCGTAGCCTGCACAGCAGTGCTGAGCTAGTAATATGTCCCAGGCCTCCCACTACAGGTAATTTTACTCTGCAGTCAAGAGAATTTGTTGCAATTTGCCCACCCTTTAGTTATTTCCCTCTGCTGCCCCAGCATCCTGCACTGGAGCAGCTCCAGGGGGTTTGTGCTTGCCAGGGGCCATTCTGTTGACAGCACAGTCACGCTGTCACATGCCTCCCTACCAAAGCCACGTTCATACAATGTGCAAAGGGAGCTATTCATGTGGGGATCTCAGGAATTTTATAGAGCAGCCCCATTTTACAGACTCAGGCAGAACAAAACCCAGCCACAACAAAAATGACGAGGAATGTGGAAATGGAAACTGGAGAGACAGCAGGATGCAGCGATAGCTCCAAAACTTTGGATAGCTTTGTTTTCTCTCTCCTCATCTGCTGTCTAACCTACAGTGCTTCCAAAAAAGCCCAGCACACAGCTTAGCTTGTGGAATTAAGAGGAGCAAGTTTTGAAGCAAATATGGGCTTAGACATCTAGGGATAATGCATCCACCTGGATACATTCCTGTGCGGACTACCCTAGGTGATCCTGCTTTTGGCAGGGAGGTTGGACTTGATGCATGTCCAGAGAAGGGCCATGAGGATGATTAGAGGGCTGGAGCACCTCTCCTATGAAGACAGGCTGAGACAGTTGGGACTGTTCAGTCTGGAGAAGAGAAGCCTCTGAGGAGAAGTTATTGTAGCCTTCCAGTATCTTAAGGGGGCCTACACGAAAGCTAGTGAGGGAATTTTTAGGGTGTCAGGTAATGATAGGACTAGGGGGAATGGAACAAAAATAAAAATGGGCAGATTCAGATTGTATGTTAGGAAGAAGTTCTTCACCATGAGGGTCCCAAGACACTGGAACAGGTTACCCAGGGAGGTGGTGGAAGCACTATCTCTGGAGGTTTTTAAGGCTAGGCTGGATGTGGGTCTGAGCAACCTGATGTAGTGTGAGGTGTCCCTGCCCATGGCAGTGGGGTTGGAACTAGATGATCCTTGAGGTCCTTTCCAACCCTAACTATTCTATGATTCTATCTCGGGAGGTCCCTTCCAACTTCCAACATTCTGCAATTCTGTGATTCTGTGTAAGGCATAGGATGACAAAGTGGAATGAAATGGAGAGACAAGCAACATGGGATGCTCAACAGGGCAGGCTTGATATATACTGAAAACAAAAAAAGGTAATAAAAGGCATGCATGTGTCTGTGTGCACATACCTGAGCTTATTCAAAATAAAATTCCGAACATTTTGCCAGTGTGACCTTAGATTTCAAAGCTCCAGGGAAGACCATACTGTCCTTTGCCAGACCTTTTTTTGTTGTTGTTTTTGGCTTCTGTTTTGACCTGTGAAAGAGAGGTAAAACAAAAATGTAGTGGGAGCAAGATGATGCTTCTACAGCCTGACCACTCAGGCTAAGACTAGTATTGATGAACTCTTTTGTTGTGGTTTGGTTATGTTTTGTTTTGTTGAGTTTTTGTTTGTTTGCTTGTTTTTACTGCTGCTTTTCAATATCCTAGGGACAGAGATTAAAGTATTTCAAATTGGCAGGTGACATGAAGAAAATAAACTTTGGAGGTGTACAATCTACATGGATATTTAAAAAGCTTAATTTCTGACCTCTGAAGTCATTCTGATTCTGATGTTAAAAATGTGCTATGGCCATGAAGAAGTATTGTTATTTTTAAATTTTATTTATTTTTCCAGCTTTTGTTGGCTTATAACATGCACAAGTATAGTAAAAGCTTGTTTGGCATGCACTCAGCCTCTTTAAGATAAATATAAAATACAATGTATTGCACAGTATCACAGTACATTAGTGGTTGGAAGGGACCTCCACAGATCATCAAGACCAACCCCCCTGCCAAAGCAGGATCACCTATGGCAGTCCCCACAGGAATGCATCCAGGCAGGTTTTGAACGCATCCGGAGAGGAAGACTCCACAACCTTTCTAGGCAGCCTGCTCCAGCGCTCCATCACCCTCACTGTAAAGAAGTTTCTCCTCATTTTGAAGTGAAATCTATGTTCAAGCTTGAACCTGTTGTTCCTTGTCTTATTATTGCACACCACTGAAATGAACTTGGCCCCCTCCACTTGACACCCACTCCTCAGATATTTATACACATTGATGAGATCCCCTCTCAGTCTTCTCAAGACTAAACAGCCCCAGGGATCTCAGTCTCTCTTCACAGGGGAGATGCTCAAGTTCCTTAATCATCCTTTTGGCTTTTCATTTGTCTCTCTCCAGCAGATTCCTGTCTCTCTTGAACTGGGGAGCCCCAAACTGGACACTATTCCATGTGTGGTCTCACCAGAGCATAGTAGAAGGGGAGAAGAACCTCCCTTCTTTACAGAACTTGCTTGGTTTTAGGACCTCTCCCTTCCCTCCTTCCTCAATTTATATTACTGCATAGGGAAATTTTAAAAAATGAAATCTTTATAATGGTGAGATGACTTGCTTGACATTTCCCCCCCCAAAAAATAGTTCTTGGTTTCAGGCTCTTTTTCTAGCGTCATAAACCCTTGAAAATCATAGTTTATAGGGAAAAGAGTGACACAACCTTAGCTGTGATATATCATGAGCTGCCATTCTATAAAAAAAAAAAAAAAAGTTAACTCCTTCTGAGATCCTGAGAATATATTGTGATGTTCATGCACCATCTGTTATATTCAAAAAAACGTGATGGTATAGTCTAAGTGTCAGTTTGGATTCATTTACCAGCTCTGTAAGCTACAAACACGGACACACATCTATGCAGCTAACCCATCTAGGCTTTATTTGTCAGTACAGTCTATTTCCTTTGGAAGGTAAAGGACAGATGATTATGTTTAGGGTAGTTAACTTTGGAATGAGAAGGCTTTTCCAGGGTTCTATGTTTCCCTTGGGCTATCATACTGATATTGGTGAGTCAAACTCTCAGTAATCCCGATCTTAGCTTAAAAATCAAGACTTTTCAAATTGAAAAACTTGGAAAACTTTTTAATGAGTCCCTCATTAGGCTTTGAGGCTTTAGGATATGTCTCAAATATCCAAGTAAAGCAAAAAAATATCCCAACCCTTAAAAACAAAGCTATGATTTTCACCATTTAGTAGACATCCAGGGTCTGGGGCTTTGAACAAGGTCTAGCAGTTCCTTATTTTGACAAACAAAGGGTTTCAGAGGTTAAATAGTCAAGATCTCTGTGCTCTCCAACATCACCAGTGTGCATCAGATAGTAGCTAGAACTGTGGTCTTGGACAGTAGGTCGATCACTTTCGCAACACACATGGTGAGTAGAACAGATAGCTAAAAGAAGCAAGAAGAATCTCCCTCCTCCAGCTCTACAGACAAGGAATCAGTGAAGCACAGGAATTTCAGTGAAACTTAATACCACGTTGGCTGGCAGACAAGCAGTTTCAATTCTCTTTAATTAGTTCAGAGTTAAGTGACAAAGTATTTAATCAGCAAGCTAACAAGTGCAGCAGCTGATTGCTATGTTCATGCATGTGTTTGTGTGGGGGTGTGACAAAAAAAAGTAAATAAAATTACTTTCCTACTTTGCTTTAAATGAAATGGGAGCCCTGATTTTATTACAGCTGAAATCAGTTTAGAGGCATGATAGACCAATAAAAATTGATTCTATCCTGTTTTATTCCTTTAACAAAGTATTTCATTTAAGAAGACAATGCTGTAAATTAACTGTTTGGCTTCTCAAGGTCTGAATTTATGCTTTATTTCCACAGGACCTCTGAAGGGAATGACCCAGCAGGCTTATCTCGATGGTGTGCTGTTGTATTTAAAGCACATCTATTTCTATCTGCTGCTGATCAGACTGAAGACTGAGCCCCCTTTCTTAGAAAGGTCTAGAAATCATGATCCAAGTATGTAAGCTTATTAACTTTCAGTATTGCAATTCATTACATCAAGGTCTTAAGATAAATACTGTGAAAACCCTTTAGCGGCTGCAAGCCACTTACTGGCTTACTAATGCAGATTATCATCAATACATCACCTACCACTACGCTTTCTGCTTGGGTTCCTGTTGAGGAAGGTCCAGTTCATTATTTCTGTGTTAGATCCAAAGCATAGAGCTAGCAGTTCCCTGTGAGAGTGTCACATTAATGCACTGAACTGAGAACACAGCAACTGAGAGAGGATGGAGTATATGGTTCTTTATTGGCACTGAGCTCATGGATCTCATGAGCTGGAGGTGGCCTGTGGACCTGTTCTCTTTCAGAGTTATTAGTTCCAAGCCCAATTATTGTTGTACCTGGAGCACCAGGCACAGAGGGGACCCTGTGTGTTAGGCATACTCAAGGCAGAAAAGGAAACCTTGTCCTGAGTAATTTCTGAAACTAAATCAGAGAGGAAGCAATGAAGTTAAGTGGAGGAGCTCAGAGAAATGCTGAGGCTGTATCAGCATAGGCAGCAGCCTAGGGACAATTGTGTTACAGTTTGAACGGAGAACTTTAGCCTAGTCCTGACTAAGATACAAAAGAAAAGTAATGATAAGGTCTATGTAATTCATTGGCTTGCTAAGGGGGATATAGAGTAGGAGCATAAACAATTCTTTCTCTCATTTCTTATTCTGTTGCTTCTGCTTGCAACTTCTCTCTCTCTTCTGTAGCCTTGCCTGGGGTATCTCTGTTTTGACTACTATGTGAGGTAACAGGAAGGAGGGAGGGAGTTGGGGGGAAGAGTGAATGGGTTCCCTGCATCTGTCCAGGGGGTCTGAGGAATTTCTGTGTTGTTTATAAATTGTAAATATATATATATATGTAGTACATATATTGTGTCTTTTGTACATATCCATTGCATTTTGTATTTCTAGATTTAGTTTGCTTGTAAATAGAGCTTCATTTGCTCCCATCCCAAACCGAGCTAGTCTGGCAATTTATTTTGTGGGGGTAGTTTCTCCAAATTAGTTGGGGGCTAATTTCAACCCACCATGAATAGGAACTCAGCTGGACTTTGAAATAAATTACAGAAACATGGTGGGATGATTCACACAATTGGAGTATTGCGCTGAGTGGTTACAAGCTCTTTAGGAGAGACAGGTGAGGGACAAGAGGAGGAGGGGTGGCCCTGTATATTAGGGGATCTCTTGATGCCACAGAACTTGAGGTAGAGGATGAAGGGATTGAGTGCCTGTGGGTTAAAAGCAGAGGGAGGGCTAACAAAACCGACATCCTGGTTGGAGGCTGTTATAGACCATCCAACCAGGATGAAGATGCTGATGAAATATTCTATAAGCAACTGGAGGCTGTCTCAAGATCATCAGACCTTGTCCTTATGGGTGATCTTAACCTGCCAGACATCTGCTGAGAACTTAACTCAGCAGAGAGGAGGCAGTCCAGAAGGTTCTTAGAATGTATGGTGGACAGCTTCTTGATGCAGCTGTTAAGTGAGCCTACCAGGGGTCAGGCCCTGCTTGACCTGCTGTTCTTAAATAGAGAAGGGCTCTGGGAGATGTGATGGTAGGAGGCTGTCTACGGTGCAGCAACCATGAGATAGTGGAGTTTTCAACATGTGGGCAAATAAGGAAGAGCAATAACAGAACCCTCAGTTTGGACTTTCAGAGGGCAGACTTCAGCTCATTTAAGCAACTAATTTGGAGAATACCCTGGCTAGCAGCCCTTTAAGAACAAAGGGGTCCAGAACAGTTTGACCTACTTCAAACAGAAGGTCTTGAAGGCACAGGAAGAGGCTGTGCCCACATGCCGGAAGAGGAGCCAGCAAGGAAGGTGACCAGCCTGGATGGGCAAGCAGCTCTTGAAGGAATTAAGGTGAAAAAAGAGGATGTATTGCCTTTGGAAAAGGGGGGGAGGCAACGTGAGATACGTTTAAGGATGTTGTTAGATCATGTAGGAGAAAAATTAGAGAGGCAAAAGCCCAGTTAGAACTCAAGCTGGTCACTGCTGTGAAAGACAATAAAAAGCATTTTTATAAATATATTAATGCTAAAGAGAGGGGCAAGAAGAACCTCCACTCTTTATTGGACCTGGAGGGGAACATTGTAACTAAGGATGAGGAAAAGGCTGAGGTACTAAATACCTTCTTTGCCTCCATTATCAACAGTAAGGCAGGAGGACTTCAGGATAACTGCCCTCCTGAACTGGTAGATGGGGTCAGGGAGCAGTATAATCCCCCTGAAATCCATGAGGAAGTAGTCAGGGACTTGCTGAGCCACTTGGATACTCACAAGTCCATGGGACCAGATGGGATCCATCCTAGGGTGCTGAGGGAGCTGGCAGATGAGCTGGCCAAGCCACTCTATCATTTACCACCAGTCCTGGCTCACTGGAGAGGTCCCAGATAACTGGAAACTGTCCAATGTGATGCCCGTCCACAGGAAGGACCAGATGGAGGAACCTGCAAACTACAGGCCAGTCAGCCTGACCTCAGTGCCAGGAAAGATTATGGAGCAGATATCTTGGGGGCAATCACTGTGTACCTGCAGGATGGTCAAGGGAGCAGGCCCAGCCAACATGGATTTAGGAAGGGCAGGTCCTGCCTGACCAACCTGATCTCCTTCTATGATCAGGTGACTGCCTGGTGGATGTGAGGAAGGCTGTGGATGTAGCCTATCTGAATTTCAGCAAGGCCTTTGACACTGTCCCCCACAGCAAACTCCTGGCCAAGCTGTCAGCTCGTGGCTTGGGCAGCAGCACTCTGCGCTGGGCCAGGAACTGGCTGGAGGGCCGAGCCCAGAGAGTGGTGGTGAATGGTGCCACATCCAGCTGGCAGCCAGTCATTAGTGGTGTGCCAGTCACTAGTGGTGTGCCCCAGGGATCAGTGCTGGGCCAAATCCTATTCAATTTGACGATCTGGATGAGGGGATTGAGTCCACCATTAATAAATTTGCAGATGACACCAAGTTGGGAGCAGGTATTGATCTGTTAGAGAGTAGAAGGGCTCTCCAGAATGACCTTGACAGGCTGGACAGATGGGCAGAGTGCAACATGATGGCATTTAACAAGCTCAAGTGCTGGGTGATGTGCTTTGGTCACAACAACCCCATGCAGTGCTACAAGCTGGGGTCAGAGTGGCTGGAGAGCAGCCAGGCAGAAAGGGACCTGGGGGTGCTGGTTGACAGCTGGCTGAACATGAGCCAGCAGTGTGCCCAGGTGTCCAAGAAGGCCAATGGCATCTTGGCCTGCATCAGAAATAGTGTGGCCAGCAGGAGCAGGGAAGTCATTCTGCCCCTGTACTCAGCACTGGTTAGGCCATACCTTGAGTCCTGTGTCCAGTTCTGGGCCCCTCAATTTAAAAAGTACATTGAGACTCTTGAACATGTCCAGAGAAGGTCAATGAGGCTGGTGAGAGGCCTTGAGCACAGGCCCTATTAGGAGAGTCTGAGGGAGCTGGGATTGTTTAGCCTGGAGAAGAGGAGGTTCAGGGGAGGCCTTATTGCTCTCGACAACTACCTGAAGGGAGGTTGTAGCCAGGTGGGGGTTGGTCTCTTCTCCCAGGCAACCAGCACCAGAGCAAGAGGACACAGTCTCAAACTGCACCAGGGGAAGTTTAGGCTTGAGGTGAGGAGAAAGTTCTTCACAGAGAGAGTTGTTAGCCGTTGGAATGTGCTGCCCAGGTAGGTGGTGGAGTCACTGTCCCTGGAGGTGTTCAAGAGGGGACTGAACGTGGCACTTGGTGCCATGGTTTAGCTAGTCATGAGGTGTTGGGTGATAGGTTGGACTTGATGTCTGAGGTATTTTCCAAGCTTATTGATTCTGTGATTCTGTGAAATGACCCTGCTGCTTTAGTAGTAGCTAACTGCTTTACCTAATCAAGAAGTTCCTTTATAAGATTGTGCAGAAGAAGAGACTTCTCAATTAATTGCTGAAAAATATGACAAAAATGCTAAGTGACCTTTCCTAGACGAGTAGCAAAAATCCTAAAAATTCATTGAGATTTTTGTTATTGGTTTCAAAAAGACCACAATTTTTGCCATCATCAATAATTTATAGTAGGGGCCATCCCAGAAACACAGTTTTGAGATCAGCAGTGGGTCTAAAGTAACTCAGATGTGAGTAGCTGTTGTTGGGAGGGGAACAGTGCAGTGCATACCACCCCACAGCAATAACAGTATCACGGTATCACAGTACATTAGAGGTTGGAAGGGACCTCCTGCCAAAGCAGGATCACTTGGGGTAGTCCACACAGGAATGCATGCAGGTGGGTTTTGAAAGTCTCCAGGGAAGGAGACTCCACAATGTCCCTGGGCAGCCTGTTCCAGTGCTCTGTCACCCTCACTGTAAAGACGTTTCCCCTCATGTTGAGGTGAAATCTTCTATGTTCAAGTTTGAACATATTGTTTCTTTCAGATATTTATAGACATTGATGAGATTCCCCTCTCAGTATTCTCTTCTCCAGACTAAACAGCCCCAGGGATCTCAGTTTCTTTTCATAGGAAAGATGCTCAAGTCCCCTAATCATCCTCGTGGCTCTCCATTGGATTCTCTCCTGTCTCTCTTGAACTGGGGAGCCCAAAACTGGACACAGTATTCTAAGTGTGGTCTGCAGGAAGGGGTGCACATCCCCACAGCTCTTCCTAACTGCATAAGTCCATACCTGAGGCAGTAGAAGTCATCAACAATATATGATGTTGTCTCTGCTTGTAAGCAACAGCCACACTCCTGAAAATTTTCGTTTTTAGTTTACAGCGGAGTGCTGGGAGAGGTTAGCTTGAGAAGGGAGACATGGAAAACAGACCCTTGAATCTGAAGCTGACAGGTTTTATTTAGAAAGGCAGCAATGCACTGGCTGCATTCAGATCTGCAGCATTCCTCAACTAGAACAGAGATCTAGAATATGGGGTATATTAAAGACAAGAGGTTTTGGATTCAGATTTTGGGTATTTTCATACGATTCCTGTAATGCTGATCATTTTTAGATGAATACTGATTTTGTTTTTCAAGAAAGACTATAGATCAAGTTTCATCCATTGCTTTTTATTTAACAGCTCACTGCAAAAAAATTGTTTTAACTCTGGCTGCCTAGTTAAGCAAGCTTACATTTTTTTTCTATGCAAGTAAAGTACCATCAGAGCTGATCATAAAACCCTGCCTGAAGAGATTACAGGAATGTATTACAACATTTTTTATGGTTTTAATTTAATTTCAGAAATAATATCCAGCAAGCAGAATGCCCATCAAAGCTACACAAACAATATTCTTACATTCACAATTCCCTTGGATTTCTCAGTGATCTTAGGAGGATGGATTGATACTGGAAGTTCAGGCTAGTGCCCCTCCTTTGAGATAACAAAGTAAATGGCCTGTTCATGGGAGCTAATGTCAGATTATGCCATCTCAGTCATGCTAAAATGTATGTATAAGAAATATGTGATTGAAAACTATCTGCTATGAACATCAGTTAAAGAGAATATCACTTTGGAGAACACTTAAACACAATGTTTGTGTTCACACACTTCCCTGAGAGGGGCTGCAGAATACATGCAAGTTCTTCCTTGAACTACACTTTAAGAAAATGCATGTAGGACTGTTTGTAAATCTTCCTAGAACTGGAAAAATTGGGAAATCTAAAAAAATCTGCCAGATACAATTGTTGTAGTCTAATGGGCCAGAGCCAAGATGTTGCTAGATCTGTGTAATGAATAGTAGCAGCTAAGGAGTAAGACCATGAAAGTGAGCAACTGCTTTAACTTGTTTTGAATCAATATTCTGTGGAAGGTACAGATAAAGCACTCTGTTTACAGAATACTTTTGTAGAGATAAAAATAGACATAAATGGTGCACTTAAAAAAAATTCTCTCAGTTATTAAAGTGTTGGTTCCCATGCAAGTCTCCTCTTGTGCACAGAAATATTACTAAATAAACTTCTTAACCTGGTGCATAAATACACATGCAAAATCTGCTTTCACAAAGAACATGCCAACTCTGATGCAGTGCTTCTTCATGATCCTGGAGCCAGGTGACCAGCTACTTCTGCCTTCCTCTGCCTTTGCTACAGGTAGAGTTCTCCCATGATACCCATCCATTGTGCAGAGAACTGGGACAGATACTGGCAAATAAGTCCATCCTGGGAAAGCAGCTGAGCAGGTATGTATGCTCATTTAAATTAGTCCCAGTGGTTAAACATCATTAACATGAGATGACTTTTGTAAAGAGGCAAGCAGAGGAGCCTTAAACCAAACTCAGAGGTGGTTATATCAAATAAAAATAAATGGAAGTTAGAACTTTATTATGGAAGTGGCATAAACTTAGGTTTCCTGTTAGACTGTAAGATCTTTCTTTGACTCATACAGATTTATCAATATATCCCACAATTTTTACTGCTCTCCTACAGGTCTTCGCTTTATTGGTTCACTGAGTGCAAGGGTGAAAAGAATAGAAAATAAGAATATGGCAAAAATGAACTACTAGGATTTTCCCCAAAGTAGAGGCTTAATGTATGTAAGTCCTCTGACATGGAAATAATCCCAGGTGGTACAAGATCTTTAGCCTATGAGATGGCAAAAGAAGACCTGATATCTGGCAGATGATTGGCTCACATGATCCTTAACAATTTCCAGCCAGGGATGATTTTGCTGTGGCCAATGAGGCCATTTCCTAAGTGATATCAGGGAACCCTCAATTGTTGCCAAATGAGAGATTTTATGGGCTTTAGAAAATAAAGTATTTAAGATAGTAGTGGGGTTCTGTAGTTCCTGGGAATGTAAAGTGTTTTAACTTCTGTATGCAGCTATAAAGCTTGAAGAGCTGGAGGAGTTACAGAAAGCTAATTGTTTACTGACTGGTAAGTGAAATGATCTTGTAATTTTAAGCCAAACCTCTTATGTGTGTGTTTAAGCAAACTCCTGCAGCTATTGCTACTTTTGGTTTCTTAAAAGAAAGCTCTCTGGAATTGCAATTTAGGACTGAGGCTGGAATGCAGGAAAAAAGATGTAATGATCACTGTGTCAAGGAAGTTTCCAATTTCATTTGCCTACTAGCTGTTGTTTCTGTTTCTATCCAAAGATTACCCAATGGCTGACTTTCTGTGGAGGAGGTTACTGTACAGTCTGAAAGGTCTTATTGAAATGAGCATCTAGGCATGTGAAGATTTATTTCCTGGTAGGAGAGCAGAACTTATGGAGAAACCTTGGCTAAGGAGATGGCCTTGCTACCATATAACTACTATATCTGTTTTCTGTAGGCTGAATGGTATCTGGCTGGACTGGGCATGCAGATATATGGCCTTTTGGTGCTTTCATGACATTGCTTACTGTGCCAGTCCTGGAGCGTGTTTGCACTGAAGACTGAGTACAGTGACATAATGAACATAGATGCAAATAGAAGAGAGAGGTGCAAGTGCAAATTATAGTTTCAGAGTGATCCTTCACTAGATTTTTAAGGCTCCTCATGTATTGCATTGGAATACCACTGATATATAGGAAATAATTTTACTCATAAGTACTTAGTTAAAATGACATGTTTAATGTGACATGTTAATCTGTGTATGTAGATGAAAGCTAGTAAACAGAAAAAGGGCAAGGACAAATAAAGAGGAGAAAAGAGAATCTCCAAGAAGCTGAGGAGCTCTCCAGAGAACAAATAGCATCATCTACTTTGTGGCTAAACTGATTAGCTGTCTTATAATCACATCTCAGCTGATGAACTTTTTGATCTTCCTCTGTAAGAGTCCTCTATAGCTGTTCTATTTCATTCTTTAAGAAGATTAAGTGAGTAATCCTGAAGCTCCACAAAACCATCTGTTGTTTGGGCCCTTGTGTAATATGGCTTTGGAGGCAATCCTTTGACAATTCGGTAGTAAGATTCTGCATAGGCTTGCAGAATCTTGTGTAGCTGCTGGTTTCCAGTCTGCATGTCCTGCATGGCAGTGTGCTAGAGTTCTACCAGCACAAGTAGATGACCCTTGGGTAAACTGGGCCAAATCACCCTATATTGTCTTCTGCTTTCCCTGCCAAGGGACAGTGTCTGCAGAAGCACTGCTTCTGTTGCTGTAATAGCATTTGCAGGGAGACTGTCCCTTCACCATCTGGCTGTTCCAGTGTTTAAAATGCACCAGGTACTGGTGAATACATCTGCTTCATCTGGAAGGGGCAATTGCAGCATGCCTACAATAGAAATTCCTATTAAAAAAAAAAAAAAAAGGCATTGGGAAGGGGAAGAGAAAGAGGTAAAAGCAGGAAAGCCAATCAGCTGCAGGTGGAGCTTTAAACAACAGTCATGCCAGAACTGGGTCAAAGTCCTTGTTCTACATAATCTGCTGGGACGTAATGGCAGCTGGTGGGGCTGGGATGTATTCCTGTAAACCACACTGTCTGACCATCCTACTCAAATGTCACTCAGTACAAGTGAAATTCCTAAATTTAAACCCACAACCTTCACTCCAGAGGAATGTAAGAAAATTCTCCCTCCCCTCCCCCCTGCCAACAGTTCAGAGTCCTGCAATGGGAGAAAATAGTTGTTAAGATGTGAGTTAAATGCTCCAGATTTCCTGCTTTCCTGCTCTGCTAGCCTTAAGGTCCCAATCCAATGGAGTATGTTAAGCCTGTGCTTAATTTTAAGCATCTTAATGATCTGATGGTAGTAGCCAGTAGTGTGGCTGTTTGTCTGCTGTGATTTAAAGACTTCCTTAAATGTATTGCTGACTTTGGCCTTCTCTACCGCAGGTTAATACATTATGATTAAAAATGAATAAGCTCAGTTATATCATCATCCACAAAACTAGCTCTGTCAATCCATTAATATAAAGTTCTTCTCATCCCATCTTGGATGTTTACTCTTCCCCACCTCTCCCATAGTGAATCATAGTTGAGGGGAATAACTTTCAAATTATATATCATATTAAAAAATGTAGAGGTATTTCAGTCAAAGATCTTATCCTAAGAATGTCTTACATTTACTGACTTTTCCTGTGAAAATACAGGCCAGACACTGATGGTCTTAGTGTAGTGTCTTGCTCATATATCTGCATTTCTGTCCTATAACCCAAAATCAGTGTGTTTCAGGCAGAAGATTTTCTAGCACTTGGGAAATATCTCCCGAGAGTAATAGTTGTACACTGCTGATGCTCTCCCTTTGAGCTGTGGTGACAGGTAGAGCTGCATCTATTTGCTGCGGTCTGATTGCAAACACTAGATTTTGTGAGCTATGGGTGCTGAAAAAATCACACAGCTGCTTGTCAGTGCTTTTCTCACTGTGGAAGTCTGATTGCTCACAAAAAAATAAAGAAATTTTTTAAAAATTGCAAACGTATGGCCATTGTGTTTGATTTGTCTGTTCCTTCACATTCCTTGGCAAGGAATGGAAAGGTCACCAGACTTGAGCATAAAGTCACTCCTGGTCACCCTTCAGTTTGATCTCTAGTAATTGTCATTAATGTTGTGTGCAGCTTCATTGAATGGTTTGTAAGGCAAAATGGATCAGTATGGTTAGCACTTATCCTGCTAGAAATGGCTTGGTAGGAAAAGAATCATCTGAGAAATGTTTTTGACAGGGAGTCTTAAGTGGCAGACTGAGGGTCTGAAACAAAAGGTTATTGTGAGAACCTAAACGGTAGATGAAGAATGAACTCATTGGCATTCCTGACACTGGCATAGATAGGGTTAGTAACAGGAGTGTTCTTTCACACTGCTCTTATGGCTGAGGAAACTCAGGGTTATCAAATGCAGGGATAAGTTTTGACTGGCAGTTATTCATCAAGGCATTGATTATTTCCTGCTGTTCAGCTTGTGGATAGGTTGTGAGTAAAGGAGAAGGGTCTAATTAAAATTTATTTGTGGTGTGGTTCCCTTAGAAAGGCAGGAAACCATCAACGGGGATAGCAGAAGAGTTTAAAGATTGTTTTCCATGATTTCAAAGTGCCTGTTTAGCATGATCAATTTAGAAACCTAATTCAGGTGTGTTTTTCTTCAGTGTAGTTACCCAGGTGTAGCTGCCCTGTGAAGTTTCAAGGCAGGCAGGTGCGGTGACTTTCTTTTTGGCTTTTGCCTAATGGCTTCGTGCTTTCTGATGACCGCTTGCCAGGGGAGAGCAGTGATAAACCTGATCTCCTCTCAAGACAAAAAGTAAGTAAACCAGGGAATATAGTCTGTTTTTTGTTGAGGAAGTGAATTTGAATTGTTGATGCTCCTTTTGTTCCCCAGAAAGTCACTCATAAACTGAAGACTGGAAGGGAGCTTAGCTGTTGTAGCTGTCTGAAGGGTACAGGCTGTGATATAGGAAGACAGCTATTTCTCTTGTAGCAGTTGTGTGGGCAGCATCATTTGTGAAATCATAATAAACATTGAGAACTCTCCCACTCCTGCAAGCCATGATGCTATATAGCTCAGTCTTGTGGCTGCTCCTGTTGTGTGCTGGACTGCTAGTAAATTTGTATCCAATATTCCCTGTAAGCCCAGTCTTCTCTATAGCGTGGATGTCTCTTCCTGTGTTATTCAGTAGCTGTTTCCCAGCCTTCCTGTCTCCCAAAGTGGTGTACTAAGTAGGCTGCCATGAAGGTAGTAAAATCTCAAATATTTTGTATAAAGAGGGCTTTTAAAGCATAAATTAATGCTGAGCAAGCCCAACTTTTAATCCGTTGTTAGTCTGCATTGCTTATCTTGTAATCTGTTAAATCAGTACATAAAACCTCTCCCTAGTAAGATCTCCAAATTGTATCTTGAAGAATTGCACAACAGTTGAGTGGCCTTGTATTCCAAAGTACTGAGATAGCTACAATACCCTCACAAGAGAGAGAGAGATGTGGAATACACATAAAGAGCACTAAAGAAAATTTTTCTTTCCCCCTGTGGTTCCTATTCTTCAGCTGGCAGTGGCCATATTTTTCATTGCAGTGAAATATAAGGATGCAGACCTGTGAGAGCAAAAGTGATTGTAACTATATTTAATACAGGTGTTTGCATATTCCAGATGATAGAATGATCAAATGAGACTTATTTTAGATCAGTATAAAAGGGTTTTTCAATATTGAGATCATGAATTTTGGATTTTACATAAAATACCCAGAAGTGGAGTAATTTTTCTTCATGTCTAGATATTTCTAGAAGTTGGCTGCAGCTTCATTGAAGTGTTTATTGAAAATGAGAGTGAGATAAGAGCTGTATGGCTTGAGACAGAGAGAGACAAAAGTCTAGAAGTCACCTCTTACAGAAACAAAGCCTGGACAGATGAAGAAAATAAGCTACTGGTTACTTTAAAGTGTTTTAAAGTATTTGGCTGTGGAGAAGCTGTAGTTTTTGTGGGATTATTTCTGAATTTGTGTTGTAATACTTGCTTGAGGATGAAAGATGGTCACGAACTGCAGTCCCTCTGCTTGTACAGAGCCTCTGGTACAAAGCAGCTGTTAGAGCTGTGTATGTACCTGCCATTAAGTCTTATTTACCTAAAGAAGCTGTAGAAATCCTCCTTTAGAAGGTAGATGAGACAGAGCAGAACAAGTCATAGAAAGATCTGGAATTATCAGAGTATCCAGAAGTCCTTTCTTTTAATTTACTATTTTCTTAATGGAAGATGGACTTCAGGTCGCAAATGTGGCAAACAAATCATTTCACTACATATAGGAACAATGTGAATAACTCTGGTGTGATTTATTATGTGCCACTGAAAGCAATTTTGGTTTAATCAGAAATCATAGTAAATATGTAATTAAAAAGTTCTCAATGTATGGGTTAAAAATGTCAACCACAATTGGTTTGTAACAGCTTCATTTGTCTACTTCTGTACTTGGAGTGCTATGGCAGGGCACAATCACATGTACAGCTCACTGATTTATAGAACTGAGAGCAGATACTAATGAGAAAAAGCTTTCAAAATAAAGACTTCAAATATATCTTTTATGTAGATATGCCCATAAGGGTTAAAAGGGGAAGGGAAAAAAAACAGACTGAGTTTCTAGGCCTGAACTTGGAAGTGCCCAAGCCTATATTGTTATGGACAGAAGAATTATAGAAGTAAATTTGGAGGAACACTATCTTGCTAAGTTTCACTTCAAAACTGCTATTAATTTTAAAACCTGATGTCAAACTTGCCTTTTCTTCACCACTAATGAGGAGTTTGGTCTTGAACTGGTATTTGGTTTATTTTGTGCTTTAGGTGAACCAACACTTGCATGCACTATAGAAGGAAGAGCATGCATTACTTGATACAATATAGGCAGCAAGTAATTGCAAGTATTTTTGTGGCAGTGAAGGCAATGCCTGTTTCTGACTGGTACAATGTTGATATTGAAAGAATGAGGCTAACTTGCATCTGCTGCAGAGGTAAAACAGCTCATCAGCTGAGTTGTGGTATCAGTTCTTGCTCCTGTCTAGTAGCTGGGTGGAATAGTGGTGTAGTAACATGGGCATTGACAAGATGGTATCCACCTCTGTGCACAGGTGGGAAACAGCTGTGGAGGGTATACTGCTGCCTGCTTGTCTCAAGTTATGTAGACCTTCTGTCATGTCTGTCTGCAGCTGGGTATGAACCATACCAGATGGCTGTGGTGCCATCAGCAGCTGAGTCTCTATTGAAAAATCCTGCTTAAGCTTGTGAGCTGGAAAGGTTTTGCTAATGACAAAAGGAAAAGTTAAAAAGCACAAACATTTATAAATAATACCTAGTTGATGACTTCTGTATCAAGCAGAATAGTACAGGAAGATCAGATGATCCAATGACCATCCTTCCTACCTCAAAAATACAGTGCCAAAAGAGAACTTACTGTATCTTTGGATATCTGAATGAGATGATGGTTCACTGGCTGATGGGCAGTCATTCAGCATGATACAGTGAACAGCAGTGAGCGCTGGCCTCCAGCCTGGCTCAGCTTCCTGGGCTGGGCAAAAGACTTGGCTGTTTCTATCCTCAGCTGTGATCTCTCCATGTGAGGGGGATCTGTTGTGCTCCCAAGTAAACCTCTAAATTTTTCAAACTGCAGGAGCTACTTCAGCCATGGGGACTACTTTGTATGGCATAAAGCCAGATGTGATTCCTTTGTATAACGTACAATGGTTGGGCTTTTACAAGGAGTATTTGTACAAATAGTGATGTTAATATACCTGCTAGTTCGCATACATGATGAATTGCAAGTTATGCTAATTATAAAGCAATTTATCTTTCTTGCTTAGAAATCCTCATTCCAAAGCAATAGTGAGTCCTAGAGCAAGACTTCTTTCTTCTCAGCTAATTAATAAAAACTGTAGTATTTCCAGAATGTGTGTTCTTGGCTTTGCTTTTGTCAGATTAATAATTTAGCAAATATAGCTGAATGTGCTTAATGCAATATTCTCCTCTTTCACTTGAAAATGTTGTTCTGGTATGTAAAAGAAAAATAACTTGTATTTGTGGTTTTGTGAAATGAATCGCATCCCCCCCACTTCAGAATGATCTAATGCTGCAGCAAAGTGGGATGAGGAGGAAGCTTGAGCAGCCAGGTTATTCAGGCAATGCTGTCAGGTTTGAATGGCCAATGCAAATTAATTGCTTTTCATAGCTTACATCTTTGTAAGTACTTTGCATATCAGCATAAACTTTAACTGAAGAAAACTTGGCAAGAGTGTTGTGGAAAAACAAACAATAGGTGGGTCTGGATGGGCTTAAAATGGAAGTAATGGTGAGACTTGAGGGCAGCTGGGGAAGCAGAGCTTGCAATTTGCTTTTGCTGTCCTCGCATAAACACAGCAGAACTACAATGTTTTATAGTCTGTGATCCGCTCCTTTGCTGCTGTGTACAGAGCATGGGGTTGGGGTGGTTCCAGATATCAGTGCACTAACAGGTAGAGGCATCTGTGGCTCTTACTGGATTCTCCTGGCCTGCTGCCCTTGCCACCTTTCCAAACCACATTGCTTCGCTGTGTGCTGATACCATATGAGTGGCACAATAAGCAAATTCCATAGCTGCTCGAGTCACTGCCACAGAGGCTATGAAGGGTTGATAAGTGCCATTGTGACTGTCAGCAGGTGACTTTCCCTTCCTTGCCTGATGGCCTCTAGAGCAGATCATGGCACTAAAGATGAGGAAGGAAGGATTTGGCTGTCCACCCACCAGCAGCTTGACTGAATTGCACATTACATAAAATGAGTTTACTGCTTTCTACTGGAAATAGAAATGGACAGTAAGCAAGAGAATAACATGGTGGCTACTTTTAGCATTAGCAAAGGTTTGTAGTAGAAGATACTTTCTCTCCTTCCCTAGAGAGTGTCCAGCACATGATCTGCTGCTGTGGGCTGTATCATCAGCAGCCAAAAGTTCTCCCTTGGGGAAAGAGTTAATTATTTTGGAACCTAGACCAGGAATTACACTGTCTGGTATGTAAATTATGAGTTATGTAGTTCAAAAGTTCAGTCCAAAAAAATGAAACCCCTTACCCTTTCACAACTAGAATACAGAACACAAAATTCAGGTAAAAATAATTTACGATAGTAATTATGGTATAACCAACTTGTCAGCAGCTGATTGTTTAAATTCCTTCTTTCCCACTCCAGGCTTCTCAAACCTGTAGGGAAATTGCTGTAAGAAATCCCTCTTCTGCCTGCTATGTTCATCGAAAGTATGATACTGTATGTTAACACTTAACTGTGTAATGAAAAAAGGATCTCATTTGCAATGATCTGGACTTTCAAGAGGTCATCCAGTGTTCTGATAACTAAGCTTAATCTTTACTGGCAACATCTAGCATTAATTATTACCACTCACACCTTTCACCATTAAAATCTGAACATAATTATGAGTCATCTAATGGCTCAACAGCTTTAATTTTTTTTTCACTGCATGCATTTGATTTTGTTTAACCATGAGAGAACTGGACTTCTACTTATTGTTGGCAAAGGTGATTCAGAATAAATCCTGGCAGTTTGAGTTAGGGCTGAGCTTTTGCATTTAATGGAAACACAGCATGAAAGCCCTTTCTGTGCTCCCTGTGTGGGAAGGGAGGATCTGAAGGTAGAAGAGTTGATACCATCACCAGTGGAAGTGACAGCATAGCAGGGTGGGACAGGCACATATTGCTTAGCTCTTTTTGTTTCAAGATCCCTTCACCAGCAGGGAAATATCAGTATGTCCTTAAGCAGATCCTCACAGCACATCCTTAAGCACAGGTCTGGCTTGGTTGCCTTAACACAGATAAACTAAAAGCAGCTCCTATGGGCAATATTCTAATAAGGGTGCAAGATCTCTGGTGTAGTTGGCTTTACACCAGAAGCTTCTGCAAACAATAGATGATCAGACATCTCTTCCCCCACCCATCTGTTGATATCTGTTGAGAAACAAAATGCTGGCTACTGAAGGAGGCTAGTGAAGGATGGTGCAAGGCCCCAGGGCAATTCCTTGTAGAAGAACAGTTATTGCAGCAGAGCTTGGAGGTGATAGGGAGATACTCAGCAGCAGGGAGAGGGTGGAAGTTGTAGATGAGTAGTCCTTGATATGGTTGTGACTAGTAAACAGCAACTGCTACCGTTGCTCGCTTGTTTGCCTTGTTTTTTCACTTTGTCACCATGGATAGTACTTGCATATATGTTGTCTCCTTCAGGTGGGCTACTAACAGGCCAGAGAAGTGAGAAATTCTGGACTTCTGAATGCAGAGCTGGCTGTGACCTCAGGTGATGAAGCTCAGACTCTGCCTCCCTGTAGCCACTCCCTTCTGTTCTCAGTGCCAAGAGGAAGATTTCTTCTCATTAGTTCTCTGGCACTTTTCAGTCTTTAAGATAGTTTTGTAAAACATGAATGTTATAAGGCAGTTGTATCCATGTGTTTTGGAGCTTAGGCTCTTAAGCAAGGATACTACTTGGTAAGGGGAGACGTTCTTTTTAGTCCTTGCCCCTGCAATAGCATAAGATAGTGTGCAGGAAATGGTCTGATAGTTAAAGCAGATGGTTTCTCAGTAAAAGCCTTCTGTGGCTTGTGTTCTATGTATTTTTTTTTTTTTTGTGAGACAAACCAGCTTTTCTGATATGACAGCTTCATTGCTGTGCCTTGTGGAAACATGCCATTTATACTAATTTTACCTTGTAAGAACATAAGTATGAGAGCACACTGGCAAAGCAAAAAAAAAGAAGTCAACATTGCTATGGTTTGAGAGATTCTGGGGTTTTTTATTTATTTTTGAGCATAAATGGTTGCCAATAGAGGGGGATGTAATTTTTAAAAGTGATGCAGAGAGTAATAACAACATTAAAATAAAGATAGACATGTTCCTGCTTCTGATTTTTACATATGCACACTATAAGCCAATGCAGTTGCTAAAAGAGTACTCCCCAAAAGGCCTGTTCTACATCTCTGTGGTTTATAAATGACAATAAGGGGGGGAGGGGTGGGTGGGAAATAAAGACAAACTTATTCCAGAAGACTGCACCGACAGGGTTTAGACACTGAAAACAGGCTGTGTGGAAATGAGTGGAGAACTCATTGTTTTCTACAACTACCTGAAAGGCCATTGTAGAGAGGCTGGTGTTGGTCTCTTCTCACAGTGATAGAACAAGAGGGAATGGCCTCAAGCTAAGACTGGGTAGGTTTAGACTGGACATTAGGGAAAAAATTTTCACAGCTAAGAGTGGTCAGGCATTGGAATGTGCTGCCCAGGGAGGTGGTTGAGTCACTAACAGTGGATGTGTTTGGGGTGGATGTGGTGCTTGAGGATATGGTTTAGGGGTGAACCTTGTAGAGTAGGGTTCTTAGTTGGAGTTGGTGATCCTGAGGGTCTTTTCCAACCTGAATATTTCTGTGATTCTGAGTGCAGAACCCTACTGCTAGTGAAGGCCAGAGACTGCTGCTACCAGAGGGCTGTGGAGATGGGAGCTGGAAGAGTGAGCTGCTCTTACTAGGGGTGGGGAGGGCAAGGAGAGGGTGACACATCTGACCTTGGCCTGTGCAGGCCAAGAGAAAGATGGATGCTTCTGCTTTTCCTTTCAGGGCAGTATAAGGCAGGAACATACCAATACACACTGTCTTCTCCTATAACTACTGTGTTGCAGCTTGGCGATGAAAATATTGATAAACTGCTTTCTTTGTAGGCTACACTGACTTTCACTGAATATATATGAATATATCAGACTAGAGCCTGAGTGGACATTGAGGTCTGTCTTCCTACAAAGCCAAACAGTGCCTATTTTAGTGGGAGGGGCTTGCAATGTTACTTGATTAGATTAATGTTTTGTCATTAAGGGGATTCTTCTGGAGAGGTTTGAAGTCCCTGAGGGGCAAGGTACAGGAACTAAATCTCATATTTATAATCATCCTTGATCATTTAGAAACTTTCTGGAAATGGATTTGTTAATTATCTGCCTTCACCATGTTAATTTTTTTGAGGTAGAATGTCTGTGCATCCATCATTTGCATTTAAACTATGTGACTGAACTCATTCATTGTAATTGCATATGTTTGCATGGTGTCTTGTTTTGGTTAGGAGTTTCAGGAGAAATCTAATCTGCTCTGTTGAGGATATATAGAATCCAATGATAATGCAGTTAATGGGGTCAACTCTTTTAAGACTGCATATTTGAAATCAGTTCAAGAATTTCAATGATGACAAACAAAACCTCAAAATGATGTAGTACTTTTCTCTACAATGTCAGTTAACCCTCCACATGGGAAACATTCAGTATAACCACACCTAGAAGCTGAGCATAGGCTTTATGCAGAGAACTGACTGAGAAGGAGCTGAACTGCAAGCTACGGTTTCAGGCAGTTTAATGTTTTTCTCAATGCCACAACACTGGCAATAAAGACAACTAACTTGCTCCAATGCCTGGAGAAATTTCCATTGCAGATGCATAGTAGGAAAGGACAATTTTTGAAAGGCTGCAGGTGATCTCCAAGCAAACCATGGTCCTGTAGCCATACCTACTTATAAAAGAAGCCATGAGGCCTAATTGTTAGAGGTCAATATAAGAGCTCTGAACAGCCACATTCTAACATTTTTTTTAGGTGTATTTTATGACCCTCTGTGTGGAGTTGCTTGTCTCTCAGAGCTTTTTATATATAATTGGATAATATCTGGAAGGCAAAAGACAACCTGCATATAGCAATGGTTAGTTAAGTATTGAGTATTACGACTGACAAGGAAAGCAAAACATTCTGATCTTGATTTTTATAGGATTGTACTAATAGTGGTATTGTCAATTACCCTAAGTAACTTCTGGAATAATGAATCTGTTGCAATTGCTCTTCAGTCTGATTTGTTCCACATTCTGTCAGCCCACTATCTCATAAGTTACCTTTCCAAATTGTTAGTTACATTTTAATTTTTTTTTAAATCTTTGTCAAATGATATTTTATTTCCAAGGGCCTCCAAGAACTTTGGAGCCAGAAGGGCTCCTTGGAAGGAATGTGGTTCTCCTGAGACTGAGAACTTCAGGGTGAGAGCTTGCTACCACTTGTCTGTCTCTAGGACTCAATGAAAATAGAAGAACCTGTCTTGCTGCAGGTTGCCTGAGTGTTCATCAGAACATTAGGAGTGATATTAACATATCCTTCTTCTGGGGTGGATGGGAAAGAAGCACCTTATCTCCTGCTTTGGGGTAGGGATCACTGTTCTTCTGTGCAGTAGGCAGACCCAATACTTGGGGCTGGCAGCACAATGTCATCTGGTCTCAATCTCACCTGGAAGTACCTCAGCCTGGAGCAAGCCCTGACCCTTCTGTGAAGGATCTGTTCTCTCCCTTGTGCCCAGGGGTTGTCTTGGGACTGTAGTCAAGAGAAGGACACATCCTCACCTCTGCCTGCTCTCTAGAAGGCTTTTTTTTTAGGCAAAATGGAACTTTTGCATGTTGTTGACATGCCAATAAGCGACATAATGCCCACCACAAAGGGACCAATCCTTTTTCTTGGGTTGGTTTTGATGGTTTGGTGGGTGGGGGTTTTGGGTTTTTTTCTTTTTTTGGAAGGAAAGAACCCTGATGTATAGTGAATGCTGAGGGGCAAATATTTCCTCAAACTCTTTTGAATTAAAACCTTGTGAAGGCATTCATCATCACTCTTGATGACTCTAAATAAAGAGGTAGGAATAAGAGAACAGGTCCTCATGCAAATGTGGACAGTGTATTCAAGACCATTAATGCGGAGGACCAAAAATGGGTATTTGAAATAAGTCTCTATAGCACCTGCATGAAATCACATACCTCTGGGGAGCTGCTTATGCCTTTGTCCGCATTTTGGTTTTGTTTACCACTTAAAATAAGCCTTCCCCAAAATTCTGAAAGCAATAATTGCTCTCAATGAACACTGCAGTCCAGTTTCTCAAAACAATTCCTTCAGTTATGTGGCCCTGCAGTAGAGCTCTAAATGACAAAGTGATGACATCATCATATTTTTTCTTATGGAATAGAATAGAATAAACCAGGTTGGAAGAGACCTTCAAGATCATCGTGTCCAACCCATCAACCAATCCAACCCACCTAAACAACTAAACCGTGGCACCAAGCACCCCATCAAGTCTCCTCCTGAACACCTCCAATGATGGTGACTCCACCACCTCCCTGGGCAGCCCATTCCAATGGGCAATCACTCTCTCTGTATAGAACTTCTTCCTAACATCCAGCCTAAACCTCTCCTGGCACAACCTGAGACTGTGTCCTCTTGTTCTGGTGCTGGCTGCCATATGGTGAAATGATGAAGCAATTAACAAAGGCCTATTTGACTTAACTGCAGACCAAAGAGAATAAACAGCTGGCTTCTCAAAGGGGGAAAAAAAGCTCTTTTTCAAAGACATAGATCTTCAATAATAACAGGGGAAATACAGAAAATTACTGTCAAAGTAAATTGCATTTTGCATGAATGCCACCTTTTTTCAAGCTTGCCCTGGCATGGTAATCCTTCTTTATTTAGTGGTGTTGGCCTTTTCTCTTTAGAGACCTTCAGTGAAGTTGTCTTTTATATTTTATGTGTCATTAAAGTGACTTAAATGATCAGGGATGTAGTAAGCCTGACATTTATTTTTAATTATTGGCATAAATAAAGAGGCATCTCCTTTCCACACCTGCTGCAATTATACAAAATGTATTTTCTTCATTTATAAAACAAATAATGTGCTCTGGGTAGACAGCCAGAGAGGTGAGAGGCAGTTCTTTTTGATAATCTCTCAATGTTTATTAGATCTGAATTCATGGACCAGTGATGATGTTTTGATGCTACTCAATTCATAATTTCTGTGCAGTTTCTGGGAAGGGAAGCTGCATAGAAGTGAAAATAGAATTGTGGAAGAAATGTTTTGTCACAGCCTCATACCTACAGTGATAAGAGAGTTTTGCAAAAAACCAGATATTGATTACCAAAATGTTAAGCTAGGACAGGAAAGGTCCCATCAGCCATTTAAACACCATCTAGAAAAGCACTTCAGTTAAAATTTTGGGTCACTTTAAAGAAGAAAACTTTCCTCTGATTTAAAGCTGAGCTATGTTTTGCTGATCGTTGCTTTCCATTTTTCATCCCATTTGTATCTGTAAGTCAGATACTATTTATAAAATATATACGTAATTACATTTAAAAAATACAATAATTGTAATTAATCTAATCTGAAACTCCATTTGTCAAAGTACTCTGCTTTAGTAACTTACACTTCTGTACCTCACAGGCTGTCTTATTTCTTTTTCATGCCAAAAACTCGGTCTCAAACCAGTAATGTTATTTTAACACTCTCTTGGCAAGATGAGCTACAGCACAAGAGTGGAATCAGCTGGTTACAACTCAATAGTTCCTTTTAAAACTGTAATGCAGTAGGTTAGAAAGTCTTGTCTGACAAGATTCTGAGAAGTTTTTTGTCCTCCTGTCTGCTTGGTGGAAGACAGAAACTATCTAGTTTCATGTAAAGAGGCTGCTTCCCAAGATCTTCCTCCTGCTCAACAATTAAGTGACTTCAATGAATTGTGTCATATTGTGATGCAAGTGATGGCAATGACTCTCTCTTGCATGTTCTATATCTGGGGGTTTCTTGTGATCCCCTTAAGAATTTAGGTCCCTTATGTGGCTTGTAGCATCTGCTGGGGCTTCTCTATCTTTCAGCATGTCACAGCTCTTCAGACTTGCAAAGGTTTTCATGATACTGGATGTCTAATCTGATGTATTTGGCTCTGGTGACATACCTAGATTGCTTCTAGTGCTCAGCAGAACGCAAGGCTAAATACCTATTGATAAAGTAAGATATGATGGTAATTTAGTGTAAATCCATAAAATTGTTGTTTAAAAGTTTAAGTAATTAGTTAAAAGCTTTTTGATTAATGGTAGCTAACAGCTTGTATGTATGAACATCATAATGCTGAGTGGCTGAATTCCAGGTGAAGTGATTGATTGTGTTCTGGGGGTGCACAGATGCTCCTGGGTGCATATTAATTATTGTTAGTCCTGAGATTTCAGTAATAGGCTTATTTTAAGTGATATCTCTTCCAGTGTAATGCCTTTGCATTTCAGTCTGATTCTGGACATCCAAGACCGCCCTGTTTTCCATCACTCCCTTTGTGGTTATTCCCTTGTTCTCTTTCATGTAACTCATACTTTAAGGACAATAACAGTGTGAAGAATGAAAAGAAAATGCATGTTGGTGTCCTGAGGAAAATATCATTTTAAACAAAATGAAACCAGAAAAAAAAAAAAAGAAGTAGCCAAACAAACCCCCTAAAACCCTAATTGAAACCCCAATGAACAAACCAAAAAAGCCCAAACCCACCCCTGCCAACTCTTTTATTTTAAAGCAAGTTAAAGATCTATTTTTGACTTTGTTGTGGCAAGGCAATTTGGCTTTCAGTCTAATGCTCAATGGTCGTGTAGGTGAAACTATTTGGATGGTTGTCTTTTGTTTGTGGCGATTTGAGATAGGAGTCTGGACTATATGGTGAAAAAAACCCGACCTGGTCTCTGAACAGTTCACACAATTTGTTCCCTGGGATGTAGACCTCTGTATCACTTGAACTTTTGTTCTTTTGTAATAGAAATGTTTCCTTGAAATTTTATTTGAAGGCAAGAAGCCTAACTGTATGAGCTTAGTTAGCAAGTGTGTTGCAGCTTCTCTGGCTGTTTCACGAGCCTTGATAGACATTCTGGCTTCTCTGGCTCATATCAAGAGATCTATGTGGACACTAAGCTTCTAGGACATGGCTAGAGCCAGAGTTTGAGACTTTGCTGTGTGGTGTTAGGTATCACCTTGACCCACTGCAGGTTTTAACATTTAGTGTAAAATGGATCAAACTATGAAGGGAGCAATTTATTACCAAGCCAGCATGGGACAGAAGGAATGCAAATGTAGCAAGTTTAGTTATGGTCCCAACCATGACTTAGGCAATAGCTCTTTGGCTGCAACCCACCTATAAAGAGCAATGTTACATGTTGTCTTGAAAAACAAACCAAATGCTCTAGGCTGACAGCAGTTGGAGTGCTTAGTTGCTCAGTGATGCAACCAAAAAAGCAGCAGCCAGGCACGTCATCTGCTATTCCCTATGCCTGTGAACTTCGCTCAGGATTTGCCACAGCTGTTTTAAAAAATGTCCTCTTGACCTATCAGAATTTGGCCCCAATGCTCAGACTGTCTGGAATTGTGTAAGGAGGATGCCTGTCTTTCACAGCTCAGACTGAAACTGTCCACTTGTTTCATGCAGGGCACAAAGCAGGTGTCAGATAGTAACTGCTTTCATTCACCAACCCTCTCCCTCTGCAATTTGCGCATTACTGTCATTTCTACCTCTCATGTGCAACGTATCAGCTTCTAGATGTTCAGAGCAGTTTCTGCATGCAGATCTGAAGGAGGTTTGCTATCAGAAATCAATATTTTAAATGATGTTTCCCCCAGAAGATTATTATCATTGTAAAATCAAAATATTTTGCAATTCTTGAAAGCTCAAAGAATATTCTGTGTATGAGCTGACAAGGAGCCATAATCAAATTGTCAAGCAATTGCTCCTACTGTGGCAAAGTGAGAATGTTAGATTACATGTGTCAGCATGTGAAGATAGACTGCATAGTGAACAGCACACTGAAGGCTTGATAGGAGATGGGAAGTTTATTGCTGTACGCTGTAACCTATTGTAGACAGTTCTGCTTCCTCAGCAGTCCTCAGTTTGCATTAAAAACCTTTATGATCAATATAATGCCTCAGTTTTGTCATTCAGTAAAGACATTTTAAATTTTCCACCGACTTTATTTGGTCAATTAAATGGAAGACTAATTGCTATTCCAAAGGGTTAAGTAATAGAAGATGTGGAATGCTAATATACAGTCACTAGTTGTTTACTGACTCTAATACTATTATCACTGCTCTAATCTCTTCAAACAGGCACCAAAATGCATGCTTCTGTGATTATTTGAGTAAGAAAAATGGCTCATTTATTCAACATATGCATTGGCTGCTAGTCTGGGTTTTTAGATGATTAAAGATTTATGTTCAAATTATTTTTCTCCAGTTTTCCTGTCCTTTTGCCTATTCTTCTGTAACCTCTTCAGTCTTGAGGTTCTTTATGGCTGATTTGTACTGCAGATTTTCATTGAAAATGTCTCACCAAAGTGGTGAGACCTGAGCTTGGGGGCTGTAACCCAAAACCTGCTGAGAACTCGAACTCTCATTTAAGTCAAGTCAGAATTAATACCTCATCACCTCAGATGATCAGGCTTGTGACGTGTGTTCTCAAGCAACCCATTCATTCCTATAGCTCTTTCTCTTGGAGAGGTAAGATCAGAAAAGAGATCTGCAGGAATGACATTTAAAATGTTTTTAACTCTGATGACCAGAATTGTCACTGAAGCTTGTTCTTTGATTGCAGCACTGAAGAAGCATTGAATGTCAGTTAAATTCAATAATTTCAGAAAAGTACAGTATTTACCCACCTAACTAGCACATCTTTCTTTGACCCTGAAATAGCTTGCAGTTCCTTAACAAATTTTAGAAGGGGAAAAAAAAATTAGTAATACATGTCAGGAAGAGGAAAATAAATAGTACATAGTCAGATTTAGGTCACAAATGGTGCATTGAGCTGGTGCTGTATATTGATAAAAATGACTGACAAAGGGGTTGCAGTATATAGGATCATTTTGGGTGGAATGAAAATGTTTGGAAGGATAGTCTTTTAGAGCATATGGGGGAAAATACAATGGAGAAGCACAAGTAAATGAGGACTGGAAGCATCATGCATGCTTAATGTGATAGCAAGAAAAGAAAAAAACAAAACAGACAAATTGTGACTATTTAGAATTATTTAGAAATAAGTTCATAATATGTCAGGAGTAGGGGCCCAGAGCATCCTTCCAGCAAGACTAGCAAGTGGAAGATTGAGCCATGTGGCTGCAGGTGAAAGAAAAGTGGGGCTGAATTTGAAGGCAAGGTTTTTCACAGAATCACAGTACATTAGAGGTTGGAAGGGACCTACACAGATCACTGGCTCCACACCCCCTGCCAGAGCAGGATCACTTAGGGTAGTCCACACAGGAATGCATGCAGGTGGGTTTTGAAAGTCTCCAGAGAAGGAGACTCCACAACCTCCCTGGGCAGCCTGTTTCTGTGCTCCATCACCCTCACTGTAAAGAAGTTTCTCCTCACGTTGAGGTGAAATCTTCTGTGTTCAAGCTTGAACCTGTTGTTCTTAGTCTTATTAGTGTGCACCACTGAAAAGAGCTTGGCCCTCTCCACTTGGCGTGCATTCCTCAGATATTTGTAGACATTGATGAAATCCCCTCTCAGACTTCTCTTCTCCAGACTAAACAGCCCCAGGACTCTCAGTCTCTCTTCATAGGGAAGATGCTCAAGTCCCCTAATCATCCTTGTGACTCTCTGTTGGATTCTCTCCAGCAGCTCTCTGTATTTCTCGAACTGGGGAGGCCAAAACTGGACACAGTGTTCCAGGTGTGGTCTCATGAGGGCAGAGTAGAGAGGTGGAAGAACTTCCCTAGACCTGCTGGACACACTTTTCTTGATGCACCTCAGGATACCTTTGGCTCTCTTGGCCACAAGGGCATATTGATGTCCCATGCAGAACTTGCTGTCCACCAGCATTCCAAGGTCTTTCTCTGTGGAGCTGCTTTCCAGCAGGGCAGCTCCTAACCTGTTCTGGGCATGTTGTTATTCCTCCCCACATGCAGGACCCTGCACTTGTCATTACTAAACTTCATGAGGTTTGCTGCACCCAGTTCTCCAGCCTGTGCAGATCTTGTTGGATGGCAGCACAGCCTGACGGTGGTTTCACCCATACCCCCAGTTTTGTATCACCAGTGAACTTGCTGAGGGCACTCTCAATCCCCTCACCCAGGTCGTTGATAAGGATATTGAACAAAATCTTGAAGGCTTATGAAATGTTAGAGACACTGAGGAACAGAAAGGATGAAGCTGTGAGTAGTCAAAGACATGAGTGCCATGCTAGGAAAAAGAAATAATTGGTGCCGCTACTAGTTCTTGTAGCTGAGCACTTCAGTGTCTCCTCTCTCCATGAAAACACTCTTTTTCTACATTCAACAGCAAGGTATGTCTCCTCAATATGAGTGATTTAAGAACATTGTTAAAAGCTACAGTTTCAATGTGTAGTAAAATGCCATCCATGCACAGTATTCTAGAATAATGAAGTTTGAAGTACAAAATGAAAACAAGGAAAACCTTGTGGTCTGGATACTTGCTGTTGGTTCAAATCCAGCACAGACTACTGCTAATGCTCTGAAACCTTTGTTTACTAGCAATCTGCAGGTCTTTTCATTAGTCAATTAGTATTCATTGTCAATCACTGTCTTGTCCTGAAGGCTTATCAACTCCATTCCACTAAGCAAATGCATCCTTTCAGATTGTGACCGTTTTAGGCTGTGCCTTTAAGAAAGGGGCAGTTGCTGGAACACTCTGGCTGAATGTTTTGAAAAACATTCAGATATTCTAAACGAATTTCATTGGTAGTTAGGTAAAATGCAACTTTAAGTTTTAGTTCCGTTTGAGTCTCTGTCTCAGTTCTGCCTGTCTGCTTCTGAGCAACAGCTGCGGGACCTGTTAACCTTGAATAACAGATAAGAAAATAATCACATATGCTTTGAACTAACTGAATTTCATCCTTAATAATTACCTTTTCTCTCTCTCTAACCCTTTTTGGGAAAAAAGGGAGGTAGGGGGAGAGAGGGGGTACAGGGGGGGACCCTCCTCTGGCTGGGGAGGGAGTTTTGTTCTGTATTACTTTCTTTGCTGTATATTTCTGTATATATTGTAAATACTGTATATTGTGTATATATTCACTGCATCTCATCCTGCTTGTAAATATAGCTTATTTCATCTCTGCTTCTCTGACTGAGTTAGCCGTGATTTCTTTCTTTGTGTGTGGGGGGAGAACTGAACTTTCTCTCACCACCACACAGATGGAGAAATTTGTTGACCATCTTATAGTCGAGAAATAAGCAGCTGATCATTTTGTGTGTCACCTGTACCGAAGCAATAAATCCTCACAGGCTACCTCCTTTGTGCTGCTACAACAGGAGCTGCAAATGAGTAAGAATTGAGTAATAGAATCATAGAATTGCTAGGGTTGAAAGGGACCTCAAGAATCATCCAGTTCCAACCAGTCTGACATAGGCAGGGACCCCTCACACTACATCAGGTTGCCCAGAGCCACATCCAGCCTGGCCTTAAAAACCTCCAGGGATGAGGCTTCCACCACCTCCCTGGGCAACCTGTTCCTGGTCTCTTCTCCCAGGCAACCAGTACCAGAACAAGAGGACACAGTCTCAGGCTGTGTCAGGGGAGGTTTAGGCTGGAGGTTAGGAGGAAGTTTTACACAGAGAGAGTGATTGCCCACTGGAATGAGCTGCCTGAAGAGGTGGCGGGGTTGCCGTCGCTGGGGGTGTTCAGGGCGAGGCTTGACAGGATGCTTGGTTGTATGGTTTAGTTGATTAGGTGGTGTCGGATGATAGGTTGGACATGATGATCTCGAAGGTCTCTTCCAACCTGGTTAATTCTATTCTATTATATTCAGTGTCTCACCACCCTCATGATGAAGAACTTTTTCCTAATATCCAATCTGAATCTACTCACTTCTAGTTTTGCTCCATAACCGTTGCTTTAACTCTTGGGTTTAAACTGCTTACTTGTGGTTTATTTTTTTGTGCAGCTCTCCAAACTGCTTAGCTAAAAAGGCATTTAAAATGTGTGTTGTATTGCTGGGAAGGATAGCCTGCCAAGGACTATTATGATGATAAAATAAATGACAATGACTGTACTTTGCCAACAGAGTATTGAAACATAACCTTTTTCTTCAGCAATTTCCACAGTAGCTATCTGAATGGAAGATGGGGATGGCGTGGGGGTAAAATACCTTAGATTCAGGATTCTCCCTTGGCTGGCTCTCCCTTTTCCTTAGATGACCTTAGGAACACATCTTATACAGGATCCCTCCTTCATCTTCCTGCTTCTGTTTCTTTGGTAATGCACAGAATTTTAGCATTAGAAGAATGTCTTTGTAGTATCATTCAAGGAGTCATCTTTGTTGTCATACATCTTAATAATTTATCATGCTCTTAATAGAATTCTAAAAGATCAGTAGATAAGAGTAAGCAGCATCAGGGAAACAGCCCTTTGATGCTGACGTTAACTTTGCAGCAATGGAATTGGTCTTCTGTCATTACAACTTAAGACACATAACTGCAAGATCATCATTTTGGGGAAGTTACTAGGGCCAAACATTTTACAAAATAACAGTGTATTAATTAAACTGTTCAAAACAGAAACTACACCTCGTTACTAGCACAGAAGGGAGGGAAAGCCTATAGACTGAAGACCTTAAAAATATTCATAAATGAGAATAATGCGGTGCAATTTCTTTTCTAAAATTAGAAAGAGATAGGTTGGGTTTGGTGGGTTTTGTGGGTTGGTTTGTTTGTGTGGTGTGTCCCCCCACCTCCCCATCGGGGTGGTTGTTGTTCTGGGGTTTTGTTTTCTTGTTGTTGTGTAGCTTGTTTTTCATTTTAATATAAGCAAGCCATTAGGTATGGCAGCTAAAAATAGAAGTGAAGCTAATAATAAAATACGAATTTGAGAGTGGTGAAGCCCTGGAATGGGTTGTCCAGGGAAGTAGTTGAGGCCCCATCCCTGGAGGTGTTTAAGACCAGGCTGGATGAGGCTCTGGCCAGCCTGATCTAGTGTGGGGTGTCCCTGCCCATGGCAGGGGGGTTGGAACTAGATGATCCTTGTGGTGCCTTCCAACCCTGACTGATACTATGATAATATGAATATTAAAATTAATATTAAAAAAAACCCTGATGGCTTGAGAATCATACTTATTTTTGCATATATCCTGAGGTTAGTAGGGACTAGAAAACATGGAAATTTGTCATAAATGGGATAAATCTGGATAGGAAATTTTTAGTGAGTTAAGATTAGGGATTTGGGAATCTCAAAGACTTGTAGTCATAGATGCTTTTTTCCCTCCACTCTTTTTGTTTCTGCATGGGTAGTCTGGATGCTGAGGTGTGTCTGAATTGTAGGGAGGTTTGATGTCTTTGTAGCTGTGGTGGTTTTGGGTGGTTTTTTTGTTGTTGTTGGTTGTGTCCATACCTGCCTCTTCCATCTTTTCTCCCTCTCCCCCCTCCTGACTGTAGGCATATGCTTTTTTTCATGCTCTTGTCTGCTGTAGTCTTTACAAAGAACTGTGGCAGGGTACTGGATGGAAGAAGACCATCCCAGCATCAGCTTTTGGAGAAGCAAATGCTTGCAGTTGCATGTGATCCTGGCTGCCTTTGGCTATGGTGTATTTTTGCCCTTTTTTTAGTGGTAAAAGAATGTGGTGGTTCTTAATTGCCTCTGGCACACTCCTTACCAGAAATGACAGCAGAACTGAGTGACCTGTGAAAATAATGATCACAAAAGTTGTGACTTATAACAGGTTTGTGCTCAAGTGCAATGAGAACAGCAAAAATGTCTGCTGGATCTTAATTGGTGTCTGCTCCTCCCATACTGGTACACTCTTCTTAGTTACTACAGAATTCTTGCTGCTGGCTAAAAATCCATTTAGGAAAGGGTGGACAATTGTAACTGAGGAGGTATTATGGAATAGTTCAAGGAATTTAGGGAAATGATTCTCAGGATCAAACCTTTGAGAAGTTTTGGAGCAAAACGGCAGGGGGATAGTGTAAAAGAAGGTTGATTTATTTAGTCATATTGGAGAAAATTAGAGGTTAGATTCTATTCTAAGGTATCAGTGGTAGAAGCCAGGAATCAGTTTATAAAAATGAATGGTGTTCCAGAAGTAGGGCTAGATTGGAAGGGGTTGTTAATTTCATGCTTGCCTGTGACAAACATGGGGGCAGCTTACCAGAGGCAGAGGGAAGGAGTTCTAGCGAGGGCTCTCCACTCATTGCCCTGAGGCAAGACAAGGACGAAGCACTGTGCACCCGAAGGGAATCAAGGGGGATTCACCTAAGAGGGTGGCACAGCCAGCCCAGCTGAAGTGCCTCTATGCAAATACACACAGCTTGGGCAACAAACAGGATGAATTAAGGACCACCATGCTGCTGGAATGCTATGACACAGTGGCTATTACTGAAACTTGGTGGGATGATTTCCACAACTAGAATGTAGGAATAGATGGGTACAAGCTCTTTAGGAAGGACAGGCAGGGTAGGAGGGAAGGAGGTGTTGCTCTCTGTGTCAGGGACAAGCTGGAATCAGTGGAGGTCCACCTGGGCAAGGATGATGAGCTGTTTGAAACCATATAGGTGAAGATTAAGGGGAAGAAATGGGAAGGTGATGTTACTGTAGGGGTTTGCTACACGCCACCTGACCAGCAGAACCATGCAGATGAGACACTCCAAAGGCAAATAGAAGTGGCTTCATGTTCACAGGCCCTGGTCCTTGTGGGGGATTTCAACCACACTGACATCTGCTGAAGGGACAACACAGGTAGGTACCAGCGTTGCAGGATGTTCCTGGAATGCATAGATGACAACTTCCTCCTCCAAATGGTAGAGGAACCAATGAGAAAAGGTGCTATGCTGGACCTTGTTCTCACCAATGGTCACCAATGTGAGGCTCAGGGATAACCCTGGCTGCAGTGACCATGAAGCAATAGAGCTGAAGATCCTCAGGGCAACTAGGAGGACACATCCCAAGCTTTCAACCCTGTATTTTAAGCATGCAGACTTTGATTACTTCAGGGATCTGCTGGCCAAAGTATCGTGGGACAAAGGCCATCCAGAGGCACCTCTCCTATGAGGACTGACTGAGTGAGTTGGGGTTATTCAGTCTGGAGAAGAGAAGGTTCCAAGGAGACCTAATGGTGGCCTTCCAGTATCTGAAGGGGCCTACAAGAAAGCTGGTGAGGTAGTTTTTAGGGTGTCAGGTAGTGATAGGACTAGGGGGAATGGAGCAATACTAGAAATGGGTAGATTCAGATTGGATATTAGGAAGAAGTCTTCACCATGAGGGTGGTGAGACACTGGAACAGGTTGCCCAGGGAGGTGATGGAAGCCCCATCCCTGGAGGGTTTTAAGGCCAGGTTGGATGTGGCTCTAGGCAACCAGATGTAGTGTGAGGTGTCCCTGCCCATGCCAGGCTGGTTAGAACTGGATGATTCTTGAGGTCCCTTTCAACCCTAATAATTCTATGATTCTAAGTATAAGTAACAAATTCTAACCTTGTAGCTGTGGTGACTTGACTTCTGCTTATGTAGTTATGTTTACTCTTAAAACAATACATATTCAACTATTTGTTTCATTTATGTGAACCAGCTGTGCTTCTACCTGAAGGTGTAGATAGCTGGGCACAGCCAACTGTGTCTGATCAGTTTTTACTAGCATCCCCCCAACTACTTGCACCAGCTTACTGCCCAAAGGCCGGAGAAGGCTGGCCCATAAATCTGCTTCTCTGGGCCATTGTAATCCAAGTCCCTGTTCCAAGAGCACTGATTGCCTGCTAACGTTTCTGGTATGAGGAGAGCAGTAAAGACAGCTATTATAGAGGAAATGGAATCAAGCACAGCTAAGAAAAAAGCTAATTAAAAATGAAGGGGATGAGGAGCCTGGAAGATGTAATGGTCCTGAAAAACATTTTGGTCCTAGAACAAAGGGTATCTTCTGAAACCTTCTGAAAGGTTTTCTTAAAAGCTTTGTCAATGTAAGCTCCTTCTGTTCTGTAGAGATCGCCTTCTGTTTTGAGTATCTGTCACAAAACTGCTGGTCACTGTGTAATTGTTGCCATCTCATCCTGTCCATCTGGATGTTTTCTCTTTGTCAAAGTGATTTTGTTTGTTTCAGTAACAGAGCTGTCCTATGAATCTCCTCTGCTGCATTCTCTAAAACCTCTTCCCCTGTGCTGAACCAGAGTTGAAGCTATCCATTATGAACTAAACACAATGCAGCTTCATAAACAGCATTTTCAAAGGGCACTTTGTGATTTCAAGTGCCCACTTTACTAACATGTGGCTATTCTCAAGAGTAATAAAAGTTGCATTGGATTCTTGGTGAACAATTCAAAAGCAAGGGTCTGGACTTGGTTGCACTTGGAGGAATGTAGAGGAGCACCACCACAGAAATCAGTAGTTGTTACAGTTTTGTGTTGGGGAACAGAGATCAAAATGGTTTTCTCTGTATCAAAGATGGAGCTCTCCCAGGCCTGATACATGATTAGATTTATCAAGTACTTACTTCTGCTGTTTGGTGGTAAGGTATTTAATAACTTTACAGAGAGGAAAGTCAGATTTAGTAATTCTTTAATATCTTAACTTCTTCTTTTTTTTGGCCAATTTCTAGTTATTTTTTTTTGTTTGTTTGTCCTTTTTCTACAACATTATTATTTGCAGCCTCTCGTTTTATTTGGGGAAAAAAGATTTTTTTAAAAGTGGTAATATCTTACAGCATTTTAATAGTAACAGTTATGGTAATTTAAAAATTTTGTCATGACAGTGGGTGTATTAAGGTAATTTCAAAATGTTATGACAAGATGAAAGTACTGGAATCTCTTCTGGTGATCATGGGTGATTTAGCAGCAGTGGAAATTTGGCTTTTCATTACTGTTAGTGTAACAAGCCTGCTTTTACACCCCCCCTCACTACCTCACAAAAAAATCACTGCAGGCTGGTTGACAGAAGATTGGGACACTTAAAACAGTGTAACTCGTGGTTTTGGGACACTGCTGGCTGAGGCCCCACTGCTGAGATCAGAGCCTGACCTGCAACTTGCCTCAACTGCCTAGCAATGTGCTGTTATCATATTGAAGAAAGCTGAGGGCAAATAGATTAAGGATATTTTATCTAAAGTTATGCAGGAGTCTGTGCCAGAGTTTGAAATGTGCCTGTTGTCCTTTGAGAGCCTGGGCTGTGCTGTGGATGCTGCTGAGGTAGATTTCTGGCACACATTCTGGGTGAGACACTGTCCCCCACCATTTTGTGCCCTATTCTTCCTGTCTTCCTGGGGCCTGGTCATCCTCTCTCTCTGCCAGCTCATTGTGGTTCTCTTGAGCTGGAAAAAAAAAGAAAGAGAAGTAGCTTTTCTACCTTCAGTATTTTAGTGACTTTTATGAGCACAGCAGGTATAGAAGAATCCTGAAGCTGGCTGAAAGGGAGAGGTTATCATGAGATTGCCCTGGGATGTTGAGGAACAAACCTTCAACCAAGCGATTTGCTGAGGGAGGATGAAGCATCCCCTTATCCCAGACAAGGAAACAAGGAGACCTCATTGCCACAGAAGCTGCTGAACCATAAAGGCTGATCAGTTCAAATGTACTTTTGGCCCAGGTGACTTTCCTCATAAATAGTCTATAAAGCCACCTCTGCTTTGACCCTGCTTTCCAGAAGGGTGTGATGGGGGTGACCATGTGCCAAAGAGAGCAGAAAGGGGCCAAGAAATCCAGGTAAGGGCTTTGACAATGTCCCCAGAAAGTGATCTGCCTCCTTAATGAGGCAAAGGCTCCTTGCTTGTGAATGCCTGCCTCTGGGTTGATGCCAGGGTCTCTGTGCCTGATAGGATTTAATCCAGTAAACAGGCGTAAGCTCCCAACTCATTGCTGTCCCTCAGATGATAAAGGTGCTGGCTTTGCCTATCCCATGTAGGAGGCTGAAAGCAGAAGCCCTTGAATGAGTCTTGCCCTAGTATTTTCTGCTGGTGAGGGAGCAGATGTGTAAGCCAGGGGAGTACATGTCCACAAAAGACTTTCACTCCTACAGAGGGAGTAGCAAGGAAGGAGAAACAGGAGCAGCCTGTCAAAGCTTAAAGCATCTAACAGGCGAGTGGGAGTGAATACTGTTTAATTGGAGTTTTACCACTCTTATGGGAGAGATGAGCGGAGGAGTGAGGAAAGTATACCATGACATACCCTGGAACATGGCAAAGCAATGCACTCTTTTAGTTACTGCAATATTGCAAAGGAGCACCAACTGCCGCACTCTTTTGAAGTCAAATACTGTATGACACAGCAACCCTGCTATAAGTAACTTGGTCTGGGGGCTGTCTTTGTAAACCAGACAGTACAGACCCCTTCTTTTGTGCTCTGGCAAGCTGGCTTTCCTGCAAATCCAACAACATTTCCATAAAAATTTGAGACAGGTGCCTGTTTCAAATGTTTTGCAAGTACTACCTGGCTCACCTTGTCCTCTCTAAATCTGTACACTACATGTGTGCCCAGGGCACTCTGCATCTTCTTCCACAGTGGATCCACTCATTGAATGTGGTAGTTTTAGGCTCTTGGGGCTAATTTTAACCCATCACATTGGGCTTATCTGAGGACCCTGTGGATTTACAGCTAATAACTGACTGAAGCATTCTCTGAGAATCAGAGAGATTTCTCGGACTTGTTTCAGATCCCTAGGTTTATGCACTGTTATTCAAAGAAGGTGAAAGAAAATATTAGCATACACGTTTGTTCTCATTATTCAGTGACAACAATTAATTATTGCCTTTTCCATAGGCTCTGGTGTAAAGAAGAGATGATCATAGGCCTTGTTTCATCTAATCTTTGCTCTGAATGACTTTTTAGGTGTGGCCATACTATACAGAATAACACAGTGTACAATTCCCTGTACTGTTTGAAGTGTAGAGAGCCACCTGCATTGGGCAGGGCATCATCACATGGAAATGGTACTTCATGTCCAAACCAATATATGTTCCCCTTAATATTGTGCAGCTGATAGCTTCCAGTTTTGGTATAATTGTTGCCTGAGTTCCCTGTTGTGTGGTGTGGATTTGTGCTTTGGGGCTTCCATGAATGGCTTCAGTTAGGGATTTTGTGAAGATCCAGCAAAGGTATTTGAGCTGGTGTAGGAGAGTGCTTATGAGTTTAGGGAATAAAACATCCATGTTGCATCAGTACTTGCAGTATGTGATTGCTGGTGGAGTCTGGTACCTAAGAGAGCGTACTCTGCAAGTTTGCTGAAGATGTGAGACTGGCAGAAGTGCCTGGCACGCCAGAAGGCTGTGCTGCAATTCAGCAGCAAGACCTGGACAAGCTGAAGAGTTGGGCAGAGGTGAACCTCATGAAGTTCAAAAAGGGCAAGTGTAGAGTTCTGCACTTGGGGAAGAATAACTTCAGGCATCAGGTCAGGGGTTGACAAGCTGGAAAGCAACTTTGTGGAGAAGGACCTGGGAGTGCTGGCAAGCAAGTCCACCATGAGCCAACAATGTGCCCTCACATCCAAGAAGGCAAACTGTGTTCTGGGGTGTATTAAGAAGATTGTGGCCACTAGGCTGAGGGTGATTCTCCTCTCTCTGTACTCTCCCTTGGTGAAACCACACCTGGCATATTGTGCTCAGTTCAACAGGGACACAGAACAACTGCGGAGAGTCAAACAGAGGGTCAGTAAAATGATTAGGGGACTAGTGCATCTGTCTTATGAGGAGAGACTGAGAGAGATGGGGCTCTTTAATTTGGAAAAGAGATGATTGAAAGGGGATCTTAAAAATACATATACATGGCTAAAGGGTGGAGGTCGTGAGGTTGGAACTAGGGTCTTTTCAGTGGTGCTCAGTGATAGGACAAGGGGCAACAGGTACAGACTAGAACACAGGGGGATTCACTTAAAGAAAAACTTATGCCTTGGGTACTTTGAGGGTTGTGGAGTCATCTTCTCAGGAGACTTCAAAACCCACCTGCACTCATTTCTGTACAACCTGATCTATGTGTACCTATGGGGATTGGACTAGATGATCTCCAGAGGTCACTTCCAACCCCTAACATTCTGTGATTCTGATTCTGTAACTATTAACTGTTTCTTTCACAGCCCATGTACTATATATGAGGACTTTGGATACCATTTCAGAGCACCTCTTAGGCACTGATCTGACAAACTGTCAGCTCTTAGTAGATTCTTATACTTAGCAGCTAGAAATAAGACACTTGGTAAGACACTTATTGTTCTATTGGCTAATCAGAAATGTCACTGTCTTCCAGTATATTTTTACTTTTAAGGATAAAACATCTTGTGTAGTTGACATCATCATGTCTTTTATTATGTGGAAACTTTTGAGTGAATGTGCTCCTCTGAAGCTGAAGGATAAAAGCACATGAATTATATTACCTTGAAATATAGATATACCAATCCCTCTCCAAGTTTTGGTGTAGGCCTTGAAACTTTTCAGGGAGCATGTGCAAATCCCTGAATGAGTCTATTCTTTCCCCCACACTGTATGGAGAATTTTCCTTAGTATCAGTACAGATGTGTTTGTGTCTCAGAATACTGCAGACCTGTCAACATAGTCATCTTTAAACTGAGGTCGGTCAAGTCTGTCTCCCTGCAAGTGGAGGTGCATAAGGGCTCCTTGTGCTGCGAGTCAAGTGGAAGCCATACCTTTGTGCTACCTGTGACCACATCTGTTGTATTAGCTCAGACCTGATGCTACAATGACTGCAGCCCTGCCACTGCACACACCACCCATCCCGCCCCATCCCCGACCCCCTTTCTATTTTAGAATGCAGGCAGAGTGTGTTCATCATAAGAGTGTGGAAAATATTTGTACAGACCCACTGCTATGTAAGTGCCACAGATTGGAAATTACCTGGTAAGCACAAGAAAATGGGCTCAGCTGAGATTGTGTTGCTTTGGTTCCCTTTTCTGTGCTTGAACAGTGGTAAAATTCTGGACAAGAGGATATGTCTTCTGGATTCCATTTAATACTTCATGGGCCTTTTCATAATGAGGACCTTAAAACTCTTTCAAGGAAGAATCTCTCTTGGTGACTGAACTGTGACTGTACCACCCTGTGCATTAGATGCCCTAGCCTTAGTCTTGCCACAGCTCTTGTCCATTGCTGCAGCCTACCTCTTCCCTGCAGCTCTTTGACTTCTCCCTGAGCCACTGCAGACAGTGTTTGCCCCTTGCTCATGTGCTACCTTTCTTCTATCTGTGCACCTGCAAACAGGTCTCATGGGAAGTGATGGCTGTTGGCAAGAGACTTGTCTCTCACTGCCAACCCCGTGTTCCCTGATATCTGGCTGTAGCTCTTAGCTGAAAGCAGGAGAACCAATGGTACGTGTCTGAATATTATAAACTAGCAGCACCTGCCCCTGACTGACCTGTGCGCCAGTCAGTGCAAGCAGCAGTAGCCTGTTAGGAGTTTGATCAGATCCTGATGAAAACAAGATAGTTACTGTGGGGGAGGTGTTGGGGGTAGGCAACCTGCTGCACTAGCAAGGATGCCCAGGATTGTATGCTCATCTCCTTCCCTGGCCACTTTGTCCTTTTGTTGTACTTTTTTATCACCAAAGTAACTTTAACCATTAGAGTCAATATATGCCATTAGCTATGGGCCCTACTAATAAATCTTTGTGCTTGTGAGCCTGTCTCAACGTTCTTTGCACTACAATTAGCATGTTGGGGCCCAATATCAGCTGGAGTCTTTGGTTGTGGTAGTAATTCAGTAATACAATATCGAAGAGCTCATTTGTAAAGGCTGTCAGCTGTTACTGTAGTGCTATATAACCTCTTCTAGAAAGAGGTGAGACCTGAGAATTTTACAAATAGACTGAAGAGGAAAAACTACATCTTGTATTCAATCATAGTTGGGATGCTTGGGCAATACATGCTTCAAAGCAATAAACTTTCAGCATCCATGTAACTCTGCACAGCAGGTCACCCAGTTGGTCTGCCCGGATTTAGATGAGAAAGGAGATTGTTGTCAGTAATCCAAAGATTGCTCTGTGGACCAGATTTTTAAAAGAAAAGTTGTCGTCCAAAATATGAGCCAGACCTTCTTCAAAAGCTCATCCTCAGTTTAGGCACCAAAACAAAGCAATCATATCCCACCAAAGAGCTCAGTAGCAGGGAAATGCGTGGATGTGTGCGGGGTCCTGGTCTCTGTGGCACTGCCAGCGTGATGACAGGGAGCTGCTTCTGTGGATCTAGCAATCATGAAAGTGTCTGAATATGACCTTGGCACATTGGAAAATCTGTCTGTAACTCAGGGTCCTGAGCCCTTGAAAATAACCCCCTGTGCTCTTATGAAAGCCTGGTCTTGCATTTGTTCAATCAGGAAGTGCTGGGAGTGGGCTCTTGCTACGCAGATTTGCATTCCTTGGTGAATTCAGTTAGAATTGGCTATTGCATTTTGTAATTACATGAGGTATGTTGTTATTAAGCAGAAATACAATTGGGGGAGTAAGAAAATGAATAATATGTTAACACACTATTACAAATCTCTGTATTTTACATCATTCTCGGTTTTGTTTGTAGCCTGTATCTTTTGGTATTTTTTTTTTCACAGCACATAGTAGTTCAGTTGATTAAATGCTAGGATAAACTATAGTCTCTGACAGTGGAGCAGTTTTTACTAATAGAGTGGCTGTTCTACAATTTTCCCTTTGTCTAATTTCAGAGATTAAGCTTAAGAAATGATTGGTTAGAAGTAGATGCATAAAGATGATCTTAGGTGCTCATTCCCCTTGCTCCTCCCCAGTCCCCACCACCTTTCTGGTGATGTTGATAAAAGAGCTCTGCTCAAAACTCCCTTTCAGCTTCAAGATTTTGGGAAGGTCAGTGCAGAGCCCAAAGGTTCTCTGTGGCATTCTATAGTCTGCCTTTGTCCAGCATTTAATTTAGCTTGTTACTTCCTTTTGTAAGAAAACAAAAATTCTAGGATGTTGTGAAGAGTTTCTAAGAACATAAACCCACGCTGAGTAGAATGCAGACAAGCTAATAGCTTTGATGCCATGCACAGAAGTTCTCTATTGTCCTGACTACAAGGATGAGCCTGGCAATCAATTCTTTCTTCAACATTTCCAGAATGAAAGTCCACTTATGCAGGCAGTGGGTTTGTGCCATAAATACAGACAGTAAAACACTCAGTGATCCTCTGTCTGAAAGACCTCAACCCATATATGGAACTGTGGTTATTATTAATGATACACTTTACCCATGGTTCTAAATAATTTGTGGTTTTGCTAAAACAGTGCCTTGACTCATTGCAAACCATAACACTCTTTCAAGACTTCAGCTGTGATCTTTAAAAACTTTTAATTTGGTTCTGTAGATTCTCATAATTATGTTGATAAATGATTTAGATGTAAACTGTCACAGCTTCTGTGGTGTGCATTACCTCTCAGTTTCTATTGCATTGCTGAATAATTTGCCTGAACATAGCGAGTGAAATAATGGAGCAGAACTTCCTGCTGTACTGTCTCCAATTTGCAGTAAGATAAACACTGGGAGTCAAATTCTCTTCTGGAAGAGCTTTGACCTCACTGGATTTGTCTTAATGAAGAATAACCTATTCTCTATGTAGGAGTAAATTAAAATGTTCATGTTTTTGATCTGTGGATATTCATTAAGCTAAGGGAATAGCCTAAACTTGTCCTATGGTGAACTTTTTAATACCTGTAGAAATAGGAGTATTGAGAGAGTCTGTTATTCATCCCTCTTCATGCCTGTGGTTCAAATATCAGGTCACCCAGCTTAAATGACAATATCCTCTATCCATTAAATCCAAAGGCTCTTTTTTTGAGACCTCTTTCATCTATAACCTGTATTTCTGTGTAAAAGACATATTTTTATATCTCATGGATAGCTTATCACAGAAACATTCAGGTTGGAAAAGACCCTCAGGATTACCAAGTCCAACCAAGAATCCTACTCTACAAAGTTCACCCCTAAATCATGGGCTAAGATGCTAGAGGGTAAAGGATCCCAGGGAAGTTGGTTAATTTTAAAAGACCACTTCCTCCAAGCCCAAGCTAGGTGTGTGCCCTTGAGTAGAAAATTGGGTAGACGTGCTAGGAGACCTGCATGGCTGAGCAAGGAGCTCCTGAAGGAAATCTCAGGAAAGAAAGAAACTTACAATTCATGGAAGAAGGGAATTGTCACTTGGGAGAACTACTGAGAAGTTGTCAGGGCATGTAGGAAGGCAACAAGGAAGGCCAAAGCCCTCTTGGAACTGAAACTGGCAAAGGAAGTAAAAGAGAACAAGAAGGGCTTCTTCAAATATATCATCAGGAAAAGGAAGAATTGGGAAGGTGTGGGGCCACTGCTGAATGAAGAGGCAGCCATGGTAGCTGAGGATGCAGAGAAGGCAGAGTTGCTGAATGCTGCCTTTGCATCAGTCTTTACACCTAAGACTGAACTGCCCTATGTACTCCAGACCCTGGATGAAGGATAGGAAGCCTGGAGGAGGGAATGCTCCCCACTGCTCAGTGAAGACTGGGTTAAGGATGAATTACACAAGTTGAATATTCACAAGCCCATGGGCCCTGATGAGATGCACCCAAGAGCGCTGAGAGAGCTGGCTGATGTTATCGCTCTGCCACTCTCCATCATTTCTGCCAAACTGTGACAGACAGGAGAGGTGCCTGAGGACTGGAGGAGAGCCAATGTCACTCCAGTCTTCAAAGAGGGCAAGAAAGAGGTTCCTGGGAACTATTGACCAGTCAGCCTCACCTCCATTCCTGGAAAAATGATGGAGTGGCTCCTTCTGGAGAGCATCGCAAGGCACTTGGAAGAAAAGGTTATCAGAAGTAGTCAGCATAGATTCACCAAGGGGAAATCATGCTTGACTAATCTAATAGCATTCTATGATACCATAACTGAGTGGGTAGATTCAGGGAGACCAGTGGGTGTGGTCTACCTTGACCTTAGCAAGGCCTTTGACACCGTGTCCCATGACATCCTAGCGAGCAAGCTCAGGAAGTGTGGGATGGAAGAGCAGACAGTGAGGTGGATTTGGAACTGGTTACAAGGTAGAGTTCAAGGAGTGGTGATCAATGGTGCTAAGTCCAGCTGGAGAGCTGCAACTAGTGGAGTCCCCCAGGGATCAGTGCTGGGCCCGGTGCTGTTCAACATCTTCATCAATGTCATTGATAAGGGAACAGTGTCTGCTCAGCAAGTTTGCTGATGACATCAAACTGGGAGGCTTGGCTGATACAGCTGAAAGCTGTGTGGCCATCCAACAAGACTTGAACAGACTGGAGAGCTGGGCAGAGAGGAACCAAATGAGGTTCAACAAGGACAAGTGCAGAGTCCTGCATCTGGGGAGGAATAATAACTGCACCAGTACTGGTTGGGAGGTGATCTGCTGGAGAGCATCCCTGTGGAGAGGGACCTGGGAGTCGTGGTGAATAACAATGGGACAGCAACGTGCCTTGGTGGCCAAGAAGGCAAATAGGATCCTGGGGTGTATTAAGAAGAGTGGGTCCAGCAGATTGAGGGAGGTTCTCCTCTCCCTCTACTCTGCCCTGGTGAGACCTCATCTTGAGTACTGTGTTCAGTTTTGGGCTCCCCAGTTTAAGAGGGACAGGAATCTGCTGGAGAGGGTCCAGTGGAGGGCAATGAGGATGATTAGGGGACTGGAGCATGTGCCTTATGAGGAGAGGCTGAGGGACCTGGGACTTTTTAGTTGGGAGAAGAGAGGATTTAGAGGGGATTTAATAAATGTTTATAAATATCTGAGGGCTGGGGGTCAGGAGGGAGGGGACAGCCTCTTCTCACTTGCTCCCTGTGATAGGACAATGAGCAATGGATGTAAGCTGCAGCACAAGAGGTTCCACCTCAAGACAAGGGGGAACTTCTTTACTGTAAGGATGACAGACCGCAGGAACAGGCTCCCCAGAGAGGTTGTGGAGTCTCCTTCTCTGGAGACTTCCAAGGCCTGTCTGGATGTGTTCCTCTGTGACCTGAGCTAGATTGTATGGTCCTGTTCTGGTGGGGGGAGTTGAGCTTGATGATCTCTTTGGGTCCCTTCAAACCCCTGACATCCTGTGATCCTGTGAAACCATATCCCCAGGCACTACATCCAAACCCCCTTTAAACACATCCAGGGTTGGTGACTCCACCACCTCTCTGGGCAGCGCGTTCCAGTGCCTGACCGCTCTTTCAGTGGAAAAACTTTCCCTAATGTCCAGTCTAAACCTACCAGTCACAACTTGAGGCTGTTCTTGTAGGGGGATGAGGTCTCCCCTCAGCCTCCTCCTTTTCACACTAACCAGCTCCAGCTTCTTCAGTCACTCTTCATAGTATTTATTCTCCAGGCCTTTCATCAGCTTTGTTACCCTCCTTTTCACTTGCTCCAGTACCTCAATGTCTCTCTTGCAATGAGGTGTCCAAAAGAAGAAGGACAGGAGGAAACTCCATCTTAGTTTTCAGGAAGTAAATTATAAAGTACAAAACAACCCAAACCAACCCACCAACCAAAAAAGCTTGGATTTGGAGTTTTACAAAGATAAGAGTCAGGTCATAATGTGGGTTTAATATTGAGATATCGCAGGCACTTGTGGAAGTCAGGAAAACTCCTGGAGTGCAGTATGATACTTTTTAAAAAAATGCATTTTTTTTAAATTAAAAAAAAATAAATCTTGCCTTCCCAATCTCTCTCTTTTTTTTTCTTTTCTTTTTTTTTTTTCTTTTTTTTCCCCCTAAGTGGCCACAATTAGCCTGGAAAAACATCTGCCATGAGTATTAGAATGTATTTTGTTTGACATATAACATTATTCTGATTTTTTTTTTGGGGGGGGTGTTAAAAATAAATGTTGCTTTTGTTACATAAAAATCTTATAAAAAAGTAAGTTTCAGCTTAACAATTTTAGATAACACTGACAAATGTTTCAAGCAAGTGTATCCTGATTTGCTTTCACTGTTGGCAAAAAAAAAGGGGGAAAATAAAATGCTCTTTGCAGTTATTCTGCTCCTGAGGAGTGTGCTTGAGGAATTAGGAGTTCTGTGAACACCTGCAGCAACACTTGGTATTTATCACATATGCAGTTAAGTAGCTACACAAAGTGTTTTTGCATAGAGACATGTCCTCCAGTGAACTAGCCAAGAACTATAGATATCCTCCAATAATGATGGATAGGGTGTTTCCCCACAAGGGATTTAGTGTGCAACATACCTTGTTTGTAGAAATGAATCCTTGTCACCTCTACGTGTGTGCTTCTGTGCAGCATGCCAATGAGTACAGAGGGGCTTGTGAAATTGTTTCCCTCAAACTGTCTTCTCAAGTGCCAGCTCTTGGGCTTTTATCTTTCATTAGGTGCTTCTGAGTTGGAGACGTGGCTATATGGAGATAGCTCACTTGTAGAAAATACTTATAAGTGTATATTTACAACTTCCCTATAGCTACCTAGGAACCTGGGCGGACTAGTTCACCTGTAAGCTATTAAATAAAAACAAGCTGTTTGGTTTTTGTTTTGTGTGAATTAGTCAAGATCTAGATTTAGAAGCTTTATAACACCTACTTTAAAACAGGCAAAATAGATCCTGTCTGTGATTTCAAAGTGTTAAACAGCATTTAACAAGGCATCTTCTATTAAAATCATAGGTTATGGTTTAGAAGGGGGGGGGGGGGAAAGGCAGGAGTGTAATGGAAAACAAAATAAATCAAAGAAATGCAAACTGAATCTTAGCTATGAATCTGACCTTAGGCAATTTGGCACCAGTTTGCACCCTTGGAGAGCAGCTGCATTGCAGAGGAGCTGCTCTCTGATGGGAGGGTGGCTTTACAAGCCTGTTCAAGGCTCTGCTGCAGCATTCTGCCAAATGAATTTCTTCTGACCAGGGACAGGTGCTGAATCATGTTTCTCTTGGTTCAGACAGAAGCCATCTGCTTCTATACCAGCACTGTCCTTTACTGGTGGAGATGTTTGCCTCTCCTCTGTGATGGAGATGCAGGATTGTGATTCTGGACCTAAGAAGAGAGACCGATGATGGGGCAGTGAGTGAACCTAATCCTGTATCCTAAGTAACTTAAATTTTTCGGTTAGCACAGTGCGGTTGTCACTGCTTTACTAATTATCTCAAATGTGAAGATGATTCTAGAGCCACTGGCATTGGATCTAAACTTTTCATAGAACAACTTCATTTTAACCAGCATCGTAAGGTGGTGTGAATTTGAGCAATAAGCAGAGGGTTGAGAGCAACAGTAAAACAGATTGACAAAGTCAGGCTTATAGTAAAGGAGGAGACATCTCACCTGCTTGGGAGACCTACAGCTTCCCAAAAAGGGTGAAGTAGCTTATATTCACTTCTAAGTGGTAATGAAGAGTAGTAAGTCTGCAATATGTACATTCTGTGTAGCGTCATATTTGGTGGCATTGTACTGCTTTAGTTCCTTCTTAAAGATGTGGACAAGACTGAAACTCAGATACTTTTGTGACTGAAGTTGTAAACTGAAGTGGGGCATTTTTTGGGGAAGTGTTTGACTGTGGCCTAAAATTAATGGCTGGTCCCAGATTCCCTGAAGCAGATTGCTTTCCTTGGACAGTGTGGGACAGCAGCACACTGAGCTCCAAATACTGACAAATATTTTTGGAGTGTTACTAGCTGTGTTAAAACTACAGATGCTTACAGTACCCTCATTTACCTGGAGCTTTCCTGTAGCTGTTATTTGTTTCAAATATTTTCTTATAACTCAGCAAGTGTTTGCCATGAAAATGGTACACAGAAATAACATTGACCAAAAAAAAAAAAGGGAGAATAGATTGAGAAATAAATATATATATATATAGATGTAAACATTTATGCAACCTGAATTAGCTATTACCATAGAACATGCCAATTAAGCTAGTCTGCATTGATAACTGCTATACAATCACTGGAAAATATTGCAGAACAGTGACTCAGTCTACAAAGAGCACTGAAGAGCAAACGCAGGAGAATATTCTGGTGCAGGCAAGTGTATGTTTAGTTTTAAGCATGGCTAAGCATTTTCTCTGAATATTTTGGGGCTTGCATACAAATTCAGATGCTTTACTAAATTATGACCTAAAGCTCTCCAGCTACCTGAAGATGAGAATAAAAATTAAGCAGTGCATTTAGTAAGAAAAATATCATAAAAGAATAAAAGCGACAATAAAATGTTGATGCTGGATATGTTCCTGGGATTAGTGAAAGGTCACTGGCCTTGCCCATCCAGTCATTAATCCAGAAGGAATTCCATGAACTTTGGTTGTCACCCACTGCTTCCAGATGAAGAGTAAACATGTGCTTCATGGCATGTGGAGTCTTAGAGGTACAGAGGTGTTCTTGCACTGTGGGAAACAACAGGTTGAATCCTTAACTATTGACAACCAGGTTGAATTTGACATTTTGGCCAGCCTGAACAATTACTGATATCTGTCCTGGGTTGTTAATAATACACAAGTCTTATTTATAGAAAAGGTGCTAATCTTATTTGATGTACAACATCAAATATATGTACTAAAAGTGATTATATGTATGTATAATATATATTTAAATATATATATGTGTGTGTATATATAAATAAAACTTATGTTTTAAAAGCTATTAATTCTTTCTGACAGTAGTGGGGAAAAAAAGAGTAAGTTCTCTGAACTCATTTCTGGATACTGTGAAGTCATATTGAAAATGTTTTTAGACATAAGCCTTATCCTGGTATGCAAACCTTCCATAAATGTTTATTGTTCTCCCTATGAAGCATTCAAAAGCAAGAAAATTCTGCCTGAAATCAGTACAAAGAAAAAAAAAAAATAATTGTCAACCAGAGCAGAGTGCCTGCCAGAAATATTTAAAGCAGATATTGATTGAGATACCATCTTACAGTCTTGGCAGCTAGACGACTTTTACACTGAACAGAGAAAGCCAAAAGGCTAAATCCTCCAAAGAGGAGGGTGTTCAAAAACCTGCCCAAGCTCATGACCCGAGAGCAATCTCTTCAGAGTACTTCTGAGTGAAATAGTCTATTATTGATTCAACAGTCTTTCCTGCTTTCCTTGTCTTTAGCTTTCTCTGTTGTCCTTCAGTCATTTGGGGCTTTTCAGGAAATCTCAAAGAGGAAGTACCTACTCTCTTGCTTTACAATTTATATTATTCCTAGCCAGAATACCTTGTTAAGGTGAAGGGTGAAGAATTTTGTATGTTTTGTTGTGTATATATAGTGTATATATTTATGTGTGTGTATATATATATCTCTCACAGAATTATTGAGGCTGGAAAAGGCCTCTGAGAAGTCCAGCCTCTCTCTCTCTATATATATATATTTACACTGCAATATTCTCACAGTTTAAAATGCTGTCAAATACACTAGTAAGGATGAATGGCAATGAAACCAGAAAACACTGAATGGCAGAAGTGCATGGTTAAGATCCCTCTAGCCAACTTCTGTGCTGTTCTTGTTAGTAAGAATACAAACAGCCTTTTGCTTAGTGAAGGAGATGATCCTGAAAGGAGGAGTGCTTGTATTCTAATGTGCAAGAATATTGTTGTCTTATAAGGAGTTCATTGCAAATTTGCCTAAAGCATACAGCTAGATTTTCATCTAAGGCAAATTCATCCCTTTCCTTTTGAGAGCATGGCGTATTTGAGTAATCCAAGTAAATTTTTGTGAAGAAATATCAGCTTAATATAGCTACTGGCCAATGGAGTCTTAGCTGGGGGGGGTGGTATTTTGTTTTGTTGGGGTTGGTGTGTGTGTGTGGCGGGGGGGTTGTGTTGGTTTTGCTGTCAGTTTGGTTTGTTTTCACAGAACAGTTCTATTAATTGAGGATTTTATTCACTGAAGTCAGTCAGAGCTATAGCTCTTGTTAAGCTCTTTAGGAATGAGGAAATACCATTTATGGAATCTAGAAAAATGAGACTCTTATTTCTAAAGCTCATGTCCAATACTTTTTTTCTGAAGGACAGAGTTAATGAATAGCAAGCACAGACTGCACATGGAAAAAGTAAAAAGGAAAGAAGAATTGGAGAAGTTTGAAAGAGAGGGTTGGGGGAGCAATGCTGTCAAGTTTATAATATTTTGTCTGGTTATGATCAGATTTGGTATGAATTCAGGCTGCTAAGAGTTTTGACAGTTTATAGTTACTTATTAGTGTTGGCCTCAGGAGAGAAGAAACAGTATTATTTGGTGTTCCTTTTGTCACACAGGTTTCTGGAGCAGAAATATATAACATTTTACAGTTAAGTTCCAGTTTAAATTGACTCTACAAAACAAAAAACTGGAAGACTTTCACAAAAACTGGTTGTGTACATTTAAGCTTCCATCTGTAACACTGCATTTTTGGCAAGTGTGGATGGTTCTTTGAGTGGCTGAGGTCAAGGCACAGTTCTCTGAGGGCTTGGGGCAACTCAGCCTAGAGCTATTCCAAGATGCCAGTCCCATTCTCTCCAGGTCTTGGTACCTTTTCATTCCACCTCTTCTTATAGGACTATCCTTCATTAAACATGTGAAACGTTGTAGTGTTTTTAACACTTCCGGCTGTCTATTAACAGTTGATGCTAAGAGGACATACATTACAGAATATAGGAACATTTCTTTCCACCCAACTGGGTCCTTCAGTTTTTCTGACCCAACAGGAGGCAAAAATGCCATATTGTCTAAACACTCTGACTCCATGGAGATAGGATAGCAAATGAGCTTCTCTTTTCTTAAAAATTGAGTGAGAATATCTATACTGGGGTATAATATATTTACAGTAGTGCTAGCTATTCATAATCATATCTGCTTGACTCTAACATACTTAAGATCTTTGGTCTATGGACCATATTGTTGAAAAGTAAGATAAATACTGGGATAGGCCTCAGTCCTTAAAGATAAAAGGCTCAGTAGATTTATTGCAGCATTTCTTTAAAGCTCTGTCATTTACTAAATTCCTTAAAATTGAGGCTTTTCATGCTGTATAGGAAACTCTTCAGAATGTTTTTCTGAATGTAATATAGCAGTAAATTATAGACTTTCATGTGTGTGATTTGCTACTGGCTGCTTCTTAATCTCTAATGAAAAAATATTATGAAAATGAATTTATGAGCCCATAACCTTGATGGCAATAGTGATAAACAGGATTTGCATGCAGGTATAGCTACTGCTTACGTTCCCAGCAGAAAGATTATATTGTTTCACTCCAGATGATTGGAAGTGAGAAACAGTGCTCCACATTTTACATTCATGAATTTGGAGTGTGTGGGTCTATAGATGTGTGCATGCAATTCAGATTCATGCTACTGAAGCCCTTTCCATACAGAAATGGACCCTCTGTCTTTCAGACTTCCTATACTCATTCTACTGGAGCCTTATTTCCAGTGAGCTGTGTCCTTTCTTAGTTTTTCACAGATGGACTGATAGTTGATACCTCTACTGGTTATTCTGGGGTTGGAGGTACTGAATTGGTACTACTGACAAACAGGGATTAGTTGTTGGATAGGGGTGTTGGGGGATGAGAAGCTCAACCTGAGCCAGCAGTGTGCACTTGCAGCAAGAAACCAATCACATCCTGGGCTGCATCAAGAAAAGCATAGCCAGTAGGTCATGGGAGGTGATTCTGCCCCTCTACTCTAGTGAGATCCCACTTGGAGTACTGCATCCAGTTCTGGACCCCCTATAACAAGAAAGGTATGACCGTGCTGGAGTGTGTCCAGAGAAGGGCCACAAGGATGATCAGAGGGCTGGAGCACTTCTGCTGTGGAGACTAAGAGAGTTGGGGTTGTTCTATCTGAACAAGAGATGGCTCTGAGGAGACCTTATTGTGGCCTTCGAGTATCTTAAGGGGGTCCACAAGAAAGCTGGAGAGGGACTTTTTAGGCTGTTGGTTAGTGATAGGACTAGGGGGAATGGAGCAAAACTAGAAATGGGTAGATCCAGATTGGTTGTTAGGAAGAAGTTCTTCACCATGAGGGTGGTGAGACACTGGAACACGTTGCCCAGGGAGGTGGTGGTGGAAACCCCATCCCTGGAGGTTAAGGCCAGGCTGGATGTGGCTCTGAGCAGCTTGATCTAGTGTGAGGTGTCCCTGCCCATGGCAGGGGGGTTGGAACTAGATGATCCTTGAGGTCTTTTCCAACTCTGACAATTCTGTAGGCTCATGGTACTTTAACAGCTCCCCACAAGTATGGAGGACAAGAGATAGGGCTTTCTGCAGAAACCTCTGCTTCAAGGGCTACTGATCTCAGCCAAATGCATCTTATCAGCAGGAATTACCATTCATTGAGTTTCATGGTTTAAAGTAATGTAAAAATTGGTGACTTCTTATAACCTTGTATCATAACCTCCATCCTCAAGGTGTTGATCATCCTCACAGTACATTAAACAGTCAATTTTATCTGTGCATCAATCTCTCAAAAATGATGGGAAAAACAACATCACAGTAAGACAGCTCAACATAATAATTAATATGCAGTATTAAATCTCTCATAAGCAGACAGTAAGGAAAAGAAAGCTCAATCATTACATTGGATTTAATTTGCCAAGGGAAACAGCCTTCACACCTGAGCCACAGTCACAGCTTGGTTTTCTCTCAATTAAATCCATGCTTGTCTAAAGCAATGAGGGTTTGGAGGACAAGATCAGGGCACATGCTAATGAAATTCCCTGCAGTACAAGGGCATTACGCAGAAACTATTACAAGGCAGAGACCACATAATCTGTATTTAAAATTCCCTCTAAAGCAATGAATGTAAGAGATTAGTGAACATTTGATGTAGACCATGTTATTAATAACCAGAATTGTTTTGTCAAAGTAAAAATTCTAAAAGCATAACAGCACATTTGTGATGCTTCTAAGGACTGAGGAAAATGGGGATGTTTATATTTTAAAATACTTACAAAATACAGATATTTTCAGGTTGTAACATTAAAATATCGTTTGTGCCACATAATGTTGTCTCTCAAGCACTTATCACAAGATATGTATTTTTACACCTACCCTTTTGGAGTACGATGTAATAAGAAAAACCTGCTGCTTACTCCTACCCAGAGCCATTTTGAATTCTTTGCTTTATGCGCTGTGTTGTTGGCCAAATCAAACTACAGCACTATGAGCTACTGCAATACTGCTCTGCTAATTAGGTTTTCTTGCCAGACTGTTAGAATTTCTGGCACTATTACTGAACTCCCAGAGAATCTCCAAGTTGTGGAGTTGAAAGTTGCTGACAGTTACTATTACTGATTGTTTATCTTTCACTGAAAACCATGCCTTGGACAAATGATGAGAACTGTATTCATAAAGATATTGAGGTCTGCCTATGCAACTGCAGAATGCTCTTCAATCTCTTTTCTCAGCTATGGTGAAAAATCTTTCTGGAACTTTTTCAAGGTTCCTCATCTGTATACACCAATATCACAGTATCACAGTATCACAGTAACTAAGGTTGGAAGAGACCCCAAGGATCATCAAGTCCAACCTGTTCCAACAGACCTCACAACTAGATCATAACACCAAGCGCCACGTCCAATCTCCCCTTGAACACCTCCAGGGACGGCGACTCCACCACCTCCCTGGGCAGCCCATTCCAATGACGAATGACTCGCTCAGTGAAGAACTTTTTCCTCACCTCGAGTCTAAACCTCCCCTGACACAACTTGAGACTGTGTCCCCTTGTTCTGGTGCTGGTTGCCTGGGAGAAGAGACCAACCCCCACCCGGCTACAACCACCCTTCAGGTAGTTGTAGAGGGCAATGAGGTCGCCTCTGATCCTTCTCTTCTCCAGGCTAAACAATCCCAGCTCCCTCAGCCTCTCCTCATAGGGCTTGTGCTCAAGGCCTCTCACCAGCCTTGTTGCCCTTCTCTGGACACGTTCAAGTGTCTCGATGTCCTTCCTAAACTGAGGGGCCCAGAACTGGACACAGTACTCAAGGTGTGGCCTAACCAATGCAGAGTACAGGGGCACAATGACCTCCCTGCTCCTGCTGGCCACACTATTCCTAATACAGGCCAGGATGCCATTGGCCTTCTTGGCCACCTGGGCACACTGCTGGCTCATGTTTAGGCGGGTGTCAATCAGCACCCCCAGGTCCCTCTCCGTTTGGCAGCTCTCCAGCCACTCTGACCCCAGCCTGTAGCTCTGCATGGGGTTGCCGTGGCCAAAGTGCAGCACCCGGCACTTAGACTTATTAAATGCCATCCCATTGGACTCTGCCCATCTGTCCAGTCGGTCAAGGTCCCTCTGCAGAGCCTTTCTACCCTCTAACTGACTAACATCTGTTCCCAACTTGGTGTCATCTGCAAACTTGCTGATGACTGACTCAACCCCCTCATCCAGATCATCAATGAAGATGTTAAAGAGGATGGGGCCCAGCACTGATCCCTGGGGGACGCCACTGGTGACTGGCCGCCAGCCGGATGTGGCACCATTCACCACCACTCTCTGGGCTCGGCCCTCCAGCCAGTTCCTAACCCAGCACAGAGTGTTGTGGTCCAAACCACGAGCTGACAGCTTAGCCAGCAGTTTACTGTGGGGGACGGTGTCAAAGGCCTTGCTGAAGTCCAGATAGACTACATCCACAGGCCTCCCCACATCCACCAATAAATAGCTCTTCACTAAATATCCATACAGTTGCACATTCCTGCTGTGAATCTTCCTGGAATAAATAGAATTTGAACTATTTCCAGTCATTCCTAACTAACCCGCTTTACCCGTGCTGTAGTGTGTTGTCTGCTGTCTGCAGCTTGTTCCTTAAGATAACTTTGTAAAAGAAATCTTGATTAGTTGAGAAGTGCATTAAAGCTAATGGGAATGCTTTCATTTGCTTCCACAATGTTAATTCTGAGTTGGTTTGAGTAGGTTGTTTGTTTGCTTTTGTTGTTTAGGGGGTTTTTTTGAGCTAAATTCATGGTTTGACATCTGACACGAGGAGAGACATACTTTACAAATTCACAATTCTAGGAATCTCGTCCATCTTCACTCCAAGAAATACAGTGCAGTCAGATAGCTATAACTGACTGGAAAGACAGCACTCATTTTCAGAATTTGTTTCTGTGGAAAATACTGAATTTAAAATGTTAGACAGGAAAAGAGTGAGCGCAAGTCAATCATTTTATCTCTTCCCTTCCTTGTTATCTATAGGTTTCTTTTGAATCTGTCTGGTTTTATACTGGGGGTCTGGATGACCTATTTCCCTCTGTCAAAGCACATTTTGATAGGTATTCAGCTATTTTTATCATATTCTTAATCTGATCCAATTTTTGTCATTGCAATTTTTTTTCCTCCACTCACTTTAGATGTCTGACAAAGCTTCCTAGCTAAGCCTAGTCATTGGGGTCCAGACCATAAACTGGATTTCAAAATAATGATCTGGGTTTGAAATAAGAAGCAAATCCCTTATGAAAGGATTAAAGAAAACAGAACCAACCAACCAAAAAGAAAACCACCAACAAAAATACCAACCCCAAATTATTAAAAATCCCACTACCATGCATTGGGAGCCACTTATGATTACATCTTTCAAACACACTGAGGAACTTCTGCCACGAGCAGTGCTTAACTGGGCTATTTAGGAGCTTGGTTTATAATGACTTAAAAAAAATCTCCCTACTAGTAAGTTGCACTTTGGTGGGTGTTGTTGTTGTTGTTTGTTTGGGTTTCTTGACTGCTTTCTGGGTTGGTGTTTCTGTTTTGGTTTCTCGCTCTCTTCTCCTCCCCCCCTACTTTGCCTAGTCTGTGTAGCCTTGCCATCAAGAAATGGGCTATCAACTCCGTGCTTATGGTACTTTATTTGTATGTAAAGCTCAAAGTAACAGTGGTCTCTTCATGGGATCATAAAATAACCTGAGTTGTAAGGAACCATAAGATCATTGAGGCAGACTCCTGGCTCCACAAAGGGCAACATGATAAACTATGTATCTAAGAGCATTGTCTAAATGCTTCTTGAGCACCAGTAGACTTGGGGCTATGACCACTTCCCAGAGGAGCTTGTTCCAGTGCTTGACCACTGTCTTACTGAAGAACTTTTTCTTAATATCCAATCTGAACTTTCCTTGCTGTAGGTTGGCCCTGGCTGCATATCAGGTGCCCACCAAAGCTGTTCTCTCACTCCCCTGCTCCTTAGCTGGACATGGGGGAGAAAATATAACAAAAGTCTCATAGGTCAGGTGAGGACAGGGAGATCACTCAGCAATTACTGTCATCAGCAAAACTTATGGGGGAAAAAAAAAAAAAAAGATTCATTTCACTTACTGCCAATGAAATCAGAGTAAAATAATGAAAAATAAAACTAAATCTTGAAAACACCTCCCCTCACCCTTCTTTTATTCCTGGCTTCAACTTTACTCCTGATTTTCTCTGTCTTCCCTATCCCAGTGAAAGGGAAAGGGGAATGAATTTGCAGTCAGTTTGTCACATATTGTCTCTCCTTCCTCCTCGGGGAGGAATTCTCATACTCTTGCCCTGCTCCAGAATGGTCCTTTGCTCTTGGCAGGATCTAGGGACATGTGGAGACATTCTCCAGCATGACATCCCACAGGGTCACAGCCTCCTCTGGGTACATTCTGCTGCTTCAGCATAGGGTCCTCCACAGGCTGCAGATGATCTGCTCTCTTGTCAACTTCCACGGGCTGGAGGACAGTTTGCCTTTCCATGCTCCTCACCATGGCCTGCAGGGGAATCTTTACTGTGATGACCAGAGCACATTCTCCTCTTTCTCTGACCTTGGTTGTTTCCTTCACATTTTCACTTTTCTCTCTGGCTGCAGTTTCTATTGTGCAATTTCTCCTCATCCTTAAATGTGTTATCCCAGAGGCACTACCGCTGTCGGTGTGGGGCCTTGGCCAGTGGTGAGTACTTCTTGGAGCCAGCTGTCATTGGGTCTGCTGGACACAGGGGAGGCTTCTGGCAGCTTCTCACTGAAGCCACCCCTGTAGTCCTTCTGCTACCAAAGCCTCACCATAACTCCATATGCACTGATACAGCCTTAATCCATTCACTTACATCCTGTGACTATATGCCAGAGCAGAGATGTCAGCACTTCCTCATTTGTGTTGAATTGCTAACACTTTCCTGGCCCTGGGAATTCTGAGACTGAGTATGATAGTAACCAACTCTGCACAGCTAAACATGCAAAGATAAGCACAGTAAGACATGTGAGAAAATTGGCAAAAATAGAGAATGTTGTTGTGTTGTTTGCTTTTTAAACTATCAAAGGATGTAACCCTTGTAGCATAAGTAGATTTAATAATTGTAGTTACAAAGCAAGAATTCACTCCTTTCCACCCCAAAATACAAAATAAGACTTAGAGCTACAGCCTCTCCAAATCAGAAGACAAAAAACTAAAAAGGGGACATGGTTCTGCTAAGGATTTTGCTGCTGTCTATAAATCCAGACAGGGATCAATCTCCTCTGCCCTTCAACATCAGACACTAAAAATTGTCCTAGAAATAGAACAATGTGTAGAATAGAATAATGTAATATAAAGGCAAGCTAGCAGCATGACTGCAACTCGTCAGTAGTATGAGTGGTCACGATAAAAGAACAAAAAAATGCAGAGTAATGGCTAAGTGCAAATGAAATATTTGGCAAGTTTTTATTGTATTCTGAATTCCCTTCTGATGAATAAATGTTGTTATAATGCAAATAATTTTTTCATTACTTCACTCTGATCAGAATTATCTCAAAAGGGATCTTAGAGAAGGAAATAATGCCTTATACCCACTCAGATCCAGGTTTGATTAACAGCACCTAACCATGACAGACACGCCAAATGAGGCCAGGAGCTAAGAATTAGTAAGAAATGGTACTGTGGCTGCATAAATGAGGGAATCAAGCTATGAATGTGCTGAAGCAATAGGAGTTTCAATGGATTAAGAGTCTGAAGGGGAGCATGGTAATGATATATATATGAATATAACTGAAGATTTTAAAAGCTGTCCTAGATGTATTATGGTTTATTAAGAAAGAAGATAAGAACTTGAAGGAAATGAAATTATTTGAAGTTGCCCAGTTAATGAAAGAAGGACAATATCATCTGTTTTGTTTTATTTACTGGATTTTTAAAGCTATTTTTATTTTTTTACCAAAATAAATAAAATGCTTGAAGATGGCTTTTCATATTATGCCAAATAAAGTTCATCTCCTGGGGAGGGGAGAAAAGCAAACTAAAAAGTTAAAACTAACTAACCTTTAGTTTTTAAAATGTGAACTAAGAGATTGCTTGCCTTTTTTTTTTTTTTTTTTTTCCCCTCTTCTCTTTGTGGGATTGCAAGGATAACTGTCCTCCAACCTTTCTCCTTCTGTAAAGGAAATCCAAGAAGAGGGCATGTAAGCTGGTAATTAAGTCTGCTTCACACTGTGTGGTTCAAAAATGCAAAGCTAAAGCAAAACAGAGAGAGAAGATCCCACTGCTGCACCTATTGAACTGCAGAGAATTACATTCTTTTTGAGCATCCTGTTATCTCAAAGGAAGGACTGCTTCACAGAAAAACCTGAATAAAAATCCCAATAATTATAAATGCTCAGTGATTTATAAGTAAGTGCTTGTAGTGAGACTAAGTTGTGCTCAAAACAAATTTTAGTTTAGGATGGAAAGCCGTCCTTGAGCTCTCTGCCATGTTACAAACTAACATTTGTGACAAGCATTTAAAAAGGGAAGGTTCAAGGTGAATTAACTCAGCTCTGATTGGCTGTTTTCCTGTTACTATCATCAAATGAGACTTTTAAGTCATAAATGCAATGTCAAAGTGTATTAGCCTAAAGCAAAACCCAAACATTTACTCCTCCAAACCAAACATAAACTCCCCAAAGAACCTCTTCTCCACAACAAAACAGACGTCCCCCGAGTTGGCTATCCAAGTTTCTGCATGTGTGTAATATTTCCTGGTACTTTCCCAAGGCTTCCACAAAGAGGAGCAGGAAGGAATAAAGAAATCTCATTTGTGAAGCAATACTGAGCAAAGATTTTTTTAAATTTTTTTTTTTTCCTTTCTAATAAGGAACCTGCATTCTGACAGAAGTATTTGCTCTGAAACCAGCTGTAGAAAGTTGCAAAGATAATGAACTTGTTGTGTAGGTAACAACAAGAAACTAGTGATGTTGTAATAATAAGCTCACCAAGCAATCTTATGAGGAGTGGCATAGGCAGGTAAAAACTTCAGTAATGATCATTCTAGAGACTCAAAAGTATTACTGGAAATGCCTAAGTGGTTTCTTTAGCTTGTAGCTTAATTATTCAATGTGTCTGATTGCAATGACTTTAGTTCTGCACAAAGTCACGTTATGCCAAGAAGTGTGGAAGAGCAACAGAAGGCAAGGAGCAAGTTTTCAATGATGGAGGGATATGAAGGCCCTTGTTAGTCCCTGCCTCCCTGCTTGCAGTGAGGGCCCATGTCAGAGTATTTGGAAGCTGAGAGGAACAAACTGTTCAGAACTGACTGGTGAATACAGTGATTCTAGAGGGAGGACAGCTAAGGAGAGTGAGTCCCACCAAAACTCTGTTAAAATTACTGAAACATTATTTTTACATTCTGCCTTAAAAGGTATCTGTAGCAGTGGCACAATGAAACAGAGGTTTTAGAGAACAAAGAGCAATCTCTGCCATTTACTAAGTTGCAATGTCATAACTTGTAACAATATGGGAACTTAGTTTGCTTAGATTTGGCTGTTATTTTCCTAATACTTACGTGTATCAGCATTGTCTGTTGTTGTAGCTGCTCAGTGCTAGTTTCCCAGAGCAGCTTCATATGACAGGACAAGGAGCAGGAGGAGGAACTTCCCTGTGAGCATCACAGAGCACTGGAACAGGCTGCCCAGGGAGGTTGTGGAGTCTCTTTCTCAGCAGTCTTTCAAGACCCATCTGGATGCATTCCTGTGCGACCTGTGCTAGATTCTATGGTCTTGCTCTGGCAGGGGGGTTAGACTATTTCCAGAGGTCCCTTCCAAGCCCTAACATTCTGTGATCCTGTAACAGCTAGAGCTTGGTTAAGGTTTTAGAGATTAAGGTTTGAGATTGCCTTTTGTACTGTAAATCTTTAGATTTGGATTGTCAGTATCAAGACAAAAACTAAATTAGCACCTATGATCAAACCAGCAGGAAAAAAGGCTGAAGAGAAAAAGAACCTTGTGGAACTACACAGAAATTTGGAGATAAATAGAGATGAGACTGTGATGGAGTAAATGTAGAGAGGAAAGAATCTAGAGAGTCAGGAGTAAGGGAAATCATGATATGATAGCATTTCAGACTGATTTGTTGGGTTGGAGCTGTCAGATGACTAGCTGATGTATTAAAGAAAATGCTAAGAGAGAGTAATGTCTGCGATGGAGGTAATGGTTAGAGATTTTGTCCCAGAAGGACAGGCTTTAAGAAAAAATAGGCAAAAGTATTTCATGTTTTCATGTGCAGATACCTGAATTTCAGAACACATTAGCTTTTAATGTAGAATTTAGACATCGGTTTGCTAGAATGTAAAAACAAAAATTACAATCTTAAAGGGCTTTTTTTTCCTTTCAGGTAAACCACAGGACTGGTATTAGTATCTCTTGTACTAAGAAAAGTGCTATTTCCTGGTGTTTGGGGCAGAAATCAGACAGACCTCAGATACTTCACATCCAAAAAGTTTTTAAAGTTTGGCCTTAACAAATTCCAGACAGGAGTAAATATCAATTGATTGTCATGTATATGTTAGCACTGCTTTGTCCCTCTTCAGTAGCTATATCTAGTTTGGCCCAAATCCAATACAATCTTATTTTATCCAGATTTTCTACTATATACTTGCTAAATTAATCTCTGTGAAATCCACCAACTGGAAGGAGCAGTAGAAGCAGTACATGGGGGAGGTATGTTGCAGCATATGCTCTGGTTCTGCCCTTGAATAGGACAGTTCCAAAGATGAATTATATAATGTGTTGACAGAAAACTATAATCCCTGAGGTAAATTTCAGAAAATATTCTCTAAGAATCATTTGACAGGTCCTTTGAGCACATAGATATGGTAAGAATGGTATCTGATACCCTGTTAACAGTTTTGAATACATTTAACTTTTTTTTTTTTTTTTTTTTTTGAGGCCTGATGTATCTATGATTTATAGTGGATGTAGGGCACATACTATAGTAATCTGCTTAATTTGGATGGGAAGGAGAGAAAGCTTTTCATCTTCCAGGGTTGTGTTCTAACACATTTGTTCTTGATCCTACATCTAACAAAAAAGATCCAATTCTGTTAAAAGTCCTGCTGAGAGTTTGGTCAAATTTAGCTTTCGGCTGAGCTGTTAGAAATCCAGGATAACTGTTTCAGTCAGGGAAGTCTGTGTGGACTTGCACAAAAATTACTGAGAGAAGAACCTGACTCAGTCAAGTATCACCAAGTGCTGTGTATTTTATAAATGACTGGTATCAAACTTACAGTTGCCCCATTGATGAAAGCTGGAAAAATAGTAGAAGTGGAGGAGAGTGCATGATGCTGGGGCATGGCTCATGTTTTGATGGATCATTTTCAGAGGTGGTTATGTGAGGCAGTTTTAAAGAGAGTGTGCTTTCAACAAGGAAGGCTTAATACTGCTATTTTGGTACTAGCTGGATTCCAGTAAAATGAAGCTGTATAACCCTTTTATGTTTTAAACTCCTTGTTAGTCCTAGGAAGAGTATTGTATACTACTGTATTTACAGTGAACACCACTTAACTGCTGTTTGGTGTATGAGCCTGGGACTGGGAAGCTCATTTGCTTGAGACTGTTATCACCACGAAGTCACTGGCATGACTGATTTCTATCAAGACTGATCTCATGTACTGGTGTGCTATACCTCACTTAAATTTTTACAAGAACAAGAGAAATTCATCTAACAGGCAGATTTGAATATTTCCTTTGTAAGAAGAGACATGAAACTTCCCAATGAGTTGTTAAACTCTTAAGAGTTTAAGGGTTCAGTTGAATTTGGGAATAGTTCTTAGGGGTCTGCAGTGAAAGTGAGACAGTTCTGAAGAAGCCTAGAGGGAAGGTGGAAAGCCAGAATGAGGTGGAGGAAAATTCAATCCCACTTTTGCAGGTGTTACTGTATGTAGAGGGAGCTGGACATGAATTACCAAAGGACTGTGGTAATGAGAAGTGGCAAGTGCGCTTGTACACAGAGGCTATTTGGAGAATTAGATGTTTGGTACAAATGGAGTGTTTAAAAGCTGTATTCTGATTTTCCCCATTTGTTAGTGTCTCCCACTTTCTTATTAGGCCACCTCACATTACAAAATAGAGAGAGAATTTTCCATGTGGTTATCCCTGTAATCAGTCTGGAAATGGAAAATCTAGGGAGGTACTTTCTGGGTCCCACATAATTACACGAAGTCTTGATTTGGTGTTGATCCACTTCAATTAGATCCAGATTAAACTGGTATTAAGTGGTTTGAATTCAAGCTTTAAGCATATGAAATTTGTAGTAATATGGGTGCTTCAGCAAAACTTGCTGACACATGCTTACCTTGTAAGCGGTGCTTAAGCTTGCTCATAAAAACATATGCATGCTTTGCTGAAAATAAACTGGATGCTAACAATGTTTTTAATGCTGCTTCATGTTTGTGCCTTGAACCATGGGCAGTGTACACATAAAGGTCAGAAGTTGTATTTCACTGATGGGAGCCATTTGAAAATGGAAAGGCTCTTCAAAGGCTTTGTGGGGAAAACTGATGCTTTACAGCAGATGGGTTTCTGCTATTTTATAGCATGTTTCTCTTATTTTTTTTTCATATTTGACTGCATGATAGCACTGTTTGGTCTTTGATTATTCCAGTGGATTAAATGCTTATTGAATGTTACTGAGAGGACTGACTTTTGGGTAAAAGAGTGAAATATTATGGTTCATATTCAAATTTTTGCACGCCTATAATAAAAGATCTCTCAACTCTTTGTGTCCACATTTTAGCTTGTTCAGACATACAAACTTTCTATTTGATGTACTGTAGAGAATTTGATTTATATATTCTGAATAGTTAGTTGTGTTATTAGACACTTATTTAGCTTCCTGGAGCAAGCTATGATACCTCAAACACAGCTGAGCTTTGAAAGGAATGCAGAATTGACAAAGATCCTTTTACAGACCTCACATATATCATATCAGATATATGAAAGCACCAAGGCAAACTGTTCTTTCTGGCATAGTCCATCAGGAAGGATATTACTCCTATTTTGGTTTATTATGGTTTTACATGGATGCCTTTAAGAAACCATAGACAAGACCTCCAGGAGGTCTACACTTTGGGCACAACAACCCCAAGCAGCACTATAGGCTGGAGACAGAGTGGTTGGAGACCAGCCAGGCAAAAAGGGACCTGAGGGTGCTGGTAGATAGTAGGCTGAACATGAGCCAGCAGTGTGCCCAGGTGGTCAAGAATAGTGTGGCCCGCAGGACATGCAATACTTAGCACTGGTCAAGCCACACCTTGAGTACTGTGTCCAGTTCTGGGCCCCTCAATTCAAGCGAAATGTTGAGTTACTGGAACATCTCCAGAGAAGGGTGACAAAACTGGTGAGGGGCCTGGAACACAAGCCCTGTGAGGAAAGGCTGAGGGAACTGGGGTTTTTTAGCCTGGAGAAGAGGAGGGTCAGAGGAGACCTTATTGCTGTCTACAACTACCTGAAGGGAGGTTGTAGCCAGGTGGGGGTTGGTGTCTTCTCCCAGGCAACCAGCAACAGAATGAGGGTACAGAGTCTCAAGTTGTGCCAGGGGATCTTCAGGCTGGATATTAGGAAGAAGTTCATCACAGAGACAATGATTTGCCATTGGAATGGGCTGCCGAGGGAGGGGGTGGAGTTGCCATCCTTGGAGATCTTCAAGAAAAGACTGAATGAGGCACTTAGTGTCATGGTCTAGTTGATTGGATACGGCTGGGTGATAGGTTGGACTGGATGATCTTGGAGGTCTCTTCCAACCTGGTTGATCCTATGGTTCTAAGAGTTGAAGAGAGCCTGTATTGCTCCTTAAACTGAGACGCTGTTGCAATTATTTTTTTCAACAAAGCACACATTTTAAAGAGGAGGGAGCAGAACATTAGAGCACAGCAAAACAATGCTGGATGTAGCCTATTGTACAGAATAAACAAGATTATATTTTTTTTCTGATTCTTTTATTAACTTTGTTCCATGCTAAATGTTAAAATGATTAACTTGATCCTTTCATTTTTAACAGGGAACTATTATTACTGGTGATGGTTCTATTTGCATGCTGGCTTTTGCTGCCTGTACATTCTCTTGTGTCATGGAGAGCTATCCAATTTGACAGCCTGGGGCCTCACAAAATAATAGGGGGTATTTCCTTTTCCACTTATTTTTTGATGTAAATATTTTTATCTTTTTATATTTCTTGGTTTTGTGGTGTTCTACTTTCAGTAGTAAGAGCTGTTGCACCAGTGGTACTCTGCCCTCCTCCAGCAAAGATTCTTGGTTTTGGTGCAGTGTGCTGCATGCAGATTGGGCTTCGGAGAAGTATGTCAGGAGTTATGAAATTGTCACCTTCTCTGGTATTGTCACTATGTATAGCTGCTGTATGGAGACAGCAAGTTTGCCACAGTGTAAAAATCTGGGTTGTTTTTTTTCATTGAGAAATATATTCTATGTTTTTGTGTTAAGTGCTGGAACCTTTGGTTTGTTTTTGTTTTTGTTTGTTTTGGTTTTTTGTTGTTGTTTTGTTGTTTTGGTTTTTTTTGGAAGTGCTTTTGCTTTATTCTAGTATTCTGTTATTACCTGCAAAGTGTTTCCACTCTGCATTTGTGAGGTCTTCCATGACATTCATTTGATTCTTGCAAGGGAATCTTTTACCTGCAGAAACTCAAAGCAAGTCAAGGGCCACCTTGAGGAGACCATGGTGGATGAAGTTGCGATATAACAGTATCATGCTTGGAATAATGATCCTTCATCCACTTTCAATAGAAATCAGAGATACTTCTCTGCAATGTAGAATCTTCATTCTGCTCACATTCTTTATTGATTTCCAGTGCTTGAATCCTGTTTTATTGAACTATTCTCTCCACCACTGCGGAATGTCAACACAGTTTACAAAATATTTCATCTTTTCTATCACCAAATTCTATTCAATTAAATGTATAGCATCAGCAAACATTTAAACTTCAGAGCTTTCTGGAGGAAATAATGCAGTATGCTGCATTTTATTTTACTTTTTTTTAACTGTTCAAGGTCTTCTTTCAAATGAGTTAGAATAAGAACTGTCATTGACAGTCAGCTTTTTCAGCAGCTGAAAATAGCTATGGAGCTGCAGAGTATCATTCATATTTTAGGCCAAGTGACTCTTAGTTGTTTAGCCAAATTACATGACCTGACAATTTATGTGACTTCCAAGGAGCAGAGTAGCTGGGGAGGGAATAGTACTGTCTAGGCTGGGATTGTTGGTGTTTTTTTTTAGTCTGGTGTTTTTTGAAAGTGTCTTGACTGAGAGAGAAATTATATTTCTTTACTAATGCTCAAGAGTACTGGTGACATGAGTTAACACAAGTACAACCATGTTTGCTTAAACAATAAGGCATCGCTTAGTGTGAAAAGAGTTGGTAGAGATATGGTATACAATATCACTCAATTCCATTTATATGTCAGGGAAAATCAGGATGTCATTCTGTTATTCACCAGGAGGACAACCAATCCTTGGAAACTTATTTTAAAAAGCCCAACAAACAAATAAACCAAAAAACAAGTAAGCTGCAAAGATGTGTTAGGGTCATCAAAGAGTGGCAAACTCAAGCTGTTTGTGTCTCTTACCTCAAGAGCCCGTGGTGTCTGGGGCAAGTGTGTTTGGAACAGTGAAACTCCAGTTCACTCCAGTTTGGTGGGTAAGAAATGAAAGATTGTTCTGCTGAATCATGAAGGATCACATGTATTTGAGCCTCACCTCAAAAACTATTCTTCCACTCTGACTTAGTGGATAGCCAAGTTCAAGTCATGCAACAATAAATCAGGTATCTAGAAGAGAACAAAGAGAGAAGCTGTATCAGAGCTCTTCTCTTGCAGCAGATGCAGAGTACAGCTCAGCAGCAGATTTTGGTGAATGCAGGCAAACATCACCAGACCCACATGCATTCCTTTCTGACCACATTGAAGAAGGGATGGCATCCCTTTCTGTCCCAGAACAAGCCTCCCCTATGAAGTCATGAATAGAAACACAACCTGCAGAGTTCAGAGGCCCAGTTTCTAGCTTTCTGTACCACCTTCAGTGAAGCTGGCCCTGTAATACAGATTTAAAAGGACTGCATAGGCAGTGACTCAGACTTGTTGATTTAGGGTCAGGTTGAAGCAGCCCACAAGAATTTTAGTGAAATAGATATACTTTATCTGACCCACTTGAAAAGATCAGATTTAAAAGGAAGATGACTGAAATATGGAAAATGAGAGGGGGTGGAAAATGAGCAAAGAGTCTGACCTATTTCGCAGTGTTTTTTCACTTAAATCAGTTCACTTTACACCATAGGTCAAAGTTGCTACATAATCTTTCCAAGAAAAGCTTGAATTTTAACCTTTTCCCCTGAACTTGACACAAGTCATAAACTTTCCTTCCTACCTTGCTCATTTAATTCTAATGCCAAACAGGACATCCATTTTTTACCTAATTACTCCATACCTGGGGCCTAATCCCATCGGTCCGATTTTATGACCAGCTTAGATAAACATTTTATTTTATTAGCTCTGTGATCAATTTTTTATTACTCTGGACTTGATAATGATGATAAAAGCAAGGGCGCATGAATAAATATTGAAAGGGTTTCCGTCACTCATACAAGTGATGTATTTCCAATGACTGCAGAGCTCTTCCTTGACTCTGAAGAGAGGTTCACTCCATTGGAACTGCCAGCTGCAGGTAAAAAGAAAGGGCTCATTTTTTTTTTTTTTAAATTTTTTTTTTAGCCTGGTGTCCTAAGAGTCTTCAAGATGATAAACCTGTGTGAAAAGTGTAAACAGCAACTATTAATTATGTCAGGTTAGGTGGGAGGACTCTCAGGTTGTGTTTCTTGCAGCTCTGTTTTTCCTTGCACATCCTAAACCAGCATTTCTGGTGTTAGTGACTCCCCTTCAATTTATGAACTTGCAGCAGCTTCCTGACCTTTCCCTGCCCTATAGTGCAGGTGCTTCAGTTCTTACAGTTCATCTTTCTTGCCCACATGCAGCAACTTACATACATTTGTTAGTTTGGAATTTTGTCTTCTTTTAAAGATAATTTTTTCTCTCAAGATTCTTTTGAACTCCAATCCTGCTTGCCAATGTTACCTTCAGCTCCTCCCAACCTCTCAGTTATCTACTTAGTTTTGTATCTATCTTACAGTAATTTCATTTACATCATATTTCTGCAGCTTTCCTGTGAAAATGCCATGCAAAACTAGGTCAAAAGCTTCATTAAAAACAAGGTAGATGACATCTACTACTTTTCTGTTCACCCAGTTTTTGTTGAAAGGAAACTGGACTAATTTGAGATTTGCTCTTGACAAACACATTGGTTGCTCTTAAAGTCCCAAGTGATTACAAATATCTTCTAGTAAAAGCTCCAGATTCTGTACATGAACATGAAGCAGTTCATCTAAAATTTTCCAGCTTCTATTTTTCTCTTTGAACCTCCAAAGAAATGATCACTATGTAAATTGTGTGATGCATGGCATAATAGATCAGATGTTTGGAGCAGTGATGGGTTTTGTCTTGGTAAACATCTATTTGCCAGAGTTCAAGTTTGTGAAAAACAACTGTTCAGAGGCACACTTTTTTTTTAGCTAAACCCCTTTGATTCTGTTGAAAGAAATTACTATAGTAACCCCCAATTTGGGGGGCCATTTGCGTGAAAAATATAGCATGCACCCAATGCAGAGAGCAGAGAATCTCAAAGTACTCTCAGAAGTCCTTTATTTTCTTGAACACCTCCAGGGGTGTTGACCCCACCACCTCCCTGGGCAGTGCATTCCGATGGCCAGTCTCTCTTTCTATGAAGAACTTCTTTCTAAGACCAAGCCTAAACTTCCCCCTGCACAGCTTGAGACTGTGTCCTCTTGTTCTGGTGCTGGTTGCCTGGGAGAAGAGACCAACACCCACCTGGCTACAACCTCCCTTCAGGTAGTTGTAGACAGCAATAAGGTCTCCCCTGATCCTCCACTTCTCCTGGCTAAACAACCCCAGCTCCCTCAGCTGCTCCTCATAGGGTTTGTGTTCCAATTGGTAGGAATGCTCTCAGATTCAATCTTATTTTAAGCAATCCTAGCTAGTGTAAGAGTCTAGTTAAGGGGAATGAGCTATACAATTTGGTGCTAGTGGAAGCAGGATGCAGAATTGTTATTGCAAACAGTTTTAGCAGTTTATGGATCTGAATAGGTTATTGCCTGATGCAAAGCCAAACTTTGAATGTTAGCAACAAATAATACTTAATTTTAGTAAATAATCTATATCTGAGGATATGCTGGGGCCTTTTAAACATTGGAAATAGTAAGTAAGTCTTGTGGATTTTACTCTCTCCCGTCTCTTTTTTTTTTGTAAGAAGGAAATACTGACTCAGAAATGCCAACTGTTTGCAGGTGTTTGCAGGAACATACCTAAATAGTAAAAGTTATAAAAGTGCTTTGTTTCAGCATGCTTGGGACACTTTATTGCACTGTTGTTATTTAGGGATTTATAGTAAATATGCATATACATATATATATATCTAACACCAAACAGTACATGCAAGACTTACAAAATGCTTGAGAAGTAAGTGAAGTTATTATATTTGTTTAGATAGGGGCTGGAAGGGACCTCAAAAGCTTATTGAGTCCAACCCCCCTGCCAGAGCAGGATCACCAAGAGCAGGTCACATAGGAACACATCTGGGTGGGTTTTGAATATCTCCAGAGAAAGAGACTCCACAACCTCCGTGGGCAGGTTAGGAGGAGAAGTTGCAGTAGTTTCTAAGTATTAAAATGCTATTGAAAAGGGAGCAATTACCTTAATTTTAAGAAAAGCTGATTTAGATTAAATAAAAATGCATTAATTATACGGATATTTAAGGAGTGAAAAAGGCTACATGTGGAGGCTGTGAAATGCCCTTTCCTGTAGAATTTTAATTATAGGTTAGACAAATATCTTGCATGAACAGCGTATGAATGCTTGACCTTGTATCAAGTTTCGGGGTATATGTGAGATGACTTCTTAAGGTTCCTTTCAGTTCTTCTATGATTTTATTTTTTGGTAATAACCATCACATCTAAATTAAATGTTTTGAAAGAGGTAAGAAGACAGTTCTGCTCTCTTCTCACGTCATCTGATCAAGGATCCCGACCTCAGAATGCGCTGTAGAATAGAAACTAATATTTGACTAAGCCTAGTTAACAATTTTGGGGGAAATTTCACCTAAGCCTGAATCTGTTTGTGACAGAATTTATAAAGATTGGTCAGTAAAATATACCTATTCTCAAAAGACCTAGGTTTAAATTATAGGTGGCTCTACCCCTGCTCTAATCTTTCTTACTGCAGGTCTATAGCAGGACTGTTGAACTCTGCTGAATCAGGGCTGCCACTAATTTTCACCTCTTGCAAATGTTTTGGTCTGGTTTCTTGTTTTCTTTTTCTCACCCTGTTTTGCTGTGGAGACCAGCTTCAGGGCAGGTGAGACTGCACTGGGGGAGGGATCTGAAGCAAAAAACAGCCTAGGAAAGTTGCTCCAGTTAGTGAATTGCAGAGTTTTCAGGTGTTTCTTTTCTCAGCCACATTGTGCTTCTCTGCATGTGGGTTTTTGTTCTCAGAGTCCTTGAGAAAAGCCCTCATCTCTTTCCTTTAGAGTGTCCTTTTCTTGTGGATCTCGTGCTTTGTGCCAGAGTACATCACGTACCAATAGATGACTGGCTCTGTTCTGGGGACAGCACCAGAGCTACCACTGGAAGTACTGGGGACACACTGTGTTTTTAAGATATAAGAGGTGAAATAATGTAACAGGCTGGTGACTGGAAGACAAGTCAGCCTGCTGCATTGTCCCAGTAGGAAATCAAGGAAGTAGGTTTGTGAAACTTTAAAAGAATGACAGCTTCCTAGTTTTCTTCTGTTGCAGATGCTCCTATGTGCCTCTAAATGGGAGAAATCCACTTCCTGTGAAATACCAGGATTTCTCATAAAGGTCATCCTGCTTCTGTTTCAGAATCTGTATCTGACCCTGTGATAGGGTCAGGTAAAGACACTAGCCTGATGTGACCTACCTAGGTAAAGGAAATGCTGAGTAATTCAAAGGCACAGCTACTGAAACAAACACCTGACTTGTAAAATGTCAAATGCAAAGCACTGCGAAGTGCTGCATAAAGTACTCCAGATGAAGACACTGTAGAGATCCTAGGTAGGTTCCTGCAGATTTCTTTTTTTAAGGGCAGTAACTGTAAGTTTGAAGAGGTAATAGAGGATACCACAGCATACTGTAGTGTTCATAAACTACTCTGTTCTTTGGATGACTGAAATAGAAAACCTTTTCTATTTTACAGAAATACAGAAACACCTCCTGTGAGAGGTGTGGTTAAAGTAGCACAATGCCTGCTGTGATGGCACTGAAAAATTATCACTGTTTGTACATACTCTTCACACATTGTCTTTCACAGGCAGAGGAAGATGGAAAGAAATTAATAGTTTTACCAAATAAATTCTATTTCTGCTCAAGAAGACTACCTGTCTAAATGGAGCTCTTAAACAGGCAGGGAAACAGTGATCATACTTTTCATCATTACTGATGGTGGCAGATAATATAATATAAAAATGTAGATTTCATAGAGCAACCTGAGGTCATGGGATACAGACAAAGTGATAAATATGTGAATATGAACGAATTACTTCTCTGATAATTTAAAGGAATAAAACTTGAGGCTGCCTCCTCAGCTGGTGAAAATTAGATTGGCTTAATTGGCTTAAGTGAGCAATGTTGGTGTACTCTGATTTTCATCATCAGACTTTGTGGTTGTAGCTTTTAATCAAAGAAGGCCAAGAGATAGAAAACTAATGTTTACTTTTTACAGCCTGTGGCTGCAGAAGGGGTTGCTGTAATAAGGGTCCTCCTGTTTGTTTGTTAATATATATAAGAAAATGGACTATTTAAGATTACCTAAAAAAAAAAAAAGAAAATCACCTAAGATGATAGGGGTGTTCTGACTTGACTGCCAAGCAAGTATAATTCCACAAAAACCAGAATTTTAAAACTTCTCAGGTTGATTTTGTGCAGCACATAGAGGCTGAGGGCTCTAAGCTGTAGCTGGGCTTGAGCGGGGGGCCCTAGGAGGAATTCCTGCCAGCCTGCTCCAGTAACTAGGGCCAGGGAGAGCTTGTCCAGGGGGCTTCATGAAGGGAGGGCTGGGGCTAGTGCCTTCACTCTTCAATCTCATGCATAAGTAATGTCTCTATCAGCCCAAGGCTAGTTTCTTATGTGAGGAAAAAGCAATATATAAGGTAATGCTGATCCTATATAAAAAGATCTCTGCCTTGAATGGAAATAGAAGTACAGAGGAAGTTCTGCCTGCTTTTCCATTTTCCCTGCCTGTGTGCCGACTTTCAGGGTTATATTACTATGGAATTACTTTTCTTTTTTGCATCTGCACCTTCATTTTAAATGCTGTTTGTTTTACTATATTTTTACACATACTCTCTGCTAAAGCATTAGTGGGCATACAAATATAATAGAGACTTTTGTCTGGCAGAAACTCAATTTAAATAAGCTGTGGCTCTTGGAAATTTTCTTTGATTCAAGTCAATGAAAGACAAGAATTTTACTTTAAAGTTTTCCTGTTGCAAGATTTGAAGACTGACGCAGAAGCTTATTTTGATGCTGTTGAGATCTGGAAATATGTGTGGGGGTGGTACTCCTGTCTTGAACTTCAGAATTTTTGAAAAGAAGAGGAGTTTCTACTTGCAGTCTTTTAAAATGGGGTTTTCTGTCCATGAGTTTCTATTAAAAGTCTGACTTCAGTCTTACTCCATCTGTGGAGTCTCCGAACTAGGTGAAAGTGTTGTTGAAATCATTATTCCAATGTGAGCTTTCCTTTAAAAACAAAACAAACCACCAAGAAAAGTAATGGGAAAAGAATTTGGGCACAGAGCTTATAACATATGCCTTCAGAGGCATTGTGGAGGTATAATGTACTAGGAGGTTAAACTTGTTTGTGGTGTACAGAATCAATATTTTTGTCCTAACTACTTAGTGTCAATAAATCTTTTCATGCCTTATATATGAACACCTCATTTTTTTCAGCCCATAAACTGATATCCATTAAATGTCTATACATGCACATTTTCTAAATTAAAAAAAAATTAATTATTTTTATTCCCCTGTTTTTAACAAGAAAGGAATTGAATGAATTTGGAAATTAATACCTTAAACCTCATATTCCTACTGGTTAAATAAATGTAGAAGTGATGTAAATAATATCACACCGGTGTAACTTTTAATGGAATCCCATAATGCATGTGAGACTAGGGGATTGTGACCACCTAGTTGCTTCTAATTTTCTCTCATTTCTGTGTGCTACTGCATTTTCCTTTCATTCACGTGTCAGGTGTGATAAAGTAGAATGGAGTAGCAGATGGTGAATAACTAGGTGAAGGGATAGTGCTGCTTGCCTTTTTTTTTTTTTTTCTTGCTCTTCTGCTGGAGCACCATCCTTTGGTTCAGCTTGGAAATTACACCAAGGCCTGTGACCTTCCTTACCTCGTTGCAGGGCTTTAAATTAGGATCTGCATAGTGAGATGGTAAGAATCTGCATGGGCCATGACTAGAGAAGTTTTATAGTTTCTATGACAAACTCAAAGATGAGACACAGAATGATAGCAGGTCAGTCTTCAGATCACCTTTGATGTCTTTGTTAGACCTATAGAAGGTAAAGAAATTTGGTTTTATGGAGTAATTTGTGACAGATATACTAATATGAGTAGGTTATTCAACAAAGACAACCCCCCCAAAATAAAATGTCTGTAAGGAAAGAGGTATTGCTCTGTATATCAGACATCAAGGAGTGGAAAATACCCATGACAGTGATCTTTGGGTAATGGCTGAAGAGAAGAGCAAGGGGCTGGTGGTTCACTATGACCTGCCACACCAGAAAGATCAGGGTGAAGTTCTGAGTGAACAGTGGACAAGGGGACAGAAGGCACATTATAGTGTGATTAGGGAAAGGAGCACAGAACAAGCAGATGGTGTCTATTTTTTTAACTTCATAATAGAGAAGAAAGATTTAGAGATAGTTTCTTTTCTAGATTTTATTGTACCTGTTAGATAAGTTCTGACTGAATAATATTAAAGCTGGAGATAGTTTGAATGATGTCAGACAAGAAATGGTGGGTTTGTGACATCTGGAAAGATTCTTAACTTTCAGAGCAGAAAGAACCTGGTTCTCCCAAGCAAACGTCTCCAAAATGTGCACTAAAGGAACCAATGTATTTTGCAAAGGCAGTTTTCAAATGCCATAGAGTGCTCCTAAATGACTTTTGGGTTTTTTTTTTTTCCCCTGAAAGGTCCAAGTGGGGAAGGGAAAAAAAAAAAAAAAAGGCAAACCAAATGAGTTACAAAGATATAGCAGATCTTTCAAGAAACATAATTTCAGGATAATCTAGGGAAGTGGAAATGTGGATGAAGTTACTATGGACAGATGCAGAACTAGTTGGAAATCCATATGCAGACAGTAGTTGGTGGTCCAGAGTCAAAATGGAAGGCAATGCTGAACAGGGCTGTTCAGCCTTCTGTCTGTTTATTTTCTGTGTGCATTGATTTAGTTTTTAAATGAATGAGCTAAGGGTTAGAATAGTGTGTCATCCTTTTTTTAAATCTGGAGCACACCTGGGGAGAATTTGGATATGTCAAAATCCAAAAATTATCTTGAAAAATTGGAGAAATAATGTGAAAAAGATGGATGAAGTCTGCTGGCTATTCTCTGTGGAGTGAAAGCAGGCACAGAAATAGCTTCTCACCAAGGTATTCTGCAGGAAGTTATCATGGGCTTCCAGTGGATCATGAGCCAAACATGTCTCTAGCTTGTCTAGAAAGGCAAATTGCCCCTTCTGCAGTGGATGGAAGGAACTGCTGTAAGCAGTCTAGGGAAACATGATCTAGGTAATGCTGTGAAACTGGTGTAAGCAGAATTGCGTATACCCTACCAGATGTATGAGGTAACCTTTCTGAGTTACTAAGCAAGCCTCAGCTGCAGTGCGGTTGTTTGCATGCTGCAATTTAAGATAGAGACTGAAAGGGAGATACTGCAGAAGAGATAAGAGAACTGTTTTATGCATAGAAAAGCAAGCTGTACAAAGGCAAATGGAATGAAGTGGGGAAGAACGGATTGAAGAAGAGCATATCTTCAAAGATAAAAAATATTGCTGCAAGCAGAAGGGATTGATCCAGTGTCTGTGTCCACAGTGAACAGGACAGGAAGTAATTATCTTGGATTGTAGCATGGGGCTGAAACACCTTAGTGTCAAAACTGGACAGTTTCAATCGTCTCTGTAGGTTGTGTGACTTCAGTGATGGAGACTTTCAGAACAGAACCCTGTCAGGACTGATGGTGGGGCCCAATACAGTAGATGACTGTTTGAGATGTCTTCCAGGCATCTCTTTTTAAATATACATTCTTTATGTTTTATGATGCTACAGAAGAAAGCACAAAAAATCAAAAAGAAAAGGTTTTGCAAGACTCAAGCTGTTCTGTTTCATTGCTTTTCAGTGTTGAGTCTGTTAGGTGCTTTTACTGAGCTGGAATATGATACATTGGTGGTTTGGGTGGATTTTTTTGTTGTGTTGTTTTGTGTTTTCTTTTTTTTGTTTGATTTTGGTTTTGCTGTTGCTCATGTTGTTTATTGTTTTCATTCGCATTTGACCTAAGAGTTCGACTTCCCTACAATGACTACTACTCTTTACACTTTGAATTTACTTTGCAGCATTTTTGCATTTCCTTTATACATAGATTCAGGAGTAGGATTAGCAGAGTTTGCCATGTACAGTCTGGGATATTAACCATTGTGCTGCTGAAGTGTGTGGGAGATTATATATATATGTATATAAATTTCTTAAGATTTGAAGTTTCTAGAAGTCATTTATACTCTTGTGACTCTGGCCCAATACTGGCTTAGCAACAGGTTTGGGGTTTTTTTGAGTTTTATGTTTGAAGGCTGTGGAAAAGACATAATCTGAGCTGATTAAATGATTATATGACTCTGATACATTTGCTAATCAATTTTGGTTGAAGAATACATCATTGGACAATAAGGCTGTCAAGCAAATTCAAAAGCTTGACAAAATCTTTTTATACAAACAAGTGATGCTAAATGCACATCTGTTATCTGGTATGGAGACACTGATGAAATTTATGTCTTGCAGAACAGTAAATCCACATATTTCATATAAAAGCAGCAGGTCTTGAGCTTCATGATATTTTATTCCCCCCGAGCTTATCCAATCAACCTTTAATTTAAATTTGCTAAATATTGCTTTGTATTTTTATTCATTCACAACAAGCATTCTTCTCATGGAGGCAAAAATGAATTAATCATAAATGATACAGGGTTTGGAGCATATTTGAACAGAAATATCCACAGTGTACAGTCATTTAAAAACACATTTGCAAAACATTGTTTTGCAACCAAAATGAGATGCAAATGCTGAATATAGACACAATATTTGGAATATGACAGATTACAACTTGTCATTCTCAGTTGCTAACATTATTGTTAGGAGTTGTCATGTGTGGCTGAGCTCTCAGTAATTCTGGATCCTTTTCATGGAGCAGAGAGTTTCTGCAATGTTCTTCTGCATTTAGAAAAGTTGAGTAACACAGAGCTGAGAGTTATTTCTTGGTTCCTTTTATGTTCTTTAAATGGTGGAAGTAATCAGATGCTGATTAAATTTAGGGTTCTCTCTATCCAGTGTACCTTGAACAGGGCAAACTATATAATTTGTAGGAAATATGCCTCCAGCAAAACAGAAGTTAAAATTACTGTTTAAAACATTTGGACAAAAGGCAGTTTTTTCTTGCATTAAGCCTGAGTCTAGTTTGCTGCAGAAGGGTCAATCATACCTTCATATCTCAGGTATTCCTGACTAGTGATAAAGAAGTTTTTAGGTTGCTCAGTCTGGAGAGGAGAAAGCTCCAAGGAGTTCTTATTGTGGCCTTCCAGTATCTGAAGGGGGCTACAAGAAAGTTGGTGAGGAACTTTTTAGGATATCAGGTAGTGATCGGACTTGGAGGAATGGAGCAATACTAGAAATGGGTGGATTCAGATTGGATATTAGGAAGAAATTCTTCACCATGAGGGTGCTGAGGTGCTGGAACAGGTTGCCCAGGGAAGTGGTGGAAGCCTCATACCTGGAGGTTTTTAAGGCCAGGCTGGATGTGTCTCTGAGCAACCTGATCTAGTGTGAGGCGTCCCTGCCCATGGCAGGGGCATTGGAACTGGATAATCCTTGAAGTCCCTTCCAACCTTAACAATTCTGTGATTCTAAAGTAGGTAAGGACAATTTGGAATAAAGCTAGAACTTACCCTCCCAGAGTTAATCACAGTTTTAGTTCATAGAGCACAAACTCTCAGGCCCAGTCAGTGTGCCCTAAAGGTATGGTGGATGCAGCTCTACAGGTTGCTGGCCACAAAATAATGCTTTGAAAATCAAAGTACTGATAACCAAATTTAGGTTAGGGCAACTACAACAGAAAGATTTCCAGGTTTGCAGAGGTATTTCTGGCAGCCTCAGCACGATGCACTGGTACTCTGGGTTTTGCACATGAAGTTGTTTGTGTCTTTTGGGGTCCTGTGCTTTCGTATTTTTTGCTGATGTTACTCATCAGATTAAGTCTGAGTGTGCCACATGCCCATCTGCTATAATCTACCTGCATTTAAAAATGCTATTTCTAGTATCTTTTGCTATAAGCAGAGACAACCAGAACTAGTTTGTTCTCATTGGTGTATTCTTGATAGTGAATTTACATTTAAATTTTTGTTTTGTTTTGCTTTAAAGGAATTGCACAGTTGGAATGAATTTAAATCCAATCAATGGATGTTGCCTCTGTCAAAGAGAGGAGCAGACATATCTCTCTGGCTGTTGAAATAAAGGCAGCTCTAGGTCCAGAAGTTCTTAATAGGGCAGTTTTGGAAGCTTGCCTCATCTCTCCATTTCCTAAAAGGTTTTTTTTTTTGTTGTGGGAGGTTGGGGTTTTTTTGTTTTAGTATCCATAAGCAGCCATTGATTTTTATTTTTTTTTATCTAACCTAATCTCCTCACTGATATATTTAATATCGTGCCAGATCTGCCATCCACCTACAAATCACCTTGGCTTTACAAGCCAACTCTGCCATCCATCTACAAATTGCAATGATTTTATTCAGGAAATTAGAGGCAGACTTAATTTTTTCTTTTTTGAAAGCAAAAGATTCTTGAGGCACTTACTTCGGCCCACTCTTGTGACTCAACTTGTGATTCTGTTTGTTGCAGTTTCTGGCTTAAGGCATAACACAGAGCATATTGTAGTTGACTCAAATTCTGGCAATCAGAATGATTGTCTGCATTTTTTCCTTTTAAAGACAAAGTTACTTTAAAAGAAAAAATCTGCAAATATGCAATTTAAAGAAAAGACAGAATTCCACTGCATTAGAAGGAAGCATATAGTATAACAATTGTATCAGAACCTTAAACTACTGTCATGGGTTAAGTTGAATCTGCTGCTGATATTTGTGCCAGCTTCAAAATTGAAGTGCTGGCTGGAGCAAAGTATGATGGGGCTTGAAGTTCAGATTGTAAAATGAGAGGTTTCCTGGTTGTGGTTTCTGCTGTTGGGTTCCAGGTATTGGGTGTTGGGATGGTGGTGAGATGGGTGGGAGCTGGTTAGGATGCTGCTTTTCTGCTTTATGTTGTTGTTGTTTATTTTATTTTTTTTCCTGTGACTTACTGTGTTTTTTCTGCAAATAGGCTAAGCTAAGGTGACTGTACACTGCATTATTAGCTGAGGTAATTGTACATTATGCTATTTTATATTAAACTCAGCTCTTTATCACAACCCAGAGTTTTTGTCTGCTGCGTTTCCCTTACATCTGTGTTGAGGGGAGGTGCGCAGGTTGATCCATTCACAACATTTTTAACCCCTTACATCTACTTAATTAGCTGCAATTAATTATTGTGATTTTGTACTGGATTTCCTCAATGTGGTAAGCTCCCTTATCAAAACATTTGTTTTCATAAAGTTCTCTCCCAGAATATATTTCCAGAAGTAAAGTTTAAGTCTTAATAAGACTGAGAATGTTAAAATACAATCATCTTAATTTCTTACACATTTCATAGATGCTTCAAAAGCATCATGATTGCTGCCATTAAACTTATGCCATGAGTTTCAGCCGTGGAAGGACAGTTTCTCATGTTTTTCTGTCTGCTTCAATGAGCAGAAGTGGATGGAGTTTGTATTTGGGAATTGGCATGGACTCATGCTATAGAACTCAGTAACTATGTATTTCAAATACTGTATTAGCTTTCATCAGTGCTTAAATTCAGCACACTAGGAATTCATTGCTATTATATATCAAACATAAAATATTACATATAATGTTCATAATGCTAATCATAATATATACAGTCTCCTGTAGTTGTACTTCAATTTCATATGACAGTACATTTTTATGTGACTTTGAGGGTGGTAAGACTAGGGAAGTATTTTTAGAAGAGGTAGGTATGTACCCAGCTGGATTTTCTGAAGCATCAGAACAAAATCAAAATCTTACCTTTTGTGCTGCAACAGATTTTCTTGATTTGTGCAGCTCTCACAGAATATGTCTTCATATATTTTAAATCACATAGCATCCTGTGTTCTAAGGGATAGATTCTGTTTATGATATTATTGCTGAAGAGGCACCTTCCTCTACAAAGAGCTCATCTGTACCTTACTCATTGTGGCTCTCTGCAGTGTTCACCTATTCAATGGTATAGATGTAATGCCCAAGTACATCACAGGTTGTCAGAGAAGGGCTTGTAGTGATAAAGGCTTGTAGGGCTTCTAGCAATAGGACGAGAGAAAATGGCTTTAAGCTTCAGGAAGGCAGATTTAGACTTAGTATTAGCAAGAAATTCTTTACAGGGAGGGTGGGGAGACACTGGACAGGTTGCCCATGGAGGTTGTGGATGCCCCATCCCTTGAGGTGTTCAAAGCCAGGTTGGATGAGGCCTTGATCGACCTGGTCTAGTGGAAGGTGTCCTTGCCCATGGCAGGGAAGTTGGAACTAGGTGACCCTCAAGGTCCCTTCCAACATAAGCCATTCTGTGAATCTATGAAAAGAATTTTCTTGAAATTCTGTCAGAGTAAAGCACAATAGACTAAGTTGTTGACTTTTTTTATTTATTAAATAAAAAACAACAAACAAAACAACAAAATCAACCAAAAAAACCCCCTAACCAACCAAACAATACCCCTGCAAAAACAGCACCACAAAAAATTTCTAAATAAAAAGTCCTGAAAGCCTCACAGTCTGAGAGATTAATGGTCAAGAATAGTACCACTTGAAAAGAGCTAAGAACAAACACCAGATCCATGCATCTGGACTCCATGAACATCAATACTAGGCATTACGTGGCAGTATATTTCTGTGGTGCAGAATGACTGTGGCAGGCAGCTTTTCTCTTTAGCTTGTTGTCCTTTCAGGTTTTTTTTCTGGATGGCCAAATAGTATTGCTGCTGGTTTGATGAGATCAATGCGTACCTTCAAAAAGATAATTTCTTGCTTGTACATAGAGCTTGTACTTTCCTTATCTAAACTAATCTAAAGATGACTCAGTTTAGTTTTATTTTTGACAGATTTCTTGGCATGTGTCATTTATAGTAAAAGGAAAATTAATCTGATAGAAAGGTAGAAAAAGAAACCTGATGATCTACAGTTGTGCTTTGCTGCCGAACTTCATGCACACAGACTGACTGTGGTTTGACAGTGTGTAAGGGGAATACCAGATGTCAACTAACCAAGGTATACCAAAGTTCCAACACACATTTACCAATAAGAACTTCTCTATATTTCACAGATTAGAATTGTTTGGGTTGGAAAAGACCTTGAAGATCATCAAGTCCAAATGTCAGCCTAATACCACCATGACCATTAGTCCCAAAGTGCCATGTCCACACTTTTTTTTTTAACACCTTCAAGAATGGTGATTCCATTACCACCCTGGGTAACATGTACCAAGGCCTGACCACTCTATCCATAAAGAAATTTTTGCTAATATCCAATCTAAATCTCCTATGGAACAGTTTCAGGCTGTTTTCTCTTGTCCTATCACTTGATACTAGGGAGAAGAGGCTGAACCCCACCTCACTGCCACCTCCTTTCAGGGCATTGTAGAGAGCAATGAGGTCTCACCTCAGACTCTCTGGACTAAACAATCTCCGTTTCCTCAGCTTCTCCTCATAGATGTGTTTTCCAGACTCCCCGCCGGCTTTATTGCCCTTCACTGGAGGTGCTCTAGCAAATTTTCCGTATCAGAAAAAATAAAATTTAAGTAAGTTAAAATGTTGCTATATAAGTAACAGAACAGTGGACTTCAAATCAGTTGGCTTTACACTGACAAGGTTGAAGATTTTAAATATTTAGCAAGATGTGCCTTTTAACCTTCATTCCCCTTGCAAAGCAGTCTAAACTCCATCTAAATCATTAAATTAATCCTTAGTGGCCTCTGGAAAATCAAAATTTCATTTCTTTAGCATGCAAATGATACTATTGAGGTTTGAAAATATACAGCACACACACACAAAAAATCATCCACCTGTCTAGTTTGGTCTGGTCTGAAATCTTCAGCATGGTTATATTATAGATACACGTGCTGGGTTACACCCATCCTGGGGGAGGGCTTCAAGAGCCCTGCTTCCCCAGGGGACAAATAAAAACCTGATCCAGGTGAACAGAGAGGGACTTGGTTTCCCCCTCCCAGAAGGAGGGGTCCCCTGGGTCAAAGGTGGTCTATTCCACTCCCCATTCCTGTCCAGCAAGCCTATAAAAAGGAAGATGCTGTGACCATTTGGTCTCTTTGCTCCTGTCTCACCTGTTTGAGAAGGCTAGCTGCAGCTAGCCTCCTGATTCTTCCACACAGCCAGGCCTGGTCTTTCCCTACTGTATCCACGTTTCTCTAAAGGACTGAAATCCACATACACTGAGGGAAATACAAGGCCATCCAAGTTTGGTTTTGTATATTTTCCTACTCGTCCTTATTCCTTACTCTTGTAAACCCTCCCTGTTACTGGTGTATATATATATATATCTTTAAAAAATTTACTTCTACTTCCAAACCAACTCCAGATTATTTATTGGTAGATTTACCTCCTTCTTTTTTCCTCTACGCCATTTCCCCCCCCCTTTTCTCCTTTTTCCTTATCAGGGAAAAGCAGGGAAGAGCAGGCAGGTCTCTGTTTGCTACCATCTGAGCTCTTAAATTCCAGTTAAGGCTCAAACCACTACAATACATAATATAAAAAGTAATTTTAAAGTTCTTATTGCAATTAGAGGGCAACAACTAGCTTTATTTGAAGGATAAAAAGATTAGTTTTTTCATGAAAAAAAGCATATGTGGATGCACTGGAAAACGAATGATATAAGGGGGGGGGAAAAAGCCTTTAATATCACTTTGATTTTTTGCAGTATATATTGTGACTATCTCTTTTAATACAGTTGGGTCAGCTTTAGATAAACACTGCTGAGCACTTCTCTCTCTTAAGGGGACTTGATGCCAAGGGAGACCTGATGATCACCCTGGCTCCAGCTTAGCTACTCCGGTTCACCAGCCCTAAAATCATGAAGTACTGAAACATTTAAACTCCAACTCCTCTTGATGCAGTTATAGTATTTTGATTTAGTTTAGTAGTAACTCCATTAGGTGTGTGTTTGGTTTTTTTCCTGGTTCATTAATCAGCAAAAGACTCTAGATTTGAATTAAAATTTCCAAAATATGGGGGCTGTTTTGAAAACAGGACATAAACCCATTTAATCAGGCTACTTAGCACTAGCCTCCCTTATGCATTCTTCAATTACTCACAAAAATATCTTTGCTCATTTTAACTGTGTGAAAGCTTACAGACCTGACAATTTGTGACAGGGCCCCAGCTTGGCTCATGATTTCAATTAGACCTACCTAGAATCTCTGCCTTTACAGCAGATGACCAAAAAGCTTCTAAATTCAGAATAGCAAGATTTCTTAAAATAGATGTTTTAGAGAAAAGCCAGCATGTCTGGAGTGTACATAGAAAGGCCAAAGTGACCAGGGAGCAAGCAGAAGAGAAGCAGAAGCTGTTTGTGAACAGCCCTTCTTGCCAGAGTTTCATGGCTCTGGGCTGGCTGCAGGCACTCTCCTCTGTCACAGCAAACTGCACAGACACTCAGTGCATCCTCATAGAAGCTATTGGTTCCTGGCTCCTTGTTGCCACCTCCCTGCTGATAACTCTGGGTTGAGAGCTTCCCCTGGCCAAGGCCATCCCTCAGCCACCTGTGTCTTCTGAAATACAGGCAACAAATAGGAAGAAAATACATAAGGCAGTGATGTGCATTTGCCTGTTGATTTGGCACCCAGAAGAGAAGCATCAGCTGCAGAGACTGCTTGGCTCTGCTTCCTGGGTCATGCCACTGACACAGGCCAATGAATTTGGCTGCTGAATTTGGTAGTGCTCCACGCTTGGCCTCAGGTGGCCAAACAGTCTTGGACAATGTGGTGGCTGGCACTCTAGTGCTGCCCTTCACAAAGTCCCATGAACAGCCTTGCAAGGTGTACAGATGAGGTGCACTGCAGGAGCATGAGCAAAGCACCAGGAGCACTCAGATGCACAGACATCAGGTCCACAGCATGGGGCACCTCATTAAGATGCGCTCATAGATAGCTTTGAAAAAAACAAAAACAAAACAAACAAAATCCCCTCAACAACACCAAAAAGATGCCAACAAAATAAGCAAACAAAAACCTTCAAGAGGTTTAACTCATCTATGGATAGTAGGTGGTTTCCTCCTATAGTGTGTGTGGGGTACCTCTGGCATGCTCTCACCAAGCTGCTGCCATTGAATTCCTGAGGAACCAGGATTGGTGAACCAGAGTAGCTAAGCTGGATGCAGGGTGAACATCAGGTCTCCCTTGGCATCAAGTCCCCTTAAGAGAGAGAAGTGCTCAGCAGTGTTTATCTAAAGCTGACCCATCTAAACTGTGTTAAAAGAGATAGTCACAACTATGATGTCACAGCTGATGTAATTGTGCATGTTTGTGATGGCTTCCCACTTTACATGCTGAGATGATAACAAGACCAGGGAGAATTTTTTACTAAGATGTTACTTGTATAACAACATTTTTAGATTAAGTTTTAAAGAGTCATATTGGCATCATATTGGCTCTTATTTTACCACATGGATCCTTTGCAAAGACCTGTAAAAATGTTCTTAGTTCTGCTCCCCAGCAAAGTATTCTTAAATAAAAGATACTTACATAGCTTTGGTCTCAAATTTGCATGCACAGGTAAGCTTAATTTTGCTTTGGTAGCATATCTATGAATGAATATCCAGGCCTGAAAAAACATGTGGGCGTTAGAAATGAGCAACCTGAATTGTAGAAGTACTTTCCTGCTGGAAAGTAGACATTTCTTGTTAATGGAAATAATTGAAATTACATTTCTGATTTATTGACAAATTAAGAAAAGCAAACACATTTGGTCACCCTGTCTTTTTAAAATAGCTTCCTCACACTTCCATGGATCAATGAAAACTACAGAACAAATTATAATCATAGTACTTGCAGCAGAGAGGTTTTTCAAGTTCATCCTTTCCAGAAAGCAAGGAGGCAACATTTTTCTTAGGTTTATTATAGCTATGAAATAATTTAAAAAATATGATAGATGGTAGCATGCCAGCAGGTCGTGATATATATTGATAAAAGGCTTTGAAAACTTCATAATATTTAGATGTGAGGGAAAGAAAAAAACAAAAACCACACAACTAATTTAATTTTAGCTACACAAAGCGATCCTCTTGTTGATCTCTGATCCCACATCTAACTGTCTGGAAAGTAGAGCATGTAAATCCATCATTAAGTTTAAAGTGTTGAACGGGCTTAGTATATACTTCAACAATATTTCCATAGTTAATAAGCAAACAGGAAAGTCAAGATAATTTGAAAAGAATGTCAGCAATCTGTTGTGGAAATAAATGGGAACAAGCTTCTCTTTTTATGTTAATTTCAGTTTTCTATGCATGCAGAAGCATTTTTAAAGTTGACAAGATGGTAATTTATAAGGGAAAAAAATTGAATGAAGAAAAATTTTGTGAAGTGAATTTTGAACATAATGGAGGAATCTTCACATCGAAGGTCTCATTCTGTGAAAGTGTCTTTGCCCCTTATGATTGAAGCACTGGACAACATATGCCTCTGAATTTCATACCCTCTAGAGCAATCAACCTATCTACTGCCTAACAGTTTGCCAGAGCTACTATACTTCATGTAGATGTAACATATCTTCTTATGTGCTAGTACCTGGAGAGGGTCAGAATATTGTTTTTTAGCTTTGATAAGTAGCTCGTACTTATAATCCTACTAAAGACTTCATTGTTGCTGTTACTATCTATGTGAATAACCTTTGTGTAAACTGGCCTTTTTCTAACATGGAATATGTCAGAGTTTCAGGAGGTCATATTAGTATTTTTGAAAGACATTGTGAATATTATTTTCCTACTACCCCATGACTTCATCCTATGTGTTCCTACAATACCCCTTGGAAAACTAAATGAAAGCTTGAAGATTTACCATGAACTAGGCAGATGAAGCCTCATAACTCATAAATGGGCTTTGTACAGTGAATTTTATAATTAGTGAAATGGAATATTTATCTAAATCTAGAAGTGTTAGTACTATAATCAGTGGGTAATTATAAGTGAATTATGGAAGCATAGCAATGGTAAGTTGGATTACTCACAAATATCATAAGAAGAGACTATAGAACGGGCAGCTGCTGGTACAACAGCAAGACAGTCTTATGAGGTAAGATTTAAATTTTAAGATACTTAGAAATTAAAAATATATTTTGTTCTATTTTTCCCCTGACAACAATTGTCACAGAAAGCACAGCAGCAAGGCTTTTTTCATAAGAATAATATTAATTGCATAAAAGAGCCCGGTTGCTTACTAGTCCCTCCAATCATTCTGTCTAGTTTACACAGTCTATTACTCTGGAGGGTAAAACCCAGAAATCTGCTCTCAATATTTATGCAGTCTCATGTGTAATAAAATTCCCAGCAGCTTCAGGAGGACTTTTACCTAAACCAATTTCTGAATAAGCACTTCAGAATCCATACCCTAGTGGAAAAATGTAATCTGAATTTAAAAAGAATTGCTCTGAGTATACAGAAAGCTGTAACATTCAGCAGTTGAAGAAGAGAATTCACATCATCCTGAGGCTTTTAATTATTAATTTCCATGAATTTCTTATCCTCTACTTTCCTTCAAAATTTTTCACCATGAAAGAAATTATCCCTGTTGGTGTGGGGTTTTTGTCAGTCAGACTTGCAGTGCTTTTCCTCCAGCTAAAGAAGCAGTGTGGTCTGGTTACTCTTTGCTAATCAGTCCCCTTTTTATGTTGTACAACCCAGGTCAGCTATAATTTAGTACAACATGAGAAACAGCTGTCCATACTACAATTGTCCCTATTACAAGAAAGGTATAGGTGTGCTGGAATGTGTCCAGAGAAGGGCCATGAAGACAATCAGAAGGCTGGAGCTCTTCTCATATGGAGACAGATTGAGAGAGTTGGAGTTTTTCAGTCTGGAGAGGAGAAGGCTCTTAGACTTTATTGTGGCCATCCTGCATCTGAAGGGGGCCTACAAGAAAGCTGGTGAAGGACTTTTTAGGAGGTCAGGTGGCGATAGGACTAGGGGGAATGGAGCAAAACTAGAAATGGGGTAGAGTCAGATTGAATGTTAGGTTCACCATGAGGCTGGTGAGACACTGGAACAGGTTGCCTAGGGAGGTGGTAGAAGCCTCATCCCTAGATGTTTTTGAGGCCGGGCTGGATGTGGCTCTGAGCAACCTGGTCTAGTGTGAGGTGTCCCTTCCCATGGCATGGGGATTGGAACTGGATGATCCTTGAGGTCCCTTCCAACCCTGGCAATTCTATGATTCTATAAACAAGGCTTCTTTCTTGAGAATTAACACAGAGCCAGGGCTCTTATGCTCACTTCAAGTGCAGATTGCGCTTTGACTATATCCAGACTACGTGAGCTGCTTGAATAGTTTAAATGATGATAAATATCATTGGGCTATATCATTGTGTTATATGTTTGTTATCACCTACAATAGTAGTGATTTGAATTTGGCTAGAAGAATTTTCATTTGTATGAATTACTCCCCTCCCTTCTCCCCCCAGCCCCCAGTAATCTCAAATCAAACCAGATTCATGTGGAATTTCCTGGCTTTTTTGTTTGACTGTGACAGGATTTGCCTATGGGCAGTACAGGTCTGGTCCAACTATGTGACAAGACTTTCACAGTTATATAGAGCCCTATCTGGATCACCAAGTTGTAGATTTGATCACATGTTGATGTCCAATGATATCTACCCTCTCCCTGCTGCCATACATCTCTCTTAGGGCCATTGCCTCCTGAAGGTCCTACCTTTCTTCAGACTTGGGGAAGAGTAATATTATTAAGACAGATCAAGTCTGCAGGCATCACCATTTGATGCTATATGTAGTATGCTGGTTTTACTGCCCAAAAGTTTCTAGATATTTCAGTGTTGGGATGCATGAGTAATTCAGAGTATATTAAGTGATTTTAAAAAAACCCACACTCATTTGGGAAAATTTTATTTAATCAAATATTGTGCAAGAAAAACTACTGATGAATGGTGATGGTGTCATTCATTGTATGTAATTCTTCAGATCTCAGTGTTAGTGAATCTTATATTAATATGGTATGGAATAAAATAAAGTGCTGTACTGAATATTGTCAGTATTTGACATTTAGAGCCAAAATGTGAATATTTTGATTAATCATGGAGGTCACTTGATATATTTCTGTTTCCCATTTTTGAGTGTAACTAGTCATGTTCTTTTCTCATCAAAACTCATTCTTACAAATGTAAAATCCCAAGTCACCCAGGGTCTAAGTTTTGCCAAAACTTGCATTACAAAGTTAGTGGATGAGTAAGTGAGAAAATGTATGCAATTATAGGGTGAACAAACCCACATATATTTGTTTAACAATTTGGGTCTAAATGTATTGCTGAAAATTATAAACTTTGAAATGAATGTGCTGTATTATTCAGGGAACCATATGGTGCTAACTCTTTGACTGCTTGGATCAGTCTATCGCTCAGATTGGCTAACAAGTAAGGAAGTGAAGTGTGATTGTTTGAAGGCAATGAGAGGTCTGCCACTGAGTCAGATTAGAAAAATGGGACATTTGCTCTTTGCCTGATACTTTCCACAAAACTTCTGTATTGTGGAAGGTGCCACGCTGAGCCTTGACATCTTTGAAAATACTTGGAGAAGTAAAAAATTATAAAAATGTGAGAGAATGAAAAGGAAAAAAAAAAAACCAAACCCACCCCCCCCCCCCCCCAAAAAAAAACTAAAGTAGTCTCTAAGGTCATGAAGGAAAATGCCTTTATTTATAGGCAATGATTATGGTTTTTCTTTTGGTGTTCTCAGCAGTTCATTCAATCCCCTTGATCTTAAGTGGTATCACTAGTGCAATACATTATCATCCCATAGACACAAGAAAGCTGTAAAATATAACTGCCTTTTCAATACTTTTTGTAATAAACTTAAATGAAGTGCTCACCGTTCCTAAGCATAGATAAAATTGGGGAAAATGCATTTCAAAATAAAGTAATTTTTCAACCTTCATTGTTAAATTGAATTGCCTCTTTCATCCAGGTAGCCCAAACAAACCCAGATTAGTCTATGTAGATTTCTCTTTTGGCAGCATGTGGAATCCTCCACAATGTCAGAAGTTTAATGAGCAGTCACTTTCTTGTGACATGAGATCATTCCTTCCTAAGACCCATCTTGTCCTGTAACTAACATTGGCCACAACAACCCCATGCAGTGCTACAGGCTGGGGTCAGAGTGGCTGAAGAGCGGCCAGGCAGAGAGGGACCTGGGGGTACTGGTTGATGGTAGGCTGAACATGAGCCTGCAGTGTGCCCAGGCAGCCAGGAGGGCCAATGGCATCCTGGCCTGCATCAGGAACAGTGTGGCCAGCAGGAGCAGGGAGGTCATTCTGCCCCTGTACACTGCACTGGTTAGGCTGCCCCTCGAGTACTGTGTCCAGTTCTGGGCCCCTCAGTTTAGGAAGGATGTTGACTTGCTGGAGCATGTCTAGAGAAGGGCAACAAAGTTGGTGAGGGGCTTGGAACATAAGCCCTATGAGGAGAGACTGAAGGGAGCTGGGGTTGCTTATCCCGGAGAAGAGGAGACTCAGGGGTGACCTTATTGCTCTCTACAACGACCTTAAGGGAGGTTGTAGACAGGCAGATGTTCTTCTCCCAGGCAAACAGCACCAGAACAAGAGGACACAGTCTCAGGCTGCACCAGAGGAGGTTTAGGCTGGAGGTTAGGAGGAAGTTCTACACAGAGAGAGTGCCCATTGGAATGGGCTGCCCGAGGAGGTGGTGGAGTCGCCATCACTGGAGGTGTTCAGGAGGAGACTTGATAGGGTGCTTGGTTGCATGGTTTAGTTGATTAGGTGGTGTTGGATGATAGGTTGGACATGATGATCTTGAAGGTCTCTTCCAACCTGGTGTATTCTATTCTATTCTAAAGCCAATTTAGAAGTCTTTTAAAGGGTAAAAGTGAATGGCTTGGCAGGACTGGACCAGGTGATTTTTCACTAGCTACTTCTCTGTAGAATGCAGCGTCATGTAATGGCCAAAAACTGCCTGAAGCCTCTCATGTAGGCAATGTAGATGTCATGGAATCAAAGAAGATTTGTTGTTTTCCATCGGCGGTCTGGAGATGTTTTCGTATTCCCACCACCAAGCTGCCAAATCACAGTACGGGTTATGTGGTGTCTCTTTTATGTTTTGCATTTGCAAACTTTCATCTTAAGTATTGGGATGATTTTCTTACCTTCAAAAGTAGAGGCATTTTGCTAACACATTAAACTGCAAGAGAGCTTGGCCATGAAAATGACAAGGTTCAGAATCACAGGTGATCCTCTATCTAATGGCACATTTCTTACCCATGCATGGTTTGATGATGGTAAGACTTGTTTAATCATCTTATACACTGCAAATTCAGAGCAGTGCAAACTGACTTATATAGAATGTAGTTGTAATGGATTTTTTGTTCCTCCTTATTGTCTATGGATCAGAGCCAGATTGAATTAGAAAGTCTCTGATTTCTGTGCACTAGGAATGGAGGAAGGTCAAATATATCCAACAATGTTTTCTCTGTGGAAAGAAGGTGCCACAGAGTGAATTACAGATTGACAGCCAGCTGAACACGAGCCAGCAGTGTGCCCAGGTGGCAGAAGGCCAATGGCATTCTGGCATGCATCAAGAATAGTGTGGCCAGCAGGAGCAGGGAACTCATTGCACCCCTGTACTCAACACTAGTTAGGCCACACCTTGAGTACTGTGTCCAGTCCTGGGCCCCTCAGTTTAAGGAGGACATTGAGACCCTTGAACGTGTCCAGAGAAGGGCAATGAGGCTGGGGAGAGGCCTTGAGCACAAGCCCTATGAGGAGAGGCTGAGGGAGCTGGGATTGTTTAGTCTGGAGAAGAGGAGGCTCGGGGTAGACCTTATTGCTGTCTACAACTACCTGAAGGGTGGTTGTAGCCAGGAGGGGGTTGGTCTCTTCTCCTAGACAACCAGCACCAGAACAAGAGGACACAGTCTCAAACTGAGCCAGGGGAAGTTTAGGCTTGAGGTGAGGAGAAAGTTCTTCACAGAGAGAGTTGTTAGCCATTGGGATGGGCTGCCCAGGGAGGTGATGGAGTCACCATCCCTGGAGGTGTTCAAGAGGGGAGTGGCTGCCATGGTTTTGTCATGGGGTCTGTGGTGACAGGTTGGACTTGATGATCTTTGAGGTCTATTCCAACCTTGGTGATTCTGTGCTTCTGTGAAATAAGTAACACCAAAACCCTTTTCATCCTGCCTCATAGCTCCAGTGTTAATAGTTATTATCCCTGGACTAGTATTTTACAGTTAAACTCAAAATGACCTGACATCTTGCTGGCAGTATGAAATACTATCAGTTGATAAAGAAGATTGCTGCTTGTCTATGAGATTTCTTGCTCTAACTCTGTTCATGATTCTGTTGAATGAGGGCGTTTGTCAGAGGCAAATACTGTTTACTGTGACACAGATTGTGGCTGTTACAGTGCAGTAGGATACCAGTTTCTGGACTTTGTTGATTAGTTTGATTACTCTGAAATCTCAGTTGATTGAATTAATTCCAAACTCAGTGTACTTATTGGAACGACTTCTGCTGATTTCAATAATATCACCAGAAGTATTAAAAAAACCAAAGTCTGAACAAAAAAAGAAAAAACCCAACCAAAATGAAGAAAATCACCCCCAAACAACAAAATTTACAAACAATCCACAACAAAACACCCCTCCTTCCCAAAACACAAACAAAAGCCACAAACCCACCACCACCAAAACCCCAAAACCTGCAAAAAGAAGGAACCACATTGTTTGAAAACACTTTGATAGATTTAAACAACAACAAAAAAATTATGGTAAGGTATTTTGGCCTTGTTCTATTTTCTTGGTCCAATATTTATTTCATAATTTTTCTGCTGAAAGGCTCAGAATTTCCTTATTATTTAATTCCTGGTTAAATATTACTTGATACAAATCACATTTTTATTTTAATTATATATTCAATCAGATAAATATAAATTATTGTCACTTGTTTTCATTAGGCTACAGTATTTCCAGTGTGATATGTCAGTTCAAATGAGATTGGTGTATTTCTGTTCAGTTTCAGTGCTATTACAGAAACCCATTTGGGGGCTGCTCCCCTGTATCCTACAGCCTTCTCATACTACACTTTTCTAACCTTGGCAAAGACAGAGGATTTTAAAACAGGGTTGAAATGAATTCTCAGAAACATTAAACATGACTTCACATTTTTCCCTGCTAGTCTGCATTAGGTAAATAAAAGAGGTTCTGTATCTTGTATTAAGCCAAACTTATCTTTATGATTCCTGTACTTTCATCTGAGCCCTAGCAAAGGAAAATGGCACATGCTGAGCAACTTTTTTTATGCTTTTGGTAATCTCACTGTGACAGATTTACTTTAATCTGTCAATGATTCATGTTTGACACAGACATGAATTAATGTTAAGAGAATAAAAAAATAGGCAAAGCTTTTCTCTTTAAACAGAGGACAAAAATCAGGCAGGGAGTTGAATACCTCTAGCCAAGACAATTAATATATCAAAGAGTGTTGCTTAGGCTAGAACCAAAGATCATGAGCTTTTGCCATGAGGGAATTTACTTTGGGAAAGAAACAAAAAAAGGAACCAGGAAAACTAAACTAAAAATGACACTTCCTGCTCTCCATCAAAAATGGGAATTGAAGTAAAAGATGACTAGATTTACACAAAATGGACATAATATGAATGAGATATGATGGATGAATGCATAGGCATTTTGTGTAGCAATAATTAAAGACATCTAAGAAGCCAGTCAAACTCCAAAGAGAAGTGACTTTTCATAAGGAGAATCTGGAAACAGCAGCTTGATGCCTGGCGAAGAGTCAAATGGTCAAAATGAGCAAATGGCGAGAGAGGATACTTTTGTTTTGGCTTCCATTCAGTGTATTTCTGCATAATTGATCCAGTGTCTGTTGAAGTAGAAAAACTCTCATTGACTTGAATGCTGCTGAAGCAGTAATCACAGACTCACAGAATGTTAGGGGTTGGAAGGGACCTCAAAAGACTTTTTCAGTCTAACCTCCTCACCAGAGCAGTACTACCTCAGGCAGGTCACACAGGAATGCATCCAGGTGGGTTTTGAATGTCTCCAGAGAAGTAGACTCTGTTCCAGGGCTCTGTCACCCTCACAGTGAAAAAGTTTTCTGTATGTTAACACGGAATCTCTTGTGCCCCATCTTGCACCTGTGGCCCCTTGTCATATCATTGGACATTACTGAGGCCAAATTTGTGATATCCCCCTTCTAAGAGATAATGTTTGAAGCTTTGTTGGTGTCAGTCACTGTAATGGTCTGTGTTGAACACTGTTTCACTGAAATTTGAGCAAAAGGCAATGCTTTTACTAGGAAAAAAATGCAACAATTTTCAGAAGCAAATTATTGTATTAACTCTTTTATTTGCCTGTATTTATGTTAAGGTTAAAAGAACCAAACAGATTGGATTTAGAAAACCTCAGTGTCGGCATGAGTTAAAGTACACCAGCATTACATTTCTGCACCAGTCACAACTAATAAATTCAAACCCACATCAGGTAAGGTTATTGTACCCTTGACTTGAAATGGAAAGGTTAATGCAGAAACAATCACTTAACTCTGTTAAACTTCTTCCTTGTCAAATCACATATCGTTAATGAGTTTTTGACTGCAAGTTTGACTGCATGAATTGTCACATTTCTTCTGCATTCATGCAATATGAGCAGATATTGGGGTAAAAATACCCATGTTATGGTAACTTCTGTGCTTTAGCTTAAATGCATATAATACGCCTTTTTGATTAAAAAATAACTAATAGTCTGTAAAAACAGAGACACAAGCAAACAGAAGACAAAATACCTGAACAAGTGCATACAAAATAGCCAGTGTTAGAGACCACTCTTTTGCAAAGCCTTAAACAGTATATGCAGAGAGATTAGCAATCTTTGACAAGGAAGTTTTGGATTTTGTCCTTTATGCCCCTCCTTGCTATTTGCTTTGAAGTTTGCTCAAATTTATAGTATGGTATATACTTGAGTCTAAATCAAAATGAGATTATTTTTTTTTACATTGAAAAGTGTGGCCAAGCTGATATATTTTATTTTTTTTTCTGTCTCTTTCTGTCTGCCTGTCTTTTAAAAAGAAAACAACCCAGAAACCTCTACAGTGAGAAATTTCAAATGACACTTTCATGAAGGGGCTTTGGAAATAAACCTCTGTTCTCATAATGTATATATTTTAAATATTATTTCTTCTATTGTTATATTCACTGAATTATTATTATTTTTATTTTTTTTTTGCTCTAAAAATTACCAACAGATATTTTTCTTCAGGAAATGGATGTACATCCACAAGTTAAAAATCCAGCAGTTGTTAATTGGAAAGTACCAGTAAATGGCACAAAATCTTTGTGTTACAAAAATCTTTAGCTGGATTACAAAACATGTGAAGGAAAGTGCAGAATGATCAAGGGGTTAGAAAGAAAACTGGAAAACCAAGGTATAAAGACATACTATATTAAGCCCTGAGGCATTGCACCTTATTTATACAAGAGAGAACGTCTACAGAATAAGTAACCAGCACAACAGAGGTATGACTAATAGATAGGTATGATTCAGTAGATTTTTATTCTTCTCGCATATCCCTCTTCCCAAAAGAAAAGGAAAGAAACCCCCTCCTGAGCTCTCTCACCCATTCATCCTTTTCAAATCTGATGCTCATAGTTATGATTATTAAATTTTAGTTTGGGGCAATGCAGGGTGCTAATCTTACATGACCTCTTCTCAAGTAAATCATGCCCTTATGACTCATTTTCTTGTCCTGCCATTCTTTTTCTTTCTTTTTTTGCTTTTTTTCTTGGAGAAAACTGGTCCAAGTTAGTAGTATTATATTATTGTTATTGCTGTTGTTGCTATTGTTGTTATTATTATTATTTAATGTGGAGCCTCTATCTTGTTACTTTTTATACCTGAAGTATTAGATCAGAAGTTTCCATGTCATGGGATTTGGGTTATTTATATCTCACAGCCTTCCTGCTTCAATTTAGTTGCATAGAAGGACATTTTCTAAATATCATGTTTCTAACTGCCTTTGAATGTCAATAAATCAGTATCTAATTGTGGTGCTGTTAAAATCAATTGACTGATCTGTCTTTACGATTTCATAGGAAGGCAACTACAAAGAATGGAACCATGGCACCTTTTCTGCCATGATAAAACACCCCCAAAACAACAGGTTTATAGAAGCTCTGGGTGGCAGAGAAAACAACATTCCAGCAGGTGACTTTGCTTCTACAAACATCTTACATATTTTTCACTTAATATTCAATGTAAATTCAGATCTCCTTGCTTTTTTTCAAGCTTAATACTTGTGGATGCTTGGAGGTATGTGTATGGATTTGAGCTTTTCAACCTAAAAAACACCCCAGAGTGAAAAACATACATTTATTGTGCTAAAAGACATATTGTCATAAACAGTTTATAGCCTTAAATGTTCTTTGCTGTGTGGCAAGGCTTTGAGGACTCCAGTGATTTGTAGGCCTTATCCTGGATATTGTACAAGAGCACATTTACCTTGGTGGAACAGGATTATGTTACAAGACCCTTGCAAACATAATCTTGCAAGCGTGTGTCAAACTTTCCTTTTGGGACTCCCTGCATTTTCCTTGGCTGCTATCTGTAACCATATGTGAGAGTATTGATTTTGCAAAGAGAAAAATGTTTAGGTACAAATCATATTCTATTAATTATTTTATCATTTCAGTGTAATGCAAAAGCACTCTAATATGCTTTCAGCTATGATTGGAGTTAAAAGATGAGTGCAATGGGTTGGTATAAATTGTTGTGGCTTTTTATCCAACCTCTTCCTGCTTAAATATTTTGGTTAACTATTCTGGTTTTACCTTTCTGATTAATGACAATGTGGTTTTCTAATGTTTTGTATCTACCGTTGGGCAATGACAGAAACAAATGTCATATCTGATGAAGCTGAAAGTGAAAGGTGAGAGCAAATTTGCCAAGAGTTTATTCTAGTTGACAGATCTGCTTCTTCTGGCGATGATAATGCTTCAAGACTTTATATAAATGAAGATACAGCAAAAACCAAGCCATGGGCAGGGTGGGGAACCATCATCTCTGCTGTTTTAGTATCCCTAGACGGCAGCTTTCACCTATGAGTACCTTCCTCCTTATCCCAGAAACTGGTACAACAATCATGTTCCACATCTGCTTGTATAAAATGCATCACACCAGGCATGCTCAGGCCAAATTGGCAAAGTTGATTTAAAGTTCGATCCCAGATCCTGTTGTTTTAAGACACAAAAAGCTTTTTCATTGACTTTGGGCTTAATCTCAGTGTGTCACTGGCACTTAGTTCTCTGGCTACTTTTATGCCTTGGGAGGTCCACGTTTCTGGAGTGCTTTGAAATCAAAATACCAGCTTGATCCTCCAGCTCTTATATAAGAAAGCACATATTAAGCTTCAATAAATAAGACTGTAGCTAAGAATCTTGCAGAGTTTATCTGCAGCTTAATTTGTTTAGAGGCCTTATGCTGCTTCTGCAAGTAAAGATGGGTATTAGCTCCTCTGGGTGCTTCAGAGCCCACCTTTTGTTGGTAAAGTGCTCTGTCTAACAGATTAGTAAAGAGCAACTTACAAGTTGCTTGATGGAAAGTCATGAGACTGGGACAAATGTGAATGCTTGCTAGAGTCTCTGTCTATTACTGAGATGCCTTTTGGAAACAATAGGTGTTTCCTTTCCTGCATGTAGCATTCTGTTCCAGAATATCCATTTTAACACCTGCAGCTGCTGATTCTGCTTTTCTGATGTCCCGTGGTTAAGACAGCAAACAGCAGAGGCTAATATTTGGGCAGGAATTACTCTGTCTGCACTTTTTTCCTCCATGACAGATGCATGAAGGTGAAAAGATTTCAAAGGAGTTTTTATGAGCAAAAGCTGCTCTATAGTGGAATATTATTAGCATTGCTTCATTTATTTGTGTCCTTGCAGAGGCTTTGTTTTCCACTCATGTGGGAGGGTTTTTCCTAGTGGAGAAAGTTTTGGGGTTTTTTTTGTTGTTGTTGTTTTTTGTTTTTTGTTTTTTTTTTAACTGTCTTTGTCTCTCTGAACCAGCAGACAAATTCTGCAACATAATCCTGTTCCACTCCCCTTATTCTCAGTCATTCTTTCTCACTGCTCTCAGTCCCTTTCTTCACTTCCCCGTCTCCCTTTCATGACAGCTTTCACTCCTGGAAGCTGTGTACAAACTCTTTCCCAACACCTGCATCAGCCCTTCCTTTGCTTTAAGTGTATAACTTTCAGTGCAGCAGTATATAGTCTCTAAGCAAAGGCATAATCTTTTCAATTAACAGTGAATTTTGCTATAAATTGTAGGAGAGTAATTCCCTCTTTGATGTACTTTGTCAGCATCGGTTAGATCTGCATACTGAAGAGCGATGTTGCTCCAAATCTGAGCACCAAGGATACTAAATGGATTGAAAGAATGCCTTTTAGACCTTCAGCTTCCTAGGAAATGATCATTTAGTTCCATCAGGGTATTGGGAAAAGGAAATTAAATGACTTAACATCTGTACTCTCTTCACTGAACTGTAGTTGCTGAGTTTAGTGTGGCATTTATGCCTCACAATAGATTGGCTGTGTAGCACATTGAGCTTCTGATTATAATGGGATAGGACAACAACCAATAAGACATGAAGCCACATCTCTAACAATGGGATAGGACTGAGGTATAATAATAATAATAAATCAATTAAGCTCTCTATCCTTGAGGAAAATGAACCTCGTGGTGACCTTGCCAATCCGTTTAGCCATTCTAGAGCAATGCAAGAGAAATAACATGTGCTGTATCTTTCTGGACAAGATTTCTAATCACAACTGAATGACAAAACTCCATGGCAGGGAAACTTCTCTCCATATGTGTTTCTGCCTTGAAATATTGTGCTCAAAACACTCCCTTGGTTAGTACACTTTCCTGATGTTAATAGTCTTACTCTCCTCTGACTTAAAGCTTAAGTTTCTCCTACATTCTTGGATGCCAACCAAATTCTCCTTAATCTTGGTCTACCTTCATCAGGTCGTCATGTTTCCAAGAAACAGACTATGCCAATCTGAAGTTCTCTATCAAACTACGCCTTCCTCTGTTCTTCTAAAAATTGCTTCACCCTCACTTGAAAGGAGGATTTGTGACTTATTACACATATTATACTATTACATTGTCTTTTTCATGCAGACTACCTTTGAACATTTTGCTACTTTATATTATTAATTTTTTTTTTCATTCTATCTTTCTTTAAATGTAAATAAATCCCCCACAACAATATCAGATGATGGATTCTCTTCATTTATATAACCTTGCCTTTACCAGGTGCATTTATCCCAGAAAGGCCTGGCAAGCCTCAGGGTTCTCATTTTTCATGTAATCTCCTTCCATTGGCATCTAAAGTGGCATTAAGCACACAGACATTTTGACCTTGAAGTCTTCTTGATAGAACAGAAATGCAAGACCCCTTAAATAATAAAAGAAGCACTCCATAGCTTTATGCTTATAAAATAAGATCCCATTTCTTTTCAAATGCTCAGGTGATTTTTCAGTGTCTACATTTGCTGTCTCTTTGGAGAGTTTCAAGTTTGTTTCTTTTCTCTCTTGAAAACACAACTACAGTCTAGAAGGCATCTTTTTTCTAAAACCCTACACCTTATTTTAGTTTTTTTTTTGAGAAAAAAGGCTCCTTATATTGGGAAAAGTTGAGTGACAATTATTTTGTGTAATGTGGTGGGTTGAAGTTTCCCATTCATGTTAACTAATCACTACTAACTCAGTTGGAAGAAAATGGAAGCTGTATTTACAAGCAAAAACTGCAGTCTACAATGGAATGCAATGAATATGTACAAAATATACAGGATTTACAATATTATACAGATATTTACAATCCCCCTGATACCCCTCTGATAGAAGACTCTCACCCAGAGAGCAGGGAAGCTGTTCCACTGCTCCCCCCTCCCCCCCCCCCCCCCCCAATCTTCTCTCCTTTCCCTTTGTACCAAAGAGGGGAAAAAAAGGAAGGAATGTTAGAAAGAGAAGCAGTGTTAATGTTCTTATCTTTTCTCAAGGCCAGCCAGAAGCGGTTGTCTCCCTGAGACAAGCAGAAAAGCTGAGACCACAGGAGAAAAGAAGATGAATGGGAATGGAAGTGAAATGTGAAAGGTGTTATGGTACAACTGCCCAATGAATTTGTTTAGAATAATCTTTTGTTTTCCTTTTTACACCCAGTAGTGAATTATTTATATTTTTCTACTTTTCTGCTCAAAATCTGCAGCTAAATTTTAAAAGCATAGCTTAAAACTACCACACTTTTCCATCTTTACCCTTCCCTTTCCCCAGTATTAGAAACTTTTTTTTTTTCTGTTACTTTTTCTTGACAAAAATGCTTTGTGTTTTATGCTATAATGCACTATTTGGAGTAAAGATCCTGTGGCATTTTAGATATTCATTATTAGTCCTTAACTGCTCAGTGCACAGACTTTATAAATACTGTATTATCTTTCACTTTAACAAAAAGGATCAAAATGTCCTATTCTTATTAAGAATACAGTGCTAAAAACTCATGTAATTTGCTTGTGGTACAGTCTGCCTTTAAGAGAAACAGAAAGCTGATTTTATAGTCTGAATGTGTACCTTGATAATATAATAGCATATGTCTCATTGACAGAACACAGTAAAATATATTTCATTGATACAATATCCTAGTTTCATTTTCAATAAGTAAAGAGTTCACAGCATTCCAGACAATTCATTCTGTGATCAAAGTGTTGGCAGAGACTTTTTAAAAACCTTGCCTGCTGGACATATTCTCCTACATCTCTCTGTGCCTCATAAGGCATTTAGGACTAATTAATGCTGTTGCCTTTAGAAGCCACAGCTTCAAAAACTGAAAGGAGAACCATTCAGATCCTTCTATAGCTGTAACTAGGGGAGTCCCCCAGGGATCAGTACTGGGACTGGTGCTGTTCAACATTTTCATCAATGACATTGATGAGGGAACAAAGTGACTGCTCAGCAAGTTTGTTGATGACACCAAACTGTGAGGCTTGGTTGATACAGCTGAAGGCTGTGCGGCCATCCAACAAGACTTGGACAGACTGGAGAGCTGGGCAGAGAGGAACCAAATGAGGTTCAACAAGGACAAGTGCAGAGTCCTGCATCTGGGGAGGAATAATAACTGCACCGGTACAGTGATCTGCTGGAGAGCAGCCCTGTGGAGAGGGACTTAGGAGTCCTGGTGGATAACAAGTTATCCATGGGACAGCAGTGTGCCCTTGAGGCTAAGAAGGCCAATGGAATCCTGGGGTGTATTAAGAAGAGTGGGTCCAGCAGATTGAGGGAGGTTCTCCTCCCCCTCCACTCTGCCCTGGTGAGACCTCATCTTGAGTACTGTGTTCAGTTTTGGGCTCCCCAGTTTAAGAGAGACAGGGATCTGCTGGAGAGGGTCCAGTGGAGGGCAACGAGGATGATTAGGGGACTGGAGCATATGCCTTACAAGGAGAGTCTGTGGGACTTGGGGCTTTTTAGTCTGGAGAAGAGAAGATTTAGAGGGGATTTAATAAATGTTTATAAATATCTGAGGGCTGGGGGTCAGGAGGGAGGGGACAGCCTCTGCTCACTTGCTCCCTGTGATAAGACAATGAGCAATGGATGTAAGCTGCAGCACAAGAGGTTCCACCTCAAGACAAGGGGGAACTTCTTTACTGTAAGGATGACAGACCGCAGGAACAGGCTCCCCAGAGAGGTTGTGGAGTCTCCTTCTCTGGAGACTTCCAAGGCCTGTCTGGATGTGTTCCTCTGTGACCTGAGCTAGATTGTATGGTCCTGTTCTGGTGGGGGGAGTTGAGCTTGATGATCTCTTTGGGTCCCTTCCAACCTCTGACATCCTGTTATCCTGTGATTGCAGTCATATGGCAATGCCTTCTCTAGGGCCAAGGAGCAGCAGCATGTCTGTAGCTCTTCAGGATGGCTCCATGTCTTCAAGGAGAATGACTCCAGAACAACATGACAGAAACCTTTCTGTGAGTTGTGGATCCTCAGCTCTTAAAACATCAAGCATAGTGTCTCTCTACCCCTTCTGGGGTGGGATGCAAGTTAGAAAGAAGAGGTTGCTTTTAAAATGGAGTGAAGTATGTTTTAGTCATGTGTACCAGACTGCATACACTTAAGAAGAGATGGGGTGAGGGATGGGGTGGGAAGGATGGGGTGGAGGGGTTTTCAGCAACACCACATTTCAGGTATTAGTTACAGCTTGTGAACTATTGTTTTGACATAGTAAACTTTTCTTGAGTAAACCTTCTCCTGAAGCAAGCACTGTGCCAGGTCATCACTGTATGAGTACACCAATCCTCAAAAAGTGATGAGGCACAGCTCAGTGGGCTGTGTAAGCTTCTTTGTCCCTTAAATGCTACCCTATGGTTATTTTTTCCCTCCCTCTGTCCTTCTCTTTTTCACACTCAATTTTTTCTTCTTCACATTCCTAGCTCTGTTTTCATCATATTTCTCAATGGAGTTTTCTCTAGCTCCCACACTGATCCTTCATTTGTAGTCTCTCCTAAGCAGAATAACAATCAAGTAGCATTCAATTCTGTAACAGCCTTTTCAAAACAGAGTGTTCCAGCTGGTTTGAAATTAAGAAACTTGAATATACTATTTACAAATCCGTAGACAAATGTATTACAGATAAATCAACTCTAAAACATTTGAGGTTTTAAAATGGCAGCATATATATATATTTACAAGGCTAGCCCTTAGCCTTGAAAAAACCTTCACTGGGATTAAAACTGGCCAGTTGACTAATCCCACTAGCAGAGACCCTGCAAGTCCTAGACAATTTTTAATATTGCAGAATGTGGATGTTGTTGTTGTGACACACAGGACAAAATTACTGAGATTGGATAGTTACCCTATGTTGTAAATTTTAGTCCAGTTATACTCTTTGTCCATATTAAGATCAAATAGATAATATTTCAATAGGAGATTTGGATACACATAGAACCCAGTTCCTCAATACCACCATAGACAGTATCACTGTCTCCAAACTATATATCCATCCATCCTTCTTCATCAAATCACTTAACATGTGGTTAAGTCCTCCAGTTCCTTTTATATGCATATTTCTAAGCACATCCTTATGTACTCTGATATAGATAGAAGTGGTTTATGATCTGAATGAAGATATATGGGTATGATCCTGTACCAGTGAAGTCACTGGAAGTTTAATTATTGACTTTAGCAGTCACATAAGTATTAATGGCTGAAAGCTGAGATCTCATTTATAGCTACATATTCAGTTAGCCTTTTCCACTAAAAAGTTTTAGACCTATAAAGCTTTATCCACAATTCTAAAAGATGCTCTTGAAATATGGCCGTGTCAAAATCAACTCCTGAAGTTTTATACAAAGTTAGATACCTCATCTTGTGTGTCTAATAGTTGTGCCTATGTGTATGCATTATGAGTTATAGGTATAATAATGGTGGATTCTTTCAGTTCTGTACTGCTGTGTATGTGAGCTAAAGGCCTGGCTTTTATGGTGCATGTAACCAGACCAGGGCAAATACAGAGAAATGCTTTCTCCACAGTTATCTTCTCTAGCTGATTCTTTTGCATTAAAACTACTTTCACAATAATGTCTTCAGGAAGAAGTTTTCAAGGCACCATTTGGATCAGTGGATGAAACAAGGCATGCAATTTTGCTTTCTCACATAAGACTTAAATCTCTTTTGAAAGACATAGTTAATTTTTAATGATTTTTCTCCAGAACAAGCCCAACTTTTTTAAAAACCAAAGCTGATATTAGCCCAGGAATGAATGACATCAATTGAAATGTACTTTTTTCCCCTTCAAGGTGATTGATGTAATTTTGTATTAAAATGGTCTTTGCTAGAAATGTTTTGAGTATAGTGATTTCCTGTCCTTTTTGCTCAGCAATCAGAACAGTAAAACTATTATCAGCTTGTTTCAGCTGCTTGAAGGGAAAGTGAGCTGCGCAGTATGTGTACCAGTAGGGTAGTGTCTGAATACAGGTGAGTGGTAGCATCCATGAGCTATGGAAATTTAGAATCCTTACCTGAGAGGGCAGTAAGGGAGAGGACCTGGGCCTTGCAGGACTGAAAGTACAGTGAAATTGCTATCTTAAATTTAATTACATTATATTAAATTTCGTAGCAAGAAGTTTTGTTCTCAAGTGGCTAGCATTTGTATGGGCTGATTAATGTTTTTATATAGGCAGACTAATATGGATTATTTTGGAAGTCTGGAACCTAGAAAAAAGTGATTTATCCTTGTAAATGATGCTTGTCAACTAGTTATAAAAACATGCTTGCGTATCTGTGAACCTGATAGGTGTTATACAATACTACCTTTTCCTAATAGAAGGAATAAGGGTGACAGTGATTTATTAGAGTCTCTAGATAAATATCATACTAAAGATATTTCCATTTATAAGGCAGAAATATGAATAAATTTCACTGAATGGAAATTTATTCTAGAAAACATAAGTCAAAAGTCCCATTCAGATAAACAGTTACAAGCAGGGAGGAAAGGTCCATTCTCACTTTTGAAAGAAATCAGAGGGCACAGTCTCAGGCTGCACCAGGGGAAGCTTAGGCTCGAGGTGAGGAGAAAGTTCTTCACTGAGAGAGTCATTAGCCATTGGAATGGGCTTCCCAGGGAGGTGGTGGGATCATCATCCCTGGAGGTGTTCAAGAGGGGATTGAACATGGCACTTGGTGCCATGGTTTAGTCATGGGGTCTTGGGTGACAGGTTGGACTTGATGATCATTGAGGTCTATTCCAACCTTGGTGATTCTGTGAAATTCTGGGTTGTCCTAAGACTAAGGTGAGATGTGCTTGGATTAGAGGCCTCATATTACCTTCCTGGTTTTAGAAAGTGTAGGCAGTACTGCAGGCCTGTTTTGATTTGAATACTGCTCAATATCATACTCATAGAGGTAGTATGCTATAACGGTTCTTTTTTTTTGTTGTTTCCCCCTTCTTAATTGTATTTCCTTAGTTTTCACAGTAGACAACTCTTTAACATGTAAAGCTGTGTTTATTATCTCCTGTTTGTAGGAAGAGAGATAGCAAAATTATTTCTGTGATATTCTTTCAACTGTGAAGTGCACTTCTTTATACCGCTACTAATATTTTAGTGGATAAATCAGAAATAAAGGATACAACAGAATTAGCAGGATCTGTTTAAAAATACCATTGTGATTACCAGCTATCCTATGAGCAGGATTAATTGCACGGAGCATCTGGATTTGCTAATTAATTTTTATCTTTTGATCTTTTAAGCCGCATATAATACTTTAAGTTCTATTCATGTATTACAAACTTGTCAAATGTGCCTGCTTTTGCACCTGAAGTTTTGCTCTTGCTCAGCCCCCTCTTGTTAAAGGCATAAAATAGTATTCAGCTTTGAAGCTCCAGATAGACTTTCTGTTAAATTTCTTCTCTTATTCTATGTCTTTTAAATTTGTAATCCAAAAGTTTAGCACTTCCACCCTTTTTGAAGGTGTTCATCTGATGTTTATCCGTTATGGCTGCAGTCTTCCATTTCTGAGGTCTATCAGATGATGCATTTATTACACAGTTATTGCTGTGTGAGATATCCTGAAGATAATTTGAATAATAACATTGAGAATATCCGTGGCTCTTACAATAGAGGATGCAGTTTGCCCCTTTAGAAAGCAGCAGTCTATCTTTTGCCTTACTGTCTGCACAGTGAGAAAATATCCAAGAGTGTAAGTAAACTAACAATCTAGGAGCTGTATTTATTTTAGTGGTCTTTGATTTAAGTATGTCTACTAGAAGGCCCAAATCACACCAGGTGCTACTCAGCATGAATAATTGCTGGCCAGGTTATGGTTTGGCTTGTTGTGTATATGTGATGGAAATGGATTAAAGGAGCATTATTGTCAAGTATATGCAACTCTTGACATCAAAAAATTCTGGTGCTGAACCTTGGTCTTGCTGGGTCATGGAGCAGAAAGAATATAATAACTAATACTGAGCTAAGAAAATAAATCAGCATAGTCCTGTGAAGATGGTTTTAGGAATAATAAACAAAAAAATCAGTCTGTTTACTTTTCTTCATTGCAGTAGATCTGTGTTGTACCCAGACCAGCAACCCAGCTACTGGGCATAGCTATGGATGTAGCCCTGAAAAAAAAAGGGCTCAAAACATTTTAGTTAGAGGAGCTGGAACATAAGTTTTGACATTTATTTCTTATAAGCTTATCTTATGCCATCTTGAGCAGTTGCTGCTGGTCCTGTATAGCTTTTGCCCATTCATATAATTTCTGGAATATTTAGCCTTTTACAGTTGGAAATAGTTGGCACTGCTGGGAAACGGGGTTAGGTACTACCTGTAAGTTCCTCTTGCCCTTCCTCAGGAAGAAATGATTTTATCAACTAATAAGCCTTGTTCTGTCTGTCTCCAGCCTGCTACCTTTTCATTAAATAGCACTTAGTGCACAAGTCACCCTTCTGTTTTCAGTGGGATTACTCATGTATCGCTTTATATAGGGAAGGTGTCAGAATTACCATCTAAATTGCCCAGAGCTTGGTTGTTATAACATTAAAGTTTATTGTCTTGGATTTACCCACAACTGTGTTGTTCCAAATTGTGGTGTAATTCAGGCTTAATAGAAAGGTGTGTGTGTGGGTTTCTTCAAAAAAAAAAAAAAAAAAAGTTAAATAAATGCTCTTGTTTGAATTCCAACAGTTGTGAAAAAAGCAAAACAAAATGGCAAGCAAATCAAAATCCCCAAACAACAAAAATGGAAAAGTTGTGGAAATTTCAGATCATTGCTATCTGTATTTTATGATGTGGGAACCTTTTTGCAAAGCAAATATACCCATAGTGCTTTTGTGCTTATGAATTCATATGCTAGACATTCTTGTAATCAATTTTGTTTTGGTAACAAGTCCAGTCTGTCCTCTGTACTTACATTGGCTTATCAATAAATCATTCAAATGATCTTAGTCATCTACTGCAATGTGAAGAAGTGATTCTTTGCCCCCACTGTCAAATCCGCTTCTAAAGTTATCTGCTCAGAAGTATGTGAATATTTAGAGACAGCATCTTCAAGCCTTCTTTAGCCTAGATTCTTAATGGAGAATATTATTCCAATTTAAAGGACTTGAATTATTTTTTTCTTTTAAGTTAGTATGAAACATCATCATTGTGTATAAAGTAATGAATACACAGAAAGGTAAAATTGAGTATGCTCATTTTAGCTGAAAATGTTGAGAACTGTTGATTCATTTTGCTACCTAGTAACATGTAATCATGTGCCAAGAAGAAAAAAAATTATAACCAAGTAATAAACATCAGTGAATTGTAAATAAAACAGATTTAATAAGGTGCTTTTAGCTGCTAGCTGCCTTCTTAAATTGAAATCTGAAGATTCATGCAGATGTCTTTAAGCAAAGTCGCATCAGGTATGTATTTTGTGAAGCTATTCTTTAATGATGTCATTAAAGAGGGAGGAGGCATTGGGCTATATTCTTTACAAACTGGAGATACTGATGTCTACTGTTGAAGATTTACACCATGCAATTTGCATTCAGGTTCTGGATCTGTCCATGTTCCTTCTGTATCATCTCATGTTCTCATAGTGAGGAGGGTTTTAACAAACAGTACGCTGAAGTCTGTTGAAATGGGTCAGACCTGATCAGTTATCTGTAAAATGGATGGAGGTCTACCCATGAATGACACCTAGGGAGTTTCAATATTTTCACAAGTAAGTGACTCTTTTTTTTTTTTTTTTTTTTTTTTTTTTTTTTTTAAGAGGAAACTTTTAACAAGAGTGTTCCTGGTATGTTATCCATTCTCTGCAGTATCTTAAAACTCCATGGACAGGGTCATCTTCAAAAGCCACGTTTCTGAGGAAGCATGAAACAGCTTTGTCAAGCTGCTGTTCACAAAGCAGCCTACATGGTGAAAGGTAGAGGAACAAAACAGATGGTTATAGCTTGAACATTTCTTAAATTTCAGTTATCAATTTGTTTAAACTGGGATTATGCTGCTTAACTGATGTAACATTAATGAGAGACACAAGAATAGTTTCAGTTGTTCATACCGGATTATTACAAAGACAATATTTTGTTATATATTTTGTGTGTGTGTATATATATATATATATCTGTCTCAGCAAAATAGCTACACATAATACAGTGGCTGAAATTGATGGCTCTCTCTGGTGTCTCAGGCCTGTTGTGTGAATTCCCTGAAAAGGAGCCTTTGTTTCCATAGGCAACAGAGCTGCTGTGGCTTTATGGATCAAACACATCCGGATTTACTTTTATGCCGCTGAGGTAAACAGTTGCCTGCTGAACTACATAAATACTGAAAGAAAAACTCTCTTGGTAAAAGACCTGCCCAGCATGAACTGAGGGTAACTGCACGCTGCTGAGAGGAGCCTAGCCCAGGCAGCTTCACGATAAAAGTATCCTGGGACAGTGCTACATGTGCTGCCATTTTTGCTTTTTTTTTGTCATTTACTGCTCTAACTTTTTTGTTGTTGTATATTTCACAGCTTAAAGACTGATTAAAAAAAAATAACAAATCTTCAATGTGATAATTTTCCCTCCCCCACCTCCTCCAGGGAGAATGTGTTTTGGTTGTCTTGTCACAGGGAGGTTGGAGAAAGAATTATCAGATGTTTCTGCTTTTCACTATTTGAATTGCAGAATTAACTGCAGTCTCTGAGCTCAGCCATCCCAAACTGTTTTGGGCACAGCTAAACAAAGTTTTAGAAGACAAAGTGCAAATCTTGCTGGTCTTTTGAAAGCATACCCATCCATTTAAACCAAAGTCAAATAAATGTAAGCAGCACATTACAAATGAAGGCACAAGAATAATGACTTTTAAGTTTAAAAAAAAAAAAAGAAGACATTTTATGGTGGTTGTTGTACAAGAAAAATGAACCATGAAGATCACAGAGAAGTGTTAGCTACTGACAAGTTGTGCCTGAATTTGCTGAGTTTGCTCATTCATATGATTAAAATTATGTCATGCTATTCGATCTATGTTTATTTTATTTTGCATTTCCTATTTATCTTGCTAACGGTTGTGTTATCTAAAAGGTAGGTTTTCAGAGGTGCAAGCCAAGAGGCAGTGATTCAATGCAAGTGGAGCCTAATCCTCAGTTAAGTACACCATTTTATTTTATGTCACAGCACTGAAGCAACTTTTCACCTGCGAAACAATCAAACCCCACAGGTTTCTATCTTTGATATTAAAGAGACTTATAAAATGCATTTATGCTGCAGCTGAAATTGCTCAGTGCTTACATAGGCAGCTTGATGAAAAGTGAGACCTTGCCTGGAACCAGAAGTTTGTAAAAGTAGCTGGCTAGATGGGTTTTCAGAAGCATGGAAACTGTCCTGTCAGAAAGCTGCTTCCTTCTCGCAGGTGTTGATTTGTCAAATGGCTGACTCCTACACCCTGCAGATTTGGCACTGTGGCATTGCAGGTGCCCCCATGCTGACAAAGCCACCCTCCTGCTGCTCAAGATCTCTCAACCTGTCTTTTCATGATCATCACACTGGACCTTTTTTTCCTTATTTGTTTCTGCTGGACCAACTTCTCTTCAAAAATGGATGCTGGAAGGTGCCCTTCTGTCTTTGACTTTGCCATAGGTCAGGTATTGTGATGTTTTTATCTCAGCTGCTCTTCTCATAGAAGTACTCTTGGTTTTCATATACATATTCTGTTTATTTGTTCTAATTAAAGCTATTTAATAAATTAATTATTGAGAACAAACAAAAAAAATGTCATTTTAAGCAAGAAATGGGACATGTTTTTGATTACAAAGCAATGAACATCGTCTGGGTGGCAATGTCTTTTGTGAGTTCTGTGTCCTAGGTCTATAATACCCCTTTTGGTTAACCTGGAAACTTTTCATGGTCATCAGTCACATGCAACTAATGATGAACCTGAGAGAGACTTATGCTAAATGTCTCCTCAGTGGTCAAGTTAATATTTTCATTTATGATTTTTTTTCTCTGTAAATGAATACATAGAAAGGCATTGACTGTGTTACAGAAGTAATCTTTGCATATTTAGATATCATGGTAGTCTTTCTAATAAGAGAATAACATGCATTGAAAATCACAGTATTCATTACAGAAATCTTATTTCAAGTACTTTATTGAGCAAAATGTAAACTCTGGGAACTGACAAGTTGTTTAGATGTAAAAAGTGTAGAGAGAGAAATAAAAATAGGCCATATTAGAATCATATGATGCTAGGGGTTGGAAGGCACCTCCAGAGATTGAGTCCAACCCCCTTGCAAAACAGGACCTCTTAGGGCAGGTCATAGAGGAACATGTCCAGGCGGGTTTTGGAGATCTCTGGAGAATGAAAGTCAGCAACCTTTCTGGGCAGCCTATTTCAGTCCTCCCTCACAGTAAAAAAAATTTTTCTCATGTTGAGATGAAATTTCCTGTGACTGAGTTTACATGTTTATTACCCCTCATCCTATCATGAGGTACCACTGGAAAGAGACTGGCTTCATCCTCCCAATAGCCACCCTGAAGATACTTGTAAACATTGGTGAAATCCCCTCTCAGCCTTCTTTTGTTCAGACTAAACAGCCCCAAGTCTCTCAGTCTTTCCTCAGAAGAGATTCTTCAGTGCTGTTAAGATTGTAAGGAGGTTATTAATATTCAATAGGTGGAACGATTAATGAAAATATTAATAACATTATACAAAAAAATCCTGTGGAAAATATTAATAAAACCTATTTACTGGTTGGAAATATTTGGTTGTGGAACAGATATCTCACCAGCAGGAACATATAACAATTTAAACAATATGAGCCAAAATCCAGAAACAACAAACAGCAATTTAAACTGTAAAAAAAGGGAACATCAGCAACAGAGGCAGAGATTGTCCCGGGGTGGGGGGCAGAACTTTGGAATTCTCTAGGGCAACAGATCTTTAACAGCTGCTTATAAATAAATCAGGTTTTGTAATTACTCACTGATCGTGGTACCACGTGGCACATGCGGGAATTTAACTAAAACCAAAACGACTTCGACCACATGAGAGCTGCAGGAGCACAGTTTCACTTTCTGTTGGCTTCTGCAGCTTGTCACTAAGGCACATGCAGGGTTTATCTCTGAAGGCTTTGTAGCTGAAATCTTTGTAGAAAAGAGGTTGCTACCAAAGCTTGCAGGGCTTGTTGGCTTTGTAGCTTTGCCTGTTTGGAGAGGTTCTTCAGCTGCAATCTTCACAGTGGTGCTTGTTGCTTCTTCCAATAAATCAAAACTATCCCTGGGACTCTTGGCTCCTCCTGAGGTTCGTCTCTCAGCCCGGCTTCTGTGCTTTACAATGCTATACAATGAGGGATTTTGCAGTCTTGTCTTGGTAAACTGAAGCTCAGATAGGATTCCAAGCAAGGCTTGTGACTTGTCCCAGAGTTGGGACAATTGCAAGGCAAGGCACTGGCTCTTTGGGATGGTATTTATAGATTTCCCAGTATAATGGCCAATAATAACAAAGATTGAGATAAAAACCTGACACTTCAACCTACAGAATGAGTTTTCTCCAAATGTGGCCAAAGGCACACACACCTGGCCCATTTGGACTCCAGGGCATGTTCGGAGGAGCCTGTGCAATGTGGGTGTTTTCCTGAAAAACCAGACCAGCTGGCTCCTGTCCCATTGTCTGATTCAGAGCATTTTTGAGGCTTTTTGTCCCTTCAGGGCAGGTGCCTTAATCATTCTTGTAGCTGTCCATTGAGCTCTATTCAGTAGTTCCCTGTAGCATTTGGTGTTATTTTGCAAAGATCTGTGAGGGTCAGTGTTTGCCAAAACAATTTCAGCTGCTAGGAAATCCTGTATTATTATTCTTTCCTTAGAAATCATTTAGTCTTAGGCAGGAATCTGACTTGTTCCTTAGGATTTCCTCATTAGAAGGATTCAGGTGTCAGATTTCCTTGTATATGAAACTAAACACTAAAAAAAAAACCAAACCAAACACTATAGTAAAAATATGGTTTAACTTTTAAATATTTTTTTTTTATAGCAATACTGGCTTTTGCCTTTGGGCTGTGGGTGACTATCTAAGTATCTTGTCTAATAAATTTTGAACCTGCTGGCCAGTGTCATCTAAATTTGACAGAAGGGCAGAGGTATCAGAGGTAATTGAATTGTCTGTGGTATTGTAAAAACAAGACCCCATAAGCATTTTGACTGAGGGAAAGAGAACAAAGCGAGTTCATATTTTGTGAGAGGTTATAAGTTCTCATACCAGAGGAAAAGCTCAAATCAGAGCTTAAATCATGAGATAGAAATCCACAGGAAGCCAAGCTGCATTTGTTTCAGGCTTCATTGTTTTACTTTTCTTTCTAATAACTTCTTGTGAGATTTAGAGATAAAAGAGAAATTTAATCTTGTGCATTTGTTGTTATTTGCTCTGTTTATTTAGTTTTCACTGTCCAAGGTCATTGATGAGAGAGATTTTTTTTTCAGTTCTTGTCAGCATCTAATCAAGCAACAAGTTATGGGAGGTGTGAATCCTGTATTTGCTCTTTAATTGCTTATTTCAGTTCTGTTATAATGTTCTCATTCTTCAGACTTTTTAAAATCCAAAACCTAGATAACAATCTTTCTCTGAAAACTAATTTGGACAATCTGCCATCAGTGAGCTGTGGAAGGAACTCCCCTCTCTGATTTTGGGTTCTTGTATTAGAGCTAGAGAAATAATTTTGAGCTATTATTTGTCGACAATAGGCATCTTGCTTGCTTTACTCATAGGAAGGAATTTTAGATCAATGCTGTTTCTCTCCACTGATGTAGTCTTTAAATTCCTAGACTTTAGCAGGTATTTGAAGATGCTAAACAAAGCCTTCACCTTTTACAGTCTATTTCTTCCTATACTGAAGGCAATCTTCCTGCCACCTTCTCTTTAGGAAAGGGTTCTTCCCATTCTGCAACACCTTTCCTGTGTTGGGAAGAAGATGAAACCACTTAGAAGTCATGGCAGCCTGTGCCTAATTTTCATTCTTAGTGACTACTGATTTTGGTGGGAAATTACCAGTCTGTGCTCTTTTTTTTTTTTCTTCTCCCCCAACCCCAAGATCTCCTCCACACATTAGACCCTGTCAAGGATGTAAGGAGAACTGTGATTTCCTGCTGTACCCTCTCCTCCAAGTAGCAATCTCTTAGGCTACCAACAGTATCACTGGTGACACTTAGGGTTGCCACTTAGGGGACACAGTCTCAAGCTGCGCCAGGGGAAGTTTAGGCTCAAGGTGAGGAGAAAGTTCTTCAGAGAGAGAGTCATTAGTCATTGGAATGGGCTGCCCAGGGAGGTGGTGGAGTCACCATGCCTCAAGGGCTTCAAGAGGAGATTGGACGTGGCACTTGGTGCCATGGTCTAGTCATGGGGTTTGTGGTGACAGGTTGGACTCGCTGATCCTTGAGGTCTCTTCCAGTCTTGGCGATACTGTGATACTGTAGATGGTGATTGTGTTCTCTGGTCACTAGTTGTAATTGTTCTAAAATTAAGCCAGATAAATTATCCTGAAAGGCTATTGTGTAATTATATATTCCAAGCAGTATTTTAAAAACATTTTACATTTGACACAAGCATTTGTTAAAGTGAAGAACTGAAAACAAGCAAGCAAAGACTGCAGAGTCTTTGAGTAATCTGCATGATGCCTGTCACCGAAGTGACTGTCATGTCACATATCTGCTTTGCGATACCTTACTGCCATTTTATAACATGCCATATCCTAAGTGGTGTAGTGAGAGACATGCTGTCACTCACCTCACTGTCATGCACAGACTATGTCCTGTACTGCTATGAAACCTTCTCAGGCACTGGGTAAAACATTTTAGTTCGGTCCATGTTTGCACAGTGAGCATTGTAAGAGCAGGGAGAAAACTATATGAAAGGAGGAAAAAAAGAAAAGAGAAGAAACTCTCACTTATTGGTTACTTTAAGTTACAAGTTAATTCTAGTCTAGTAAGCTTCTATGTTGCATCTCTTTGGTACAGTATTTCACCAGCATTTTATAAATGTAAGTCAGGGCTCTGATGGATTAGCTGTGACAGATTTAGATGCAGTGATAGAATGCAGAACTCTTTACACCTTGTTTCTCAGCTGGAAGTAACTACCTGAAAAGCAGAGGTAAAAGGCTGGATGTGTCATGCTGTTCAATGTCCAGTGGCATAGCTTGAACTGCTGCTGAAGGCAGAACTCCCAGGCTGTGAACATGCATTCCATTTTATGATACTGGAATAGAACTGGGTGGAGTGAACATTTAAAATCACAGCAGCTGAATGCTTGAGGTAAATGGGGACCTGATACTGAAAGGAGCAGGTGATCTGGTGAAAGATACGGGAAAGTCCAAGATCCTCAATGCTTTTTGGCCTCCGTCTTTACTGATAGGATTGGCCTTCAGCAATAGAGAGTCTACTACTGATGAAAATCTTCCTTAATATGTGGACAATAGGAGAGAGTGCTTTCTGTGCAGTTTTGTGGGAGAGAAAAAGGAGTGTTGGATACTCCACTTGGTTATACTGCCACTCAGACGGACTTTGAGGGGAATAACCTGACAAAGGGAAAAGCAAAGTGCTACACCTGAGGAGGAGTGATGCTAAGTGGCAGTTCATGCTGCAGGTCAACCAGTTGGAAGGCAGCCCTGCAGTGGAGGACCTTGGGGTCTTGCTGGACAATAACATTGCCAGCAGATCCTGTGACATGGTCCTCCCCCTCAACTCAGCACTGGTGAAAAAAGTCTGTTTGCTGGGCCCAGTTTTGGGCTCTCCAGGACAAGAGATAAATGGATCTACTGGAGTGAGTCCAATGAAGGGCCTTCAAGATCAAGAGAATCAAGTATGTGTCATATGAGGGCAGACTGTGCAACATCTGTGTTTTCGTGTTAAGATAAGGGATCACAATATTTTCCTGTCTCAGAACCCAGGACTCTTGAGGGATCTACTTGGCAAAATTAATTTTTGGTGCCTCAGTTCAGAAAGTTTAACAAAATCAAATGGAATTTATAATTCTCAGCATTCCTTTTCTACTGAAAATGTGAATGTAAGACTACATTATTTATTCTTTCTAAAGTGACGAGGAAGAGTTGTAAACCATTGAATTATAATCTGTAGTTGCCAAGAGGTGGGAACAACTTAAAAAGCAATGTAATTGTAGATGTTTTCCTCTTTTCTCAACTATGACTCTTTCCTCAGAGAAGGATAATTACAACAACAGGCTGTTGAACAGTAAAGGAGCGGTTCTGGAGATAGAGACAATTGGGGTAGAGAAGGTCAGAAGAAACATTAAATGTAGGAGGAGAAAAGACAGCCATAGTAGAAGACTATCTTTGGAAAAACAGCTATTTGAAATTAATATCTTGAATTACTCTGTTCAAGCTTGCTAATGTGATGGAAACTACTCTTAAAAATGAAAATTTTGGGTTAGCGTTGGGAAGGAGTGAAAACTGCTGCATCCTTGTTAGTGGATGAGCATGCGACTCCAACAGTGCCCTAGACTAGCCCAACCAGCTGTAGCTGGAGAATTTTGTGAAGCAAGCAGACCTAAGGTAAAGGAAAAATGAAACTAAGCAGGAAACCCTTTGGTTTGTTATTGTATCTATTCAGTGCATGGTCTCAGAGCAGCTTATGATGTCATAGTTACACTCTTATTGAGATTTGTTTGCTTGAGAATGTCATGAAAATCCAGAGCCTCTGTGAAAGGTGTGGAGACAGCTGCTTTGACTTGCTTCAAGAGTATGAATGGAATTACCAACATACTTGAAGTGAATGGAAGGTTTAAAGATAGTGTTGAATTGATATAAAATAAAATCCTTCCTGTGTGATTTTCTATCCATTCCTTTCTTTGTTTACAACTAAATGGACTTGTAATTGTCTCATCACTTGCTACCTTTTCCTCCTTAATATGGATATAACCTGCCTCCTAGCAATGAATCTTTACAAGATGTTGTCTCCAAAAGCTGTCAGCTAGAGAACTCTACATGTTATATTCACAGTCAGTAACAGCCCTGTGATCCTGAACTACATATTCTGTAAACTATAGTACCTGACAGCAGTGTGAGCCCTTCCTATTCACTGAAAATATTCTGCTTTATATTTAGAGTAAGGAGTGTTGAAAGGGGCTTAGAGAAGCACTTATTTTACTGTATTCTCTAAGCTTCATGTTGGAAGCAAACCAGGACCGAAACCTCTTTACCTGGGTAGCCACAACTAGAGAGGGACATCCCTTGAAGCTGAGAGCTTTTGAAAAAGGCATGGGTAATGTTAATGCTATTACCATGGCTGAAAGCGAAGTGGGCACATTCTTCCGTTGTTAGCTCTGGTGACAATGCCTTATTTTCTATTAACAGCATGAGCAATATGTATTGTCAGCTAGGGATGACCCTTCTTTTGTGCAGGAGTTCCATGCCATATCTCTGAAGTGCATAGGCATTTTTGCATGAGATTCTCTGCTATCATTTTGCAGTTCCTGAATGTAGCTTAGAGGAAGGAATTTACAGAGAAGGTGTAGTGTAGGCACTTGCAAAAAAGATTCGTCCAGGGTTCTCTGCCTGAACTGAAGGTTCTGACAATCTGCCAGCATATTAAATCATTATAAGATGTCTGCCATTTTTTTTTGTGATAACCTGATTATATCTGTGGTCATCGGAATCTGTTAACAAAAAAGAATAATTAAAAATGAAGAGCAAGATGTTTTTTCTTTTTTTTTTCTCATTTAATTGGCTTTCTGATGTGCTTTTGTGACAAAAAAGAGGTTTTTGTTGTTGATTGGATGGATATTTTTTTTTCTCTAATATCCCTCTCATTTTGATGACAAGTTAAACATGGGGATTTATTTGTCTGAAATACAAGGCACTCTTAGCCTTGAGCTTGTTCCCTTTAGAGAAAGAGTTTTGTTATAACCTAAAGTAGTGTTAGGATGAACACATAAATAAACCTAGTTCATTCCTTGAAGGTAGGTGGAACTGAATATGTATCAATGGCAGATTAGAGAGACTTTTCTTTAAGTGATGGAGATACACTTATGGAGCCACACACAGATACACTACTGGGGTGACTTTAGCTGTCTTCTCCTTTCCTCCTGCAGAAAATCTTCTGGAAACTTGGGTGTTTGCAGCCTTAACTTCAGCTTGACCAAAAGCTGGAATTGTGAACGTGTTCTACTATAATCAGCTCTGCAGTGCTCAAGAACATGAGTCCATTGCAAATTCAGAACAGTTTCTCTGAGGAGACTTGTCCTTACCCCTCTGAGTCTGGTGGGCTCTTTCACCACATTTTTAATATCTTTGTGTGGCTCCCCACTGTTCCCACCCCAAAGTCATGGAGTTCCACTTGCTGTTGCGTCAGTATGGCTAATGTAAAAACCTCTGTGGAACTTATGGACAGACAGTAGTAAATCAAGGCCATGAAAGAATTAGAGATTTAAAATGCTGTCATTAACCAATCTAAATGATAAAATCATTTTGCACTGCCACTTGCTGAAGACAGTCACAACACATACAGAATTGTATACCTTCCAGTCCTGTATACCTTCCAGTCCTATTACTATAGAAACATGTCATATTACTTAAACATACTATTCAGGAAGAAGAAATATTTTAATTTTGAATCCAGATCTCTTCTCCATTCTCCTCAAATACAAAAATCATTCTAGTTTCTTTGTACTCCCATAACTTCTTTCAGTTTTTTCTGCTCTGCCTGGAATATTTTATGGTTTTTGTATGCCAGGTCATCTCCCCATCCGACAGGAGATTTCTTGACACAGACAAGGTATAGAATTAATAAAAATGTGCCTTACATGCATAAGTTCTTTTTTTCAAGTCTTTCTGTAGGATTTAGGTGGTTCTTCTGTACACTGGTTCAAGTGAACAGTTTTCTTAAGGTGTATTCAGGGACCCTCCATGAGCATGTCATCTAACATAGGTCATATTGTATCTGGGACGTGCTATAGCAACAAGTATGTTGTTGGTGCTAAACAAGTTACCTTCAAAGTCCGCATTTTGAGTTTCCAGAAATTGTCTTTGCTTGATTTAACATTTATTGATTGAGTGGACTAGTTTATTTAAGGACAGGCTGTATTTTTATTAAACAAGCAGAATCTTAATCTGAAACAATAGTGCCCAGATGTTCTCTTGATAATAAAAACACATCACATTTTCCTGTTCCCTGCTGTGCATATGTAGCTTTCATACCAGGATATAAATACATGTACTATGAAGGAAAAGATTGTTCTATTGATGGCTAAGAATATATGCCAATTCTTGGAAAAGAATATTATTGCCTTTTTTCCCCCCCTCAAATGGTATTATACTTCACCTCACTTCCCCTTGTACTTGGTTTATTTTTCTTAGACAGCAGTTCTTTCTATCCTGAGGGACTATGCTCACCTAATGTAGAATCATAGAATCAGTAAGGTTGGAAAAGACCTCAAAGATCGTCAAGTCCAACGTGTCACCCGAGACCTCATGACTACTAAACCATGGCACCAAGTGCCACATCCAATCCCCTCCTGAACACCTCCAGGGACAGTGACTCCACCACCTCCCTGGGCAGCCCATTCCAATGGCTAACAACTCTGTGAAGAACTTTCTCCTCACCTCGAGCCTAAACTTCCCCTGGCACAGCTTGAGACTGTCCTCTTAAAAACTTGACTTTATTTTCTTTTAAAGTCAGTGTTTCATGTCTGTCTGAAGAAGAATAAAAGTTTTGAAGACTTTTGCTAGATTAACAGATTTTAAATACTTAAAGTAACTTGTTAAAAACAAGTATTTTTCATTAACAAAAATTCAAACTACAAGTAGACAAATTTTCCTATTTTATTTTCCACTCCCAAACCATGCCAGAACCATAGAGCTGCTATGACATTTCATGTGTATAATGTCACTATCAGATTCCAGTAAGCTTACAAAAAAAGGATTCAGAAACAAGATAAACATCACAGAATCACAGAATGGTAGAGGTTGGAAGGGATCTCTCGAGACCGCCTAGTCCAACCCACCTGATGATGATACAGATTTGCTTAGGTCAGATTGAAATAGATGTTGGTTTATAAGACTGGAAGCTTTTGAGTGTCATACTGTGGCTCCTAAATATAAGAATACTCCTTCTTTTAAGCAGTAAGAAATTCCTAAAAAGTAGAAATTTCAACTTAGTTACAGCTTGCTTAGAAAAACACTAGATTGTTTTGTTTTGGTTTTCTTTCTTTTCTGAATAGTAACTTTGTGTTGATGGAAAGCAGTCTGTCTTTATTCATTAATGGGTATTTAAGATATCATGCTGTTGAATTCTGGATACAGATTTTATAAATGTTTTAAATATTTTAATTTTTACAGTTGCTGTCCATTCTCAGGTAAGAGTTAATCCCCTTACAGCCTGTCTTAAAATGATGCATTGCATTTTGGCAGTGTTCTTGTGTAGCATTAGTTTTAATGAGTTGTTCATTTAGAAGTCATCTATTCATAAAACAGAAATACAATTCAAACATTGTTCAAAGATAATATCTCTTTAAAATATATGTGTTTTTTCATTACCCCCTTTTCCAAATGGGGAAACTGAGGCACAGTGGAAGGCAAGACTGTCCCTTTGTAATGTTGCTGACCAGTTATAGAATACATAGAATAAACCAGGTTGGAAGAGACCTTCAAGATCATCGCGTCCAACCCATCAACCAATCCAACACCACCCAAACATCTAACCCATGGCACCAAGCACCCCATCAAGTCTTCTCCTGAAAACCTCCAATGATGGCGACTCCACCACCTCCCCAGGCAGCCCATTCCAATGGGCAATCACTCTTTCTGTATAGAATTTTTTCCTAACATCTAGCCTGAACCTCCCCTGGTGCAGCCTGAGACTGTGTCCTCTTGTCCTGGTACTGGCCGCCTAGGTATAGCTGAACACTGTGGGAAACAATGTTTGCCTCTGGAAAAAAAAAAAAAAAAAGCACCTAAATGACTGACTTAAAATGGGAATTTGTAATAAGGGCTGGAGTAAAAAAAGGAATCCTCTGTGATTTAGTCTTCTCTCCAACATATTCCCTAGATGTTTCCGTGAATATAAATTTTGTCAATAAAGACTAAGGAAGGAGAGAGAGGAGGAGTGAAATTGTTTCACCTGGGGGAGAAGGTTGTGTGTCACTTATTTGCAATTAATCTTTTCCAAAAGATACATCTGACAAATATTTTTGAGAAGGTGAGCTGCTTGGCCATAACATACAGTTTTATGGAACAATTAATGGAGAGGAACGTGTGTTTAAAGTGATTTTTTTTGTTTTGTTTTGTTTTCATACAGGCCTCCTTTTTAGCTCACAATGTGATGGAATTCATCTCTAAGTCCTTCTGGAAATATACTGTTGCTGTGAGTATGAAACTGAACTTTACGCATAGTGAGGATACCCTATGAGTCAGGATTGTTTGAGTGGTTGAGAGAATAAGCAGGAAAAGCTACAAGTGGCTTTCAAATAGTAGCAGATATTTTGGGGCTGGATAAGGTTCATATTCTACTCACAGGTATTTTTGTGGGAATCTCTAACATCAAGTGGGGGTTACTCAAATGTATGAAAGTTTGTCCACAGTTACAATAGTTGTAATGTTAAAATTACTAAGTGATGACAAACATTCTGCAACACATTTCATGATTATTTTCTCCTCTGACCATTCTCAAGCTATTAAAGTTCTCTTGCGCTCCAGATTCTTAAGGAAACACAACTTCAATGTCTCAAAGTTTGGATAATATTATTCTGCAATCTTTCAGTTAAACACAGTAGGTGGATAGTTTTGATGAATTCATAAAACATATAGTACCAAAATTAAGAAGATGACGTGAGAAGAAAAAATTGCCTTTTGACTTTGCCTATGAAAAGATTCAAGTTAATAAAGAGCCTTTCCATAAGCATCGGTGAGGAAAAGGTTTTTCACTGAGGGTGATGGAGTGCTGGAACAGGGGGGTTGTGGAGGCTCCCTCTCTGGAGATGAATTCAAGACTCGCTTGGATGCATTCCTGTGTGATCTGCTCTAGGTGATCCTGCTTTGGCAGGGGGGTTGGACTGGATGACCTTTCAAGGTCCCTTCCAGCCCCTAACATTCTGTGATTCTGTGATCCTCAGTGATAATAAATTATGAAGCTAAAATTCTGATGAAAGTCACCAAAATAGTTCAAAAGGAGCATTTTTGACTAAGGGCTGCATCTTAAATCTGCAGGGCACTAAATGTATGGAACTGTTTATATATCAGATACTTTAAGTATGTGCATAAGTGTAAAGGACATGGACTTCTACAATAAATTTAGAACCTTTTCTTTGATTTATTTTTTACAGCAACCAGAACCTGATGTTTAAATGAAGAAATATGAGAGAAAACAATTGTCCTCTCTTAACTTCTGTTTTTTCTTGGTAAAACATTGATATTTGTGGTGTTTATGTAATTATATCCTAGTGTAATTCAAGTATGTAATGACATTTCTCCAATGAAAGCATTTAAATAACTCAGGAAATTGCTTTACTCTTCTGTTTCCTGACTTAAACCCCATTTTGTCATGTTCATTTTATTGTTCAATCTGTTGGAGCTCATCTAGAAATTTTACATTATATAGGGTAGAACTTGAAATATTCTCTAGCTGATCATCTCATATATATATGCTTATATATGCTTATATATATAAATGCACATATGGTGTTAAACCCATTCTTATAGGTATTATTTCAATCATTTACTCAATTTCATTTTATATTTAAAACACAAAGCTCACTTACATAATATCAGAGTGTAATTAGAAAGGTAAGTAATCCCATTGAAAAAGGAGTACCAAATAATAAAGCTACCAGTTACAGGATAAATACTAAGTGTCAATCAAACATGAGAAATATAGAATCACAAAATCACCAAGGTTGGAAGAGACGTAAAAGATCATCAAGTCCAACCTGTCAACCTATAGTATTTTTCCTTTTATTTGGGTATATATAATGTATGTAATGACCTTTTTTTTATGTACAGCTCAAAAGGGCTACTTTGTTTTGTTCAATGAAATGGAATAGTTTGGTACAGAGGTAGTATTTTCCATCGAAGAAGGGGGAAAGTTACCAGACTTGCAGGAGAACTGAATCTTCTATGAGACAAGTGATAGGTTAATCTGTCTCATTTTTATCCAGACCTTTTTTAATTTAGTGGATAAGATTAAAGTGCAAGCTGAATACCACAGGTGTAGCTTGGGTTTTTAATCTGCTTGACTCAAGTTAATCTGGTTCCTGAATGGGGCTGCTAATAATATAGTTCCCAAAATAAAATGGGAAACGTAAGTACTGAAATGCTTTTATTCATAAAATATACTGAAACAGATTAAATTTGATTCCTGCAGGATTTGAAGTTTAAGAAGTTATAGCAGAGACTGAGAGAAACTCAACAGAGGAGATGAAATGCTGCCCAGGGGAGACTCTCTGTTATGGGTTGTGACCATGCACAGAGAAAACACTTAGGGGGGCTGCTACAAGCCCCCTGGGGATTTGGGATGAATAAATAGCTTAGTGACAGCTATGCTTCTGGTTTTCATGCAAAAATTAGAGACCACTGAGATTATGGTGCTTATTTTCATGTTATCCTGCACTGGAAAATATCTCCACACTCCAGGGCAAAAATGAAAGGAGGAGTCCAGCACCTGGAAATAATTGCTAGTGCATGAGAACTCTCTAACCGGGCACTATAGCATGAATCATAAATGTCAGGCTTTTTAAAAGACTTTAAATTTTACATATTCCAATCCAAATTCTTTAGCCCTTAGGTGAGCAAAACTCCTGCTGCTTATGCTGAGAGGTCTGCTCAGAGTTTGAAAGCTTCATCTTGTGTTACACTGATAGCTGTGATATTTCTGCAGTTGTTCATATTTTCTGTGAGTTTAGGAGTCACAAACCCTTGTCTGTCTCACCTAGCTGCTGGGATTGCACAGGAAAGGTAGCAGAGCAAACCCTGCCCTGTGGGTGACTGCGAGGGACACAGGCCCCAGCTGCACCCTAACCAACGGCCTGGAGATCAGCCACTTGCAATGCCCCATCAGGGACTGGAGCAAGAGCAGAAAGGGAGAGATAAAAGCATCATGTAGGTATTAATTATTGCAGGAGATAATTCAGAGGAGCAGTGGATTTTGTAAAAGCCTTTTCTTGCCATAAAGAAACTTTGGAATCTTTAGTTCCTTCCTGGCTGTGGTCTAGTCTAGAGAGCAGCAGGACTCTAAGCGTGTCCTGGAAAGTGCTCTCAGCATCTCTGAGCTTGCAGAAAGAAAAGCCAGCCTGTGAATTCCACAGCAACTGTGGGAGAAGCATAAGGATGCATAAAACCTGACCTCAGAGGTTCTGTCTGGAGAATCTCTACCTGCCCTGAAAGTTAAGCATATCCTGAGATGCCACATGTGTGAGTACTTAAAAGCTTTTCCTACATCTTAAAGTTCAGGTAGGAATGTGAACTTAACTGATTTTGTTGGAAAATCGGTTTTCATTGTTTAGAATGAATGTTGTATTTCTTAACTGTTGGCTCTGAATTTGGTGAAATAAAGCCATTGTATATGACTGTATTTTCTATACTAACAGTATCCTAGTCAGAGTAGGCTGAATAACTTCAATTTTTAATATCTAATTTATCAGTCAATATATGCTTGCATGTTTTAGACTTTTTTTATATATATTTATATATACACACACACAGAGTCTTTTTGTTAGTCTTCAAGTGCAGATACTATCACCTTCTTTTACTCCTAACAATCCCATTTAAGGAACTTCCCAAGAGAATTCCATAATCTGAATGACTGCTAAAGAGTCTTGCAGAAAATTGAGTGCTTTCCTACTTTGTCTAAAAAAATAACAGTAAGCATTTGAGAATGTAAAATATATGTTTAAACAGAAATACATGCATAAGTAATGCATGGGAGTCCTGGCTTCACTGGGTACTTATTTTGTGCTGAACAGTAATAATTTATTGTTAAACAAGGTAGCGGATATATTAGTTCCATTGTGTGCTGTGACTGAACCATCTTTCTTATTTGAGGTTCAGATAAATATTTTCATTAAATAAAGCAATCATGCTGATATTCTCTTTAGAAGTGTAAAAGTGCAAGATGTGAAATAAAGAAATTTTTCCTAATATTCAATCTAAACCTCCCCTGCCTCAATTTCAGGTAATTTCTTCTTGTTCTGTCACTTGCTACTAGGGAGATGAGACTACAATCTTCTTTCAGGTAGTTGTGAAGAGGAATGAAGCCTCCCTCAGCCTCTTTTTCTCCAGACAAGGGTACTTTTTCCTCAGGAAGGTACTGGAAGGGAGAAACTCAACTGTTTTAAAAACCAAAATAGTTGGTGTACCAATATATGCTGCGAGTAGGTGTACCCATATACGACAAACAGACAATGTAATTTTAACATTATCATTACTTCTGTGTGCTTTTGGAGACCCTGAATTGAACCAACCTCTAGTCAGTACTTGGAGTTTGGGGTACTTTAGAACACTGGGCAACGTCTGGCATTTAATTGCTTGCTCTTTGCTTTTAGTGACTGGATTTTATTTTACCTGCCATCTTTCCGGACCTCATAAGTAAAAGTTACTAAAGCTGTAGCTCTAGATACTGATGCTGGATATAAGCTAAAATTCTCTCTTATTGTAGAGTGGGAACGGTGCAAACCAATTCTTATGCCTGCCCGGTTTCTTTGCCATTTTCAAACTCTTTTGATGTCTGGATAGTTAACAGTTAATTTTTAAAGAGAACTGTAATTGCTGTCACTTTCTAAAAGAACGAGATTATTTCCTTTTGATTTACTTGCTTTCATTCTGTGGGATTTTCACTATTGTATTCTGAACAGCCAAATCCTATTTTCTGAATAATGATGGTCTTGCAGGAAAATCTAATACAAGAGAACAACATCAAAGTGACAGGAAGATTGAATGGGTAATGTATGCCCTCTTCTTTTTAATGTGTGGTATCTTTATGATACCATGGCTTGTGGTTGACAACTTTGACCCACATCTTCCTTTTTAGTTAACCTCCATCAGCTATTTAATATAGCTTCACATATTTGTCATATGAATTAGTAATTAATGCCATTCTTTTCCCAATGTTAATATGTTCATTGAAAATGACATAGAATGAAGGGCACTTGGATCTACAGAGAATTAATTAGCATGTAATTTTCAGTATATCACTTAGTGTTAATTAGCAGTTAAACCATCTTCTAGTGCATGACCTGCTGATTTAAATACAGCATTCTGTCACTGTGGCCCTGGGGGAAAATGTCTTGAAAGGGTATTCTCTCAGAAATGGAACTCCTTGCTTGTCTCTTTCTGTTTCCTTGTACCTTAACTTTAGAGCTTTTTCAGCCCTTCCCACAGCACAAAAGCCTCTTTACTAAGGTGATAAGCAAGCATCAATTGTAGTATGAATCAGAAAAGATAATGATAGATTTAAGCATGCCAAAGCAACATGCTGCATGAAGAAAGGAGGTGGAGTAACCGTTGCTATAAGTAGAGGAGGGTCACATCCTCTCTGATGGATCTCTGTAGCTGGAACAAGTTCAATGAAGCTTTACAACTATTTTTTTTAATTTTTTTATTTTTTTAAGACATTAAATTCTGCCTGGAGGAGCTGTAGTATTGGCTAGCTGAGCCATTCAGGAAGTTATTTTCTGGAATCTCTCGTTAGATGGTTGTTGCATATATGCTTATATTTCTTGTGAAAATAAATGAAACAAGCACCATATTATATTTTAACTACCTAGCTTAATACTTCTGCTTCTGCTTTGCTATTCCTTCTTTCTACATTGTAAGTGACCCTTCAAATTTTTTATTTCATCAGTATAAAAATACCTAAATCTCTATTTTATTGAGCACTTCCTTCATCTTGAATACCTTTATTATACTGCTTTTGAGGTCTTGTTTTTCTATGCAATTCAATTCCCTTGACCTCAGAAGAGTATTTGCTCCTGGTATCCTCTGCTTTATATTCTACAGACTTTACCCTGGTGTGTCATCAAAACTGTTGCTGTGAAGTGGTGAGTTTTAGTACTATGAAATTGAGCTCTTCCACAGTGACAGAAAACAACTGACCCTAGTACTTCAACTAGTAGGTGATTGATTGAGAGAAAAAAAACAAGCCAGAAGTAAGCTTCTTGTGCTGCTGGGTTGCTACATTTTATTTGGTTGGTTTGTTTTAGTATGTGTGTTTGGGGTTTTTTTGGTTGTGTTTTTTTAATTATTATTCATTTATTAAATAATTCCAATGTGAATTAATCCTGTGCAAGATTATAGTAGACTCATCCAGAAAATGTCCAATTTAGGAGTTTCTGAAATGAGAGTTTCTTAACTTAGTTGTCATCAGAATGGTGCAGATTCTCTTGGAAGTTATCAGAGGTTCAAGACATGATAAACACATGTTTTGAGAGGCTGGCTCAGATACTCAAGAATACATTTCTTCTTAAACCAAGGATGAACTGTAAATCTTTTTATTGCCAATTATGAAGGTTTTTCTACTGGCCAATTATGAATTATGTAGTCTTGAATTAGGTGGTTAATAGCTTAATGAAAACTCTTCAGATCAAAATGTCTTCCTTTCAGCATATTATTGCATTGTCCAAGAGCTGACTTCAACTCATTTGATATATTCATTGTTCAGTTTTCCTACACGACTGTCGGTATGGATTGATCATGAATTTAGTGCTGAAAGCTAAACATCACCTGTATTTGCTTTCCATGGAGAGTATTGAAATTGCATTTGTTAGAATTTGTTTCTGACTAAAGTGATATGCAACTCCTACTGCTGTGTTGCAAAATCACTGTCTAATAAAACAGACCACTCTATGCTATTAGCAAGAAATATAAGTGCTGATATCTCCCTGAAATGTGACATGTTCAAACACTTTTTCTCTCTTTATGCAGTCATCTTAGACTCCATTCAAAGTAGATCTGGTTTTTGAAATTGAGCTCAGATAGTGTTTGCAAAGCTTGGTGTAGTGTGGTTCTGTAACTATTTTACATGGTGCATTTCTGGGCTGGTTGCTGCTGAGGTTGCTTTTGCTGGTAATGTTTGGGCAGGGAGAATACATGAAGACGTGATTATCTATAGCTTGCCTCACTGTGGTGCTGTGAGAGGTGCTTAAGGTGAATTAGTTGTAGTTGAACAATATTGTAGAGGGGTTTTTTGCCTTTTTTTGTGTTTTTTTATTTCCTCTGGAAGAATTTGGGATATTGGTCTTTTTGGCTGTCACAAAGGAACTGAGTAGCTTCATTTTCATTGTGATTATTAAGTTTATCAGGCTTTGGACATTTCTGAGTTTTCTGTTGTAAATTCTTTCTTTGAAGACTGAAAAAGAAAGCTTTGATCGTACCCATTTTATTTTTTTTTATATATATATATGTATGTATGTATGTATGGATATGTGTGTGTATATATATATTTTAAATAGTACACAACCTTGGAACTACTTTTGAACTTCTATATGTTCAAGACAAAGAAAAGGAGGTGTTTAAAACTGAGAAAGGCCATTCTTAACCCAAAAAGTCTCTTTCAACATCAAAAGCATCAATATATGTAGATACTAAGCTATTAAGGCCAGCTATATTTTATGTACAATTAAGAAACAGATGTTATAAATATTGAAGTATACTCAGATAACCTGTGCCAGTTCTTCCTTAACACAGAATGAGACCTCATTGCCCGCCCCTAATAGATTACTTGAAGTATTTTCTGATTATGAAACCCATTTAAAAACCCTGGACCCAAAGATTAATAAATTGGTTCTTCCATTATGTTTCCAACTTTTTTTTTTTTCTGTGCAGAATTTTCTTGTAACCACTTCTATCCTACAAAATAACCAGTCCACTCCTTGCCTGGTGTTCAGAGCTTATTATGAACCCTCTGATTGCAAAATCGTGAGTTCCCACAGTCAGAAACTCTTTCAATAACCAGTTTCTAGGTCACATTAAAATACTATGATAGTAGCTTCTATTCATCTTTCCTTGTTTAACTGTCTCATCTTATGGATTCCTGGCACTGGCATTCACTCTGAAATGTGTTACTGCTTGTATGAGTAAGTGGCACATATGCAGACTTTGCAGAAGCTTGGAAGCATGTAAGCCATAATTTGCTGAATGATGAAAATGGAACACAGGCTGAGGTTGGTCCAATATGCTCTGTTTGTCACCAGAGGCTGAAATGTTGAGAGTAAGAAAAGAGATGAATGTTGCAAAGACACATTCTTTGTTGACTGCCTAATGATCCAGAAATATACTACTTGTTCAAGGTACTGGTTTATAACATTTTGGTGTTCATTGTGTCAACAAGGGGGTATGAGGAATTCTCTCCATCTAAATAAGGGTACATTAAGTTATTTGAACAGATTTTGCTGTTGCAAATCTTTAGGCAGTTTGGAAGAACACAGGAGTGGAGCGGTGCCTCATGAAGCTCACTCCATGAGTAAACAAAGGTATCTGGAACTATCTGTGCCAAAGGGTCTCTATCAGGGACTTGTAATTTGGAGGGGCCTCATCAGCCAGACACTGACCTTCAAACCCAGGCAAGCCCTGCCACAATGAACATGATTCCACTATTAGGTCTGTTACTGTTGTTCTGGAGTGCATGTTCGAACAATGTCCCTTCAAAAAATGCCAATACATTTCCTTTCTCCTCTGCAACAGACAGCACTAACTCACCATCTGATTGCCAAATGGAAAACTACTAATCTTGACTTGAAGTCTGCACTTCTTAGATTTGTTTGTGATGTTTCTGGTTTAAATTAGGATTAGTGGGAGAAAATGCATCTACTTCAATTTCTGGTCTGTTTCCCAAAGACAGCCTGAAAGGCTTCTGCTCTGATGAAAACAGGTCATATTTCATCCCAAAGCAATTGAAATGACAGTTATGAACTCTGTAAGAGTTTATAACAACTCTGCTGACAGATACTCAAATAAGGAGTACTTACCGAGGCCAGTAATAGAATATTTGTTACAAGGACAGGGAGGTCTGTTATGGTCCTCATTGTACAAGTCTTGATCAGGTACAAATTCTGCCAAGCTCCTTCACTGACGATGGAGAGGACCTTAAATAACTTGTACTCCAAATGCAATCTAGAGTAAGACATTAAAATGAAAAGGGGAAAGTGAAGCCTTCAATTGCCTCTTATAAAATTCTTACCAGTTCTTGTGCCAGTATTATATCCCAGGAATGACATATATTCAATTATGACACAGTCCTGATTTATCCTTAACTGTTCTTACACCTGCAAATTGTTCTTCACATCTTCATTTACTGCAAGCAGATTTGGATGTCCTCTCCTGTCTGGGGTTGAGTGTGAAATCAAAACAGAGATATTAAATTGGAGCAAGAGCACTATGATGATTGCTCACACTGGGGGTAATGTCAGTATTAAAGATCCAGTGAAAAAGTGGACACTGCATTGTGCTCTCTGGCAAATCCCTGGCTGAGAACAGAAACTGCTGACTTGCTTATGAAGCCCTCCAAAAACAGCAGCCTAAAGGTGTCCAATATGATCTCATCATAGCAGAGGTGATTTCTGAGTTGAAAGCCTTTAATGAAGAGTAATGTGCTCAGCTGTTGCAGAGGGAGCAGAAACACTGTTTACAATTTAGATTATGAGGAAGGAAATTATCTGCTTTCTGTTCTGTTTAAATGCCTTGGACTGTTAATTGTTTGATGTTTGGACCATTGCAGTGTTTAATGAACACATTCAGTATTTATTGTTAATCTGCTTTTTCTCAGAGTATATCACTAATTGCACTTAGGAACCTGTGTGTTTGGACCTAACTCACGCTGAAGACAATCAAAACTATGTGTAAATTTTTAGGGACAAAATTTGTCATTTGTGGTTTAAGTGGTGAATGTTGTAAAGTGGGAAAAGCTCTTTTTCCAAAAAATCTTATGATCAAGCTAGCAACAGTTAGGTAAGACTATGGTGAAAACTCATTCTTTTGTAGTAAGTCCCAGTCTCTTAGGAGACTGACAATTTAACAGCATTAATCCCTGATTGTCTAAAATGAGATGGGCCAGCTGTGGTTCATGGATCACTGATAGCCCGTGGTGGTCCATCTGTTATAAAGGGGATTAAGGAAGAATCCATTAATCTCCAGGCAATTATGTTTTGCTAGTCCTTTTAGGACCTTACAGAACCTTCAGAAATGATTCTTTTTCATCTTACCAATTAAAATAAAGGTATCAAGCACTTGGCTGCCCTGCACTTTAATGTCTTTCTTTTCTAGTATACTGTTTCAGGAAATTTGACTCCTGCTGTTCTGAAATTGAAAGAGGGGAAGTGAAACTGCAAAGGCCAACCCTGAATTTCAGAGTTACCTGGAAAGCTTGAAGTAGCTCCTAAGAAAGAGAGAGATATAGGACTCATAAGCTTCTGTAGCCAGGGAGAAATAAATATTACAATTTCATAGACATAACCAAGTATTACATCCTTTCCCTTAGAACTGTCCTACTTTGATGCATAACACAGTAGGATAGTTGCACAAGGGAACATACTGGCTTGTGGCTGAGAGTTTTACTTGCCAGGAAAGTAGGTCTGCTCTAAGAAGTAGCTGAAGAAGTAGTAGTCTAAGATCATCTTTTAAATACTGTTATCTCTTTGGGACATTAACACTGAGTAGCAAGTAAGTCACTCAAGTATTAGAGTTTCCATATGTGTTATTTAAGCATGTACCCCAAACAGGAAAGATATTGAATGCTTTTCCTTCCTTAACACTGAAATTCAAGACCAGAATTTTGCTCTTAACTTTTCTGGCTGGGAGTCAGAAATTTCTCCCATGACTTTAATAATGCTTTCTTCGGTCTTGAGAAGTCTTAAATAAAAGAACAGAGAATTTTATACTAATATTTTTTGAAGCTCTTGCAGTTCAATAAAATGGTATTGCAAAAATCTGTGTTAAAATTTAAAAGGTTAGAAAGAAAAATAGGGTAAAAGGCAGTAAGAAAAAAAAATAATGGAGGAAAAGATAAGGAAGAGGAGGTAATCTGTAAGCTCTTTGAGGCAAAGAAGTATTCCTGGTATATATTTGTACAGAACAGCTCATCAGGGGGGCCAATGCCTATTGCTTGCCATTAGGAAATATTGCAGGAACTTCTTGGAACCAGACACTGCAAATGTGAAGTATGGCTGCATGATGAAAATGGTCATAAACTGGGGTACATCAGTGTCAGGGTGGGGAAGGACAAAATCTCTTTGTGTTTTCTTGTGAATTTTGTCCCGTGATAGTCTTGTAATGGATTGATTATTATCTGATCTAAGTTGTGGGAGCTGGCAATAGGCTTCAAGAGACATACCATTGTCTAGGTTTCACTGAAGCCAAGGAAGGAAGAAGAGTGTAGCTTTGTTTGGTTATGTGAAGATTCAGGACTGAACTAGAATAGGCAATACCTGAAATTGGGCAGCTATTCACTATTCAGTTAGGCCCTGTTTTTAGGCAAATCTGTCCACTGTCAGGAGAAAAAATATTTTAGAAATATGTCAGGTTTTGTGCACTAGAAGATTGTTCAGATTTTAGTTATGGTCAATAATATTACAAATTATTTTTCTAGGCATTGTTTTTATATCATCTGATTTGCTACTGTGAGCTTATCAAAGTACATTACCCAGTGTCTGAATAATGGTAGTGTTGAGGTGTAAACTATGTAAACTAAGGAATTTAGGGCATTTATTTGGTAGTTATCATGTCGTGTACGCACTGGAAGGGGTTGAGAAACTTCAGAAATGAAACTTATTCACGCAGTAACAGTTAAACTCATCTTTTAAAAAGTGAGAGTGGTATCTGTTCAAACTCTGTGCCAGTGGCAGTGGTCACTAATGACCAACAGACTGAACTCTGACAGCTCAGTGCTTGTACCTAACTCCCCTCCTTCCATATAGACACCTCAGAGAAAAAAATACTGCTTTGGGAGCTGCAGAAGAAATAACCAGTATGGCACTAATGCCCTGGGGCCTACACATGTTTCAGATGCTAAACTGGAGCATGCCTTGTTAACTTTTTGCCTAAAGGTTATCCATGACACACAACAGTTAAGATAACTGATTTTTATCAGCGTCATTCACATGAAAAGACTTATAATTTTGCTCTGATTTATATGCAGTGTGTACTGATGTTCTTAGTTTTGCTTGTGTTGGTTGTGGGGTTTTTTGGTGTTTGGTTTGTTGTTGGTTTTTTTCTCTGTATTGTCAGCACTGAGGGGTAAAAATATGTGAGAACTTGTTATGCTCCATGCTGCCCGTTTGGAAACTGAGCCAGTAGTTCTCTAGTTAGCAGGTTTACATAATCTCATTGACTTCAGTGGCTTTATCCTTTTCTCGCACTATAAATGAAAAAGACTCAGTCCATTAACATTTAAATTGGAGATACAGGTTCCTGATGTAAACTGTTTGCAGTGACATTAATAGTGGGCACAGCCCATTAGTGCGAGCTCATATTAGCAACATGTTAATAATCATGACAAAGCTTTTTGTTATAGTTATGGGAATTTCACTGTAGCATATAATTAAATGTGTATGGAATTTTTATTGATCATAATTAAGATGCATGATCTTTGTTTATTATAGCATTGGAAAGTATTACAATAGCTCTGAAAAGCACTGCTTGTCATGTGATATTGCTTAATTATGGAAAAATACTATAACACTTCAGCTTGGACTGATTAAAGCAATTAGCATGAAATTATAATCAGATGATATTAAAGTATATAAAAATATTTACAAGCCTCCTCATGACTGTGGGAACTGAACATTAAATGTTGCTGTTCTTAAGGAGATGATGCAATTTAAATTTTTGCTGTTACTATGTAGGAATGAAAATATGAATCTATTAACTGCTTATTGGAAACGGTACCAGGAGCTTCTTGTGTGTGCGTGTACTTAAGTACTTCCTTCTCTGTTAGAATCTGAAGTTATGTTTGTTAGTCTTATACACAAAAGCAAACATTACATTGTTTGTACTTCTCCAACCAATAATAAACAGTGTAGAAATGGGATTATGTTTTTTTGTTATCAGATCCAAAAATTCATGTACTTGGATTATTCTTTTTTCCTGCCTCTTTCTGTCTACATGGGAAACACTGACTGTCCCTAAAATTCAGTGTTTGGTCTAATACTTATAGAAATGTTAGTATTTCCCTCCTTATTGTGTGGGCAAATATCGGATGTCTGTTCCTCTCCTTCTTGTGATAGTTTTAGGTTCTGTGTATGTCCTGGAGGTATTCAGCATTTTAGGGTAGCTGGAACTGGCAACATCACCAACTAAACCACACAGATCAAGAAGATGAAGGGAATAAGGCCTTAAATAGTTTTAATTATGTTTATTCTACCCTCTTCTGAGTTTTGAATCATTGGAGTGTACTTATGCAAGCTTCCCTCCACAGCCGTAACCATAAGAACTCAAGTATTTAAAAATAACACATGAAATAAAAGAACACGTTATTGGTAGCACAGGGACAGCCATTTCTCTATGAGCCATAGAATCTTTGAAATTCTTCCCATTTGCTCAATAATCTCTGCAGTTCCTTCTTGAATCTGCTACTCCAGGGAAGCAGTGAGACCTGATGATGAGACAGAGCTCTAGAAGCAGTAAATACTGAGCAGGGAGAAGTCAATAGTTGTGAAGACAGAAAAGAAAAGAAAAAAAAAAAAAGGTTAAAAATATGTGGGGTTTTGTTGATTTTGTTGTTCTTAAGATTCTTTCTGCTACTGTACATTAGGCATTGAAATATTTCCATTCATTTTTTTGCTTTCACTAAAATAAACTATGAGGTATTCCTGCCTTACATCTGTCTCAGTAAAGAAAGCGAAATGATATTGTTTCAGCTGGCAGACGTCCCATTTGTAAAGGTAAGAGATTATGTTTGTCAGTGTTTTTATTTTGCTACTCTCACTAGCCTTGGCTATTTGTGTGAGAGAGTGATCCTGTGGCAAACTGAGATGTGATATTTCCCTCAGCAGGTGATGTGTTCCCTGAAACTGTATTAAATGATGCTGTGCCTTCTTTAATGTTCCATGTCAGTGGCTTGCTTGCCACCAAATCTGTATTTTTTTTTCCCCCCCTACTTATTTTCTGTTCTTTTTCCAAAACTGGGTACTCTGAGTTTTCATAACAGATGCCAACCTTCTCCATCCATGTGCCACAATTTCATCTGTACGCAGCTTAGTGGTTCTGATGAGTTGCAGATATGTTTCTGCAAACCCCGTCAGCACGACAAAATTGGAGGTAGCTAGAAAGGTGGACTGGTTCAGGTGCTTGGGGTTTTGAAGTTTTATATTTCTGTGACATTTTACTTTTTGCACACCCTGATTTGGGTCCATTTTTGTGTCAGTTGCGTATCTGTGTTCAGAGTAGTTCAGAGGAACCACTGCCCTGTCATAACCTTCTCACTGTTCTACCAGTTTCTATCCCACGCAGTGGCAACTCATCTAAACTCCTGTAGCTTTCTTTCCTTGCTTGTACCATGTGCTTCTCTGAAGTGGAATCTTTCAGCAACTCCTCTTTCAGTCTTGGCACGCTCACCCTGGTACCTGAGGACTCTCACAAAACAAGTTTTCCACTGTATGCTTCTAATTCTGGTTATATATTTACTCTGAACTTGAGCCATCTTTGATTTTTTTGAGAGTGAATAAATGTTGGAAAAGTAAATCTTAAAACTAAATCAGTGTATTGCTTTCTCTTGTAGTGCAGTTCATTAACCATTTATCTAAACATTTTGTTGAAATTATTTAGGCTACCCAGTCTCCTTTGCTTGGTGATATCTCATTACTCTCACATGTTCTCTAATTTCTAACTTGTGACATTTCTTTTAAAACAGCTATTGCTATAAAATAAATGAAATCAGAATATGAGGACAGATGAGCACTAGAAAAAAACAAGCTTTGATGCCATCATCACCTAGCTAAAATGGGTAAGAGCAGTACTGAAGATAAGCAGCTGCCAGAAGTCTAGTCAGAAACTACCTTGTACTTTGGTATAGAAAACCTAGCTTTGCTCCAAACACTCACTCTTCTTTTTTTCCCCCCATTTTGTCAGAAGTCTGGGCTACTACATTAAAAAAAAAAAAAAAAGAAAAAAGTTAAACATTCACAGCTGTTGTTACATGTGCTAATGAAGTAGAGATTCTTTGCATTCCAGGTGCATGCTGCAATGAAATTCTGCTTTGTAGCTACGGCAGTAATAGGACAGGGACTGTACTTTAATCAGTAGTTACTCCTCTCCCTTACTCATAGGCAAGTTGTTTAAAGCACTTATCAGATTTTAGGATGAAGTGTGAAACAGCTGAGACAAATGATGTTCAGCCAGCTAATTGACTAGATGAATGTTTTGATTCTTACATTCAATGGCAAATCTGTTGTCACCAAAGATACAAAAACTTGTCCTCTTCTGCCTGTCTCAGAACTTCAGGTTTTGGTCATGAATATAACTAGAAGCATCACAATGAAAACAGGATTGGGTGACCTCTCTGTTTCATGGTTTCCATAGCTATGTCTCTCTGGGATTGCTTTGAATTTTTCAGTCAACTTAGCAACATACTCTTTGATAACCTCTTCATTATTAAGCTAATAGTTACATGGAGGATTTTAAAATGGATTCAAGAGTGAAAACAGTAGGTAATATAATGAGGCCATTGCTACAGCTGTGCTGTTTGGTAAACTACAAAGGAGCCTGAAATTTGCTCTGCCAGGAGTTAGACCTGTACCTAGAAAGAGAGACATGGGTAATGTTGGGCAAACAATCTGGGATTTCTTAGTTAACTAAAGTTATCACTGTGTCTTGCAAAAGCAGATATATGGGAAGGGAAAATAACTTCTTTGTTTGATTGGTTGGGTATTTTTTTATTGTTGTTGGTATATGGGTTCTGGGTTTTTTGGGGGTTGGGTTTTTTTTGTTGTGGTTGTTTCCCCCCCGCCCCTTCTGAGGAAAATGCAACAAATGCCCCTTTCTTTCCCTCTGTTTTTCTCTCCTGTGATTCTGGCTACTAATGGTTTCTTATCTCTCTTACTAGTTTGTAGACTATGAGTTTCCTTTCATATCTAAATTCTCTCTGAGCTTCTGATGACCATATAAAGCTATGGTATGAATCTATGTATTAGTATTAGTTAGGTCTTATTTTGCAAATACTTAAATGTTTTCAGATCTTGCTATGGTTACCAGATGCTTTTTGGTATAAAAAGATTGATTTTTCAACTTCTCCAAGTTTGTCTATGCATCTGGAATTGGAAAGTCATAAAATGATGTCCAGATTTGTTGTGTTGTTTTTTTTAAAGATGAATGTTTTGGTGGCTAAGATTGATGAAGGAAGAACAAAGGGAGGGAATAAAGACTCTGTTCTTATATCTGTCAAATACTTTTTGTGCCTTCTAGCATGTTGCTTAGACTCTGTGTATCTCTATAGGGATCTTGTAACTACTTGTACCTGTAGGGATAACAGTCTTTCTTCTCTCCTCTTATCTATCCCATTGTTTTGGTTTGTGAACTCTTACTAGTAAAAGACTGTTTTTACAGTGTGTGTGTGAGATGGTATCTATATTGTTTCCTTCAAGCTGTGCCATAAATATTTTTGGGACTCTTCTGTCAAAATATCTTAAAGGGGGAAAAAAAAGAAATCACGTTTTTAGGAAAACAAAGTTCTCATGCTTCTGCAAATTTATTTTTTTCTTGTGGTCCACAAAGACAGCACAGCCTACATTTCCTGAAATAGTCTGTGGTTTTCCACTTCTGCACAAATTGCTGCACTCTGTGTTAGAGCTGTGATCTGTCATGAGAGTGATATAAACTGGGAATCTACAGGAGCTGATGAATGAAGAGGTCAGGACTAAGTACAGCAATTCAGGTGACTGTACCTCAATTGTATTTTGACCAGGACTGAAATGTTTCTAATCCTGGCCTCTTGAAATGTTTGGGTGGGTTTCTGTTTGTTTGTGCATGTGTGTGTGTGTGTTTGGTTGGTTTTTGTTTTTGTTTTTGTTTTTTTATATATCATTGGATTTATAAATCTACAGGAACTTTATAATCTGCATAAATGTCAAGCTGAACAAAATTCCTGATGAAATAAGTGTCTGGTTTTTAGTCACAAGTGTTTTGTTTTAGGATTTTTTTTGGTAAGCTTTGTTTGGTGTAGGGACAGTGTGATGTTGCAAGTACAGATTTATGCCAGGTTATACTTAGACTTGCAGAACTAACACACAAATAACAATAAAGATTCTGTGTCTGAGGAAATGCAGAAATGCAAACAGTTATGCACTTGTGAAAATGAGAATCAGTCTAAATTTACTTCTTGTTAGTTACAAGCAACCTGGGAGACACAGTAAAATGAAGGGTATTTTGGGAGGCCTGAGTAGGATGCTGCTGCCTGAGCTCATGCAAAACATTTTTTGTAATTGTGAATTTGTGTATAAGGAAGGCTCATCTCTCAGGGAAATAAAAGTAGTATGGCATTTAAAGGAAGGGAGAAAGGCTTTCTTAAGCTGTTGGAGAATGAAAATGTATACAGAATGGAAGAGGGAGATTCAAAATTCTTAATATAGCTTTCTGGGGGGAGGGGGTTGGGGCAATACAGCGAAATATAAAGTGAAGCCTGGAGCCTTTAGTGTTTCTAATCAGGTTTTTCTTGAACCAGGGAGCTTTGTGACTTATATTTGTTATGCCAGCAATAAAAATGTACAAGCTTTGTTTCTGTTGGAAGTTGGTAGCATATAAGACCCTTAATGGGAAGGTTGTGAGTTCAAGCCTGCAGTGGGCAGTAGTGACAGGTTGGACTCGATGATCTTTGAGGTCTCTTCCAACCTTAGTGATACTGAATTACTGAAAAAAGTACAGAAATTCAGGAAATTCTAATTCTAGGGAAAAAACAGCTGTTCACAAAATACAAGAAAAATATACCCTGGAAACTTTCACTACTAGTTCAATATATCTGAAATGAGGGCTGCCCTTCATATAGTGTAAATTTTGAGAAGTGGCCACAGAGCCTATTTATTTTCTTAAATGCCATGAAATGTTTGAAGAAGTTTTTTCACTTTTTAAGGATAGAAGCATATCCCTACACTCCCACCCGGAATACAGTTGCAATGCCAGAAATCTCTTGGGAAGACTATTCCTGCCATGAGATCATGGGCAGGGTGACGAATAAAATTGTAAATCCCAAACAAAGTGAGTGAGCCTTGAACCTTTAGAGCTTTACTCACCAGTAGTTTCTTTGATATGAAACAAGTTCTGAGGCAAATCAAGGAAAAAAATTGTCTGTCAAAGCCTTTCACCACTGTCCAGCTATGGGATAGTGCCTTACAGTGGTGTGGGTATGGAGCAGATGCCTTTCTGTGTGGCACAGCCCCTGCTCACAAGGTAATGATGTGGCCTAGCAGCATAAGGATGCTGCTTGAGCCTCTGGGGACTGAATGTGATGTGTCTATGTAGCTTCTCACTGTATCCTTGTGTTTTTCTCAGCTCTTCACCTGAATACATGAAGTCGTAGAGTTTCAGGGCCCCGTTCACACCTCTATACATTGACGCATCTCCAGCAGACATGGAACTATTTACAAGTGTGCAAAAAATTGTCTGCTGGATGAGCAAAAAGAGTGAGAAGTCATGAGAGTTCAAAGTATTACAGTGTTTCAGCTGATTTCTAATTCTTTTTGTTCTTTTTATCTATGAAGAGAAGGAGCCAGGGCAGGCAGGCAATTTCTTTTGGTGGTTGCTGCTCTACCACAGTCAGAAATAAAAAATGTCTAATTTTGTTTGTTTGTTTTGCCTCACCTCTAATGAAGCCGCCTCTGACTCAGGTTAATGAACACTGAGTTTCCTAGGCCTTGCAACTGTGCCACAGGAACTTCAGCTGTCCTGCTGCAGGGATACAGCAATCCTTGCCTTGGTGAACTTACTACAGGTCTTATTGCTGAGGACTTCTGAAAGAGCAGCTCCATGTAGTTTCAACTCTCTCCTTCTCCTAAGCTATACATTGTTATAGATTAGGTATAGAGGAAGGAGGAGGTAGAAAAACCACTCTCTGTTCTTCAAAGTACTGAACTAAAATTCAGCTGAGATGCTTGTGCAGGTGTTGATTTAATAGGACACTTACTCACAGGAACCTGTGTACCCAAAGCTGGGTTTGTGCATGTAATGATCTTTGTTCAAGTAAAAGAGAAACATATATCTCCAAGTACATTAGAAAGTAAAAACTCTGATTGTTTTTTCCACGCTACACTGACTTATTTTTTCTTTTTTTTTTTTTTCCAGTTCAGCTTCAGATTCTCTGCCATGTGATAGTCATATGTAATGCTTTCTTTTCTGATGGCCAGGCACCACATAGTCACTCCTGAGATAGTAAAGTATCTTTTAATAGGAAAACTGAGGAAATAGCCTCTAATGATTCTTTGCAAGCTGCTATTTCTACCTCTGCAATGGCTGATTTAAGTCTCAGTGGTAGCCAACAGCCAGGAAAAGAGCAAGACTGCTTTCTAATAGAAAATGTGAATCTTTCTTACAATGTTAAAATAAGGAGTATAATTTCCTTCAAAGGCAGATAAGCCTAAACCCAGGAGTGATGCTTTCTCTGTGATCTGTCACCCAGGATTATGGTGAGTTGATATACTTTTTAGTTTACATAGGCAAGTCCATACTCTCGTATCTTTTTTGTTTTGTATTAACTCTTACGTTAAAGAGCTCTGCTCTGTCAGCTGTAGGGATAAGTGCTGTGCTGGGACATTACGTGCGGCTTACGGTCTGCTTTTCTCCCTTCATGGAGGCAGACTTGTAGGTGAGCTCTAATTGTGATCCATAATTGCACCAGAACTAGATTCTAATTGCTTCTGGTGCAAATATAGTATCTAATCCTGCTGAAAGCATCATCTTGATTGTGTGCACCTTTTCCCACCCCCTCCCAAAAATATTCACTTGAAAATAAAACATTTCCTTGAAGTTTCTGAAATTAACATTTTAATTCTGCTTTGCTTTCTTCTTCTGTTTATCTTAACCTGCTTTTATTGCATGATTGTATGTTTGTATATAAAGCAAAACTGAAAGACAAATCCTTGCATTTATTTTTTGATGGGAAAATTTCAAACTTCCACTTTCCTAAAATTGAAACAATTTAAGAATATAGTACACTGAGAAATAGTATTATAACACTAATGACTACTACTATACATCAGGGCTATTAAGCTTTGAATAGCAATTTTACAGTCAAGGTGGTGACAATGTACATCATTGCGTTTGAGAGTCTGGTATGGTTCATTGGAGGAGTTATAAAATAACTGAATTAAAATATGACTAAATAATAAACTGGGGAAATTCCATCTGTTTCTAGATTCCTGCTTCGTGCATTATACCAGCAGCAGTTCAATGCTGTGTGATGGATGCTGAGACATTAAACAGGGACGTGTTTAGGAATGGAGAGCTTGTAACTGCATGTGCAACTCCTTTATCTGGTCTTCACTGGTAAGTTGAGGGCCCATGCTCATACCTGGCTAAAGACTTTGTACTAGTGTGAGATGGACTCTACAAAAGATTATAATTTTCCCCAAACTGTAATCAGTGCAAACATATAGGGTTTTGTTTGTTTGTTTTCCTCTCCACTGTATCCAGGTAATTTAAAAATACAAATCTGAAACTTACAATCTTGTCAATGAAATTCCCCTGGTCCTGCTATCATACATTCTGGATTTCTGACTTTCTACTGTGGAGTAGCTGGATTTTTCTAGGTTTTCTGTTGGGCCATATGTTGCTACCTCTGAAACAGGCTAGGTGCTAGTACTCTGAATTAGATCTCATACCTGCTGCTGTATGCTGGTCTGGCAGCTGTGTGCTTTGGATTGTTCTGAGATGAGAACCATGCTTTATGTTATTTCTTTTCCTTGAGCCTCAGAATTATTTTTAAACTCAGGAATGGGACTTCCAACATAAGACACCTTTTTTTTTTTTTTTCCCCTCTGAAATATTGCCTAAAATGAAGATGCACTTTTAGAATTTTGTTGCAATTTTTCCTATTTCATATCACCACAGGTTAAGCAAAACACCATGTACTTTATATGTTGTTCTTAGGTTAAGTACAAGAAGGAGCTCATAATACCCTTCACTTTGTTTTTCACTGGCTATGCCAATAATGAAGCCAGCCATGTTAATTGCAGCATATTTGAAGATTGGATGTTTTATTATACCTACAGATCTATGAAAGCTGTTTGACTGAGAGTTTTTACCCATGGACTCTTTAAGGATAGTTTGGCCAAATCTGACAGAAGTTGCAATTCTAACACTTACCTTGTGAATTCAGTGTGACATTTCTGCCCTAAGTAAAGTAACAAATTTTGAGCAAATTTGTCCTGGTGAGAATTTAATACTACTTTTGCTAAGAAATGTTCCTGTTTTCAGGGTGAATCATGCTTGGATCATACCTGGTTTATTATATTGTGAAATAGCAGTTCTCAATCTTTGCAAATATTTTGTTTTTCTAAGAAAAACAAATTGCAAATTCAGTGTGAAAAGTTTTGGCTTTGTATGGGAGTTACTTATTGTCAGTATTTTAAGATGATGTGATTTCACAGCTTTTGAGAGAAGTTCAGCCTATCAGTTGTTGATAGGGTTCTCTGTGAGTGTAAGTCCCTGAGTCAGGTCATAATGCAAGATCTGAACTGTGAACTGAGTAGGATGGAGTAAACAAACTTAACTAATTTGTACCTGTAAGGGATTAGGCCCAATTATTTTGTCTATGGGGAAGAAAACTCATATTGTTCCTAAATAAGACAAATGCAAAATATTTTGAATTTACCTTGGTGATAATTCACTTTGTTCTATTTTATAGTATCAAGCTTAGAAGAACAAAAAAATTTTTTTTTGATCCTGTCATCCTGCACTAATATAATGGGATGTTTGCTAATTGCTCTGAAGTAAATTTTGTACCAGAAATAAAATTAAAAATATTTGAGTTGTATGCCGACATGCTAAAAGCAGTATAGTAGATAAATGGTTTTGTCATCAGTTTTGCTAGGAAGCCTGCATTGAATATCATTAACAAGGACTTTGAATTGGAAGGCATGCTCTCCATGAATAATGTAAAGTAGCAAAATAAGATGGTGCATCCTAACAAAACAAATATATAGTTCAATCTTGAATTTCATTTGAGTGGTGTGCATTGACCGTTTCCATCCAAGCAATAAGAATTCTCAGACTATTGTTTGCCCAAAATTTCTTTTTCCTGAATCCTCTTTATGATTCCCACTATTTCTAATTCCTTTTATGATCTTCTTGAAACTCTTCTCATTTCTTAAAATGCATTTGTCTCTCACTTCTTCCCTGCAAGGTGTTAATCTTTCTTTGTGTTTCTACTTCACATAAGACTTTTACATGCTAATTTTCACTTTCCTTGATTCTTAAAATGCTTTTTAAAAATCCATATCTTTATGTAGCAATGGTCTTCTCAAATTGTTAATATGGGGTTTTTTTGTCAGAATGCCTTGTAGGAAGCAAAAAAGGCAATAAAACTCTTTAAGTGGTCATGGTTATGGAAATAACGTGAACCACTCTTCTAGATTGTGCCTGAATGTATGAGCAAATGCTGCAGGTTTCTCAGTACCATGGCCAAATCCTCACCCTCCATAAACAATATGTTAACTCTTGCAAGAAATGCTCCAGATGATTAAAATGTAAGAAGCACATAAAAAGTTACTTTTAGTGAGGGGAGGGATGAGGGTCTTCTCACCTGTTCATTTTTTGTACCAGATTGATTTTACTGCATTGATATTTGAGGGTAATCTCCTTAAAATCAATGATTTATTTATTTGTTGTTACTCTGGTGTACCTCATTTGGTCTAAAGCAATATTTAGCAATAGCTGGAGAATTCAGAACCCAATTCTTACAATGCTTGGATGCAGGTGGACTTGCATCAGGTTTCCATACAACACAGTTAAAATTAGTGTGAGGGAATTCTGGAGTACAGGGAGGTGTTGATTCACTGAGGACTAGTAACTGAATGCAAAGGCTCAAGAGTCTGAGCATGTCTCCTCTGAGCAGCTGGGATAGCTGGGATAGAGTGGGTGCATGGAGGCAGGGCTGGAAAAGAGAAAGATGGAGGAATAGGATAGAGGAACTGAGCCTCTTACTCCAACTCTTCAAAGCAAGCTGCTCCCAAACTTTTCTGCTATAGAACACTGTTGATTTTGCATATCCTTATGGTTGCCTACAAAAATAAGATTAACTTTTTGAATTTCAACTAAGGAAGCATTATCTCATAATCTGTTCTTTACTTCTTATGCTGTGCTTTAAAAACACAAATGCTGTATTGGAACATGTGCCTCGCTATCACAGCAGAAGAAATATTCTGCGACAAAGCTAGTGTTTGCCTTTGAGGCTAAGGAAGAAGACCAAGGCCTAGTGGAGTGTTGGCACAGACCTGCTGGAATTGTCATCTACATGTTTTGCTACTGGTTCCAGTTATGTTCAGCTGGAAGTGGTGATGGCTCTGGGGACTGTGGCCTGCAGATTCTGCCGTATGTCCCGTGGGAGAGCCCCGGCACTTGACACCGTGCCTGTCTGGGGCACCACGTGAAAGCCAAGTGAAAGCAGCAGAGGCCTTCCCCCCTAGTCCCCTTGGTTTAGCTTTCACAGCGGCCTTGTGAGGCCAATGAATTATGTATTACTGCTTGATTTTTTTTTTTCCCCCTGCATGCTCATTTGCATTAACTAAGGTGGTTTTACAGGAGCTGGCTGTTCCTTGGCAGACCATGCCCACAGAGAGCTTGCTGACCAGGCACTGTTCCAGCCAGGGGCTAAGGCAGCTGTTTTGTGGTGTGGACCCTGGCCCAGGCTCAATGGTTCCTCAATCCTCAGTGGAACTAAAGGACCAGACCTCACTTTACGAAGAGGTGGTTCTCCTTCCTCATGGATATGTTTAGCATCCACCCTGTTTCAGGCATTGTTTGTTTAGTAGGCTGTATCTCTACAGCCACTTACCTGCTTAGAAAATGTAAATACTTTGGATACAAAGCATTAGAATGTTTTATGTTACTGCTCACAAAAAGGTATGTGCTGTATTTTCCCCAAACTTTTGCAAAATGCATAATAATTTTGTTTCTCTCTGATATTTTCCCTAAAGAGTTAACTAATATCTCTGAAGCATTCTGAGGTTAAGATTTTAGAGGTCTTCAATATAGGTCCCTGATTTTCAGATTTGCTTATTTGTTTAGCCTGATGGGAATAGGCTTTGTCTACTGCACTTGAAGAAGAAAGGAAGATTTTTGTGCTCCTGGGAGGTGAAGGCAGTTTTCATTGGCATTTTAGTGAAATATTAAAGGCAAAGCAGATTTGGAGGGACACGCTGCAAAGGCTGTCACAATGATCAGGGAAGCACTGGAGTGAGGAAAGGGACAGCTAAATGTGTAGGTGGAGAGTCAGTCCATTTGTGCAAAGGTATGAGTAACTGAGGTTATGAATTGGTTGCAGATGGGAGCTGGCAAGCAAGAAAAGTGGAACAAAATTATATTGACATCCCTGTGTTGTCTAAAGACCACTAAAAGACCATTAGTATTGCTGCGTAGCCAGCAGGGAGGCCCTGTCAGGGTGAGATTTTACTTAGGCAACCGGTATTGATTTTTGGTCTGCCAGGAGATGCAGGAAGGAAAAGACTTCTTTTTCTTTTTTTTTTTTTTTTTTTTAGTTTTCTTTTCTTGTTGTTCCTGGCCACAAAGTGGTGTGCCTGGAACTGGGATATAAGTTTGAGAGTGGCTGTGTGCTGTCAAGACTCTGACTTTATTGGTGGAACAAAATTCTTCTTTTGAAAAGCCCTTCAGACTTCTTGCCTTGTTTTACTCATCTCCCCCCTTTCCACTATTCTAAAAGGCAAAATTAAGAATTCAACACATGTGGTGATGACTTGAAATATTATGTATGACAAAATTGGTTATTTATTTATTTAATCTCTCTGAATTAATTTTGAATAACTTGTCAGTGTCTCAGGTCACCCAAGCTGACAGTCCTGTGCTTGCCCCCAGAGAAGCAGGAGCCACAGCTGTGAGGGCTGCATCTCTTCCCCAGGGTCACTGGGTGGCATAGGGCTTCTGACAGGATCCAGGATAAATTTCAAGGATTCCAGCCTCCTTCCATTTCTTGCCAAACACTGATCTGGATACTGCCAACTAGACTTGTTAGTAGTGTTTGTGCTGTATCTTTTCTAGTGAACATTGATTAGGACCTGAAAATGGGCTATGAAGCAGCAATCAGGATCGTAGCAGCTCTTGTTCTGGGATCTCACTTGAAGTGGCAACCTAAAGGGGAATAGCTTACCACTTAATGACAGCTTCTCTTACTCCTGCAGAGGAGGTGTGCCAGTACTACTTTCTGTTGCATATTTACAAGTGCCCAATTTAACCTATTTGCAATAGCTTTATTTCCCTACATTCTCAGAAGAAGCTTGGCACAGAGAAATTTCTGGCAAAAGAAAAACTTGTGTGAAAAATAGCGGTCTACAGTCTCCTTGTAATGGATGTACAGAAATTGACCCAGTCTTAAATCAGAGGATCCTTCCTCTGGACTTAGCTTCTAGTGTATTTTTAATTATATGCTCCCTTAGCAGAGAAAAATATCTAACAGAAATATGGGTTTCTTCATTTTATTTTCTATATAACAAACACTTAGGTAAGCGTGTCTTTTCTTTACAATTCAAATACCTCTACACAGATAATAGAGACTGCTGAATTGTTAGAGAAGCAAGCACTTAAATAGAAGAATGCTATTTAATTGTAACAGATTAGTTAAATTTCCTGTGCTATTTCATCCCTTTTTTTTTCTCAGCCCCCCCTTTTCTTCCCATCCTTCCCTCCCCCTCCCTCTCCCTCCCCCCCAAATATTGTGAAACCTGCTTAAATACCAATCTAATGTTTGTTTGACAGAAGATTATTACTATGGAGGATAGATCTGAACACTGCATGTTTCCAAGAGACTAAAACCCCAAACATTCTTTTGGGCATTTGGCCCTTTAATTATGGGTAATTTTAAAATATTTTAGTTTTGCTTATTGAAACACCAGATTAAATCTCAGCATTGATAGTGGTCAGTTCTGTCAACATTCCAAATTTTGTATTGTCTTGTGGTACAGGCAGCTATTTATGTCCCACAAATTTGCTTGCTGCTGCTTTGTTTACATTCTTCCATTTTGGTTTTGGCCACAGATCTGATTGGAAAAGTAATTATAATAAAAACCCAATCCTCCCAATACAGAATAATATGACTTTTAGAAATGTTTTTAATTTTGTCTCATTAGTAGTGATTAATTAAATTTTTTTTTACCTTTTTTCTTTTCCCAGACTCCCCATGTGTTTAGGAATAAAGTGATAATTAAAGAGTGAAAAAGGCACAAATTCTGTAGAAGTGCTGTGCTTTCCCACCACTTTGAAAATGCAGCAGAAGTCAAGCCCTTGTCTTGTTCTTTTTCCTTGGCTCTCCCTCCAGGACCTACTCAGATTCTCTCTGGCTTGACTTTAACCCTGAAATGGAAAATTATCTGATACTGTATTGGACTGAGTCATCAAGAAATATCCTTGCTTTTCTGCGGGGAGGGCATTAGTCCCTTAGAGCAGAAGATGCAACATAAATACAAACATCCATTTATAACGCTTTTTTGCAACAATGGTTTTATAAGATGTAAGCATATGGTCTATTTTGTTAAGAAACATAGGTGCTTTATGAAGACCTAGTAGTGTAATACACTTTTTCATCAGTACATTTTGCAAAAAGAATACTAGCAGAGGCTTGTCTGTCATTTAGATGGTGTATTATGTGTAAGCAGGGCTGCTTATTTAATCATGCTTTGGAAAAACATCTAGTGCAATAGCACCATTCATGTCTTCTAGTAATGTTTTCATAGAAATAAATAACTTGTAAATTCTTCTTCTTTTTTTTTTTTTTTTTTCATGTGGAATTTTAAAGTTTTCTGAAGACATTTTGCATGTTAAAGATCTCTCCTTTGGTCCTTAACATGCATGCATATAGTTTAGTTGTTCTAATATCTTGCACTTGAATTTCAGGTTGAAGACCATAAATTCCTTATGCTAAGCAGAGTCTCTTTTCTTTATGCAGGCACATTTGCTAAATTTAGAAATATATACAACAGCTCCAGGAAATGCTGTGTAGAATCCTTACTTTACGTTAGCTGACAAGTAAGCAACCCCTTGCAAGCCGGTAAGATGGGCAGTGTTTTCCTCTATGCTGTTTGATGTCAAATGATTACAGATAAGCTGTAGGGATATCCATTTATTCACAAGGACTTTGTCATGCTGCTGAAAGAAACGTTACCAATTCAGAGAGCTCTCTCTGTGTGGCAATCAATTTTAGTTCTGCTTCTCTGATGGTAATGGAAGCTTCTGCCTCACCCCCGGTCTGGCTCATGTGAGCTGCCTCTTCGACATGTTCAGAGTTTGACATTGTTGTTTAAGTCACTTTGTGATAACAAAAAGATATCGTTAGGCTGGTGTACAGAAAGGAATAAAGACAGAAGTGTCAAGCTGCCTTCAGCTATATCTATTTATTACCCTCTATGAATGCACACAGTATTTCATAACACTCCACCAAGATTTTAATCAAGTTACATGTGCTGGGAGAGAGAGAAGCAGTTGTAGGTACTGTGTTAACTAAACCTCACACGTAGTAGAGTGCAGAACATGAATTAAGGAGATCTGTGTTCCAAAACTGTCATCATTTGCCACATGAGCCAGGGGAATCTTTTATAAGAAGGCTTATAGCTCTCTAGGACATTGTATGCAAGCTCATACAGGGTGAAATAAACACAAGCAAGTGATTCCACTAGAGGGTATTGGCACACTATATATGGTGGTGCATTATAGATAATATCTAGCAAGTCTCATTTATTATGCTTCCGTATGAGACCTTTTAAAAGTTCTTTCTCTTGTAAGGTTCGTATTCCTCAGAACCTCTTCCATTTTCTGGTAGCAAATGAGCTCCTAATACCAGCTCAATTGCCATTAGGAGAACAAATGGGTGGTAAGCTGCTTACCACCTAATTATAAAATGGCTCATGCCCAGATGATGATTGAAATATTGATGTAGTTGGAAGACTTCTAGGGAGGATGAATGTCAGTCGAGCAACGTGAGGATTTGCTCCTCCCTCGAACGACAGCTTTCAGGAGAGGGATAAAAGGGTTCAAATTCTGCTGTCCAAGCAATTCCAAAAAGCATCTGTCCTGAAGGCAAGAGGGAAGGAAGAACAGCAAAGGAGCTCTTATTTTTAATAAGTTCCAATAAAGCTATTGCTACAAAGAATGTTAAAACAAATCTAGGATGGGAACTTATAATTTGTAGTGCAAGACTGAGAGTTTGGAGAACTTGCATTTATTGTTCAGAGAAATGACATGACATAGATTCCTAAGAGTACTGCTTTTGGATTTAAAATGTTTATTATCTTGGTTATGATTGCTACATGAATTGTTTATGGTTTTATTTATAAATTAATATTAAAAGGAAGGGAGTAAGTATCCAGTGTGTATGTTAGATTGAAAATATCAAGTGCTTTTTATGGGCCTGAATCAAAGTGCTGTGGAGTCAATAGAAAACTCTGGGTGGCTTCCATTAGAGGGGAAAGAAACAAAAAGTCTCATTTTGTTGAAAATAATGAGGAAAGTGAAATACCAGCTGCAGTCCGCTGAAATTACTTTCAGTGTTTCAAGCCATTCTGATTACAAAACAAAGAAAACCCAAACAAGAAATAAAAATACCAAACAAAAATGCCAAACCCCAAAGCAACAAAAAGCAAGCTAATTCTTCCTGAATATCTCTTTGCTTTTTGTTGTTCTTGTGAAAATGGTAAAGGGGAAAAGAGCTGTTTGTTTGTTGTGCATAAGTGGGTTTGCTATGTAACTTCTGTATTAAAACGTGTGTGTGTGTGTATATATAACATTAATGCTTGCAAATTCTGTATTCTTTGAGAGGCTGAGCCATAGAAGCCACAAACAGAATTTCCCAACTGTTACCAAAAGAAGTCAAGACTTGAGATGTGTCTACCCTACTGGTAACAAACTAATCGTGGGTACGAACAAGGCTCATCTAAATACACTGATCCCAAAAGAACTGCTGTTTATCGCTGATAACAGAAGTGGATAAAATGAGTCATTAGAATGAAAGCAACAGCTAGTAGTGTTCATGAACAACCTTGTTCATGTTACAGAAGCTATTGTCTTTCTTTTGCATGATAACCCACTGGCTGAGGGAATTGATAATGCATATGAGCTCCTCAGAAAAAGAATTTTAGTGAGAAAGCCCTTTATGTAATAGCTATTCTCATTGAAACTGGAGATTGAGGGATCAAGTAATGAGATGAGATGTTCAAGGATTGATCCGTAAGAAATCATTTTATTGTTGTAGTCATTAATGAAAATGTTCTCCTTAAATATTCAAACATCTAAAGCAGTATTAAAAATTAATCTATATACTGCATACTAATACTTGCTAATTTTTTCAGTAGAAGATAAATTTGCAAAAACTGATTATGTAAAGGGAACTAGTTGTTTAGATAGCTGGTATCTTTCTTGTAGCATTGATAGCATTGTTTGAATAATTCATTTAAAATTTAGTGAGGGATAAAGCCTTCTCATGTTTTCTGATTTTTCTCCTTCCGAAGTAGGGGTTTACAATAATGTGCAGATTCTAGTGTTGTGCCTAATCTAATTTTATATTATCCAAGTTATAAAATTCCTACCAATTCCTTGAAATATTTTAGTAGATTAACAGAATCTGGCTAGTAGCTTATTATTCCTAATGGTAAATCTAACTTTTTCCTCTTGCAGAAATAATGGAAATACATTCTGCAGAAGAATCTCTAAGCATGCAAATATTTCCTGTCTTTTTGGATATTTTCAGGTAAGTACACTTCAACATGATTTTTATGAAATATAGTTTTGGGTAGATCTTTGTTAGTGTTATATTTAATAGAATCACAGAATGTTAGGGGCTGGAAAGGACCTCGAAAGTTCATCCAGTCCAACCCCCACTGCCAGAGCAGGATCACCTAGAGCAGATCACATAGAAATGCATCCAGGTGGGTCTTGAAGATCTCCAGAGAGGGAGACTCCACGACCCACCTGGGCAGCCTGTTCCAGTGTTTTGTCACCCTTACAGGGAACATTTTTTTCCTCATGTTTCCATGGAACTTCCTATTTTCTCATCTTCCACTATTGCCCCGTGACCTGTCCTTGGGAATCACTGAGAAGAGCCTGGCTGCATCCTTTGGCACTCAGCCTTTATGTATTTATAAACATTAATGAGGTCACCCCCCCCAGTCTCCTCCTCTCCAAGCTAAAGAGACCCAGCTCCCTCCTTAATTATGAATATGTCTGTTTCCTATCCATTATGGCTTCTATAAATGTATAACTGGTTTCCATTAAATATTCTGGCTCACAATTTCCCTCACAGAACACCACTTGTTATTTTTTCATCCACAATTCTGATGTCTTAATTTGTATTTTATTTCTTACTTCTGTCATCATGGGCAATTACTTTTTAAAGCAAATTATGTACAACTTTAATTAACAGATTTGTTACAATTGCTCCAAAACAAGGAATTTAGAACAAGGCCAGGAGCTTTCAAGTTCCTTAAATAGAGTATGCAATCCATTTTATGTGTGATTCTGAGGTGCATCTAAGCTAGGCTGATGGAATGTTGATATCTAAAAGTATTTTGGAGAAAAGCTTTTTAGCTATGGATATTTTTATATCTCTTTTCTAACTCTCAAACTTGTTTCACTCAGATAATTACTTTTATTTTTGCTAGTAAGTTTTGCTCATAAAACTGCAGGAAGTTCACTGATAAATTTAACTCCCATTCCCACTGTAAAGTGGGTTGAACAGTCAAATAGTAGAAACAAAACTGTATCTTCCAGCAAGCATCCTGAGAGAGCAGCATCCTTTAGTTTGCATTTCTTTATCCAAAGGTTGGTAGCATTAGTAGTTTAGCATTTCCATTCAGCATTACAGTATCCCCCCACTAAAAGCTTCCTGAATATCACATTAGTGGAGACTGAGCTGACAAAGTTCCAAGGGTTGGGTCTTTTTTCGTGTTGGTGGTTATTTTGGTTGGTTTTTTTGGTTGGTTTTGTTGGGCTTTTTTTAATTTAGTTTTGTCAGTTTAGCATGACTTAAATTATTTTTCTGCTTTAAAGCTCTGCTTCCACTGTGTTTGTGATGTGGCATTATAACAGAACTTTAATTATAGGGCTAATGATGTTCACACTGAAAAATGCATGGTAAATTTCCCCTCCCTCTCCCTCCTTTCTTAAAAAAAAAACCAAACCAAAACACTTGGAATTGCTGTTATCTCAGCAGTTTCCTGATGTCACACATCTTTTTCTAAAGGTGATATTTGGGTTTATGAATAAAAAACAATGTGAAAATTCATCCTGTTTTAGAAATTAACAGCTCTTCAGTACCCATTTTCAGCACTTGCCTAAGTAAAACAGCTGAAGAAAAAACAGATGTTGAGAAATACATATTTTTGTTCTGTATCAGAGAGATCACTTTGCTCTGGAGGAAATAAATACTTCTTATTTCTAGGGATTCTGTTTTTTTAGTTAGTTGGCTTGGCATCACTAGCAATGCAATGATTACAACCAACTGTTGTGATACTGCCAGACTGAAAATTAGCCCTGAGCTGGGCTATGTATTTCTGTGGGTCTGGCTTACTATGCAGAAATATAAACCCAGGAACACATAGACTAACACAGAAATTCACACTGTATGTGTGATTCCTTATGATACTAACATGATCTTAAGGGTTGAAAGCAACTTTTTGAACAAAGTTTTCTAATCCAGCTTTCACCTTACAAAACTTGGATGTAACTTTAGTGTGAAGCAATGTATGGTATTAGCTTCCCTTCAGTTTCAAACAGCCTTTCCTCATTTTCCTTCCATATTTTCTATTTGTAGAATGATGTTTCCCCATGAAGTTCTTGTTCCACATCTCATTGGTGATGGAATGTATTTACATGTTATCTATAAAAGATTTTGGGCTGGATACTGACGTGTAAATTTGACAGTAAAATTTGACAGATAAGTGAGCAAGTTATTTCCTTATTTCCAGCAATATTTTTTACACAGCATGTGAAACACTATTACAAAAATTAAGCTGTGCTAGATACATGGGAAAGAAAAGCAAACACACCCAAAACCCTCCAAAGCCCCAAATAAATTTATTTTTTCTGAAATGACACTGTTGGTATTTCTGACATAACCTAATACAAACTTTATATGTAAATGTCTAGAAACTGAAAAAAAAAGATGGAAAAAAAAAAAATGTAGTCAACATATTCATCATACCTTCTTTTTAAAAAGCTTCCAAAATGCTAATGTCGTTTGAAAACCATATTGCTTTAAACTCTGTATTTTTAGAGATGCTTGAGAGGCTTTTTTTTGTTATGGGTTTTATTGTTTGTTTTTTTTCCTTCTTCCCAACTTAAGTTTCAATGCCCGCATATAGTCAAGGTTACTTTTCTATAAAAGTGGTTTTTTTGGCATACAGCCCCTTGAAGCCTCTTCAGAAGGTCAAAGTAAGGGGAAAACTTTGTGCTCGTACTTAAAGAAGCTACTCAAGTATGCATTTAAGTCAAAGCGAGACAGATGTTGGTGAATACATATTTTAGATGTTCTTTTTTGAGATACTCTGTGACAAGAACACCTGTCCTGCCAAATGAAAACATCACATAGGAATGAAGTGGCACTTGTGCTGGTTCAAGCATATTAAAGCAGAGATACTCAACTATCACTTAACAAAGCAACATCTGTGGCACAAGAGAAGTTTAAGATCATGCTGCTTATTGGACTTGCTTAATCCTGTTCATGCCTGCTATTCCAGCTTGTCTGCCTGGTGCCACAAAAATTTATTTCAGTGACTTTGGGAAATGAGATGTAAATGACAGTTTTGCTTATAGAGCCGAGACATCTAACGCAGCCGCTTGTTAGGACAAAGGATGTAGGGATCAGAGCAGCAGAGTCTTTGTGTTTTATCTAAGAGGTGAGGATGTATTTGCATTCCTCGCTGTATGCTTGACTTGGAATTTGTAAGAATTACTCCAGCAGCTCCGTCATATTGCATTTGCTGATCTGTAGGATGAGAAGATGAACATTTTCAGGTTAAGGAATTATATTTTATTAATGGGAAAGTTCACTTATGTAGGGCACAGGATTCTTCCAGTTGTTGTGGACTGTTGAACAGCATGATGAAACTTTATTATTAGCAACAATCAGATGCAAAATTGGTATTTTTGACCTGGTGTGAGTGTCTTTGAGTAGGGATTATACAGTAGATAAAACAAATATGTTCCTTGGCTCTTCAATTCACTCGCTTCTACCCAAAGTGCATGAGCAAATGTAGAAAGCTCATAAAATTGTCTTTCTTTTATCTAGCAAATGTTTTCATTTATGAAATATCTTTCTGTAGAGGATGCCAACAATTCTGAAATCGACCTTTTTAGTTTAGCTGCGTGGTGGGTAATTCAACTCTTTCATTTAAAATCAATTTGTATTTTGGTAAACTGTAGGTTGTTATTTCCCCACTGTGAAACTATTCACACTGTAAATAATTGTATGTATGACTTTAACTGCAAGTGATGAATACAATTGCTTTGGATTTGTGGTTTAAATGAGATTGTTTCCAAAATGGTAGTGGCATGTTTATTTTCATCAGAGTTGTTACCCAGCTGTCTTTCTAGAGTATCTAGGCTGTTGGTTTATTTATTGGCAGTAAATGGCTTAAGGTGTAAATGTTATCATCAAGGGGTGTTCTCAGCTCTGAAGTCCTATAAAGACCCAAAGTGTTGGGAAATGTACTTTGACTATTCAATGGGAATCTCAAGCGATTTCCTTTACCAGAAGCACAAACTGGGGTTTGTTTTTTTTCAGTACCTTAAAATAGGAATAAATCTTCAGTGTATTGCTAATAACCCAAGCTATGCAACAGAGAAAGACCAACAGGATTGTTGATAGTGCATTGGTAAAATGGCAGTCTTGTAATTCTGTTGTGGCATGAAAACAAGTATCCTTGACTTGTATGAGGATTAGAAACACCTAATCTCTAAAGAGATGCTATTTTACCACCCTCTGAGTTGAGCAGCTGGGCAGTAGAAACAGTCATGTGCAAACCTGTGTCCAAAGAAAATAGCAAAATATCTAATCTGGGGTCCTTACAAGGCTTGAAGGTTTGAATCAGAGGGAAGTTCTGATCTTTGCTCACACTGTTTGTTATTGAGATACTCAAGTATTAAAAATGGAGGAAGAACTGACCCCTTTTTGATTACCTCAGTTATTACATATAACAGGTTGATAGTCAGGGTGCTGCAGTGACATTTGGTAGTTTACTGGGCTTTTTTTTGGTGCAAAAGCTTTAGTTTAAAAAAAGTTGTTTCAAACATGGCTAAATCAACAAGACAAACACAACTGTTTCATATTGTGTCATTTTAGTAATATAAATAAAATAAATTTTGTGTTTTAAGTAAAGAAAAATAATATTTTTTTTTAAATGCAGTTAACCTTTATCAGTGATAAACTGATCCCTGCAGTCTTGAGAACCTGAACATATACACTGGGATTAATTGTATTAATTTTCATTAATGGCAAAAAAGAAGAACAGAAATAGAAGGGAAAAAAAATGGTTTTGTTTTCCCAGCTTGATCAACTTAGATCAACTAATATGTTACAAGAGAATTTTGGTATAATCAATAAAAAGGTTACAATTCTGGAACAGTGATTTCCTTATTTAATACTGCTAATGGGAAAAGTTAGAGACATTATTTTGTCAATTACATTTGAAATGCATTAACTAGACACAAATAGCTCAGTCAGAATAGACACTGAATAGCTCATTACCTTTGCAAATACTACAGTACAACTCTAACCAGTAATCACATGTTCTCAATAAAAAGCAGCAAGCAGTTTAAAATTTACACAGAAAACTCCAGCACCTCATAAGCCTTCTTATGTTAGTTAGAGATGATTTCCTTTATTTTTGCTGTTTTCTTTTTCCCTGATGAAGCAGGTTAAAGGAATAAATGCATCTGAAACACAATGAGGTTTATCTAACTGCACTCATGTAATTGTTTTATAGAACTACTGCTATCAAGACAAAAACCTCCAGAATATCAAATAATCATTTCAAGAAACTGAAATATTGAATATAATGGTTTTCAGTGCAGGTTTTCCCCCTAAACACTATCATTTGCAGTTATTATTGCCCAAGAGGTCTTTTGCAAGTGAACCCATTTTTCCAGGCTTTTTCCCCTATGTAGTACAAATCATATTCTACAACAGTCACCGCTAAGTAATGCAGTAGGGTGGGGTCCTTTGTGTGGTATGGGTTTTTTTGGTTTATTTTGTTTTCTTTTGTAAATTAACCAAAGTGGTTCATTGAAGTACCTCAATTAAAGGACCCCCAGGTCCTTTTCGCTTTCACTGCTCTCCAACAGGTCAGTCCCCAACCTATATTGGTCTATAGGGTTGTTCTTTCCCAGGCGCAAGACTCTACACTTACCCTTGTTGAATTTCCTTAAATTTCTTGCGCTAACAGTTTGCCACTACCATATGGATTATTCCCAGAATACATCAAAAAACAAGTTTCAAATCCTCACACCACCACATGTCTAAGATTTTTGGGTTTACTTCCTAAACGTCAACACCTATAACGCACCACCTCTTGTGTCTGTAAAAGGTCTAGGAAAAGAAATTACTCCCTCATCTGTGTTCCTCTTTTTTCTGATGTGAAGTCTAAAGAATAATTTGGGAACAACGAGTGGTTAAGCTTCTACAGTAGGAAAAAACCTCTTATCTGAACACAAGCTCATCCATTTGAACTCATATTTACTATGTGTGTTGCATGATGGATATATCCTTGAAGAAAATGAGCACTCCTTTCAAATCAAGATTAATGTCAAGAAGCTGCATGGGGAGATTGTATTTGTGAGTGAACATGCCTATACAGATCCAGCTGGAGTACTGTTCTGTGACAATGAGCTCGACTGGGAATACAGGACCAAACTCTGCAGGGCTGCTCAGAGGGACTGTGTAGGAAGGCAGGGAGCATACAGCTCTCTAGTCCAGCAAGTACGGTGTTGCATGAATTGTATAGCAAGAAGCCCCAGGCTTTGTACTGTGTTTGCAAGGCCTCTGGGCTGAGGCTTGTCGTGTTTACTTTCAATCAACTTGTCATGACATGTTTTGAGTCTTTTCTTTATGCTTGAATTTGCTCTAACTGCAACTTCTCTAATAGCCTAAACTTAATTTTGCTAACGTTCATACTGCACAACATTATTTTCACAAAGATAATAGTGACAAGGAGTAATTCTGCACAGAACAAGCTACTCATGGTTCTAATGCAGGGGTGTGGTGTAGAGAAATATAGCCTCGTGGGACAGTGCAGGCCACGAAGGTAGAGACACAAGATACCCCATGGAGTACAGGCATGGGGTGATGAGGTAATACAAGTGAACACCAGAGAAGCTATAGCTTTAAGTCACTCACCAGTGGTCAATTAACTTAGAAGCTGGGTAAAAATTATGTTGGGTCAGCAAAGAGTGTAAAGAACAAGTAGGTTGTATGCAAAATCTGTAGTATAAAAGTACTAGAAGACACATAAAAATGCCCTAGAGTATCCTAGAGACACCTACTAGACCTCTCTAGTACATCTTAGGGAGATTATTGTCAACATCATGCTCCTTCCATTGAAGTAGTTGAGGTGAAGGTAGCATTGGCTGAGTTCCCTTTGTCAGATGGGAGCTGCTTGTATTACAAGCCCAAGGGGAAGTAGAAGGGTAGGCATAATGCCAGAGAAAGAGGTGGATATTAGGAAGTGTGCCTGTACCAGTTTTCATTGTATAATAACTTTTTTTCCATAACAACTGAATTGGAGCAAAGTCTTTGACTACACTGTAAAGATTCCAATTTTTGTAATAGAAATGTTTTGGCTTTACACCTGAGGTGTGCTTTCCTTATTGCCTGTGACAAGGCCCTGAGCCTTGGGCATCCTTTGCTATACTGGGTTAATATACAGGTAAAGCTGCTGGGCTTCCTGAGCTTTCTCTGGCCTGATGTGGCAGTGGCCATTTCTCCCACAGCTCAGTAGCAGGACAAGGGTTGGTCCTTCTTTTCTGTTCCCAGGGCTTTGGATGACAATGCTCTGTGGGTATTGGGAGCATTGGTGAGAGGCAGGTGAGAAAGGTCGTACTGACCTTTTTCCTGTCAAAATGAGTTTGAAGTGAAAACTGCACAAGACAGCTTAGTCTGAACACTTGCAATTCTTCATCACATTTGCTTAATGCAGTCTGTCCCTTTGCTGGCTATATATCATGAGCCACAGTTGTGTTGGTCTACGGCCTGGAACAAGCATTGTTTCATTGTATGTCTCAATGTTGCAAATAAAATCTCCAACGCTAAGTATGTCCTTGAAAAGAGACTTAAAATGTACATCTTTTGTCCAGTTCAAGTATAATCTCCCTGTGTGACTGCTCACTACAATTCTGCTGTATTTAGTGGTATCCATCAAGTGGAAGTAGCATAAGTTAATCCTGTGGTAAAGACATAAACCTTCATTCCTCGCACAACTCGGGCACCTGTCAGCCACTTTAAGTATCTAAATCTAAAACTGGATTCCTTTTCCCTCAGCTTGTCTTAGACCCCCACCAGGATAGCTCTCAGTTTCCAAAACTAATGTTCTTTTGAAATTTGAATGTTTGCTTTCCTAACCTCTGAATGGTTGCTGTGCTGGTAAACCCATGGCACCTGAAAGCTGATTGACTATGTGTGATCCTTCTGCTGCTGCTTGTTGTGAGACTGATTCCTACCTAAACATAGAAAGATTAAGTGAGGCTCTTCAAGGACCTCTTTCTATAAATAGTTCAGTGATTGCAACATTTACCCATGAGGTGAGACACTATCATTCAGGTTTCCACAAACACCTTTGCCCAAAGATTATTTCAGCTATGAGACAAATCAGGCAGCATGGTGGTTTGAAATGAAGGTGCCAACTGAGATAAATTAGGTGTAGGAGAGGTTTAAGTAAGGTGTGTCTCAGTGTCAGTATTCTAGCTGGTGTATTGGGGCAAAACTGTTTCTTTTGATTTTTAAAACTTGCTTTTAGAGTCACGGCCTCAGAGGCATCTTGAGGAACTAAACCCACCAACTGAACACCAAATCCTGGAGAGGGACAGAGCTGGAAATATACTTGTCTTCCTGGTATTATCAAGGGGATTTTTATCCTTGCATTTTGAATGAAAATTATGATGATTTCACCAAGCCAGTAAATTATATTAATTTGGATGTATTACTTATTTCTAGCATGAGTCTGCTTGCTGGTGAGAAAAGTAAGACTCTTGTAAACCTTGTTATAATTACATACAGCAGGCAGGCAGGTAGGCAATTTTAATTGGTGTATACATATTCACTATATTGAGGTTCATGCCAAAGAAATAATGCGAATAATTAAATTACCATGAAGTCATAGGAGCCCTGAAAGAGATTCTGAGCAAAAAGATCCTGTCTACTTTCAACTGGAGTCTTGTGAAAATGGTAATCTTTATTTTCTTTTAAAAGAATTGTTCTGTGAGGAAAAAGGCTGAAGAGACTAGATTGGGGGGTGGGAAGAAAACTTGTAGTTTGAAAACAAAGCTATGCATTGCCTGTTAACATTTTGTTTCACTACTGTTCTGTCAATGAGAAAATTCACAGATTTTATTTAAGCTGAAGAAACAAAAATATATTAATAGAAAATCTTTGCTGGTGATTTTGTGGTCTTCAGCTAATTTCAGCAAATGTTTACTTATGTATATTTCTGTTTGGAGTACCTACATTTAAATTTCAGCTAGGAATTTTCTCCACTGAGAAAGTGATATTGTTTAATTATTAAGATCCCTTGCAATGTGACATGTTTAATAATATGTTATTAACTCCTTTAGTCTTTCCGTACTGACATTCATGTGAAAATCTAGATGAAGTTTGATTCATGTGAAAGTGTATCATCAAGACCAGTAAGCAAGCAAAATTCAGCAAGTATGCTGCATTTCCACAACTGTGATATTGCCTCTCTTTTTGACAAAACAGAGTGTATTTAAGATATCACACCAATCTTCTGGGGAAACTAAGACAAGGCTCCGTTCCCCCTTCATTGTCTCAGCTGCTTTTGAGAGAGAGAAGAAACTTATGCTGTTTTGCTTTGGAAGCTGATTTCATTTTAACCCTGAGCTCAAATAAAAATCTGATATCCAATCTCGTAGCTACATGTTACAAGAGGTTTTCTCATGAATTTCTGAGTTAAAAAATTCCATTCATGGAAATTCTCATAAATATATAGACATATTTTATTTTTCTGGAGCTGTATCATTAGATGAACTTTTTTCTACTGCTGTGCCTCAGTGCACATATACACTTTACTTGAGTCTTTGTCACTGCAGCCTTGTCACTGTGTTACGGAACGGGGTTAGGCATGCCATGAACACTTTTATTATTATTTTTAGTGTTTACTTTTACACTACTTCTAAGGACTGACATCAAAGAACAATATGGGTAACACAGGTTATAAAACAGCTTTAAAGAAACCAAGGTTTTTTTTTCTGTTTTCTGAAATGATGATGTGTATCAAAACAAATTCTAGTTGGTATCCTGTTCTGTGTGTGCATGTCTCTGTTTTCCACAATAACGTTCAGAGGAGCAACTCTGAAAGAGCAGAAAGTGCTGGTGCAGTGCTGTTCAGGAATAATAATTGCATTTTATAGAAAAATAAATGCAGTGCCTTTCAGAGCAAGCAGATGTTTTGTTTTCTTGCCTTGTATAGTCTTCTCAAAGTTCTTCTGCATCAGTGGCTTCTGATCGTGGCCTGCAGGGAAACACCCTTTTTCGCAATTTGTGCAATAGTACTGTGAAGTGGTGCAGTTAGAAGGAGACAGTTTCATCCCTCATCAAAATGAGATGTTCCAGACAATATCTGATTTGTTTCTAGGGCATTTTTGGGACAATGACAACCAGCAGTGTCTGAGCTGTGGCTAATGGGCCTTGCACCTGGAAAAGCGACGTTGGCCCCTGAGCTTTTCATGTTATGGCTAAGTCATAAGTGCAACATTTTCTTATTAAGTATGAAGATTTTGCTTTTTGTTGTGTTTCTGTGGGATTTTTTTGTTGGTTACATGCAGTAGAAATAAGCTTTTTGGAATTTGGGATATCTTGTGTTGATTCACGGATAGCCCTTTAGAGTTGTAGTCTGACTAGCATGTGTTCTGAAGCAAATTCTTTGTTCTGAAAGGTTGGCATGTACTGCCAGTTCTTAATTTCTTGTATCCATCTGCATGGTGTCCCTGTTCTGCTCCACTTCTACCTGCCCACAAAGATTAGCACCCACCCAATCTGTAGAAGATCAGGTTCTTCACCACTCCACATTTACAGCAATGGTGGAATCTAGTTGAGGTATTAAAGCCATTGCATTGTGAGGTTTATCTGGTTCTGAATTGGTTGACAAAAAGAATCCCAGAAGCTCTGGTTATTTGAAGGGGAGTATACTGGAGACTTTTGGCAGAAACAGCACACACCTGCTGTGCACTCTGTCATTAGGCACCATCTGATCTGCAAAAATTGGTTTTGGGTATGAAAGTGTTTGGGTTATGGAGTAATATGGGACAAGAGTTCTTTCAAAATGCTTGTATTTGCGCTTTTAGAAATAAATATTTAAATTAATGATGACTTGGAAAGATCACACCAATGTGAAATAGCTAAGTCTAGAATAATTTGTGATGCAGAAAAACTTAATATCAAATGATAAACAAGCAATTAACTCTAGGACAGCTGCAGCTTTATCTTAGGGATCAGAGGTATCTTAGGAACTCTGTTTGGTAGCGCTGGCTCGTTACAGTCCCCCAGCATGTTGTTGTTTCTGCTTTCCTTTTGTTTAGATAGAAAGCTCACCTTGTAGAAACAGCTATCTGTATGTAACAGCATTGAGGTTGTCTCTTAGGGAAAATCTCTGACACCTGCAATCAGGTATGCAAACACTGCCACTGGAATTGATCTATTTTGCAGTGATCTGTTGTGATGAATGAAATATTGCGACAATGATCACAAGTCCAACTCCCTCTTCTTGTCTTTAACCTAATTGCACCCAAGCCTTTGCCCTGTTTCAGCAGCAAAATGGGCTGTGGAACATTGGGGGAGTAGCTGCCTATTTTAAATATCAATCTGAGGAAGGTGGGGGAATGAAGAAACCTCATACTCAGGTAGTGTACTCCAGTGGGGACCCAAGAGCAGGTGTGGTCTGCTGTGAGCATCAGACATGCTTGGACAGGCTGACAGCAGTGTGGGAAAGGGGTCAGCCAGATTTGCAGCTGCATATTGCTCTTTTCTGAACATGTAACTGCCTGTAAATATTGAATCATTTGCAATCTAACTCTATGTAAATGAACAAAGACTGGCTTACTGATCTTATGCAGCAGTGTGTCCCTCAAAGTCAATACAAGGGAAACAGCTAGAGATTTTCAATTAAAGTAATGATATTTTATAAATTGATTATTGATTAAGTTGGCATGATAGGAGGCTAGTTATGGCTTTGTGATAAATGTCTACAATTACTACTGCCTTTGTCAAAGGCATGATCTGAAATTTAATAATAGAGTACTACTAGGTTTACATAAACAAGCAACTTGATTTAAATTATCAGGCTGATCACAAACAGGCCCATAACACATCAGTTCCTAGACTAATGAACCATACATCCTTGTCGACTTTAGTAATGTTTTGACAATTTTTGCCTCAGTGCCTTTGAATTACAAGTGTATAGAGATATATTGCTTACTGCTACAATAGGTCTCTCCCTCGGGATATGATAAGGTCACATTTGCTGAATCCGAATTGGTTAACTAAACAATGACAACTTCTGTAATGCTTTAAAATAAGGCTACAATTGGTTTTTATAGCTGTAATTACAAATTTTTCACAAGGAGAAAGATATTAGAAGAATGACATTTTTCATTTTCATACATTATTTAACTGTTCTGAAATCACACTTTCAGAGTTCTTAAAATATAGAGGATTTGTATAGCACTCTGATTCATTCTGAGATAGCAGAGAACTGCTGTTGATCCTCCCCTCACAAACAGAAATACAAAATAATTCAGGTTTAAAATTAGGCTGTCTTCTTGCTAATGAACACATTATGTGGATAAAACTGTCTTAGATCACATACTTATTTCAGTGTGTGTTATCAGCTAACTTTTGGTTTTTTTAAATTATTGCATGGCTGGTTTTCTAAGGTTGAAAAAAAAAGAACCAAACAACAACCAAAATGCCTGTATTCTTGTGTATTTGATCTTTTCTAAGAATTTCTTATTAGTTTCTTGAATTCACAGGTAGCAAAGCAGACAAATAAAGCAGTTTCAATGAATGACAGATTACATTAATATGGAATATATAGTAATTTTTTTTCCTTTCCTCTTCCCTCCCATTTTGTATTGAAACAGTGGGACTTAAATGAATCTTAAACATTGAGGTCAGCTCTCTGATGAGGGTGGAGTATTATTCAATGTATTTGCAAGGTTACATTGATTTAGTGCTATGTTATGGAAGGAAAGACAAGGCTAGTTTTTTTAAACATTGTGACCTCCTGAAATGGAGATTCTGTAAATTTACCTGTGGTGCTTCCAAGTACAGAAATTATGAGGAATCATGTCATTTGTGGAAACTTGTGAAAGCTATGGTTCCCAAAGTAGGATTCTACTTGAGTGAAGTATGTTACACAATGTGTCATCATTTAGTTACTCATGGGTAATGATCTCGGGTGCAGCTGCCTTTTGTTTATAACTGTTCACATTCATGACCTCTGAAAGGGCCATTTTGGGTGATGGAAAAAGGAAAACTGCTGTAAGGGTGGTGATGATGCTGAGTGTGTCCTCTGTGTTATCTTGCTTCATTGTGGGATTCAAATGCAGAATGGGACTTGTATTCGCTGCTATAATCTGTTATATAAATTTCAAGATAGGCATAATAGATCATAACCCCTCTTGCTGCCCATTATGAACGTATAATTATCTATTCAGTAGTCCATTATTGTACCTTTGGCTTCATTATCATATAATACTTTATGGTCTTAAAGTTGTAGTTCATGGGTCATCATGTTTCAGAGCTCTCTGGCAGTCTATCTGGCAGATAATTCAGTCTTTAAAAATTTGAATAATATTTTTTTCAAAATTATAATCTTCTGGGTGGAACATCTCTTATACCTCTTCAACCTCACTACAGTCAGGAAAGATACATGTAGAGTTAAAGCATGTCCTGTTAATAACCTGTAAGCAGCAACAGCAATGAGTTTTCAAAACACGTCAAGATGTAGGCCGGCTCTTGCATGTCCACACAATAGAGGCCCATAGAGAATAATGTTTTCTACTGTTTGTATATTTGAATTTAAAATTATTATGTTGTATTTAGAGTCAAGTGTCAGTCTTGTTAGACTCATGTGAGGCCTCTTACAGCCCCCAGGTTTTTCTGTGCTTCTCCATTGCACTCTGTGCCTGATGCATGTCAGTGTCTTAATGGTACAAAGGAAAAATAAATACCATATCACTCCAGCTCTCTTTCATGCTTCTCCTACTCATCTGCATTTCATCTTATGGTACAGAGAACTTGCAAAATGTGTAGCATAGAGAGCTTATTAGGGAAACCTGTTGGGCTGAAGTCTTGTACTTTGTTTCTCAGCCCACAGACATTTCGTGCTCAAGGGCATTTGCAGTTAGACTTAAGACCTCCTACAATGGAATGTCAAACTGCAGTTCAACCAGTTGCAGAGACAATGCAATGTTAGCATTGTCCCTGTAAAAATGGGTTTTCAAAATTGCTTAGTCTGCAAGAGATTCAGGATCCTGACGGGGAACTTTTTGAGTTATGGAGAATAATAGGAAAATTCTTAAACTAAAGTGAGGCTGCAGATGTAACACAGATGAATGCACAATGCATGTGTCACTGTTCTTGGACATTTTGTGCAGTGGGATGATTTGTTTGTTGGTTTGTGTTTAGCCCCCCACCCCACCTCCCAAGTTTACTGAAGTGTTTTTACCCATCTTACTACCTGTATACTTTAAAAAAAAGATGAATGACTCTCAGTTAGAAGCTTAGTTCTTCAAATAGCACCTTTATCTTTCCTGCACTGGAAATAGGACTTGGGAAGAACGTTTGTGGTCTTTTCACAGCCTTCAGGCTATTTCAGTCACACTGTTGACCAAAAGTGTGTGCTTTCACTTTCAGAAGTGTCTTTCTGCTTTTTAAGAGGTAGTTTGTCTTGCTCAGCTATCCTTTTGACTTCACTTTGAGAAAGCAAGGCAAAGTAGATAGCTGAGCTAGTTGTTACAAAGATGGATCACTTCATAGCAAACGTTTCATGACACTTTTAATACCATTTCTGCTACAGGAATTTGTGTGGCCACTGTCATTGTAACTCATAGTTTGGGAAATCTCATTTTTGTGGCTGGTAACATGTTAATTAATACTGGTACAACTTGATCTGTATCATAATTTCATTATGCTACTAATAGCATAAATTTGCTTGGCAGCTAACATGATGACTGAGAGTTGGATCCAATTGTACAGCTGGTCCATCTCAGGTATGCATCCTCTGCAAAACTCTCAGTGATGCTGTGGTTGTCCTGTGTGCCCAGTACCTCTCCTTGGTCCTGTCATGCTACTTGCTTGAGGGACAATGTATTTCTCTTACAAGAAATTACAGAAAAACACTTTAAAAAAGAATATAATAATGAGAACTCCCATGTCCTGCTCTGTGGTCTTGCTGGAAAACAAAGAGGATGCATCCAGGGCTGCAGGAATGGCCAGGCTTTGTATGAGAAAGAACTAAAGCACAGAATGCTGAACTGGGGGGTGGATACCCTCAGCATGGTGGGAGAACAAATTCCTCTTTCAGAAATGTCTATATGTTTGCCACCCTTTCTTCGTTGTGATGATAGCATATGAAATAGCTCATTTTGGTGAAATATCAAAGAAGGAAAAGATAAGTGGGAAACTTCAGACAAAGGGGAAAATCTCCACCCTTTTATTGTTGCAGTTTCCATGGTTTTGAGGGACAGTGATGCTACCTAATTCAACAGTAGCCTTCAAATTGTTTTACAGTGATTTTTTTTTTCTCCCCCCCCTGCCACCCCCACCTTGAATTGGAGGCTGTTTTAAGTTTATTGCTTTTTAAATGCAGGGCATTTAAGACATTGCAGGCATGTAGGATTAGGTAGGACAGTACTGAAGGTCGCACCATAGAGAACTAACCCGTAATGACAGTTGGATAGTCTGCATGATAGTCTTTTTATCCAGCTAATGTATTTGATTCAGTTTTTATTAACTGGTAATTGTTCCTTCCAACACTGACAATTGTACTGCAGTATTCAGCACTGATATTTTAAACCTGTAGTTGTTATAAAAATTTTTGTTTGAGCAAACCCCAGATTTATTTGGTTACTCTTATCTAGTTGTTCAAAATGTTTCATTCACCATAAATCTTCCTTGTTTGCTTTTGTTTTTAATTTTTTTTCATGCTGTAATAATCATTGACGTGGTGATAGATTAAAAAAAAAACACTGGAGGCATAGTTTTAATTTATTACATGGGGGAAGTTGGATCTGGACAAAAAGATGTATCTCATTCTAGCATTGTAGTTTTTTTTTTCCCCACTTAATGGCAGCATTGAAGACTTCTGGTATTGTAGCAGTTCTTTAAAACAAAGTTGTGTTGTATTGCTGTTCCACGTGGGCTGGGAGTACACAGAGTGACAGCGACTCACTTTGGGTATCCTGTTTTCTTGGTGAAGATCAGTGGTGTCATGTTCTTATGAAAAAAAAGGCCAGTCTCCTCCTGCTATAGTTAAACAGAAATATAGATGATAAGAAACATGAAAGAAATTGCTCTTCTCCATTCATTTCTGAGGGTCTCGGCTAGAGTTGTGTCTTCTCCCATGCAATAACCTGAGCTGTGATTTCAAGAACAGCTTTTCTGTTTGGAGAAGGGCTTATAACATTTCCCACTGCAAAATTCTTTGAGCATCTTTTGATTTGTTAGTATTTATTAATTATTCAATAAGCTGTTTTTTAAAAATGTCCAATTTGGATAAAAAAATTCCAATGAAATACATGTATGCAAATAATATCCACAATTGCTCAAGAGCTGTTTGAGCACCAAGGCAATTGGTAGTCGAAGCAACTGTTTTGTGAAGGCTGAAATCTCAGTCCATTGAGAAAATCTGCAAAGGACAAACGGCAGATAGACTCCCTGCTACTTCTCTTATGAAAAATCTAAGACAAAACAGAAAATGACAGCACATAATTATAATGAAATAGAACCATTTGTAAACAGCTCTATAGTGAAGTTTTGTTATTGGCAGTAATAACAATATAAACGTTTGTGTTCAGCTGAGGGCATGCACTGATATTCGCAATGAGGTCAAAAATGTCCCTGTAGAGTTCTCAGTGAAAGAAGCATTGCTTTTAAAAAACCCTGTCAGGCTATTGAAGAATTTTATGTTGCTATTATGTAGGGTTTTTTTTCTTCTCTTTCGTTTTTATTTTTTCTTTTTCTTAAAGGCCTATTTCTCTCTAATCTAAATCAAATACTCCTACAGAACTGAAAGCTATCTTCCAAATGTATTTTTTTTAAGCTGTCTTTATAAGTACATAAATGCACATGCTACGATGTGTTTACTGATTATTCCTAAAATTTTGAGTGGAATCTTTGAAGTAAAATAAACACTAAAGTGGCTGGAAAATGAAGGAGTGTTTAGTGGATGGCTGGCTTCTAGTGATTTCCAGGAAAACAAGACAGGAATAAAATAAGATATTGATATGAAAAAGGGAGGGTAAGCAGCATCAGTGGAATTTTATAGCTTGATAAATCTGGTTTGGTATATAAAAAAAGAGATGGGAATGTTGCACTGTGATCCCTCTCCTGACAAGAGCTGCAGCTGGGCACTGATGGTCTGGGACAGTACATGAGCCAGGGTTTTCCAACAGCAGCTTCATCACAGAATCACCAAATGTTAGGAGCTGGAAGGGACCTCGAAAGATCATCCAGTCCAACTCCCCTGCCAGAGCAGCTATACCAGATCACACAGAAACACATCCAGGTGGTTTTTGAATATCTCCAAAGAGGGAGACTCCACAACCGCCCTGGGCAGCCTGTTCCAGTGTTCTGTCATCCTCACACTGAAAAATATTTCTCTCATGTTTACATGGAACTTCCTATGCCTCCTCTTCAGATGTGAAGAACTGGGAGATGTGACATCCTGACTTCAGAAGGTGCTGGGCCCAAGAAGGAAAACCACATCTACTGCACTGTAAATGCAAAGTATTGATGACTCTGTATTATAATATGGGATTCCTTTTCCTGGAGATCTTACAGCACTGAAAATATTGTGCAGGCTTTGCAATGGAAAATTGCATATGTCAGGAATTCAGCTTAACACTTTTGGGGTTTCTCTGTGTCTAAACACTATGGACACTATATAACTGTCATATTTATACATCTGCCTCAATGGGTAATTTTGCAATTAGTTGAAGCATTATTACATATCTTTAAGTTGCTGCATTTAAGTTGATTTCACTACCCTGTAATTATCTTTTCATTCTTCTGATTTTGTGGTACTTTAGGAAAATTAAGTGGAGGTATGACATACTTAAAATAGTCTTCATTCAATGACCTAAACTTCTCAGCTCTGATAAACACTCACAATACTAAAGCTATCTCTGCAGCAATCAGTCATCACAAGTTATCCAGAGCAGCATAACGATGAGAAAGGACTCTGCTTTAGGTGTGGTAAGACACAATGGCTGTGAATTTTTCTTTATTGTAATGGTGATACAGAATATCCTCTGGCTGTACTGTGGTTCTGTTTATGATGTACCCACCTTAGAAAGGAAAAAGTCTGTTGTTTTCAATTATCTTTAAGAAGAAGGTGGGGAATAGTTTAATGACACAAAAGTATTTGTTCATTTGGGGGAGACTGGATAAATACAGACAGACCTAGCAAAGTAGACAGTAGAAAGAACTAGAAGAGCGGGTCAAGTGTGGAGGAAACTAAGAAAACTTTAGTGGAGTCTGGGATGAGTTTTAATCTTATAAAACCTGTATTATTAAAAGACATTGCTTGATAAAGGGACTATAAATGATTAATAGAAATACATACATTAAATCCATACAAGAGTATTCTCTGGTAAATAGTGCTCATCAGTGCCAGTAAGAAGTGGTGAAATCATTTAGACCTGCTATGTCTGTAAGCAATCTGTTAAACAGTCCACTGATCTGCTTTTTAGTAAACCAGCTATTAAGAAACTCATTAATCTTTTAATAACTGCTTGTGGCATTAATGTAAAATACCTCTGAATCTCCTCATACTGATGTTAAATAAGATTTATGACAATTTTTTGAGATAGTCCCCTTCATCCCCTCCCAAAAGCTGAGAATGGTTCTTTCACAGTGACAAGAGAAAACTGTAAACTTAAGTCTTCTCAGTTTGTCTCTTTTTGTAGATATTATATCTAGGCTTAATACTTCCTGTGATGTACCAGTTGTCTTACTGTAATACTAAGAGAATGTGTTTCTCTTTGGGGGAAGGGAAGAAAACAGGAAAGAGGGATAACATATCAATGTGTGGTTGTATTAGTTGAAAACAGCTGAGAGACAAAGCACTGTAACTCAACCAGAGTTGGGTATTGTACCACTCTGAGAGCAATCACCTTGGCAGTTCTCTCTTAGGAACAGGGTAAAATCATTTCCCAAATACAGGGAGTTACCAATACATGCTTCTAACCAGTTTGCATTTTCAAAATCCACTTCACTGCAATTCAGTTAAAAGAATAACCTGTCTCAACTCTTTCAAGACATATGCCTAACAATTTTCCTTTTTCTTGGAAAAAAAACCCCAACAAACCCAAAACCATTCTACTGTCTTGAGTGTCTGTGCCTTTGATTTTTTGCTACCCAGTTTCTATAGTCTCCTATGTGGTAGCTTGTCAATAATAAGGACTCAAGCCTAGGAAATGTGATTGGAAATTCGTTAGCGTTGAAATGTGAAGAGCCGGGGTGGGCAGAAGTGGCTTTTCTAATGGGTAGTAAATTCTGCAGGAGCATTAAGCGCCCTCTGGCGGGAGTGTGGCATTTTTGCACTCTGCAAAGCGGGTTGCGCGGCTGTTTCTCAGGTCGTCTTTGATCGAAAAGAACCAAACTTACAAGGGAAAGGGAGATTTAGAAAAGCCCAAATATCTGCTGAATTGCGGGACTTTGTGTCTGCTTTTACTATTGATTGACCGTGGAGAAGTCTAGTGTACAGAGATATATGACAGTGAGATGACATGAGATGAAATATTTTTTCAGTTAGGAATGACCTCGTAATTCATGAATTGTAGTATGAAGTGAGACTACGAATGAATTATGTGGGGACATCCTAATGAGGAGGAGTTGGTTTTGATCAAGTTCTATTTGTGGCAGAATTTCTAAGCTTAGCAGAAAAATATTTCATATCTCAATTCATACAAAGACAAAAATTGTGGAAGCTTGTACAGGGGGAGCTCCAGGCTGCTTTGTTTATTTATCCACGAGGTATCAGTGATCTTTGGCAAGTGGATTTGAGTGTCACCATGCATTCAAATGGTAATGGTACATGTAATGCTAGTGGCCATTTACATTTTGTCATTACTGTAACATTAGATCATAATGTATACTAAACCAGATGATTTTTAAATTTTTTTTTTTTTTTACAAACCAGGCTCAGATATTTTAATAAATCTATATTTAATCTTGCTGATTTTTATTTTTTGTTAAACTACATTTTCATAGCCAATAGGAGTCATATCTTAATTATTGTTAGGAAATACGACTTTTAGTTAAATGATTGCTTAGGTGCGGCTTAGCTTCTGAAAGACACCCTTAAGGAGAGTTTATATACAAGCCACAAGACTAGTAGACATAAAATATAAATGGTTATTAGTAAGTGAGGGTTTTTTTAATCTGATTTGCAATGTTTTTACTTTCTGGCAAAAGCTCTGTGGAGTAGATAGAGAGTAGAGTGCTTTTTGCAGTACTGTAGGGTCTCTGAAACATGGTTCCTACACTGAGATGGATGTAAGTACCTTAAACTGCTTCTGTAAAGAGGTAATTTTGTAAAATTCAGTCTTTATTACTCTTCATTTCCTCATGGGTGTCATAAGGATGTTTTGTTGCCTCTGACTCTTATTAACTTGTACAACTAATCAGTTTGAATGATGCTCAAAATTTCTCCTTCACAGGGTTGTAGGAATGCAGATTAAATATCAGTTTGTCACTTTCTAGAAGAATACTTCCACTGTGGAAAGGAAACATACAGTAAGCAAAGCTTGCTTGATTTGAAGCTTGTGGTGGACACTGCTACTTCTACAAATCCTTCCACGTAGACTAGAACAACAACTCCAGTATTTTCATGGCAGTTATTTTTACCAGGCATATCCAGTGATGCAGTGTAAAGGAAAAGGATTATATGAAAGTAGCTTTCTCTCCTGATGAAGACAATGGAAGCTCTTTGAAATTTAGTCTAGAAATATGCAATGGTTCATTTGAAGTTATTTGCTCTCTGGGTTAACTTCATGAGCTGCTCACTTCTTTTATGAAAACCTCAAGGTAAAGAGTCAGATAAGCACCAGTAATATTTATATAAGATAAGAGACCAAACTGTTCCCAGACTAGGCAGTGGCAATTCTGCAGATGACTGGAGAAAATAGTGAAAAAAAGGCAACAACTGTAGAACTCTTGACATTGTAACATTGCTTTTATGATTATGGTGAAAAGGTAACTGGATTAAAGCATCTATATGGGAGACTAAAGATAAGTGTAATGGCCCTGTTAAATATTCCACACATATTCCACAGATGCTTTTGAGTGTTTGGGAGATATCAATACAGATAGTGTATGTTACTCAGTTCAGGATCTTGCAGGATGGAAATATGTCTAGTAGCTTCTCCAGCTTATCAGGTCTTGATGTTGTGTTGCTTTTCACGATTGCTTTAGTCAAAGAAGCTCCAAAACTAGTGTGCTCAGCCAAGCTATTTATATCTGATACCTGAAGTGAGTATGGATATGTGAGTGAAAGGGTGTAGACACTTTGATGGTAGTGGAGAATCAGGGTCTTTAGCACTTCCAGGCTTGGCAAGTTAAAACAAGTTGAGAAGTTGCAACCTGAATAAAATGGTACAGAAGGGATGTGAGATTCACTGTGAATTGCAAATCAAACAGTCTTTGCTGAATCTCACAAGACATAGATGTCGATAATACCATGAAAACTAAGGGATCTGTATATGAGTTTTTATCTTTTTAAGCCCATTTTATGTTTATCCAGAACATATTTTCTTAGGTCTTAAACAGCTATGAAGATGTCTACCTAGCCAAGTTAGGCGTGGAGATGCAGGGGAATGTTGCTGGAAGGCCTCAGCCCTTGTGGGGTTCCTTTACTGCTGGAAGCATCATACTATGGTTGTGTGAGCTCCTGCCACCAGATGCAGTGGTCCAGAAAGTGGCATTTCAAAGTGAAAAGTGTTGCTGTGTTGGTACATGTGCCTGGGCTACTGAAATGATCAGGTACAACTTTTCTAACCTCTAAGAATGTGACCGTGACTGTCACTGCTTGGGAATGTGCCTTAGATTGTCCTTTCATGGCCCTGAATAATGTTTCATTTTACTACCTGAAGTTGACAAGTAGGATATACTGACATTTATATGTCACATTTGGTCCAGATAAATACTGAAGGAAAAAAATATACCTGTAGATATGTAGAGAGATATGTTTTGAACTGGTGACATACATTTGCATTCTCCAAAGGGTTGCTATAATTATGGAGTTCATCAACTGGCCACTGCTTGTGAGGCTTACCTTGCCCACTGCTGAATTTGGAGACCTGTACATTAATTTCAACTCTGGTGACAACTGGCTGTGATGTTCCCTGTTGTCACTGCAGCCATGGAGGTCAGGCCTAATGGTATGCCAAGAACTCTGTGACAGTTTGCATACAGACATGGTTTACTCAGGTCTCAGCACTGCCATTCTCAGAAGATGAGGAGGTATTGAACTGTCAAACTGAGACTGAGCAGGTGACAGCTGATGCATTTTAGATCAGCTGCCTTCATGACTGATTTAGTAAACCTAACTGAGAGCAAGCAGGCTTCTTCTCCTTCAATATTATACTTTTCTTTAAAAAAAAAAAAAAAGAAGCTGTGCAAAAGCACATTTTTATTTTTAAACACTACCCTTTATACTGTCTTTTCACTTTGAAACCTTTAAGTGTAAAATTGATACAGGATACAAAATCCAAGACCATTCCTATGGAATGAATTGAGCTAGAGAAGTATTTTTACCCTTTCCACAGCTATATGGCAATTTAACATCTGAATCTTTCAGTCAATCACCCTACCTGCTGTCTTCTTTGCATCATACAACTTCTTTAAATAGCTAATGCTTGAAAGAACCAGACTAGCAACAACAGGGAGAAGCACATGCAACAAATGTAACAAAGTGTTTTCTTCCCTTATGAACAGTTCTTAATGAAGTTGTTACCATATAATTTTAATGACATTGATCAAAAAATAATTTTTTGATTTCATAGCATTTCATAGCATATATATTTCATACTATCATCAGAGTTAGTCAAATCACTTCATAAAACACACCAGACTTCTAACAGACAATGAATGCAATGGTGTGGCAGAAAAAGTGTCATTGTCATTTGCAGATTGGTGCTTATAGACCTGATTGCTGTACTAAGGAAGAATTAAATTGCCTTGTGTGTGGAGAGAGGTATTTATAGTCTTTTCTGATTGATAACATTACCTTTTAAAAGACGTAACAGGGGTTTTAAGTAGCAAATTCTTTCGTGTTCATCACTGGTTTACAGGATCTCGTTAAGGCAGAACTACTGCACAGTCCAGGAGAGAAATTTTGTAGATGTCATTTTAGTGGCAGCATCCAGTTGCTCTGAGGATTTTGTTGTTGTTGTTGTTTTGTTGTGCCTATTGGTACGCAAAGGGACAGGATGTGGGAAGAAATCTCTTCTCTGCATCCCTCATCTGCTCTCTTTTTGATTGAATTATTCCCCAGAAAAGTTCCGTCATTGCTTCCTGTGGTCATGGGAATGTCTGCCTTGGCTGCCAGGGAATACGGCGGATAACATGGGTTCAGAAGAAAAAAAGATTTTTATGTCAAGAGAATTTCTTGCAGTTTTTCTTGAACACTATAACCATAAAGTTGAGATGCTAATATGCAGTGAGAAGCATGTTGGGTTTTGTTTGTTTGTTTGGTTTTTTTGTAAGTGACTTACTGTATTTTCTATGTTTCTTTTCTGTATGTTCTACTGTTTTTGAGAAATCATGTTTGTGTTTTTCTGAAGTCTGTTATATGCTGGGCAATTTGGGTCACTGGAGCAAGAAACAAACTTGGTGAATGTAAGGGTCAGCTACATCCAAACCCTTCTGCATATCTTTTATTCCCCCTTGAAAAGTGCAAGCTGAAAATAAAAGTATTTAGGCTGAAGTCACATAAATTATATTCTTCCTTCATCACCAGTGCAGCTGGCACTGCAATATTTCTAGGGATGACTGACGTTTTCTCTCACCTCTCTGTCCTCTCCTCATGAAAATGTTTAGCTGCTCCCAAGGAGCGGACAAAGCACAGAGTCCTGGGGATTGCCTTTGGGAGGTCTGAGGGAGGGGGGGAGAAGCTATCAAGGAGATTGGCAGAACTGTGTCTGATGGCTGCTGTGCCAGTCAGTAAAAGAGAGGTGGTGACCCGGGGAGGTGACAGTGCAAGATCACTGGGTGGCTCACTCTATGTAGCATAATTCTCTAGCGGCTGTTGTTATTGTTTCCTTGGTGTATTGAAAGGGAGAACAAGGTGAACAGTTGCAAAATGCTTTAGAAATCAAATTTTTATGGATCCACAGAATTAGTACTAAAAACAACCTTTAAAAAGTAATAAATCCTCAAATGGCTATTTCCAGGTAAGCGTATGGGGGGGGAAGGGAAATATCTTGTAAAGCTCTGTTATATCTTTGTGTTAGAGAAATGTCTTAAAGTGCTTGATGTAGGCTCTCTTCCCTATATGCTGAATATTTATATTCAATATTGATTTTGCAATTTAAGATTCTATTATTGAATATAGTGATGCAAAGCATGCCAGTTGAATGTCTGCTCAACAAATTCTGTGCTACACAGTCCTTCCTCATAAAAAAAACCCCCAAAACAAACCCAAAACAAAAACAGAACCAAGAAACCAACAAAGCAAAATATGTGAATTATAGAGAAAATAACATTATCAGAGGGGATATCTGTGAATTGGTTTCTATAAACTTTGTAATATTTATTCCAAATAACTTTGAGAATCTGATTCTTTGTGGACTTCTTATGTTTTCTTTAAATTATTGAAAAATCTTTCATTTTCTGTTTATAGGGAAAGTTTCCATTCCTGTTTCTAATGTGTTTATTAAAGTCCATACCTGACACTGCAATAGATGCAGTGTCCTGACAGTCCATAGCTGCACACTGGCCCCTAAATGTTGCCTGACTGTTGGTGTCGTTTATATCTGAAACAGCAAATACTAGGATCTTGTTGCCTAAATCAAGATGACAGTCTTGGAGCAGGCTTCAACCCTGATGGCTTGTCATGATGTCCTTGCCATCAGGGGAAGGAGATCAACACAGCAGTGAAGTGGGTAGAGGGAGCCTTAATGAAGATTGTTAATGAGAGGAAGGTCATTTTCATTTTAATGATGCAATAGATTTTTTTTTTTTCCCAATTAAAATTTTTTTCCCTACTCCTACTCCTGTGCATGGCTTAAAACAAAGAAATGCATGCCTGAGATCTAGTTATCTGGAGAAAAATCATGCACACCTGGGCTACAAGTGCTTTGCTTCCTAGAACAGATGTAGCCATAGGTTTGTTGGAGAGTGTGGGTCTTGTGGAGATGTGAATGGGTGGGGTGAGCTTCCACTCTTGATATAGTAATTAGCATAGTCATTAGAGAGAATGGTTTGTTGAAACTCTGCTTGTGGCATCAAGAGCTCGTCCTGATAGAGAGAAAACTGTGGATCTCAGCTTCTCTCCTCAGTTTTGTTTCTAGACAAAAAAAAGAGCAGCAAGACAGAACAAAACCAGACGAGCTGACAGGTTGGGTAAGCCTATCAGCAGTCCCCAGCGCAAGTCATTACAGGCAATGTTAGTTGTATCTGAACTGCAGTTGCTCTGAACTGTATAGCTCAGTGAGGGAAAACACTTGTGTTTGCATCTTGAAAGACATATTTAGATCTGGGTCTGAAATTATCAAGTCACTTTAACCTTCTTGTATTTTACACTGTAAACTTGTAGCCTTCAACCTTTTTTGATATGTGAACCTCTCAACCTTTTCCACTGAAAATACAGATCCCTGTACAGCAAGTCAAAACCCCGCTGACAATCAGCTTGAATTTTTAATGTTTTCTTTTCAAGTCATCCATATAGATCTACACAAACTTTGAGTGCTTTGCAGACTATATCTTGAAAATCATTGCTCTGAGGTACTTGCTAGGTTGAGCTGAGCCTAAAGCTGCTACAAAGTTGAAGATGTTTGGTGTTGTGAAAAGAGGAAAAATAGCAGTTTTGAAGTGGAGAGTTAATAGCATTATCTTTGGAAGTATTGACATTTTCCCTTTGCAAGCTAAGCTTTGGACTCTGAGGTCCAAGTGCCCAGCAGCATTGATGGAGCGCAAGGACAGAGGTGGCTGTGGAGGAGATGCCTGAGTGATGATTGCTTTTAAAATGCAGGAGCAGGTCACAGACCTTGGAATACTAGAAATTCAGGTTTTAGTGTATGAGCTTCTGTGAAACCAAGCAAGTTTTCCATAAGGACTTATAAGTTTGTTAAAAGAAATGTTTCAGGAGTTTGTTCTTTTCAACATTTCATGAACATTCATTTTCTAAGACAACTGCTCACTCCATCTGAGGTCCAAGCCTCGATGTCCCAGCTGTTTCAGCACTGAGCCTGAATTTGCTGGTTGAAAGCTGTCTTGAGAAAGTAATAAGGGAAGAGTAACTGCCAATGGAAAATGAAGTCCTGGTGGGATGGTGATGAGCAAAGAATTGTAATTATTCAATGAACTGAATTTTAACATTACCATGGAATTAGGTCGGAAAAAAGGGGCAAATAAAACCAGCACAGGAATCAGCCAACTAAGGGAGAATATTGGGCCTTTAATTTCATGTTGGTGTGTGGAATGGGGTTTTTCATTTGTGTGGGGTTTTTTTTTGGAGGCAGTAACTATTTCTTTTTGCCCACAGCCAGACTAATTTTTTTATTTGTGTGTGTGTCTGGATCTCCATTATGGCCAAGAACTCTCTTTTGACTGTATAGGTAGGGAGAACTTGGAATTGCATAGTGCAGAACGCCTGCTGGCTCTAAAATGCTAAATTGCCACTTAATAGAAAACTTGATGTCTTACTTGTGTTGTTCTCAATATGAATCTACCCTCTGCTTTTTTGCCTTTTTTTTTTTTTTTTTTGACTCCTAGCTCTGTGTGATGACTTTTGTAATAAGGAGGAATGGCTAAAAATCAATGGAAAGCTGTTTTAAAACTTTCACGCGTGAATTGCTGTATGTGCTTGGCATAGATTCTCAAATGCAGTCAAAGGAAATTAATGGCAAGGAAAGGGTACTGGCAAAGAGGAGGTGCTTCAAGGAAGTTTGGATTACAGAATGTTAGGTAAAGCTTTTTTGAAAAGCATAGGAAGCCAGTAGTATTTTTTGATTGTTTGTTTGTTTTAAAGGAGTCTTTGTTTTCTATCCATACTTAAATTCTGGGAAAAGCAGAGCAGTGCCAAATGTGTTTAGGCTTTTGGGATCTTGAGGAGGAAGCTGGCATCCAACCATGTGCATTTTATTAGCCAATTTGTTCCTAAACTCTCAGATCTACTTAGGAAAGCAGATTTGCTTTTTAGATTTTTGGAGGACAAAGATTGATTGTGTCCTTTACATGGCCAAAGGGAAAAGAGACATTCTATTCAAGGGGACAATTTATTTGATTGTCTTCCTGTGACTGGAACATTACTTTTAAGAGTAGAAGGAAGCTATGTTAGCTGGCATAGACTTCTTGGAAAAACATTGTTACTTAAGTGATGTGGAGCCAAGTTGTAGGGAGAGGAATAACACTGATACGTGGTATCATATTCCTTGTCCCATGACTGGGAAAGCTTAAAGACAATGTGTTAAAGTGGATAGTGAGTGTTACTAGACAACAGGCCCTGGAGGTCTGTGTGCAGTAAAAAATGTCTGGGTTTGTAATGCCAAACTGAGAGTTCCTCTTGCTTCAGATGTGTGATTAAATAAAGTTCCTGATATGCATAAATATTTACAGATTTAAACACTAAGGGTATCTGATTTTTAGAATTTATTTGAGAACTGAAGTACTTTCTCAGTTAAGGGAAGGAAATTCATGGAATCACTGGAGATCACAGCAGTAATTATTAATTAACAGTGATTATTACAGTAATTAACTGTAAAATATCTCTTTGGTTACATATTTGGTTAATCACATTAATTGAGAACCCCTAATTCTACATTTACCACTATAGTAAATAGTCTTCATTTAAAAATATTCTCAAGATTTTTCACTTTGCTTTGTGTGTAGTGCAATTTTCTCATAAATTGTATTTGTGCTTCTTAAAGGAAGCCTTTGTCCCTCAGATTTTCTCCATTGCCACATTGCTACCTAAGTTTAGAATTGTTTCTAGTGAGCTCAAATATTCTTTTTAGTTTTTTCTCAGTTTTTGAAATGCTCCTATAGTAGTGTGGAGGGAAAAAATTGTGGCAATTTGCTAGCTGCATTTTGAGTGGTCTGTATATGCTCACAGAAATGAACATCGAAAGGCAATTTCACCTAATTGTAGAAATGACATTTTGCACTCATAGTCAAATCTTTCTAATAGAAAGGGCTGTAACAAGCTATCTTTGGATTTCATCTGTGGGTTTTGTGAGGAAAGATAAATTTTCGCAAAGAACAAAGTGAAGGGGAAAAAGGAAAAGAAAGGAAGAGAAAAAGTAAGACTGAAGAGGGAGGAGAAGCAGGGAGGATCACTCAGTACCTAACAAAGGAGTCTGGGATTATTAGAGTCAGCAGGTTTATTGGCATTTCACGTGGATTAGAGCATGTTTTTAATACTGCATGAACAAAGGTGTTTTAGCATTTATCAAGAAGTTTTCTAAAATGAAATAATATGTATGTGGTGCTTCATCTGTTTTTTTGCACAAGTGAAATGCCTGTTGGTTCACTTGAGCAGCATCTGCCTGCATAAGCAGGGAAAGACCTCTGAAGTTTCTCAGTAGGGTGTGGTATCATGCTTGTCAGGAGTGGGAGAAAGCTATCTGCAAGTTTCCATGTGAGTGCTGCCATCTCTCCTTCTTTTAAGGATTTCTCTGATACCTAGAGGAAAATCTTGGCGAAACCAGGTGTGTTTTATGGGAGGTAAGAGTGATTTTAGCTGTTTCGGCTAGCTGAGGTTGATCTTGTATCTCTTGCCTAATTTTCTATCTCTGCCCCTAGATACCAAAGCAATTCATCAACTGTTGCTGCACTTCAACATTGCTAGTTCATGTATTGTTTAATAATTGCTCAAAACATTAAAAACAGGTTGAGAAAGCAAGTGAGTTTTAGACTAGAAAAGCATTTGTGTAGATACCTAGCTTCATATTTATGCTGTGATGCTTATTTGATGCATATAACCTGTTTCTTGAAGCAAGATTTCAGCTGTAGAGAAAAATCTTTTTAAAAAAAATAATAAATCCATGCTGCATCCTTTTCTTATGGACCTTATATCAAGGTGTGGATAGACTTCCCTTTTAGAGAAGTGGAAATACCACAGGAAGAGAGATAAAAAGAAAATTCCATTCTGCTACAAGTCATCTACTCGAAGTTGGAGGAGGGCAGGCTGGTCACTATCAGCTCTCCCCAGCACCTGTGCATGCTCTGGGCCTTCAAACAAAGCATAGCTCAGCTCAGTGTATGAAGAATGATGAAAGTATTGATAGGATGTCCAGTACAACTGGCCTGTGGTGAATAGCTCTTTCCAGCTACAGCATGCAAAGTGGGCCAGTGAAGTAGTCTACTAAGTCCCTGTGAACTAGCAGAAGCAGCAGGCTGTGCTGACAAATGCAGCTGCTTTGGGCAGGTCTTTCGTGTGCTTTCCCAAAGTGCACAGGGGGATAGTGTTTAGCTTCTTCTCCCTCCTCACAGCTACCTATTCCTTGTTGCAATCTCTGATTGCTGCAAGAAGAAAAAAAAGAAAGAGGAATAAAGGAATATGCAGGCTTTTGACATAGGTGCAAACCCCCATTATTCTGAGAATCTTTTCCAATCATGGCATTCCAGAGAGATGCACAAAGGTACTGTTAATTTATAGTATTTTGGGAATAAGCATTGTCTGGGGAACAGTACTGTCAGTAAATGTATTTTTAACTTGTAGCCTTAGAGCTTTATTTTAGAACTCTAATATGGGCTTTTCCCCAAATCCCTAGTTTTATAGTTCAAAGAGATGAGGCTATTGGATTATTGTTTCTTTCCTGTCAAGGAGCCTGCAAAACTCCTAGAGCCTGAGAACAGAGGCTATTAAATAGAAAGATTTGGTGGCATACTTTGCAGCATATGTGTTCGGTTCACGTGAATATAATTAGTGAAAACTAAATTTAAGACAGAAGGTCTTGCCATGGGTAAAAAATAACTTAGGTTATAGGCAACACTTTATTCAATTAGGTTTCTTGAGGGAATTTTTTTTCACACCTCTTCATGTCAACCATCTAACTGCTCTTAACTTTTCAATAAAAGCCCTTTATTGAGCTGCTAAGTGAATCATTCTACCGTTGTCTTTACCAGAGTTTCTTAGAGTCAAAGAAACAGAAACAATGGAAATATTTGTGTATTGGTGTCATCCAAGTCACTGATCAGCACTCTGAACTAGGCATTGTATAAACATAGACCAAGAAGACAGTTCTATTTTGAAGTATTTGTAATTTCTCCATGGGTTTAACAAGTACACCAACAAATAGTGCATGTAATTTATAAGGAATCCACTGTTTCAGTTTGTTTTGCTTTCAAACCCCACAGATATTCCTGCAGTCTGTCCAGAAAAAAATGAAGTGTGTCAAGGCACATGTGCAATGAGCAGTACATCCACTCGTAATCCGTGGACTAATTTATATTTAATGAGCCTCTCTTGTTATGCCTTTTAGGTTTGTCTGGTTGGTTTTTTAATTATTATTATTATTTAAAAAATCTTTTTCCTTGTTAGAACTCCAATAACCCTTAACTGTGCAAATTCTCTTATAGATTTTAGTGGTTTATGTAAGAGAATATTTGATACTACTACTCTGCCCTAGTGAGGTCCCACCTAGAATATTGCATCCAGTTCTGAGCTCCCCAGTTCAAGAGGGAGAGGGATCTATTTGAGAGAGTCCTATGGAAGGCTCCAAGGATGATGAAGGGACTGGAGCACTGCCTTATGAGGAAAGGCTGAGAACCCTGGGGCTGTTTAGTCTGGAGAGGAGAAGACTGAGAGGGGATCTAATCAGTGAGGAAGAGCTTCTTTACTGTAATGGTCACAGAGCACTGGAACAGGATCCCTGGGGAGGTTGTGGAGTCTCCTTCTCTGGAGACTTTGAAGCCCCATCTGGATGTGCTCCTGTGCGACCTATAATAGATTCTATGGTCCTCCTCTGGCAGGGGGCTTAGACTTGAAGATCTCTAGAGGTCCCATCCAACCCCTAACATCCTGTGATCCTGATCAAATGGTTACTAAAGATGAGACTTGTAAAATGTTTTAAGAATCCACGGAGTCTGCTTATATTGCTACCAGCATCAACTAATCATGAGTTTTGAGTGAGACTTGAAGGGAGGTTATGAGGCTAGCACTAAATCAGGCATACTGGCAAAAATGCTTGAAGCTATACAGGTTATTAAAGAAAATTCTTGACTCTAGAGCCATGGAACTGCTTGGAGCTTTGATAGGTCACTGTGGAAACAAATTCCTGGATTTACTAGGCTTCCTAACTTGAAGTAAGCTTAATTAGAGATGTTAGGTTGCAAAGGAAATCAGAAAATGTAGGAGTAGTAAAATTATTTTTTTCTCATTTTCTGTACAATTTCTTTTCAATTTATTTTTTTCCCCTGAGTAGCATTACAAGAACACCTTTGTAGATAGCATTTTCTGTGGATAAACTGTTAAGAGATCAGATTGTATTAGCTCCAGAAAAATTTTAGCACTACTGATATTGGCAAAATGTGACCTGAAGAAATGTGAAACATGAATTTTTTTTCTTGTGATGACTTGTCTTCCATGACAACGTATAAAGAAGATGAGAACAATTTTGTTATTTCTTTTTAATGCGAAATATCTCCCTTTGAGAACACGGAGAAAAGATTGGCTATGTCCCCAGACTTTAAATGAGAAACAAAGATGATTAATCTTTAAAAAAAACCCCCAACACTCTTCCTTTGAATAACATGTTTGATTTTCAGTTAAAGAACTGTTGAATAAAACTCCAAGCACTTTCACCCATTCCAACACAATTTTGAACTTCTGAGTAATATGTTATGTTTTGTGTTATAATTTGACTACTTCTTTTGAATTTTCTAGGGAAAACTGGGATTGAGAATAGCGATTTTAGAATAGAATAGAATAAACCAGGTTGGAAGAGACCTTTGAGATCATCATGTCCAACCTATCATCCAACACCACCTAATCAACTAAACCGTGCAACCAAGCACCCTATCAAGTCTCCTCCTGAACACCTCCAGTGATGGCAACTCCACCACCTCCCCGGGCAGCCCATTCTGATGGGCAATCACTCTCTCTGTGTAGAACTTCCTCCTAATCTCCAGCCTAAACCTCCCCTGGTGCAGCCTGAGACTGTGTCCTCTTGTTCTGGTGCTGTTTGCCTGGGAGAAGAGACCAACCTTTGCCTGTCTACAACCTCCCTTCAGGTCGTTGTAGAGAGCAATAAGGTCACCCCTGAGTCTCCTCTTCTCCAGGCTAAGCAACCCCAGCTCCCTCAGTCTCTCCTCATAGGGCTTGTGTTCCAAGCCCCTCACCAACTTTGTTGCCCTTTTTTTTGATATAATAAAAGATAGAGCTGCCCTGTCACAAAGCTTCATCCACTTCTGTCTGCCAGAATAGCTGTAAAAGCAAAAACTCCTTAAAAAGCATTTTATAGGCTTTTGTGCTTCCCCCATGTTGGATGGAGCCCTGAGCAAGCTCATTTAAAGATATCCCAGCTTCTTGCACAGGGTTTGGAATAGATGACTTTTAAAGGTCTCTTGCAGCCTGAAATTTTCTAAGGTTCTATGCTCTTCACATAGTTTGTCTGCTTCCAAACTATGCAGGGTTGTATGGTTTTAAAACCTTTGGAAATGTGTGAGCTCCAATAAGCTGCTTCTGTTGCTACCAAAAATACTATTTTTGTGGATTTTAAAGCTGCATCTAGAATTTTGCCTTCCATCTTATCACAAGAAGTCAATAAGCTACAGATATTTTGGGAATAGAGAGCAAATGAGAGAGGAAGAGTAGAAGACAACAGAAGAATGGTAATGTACGTTCTGGCTTTTCCTTTATCAGAGCATCCATCCTATTCTTGTCTGCTTGTTGTACCAAAATATTTTCGACTTTGTTCTTGACACACCCCACAAGCAGCATTGCTCTTGCATGTTGGTCCTTTTTACACATTCCTCTGGGCCTAAACTTGAGAACCTGTTTATACTTGAAAGATGTCTGTAGTTGAATATACCATTGTTGGATTTAGAATTAGATTTTCCACTTATCTTTCCATACCTGATATGAATGAAAGTACAAACAATTTCCTGAATTAACCCAATGGTAATTCATATACACCTAACTTTGTAGCAGGGGCAGCCCAAGAGAGAGGTAAAGCAATTCTTAATTGTTATCTAATCCCAGCAAGGTTTAGATTATGCAAAATGTTGTTTTGATTTTCAAAGTCTTAGAAATATGGTATGAAATACAGGGGTGGCATGTTGCAGTTTGAGCTGGGTGCCCCCCTGGGGTGTTCACTTCCTGTGTCCAGAAGTCCAGCCCAGAGGGATGGACACAGGAAATTGTGTATTTCCTACCATAATTCTTTGCACCACTATAAGATCCAGTGCGGAGTCTAGCACGCTCTCTTTTCTTCCTCCTCCGCCAGCCGGTAACTGGGGGAGATGTCTCCTGGCTTTGGGCCTGGCTAGGCCCAAGGCCACGGGGGGATGGGCAGTCTCAGGCCTGGCCAGCTGAGACTAGCCCAGCAGAGGGAGGGGGAAGAAGGAGCCCTGAGGGTCTCGGGTGTACCCTCAGGTGGGAATGGGATGCCTCTGGGTCTGCTTTGGGATCTTCCTTTGTCACTGCGCTTTGGGTTCTCTGTAACATTCACTGCTTTCTATTTAAACTTTCATCACTTTTGCAATCCGTTTGTCTGAGTGTTTTATTCCTGCCCATGGTGGGGAGAGAGGGGGCTGCCTCAACCCAGCACATTCTTGGTAGCAGAGGATGGTTGTTGTGGGGAGGGGGTCTGCCTCTGAACCCACCACATTCTTGGCGAGCCAGGCAGGAGAGGAGTTTTGTTATTGTGCATTCTGCAGATCGGATTGCAAAAGATAAGAGAGTTTAAATTTAGTTCTGGGCGTTGTTCTGGTTCTCTGGCAGTTGGGGCTCAAGTGTTGTTGTTGTTGGGGCGATTGTGCGAGTTCTCGTGGATTGCCGGGGGCACCTGGTGCGTAGCCGGTGGCACGGAGCCCCTCCTGCTATTTCAAGCAGGGGTGGCTCTTAACCATCGGAACTGGGGCATCGCTTAAGAATGCGGGACCTGCCCCTCCTCCACCTTTACTCTCTGCGGAGCGGCAGAAGCGGCGGGGGGTGAAGTGGCGGAGGGGGCAGCGGCGAGCAGATCAAAGTCAGGTCCGTTCTCGCTGCGGGGTAGGGCCAGCCGCGGCGGAGCGGGCGAGCCCGGCTCCCGATACCCAGGAAGGGCGAACGGGAACTCAGTTCGAAAGCTGTTCTCAAGGGCCCTGGGGACGCGTTTATGGCTTTCTCTGGAGGAGCCGTTTGAATGCCCGAGGGGTGGAGGCGATTTTGATTCTGTACCGCGGCGGTAGAGGTGGCTGGAGCCCTGCTGTATGCTCGGGTTGCGGCGGCTGAGGGCCGAGCCGTGCGCTCGGAGCGGCGGCGGCGGCTCGGGCCGTGCACTCGGAGCGGCGGCGGGGCCAGCCCTGTTCTCTTCCCCGACGTTTTCGGACGAGTTCCGAAAATGGCGCCTAGCACCTGGCTCCACCTTCCTTCTTCTCAGCAGGTTGTGGAGCAGCCCCTTCTCTCCCGGGGTGGGGCTGTGTACTTGGAGCTGCCACATCTGCGGTACGCGAACGCCCAGTGGAGGGGCGGTGTACCTGTGGCATGCGTCTGTGGAGCCTCGGGCCGCGGCTGGAAGCGGTCAGCACTGGGCTTGGATAGGTCCGTGCACTGTTGAGAGAGGCTCAGCGTGCTATTTCCTGGAGGGGTGGAAAAGCAGCAGAGCCTGATTGTTCTGGCTGACTTGCCCCAGGGGTGGAAATATGCCGCTGAGTGGATAGAAATGGGAATGATGGTTTGGTTGAGAAGTTGTGAGGTTCTTTCCAGGTGACCAGGATGTCCAACGGATCCATGAAGAGCTTGCACCGCAGAAGAGTGAACTCTGCATCGTGGGAGGTTCCGTTAGATGAGAGGAGAAGGACTGGAATGGACTGACACTTGAGCCTGAATGAGAGACTGTTTGAGTGGACGCCCAGATGAAGATGTGGACTTCGCCGGACATGTCATCAGGAGATTCTGATTTGATGATGTGTTTAGGTGCAGAGATTATGGTATGAAATACAGGGGTGGCATGTTGCAGTTTGAGCTGGGTGCCCCCCTGGTGTGTTCACTTCCTGTGTCCATTAGTCCAGCCCAGAGGGATGGACACAGGAAATTGTGTATTTCCTACCATAATTCTTTGCACCACTATAAGATCCAGTGCGGAGTCTAGCACTGTCTCTTTTCTTCCTCCTCCGCCAGCCGGTAACTGGGGGAGATGTCTCCTGGCTTTGGGCCTGGCTAGGCCCAAGGCCACGGGGGGATGGGCAGTCTCAGGCCTGGCCAGCTGAGACTAGCCCAGCAGAGGGAGGGGGAAGAAGGAGCCCTGAGGGTCTCGGGTGTACCCTCAGGTGGGGATGGGATGCCTCTGGGTCTGCTTTGGGATCTTTCTTTGTCACTGCGCTTTGGGTTTTCTGTAATATTCACTGCTTTCTATTTAAACTTTCATCACTTTTGCAATCCGTTTGTCTGAGTGTTTTATTCCTGCCCGTGGTGGGGAGAGAGGGGGCTGCCTCAACCCAGCACATTCTTGAACACACCAGGGGGGCACCCAGCTCAAACTGCAACACCATATCACGTATCTTTAGATTCAGGCAGAAAATGGTGATTTTTAAAATTGCATTTTTAGTATGGAATTTGTCTGTTTTGGAAACTTATCTCCCTTTCTCCCCTTTTTATTGAAAAATAGAAGTCTGACACTATACCACAAAAAACCCTAACCCGTCCTTTTCCTTCTTGTGACCATTGCAACTGTGATATTATAAAAGATACAGCTGTGTGACAGGGCAACTGTATCTTTTATTGTATAAAAAAAATTACTATTCTCAATGACAGAACAAGAGGACACAGTATCAAGCTGTGCCAGGGAAGGTTTAGGATGGATGTTAGGAAGAAATTCTTCACAGAAAGCATGATTGGCCATTGGAATGGGCTGCCCAAGGAGGTGGTGGAGTCACCGTCCCTGGAGGTGCTCAAAACAGGATTGGATGTGGCACTTGAAGCCGTGGTTTATTTGTCATGAGGTGTTAGGTAATAGGTTGTACTTGATGATCTCTGAGGTCTTTTCCAACCTGGTTAATTCTGTATTCTGTAATCCTGGTTTTCCCTAGAAAATTCAAAAGTAGTTGCCAAATTATAACATCCACAGGTCACCACTGCAATGGGGCAAGAAAATACAGATGGCAACAGGCAGGTGGCATGGTAAAAATGAAGTGGAAGAATATTTTCATTTAAGTAGGGCATCCTAGGAGAATGCAGTTTTGTGTTCAATGTTTTTATTTTGCTTTGTTTATATAAACTTTCATAGTTCCCCATCTTCTTTTCAGGAAATTTAATACTTAATGTGATTATTTACCAATGCTGTCTTATTTTGAGCATTTTCTTTCTCTAGAAATGTTAAACTGTGGAAAGCACTGCTACACTTATTTTGAAATCTTGCCTCTGCTTCCACAGTCTTACTTTCCTCTCCCCACTTTGATGCAAGTATTAATGAATGGTAATGAAGGTTGCTTAACTAGTAATTGATCTTTATAACTCTGAGCCCACTTTCTGATAGCAGCCATGTTAAGGGCCATTGTGAAACCTTTCTTGACCTGATTATGTGATTTCAATCAGCTGTGCACCAAGCTGCCCCATGTGCTGGCTGATGGAGAAGCTGTAGTTTAGTGCTCAATTGTCTGTCATTGAAAGCAGCCACAGACAGGCAGTCAGAGGTGGGTTTGGACCCTTTGAGATGGTTACATGATCCCAGATGCATTTTATATTCAGGACAGGTTCTTGCTGCGATCATCTCTCTGAATAAGACTTCACTAGCAGCTATAGCTTTTTATATTTTAAATGTGAGTTTCATCCTTGGTTAAGTGAGAAATTCTGACCTGCCTTCTGTACCAAACCTGCCAAATGAATAGCAATTAACTCTGGACTCTTAAACTCAAAAACCTTTTCTTGCATCTTCTGGGATCTGACCTGAAACTTCCTTTAGAGAAGGGAATGAAAAGCAAATCCAAAGCTGCTGAGGATTTTTGTGGGTTTTTGTTTTAGAGGGTGGAGTGGTCTATAGAGTATGAATATTATGGTATCCTATCTCCTGGTTAATTTTTAACTTCTTCAGATTTCTGTCAGAAGGAATTGCTATGGTTTCTAAGCCCAAGGCAGCCCATGATATTTGTTGCTGGCTCATGTTGGCAGTCATTACTGATAGGTTTTTCAAGTTCTCCCTAAAGACAGAGGCTAGAGGAACAGACAGATTGCTGGTTGTGGGCAGCTCTCCCTGCAGGCTTGTGTTTAAGACCCACAAAGTTTTCTTTTCAGGATTTTTTCCCCTATGTCAGTGTCTGTGGCAGGAAGATGTTTCCATATTTATTTTACGCTTTTTGATGTTGGATGCGTATTCCAAAAGGCAAAAAAGCAAACCTTGTTCTGAGGGTAAGTAAATAGCTCTTACAGAAACCCAAGACCTTTAAGTGGATGTTCTTGCTTGCTGTGCTCAGCATCCCTACATGTGCGTACACCTTCTCCTCTTCTAACTGGGCTTTTCAGCATGTCTGTCAGGCACTGGCACCTTGGCTTTTGTTAACTGCTGGCCTGCCCTTCAGTTTTTCTCCTTCTGACCATTTCATTCCACATTAAAAGAACTGCAGTGGTACTCTAACTGTAGCTGGAAATAATATTTTTTTTGTGGGGGCAGAGTAACCTAGATCTAAGGTAGGTACATCCTTTACAGACAGACTAATATAACAGTTATATTCAGCAGATAAGCAGATAAGGCTGAGGATGTTAATTATAGATATAAATGGGTAGAGGTATAAAAAACCCAAACTTAAAACTGCCAGGTGTTTAACACTGAGATTACTCAGCAAAGAAGCAGAGGCATATTTTGGGAGATTTTGAACGGTGACTCTTCTATCTAGCACAATTTGCTAAGCCTTTTACCCACAGATATTCACTTTACTTTGTATACATTAAACATTCAGTTATCCCTACCTAACACTTCAGCACTGCAAACCCTTCTGTGTACAAGGTGAGATGGGCACACCTATTGAAGGCCCATTGATTGTCTTCAGCTGTAGCATTCTCAGGGCTTCAAGAAAGGTTTTTTACTTGGCGCTTTTTCCCACAGGAGTTCACATTTGCTGTTTTATCTCTGGGAGTGAGCTCGGTGACAGGCACACACTGAGAGTCAGGGAGAAATGCCATGGGAGCTGCTTAACAGCATTCAGATGCAGAGATGGCATTTGATTCCCAGGCTTCCTTGCTGCAGCCACTTTAGAAGAAATCTAAATCATGAAACTCTACAGGGTATCAGGAAAACAGACCTCTGATCTGCATGCACTGAAAAACTGACTCCTGCTTCTGAAACAATGACCAAATCTAAAGGTTGTTGAATAACTCTTTTTCATTTCAGTGGAACATGGGAAGCGGTAGAATAGGAGGTACATGGACACGGCCGTGTGTCTGGACGTTAACAGATTGCTGACATACTCATTGTAGCTGTTTTCATTTAATGTAGAAATGGTGTTAGTCTAATTCCTACATGTTGTTCAAAGAAAATGTTCTGGATGTGTTTTAAATTGAATGCCAGCCTTTTGAAACTGTTCCCAGTACCTGTGTTAAAGATATCAAATTCTCTTTTAGAGATAGCCAAGCTTGAAATATTTCTTTTGTGCTTTATTTTTCTATATGTTCATGTTAATTTGTATTTATAAATATCTGGAGGTGGGTAATGGAAGCTCTGCAGCACTACTTTTTCTGTTCTTTTAGATATATAGGGCCTGAAAAATCTAAAATACCTCAGGAGTAGTCATGCTAATGTTGTGTTGATATTTTTGTCTTTCATTCAATTTGGTGCTGTGAAATTAAGAAAGTCACCAGAAATGAATGTAAAAGCAAATGACTAGATGGAAAAAGTGACACAAGCGTAAGCACTGCAGCTGTAAGATAAGGTACTCTGTGATGTCAGAACTATAAATTGTTGATAAAGTTTGAAGTAATTCCATTTTGCATTATATTTTTAAATTATCATATAAAGCAATTGATTTCAATGTGGAACCTTTGGAATACAAAGGATTAACCTCACCTTTTAGACAAGATGCTTAAGGTTACAAATAAGAGAAACATAAATCTTGTGTAAGTCTTATTAAAAAAGAAATATCTGCACTATCAGACTTAGATTTCTTTCAACCCAAAACTCCTATTCTGAAATGCTACCTTTCTGACAGTGTGACAAATTGCTGGAACAAATGCTAAATAGTTAAATGGACAAGTGATGGATGGCCTCATAAGCCTTGCAGGGCAGCCTGTGTAAGATACTAATTGGTTCTGTGGAACTGGTTTTAGTCAATAAATTCACTTGAGAGATTTTGTGTGTGTGTGTTGGATATCTTTAAAGGATGCAGTGCTGTAGGTGATAAACCACTTGCAATGTATTAGACCACCAACAACTTTATTTTGTCCGCTGTAGCATCTACCTTCTTTCAAGGATATAACCTACTTAAAATCTATTATTGATGCAATGCTGTCTCTCAAATGCTTCTGAATTATGAGTTTATTTGGAAACCTCCAGAATTTTCTGAATCTACGCAATGCCCATGTTAAGTTTTTCCACAGTGTTTGTAATGTCTCTTTTATCCCTTTATCTGCCCCCCACCCCATCTTTTTTTTTTTTTTTTTAATTATCCCCTTGGCATAGATCCTGCCACCATTGCTCACTTTGAGCAATGCTTACCACTGCAGAAAGTCAAAATATTAATGAACTCCCTTTGTGAAAAAAGTTGGCAAGGTGAGCAAAGGCAATTATACTCCAGCTCTTGGGACTAGTGTCAGGGTACATCTGAACAGCCACTTCTGAGCAGCCACTTCTGAGTTTGAATTTGGAGATGGAGTAACTGAAAAGGGTTTTTCAGGATGCTAAGTTTTAATTTTGGCCCTAGTTGCCCCCTATTCTGATATCCTTAGACATCTATGAGCTCTCCTGTTTGGGCTGTGGTGTTCTCAAGGGTATTCTCAGTAGCTGTGTCTGTGTGCATACCCCAGAGCATGCCTGTCTTGTGCAGAGGTCACAGCTTGTGCTGCAACTCACATCTGAGCTTGAGAAGATTGAAGCCCTGAGAGGCCTTTCTTGCACACAGTGTTGGCTGATCCAGAGACTGATGAGGCTGGTGCCACAGCACGTCTCTTCATCCCTGCTCAGACCAGGCTGGTCTGCAGCAGGGCTGGGACACAGAGTGCTGTCTGCGGACAAGAAAGCAGGCAGTCAGACCCAGGTCTTTGCAGGCAAGACACCAGCTCTTGTGCTGCTCCAGTGTGGTAAAATAAGCTGTTTGCATTTATTGTTGTGACCGGCAGATCAGCTGACGGGTTGAAAGGGCTCACTCCTTTGTTTCCCAATGAATAACAGTAGTTTATCAGTAAATTCCTGCTCAGAGAACCCTGTGTGAGGTACGTGCTTGCATACTGCTCTGCATCGGGATTGCATGGTCTGTAAAGTGATAATGTGACCTTGATGTCACTGTCAGATACTGAAAAACAAAGCCTTGAAGTGCTCAGTTACCTTTGAGGTCCTTCAGTCCTTTGTTGAACCTGGCTCCAAATTATGTCAGTGGAAATATGAGAATATAGAGTTTGTGCCTGGATGCTCAGCCCCCTCCCCCCAACAGAATAAAACCAATGCTACCACACTCCACCCCCCTGCAATCAGTTGGGAGAAAGGTTGGGATGGTTTGAGGTTTTCCAGACAGTAATTTAATATTTAGTAAAAAGGAATTGACTAATTAGGAAAATATCAGGATTTTAAAGGGTGATATTTATGACAGAAAGGGAAAAACTGAAATTAATTTATGAATTAAATAACACTAAACTTGAGGGAGAATTGAGCACTAGGTCTTAACTCCATTCTGATCCTAACTTCATTGCAAAATAAAGCTTTATTTTTGTAAGTGACTCAAAGTTAGTGAGTTATGTCTTTCTGGTTGCTTTGTACTCTCTCCAGTAGGTGAAACATTATATGAGGTGTTTTATAATTAAAGACTGTATTTCAGCTGCTCTATATTAAACCAGATTTGACTAATAGCACATACTAGCTACCTTAGCAGCAGTGTTGAAATAATTAGAGCAAACAAGTTGTTTCTAGAACGGTCTGTAACAAAAAGCATTAACAACGAGGCTGCGCTATTGTTGTTCATGCCTGGGCTGTATGAACTTCAGGAAAGCTTATTGGGAACAACATTTTGTGCAAAGGCCATGATCCATTTCTTCCTAGTAGAATACATATTTGACTGGAAGGGAAATGTGGTACTTTGGGAGACTATAAACGCAAAGACACGTAGACCCCTTGCAAAGCTCTTGGAAGGAGCTCAATGTCTCAAGCAGAATTTGCTGCTTGTGACATGCCACTGTGATGGTTTTGAGGCTAGGTGCCTTTAAGAACCATGAAGTTGCAGATGTCCAGGTAGTCCAGAGTGTCCAGGAGGTACACCAGAAAGTGCATTTTGTTCCTGTAAGTCTGGCTGCAGAGTCGTTTTCTTCCTTTTCCCCTCCCTCTCTCCTGGGAGGACGCACAGGCTGTTATCCCTTGTGGAGGAGTGAGGCCTGGCTTTGGCCTTGGAAATGCTGCCAACTGGGCCCGGAGAGTGGCCTAACTGGGGCCTGGAGCCGCCAAGCTGAACTTTTGCTTTGTCACCTTGGTTTGATACGGGGGCATAGAGAGGCATGGTGGAGGCGGGGGGGGGTAGGAAGGCCTGGGTCTGTTGGCCTGGTTTACAGGGAGGTTTGTGTGAAACTTTGGCTTAATGGGGTTATGAGTGAAGCCCAGACTATGGGTTTGGTGTATTTTATATTTTTTACGCTGGTTTATGTAGTTATGAATAGCATTTCCATTTAAAATTTCCAATTCTATCCAATTGTTTGTGTGGAGGTTTTCCTTTCACCCCTTTCAGAAGAGGTGAAAGAGCATCTGTCTCTCTCTGAACAAAGACAGTGACCCATCCCAGCTTCCCAGTAAAACAAAAATGTTATTTGTCACTATAGGCCAGGAACAGTGTGGCCAGCAGGAGCAGGGAGGTCATTCTGCCCCTGTACTCAGCAATGGTTAGGCCACATTGTGAGTCCTGTGTCCAGTTCTGGGCCCCTCAGTTTAGCAAAGATGTTGAGCTGCTGGAATGTGTCCAGAGAAGGGCAACAAAGCTGGTGAGGGGTTTGGAGCACAAGCCCTATGAGGAGAGGCTGAGGGAGCTGGGGTTGCTTAGCCTGGAGAAGAGGAGACTCAGGGGTGACCTTATTGCTGTCTACAACTACCTTAAGGGAGGTTGTAGCCAGGTGGGAGTTGGTTTCTTCTCCCAGGCAACCAGCACCAGAACAAGAGGACACAGTCTCAAGCTGCAGCAGGGGAGGTTTAGGCTGGATGTTAGGAAGAAGTTCTTCACAGAAAGAGTGATTGGCCATTGGAGTGGGCTGTCCAGGGAGGTGGTGGAATCACCATCACTGGAGGTGTTTAGGAAGAGACTGGATGTGGTGCTTGGTGCCATGGTTTGGATGATAGTTTGGACTCGATGATCTCAAAGGTCTCTTCCAACCTGGTCTATTACATTGTATTCTATTCTATAATGTAATAATTACCTGACAACAATACTAATAGCTTTTTCCTTAAATCCTAGCATACAATTAGGTGTTATGACAAACCCCCCAAACCTGTTGAAAAGCTTATATTGTATAATTTGTCTGTGTAGAGACGGTGGCTTGCTTGTGCAGTTAGCTGACAGAGGTATGCAATGAGTTGAACAGATCTGTCATGAACCAAGCAAACAAGGGCTGAATTGTAGGAGTCTGGAGTGATCCTGTTATGGGAAGCCTGATGGATTTGTTGTATCCATCCAAGAACAAAGGGATAAATGTAATATACTTTCATATATTTAGTTGGACTCTATGGCTTCACAGTAAAGGCCTGTGCGTCCCTCTGGAGCAAATGTATAAGTAATATAATAACAATAATTACAATTTTAATGATAATACAAATAATACTCACAGTTATTAATCATAATATTACTATTATGATTTTTATTAAAACATTTTACTTTTTTTGTTTTAAAGTTGATTTTGAGCTTAACATTTTTTCTCCCTGTAATGTAGCACACTACAGATATCAGATGTAAAGAATTGTCTATGTCAAGGTGAAATATTGACCATGTGGTCCTCAAAATGCTGTTAAAAGTAATCTAGCAATCTGTGAGTGATAGTGTGCCAAATGAAGAGACCTTACAGCACAGTGGTCACCAGGCCCCAGCTTGATTGTTGTGAAGTGGATTTTCAAGTTTAAGTACCAATGACCTTTTTCTTGTAAATCAACTGGAGATGAAGGTCCCATCTGGAAGTCATAAATCTCTCCTTTGACTTCAACTGATAGGCTTGGATGTTGCAAGTGTAAAGTACACTGTTTGGTGTAAAGAGCTGGTACTTACTATATACGTATAAAAATCGTGATGCAAACACCCAAAGGCTTTGAGTGCCTGCAGAAATCTGTCAGTCACCTCAGAAAGGGAGGTTAAGCTTGGATACAGTTGATAAGGAAACTATTATAAAAGCTGCTCTCGTTTTCCGAAGTTTCAACTTTAAAACTTGAGTAGGTTTCCAGTTAAGAGTTTGCTTTCAAATAGCTTGTGAAACACATAGATGAAGAGATTATATGTTTGTCACACTTGTATATTTAGGAAGCCACGTGTTTATAAAGTGTTATATCACATCTGTGGGAGAGACTGCAGCTGCTCATAATTTGGACTATATCCAGATGACCTGCTGGATTTATTAACAGTTTAGAGTTATTGCTTAACCTTTTTTAGAAACTTTTTTTTTTGGTTGGTTTTTTTTGGAAGAGTTTATAGAAGTATCTCTTTTCAGAAAACCTGAATGTGCAATGTTAGGAGAGAAAATGAAGAGAGTGGAAGAATAAAACTGCCAAATGTCAAACTTGCAAGGACCTACTGAAATTCAGGACAAAATCCAAATGCAGGTAAATTCTTAAGCTACCATCTGTTCTGTTCACAAGTATCTTTTATATACTATAAATATACCATACAGTAACAACTTTCCAGCTGTGAAGGACCCATTTGCCTGACTGTTCTTTTAATTCCTCTATAAAAGTTTGGTTTTGAAGTTGGCCATCTGCCTAGATGCCAGTGTGAGAAGCATTAATAAAATATAATATAAAGAATAAATTAAAACATCTGCTAAAATTAATAGGGAAAAAAAATCTATTCAGCATAGCAGGAGATACAATAGCACAGAGAAACTGAGCAGGCTGAATAGGTAATCATAATTTTGAGATATGGAGATAATAATGGAGGCACCTGGGATCTGGTCCAGCAAGTCTTTGTGTTTGACTATAAGCATGTGAGTAACCCCATTCTTGACTGACTTGCACATAAAACTAACACTAAACATGTTATGTGAAAGAAACAGTTTTTACTTTCTGGTATAGCTGTATAGTTATCAAAGATTTATTTTACAGTTCAGTATAAGCCTTGGCTGGTGCAGTTTTGTTGGGAAGGCATCTTTGTCACTACCATGCTCTGTCTATATTCTGGGCTGCAGCTTAGAACTGTAGCCACCTGGCCTCAAAAAGCTAGATCCAGGCTATGTCTGACTCCTCCTGACAGCAAAGCCAAAGGGAGATTGCCTGCTAAGACTTCCCCATGCAGTATTTTGTAAGTGTACATGTACATCTTTGCCCTTGTACAGGGCAGCTGGACTGCGGCTGTGTCTGACCACGGAGTGCCACAGGGGTGCTAGGCTGCTGCCATACCCCTGTGAGATGCTTCCTACAGGCTGAGAGTTCACACAACATGCATACACCATACTTTTAATATGGGCAGCATACAGCATACACTCATTGCTCATGCTGATCCAGCAACAGGAGCTTGGCTTGGGCTAAGCAAGAAGAGACGAAGATGATGAAGGCAAGTAAATCTTGATAATTACAGCTGAAAAATCAAGGGATGATGGACATGAGGGACAACCTGGGAGATTCAAGCTGGTCATTGGGAAGAGTGGTACGGCACTAGAAGTTGTTGCTCAAGGAGATTTTTTTGGCTATTTTTTCATCCCTTGAGGTTTTTGTGACTTGTTTAGGTAGTACAATGGCTAGCCAGGTCTGGCATTTGTGGTCTTCCTGAAAGTGAGAGGTGAGACAAGACAAGACCATCTTCCAACTGAATTGAGTTGAGATGGCTACTCTGATCAAAGCTTTCTCTCTAGCAGAGATCAGGAGTGGGTGCTTAGGGAAGAGCAAAAACCAAGCCATACTAATTTGTCTTCAATATTCTCCTATTATCTGGCAATGAGGGGACAGGCATTTCCCAAAGGAAAGGTGTTGTCTTTGCATTTATTTACTAAGCATGAAAAAGATAATTTGAGAAGTTTAAATATTTTTATCAAGTAATTATCTCAGTTGTGAGATATATCAGAACTGACCTCTTTTTAGAAAGAATCTTGGGTTTGGTATTTAATGAAAGGGTATTTTTATGAGAAAAATTATATTCGTTTTATTACATCTCCCTAGTGCAGTGTCAGCTCTGCTTTACTGCTGCTTTGTAGGGAAGCAGGGAAACATTCAAATTCTGTTTCTTAGCTGCTTGAACTCTTCTGCACTGTTCCTTGGACTTCTGGGCTCAATGTGAACAAACTTGGGAAAAACAACCTTTCACTTTCTTGTTCAATCTCATAGTGCATGCCTCAGTAACTGAAGTAAAACCATGTTGTGATATAATTCCTATCATTAAAAGCGGGCAGCTCTGATTAAGCCTCTTCTGAGGCTTGACTGGAATGTTAAGGTTTGCAGCCTTTTCCCCAGCTTCCAGGTACTGTGTCATTTGCGTGTCTCTTCCTGTTCCACGTATTCTTTCTAAGTTGGGCACTGGGTTTATTCCAGCAGGCCTCAATACCTGAGTCTGTTTCATTACATTATTTTAGAAATCTGCTGTGATTACTGCCTAATCCCTTTGTGCACATCTCTTGGCCTTCTCCTGGAAACAGGGATTAACCTTATGTGGAATTTTTGATCTAGCTAGCCATGGAATATGAATCATTTCTACTGCTGGTAAAAGGTTTTACTGAACTGTAAATCTGCCTTCAGAGGTGCAATACACCTCCTTTCTCCATCCTTTGCACAGGCTGATCTGTGCTGTGCCCTGGAAGACATACTGTGCTGCTCGCTAATGGCATCTGATTGGGCTGCACATCCACCTTGCACCCAGCAGAAGAGAGATGAGGGGTCAGGCTGGGCAGCACACAGCAGTCACCCATGCCAGGCTCTGGCTGCAACCAGTTTAACATGTGTTGAAACATTGCACCCTAGTGCAGTGCTGTGACACTGGAGCATAGTGCCCTGTTTATGATTTTCTTTACTCACTGGATGCTCGTTCTCAGATACAAGTGTCCCTATGAGATGAACAGAATCTTTCACATGGAAAACATCAGTTGTGTATGTTCAGTTCCTCATCAAGCCTTATGGTACCCTGGTGGGTACTCTGCTTACACACATACACAATTAGAAATGTAGTTTAGGAGCTGTCAGGTGTGCGTGTATAAATGCATACACATACATACACACCCTTTTGATTTTCTTTTAATGCTTCTCTTTATAGCAGCCTGCTTGTGTACTTGAAAATGTGAGAATGAAATATTCGTAGAGAAGTCCTGATGAAGTGAGACAAGTAACAGGAATAAAAGTAAAGCTAGGAAAAAAAAGACAAAACAAAGCCACAAAAAAAGCTGATCCAGAAAGGCGAAGAAATCATGTAAATAGGAAAGACTACTGTGAGAAGCACTTATTTTCTGTCTTCTATATTTTTGTGTCACAGATAATTTCTAATGTTATGTGGAGCATGAAGAAGTCCTTTACTTCAGGTAACGTAACTTTCACTATCAGCATGTGTTGCAGTGGCACTCAAGAACACTGCACTGGTTAAGGGTCTGTGAGAAATATTTCTGTTATAAATCTGAAAGATTATCTCTTTCTTCTCATATTGCATCATCCTGAAACTTGACAAGTTGTCAGTGGAGAGGCAATTATTTCTACTGAAATATTAGGAACATAACTTGCATTTCTAAGGTATGTAGTACCATGAGAGTATATGGATTTAGGAGAAAGAGATGAGGTGGATGGGAGTTTTTTTGGCTTTATTTTGTCCCATCTGTGCACTTGCACGTGGATATTATAAAAAAGACATTTTACTTGCTGTTTCTTGAAAATGAGGTGTAATTGTGTTTGCAGTTTTCAAGCATGAGGGAGAGGGAATGACACAGTTGAAACTGCAAGCTGAGAAAAACCAGGGTGGCTGGCCAGAAAATACTGTTCCATCCTATGAAAGAGAGATGATATTATCTCCAGTTTGCAGATTGTTGTTGATTTTGAGAGCAGCCGGTGTTAGAGGAAGAAGCTGTGGTTCCAGCAGTGACTCATTGCAGCTCATGAGCAGCAGGGAAAGTGAGTGTGAGGAGAGCCAGAGCAGTTGTAAGGAGCTGGGTGGCCAAGACTATTAGCAGACTGTAGTTTGCTATTTTTGCTTTACAAACTCCTAAGAAGAGTGGAAGTTTTTGAAGAGTGAGACAGAGACCAGGAGCCAGGGGAGTGGAGAACGTGACTGGAGGGGAAAAAGGAGTCTGGGGAAGAAGAATGAAGGTGTCTTTCAAGTCCTCTTATAATGTACCAACTTAAAGGGACACTTTGAATCATCAGTGAAATGTATTGAAGTAGGCAGTATGAACAGCTCAACCATTTGAGTGTAAATCAACTGCAAATGCAAAATTAAGGTGATGCAATATTTCAGGATAACTGTTTATGTGATGTGAGCTTAGTGGCCTTGACAAAGCCGGGAATTTTGAGTTCTTTAGTACAAATTAACTTTAGGAATGCTAATTACTATAAATGGATGAAAACTGTTTTCTTATGAGAAATCTTTAAGGCATAAAAATTCTTTCTCTTCTACCTTGCTGTGAAATTGAATTTGAGCTTTTCCTCCCCCCATAAAAATGAATCTGGATTATTTCCCAGAAGTGGTCTTATTGGGAAAGATGTGGGAGTTTGAGATTCACATTCCTTGTAGTGGGGGTTTTCTCATTTGCTGGCTTGGACTTAACAATCCTTTCCTCTCGGACCTTAGCTAAGCTTCTTCTGAGGGCATGGATGAGCAAAGTACAATTTTCTCCTCAGCCATACTTTTGTGCCCCAGACGGGCTTTGTATACCTTTCTTTAATGCTGGACTCTCCTTCAGTTATCCTGTTGTAATAGTTTTGCTTAATATTGGACAATGAAATAGAAATACGGGAGCTGAAGAGATCAGCTGGATTGTTCATATCTCATGGAATACAGAGTGCCACAGGGCTACTGGCAAACTTGCAAAACAATTCTTGAGGAATATTCTAGTTTTAATTAGAAATATTTTTTGTACTTGCCCAATAAATGTTGAGGATTTGATAATTTTCAGAGATAAATTTGGATCCCCAGTAGCTCTATTAGTGTTTTTTATTAGAAGCCTAAGTAGAAATGGTGGCTGCTAACATACAACTCTTCAGTGTATTTTCAAAGGACTTAGTAAAAGTTGTTTTATTTCTTAAGTCAAAAGAAATAAATAAAGAAAGGCATGAAACAGTGAAAAAAAAAAAAAGTATGGATAGAATCTTTTTCTCACAAATGGTAACAGTCATATCGGATTGTATCACTATACTGACATGCATGCTGTACTGAGAGCAGATTGACACCATCCTCCACTGTGTGGATGGGAAACAGAAACTGTGTGGAGGTGAGAGGCTGCAGTGCCTGGGCAGTGAGGTTGGGGCTGTCCCTGATGCATTGACTGCCATATCTGTATATAGAATAGAATAGAATAGAATAGAATTAACCAGGTTGGAAGAGACCTTCGAGATCATCATGTCCAACCTATCATCCAACACTACCCAATCAACTAAACCATACAACCAAGCATCCTGTCAAGCCTCGCCCTGAACACCCCCAGCGACGGCGACCCCACCACCTCCTCAGGCAGCCCATTCCAGTGGGCAATCACTCTCTCTGTGTAAAACTTCTTCCTAACCTCCAGCCTAAACCTCCCCTGATGCAGCCTGAGACTGTGTCCTCTTGTTCTGGTACTGGTTGCCTGGGAGAAGAGACCAACCTCCGCCTCACTACAACCCCCCTTCAGGTAGTTGTAGAGGGTCACCCCTGAGTCTCCTCTTCTCCAGACTAAGCAACCCCAGCTCCCTCAATCTCTCCTCATAGGGCTTGTGCTCCAAGCCCCTCACCAACCTTGTTGCCCTTTTCTGGACACGCTCCAGCAAGTCAACATCCTTCCTAAACTGAGGGGCCCAGAACTGGACATAGTACTCAAGATGCGACCTAACCAGTGCAGTGTACAGGGGCAGAATGACCTCCCTGCTCCTGCTGGCCACACTGTTCCTGATGCAGGCCAGGATGCCACTGGCCCTCCTGGCTGCCTGGGCGCACTGCAGGCTCATGTTCAGTCTACTGTCAACCAGCACCCCCAGGTCTCTCTCAGCCTGACTGCTCTCCAGCCACTCTGACCCCAGCCTGTAGCTCTGCATGGGATTGCTGTGGCCAATGTGCAGAACCCGGCACTTGGATGTGTTAAATCTCATGCCATTGGCCTCTTCCCATCTGCCCAGCCTGTCGAGGTCCCTCTGCAGAGCCTCTCTACCCTCCAGCAGATATGTGTCTTGAAATCAGGAAGCTGTTTTCTACAGTTCTTCTGCCTAGTTCATAAGTATTATTTCCCTGCAGAAGAGTGGTCAGCTGCTTACCAGAATGTCTGAAGACCTTAAGTAGTATCTCAGACAAGCCAGTGGAGGTTGTGGGTGCTTGGGGAAGGAACATTAGTACATTCATGCAAGGAAGTGAAGGAACACAGATTCTGAGGAGTATGACAGCTGATACTTGTTTGTGTAACAGCTGGGACCTTCTTTACTATCTTTGTCACTAGCATAGAAGTGTTTCATACATGTGCCATATAGTATAAACACCAGATTGCTTCCCTGCCTGCCAAATTCTCAGGACATTGGTGTCCATGAAGCTGCTCTGAGAGTGCTGAAGCAAACGTGATAGCGTTTGCTATGTTCCCGTTTGTTCCCAGGGTACGAACATGTTGAAAGAGGAATGGTGCATTAGCAGCTCAGTGTCCTCCTGAGATTGCCACTGTTAGCGTGATCTCAAACCTTGCAGAAGGTATCTCTGTGCTGAATAAAGCTTAAGAGAAAATCCATCATAGTTAATGAGGTTGTTAACCTCCTCCTTGGAGGATGGCTGAAATCCACAGATGACTTCTTATGAAATGACAACAGCTAGAAGGAAGGAAAAAAAATTACTAAACTTTAAAATTTTTTGGCTACTGAGAGCTTTTATGTGCTTATCAGTCTAGCTGTTTGTATAATATATTTACTCCATATTTTCTATTGATCCATTTCCTGCAGCTCTCAGATTAGCAGAAGATGGCCACACTGAGGTCCTCTGATGGCATAAACTCTTTCTTGATTTGCATTTTTTCTTAATTAGGTCTTTAACCTCAGTGGCGTCCAGAGTTGCCTCTCACTGTTCCTGTATTAGTTCCCTAAAGCCTTGCCTTTGCACACCTTTTCTGCCTTTTTTTGTGTTTTGTTTTGGGTTTTTTTTGCAAGGAGAGTATTTGTCAGTAGCTCTTATTTTTGTAGAGAGTAAAAGATGTTGCATGCAAGTGCACCTGTAGATAAAATTCCCTTCCTTTTCCTTTCAGTGCTATTTTATACTCCTGGGCTAATTGGCAATTCAGTAGGAGACTTTATCAGACTTGAGAGCTCTTCCACAAATTCTTACTTGTTGTTTTCTCTTTTGTAAAATGCCTCCTGACAATAAAGTTGTATCTTCATTGTAATCTGAATTTAAAATAATCAAAATAACTGCTCCTAAAATTAAAATGGCTGTTGGAAAGCGTGGGTGCACATGATGTACACAGGTACTTTGAATAAAAACAGTGCAGTGCCATTATATACTAAGTTTTTCATATTATCTCACTGTTATTCCCAGCAGTGGAAACCTGAAAGTGAGAAAAAAGAGGAAGTGGGAAAACAGGAACTGTATGGCAATAGAAACTCAGGATGCACAGTGGAAGCTCACACTCTTTTCACCTTGGTGTGCTAACGCTTCTGATTTGAACCGTTAATTGCTCTTGTGCCTTTAACTCTTTGGCAACCATTGTTTTTGGGTGCCTATCACATTGGGGAATATCCATTGCTTAGAATAAAAGGAGTGAGGCAAATACTTTATTCCTTTTCATTGCTAGTCTATTTTTGAACACAAAGAATTGACATTGTGCTTTCCTAAGCAACCACTCTGATACTAGATTTTCAGCTCAGATGAACAGCTCCCATTTTCAAAACATGACTATGTTCCTATGATACCTTGCTTCTAAACAAGGCTCCTTATATACACAGTGTGACTGATTTTAGAGGGGGGACTGGTAAGGAGGGAAAGTTTTCATTTCTGTCATCCTTGTTTAGCCAGAAAAAAAGAAGCTGAATATTTCTCCTGTTCATACAGTATAATCTGAATAGATAAATTAAAAAACCCAAATAGAACTGTGGCTTTGACCCAGTGAAACCATACAGACTTATCTTGAGATTCAAAAAGTTTCTCTTTCGAAGATAGCTCCAGGGATCTTAAAATGTTTTCAGCTAGGCTTAGAGGTTTTACACTGTGATAGTGATGGTGAATGCAGATAGAACCCAAGAATCATATCTTAGCTTATATTTGCAGTGATCTAGAGAAAAAAAAGCAGTAATAGTAAAGAAGAATCATCTTGGTTTTACAATGATAGACTGAAAAATATCAGAAAGCAGTATTTGATCTGTTTTACATTGTCTTTTCCTGGTTTCTGTTTTATTGTGAACCACTATTTTTAAATAGTCAGTAGTGGATGACTTAGAAGAGGTGAGTTTTTATATATGACTTACAACCTAAAAGTGAGTATTCAGTTGGGTTATATATGTCTGTTTTCCATAGAGAAATTTTAGCCTCCACATGTGAGTGATCTGTAAGAGAAATCCATGTTTAGTGTTCAGCTGAACTCTTAGATCTTGTTAAATTGTCTTCAGTTTATGAACTTGTCTTCCATCTGCCTACTGTGTGGAGACAGACAGCAGCCTACGGAGCCAAATGAGGATGTCACTGCTGTGAGGAGTTTCTGACGTGCTGATTCTTGAACTGCCTCATTGGCAAGACTGTGAAGAAGATACATGACTAATGTAAGAAAAAACAGGTTATGACATGCGTCAGGCTTCAAGGGCCATAGTTTACAGCAGTCCTGAGAGATGTAAAAAATAAAAATCCCAAAGCAGGAAGACATAACTGGCTCTTACATTGCTACTTAATTTGATCTATCATATATGCTTAGTTTGGCTAAGGAATGAGCATGTAAGAGTGAAACTCCTTCCTGTAGACCTGGTTCATCCTCTCACTCTCCACAAAGGACAACTGGGAAGCAGAAAGATGTTTTTGCCTATGTTTGCAGGTCACAGATTGCCTTATACTCAAGTATCCTTTACAGCAATGAAAGCACAATTACAGAATCGGTACATTTTCTTTTGTTGATGTTGTCATTGGTCCTAATTAAATATAGTAAACCTTGAGTAACTAAATTGTTTCTTCATAATAGCAGCGCTTAGAAAAGGCTCAATCTTATGAAGCTTCTGAGTGCCAGAAATATCCATTTTATCAGCTTTTTTCTTTCACCCATATTATAGGTAGGTTTTGATCTCATGGGACAGAAAAAAATTATTCTGTTCAGCCCATAAGGTTCTTAAGACATGTCAGATCAGGGGTTTGTGATAGGCTTTTCCTTTCTGTGTGCCCTTAGGAAAACAGTGGGGAAGGAGGGAGTGAGAGAGGCTCACAAACCTCCCTACACCCTTTTTTATACTTTTATTTCTTAAAAGTTTTCTCCTATCTTGGAAAATCAATTAGTACAGTAGGTTTGGACCTGGAAAGTGTACATCACAGCATGTACAGAGACTAGAGCTGAGCAAGTACACTAAGGAAAGCAAACCTGGGTCAGCTGACATAGTTCAGTTTACAATGGTTCATATTTTCAGTGGAAAAACTTCAGAGGTCTACAGACTCTCTGGACTAGTCTGTTGCCTGGGAAACTGCACTCTGTACATCAAGGGATGGGAAAAACATGATATAAGATAGACATTTTTCAATAATTGTTACTATAATCTTTACAACAAACATCCAAGCCACGACTTAGCCATGAACTTCCCAAGCATTTTCATGTTTATACAGCACTGAGAATAAGCTTGGGACATTTTTTACAAGCAATGCATAGTTGCAAAGGAGGTTAAATATGAAGCAAAAATAGTTCTTTTCCAAGTGTGTGTTGTAGATTTAAAATATCTTCGTCTCAATATTAAAGACCATGCTGTGTCTTGCCTTATATGCAGAGTGGACTACTGGAGGAATGGTTGAATCCCTCCCTCTCAAACCTGTCATAATTGAAACAGCCAAGAGAGAATAAGGATTGCCTGAACTCTTATAGCTCTAATAATTTTTTATCCTGTAGGTGTTCTCTCTTTTCTTAGCACTTGTACTTTTCAAGAGCATGAGCTTAAATTTTTATAAGGGATATATAGCAGACAGATATACTTAATATGTGGCAAAGCACAGAGCATCAACTTCTGAAATTGTTAAAATAGAATACTTAGACTGGGCACTCCAGACACTGAAACTTGATTTGCATACCATTTCAAATGGGAGCTTTGAAATCCACCAAGAGCATAAGATCGTAGGGGTACAGTCTTGATCCTGCTCCGAAAAAAATGAAGGAAATAAGATTGTGTTAAAATACTAACCACTATGCCCTACTTTGGCTAATCAACAAGACAAAAGCTAATTGTTTGTGCAGACCCCAGTTTCTTGGGAGACACCATTTAAGACATAATTTGCATTGAGGAGGATGGAGAAAATGAAGGTGTAAAACCAGGACAGAAGGCAAATGTATGTCCTTGTTGAAACTCTATACAAATGTGGAGATGGGGAAAGCTTAAGTGCACATGAGGTTCAGGGAAATTCTTCCCTGTGCAAGTGCCCCACCAGGCACTTCTTCCAAAACATAATGGTCAGAATGTTTTTCTGAAGAGCAGCCAGGGCATTATTTGGACAGCAATGGGCAGATCCAGTATCCAAGCACATACTCCCAGTCATGCTGTGCAGATCTGCGTCTCCAAGATATGCTGTGTGTGGTCAGACCAGCTTTCCACGTTTGCTGCCTTGGCATGTGGTTGCCAGTGCTCTGCATTTCCTCAGAGCTATTCCAGAGGCCACCTGCCTGCTTGGTTGTTATGTCCCAAGTCGCACTGGGGCTTTCCTCTGTGCACTCTCAGAAGACCTCATGTTTCCCAGGAGCTGGTTCCTGTGTCTGATCTCTCCACATTTCTTCCTGCCAGGCTTTTGTTTTTACCAGTGAACTGAATTCTTTGACCTAAAAGGAATTACCTTTAAAACTGACTCTCTGGTGTTGATTTTGGACTGACAGCAAGAGAAACTTTTTGTCCATGTGCAGCAGGAGCACCAGACTCTTAGATAAGTTTCTGTGAAAAAACACACTGAAAACTAGTGGCTTTTCTGGTAGTAAATCTTGGTAGTAAGTCTATTCTTTCTCCGGGGTTAAGTCATTCAGTAACTGTGGGCACTGATTTTTCTGTCAGGATTTTCTAGACGTGGTCTTTGCCAAAGTGTCAAGCTGCTGCTAGAGAACGAATACTCCATTCTATACTAAAGATTATTTTCCAAATCAGATGGAATTGTGGAACTGAGAAGTTGACATGGGCATAGTCTCCAAACTGTCACACCTGTGTACAAAGAGTAATAACATAGGACACACTGCAGTCTTCTGGAGTGGCAGAGTTTATTTTTATCTCTGTAATTGGGGTAAGTTAGGGAAATTTAGGTATTCATTGTTACTTGGCTTCCTCCTCAACTCCCTGGTGGTAAAGATTTACTTCACCTAGTTGTTGTTGTACTATATTTACTTACACTCTAAACTTTTTTTTTTTTTTTTTTGCTATAAGGTATTTTTTCTGTGTTCAGGAAAGTTATGCTATAAAAATCATGAGGCTCTGTTTTGTTAAATAAGCGTTGAGCCTGGACTGCTGGTCTGTGTTCTGGTATTGTTTGTTCTATCATGTTCTCTCCATGGGAAATTTGTATAAATTGCTTTTCTGTGGCAAAATGTTCCTTATGTTTGTGAATGTTTGTTATTTAGGGGAGTGTTAGAAAAGGCAGCTTTCAGAAGAGAGCTGGCTTGCTTCCTTGGTTCTGGGAATTCATTCCAGGGTTGCTACTGTTGTCCTCTGAGGAGCCTCATTTGCTATCCAGGTAATCTTTATCCCTGAGCAAAGTTACTGATATTACAGAATCCAGTTGTTTTGCACCTTTAGAGATTATTTAAACTATGCTTTAAGATGCAGATCCAATGTGTGTGTTCAAGATACCATCTGACAATTTTTGGATGCTTCATTGTTTCCATGGATCTTTGCTGGAGCATCACATGTAATAGTCCATGAACAATAGCAAATGGTAAGTCAGACTGGTTTTGACTCATAATGTGATTGTCTACAGGTAGTCAGAAAAGTCAGTTCAATTAGTAGAAGTGGCTTCAGCAAACTTGAGATAGATCAGTATAATCCTTTGAATAACTCTAAACAGTAAATGAAAAGTTTCCCATCAAATCTGACTTTGAAATCTGCGTTCTAGCTTTTGAGTTATATTACAAATTTTCCTCATCTTTGATGGTAACACATAAATGAAAACTGCTTTATGCTTTCAGAAAAAAAAAGAAAGAAAATAAAAGGATGCTTTAGAGATAAATGCATCTCAAATATTAACAGTCTCATGAAGTACAAGTTGTACACAGCTTTCTTTTCCACAGTACTGGTCCTTTTAAATAGAGGAGATTTATGATGGGGAGTTCCAAGACTGCTTTAAGGTTTCGTTTACTAATGTCATGGTGTTTTCTCTTAAGGCTTGGTTACTATGTGTCTCTGGCTGTGGACTAGATGTCTCTAGGAAAGTTTTTTTCTTTTTTCTTCAATACATTGCACATTTGAATAGTAAGATTCAAAGGCTGGAGAAAACCCCTCACAAATGATTACTTAGAGCGCTTATAGAGCACCCAGAGTTCTGTGAATTAGTCACACTAATTATGGAGAAATGAGAAATTCAACATGAAATGAAGTACTGTGCTGAAGAATACAGAGATATCTTATTCTCTTAATTTCCCAATTAAAAGAGTAAATAGCTGATTAAAAAAACCAAAACCAAAACCAAACCACAACCAGTATATTTCTCAGCTGAATTAATTCTTTCTGGAAACATTAATTCTGGGTTGTGTAAACAGCAGTTACTAGCATTCACAGACAGTTTTATCTAAGAGCTCTAGTCTCTGGCAGGCCTGTACCAATAAAACTCTGCTTCAACTAAGTTTTATATTCTGCTTAAACATGTCCCACCTGCTTGGAATATCTCCATTCTTGTTCTTAAAATGCTTTTCAGATTACCCTATTTTTCACCTCCCTTATTTTCATCATTTGCTCCTTAAAGAGGCAAGGGTTGAATCTACCTGAGTCTCTGTCAGGGTTAAATGTTAGCATCTACTTAGCTGAAGGCTCATTCCTTATCTTGATTTGATGGTAGAAATGGAACAATGGGATAATCCAATCTACTCACTATTCTAAATAATTCAAGTCACTTTATTCAGATTCCTAAGCAGGGGCTGTCAGCAGTCTAGGATTTGAAATGGCAAGTATTGCTTCGTGCTGAACAAAACTCAGATAACCGACAGCCCCTTCAAATAGGGAATGCTTCATTTTGTGATGCAAAACAGATAGCTTGGTTGGGAATAATATTGTGTATCTGTATGCAGGATTAAATCCCAGACAGAAAGTGTAAGCAGATGAAAAGATTGTATTGCTGGTCTCTTCTTCTTACAGTAGAACTGAGTATTTCACAGCTCTCAAGAGAGTAAAGCAAGTGACTAGTTAATGCACAGGCTGTGTTTGATATGCTCAATAACAATTTTCAAACTTTCAGCCTCCTTTTTAAAACACAAGCAGATTTTTTTTTTCTGTGATTAAATAGCTTTCCCTAGTAAGAATATTGTGATAAGAGATTTACATATCAGAGAAAAGTATACCTCCAGCATAAAGAAACAATATTCCTGACATTGTCAATAATCAAATTGCTCAAGAACTCAGGAGTTGTGCTGGGTTAACCCTGGTTGGACACCAGGTGCCCACTGAAGCAACTCTATTACTCTTCCTCCCTCTTCTCAGCTGGACAATAATAAAAGGCTCATGGGTGAGGATAAGGACAGGGAGATCTCTCACAATTACCATCATGGGCAAAACAGACTTGACTTTCGAAAGTAGTTTTAATTTATCACCAAACAAATCAGAGAAAGGTAATAAGAAACAAAATAAAATCTTAAAACAGCTTCCCTCCAACCCTCCCTTCTTCTTGGGTGTAAATACTTCTGATTAACTACTCCTCCCTCCTCAGCAGTGCAGGGGATGGAGAATGGGGTTTTTGGACAGTTCTCTGCTGCTCCTTCTCAGGGAGTGGACTCCCCATGCTCTTCCCCTGTTCCATTGTGAGATTTCTCTCACAGGAGACAGACCTCCATGAACTTCAGCAATGCCAGTTCTTCCTGAAGGCTACAGTTTATCAGGAGATTTCTCTGATAGCTAAAGTAATAAGATGGTGCTTGGGAGCATGTTCAACTCTTTGCTGTCACACTGAATCACAATGGTGTGCTCTTCAGTTTCTGCCACAGTTATCCATTTTGTAACCCATACCTCTCACCTACACTAAGCTGGAAAGCTAACAAGGAGTAAAGGAGCCTTGCTTCGTGACTGCAACCTGGACTCAGGGAGTTATTAGATCATGCACAATATCTCTTTCTTACTTCAGTAGAACATTTCTTATTTCATATAGCTCCACATTAGGTGTTTGCATTTTCTTAGTTAAGCCTCTGTAAGTGACTCTCTCATAGCTGCATCAGGATCCCTAAATTCTTTATTAAAAAAAAAATAAAAATCCAACCTTCATTGGAGGGGAAAAAAGATGAGTATTAACTTACCTTACATTCTTACTTCCACTGGCTTTAACTTGCTTTCTTACTTGTCATGATAACTGTGACCCTGGGTCCTCTGTGATTAACAGCCTGTGTATAAAAACCTGATAAAAACATAGGATAAAATCTACATAACTGCTTACAGAAAGTACACTCTGGTGAACTGTGTTTCTGTGAGGGCAAAAAGTCAAAGGGAAGCTTGAATGCTTTTTCTGGTGGAGGAAAAACCTCACTTCTTGCTAATATTCACCCCTGTTGTCTCCTTGATGATACTCTCCAGCTCCTTAATATTCAAAGGTTTTTTTCCTTCCTCCACCTTTCTATATGTTCTAGTCTCCCTCCTGTCTCTGTCTGGGCACAAGCAGAGAGACATCCCAACTCTTGTACATGTGCCATTGGTGAAGCATCATGTTCAAATGCCAGCACCTGTACCACAGGCTTACAGTTGCTGCAGTAACAGCTTCTCAGCTGACTGACTTTTGCTCTTGGATTGCTGCAGGCTTTTCCATGAGCTTCAAGGAAAATGATTTTATATGTGTGGGTTTCTAACATGTTCTTCAGTGCATTATTCACATTAACTGAATAAAATGGGACAAGCGGTGAGATGTAGAGAAGCAGGTGTGTAAGCAAAGAATCACAGAATATTAGGTGTTGGAAGGCACCTTGAAGGATCATCCAGTCCAACCCCCCTGCCAGAGCAGGATCAGCCCGAGTAGGTCACACAGGAACACATTCAGGTGGATCTTGAGTATTTTCAGAGAAGACTCCACAACCTTTCTGGGCAGCCTGTTCAAGTGCTCTGTCACCCTCACAGAGAAAGCTTTTCCTTATGCTCATGTGCAACCTTCTCTGCTCTATGTTGTGCCCGCTGTTCCTTGTCCTGTCATTGGACATCACACTGAGGACAGCCTGGCTCCATCCTTCTGACACTCACCTTTCACATATTCGTAAACATGAATGAGGTCACCCCTTAGTTTCCCAGTTCCCTCAGCCTTTCCTCATAAGGGAGGTGTTCCATTCCCATCTTTGTCCATTGGACTTTGTCAAGCACTTCCCTGTCCTTCTTGAACTGAGGGGCTGAGAACTGGACACGATATTCCAGATGTTTTGCCTCACCAGGGCAGAGTAGAGGGGGAGGAGAACATCTCTCCACCTACAGGTCACACCTCTTCTAATCCACTCCAGGATGCCATTGGCCTTCTTAGCCACAAGGGCACATCCCCTTGGTGGGGGTGGCTGAAGACTCGCTCCCTCTTTCCTGTGGCAGCTGCATCACATTTGTGTCCAAGATAAATAAATGGGCTGGTGAGAATTAATTTGTTTGGAAAGACCTGTTGCTGTAGGATTTAGAAAGTGCGTAGTTTGAGGTATTATCATTTAATAAAATTCCCCATGAACAATCATTTTGGAGATATCAAAATAAGTGCATCTTGCTTATGTCCTTGGACAATACATACTTTATCATTCATTCCACCCAATTTATTTTAGTGATTAGCATCAAATAGAAGTTATATGGTCAGTGTAATTTCCACATTGGGCCTTTAGGTGCATTTTCTTTCAGCTTTCCTTTTTTTTTAGTTTCAAACTCTGAAACTTTTTTTTTTTTTTTTTTTTTTTTTGCTAATTAAAAAGTATGTTGAGACTAACCTGGAGTTGCGTAAATCAATAATGCTACACAGAAAAAGAGAACAAATTGTACCTCTTATTTGCATAATGGACAAGAGCTAAAATGAATTCCTCAGGTTAATGAGGGTCCTCAGGGTTGTTTCTGAGGATATACAGCCTCCTGTGACACCAATATGTTACGGATTGAAAAGTACTGCTTAAAGCCAAACAAAGGAGGTGAAAAAAACAGGAGCAAGCTGGTTGTGGGGGGACTCAGTATACTGAAGCTTTTAGCTTTAGTGCATTGATTTTTGGCTGCCTGTATTGAGCTCCAGCATAAGCTGAGGATACAAATTCAGATTCACCCTTGCTTTGAGGTTCAAACTCTTTTCTAATCTCAGCTGGGGATTTGGCTAAGGCAGAGCTGAGTTCCCAAGTTTCTGTCACACTGACACATTAGCTTTGTCTTTCTCAGAAAGAGAACAGTGCTTCCCAGAGGGAAGGAAATACAAACACCCAGAAACATGCGGGGGGTTATGCAACTCTGCTAGCTTAGAAGAGGTCTGAATCTTAGATGAGACAATCATGGGGCCAAAAAATGCTAGGAGCAGGCAGTTACTGCAGCATTAAAATGTATCATATTTCTTATTCTGTTTCTCCTCCATTATCCTTTTATTCCAGGCAGTTTGCTTCCTCTTTCTTTTATTACTTTGCTGCAAATTGGTAATGTGGCTGGAGGAGGCAGGGCACTGACACAGATGCCCATACATGCATGGAGAGGAAAAAGGGCAGGAGGAACCTTGCTTTAGCTGGCATGCAGAGTTGTAGCAGCTTTGTGCAAATGGGATTGATTTTGGAAGCTTGTAATATGATTGCTGTTGGCTACACTCCTATAAAGATGCCAAGAGGTGGATTCAAGACAAAAGGAGAACCTTTTCCCTCCCCACCCAGTATAAAATGTCCTGTTCTAAACCAGTGGAAAGCTGGTAGTATTAAAAGTTCAGCTGAGGAGAGCCAAAATAATTGGCTTTTTCCTAAGCCTTATTCTTCATAATGAACTGTATTAACTGAATTTTACTTACACTTTTCATCATGTAAAGGCCATAAACGATTGAAGAAGGGCTTCTAATGCAAATTTTAAATGATCTATTAGCACATTTCACCTAATGTCTGACAAAAATTATGATGCATATTAAATACAGCATCATGACTACTGCTTTTTTCCTGTTTAATAAGCATCTTGAGCATTGCAGCAGAAGAGATGATCTAATTTAGAGAGGTGTTCTGTAGGAGGGAAAGTCCAATGGTCAAGTGAAGTAGGAGTTTTCCAGTTTACAGTACTTGTGGAGACTGGAGCCACTCTCGCTTTCTAATGCTCCAAGACGCAGCTTGGAAAGGCATTTACTTGTAGCACAGTTGTTGCAGTCATTGATGTTCCTGTTGTTGGTTTTCTGATACCTCCTCTTTCATCAATGCAGCATATCTCTGGAAGTTTAGAAGTAACAACTGCTCTTCCAAACTTCCCGTGGGAGGTACAGCCCTCCTTACCTGCTATGACTCATCATGGAAAGGTTGTAAACTGATGATGATGGACATTTGGAGGGTAATGATTAAGCGACTTAAGAAATAAACCTGATCTTCAGAAATCCTCTATTTCAGCTTAGGGCAATAAAAAGCTGTATGGGAATCTACCTAAAAAAGGTAAGTGTTTTGTGCATGGAAGGCAGATATTTCAGTTAGCAGTGCTGAAATGTATAAACATCTGTATGATCACACTGGCCACCGGTTTTAAACTGACAGCTGTGGTTTTTTTCCATGGAAGGAATACTTTTCAGACCATGGATTGTGAAGTAAGGTGCTGTTCCAGAATTTACACATTTTCTCTTTACAGAAATATTAACTTTTTTTTTTTTTTTTAAACTGAAAGTAATGAACTTTTCTAAACAACTGAGTAACTTATTTTATATATATATATTTAATTCTGCATGGGTAAAGATTACATGTGGAACATAATTTTCAACCCAATAGTTGATTTTGATTAATTTTGATTGAGAACATGCAGTTCTGTAAATAATAGCTATCATTTCATGCCATCATTTGGTGTAACGTTTCCCCTGGGAGGAAGTCAAAAAATAATGGCCTTATTTGGCCCTTACAATTATTTCCTTCCCTTTCTATTGTGACACCATAATGCTGTAGGACAGTTTGCCTGTTGTGATTTCTTGCAGTCAGTGAACATGAGAAGTATTGTTATGCTAATGGTCCTTTCACCATAATTTCTCTGAAGATTACAGTTGCAAATGATACCCTCCTGCTACCTCCTTCTCTGAATGAATTACACCCTTAAAACAAGTGCTGCTTCCCCTTTTGACCATCTAACTTGCCCATAGCTATTTCTAAAGGGAGCAGTATAGTAATTATTCACTTTATTCATTATCATGAAAATCTGACTTGTCAAAAGAAACATGATTAGTACCTTTCTTTAAATGGCAAGAATTCTCATAAGATGCTGTGTAGATGAAATAGCACATAAAAACACATAAAACCCCTCAATAGTAGTCTAAAAATATCAGTGCATAGGAGCAGTGAGATGATGAAATGATGCATGCAATGAGATTCGAGTTACAAGGGATGCCTACACTGCACAGGTAACTTGGGCTGTCACATTGGTTTTAGTCTTACGCCCCCCCGAAGAACAGTGTGCTAGTTTAACACAGTCTTTTTCCCACAACACAGAAGTAAGGGAACATAACACATGCACAAGAACTCTCTGAGTTGAGATTAAGAGTTGAGGTAAGATAAGAGTTTAATATAAATGAGATCTTCAAAACCCACCTGGATGCCTTCCTGTGCAGACTACCCTAAGTGATCCTGCTCTGGCGGGGGGGTTGGACCCAATGATCTCTCAAGGTCCCTTCCAACCTCTAACGTACTATGATACTGTGAATGCTCAATTACCTTAGCCTATTTGCAAAAAGCAGCAGCAAGCAGAAGCCAGAGAGCTACAAGCACAATCCAGGTTGCTACTCCCCCATCCCTCCCTGTCTGACTGCCATCTCAGTGGAAAAGCCAACACTTCAAACCCCAGAACCCAAAGACAGGAACAAGAACAGGAAGCCTCTCCTGTTGCAATCTGAACTTCAAGCCCTATCATACTTTGCTGCAGCCAGCACTTCCATTCTGAAGCTGGCATGCGGCAGGATGGTATGAACAACAGTGGATGAAAATTCAACCTATCACATACAGTCTGTAGCTAGAGTCTGAGACCTTAAAAGCAGAGTGACTTACAGATGCAGGTTTTACTTCTACAAGACCTGGGCTCCAGCTCCTCCTCTGGTGGTGTCTGTTACCTGAGGAGTTTTGTTCTATGCCCCTTGTGGGGTGGCCAAACTCTGTGGGGTCTGGGGAAGATGGACAGAGTGCTTTGGTGGGAGAAGCTGGCAGATGTACTGCTGCACAAGCAGCTTTAATAATGGGGAGGATGCAGTGTTCAAGGAAGGGATTTCAGTAGAGATGTGCACTGGGAGAAGCCTAATATGGGTGTTTAAGCCCAAAGGTTGCTGTCTCAGCAGTGCCATGGCCTGCAAATAGTTGTGGACTGCTGGATTTATGCCTTGTTCAGTCAATCTGAGCACTAAATATAGCTGAAAGAGTAAGGATTATTAAGACCAGTCATACAAGTTTTAGTCAAATATGTATAGGCAATTAGATTCTGAAAATCTATTCAATGAAGGTGTATATTTCATGGTTGGAAATTTCCACCCATGCTTTTTGTTATTAAGCTGGTAATTTACAGCCAATAAAATCTCTAAATGTATCAGAAGAGGAATTGCTGATCTGAAAAAGGGAAGCTGGATGACATCTTTTTTCTGTTTCAGTGCTACAAACACAGCCTCTAAAGAAACCCCAGAATCTCAAAACATAAACCAAACTAACCTTGCCCAAAACAAACAAAACCCCTCACAGACAAGCCCAAGCAAACAGGAAAACAACTTCTAAACCATTCCTCCTCCCACAGTGTCAGCTTCTATCCCATATCTGCTGGTTTCTTATCCTGATGGCACTATTTCTGCCTACTTAAGTAGCATGGTATGTTTCTTCTTTTGGAGTGAATAACTCCAGACCAAATTTTAGATTGTGTCCAGGAAATGGACAACACAGGTGTGAAGTGAATCAGGGTGCCCTTGTCCATGCATGAGTGTAATCCCTAATTTACTGGGAAATAGGGCTTGCTATATCGAAAGTCAGCAGAGGTAGCATTCTAGTTTAAGAGGTCTAGTCTGTTCTTCAAGACAGAATATATATTAATATTAAATAAACATTTTCTTTCATAGAATATTTGCTTAGTTAAACTACGTGCACACAGGTATATCTCAGGTCAGGGAGTGGGTATTGTGTTTCTTATATGGACTGTGTAACAGCCTTCTTCATACTGTTCTTTGCATCTCGCCTGTCTTCTATAAAGCTAAGAATTATGGAACAATTCCTAGGGGTTTGCAGACTTCTGAAAACTGAGTCCTAGCAGAAACTAAGTAGAAACTTAGTGAATTAAATTGTCCTGATGCCTGTGGTTTTAGAGTTTGTAAGGCTTCATTCTACAGAAGGAAAAAATAAAAAGACACATTAAGTAAAGAGAATTCTGCAAGCTGGAGCCAGCAGAGCTTCTGCTGTGCTTTACCTATCATTTTTCAAAAGATGTTTGATCTTTAGATAAAACATTTGTTAATACTTTAAATATTTCAGCATATGATCTGTAAAGATATTCTTTTTTTTTTCCACAGTAAAAACCCAATAGTATGTCATAATTTTACTTAAGTCTTAAACTTCTTGCAGTATGTGAAGCTAAATGTTCACCCTAGGCATTCAATAACAACAATGGTAACACAGAGGAATCATGAAGTAAGAGGAAGAAATAAGTGTGGGAGAAATAAGATAAAGGTTTAGTATCATTTCAGAAATTGGATTTAACTCTGAGGTCTCTGACTTTCTGCTAGCAACATGAAAAAGATAATCTTTTTATGTCATTGATAGGGAAATGCTGAATGCAAGGCACAGAAACTAATTAGAAAAAGAATTAAAAGATGAAAAAATCCTTTCAGATATAAAATCATGTTATTGGATAAACCAAGGTTCTCTCTCTCTCTGTTTTTTTTTTTTTTTAATCAGTTTGCAGGAAATGGAGCAAAGCAGGGCAAACAGAAAAGAGTGGCAGGGTGTTAACTGAGACCTGATAATTAAAGTGAAGCACAGTGAAGGAATGGATATCCTTTCAGCCTTCAGCATGAAAATCATGATGGGTGCCACCTATGGACTCTCAGCGCATGTGATAACCCTGGGAAGCTGCAGTGACAGCCTCAGTGACACACAAGGCTGTGCCTGAGAACAACTGTTAGCAGGTGGGAAGTTTCATAAAACTGGTCTGTTGTCTTTTTTCTTTTTATAATTGATCTTTTTCTTTTTTTCTGTCGCTGTCTTGGAGCCTGGATTGTTGATGGGTACAAAATGGAAAGTATGATAGTCGGTGATAAAAGCATGGGTGAGCAAGCAGCAGTTGCAGGGAAATGGCAATGGTGCCTTGTGCTAGTCTCATCTGAGTGCTGAGAGATTAGGTAGATTAAATGAAATAGATGCAAGCTAATTGAATTCAGTGATATAGGAGATGAAATCAGAGCAGTACAAAATTAGGCCTAAGATGAGGATTGTACTTTTTATCAGTGCTCTCTTTGGATTGCCAGTCAGAAGCTCTTTCAGTCATTAGAAGTGAAGATAAAACACATGCTTCAAGACAAAGAGCCACTCTCACCATTTGTTTTTTTGCAGCTAAACAACTTTGCAAAAGATTTTCAGTATTTTGCAAAAATAATCATTTGAGAATCATCTTAGACTGAAGTTACTTGGATTTTATCTTTTTTTTTTTTTTTTTTTTAAAGTAAGATGAAAGTCTCTTAGGGAGTTAGAATGTTCAGCAGTGTAATGATGTCTGTGACAATGCAGTGGTGACTCATTCTCTAGATTTTGTTATCGGCTCAAACAGGAGGTGGTGGTTAAACTCCTCTTGCCACCCTACCTCCACCCCTTCAAATAAAGGTGTTTTGTGGAAGAACTTACATTTTAGATATGATGAGTTTCACATCCAGTCAGCAAGATAAACTACTAAACTAAAGAGATGGTACAGAAAATAAAGCAGATATGAAAGTTGGAAGGGCATAGTGGGGAGAGTGGAAGTTTTAAAATGAATACAGCAAATTGAAAGCAAAGCTGTAGGTATGTGTTGTGTTTTTCTGGGCTTTGGATTTAAGAGAACTGTGAACTGAAGTCAGAGAATGAAGGGTTTGATTTGAATATGAATGTCTGACAGGGTCTGAGCAGCATGAAAAGGATAATTTTAGCAGCGGCTTTTTGAATAGACTGGTTGGGTACAAGCTGAGATATAAGTAGGCTAGACAGACTACAGCTTGGATCAAGAATGATGAGGGGTTGGAAACCATGAAAGGCAGGTGAATTTCATCTAAGCACAGAAACTTTGAAAGAGGGCTGTGTGACTTTCAGCAATACCCCGTTTTGTAAATTTTGTTGGCAAATTGGGGTTTTTTTGGGGCGACAAACAGAAATACCACTCAGAAATACCAATAAGTATGTGGAGTCAGAGGATGTAGTAGAATATCCTAGATAAGACCAAAATATAGCCAACATTGTCTAGATCCAATCGCAGAATTATTGAGGCTGGAATACACCTCTGAGATCATCAAGTCCAGCCTATGACCTAACACCACCGTATCGATTAGATGGTGCCACTATGTGCCACACTCAATATTTTCTTAAACACATCCAGGGATGGTGACTCCACCACCTCCCTGGGCAGTCCTTTCCAGTGTCTGATAACCCTTTTCGTGAGGAAGTGCTTCCTAACATCCATCCTAAACCTGCCCTAGTGCAGCTTCAGTCCATACCTTCTTGTCTTGTCAGTAGTTGCCTGGGAGAAGAGCCTGACCCCCACTTTTAACGCCAGACTTAGAGCAAAGATTTTATTTTTTTTCCAGACCTAATCCCTGCTTGTGCTTTGCATGTAAAATGTCAAAACAAATGCAATGATTAGTGAACTAATTCAAATAGTAAGAAAAGCAATTTCTCCCCCTCCTACTTCTGCAGCAAATGCTTTTTAAATTCCACAGTGATAAATGACTTCAGAAGAAAATACCATACCAAAGTTTAGTAGGGGTAGGTGAACAATGGAAAGGGGACTGCACCACAAAAACTTCTGTGTTTCCAGCCAAACCATTTGGCAGATTAAATGCTTCTGTCTACCCCTTCAAAAATTTTCTGTCAGAGGCATTTCACTTGCTACACAGAAGTATTGTTTACCTTTTATTTAAAAGCAAACAAAACCTCTCTTTTAATTTATTCACTTTCAGATCCTACTTTCATTGTCAAAAAAATAAAAGTCTGCCACTGGCTTCACTAGAGGCATGAATTAAGTTTAGTTCACTCTCTCTAACTTCAGTTGGAACATCTGCAAGTTTAACAGTTGCTACAAATATGTCTAGGGTCTAAGGCCTTTGCATACAACAGATCTTGTACAATTCTACCAAAATCCTTATTTGATTTTCTGTTGTAGGATGATGCTGTAGAACGATTTTTATATTTTTTTAACCTAGTAACCACTGAAAATGGATATTTTTTTTCCTTTTTGACTGAGGAGACACAGGTATTAATGTAACCAAAAATGCAAGAGGCCAAATTCATTTATACTGTGATGTAATGAAATTAACATTGTTTTAGACTGTATTCAGTGTGTTTCAGTATACTGCCTTTAAATATCATTGACTGGGTGTTTTTTCTCACTTCTTCAGTACTCCAGCCAATGTTGATTAATTTTTTAATGCTTTGAAATGGAAACTATTCAGTGTTCCTCTACCTTATGATATTATTATATTAACTATCATGCCATGCACATATCACATGTGTACGGTCTCATGCTGCCTGCAAACATTAGGTAAAGTGCAGTCACATATTTAATTCTAAAAGCATAGATATGTTTTCAGCATAAAGTAAAATGAATAGGATAACAGTGTTGTCTCAGCAGTCCAGTTAGAACTTGTCTCCAAGAAATATACTTGAAACTCAGGAGAATTGTGTCATTTCTTTCCCCACTAAGAATAATGAGACCTAGTATGAGAATTCTAGCTAAAATTAAACTTTAGTAAATGCCAGGGAACAGTATAAGTTGCAGCTTCCCTCCTCCATTGCTTTTCAAACAGCACAAAGAAATTTGCCATTCATAATTTTAGTGCTCTCTACAGAAGGATCAGCATAAAGGGAGAAGCCTGATTACTGAGGGAGAGAAGGAACTGAGATGATGCCTGCTGTTTTTTTTTGGTTTCACTGATAAAGTAACTGTGGAGTGAGCTAAATGTTCTTAGGGACATAAATGTAGAACAAATCAACTTAGTACAGAGTAGCTTCAGGTCAAATGCAGTGTAAATATCAGCAGTTTGTATCCCAACAGAAGAAGGAAATGAAGCCTTAGGACATCAGTACCCTGTGCCTGAAGCACCATTTCTCTAAACTAGTTTTAGTCTAGGTAGCAGCCATGTGCTATACAGCTAAAAACACAGGCTATAGATAAAAACATAGCTATTATGTAGGAAATTGGGGGGTACAGAGGCTTCCCTAGTCTTTGATATGGAATAGAATTGCCTGAAGAAGAGCTTCATCAAATAGATCAATAGAACTGGTCTCATTTTTTAATCACAGTTTTTCTGAAGTGAACTGTTAGTTACACCTGAATGAAATCTTATGGTTACTTAAATCTGGGCTTTCTCCTTATTTGCATCACCACTCACAGAGAACAAGCTGAGTCCTTTGTCCCTCTTATGCTACTAAATTTCAGTGATTCAGCAAAGAGCTGGAAATGCTTTAAAAAATGACATTTCTTTGACAGAAAGCACAGCACCTGGCTCTGATACAGTCAAGATTGTCCTATTCCCAGGAATAAACAAGGGTATCTGAAAGTAACTGCAAAGTTATTAGTTGCCCTTTGAGATGCTATGAGGCCAAGAGACTCAAAAAGCACATTGAAAAATGGGAAGACTTGAGTTACAGACATAAGTTTAACACAACATGTTTCAGGAGTTGAATGTATAGTACCTGTGATTTTGTTTTATTTGTTATGACTTCTGGATTATTTATTTTGATGTGTTTGAACCAACCAGTATCACCACTTTTGGACCTTTTCCTGCAGAAGTGATAAAGAGGAAAAAATAAAGACAAGGAAGTGTTGGGTTTTTTTTTTCTTTTGGTCAAAATAAAGACTTAGAAGCCACTCGTTACTGGAGAGAATTTGTCCTCATCTGGCATCCCCTCAGAAACCGTTTGTGTGCCCTCACGCTTCTGCTTGTTTCAGAAATCTTTTGCTAGCTAACATCCATTGAGAACCTGGCAAAATTAGGAAGGTAGCTCTGAGACAGGGCTTTCTACCAATTCGTCTAATGAAAACAAGGCCCTGAACGTGTGAATTTAGTTTTAGTGTCTTTGGCCAGCAATAATAAAAACTGCTTTGAAACCTGTAAGGGTTGCAACTCCTGGGCTGAATGAATCAAAGGATAGGAAATACTTCTTAGAAGATAACAGCCTTAGACATGCTCAAAATGGAATTAATCATCCTGCTCCAAGAGAAGACTGAAATGATGACAGAAACAGCTGTTCAGGTGAACAACATCTGAGAACTGCTTTGTAGGCTAACTCCATTAAACTGGTGGAGCCTAATGGGAGCAATAAATTCTCAGCATTTGACAGAAGAGTAGTGCACGGTAAATCCAAGTATCTTATGTTTGTGCTTTCTTGTGGCTTTATTGCTGCATCTGAAAGGTGGACATCACCTGGTAAATCCTGAATCCTCAGATCACTTTTCCTCTTCGTTCAATCAACATGGAAAATTCACAAAAATGCAATGGATGAAGTTTTGCTTTTATGGTTATAAAGAAACAGGAGAGCATAATGACATGTAAAAGCCCACGTGCTATGCAAACAAAGGTGGGGAAAAGGCATTTCCAGTTTGCAGTAAGTTACTTCATTTTAGTGGTGAAATTTCAACATTTTTTAAGTTAAAGAAATGATAGACAAAACTGTAATAAATCACAGAACTGTCAGGGTTGTAAGGGACCTTGTGGATCATCCAGTTCCAAACCCCCTGCCATGGGCAAAGGACACTTTCCACTAGATCAGCCTGCCTAGAGCCACATCCAGCCTGGCCTTAAAAACCTCCAGGAATGGGGCTTCTACCACCTCCCTTGGCTACCTGTTCCAGTGTCTCACCAATCTTATGGTGAAGAACTTCTTCCTGACATCCAATCTGATCCTCTCCTCCTCTAGCCTGGAGGATACTACCTGATATCCTAAAAAATCCCTCACCAGCTTTCTTGTAGGCCCCCTTCAGATACTGGAAGGCCACAACAAAGTGTCCTCAGAGCCTTCTTTTCTCCAAACTGAACAATCCCAACTCTCTCAATCTATCCTCATAGGAGAGGAGCTCCAGCCCTCTGATCATCCTTGTAGTCCTTCTCTGGGCATTGTCCATTGCATCTGTATCTTTCTTATAATAGGGGCTCCAGGTGGGCTCTCATGAGAGAGTGGTGTAGAAGGGGGAGAAATAGTTGAAATATCTCAAACTAGTTTTACAGAGATTAATTCTACTGATACAGAACCTTTTGTTTTTCCAAGTTGAAGTAAGGGTAACCAGTTTTTTGCACTAAATATATTTCTTAATGGAATTGTCGTTCTGCTTGGTTAAAAACAGTGCAGTTGGAAGATACAACAACATATTGTTTACCAGCTGGGAATGTTTATCTTCACCTGATAACCTCCAGAGTTCTTATTTGTAGTAGGAAAATCTCCAGCATTTTCAGAGTAGTTCTTAAGTAGAACATCCTCCCTGTTAAAGGATGGAAAAGGGAACCTCTCCACATTATGAATTACTTTACAGGTATTTTCTAAGCCACACTTTTTTTTTTTAGGTACTAAATTCAAGAGATCTCTGTATTCTTCTACATTCAAAACTGTTATTATGAAAAAAAAAATCTGTTTTCTTGATGCAAGTTTTATGGATAAAATATACTGTTTAACAGCACCTTGTCTCTGACAAATTCCAATGTGTATGATGTTTGCAATGTGAGACTGGAGATGCCTGTTATATATGTTACACAACGATAAATGCTATTGTTACAAACTCTAGAAATCAGTGATTATTACTACTTTAAAAAGCAAAATGGAGTTATGAGCTCCAGTCTTTCTCTTAAGATTGAGTAAATACGCTTCTTTTCTAATTATTACACTGTGTTTTTGATGGCAGGACTGGAGAACCACCTTTTCCAATGCATAGTCTATTTGTACATTCCAACTAAAAAAAATACAGAGTTGAAACAAAACCACATCTTTTTCTGTTTTTCTAGTTATTTGTGAAAAGATCAAATAATCCAATCAAGGCAGAACAAACTTCCAATTACCTAATATAATTATATTAATTAACAAGTTTTTATTTTAAAAGTGTCATTTCCTCCTCTCTGCTTAGAAAAGAAACTCTGAAGTGCTATGTATTAGAAGAGAAGAGGACAGAGGCCAGGACAGCAACTGACATGTGAGTCTGACAATACTTCCTTGTACCTGAGTTTGGAGTTTGTCAAGTGTCCTAGGCAGCTTTTTAAAGCTATAATTGTAAAGGAGAAGTTGAGCCACTGTTCATGAGCATGAAATAAAAATGCTTCATTACTGATGCACATTGACCAATAGGTTTTGGAGCCATATGTTTTGTTTGACTTACAGAGACTAAGAAAAATCCATGCTACAGCCTAGCAAAACATTTACATTTCTCATTTTGCAATTAGGCCTCAGAAAGTTTTGGAGATGGAAGATGGTTCATACAACATAGTTTAGGTTTCACATACTTGTCATGTTTTGATGCCAAGTGTTAGGATCCTGTCACAGAATCCTCTGGCAATAAGATAGTCAGGTCTGCTGTCACTTCATACTATATAAATTTTCATTATAATTATTCTTTTATTAATGTTTGGTGAACTGAAAATTAGAGCAGCGTGACATTGGTTTCAAAAGAGTAAGACTACTTTCTTCAAGGTCTTTCATCACTATTTTAATAGCTTAAGATACTATGGAAGATGGTCAGATCTTATGCTGTAAGATGTGGATCATATGTGAGGGGAAACAAAGAATGTTTCATCTCTTACTTAAATCTCCTTGGCTTTGGTAACTTTGTGATACTGAACAAGAGCTTTGTAGCTATATTGTTTGATGCTATTTCCATAAATCTGTGGTTTTCCAACTTTGTTGTGGAATGAAAGCCAGGAAATCTGACTGAATGCATTGTTACCTTTCAGGAGCCTATGTTTTACTTCTGCAAAAGCCCTGCGACATTACTATCTTTAAGCATCCTTGTCATTAAACTGGGGCAGGAAAAGAAGGAACAGGAAAGGAACACAAAGTACAACTGTGATCTGAAGATCTCCCTGGAGAAGAAGAGCAAGGTACTATTTGGGCTGCCAGAAGGTGAAATCAGAGGAATGTCTGGTTTTAGCACATTGGACACAATTTAATTCTGTCATCATCAGCCAGATGGAAAATATGCTGACAGGCTTTGATCTACCCCTGACAGGATCAAAGGGCACTGGGGTCACAGTGTGATTAGTTGGCACAACAAGGGCACCTTTGATAAGCAGGCCTGTTGCTAGTTTAGTGTGTTCATTTGTGTGAAGAATTAATGGTGGTATTATTTATGGTATATTTTAATCTTTAAAAAAAACAACAAACCAAAACCAACAAACAAAAAAACCAAAACACAAACAGTGGCTTATGGCTAAAACACTGCTTTTAGTATTGTGTGTTAGGGTTGCTCTCTTTAGTGATGTGTTTTACAGTCACATTATGTTGTACAGCCAGCCAGCCAGAATTATTTGGCTTTTAATGCATGAAGGGAAGTCTACCAGAAAAATTACAGAATCCATGAAGCTTTCCTCAATGATTAAATATTGAGAAAAAGAAGAAAAAAAAAAAAGTTTAAAAAAATCAATGTAGCCTTTGGGCTTTTATATTTCTGTGAAGGAGGTGTTTTGTTTTCTGATGATATTTCAGATGTTCTCACTGTTTTGTAGACTGTGTGTGCGTGCGCTTCCTTGGCCATACTGTGGGAAAAAACATGCCTGCAATGTCATTGTAATGAGGTTGAGGTGTTCTTTGTAGATACTTTTTAGTGTTATGTCTGTGATGTGATATGCCCTAACAGAGAGAAGCAGGTAGTTAGCCATTTGCTAGCTGTCTATGTGAGCGCAGCAACATGCCACAGTCAGTCACTGCATTATTGAAACAGTTTCAACTGATCGTTTAAGCATTTTATTTGTGCATAAAAACAAGACTGGAGCAGTTACATCTATCCCTCCCTAGATATTCTTCTCGGGTCTCTCTTCTGGCAGGAAGCCCTTGGCTTATAGCTGTAATACTTCTGGCCAGTTCATCCCACCTTTCCTTATGGTGCTTTTGAAAAGCTGGTTCAAACATTTTGCCACCATTGTTAGTTTGCTTAACTAATCCTTTAATCCTGTTCATAGCTTCTGTTAGAGGGTGAGGTCCTGATAATCCCTTCAGGCAAATTTGCTTTCCTTTTATTATCTCGGCTGCTGTTCAGTCCATCCTGAGTGTTTGTTAGCCATAAAAACATGGTGAATTTTTATCTAATTACCAAGGGAGTAATTGAGGACTTTTCACTTCCAATTTTACTTCTGTCAGTAAATATGAACTCAACAAGTCATTCTGCATGCCTTTGTGGTTGGTCCCATGAAGCACATGCTACAGCTCCATTTAAAGGAGAGTAGTCTATAACTTTAATGAGGACCTGGAAATCTCTTCAGAGATAGAAAATGAAGCACAAGAGTTAGAGGATTTTGGAAGAGGCTGTGTTAACATGCAATACTAATACCTTGCTGGCAGTAGATCCAATTTAAGTACCAGTCCACAGTTTTTTAGAAAACATCTTCTCAGCTACTGTGTAATCTACATCTTGAAATTATCCTAACTTAATATAAGCAAACTTGTCTTTGGTTTGATTGTTTTTAATTATATCATTTCATACCTTAGAGGCATTGCCATGTGCATAGTTCAGTCACTACTACTCAGTGGAGGAGGACAGGAATGAAGAATCTAATGTAGTAACTTACATCAGGCCTGTTGCTGACAGAGTAACTGTGGCCTTGAGGGCTGTGGTATTCTTATGACAAACACTAAAATTACCTTCTGAGAGAAGCAAAAATCCTGTGGCCCTTGGTTAAAAATGCTTTCAAAAAGGATATCTCTTTGTGAGGTTGTCATTGTCTAAATGATTCCTTGAGGAGGGATTAAATGTTAAAACTAGCAGTTTAAGGCAACTGCTGAATAACATGCTGTCTGCAAATATCCTACTGAAGAAATTTCCCTTAGAAATATGTTTTCTATGGCAAGCACTGACTAGCCATTAAAAAAAACAACTAGGTTTGCTTTCCTGCAAGACAAGCTGGGAGGCCCCAGTCAGTCTCATTTTCTGCCAAGAGGGAGGAAGTGGAGCTGACAGGAGCTATCCTGACAGACTGCTGCTGGCCACCAGGACAGGTGCTGTTGGTCTCTCTAAATACAGCTTTTTTTTTTTGCCTTTTTTTCTTTTTTCCTGGGGAATGCATTGTAAAATTTTCAGCTTTGGTCTTTTTCCTCTTTCTAGCATGCAGGCTGTTGGCAGTGTTATATTTATTGCAATTTTGTTGTCTTGGCAAAGAATTGAAAAGTGTTTGCATGCCTCAGTAGACCAGTGATAGACTAAATGATATGTAGCAACAGCAAATGTTTGTGCTCTTTTTCTGCACTGCAATCATGTTTCACAGGTTCTATGCTACAAAATGAGATGAATATTTGAATCCACTACCATAGTTCAGTGCTGTTCTCCAGGAGGGCAGCTTGTACCTACAGTAAAGGGAGCCAAGGAATGGCCTGGCAGCTTTAGCATGACCATTCTCCCAAGGGACTTTTTCTATAGCCTGGAAAAATATCTTGAGCCGCAACTGTAATTAAAGAGGATTTCATTGCCAGGGCCTGTGCTGTGAGTGCTAGTGTGCTCCTCATTCCTCATACTCCAAGCTGTTTACATTCTGTGGTGATGGTCTGATAAAATGGTGTTGGAATTGTGCTGCAGAAGTCTCTTTGGCTTTTCAGCAGAGACTGGGGCTGTCCAGATATGCTGCATTCAGCACAGAAATATGCATTTCTTTAGCTGAATGTGCCCTGAAAAGAGTCTAAGTTTTCCTGATAGCACTATAGGAGGCAAAACACAAGGAGGAAAAAAATATAAAAAATTAAAAAAAAAAAAAGGGGGAGAAAAAACAGGAAAAAAAAAAGGAAAAAAAAAAAAGGAAAAAAAAAAAAAGCCAAAAGTTTACATGTGCAGAAATAGTTTCTACAAATGCCTGCCATGGTGCATTCTTTGCCTGTAAAAGCTTCACTTGTTAAAAAAAGCAGGTGGTTAATGTAGAGAGAAATGTATTTTTCCAACTGAACATTAATGACATTGCAAACCAGCATTTGTTCATTAGAAACAAAATTGCCAGTTGTTCTAGATATTTTTTGTTCAATACTGTGGCATCAGAAGAGCCAAAGAAGGAATACAGTGAATATGTGAAGCTGGCAAATTATGAAAATTAACTTTTCAAAAGCTATGAAGAATTATAGTTTCAATATTACCTGAAATACTTTTTTTTTTTACCTACCCTTTTCTCATAGCTTTCTTAATTTTCTTAGAGCTGTTTTCCCTTTTAACTCTGTGTAAAAAAAATATTATCAAAGAATATGAAAATATGGAATGGTACATTATATTTAGCTAATATACCTTTCTGATTTCAGATTATGGTTGATGAGTTTTGTAACTTAAAAACTTAAGGAATTTAACACAAACAACAATGACAAAAAAGTAGACAGTGAAATTGGAACCACCAAGGTGCATTTCTTCTGGCACAGAAGAGAGTGTAAAACACTGATACAAAACACTGATACATTGCAACTGATTTCATAACATTGTCTGCATTGAAAGTCCAAAAGCAGCAATTATTTCAGTTAACCAGATCTCCCTTGTCTGACTTGAGACTGCTTGGCACCAAATGAACCATCTGTCCAAGGAAATGAGACTGAATTCTCTGCATGTGGGTAAAGGCTTCATCTTTTCCGCTCCTGCCTCTCAGGTCAAAGGGACCAATGGAGCGTACATCCATACAAATATTGTAATTGTTGAGTATAGTGGTGTAAAACTATCTTAAGACTGTAACACAAGGAAGTTTCACATTTTGGAATGGGGAGGTGAAATATTTTAGCATATAGGTATATCTTCTAGTACAGTCAACCATACTATCAAATTACTATGATGCCATCACTGAGAATACTAGACTCCTGTATAATGTGGAGGAATGTGTTAATGTCCACTCAAGCTGAATGTTTTGTGAAAAAGCATTGAGTGTGTACGTAGGTCATACAAAGACCTGCATGTTTGGAGGGCATCCTCAGGTAATAGTGGGAGTAGATCAGGTACAGTGGTGTGAATTTTGTTGTTAACCATCTAACTTTCGTTAAATATTGATTTAACCAAGTTAAACTTCTGATTGACTTCATCAGCGGACAAAACCATATCACATGCCACCCCTGTTTTATAACTGCTGCACTTCTGGCATTGAAGAGGATGCGTGGATGAAAGATGGGAATGTATTTCGTTCATGTATTAGGCATAATCCTCAATCTTAAACACGTACTGCATGATAACATTGCATGGCATGTGACATCTTCACTGACATCCTGCTGAAGATGTGGAAAACGAGTGTCTTGGAGCATTACTCAGGGATGTCTCACTGTAATATGATCAGTTTGTGTTTTATTGTTCCGGGTTTATGTTTCAATTCACAGAGAGAACTGGAAAACTCTAGCTGCAGAGTATGGAACATCCTCCTGTAAGGAGGGAGCACAGATCTAAACACTGTTTACAGAGACACTTAAATACCTTGAGGAGGGGGAGAATAACTGCTTAATTATAGACACAATAACAAACACATCTGCAGGGAAATGCAGACTTTCTTGCACAGAAGCATCACTATGCTATAATCCACATACTCTTAATTGCTATGGAATAATTTTAAATTATGCAGATAGCTAAATGAAACACAAACATGCTGTTACCTTTTAATAAGGACATCTCATAGAAAATTCTAACACTATTTAGAAGTGATTGAGGCTATATGCTATATTTTTTTTCTCTTTTAATCTTTTTTTTTTTTTTTTTTTTTTTTTCCCTATTAGCAAAAGGTCCAAGGACACATAGGTCTTTGCTTTCTGGTGTTTAGTTTTCAGAAGCCTGCATTTAAATTTCTGCACGGTCAGTCCAAAATGCACACGAGATCTGTGATTATTCAGGTAAGCTCTTACATATATTGATTTTCAAAACTTTTAGTGATAAACTGTTTGATTTTTTTTTAAATATATGGTGGTTTAGTTTTGGGGCTGATTTTTTTTTTTCTTTTCTTCCCCCCCGGCCCCCGCCTTTTTTCCCCCCTTTTCTTTTTTTTTCCAGTTTTTCCCCTCTGATATGCTAATCTCCACTATACTTATGCTATATCCCAAGTACAAACATTATATGTTCTAACAGACACAGCACTGCTGGCAGTAGCCAATGTTTCCACCAGTTTAAGCTTCTGGATGCCTCTCAAATCTCATTTGATCAACCCATGGAAATCATCCTACAACTAACTATACCTTTTGGATGTGAATTGCTAAAGAAAAAAAAATGTTCTGTTTGAAACTTGGAGGGGAGGAGAGATAAGGAGAAAGAGAACAAAAGATAGAGGAAGACACCAAAAAACTTTGTGATCTGACTTCTTCCTTGTTCTATTTCATCAAATTTTATTTTTTTTTTTAATGTGCAGTAAATCCTTTTATTGGATGTTTCTTGTTCTTAAATGGCTTCACTACAGGGTTGCATGGGTTGGTAGGAATGCCTTCTCCAAAATCCATTAACATGATTCTTGACTGAATGCAGGCCAGGCATGTTAATCACCATTATTCTTCAAGAGTGTCAGACTATACCAGTCCTCTATATGCTAATTTCATGTCTAAGAATAAATGTGTTCCTTCTTTATATATAGGAGCAGATACCTCACTGGAAATCATGGCATATTGTTAGCTTAAAAATATGCTTTAGAAAATAAAGAAATTTCTCTACTGTTGTCAAAAGCTTACTGACAATATTATAAACACAAATTAAAATTGTAGTATCATCTGCATCTTTCTTATCTAGAGGATAGTACAATTCACAGAAACATCCACTACTTCCCGTACTGCTATGTCTTTTCTTCCTTAACACATGCATATTAAAGAGAAACTTCACATTTTTTGATGTGATTGCATCAGAAGAAAAGATATAGTCTGATTGATGCCAGTGGGGTTTGACAAATAGCAACTCTACAGAAATTATACAAAAAATTTCTTTCCATATTTCCTCTCAACTGTTCTGCTACTTTGATGAAATGGTAATCTCTCTAATCCATTTCTCCAGATAGAAAAGTGTTTCAGATACATACCCTTCCCTGCAGTTATTACCATGATGGAACATTTATTATCCAGCAAATGAGGCATCATATCCTCTGATAATTCTCCGTAAAAAAATAAATAAATAAAACCAGCTCAGGAATAATTCTCCTCTATTGTGTATACTGACAATTGATTAAAATCAGCTTAAAAAGTTTTGTATATTCTGCATAAGAGAGAATGCAAAATGTTTCATTGATCAATATCCAGAGCAGAAATATATTAAATCTTGTGTGGTGGCTTGACATACCACTTATGCCCTAAATTATTGAGGTTGCGGGTTGTGGAGTTGTGAATTATTGTTTTCAAGTACATGAACCCTGGTCAATTTTGCCTTGAAAAATATGTCTGTAATACACTAAATGATTGTGGCTTCTGGGCCTGTGTGTTCCCAGGCTGTTACAGAAGAGTGAGAAACAGCTGAAAAATAAAAAAGATCACCACTGGGCTTTGGACAAAATCAGTCCCTCTATAACTATTTGCTTTATTAAAACAAACAAACAAAACAAAATAAACCAAAACAACCCCCCAAAAACACAAACAAAAAAGAAACCAAACCAAACAAACAAAAAACCCAAACCAACCAAAAAACCCCAAACAAACAAACAAAACAAGGCAAAACCCCAACAACAACCCAAAATGAAAAACCAAACCAAAACCAAACTCAGGTAGATTACAAGGACAAGCCTAGATGGGAACTCTAAACCCCTAAAAATACACTGCTTTAATAATCTTTTCTATTCAGTCACTCATATTTTTGTTTAGTCAGCTTAAAAGGATGTAGGTGAAACTCAAGGTGCTCAGCAGAGAATAGAGAGGGAAGTTAATTTGACTGTGAGCTTTTCACTGTTTGAAATCAGTGGTTTTTACAAAATTGCTTGAGTAAGATGAGAAAATATTTGCTGGGTGTCATGGGTTGTTTGCTTGTCTTCCATCTCATTTGATGTGTGTACCTGCTATATGCAAATGTGTTCAAGTGTAGGGCAAGAACTGTTAGTTAACTTTGGCCATTTTTAAAATGGATTTCTTTAGAATATTATTTCCTCAGATCCATATTATTTCTGCCCTCCAGATGTAGCTTTAGAAATGTTTAGTTTTTGTGACGCTGTGTAACTAAAATAACCTCACTGAATTACTGCTCTTTTTAAGAGAAGTTTTCGAACATAGTTGACTATTACCTTGAAAATACAATTTTTGAGTAGTAATGATTCTTAAGTCATTGTTGCAGATTCCTTTCCTTCCTATGTCTGATCTTGGAAAATAAATTTCAATTATACAGACCACTACAAAACCATAATTGCATAATGAGAAAATTGAAGATATTAATATATTTTAACATTTTGCTTCTGCCTTTTGTTTGCTTAAAGCCAAAATGAATTATCAATTTTTTTGCTTTGTCTTTAGCTATGGCAATAGGTTACATATTTTGCACTATTACAGATTAATGTTGTAGCACTATTGTCACTGCCTCTTCAACCAGTACATTGGGGAACTTCCAAATATGTATTTATATTACAGAATACACTGTGGATGGAAGTATTACAGAATGAACTCTGGATGGAAGTAATACCTGTTCCTGAAGAAAACAAAACTTGCCCAACTTGAGCATTTTCCAGGTAAAGCATCTGCTTTAGTGATTCCTAAATTCAGATAATTTTTTGCTCAATGTTACCCATTTGTTTAGGCAGAGCAGAGTATGTGCCCTAAGAAAAGCCTGCTGACTCAAAAGAGCTTTACCTCAATGGCATTTGCAAGAAGTTAACAAAACCTAAAATAGTCAGTTTGGAATCAAGCTTACCTAATAAGGGTGAAAAAAACCCCAATCCAATGATCTCAAATCTAAATAGTTACCATAGTAACTCGTGCTATGTCGTATTATTCAAGGACAGATTGCAACATAGAGAGTGTTCATAATGTCTTCCTTTTTTCAGAACGTATGTTTCTGGTTGTTCACACAACATTTCCAGGGCTGAGTGAAAATGCCAGATCTTTTCATTTGCAGCAAGCTAACATTTCTCTGCACTCTCCAAAAGTGCAGAGTGACATATTTTTGAGATCACTGGAAAAAAATAGTTTTATTTTTATTGTATTCAGGTAATCAGCATAATGCTGTAAAATAGTGCTATTAGTTTCTCTTTTTCTCACTCTGCCTTCTTTTAGGGGGCAAAGGGCAGGGTGGTTACCCTCTGGACACAAAAAATAGTAGATTCCAGACCAGATAGAAGGATATGGGTCTCTATGAAACAAACAAGCATTTGAAACCACGGGGGGGGGGAAAAAAAAAAAGGCAAAGTATCAGCTGACTGGTTCTCCCACAGCTTTTCATATGTGTTTTTTTAATAGTGTTACTTATGCTAGGAATATGTAAATTAGCCAGTTCAACAGGAAGACTCATTTATTAGTCACTTTATGGGTTTTCAAACTCTTCTTAATTTTCGAGGATTATCTTCAGACACACATTTACCAAGCTAAATGTTTATGCTCTGGGTAAAAGTAACTTTCTCTTCTTTCTGCCCACATTTTGAGGCACAAAAATGCAGCTGGATACGCAACTACTAAGGAATATTAATGGAACTTGTGTCACCTGACTTTGAAAATCCCAGCCAGGGTTCAAATTAAGTTCTCTCTCTTTCTCTGCTCTCTTCCTTTGTTATACAAATATTGTCTTAAAAACATTAAGATAGATGTTGATATAACTGTGCAGAAGAATGATATTGAATAGAAGGAACAGTGAGGCAATCTGCAAATATAGGTAATTCTAATATGCTTTGTCTTTATAACTGATCTCATATGTGCACCGTATTGAATATTTGGATATCATCATATAGTAATTTTTGTTGATTAATTTTACATTACATGAAGTATTTTTCCATGTTATCTAATCTCCATGTTACAGATAGCAAATCTTTTTCAAATGAAGTATTCCTTCCAGCAAGTGCCACTCCACAAGCATGAACTTGGCTATCATTCCCCTTTGTTTGTCATTTTTATCATGGAAATACAATTTATGTCATTTACACATAGTGTGTATGACACCTGTATGTCATAAACCATGCATGTGTATCATTGCTGATGCAAACTTGCACCTTCATTTACACTTGTAAACATTATTATGAAAACTCGTTGAAGTCTGCCTGAAGAACATGACCCACATCACCCACCTTCTACATGCAAAAAATATTCTATCCCATAATTTTTCTGTTTGAAAGGTAATGAAAATGTTTTAAAAGAAAAATTAGGTAAATATCTACACTGATGAAAGAGAAATATTGCATGTGTAAGGAACATTTGTCAGATAACTTCTGTGCTGAATTTTATTTCAGCTGTGAGTGGACTTCTGTGGAAATATAATCATATTATATTGAAAACATCCCCATAAAATTCGCTACCTTGACCATGCAATTAGCCCACTAATGGGCAAAACCAGTTGTTTTCCCATATAGGTTTCATTTCCACTAGTAATAATTTAGATCCTGGTATATACTAATGATCAATATTCTTGTAGTTCTTCAGTTTTACACAGGAAAAGAAATTAGCAATAATTGCTACCCTTTACACTAAGGAACCTAAGGAACAGGAGAAAAATCTCTGTACAAAAAGCCTTCGAAACCAGTGACTGTTGTGGTACACATCTGTGATTTTCCCCCTGCACGTATGTATCAAAGGTAGACAAAGGAAGTTAAGTCAGAACTAGGGATATATTTTTGACCATCCAGTTTCTCTGACAGAAACTCTCATAATACCGAGAAAGGAGGCAGGGAGGGAAAACCTTATGTGTAAACCAGGATTCTTCTGTTAAATTGTGACAATATAGTAATTCAGTAGTAAACAATTATAGAGAATAGAGTTTTCTCACAATGGCTTAAGTAAATCTGATTTGGGTGTTGTGCGTGCAGTTGTGAGTTGCAATCTGAGAGTTCATGCAAATGTCACAGATTTTTAGTTTGAATATTTTGAAACATTCTCTACTGGGATCCTTGAAGTCAAAATGTTGCCTTGCTGGTGTTTATATCATTACTTTTTTACTGCTGCTTCTTCCTCCTTCACCTCCATTTTTGAAGCAGAATGTCTCTGTAGCCAGCTGATAGAGTTCATGGTGATTTTGAACTTGGAGCTACCTGTATTTATTTGGAATATATAGCTGGCAATAATGACTCTTGAATCTTAAAAGCCAGTTTTGAGCATGGCTGTCAACAGCTGGTGAGTTTTTCTCATGTACTGCTGGGCATTACTTGTTTTCAGCACAACTGTTTTCTGAATTCTAAGAGAAAAGAGAGAGAAATGACGAGGGTAACATTACTGACTTATTTGAAACTTTGTATTAGTAGAATATCAAAAATGGAAAAAAGAAAGGTGAGGAAAAGGATTTAAAGAGGAAAAAAAGAGCAAGGTAAAATCATTGATTACGTTGAAACAAAATCCATTCACTCTCTGCCTTATGACATCAGTGTTTAATACACTCCAAAAAATAAACAGAAAATTAAACACTAGGTTTACAATTCAACAAATAGAAATAAAGGTCTTAAGGAGGTGAGAAACTAAAGCAATATTTTGGCTGTACATATCTATCAATTTGCAGATGATTTCCAACACCTGACATGTTTGCTTCTGCACTCCCAAATAAGCCATCTGCCAAGATCTTTTGTTAAAGCCAGTTAACTTGTATGGCACTTGTGCTTTTAAATCATCCATAGGGATACTTTCTGGTGTCTTTTTATTTTCTTTCTTTTTTTAAAAAAAATTATTTTTAGTTATTATTTTTGGCATAGTACTTCTTGTGGTGGCCAATGTTTCAATCTTCAAATCAAATTGTTGAGCCTCACTGACAGGAATTTTTCTAAAGTGATCTTGTCCTCCTCACCACAAAAGGAGGTCTACTTGAACATTTAATTGCAGGAGCCTTAGCAGAGCTTATAGAGATCTTCCTGATGCCTCTTTGAAAGTGCTGTTTTGTCATGTTAAAAGGACTCTTACGTAAAAAAAAAAAAAAATCTGCAGAAGATATTCAAGAAAATACATTCATTCTGAAATGAAACTTTGTAGAATTGCTCAGCAGCTGGTGTACAATCTGAAAAAGGTTCTTTCTTTTATTAGAAACACATAATGTTGGCATTCCCATTACTGCCAGAAAAGGTTATGCCCATATGAAGCAAAGAGAGGGAAGGAAAGAAGATAGCAAATTTCTCAGCTTTCCATTCCTATGAAATACTGTGACTTGAAGAAAAACAACATTAATGTTCATTATATTAAGGGAAGCATCTTCTGTACCATCTATTTCCAAAATAGACTGGAATGATTTGTGAACTTGTGGTGGGCTTTTTTTGTGGCATTTTGAAACCTTGATCTGTTCGTTGAAATAAATTAGTTGAACATGGTCTTTGCTATGTTCAAAAAGATCTGCTGTGGCGGGGAGAGGGCAAGGAACAAACAAACCAAATGCTCAGAGCTTGAAGGTTCAATGTGTAGGTTTCATTTTAATTGGTTTAAGTTCCATTTTAATTGTTTGTATAGTTCTGCCTTTGTGGTCGTCTTGACTAATTTGGTAGGTAAAAACCAGTGTAGCTTCACTGACCTTAACTTTAATACCTATGACTCTGTTACCAAATATGAAGTTTGTAACGGCAAAAGTAAAAAAAAAAAAGAACATGTTTAAAATTCCAAATAAGCAGATAATTTTCTTACTTCTCCCCCCGCTAGCCCCCAATTTCCTTTATTTGCCATACAACTGATAAAACTCAAAGGGTAGGTCTTTCCTGTCATTAAATTAATGCCACGATCTTAATTTATCCACACTGAGTTGATTTTTGTGCTGTATGTCTAGCTATGCCATTATAAAATCTTGGAGAGTAGTTCTGGGGTGGCATTTCCCATTACATCCAGAACAGCTCATTTTATGGTCTTGATACTAAATGAGCAAACTGCAATACAGATAAAACCATGTTTATCTCATATAGACTTGTTTTCCACTGAGTTAACCAAACCCCATTACCCTCGTCACACATTTTCCTTATGTCAATTGAACTAACTACCACAAACATAAAGATTAGCATCAGTACCATTATTCGTAGGGGCTAAATTATATTTACATAGGAAACCCCTTTATTCTCTCTCTGTGGCAGACGAAGGCATCTAGACTTTCAACATGGGGAGCATAAACATGCTTCCCCACGAGGACTGGTCAAGACAGGATGAGTATGGAGCCATGAATCTGCCAGGCTGTATCCCAGGAAGGCTGTGATCAGTAGCAGACAAAGGGTGGTGAAGGGCATCCTTTCTTCAGGGCTGTCAGGCTCGCTCTGTGCCTCTCATCTGCCTAGTGTTATGCAGTCTCTGGATACATAATTGAATCCTTAAAGTTCAATTCTCTCTGCACATAATGTGAAGACAAATTATTTGAAATGCTACCACTATCTTCATTTTGCTCCAAAGCAGTCTCTTTAGTTGCAGCTATATCTTCCACTCTGTCATTTACTTTGTATTTAGATTTGGGTCCAATCCATTAAAATTCAAATATCTTCACTTAGTCACTTGGATCCAGTTTAACTGCCCAGAGAAGTCACTATTAAAATTAATTATTTAACTAATCAGCTTCTTTTTTGAGTGTCTGAATATGTATGGCAAATAGAATCTTCCTTCCTCAAGTCAGATGAGTTAGGGTATTTTGGTCAAGCATATAAAATCTCAAAATCATATTATCTTCATCAAGGTGCAATGATGCTGGTTTAAGAGAGGTGGGAGATGAAATTGTGTGACATTTTAAGAATAAGCAATGACAGTTTCTGGAAAACAAGCATATTCTTGTAGAATTGTATAACTACAACTATATGAATGGATTAACACTGATGCCACCATTCCACTGCATGTATATTTAGCAGGGACTAAATTTATTATAGATCTTCTATTATATTTTTTTTCATATCTGTGAAATCTGAATGATTTTAATCTTCTATTTTTAGTATAGGAAATGCAGTTAAATTAAAAAAAATGAAATATTTATTTTAAGCTGCTGGTGACAGTATCAACAGAAGAACTCACCCTAGGAACAACTGATTTCTGTTTCATCTTATTTAATGTGAATCTGAAGCAAGGCATTTAAAGGTAAGGGAGTATGTTAATACAGTTCAGTCAGTGTGAAACTGGCATGAAAAGAAGATGAAGGTGTAATACTGACTTGCTAGTTCAGAGAAAAATACAAACCCTGTTAAATGCAAACATTCTTATGGCTGTTGCATGGCACCTGCTTCCAGATGCAAGTCATTCCTGTGGTTTTGTTCAAACCAGCCACTGGGACATCCTTGTATTTTGTGTATCTTGAATATTCATGTCAGGGGACTGAAAATACTTGAGTGCTAGAAATTCAAAAGAGTTATCAGTTCTTAGGAGTTATCTCAGGAGTCCTGAAAGGTTGTGTAAACTTATCATGGCATTCCTAGTGTTCATATTTAGTTAGACAACTATACATGGCAATTTAATGTGACTATGCTCTCCTCTGCAGGACACAGCAAGAGAAAGTGCTAAATCTTTCAAACTGTGGGCATAGGTAGTTACAAAATTGGGAAACACATCTCAATATATTAAGATATGAATTAATAGATTTTTTTTTTTAAGGTAAGAAAAGGCAAGCTCTGACAAATCCAGCTGCATAATTGGTCCTTTTTTAGTCTGTCTATCTGGAAATGAATGTAGAAATATACATTAGGTCAAATCCCAGAATTAACATCTGTGTTGCAAGGTACTGATTTTCTGCAGGTTCTTCCTGCTGTGATGGACACCCCTATGCCTCTGCTGTATGTGTGGCTGGTGACAGCTTATCTTCATCTCTAGCTTTTGGACTGAGTGAGGCCAGAACTGTGTTCCTGTCTTCTGCTTGTGCCATGGCAAGGCTTCAGAAGGAGTCTGCTTTCTTCACGTCAAAATGGCTGCTATCGCTCCCTGTAACTGAAGCCCAAATGGAGGTCATAATACAGCACCTACATACAGTTTCTCAGATGTGAGCTATATATCCATGTGTCTGTTTGACACTTATCTAACCTGATGCAGAGTGTACTTGTTCCTCTGCTTGTTTAATAGGTTAATCTGGCTTGATTGCTAAAAAACACTTCATGATCATGTTGCGCAGCTTACATCTTTGTTTCCTGTTCTAGAGTATCATGATTATTATTCTAATTAGGTTATTTTAATCACAATCAATACACCAAGGAGAAGCATCAGACAGCTAATATGATTTATTACGTATTCCAAGAGCATTTGTCTTAGATTTGGCATTTCTGCTATCTATCTCTAGAATGCCCCTGCCTGCTTGACAGCAGCCTGTCAGTGCTGTTATGATTGCTGTATGCAGTGACTTTAACTGCCATCTTTTCAGGCAGACTTGGAGAGTGATCGGTCTGCACTATAATTACAGCGACATAGGAAATCTTAACACTTGCCTGTAGCCTTGTCAATTGCAAAGGGATGCAGTATCAATACATATTGCAGTCTGGTGCTGTGCAATTTAAGTCTCAATATTGAAGACAAAAAGTAAATAAGGGTGACCATCTTTATGTATGCCTTACTCACTTTGAAGTTTTCTTTTGTAACTGCTGTTTTACAAAGCACTCTGGAGGAAGATCAAGAGCTGTCTTCATAACATTAAGTATTCTTGAAGGTACCTTAAGTATCGAAGTAGTGGTAGAGAAATCCAGTAATGCTAAAGATTTTTATAAACTGTCTTTCAAATCTGTGAAGGCAAAGGTCAGGTGGGGTTGTGGTTTATTATTATTAATGAATATAGGAACAAGAGAAGATATTAAGCTTTCATTCAAAACATATAATATTTTACAGCTGAGTTTCAAGGCGTCTTTTTCTCTACCTCTAATATGGGTGACTTGACCCTGGTTTTATTGATTAAACTTTTATTCTTCCCCAATGAATAATTTAAGTTATGAGCAGTAGTCTGGCATGATTAACAGGAGCCTATGGGAGGATTTAAAATAATACACTCTATGGTTCTCCTACTGCACTGAATTTCTTCTGCATCATGCCAGGCTGATCAGGTTGAAAACTTTGTAGCATGTTTAGCTTCCTTGAAGAGACCCAATGGAATACCAAAACCTTGACTCTGATGCAGGAGAGCAGTTGTTTTGGTTCCCTGATCATCAACACAGTTTCCAGCATTGCTGGAGTTCTTTATTTGTGCCTATAGTTTAGCTGTTCTGATAGAGTTGTATCAGCTGTGCTACAGTGAAACACCACTATAACCTTTCACTATTACCCTGAATGCAATGTGTATCAGTTCTCTTGGAAGGCCCCTCATACTATCATGCTATTGAAATAAGGAGAGACATTATTTCACAGGGAATTTTTATACATCTGGCCTATAGGTAAACCTGTATTGTAATCTACACAGTGCTGAAGGACAATATTCTGACTTAAAATCTGGCCTTTAATGTAGTTCTGAGACTCTGTACTTGTGAAGCATTAATTTTATGTTGCTCATAGTGGTCACTGCACTCTTACTAAGGTTTTTTTGTTCTGGGATGTGTTTTTGTGTCATAGTGGTACACCACAGCATTGGTTTGTAAGTCCTGAAAAAAATTGTAGCTCACTAGTAACTGTGTGACTATATTTTATGTAAGAGACAGAAAGATACGTGCAGGTGGCACAGACTGAAAACCAATCTCAAACTGCAAATTATGTTTAGAGATGTGACTTGAAATATGCAAAAAAACCCACACCAAAACAAACTGAAAAGCAAAACAAAGCAAAACAAATCCCTTACCATTTAATCACAAACTGCAGCAAACCTGGGGAAAACCACCAGAAATAATTATACCAGCTCTATAGAAAACATCTGTTTTTAACTGCAGAGCTGTGTTAGCTGTCTTGATGCTAATAATCCTGATGTCCAGGTTGTGTGAAGGCAATCACTTACTGGCAGCTGCCGCTGCTGAATCTGTTGTGTCCCTCTACACAACAGTTCCTACAGCCTCAGTCTAAATGTTGTTCAAAACTCTCCTTGTGGTCCTGAAAAGAACTGTGAGCATACTCATGGCCTCTTTCATTCTCCTCCTTTTTTAACCTGCTTTTGATTTCCCCATCTTACCATGGCAGATACAATCCTCTTTGCTCTCTGCAGGATAGGAAGCTCCCAATCCCTTTAATGACACAGAACAGCAAATATTGCCATTAGTTCTACCAAAATGAAGCAGGTTTCTAGTGGTCATCTCATATGGGCACTGAAATCATAGAGCAAGGAAAGCAAGGAGCATGGTCTGCTGCCTCAGGTATGTTCACTCTCCTAGGTACAAGGAGGTCGAGGAAGAGGAGGAGAAGTATCTCCTCACAACCTAAGCACTGTTACTACAGGGAGCACTTCTGTATCTTTTTCCTTCCATTTAAAATAATGAATGCATTTTGCTTTGTTATTTACATCTAAATTACAGTCTCTGCCCTGTGGCAAACTCTGTATTTCTTAAATGCTTTGTGGAATGCCTCATTTAGGAAAACTTTTGAAATCTCTTTTTAGAAATGTTTTTTTCCTAAAGAAATAGAAGTATGTATTTAATAAAAGGCTATTTTTAAGGAAAATATGGCACATTTTCCCAGCAAGTTGTTTAATGCACAGGCATATTTCAAATATCAGAACTTGTCAGTTTCCAGACGGGTTCAGCAGCATCTTGTTAAATATTTTTAAGTGTTTTTTTGTTTGTTTATTTGTTTTTTAGATCTTGCAGTTAATTTGGGGTAAAATCTACCATAGCAGAAACCCATTTAAAAGGACAGTGTTCAGGGCTATCCCAGTCTGAAAATTTCAGAATTGATTTAAAGATCAAATTGGACAATATACTTCAACAAATCTCTCCTGGGAAGATGAAATGTTATTAATAAATAGAAATTGTATCACATGAAACTTTAGGATAATCCTGTCTCTATCAACCTAACAACTTAGAAGGCAAGAAAAAGAAAAGAAATGGCAGGTTCATATCTCCTAACCTTCATGGAGTATCACCAGTACCACACTTACAAGGTTATCACTTTAGAATAGTTTGTTTGTTTGTTTTTCCCATCACATTGTCAGTGTAATATGAAAGCAACAGCCATCTCAGATGCTTTTCTTCTTACTCATCAGAGATTAGATACACACACCAGACATTCCAGTGTATGCATACTGGGGAAGAGGATTATGCCTTACATGGATCATAATCACAGCTGATGCTAGACATTAAAACTGCAGGACTAATAAAATCTAAATTGCAGTTTTCTGGAGCAGTCTGCTGGCCACACTGTTGCTAGTAATGTTGCATAGAATGTTTAGGAGTAGCTCAGTCTCTTTACAAATCATGGTTTGTAGTTCAAGCCTTTATCTTAAGCCTTTCTGATAGCTTGAGTTTGGTGCTGTAAAACATTCTGACAATCATTATCCTTTAGTAATTTCTATAGAAATATCTACAGAGGAAGAATGTCTCTTTCCTGTATTTCAGAGCAGGCCAATTCTACATCTCAGCTGTGATAGAGAAGTTCTACATGTCTAAGAACTTTTAACAATACACATTTTAATGTTTCTTCCTAAACTCTGGCAGACCTATAGGGCAATTTATTAATCATCTAGGGAAATTTGGAGCCTGGAGGCTGTGAATTGATGTTCTTTTCCAGTGATCTGCAGCAGTCACTGTGAAAATACTTAAAGAACAGAAAATAAAATACCATGCAAAGATAAAAATGTGTTTTATGGATTGAATTTGCACTTGTGATATTGGTTGTTATGTATATATAGATTTTATTTTTTTTCATCTTTAGTGCTGTAATGGGCTATAAGTGCCTTTGTACATTGGAGCTGTAAAAAATAAATTGATCTCTTTTTACAATCATTTGGTGGTATTTTATTACATATGGAGCTATTCAGGCTACATAAGACAAGGGAACAAATTCTGTGCTACTCTTAGTTAATGCAGTTGTAGTACATGAGGTTGAGGGGCCAAATGCAGTTCAAATGAAAGCCACTGGAAAACATTTTCCTAGGAATTACATGGAATTGTATTTAAAATCATAACTTCAGCTATAGTTAACTTTACCTCTTCGCATATATTTGAGAATTTGAATGCAACAAGGAAAAGTGCATGGATTAAAGAAATGAACGGCAAAGGCAGTTAAATTTCAAGGATGAATGCTAATAACTAAAATGTGATGTTTTAATTTGTTTTTTTCTTTTTCAAGAAGGAATAATTTCTGGTGCAATGTTTCTCTGTATTTGTGGTAAAGGCGCCACTTTTTAATTAAAATGCTTGAAGTTAAAAATTTCAGCATTGCCTGTAGGTTCCCTACTGTGCCTGGGGACTTGTTCCACTTTTTGTGAACATGTGAATTTCTAGCTAGTGTCAGCTGAGATTAATGATCATTGTGTGCTATAGACAGTGTTAATTGGCATTAATTTCTCTGCCTTGTTTCCTTGTGTTAGTTACTTGGTGCAAGGTACCAAGTACTTTTCACAGACTGCAGTGTAAAAATGCCAGCTATACAATATCCTGTGTCTGAAATGTAATGTAATGGTACTGCTATGCATTTCATCGAGTTTTACTCTGATACTAATTTAGTTCACAAAAGTTATGGGTAAAATGCAGTTTGTTTGAACTGCAAGCTGTCGTGAAAGACACATTGCTTTCAGAGGCCCTCAAATAACAGAGTAAAGGTCTGGAATTACTTTAGGGGTTCTCTCTGGTTCTGTTTCATGTAATTCAAGCTGCTTTTTCTGCCATACCTTTTCCTTTCTCCTGTGAAGTAATAGATTAACAGAATAATTCACATATAAATATTTATTATTTCAGTTTCATCACTTAGCCATAAAATTGTTTAATTTCTGAAGCCAGGAAGAGTTTTCTCTTTCTTGTACTTGAGAAATAAAATCAGCAGAATTTTTATCTAAAATGACTTCATATCATTCTACCTTTTGAAAGCAGACTTTTAAAAAGAAATCCCCTTTTCAAAAGAACTTATTTGTAAATTTGAGTATTTGCTGAATTAGGTTAACAATTTCAATATATTGACAATTTTTTAATTTTGTTTTTTTTTTTTAGAGCAAATAAACAGAACATTTGTGACTTTATTATCAGGTAGTCATGTTCATTATTACTGTCTGCAGGCTTACTCAGCATGTCCTTATTGTAGTCACATAATGTTTTACTTCTGAATGAATCTTATCACATTAATAATGTTCCCAAAATCATGACATTGTCCTTGAAACTTGTCCTGTAAACCTAGCATGCTTTTCACATACATTTAGGCATTTGCACAACCTTTTGGACCTGTCCAGATTTTTACTGGGCCTCAGATTTTAGTCCACACTGAATGAAATCAGATTCCTTATGTGTGAGACTATGTAAATATATCAAAATGGTGAAACTGTTAAACTGGGTTATTTTAGTGCTGTCCCGGTCTGAGCTAGAACAGAACTAATTCTGCTCAGTGATTTCACTTTTCAGCTCATTCTCTGCGAAATAACTGCACTCCCTGAAATTACTGGCATGTTTTCACAGGCAGTGTCTGCTTCTAGTAGTGATGACCCTCGATAGTTACTGCCAGGGTCAGGTATGTACAGAGGCTCTTGCTTATACTTGCTCATACAGAAACCAAGGTGCCTGTTAAATCTTGTGTATCACATTTGGATGCTAGAATGTAAGAGTAGGGAGGAGCAGACAGGACAGTGACCCTAAACTTAGCAATAAGATATGTTATTCCATATAGGATATATTCAGTGTAAAAGTCAGAGATGATGAGGATCAAGTTCTCTTCTTCAATGGCCTGTGTTCAGGGAGGACTATGTCCAGTCTACCTTTGATCCTCCATGTGTTCCTGAACGTAGTTCCAGAATCCACCTACTAAATCTGGTTTTGGTTTACTTCCTGCTCCACAGTGATGGTGGTGGTGTAATTACCATCAAGGAGGCTGAGTTTGCTATTGGTTTTCTATATATTTTTATGTGTTTAATGTTATCATCTTTTGCTTTCATTCAAGGTAGTTTAGTTTCCTAATCCATAAGTTTCTTTCCCTTATTCCCTTCTAATGTAAGTTTCTGATTTCTGTCTGTGATTGCTTTGGTCTTCAGTCTGGACATGGGATACATGTAAAGACATTGACGGGGTGTGTTAGTGAAACCCTGCTCCAGGTTTCTGCCTGTTTGACATGGCTCCTATAGTGTGCTGGTAGACTGGCATTAATTAATGGCGTTGCAGCTGAGTGCATAGGAGACTGCACTTTTAAACTTTCTCGTTGAGCATAACTCCTTTGGGAAAAAACTTCTGGGGACTGTTCTTGTGAGAATTTTTTGGCAAAATCATTTCAGCAGCTTTCAGGCTTCTACAGAACTGATTATGCCCTTTGGGAGCAGAGTTTTCAGCATTATTTGTGTCTCGCCTTGAGAAATAAAGAGGACAAAATGAATGAGGAGAGACAATGACATTCAGAGCTTTCTTTTCTCACCATTAAGCCTTCTGTGAACCTTTTAGGAGGATTTGGGTGCCAATCAAAGAGCATCGACTTCAAGGGCAATTGTACAAATTTGCTTTGACTTTGATACCATCTGAGATATCAGTTGCTAGGTCATATTCACATTAGCCATGTAATCCCACTGCATGAACCTCCTTTTTCTTCCTCTCTACCTTACTTCCCCTTCTGTAAAATCCAGTCAGCCATTTGTTTCATACAAGATCAGTAAAAAAACCAAAGAGCTAGAACTCCTTAAATGAAGATGTACAGTGTTCTACTAAAGGACAAGTAATAGTTATGTACTTATCATTAAGAAATTTAAATATAGAGAATAGCTTTATAAGAAAGTAGTGAATATAGCATTGCAGAGTCAAAGATCATCGTTATCAAAATAGGAAACTGGGGTGGCATTTGAAACTAGTGCTCCTAGAGCTCATTATCAATATTTTGTTTTGTCTTCTCTGTTGTTCTGCCTGAATACTTTATAAAGGGAAGAAATGATGAACTTAGTATTTTTGAATGAGTAGCATAGAAAAATGAGAAGGTGCACGGCAGGGATGATTCTCTTAGTCTGTTATGTGGGAAAACATTCACAATATGTTGAAGAAAACGCAATAATAGAATTCATTTATTTTCTATATTGCCTGGATATCAGTGGAGCTTTCCAATGTTTAGTATATTTACTGTCAGACAGGAGTGTGTATTTTCTTTAGGAGAAAGAAAAGATATGTTCCTTTCAATAGGATAAAAAACAACTATGTCTCTCCAAATTCAGGATGTAGATTTTTTTCCCCTGCAATTTGATTATTAATTCTTTCTGAATGAAAGGTTTTGTTACCTCCAATAACCCACAGGGCACTGTGCCTGAATGGTGTCATCTCTGTTATCACTCTTGTGGAGCAAGGAATATAGACTCATAAACATCCCTGAAGCCAGCTGGGATTATGTGTCAGTTAGTTTTGAACTGTCTGTATCTGGAAATATTTTGATGCCTGATAGGATTGACAGTCATAAAATCTAATGAATGAAGTTTTTCTCTTACACAGTTACAAATTGGAAAGGTACTGATTGCTAAGGTTATTAGCAGGTTCAGATATTTTATTACTGTAGAGTGTACCCTCACAGTGGATAAATCCAACTTCACTACTACTTAGAAATCTGTGTAGACTGCATGATGCTATATGAAGGAAGTGGTTAGTAAATGTCTTTTTTATTGTAAGAAAGGGGCACATAAATAGTTTGTCATTCCTGTTAACTGAAAGATCATTTTCAGGGTATTCTTTGAGGCAATAGCAAAAAATGTGTCTGCTGTCTGTTATGTAAAACTCTGATATTCTTTCTTATGGTTACTTGTTTTGACTGAAGAGGAATTGCCAGAGCTGAGAGAGCATAAGATATGTTATTACAGAGAGGGGTTTAAGCACAAAGAAAAGAATAAAAAACGAAGTCCTTATGTGAGCCCTTAGTATGTGAGGTCTGCCTATTAATTCTACAACAGCTGAGTGAGCATACATGAGAGCCATTTATAATGTGTATTGCTGTGTGCCTTCTCTGATTGCACACTTTGATGATGGGTTAATTGAATGGTGTCAAGGAGGGCAGTCCTGGTCATGTAAAGAGACTGACAGGATGATGGTAGCGCTCAATACTTCATTACTTAGAAACAAAATCAGACATTCTTCATCGTAAAGGCAGTAACTACCGGGAAATTAAGAGCAAACAGTTTAACATGCAACAGTTTATGAGGTAAGGAGGTTTTATGCTAATGGAGCTCCACTTAACTGTGCTTTGCTTTTGATCCTTCTGTGTTATCAGAGAGACCAGTCGTACCATCACACGTCCAGAGGATTTTCCTGCTTTCCTTAAACCCAACCTTTGGACTTTTTCTATATAAATCCTTGCCCTCATGACACGGTGTTTGTGAAGGAGCCTTACACACTGGGTGCAGGCGACGGCAGCAGGGGGCTGCCGGAGAGGACACTGTGAGGAAAGGCTGGAGTTGCCCAGTGCTGGGCACAGCCGGTTCCAGGCAGTTCTGCAACAGCCTCGCGACAGGGCACAGCTGGGCCCCTCGGTCTGTATGGTGCCTCTGTGAAAGTATGTTTAAGAAATTATAAAATGCCACACAGGAAGTGAGAAATGAGGGAGAAAATATTGAGAAAGATGCCCATGAAGAGCAAGGTCAGAGAAGGAGGAGAGAAAGAGGAGGAGGCCATCTGTGCACTGGAGCAGATTCCTCACAGCCTGCACAGAACCCACGGAGAAGCAGGTTCTCCTGACAGGAACTGTGGTCTGTGGAAGACCCATGCACTTGCTTGGTGCTTCTGATACCATTCCTCAGGTAATCTTGGCTCCATACAGTATTCCTGACACAGTCATGCAGATTCTTTTTGCCATGCAAGATTTTGCTTCCCAAAGCATCCCCAGTACTCCCTTTCAGTCACCTGTAAAGTTTGGCCATCTCAAACTCCACCTAAACCACCAGTGAAATGCTGCCATCTGTAAATTTTGTGAGCTTCTCATCCTATGATCTCTCATGCCCAGTAATTTCTCATGGCATGTGCAGTACCGCCTCATTATGCTTAGGTGTGCTCAGGCCTGGGCATGGGTAGCAGCCCTAACTGAACACCAGCCAGGTGGTGACCATCACTACCCAGACGTGAAAGGTATTACAGTTCTGTTTCTAGCCTGTTAGCCTCTTTGAACTACCTAGGGGCCCTACAAGAAGGATGGAGAGAGACTGTTTACAAAGGGCTGTAGTGATAGGACAAAGGGTAATCAAAGGGCTTCAAACTAGGGACTTTGGATGTTAGGAATAAGTTCTGCACCATGAGGGTGGTGGAACACTGGAACAGGTTGCCTGGGGAGGTGGTTGGGGCCACATCCCTGGAGATATTCAAGGTGATGCTCTGGGCAACCTGATCTAGTTGAGGATGCCCCTGCTTACTGAAGAGAGGGGCTTGGACGAGATGACCGTTGGAAATCACTTCCAACCTAGACCATTCTGTGAGTCTATGATTCTACCACCAGCTTCCAAAGATGTGTATGCCCAAAATAATTCTATGATTCCCTGATAGAAAAAGGAAGAGAGGCTATTGTACATTTTTAATGACATAAAATATTGGATGGACAGACTGCTGTTAGACGATATCACACTCTGATGTTAAGGTAAGCAAAAAAACTGAGCAAGGGCAAATTATCTCAAATTTTAAATTTGAAATGTTCAGCAAAATGAATAGGAACAAATTTGCAGCAATAATGAATCATAATTCCAGTATATATATGGAAGGCCAAATTGCAAGACAGGAGTTGTCCCCTAGCACAGGAATTGTTTGATAAAATTTACTACTTATTTTACTACTTTCATACTTGCTGGGTTCTTCTGATCTGGTCTTTGGAATATCCTCTGTAATCCATAGGTTGTGAAATAGGAAACTTCTAGGCCGAGAGTTTGAAAAGACTGGGTTTGCTATCATTTTGGTAGTAGTAGTGAACGTCAGTGTTCAATCTTGGCTTCCTCTAGGTGGCCAATGGCAGTTTAGTTTCTTATCAGCTTTACCATTTTTATAACTTATTGGATTTAAGATTGCATGTGAGTTTTTCAATTTGACTGTGCATTCAAGAAACCATTTGATATTTTATTTATTTCATTTTTTTAACCTGTCCAGTTGCTAGGGATTTTGCATTGAATTGGGCCTTTGGAAACTACAGCTCATGTAAAGATGAAAGGATGGAATAAATCAAATCAGAAGCAGCATTAAAGATTTTGGAAAACTTAGTTTTAACTCTCAAATCCCTCTATCTGCTGTCTATTGGTGGTGATTTTTGCTTCTTATTTGCTTGTTTGTTTAAGATTTCATTTTAGATCTGAAGCCCAGATCCAAATGAATTTTCTTTTAGCAGTCCCCAAATTTTCAGCCTTAAGAGGGTGGAATTACAAAGAGAACAGTTCTGGTAGTATTTGCTTAGGTTGCTTTTTCCTCATCTGCCACTTACCGGCTTTTACCACTGTTTAAGGCACTACTTAAATCACTGATGTATGAAGAAAGAACGTGCCTAAGTTTTGATATTATATTCAGCCTATTCTTTTATCAGTCTAACATCTCTTTATTCTATGAATTCTTTACATGTTGGATGGAAATTTTCACTGAGCACTTTACAGTGGTACTTTTTTTGTTTCTTTTTTTTTTTGCTAGAGAATTCTAATTGGTGTAAAATGGTTTAAAATTTTTCTCTCTTTAATTCTGCGTTCCTGCACTTGCAGTTTTCACTTTTATTGTGTGGTCTTCCCAGGAAAATCAGGAGTCTTTGATATCAAAACATTTCTTAAGATTACAGAGACTACATCAAAACATTTGTTGGAATCCAGGTCTGGCAGGAAAGCTGGCCAGATTGCATAGTTTCTGGCCAGCCTTTTTGGTTGTGACAGTGCCAGGTTCGCGAGATACTGTGTAGCTCTTCCCAGACTTTTCAGGCTATTTTGATCCTATGGACCTTTCCTTTGGACTGGATGTTGCAAGTTCTGCTGTCCCAGATCACTCAGTTTGACAGTCCCATCTGCAAGCTGAGATGACAGCCCCCTTATGGACCTGCTTCTTATGTTGCCATATGGTGGAGAGTGGCTGCTGGGCTGCCTAACACTGTGCCCACCAAACAACGCATCTTGCAGTGTGTCCAGGAAGCAATATCCCAACACCACTAATTCAATCCTCCTTTCTCTCCTAGCTCCAATGTTAATTGCTGATTGTTTTTTAAAGGATATTTTGAAGTAAGAGACCAACCACTTCAAAGTGTTAAACAGTCCTTTGAAAAACAGCAGGTCTTCAATGTTGCTGCAATACACATATTCACTTGGTGGAGGCATGTGCCTCTTAGAAGTGTTTCAAATGGCCTGGTTTGGGTCTGGAGTAGAAAAGTACTTGCAAACAGTTTAAATAATTGTTTGGCCTGCTCTTGTGTTAATAGAAAAAGAACTTTGGTTTTGATTGTTGTGGGCTTTTTTGGGTTGTTTTTTTGGTTGTGGGTTTTTTTGGTGGGTTTTTGTTTGTTTGCTTGTTTGTTTTTTGAAAACTAGCTTCATGGTAAAATCTTTGACACTTTCAGAGATTTTTTTCTGGAAGGCTTAGTCTGGAAGATAACTTGATTCTCTGTAATGCTGTGTTTTATGTCCTAAAAATCTAGGGTACAAATAAGTAAAATAGTTTCAGTAACTTTATTGGATTACAATGGATGGTGAAGGAACATTTTGCAGTTTTAAGGATGAAAACGAGAAAGTTGGGAAGTTAGAGGACTGCTGAGCCCCTGGAGATGTAATTCATTGGATAGGACTCTCAAGCTGAATGAAAGCAAGGAAAAGGTTTGCTTAAGGAGAATGCTATAGTAATGTTTGTGAGCCTTATGGGAATAAGTGGACTGGACCTTAATGTTCTGATGGGTTTCTTGCCTATTGCAAAGGTACTTTATGTATTTCATTGTGTAAAAGGCTATGGTATTGTTCCCGGAGAACATCTATTTAAGGAACAGGTAATTGTCATCTACAAAAAATATTAGCAAATGGGCCAGCTGCTATTTCTCTCTTGCTATGGCAGGAAGGTATAGAAATGCATCAGCCCTAGCAGACTTGTGATAATATTCCAGAGTATTCAAATATCCTTAGAGCCATTTGGTGTTTATCTCGAATTCTAGAGGTGTAGACAGTACTCTGAATTTGTAGTTTTCAGATGACTGGGATACTGTGAAGAAAAGTTATGAAATTTTGCAGGCGAAATGCTGGAATTTTTAGTGGTATTTTAATCCCAGGAATCTCATTTTATTAAAGTGAATTGTTTTTGACCTCTGCTCTCCCTGCTTTGACTTCACACTGTCAGGTTACAGAATTCAGCATGATATATCATGCTAGCAGCAATGCAAATAGCAAGAAACCCCTACTTTAAGGAAACTTCAGGAAATCACTGGATAAGTGGTGAGTCAGCTACTTTCAGATTAGATTTAGATTAATATAATTAACTGCACTGTCATATCTTTCACAAATGATTTTCTAGGGTTTTGAACTAACAGAAAAGAAGAAAAAAAGCAAAACAAAACAAAAAAAACACCCCAACCAAACCACCCAAAACCAGCAAGCAAAGAATCTATTACATTTCATATTACCTTGAAAATCAGACTTAACAGTTTCAATGTGAACTAGTAGTATAGCTAGGTCTTAATATTCTCCAACCATCACATATTTTAACTGATTTGACTTTTTTGTAGATGATGTCTTGGGTTACATATAGCACAAAACATAACACAATGTAATGACGTTCATAAAGGATCTTTTTTAAATTGCTTATCACTCATGGCTGTGCATAAAAGAAACAATAAAAGAACTAATGAAAAAATATTCAAGCTGAATAATGTTATCAAATAGTATTTTGGCTGCTTATGAAATGTTGATTTTTGTGGGGTTTTTTGGTCGCTTTTTTTCCCCCCTCTTGCATTATGTCCAGATCTGAACTTTCAGAAGACATCAGTCTCTTTGGGAGTGCATTAGGAACAGTGGGGTAGAATTGATCAAGAGCTTACTTTCCACAGATTTAAAATCAATAGTGGGGACTTGAAGGAAGACAACTGCTGTCCCGTGCATAGAGTATAAGCTTCTTCTCTTTGTGCCTGGAGCAACATCATCATATTTAACAAATAGATTCTTACTTTGACTCAGTAAAAAACAAGATGTAATGTAGGGAGTAACAGTTACAAATAAATTTTTCAAATACATAATCTATAAATGGTGTATCTTAAGAATCAGGTAAATAGAAGCTAATTTGAAAAAAATCAATGTCATATTTCTTGTGCAGATCCCAAAATTCAACACAGTTCTTCAGGTGCAGTTTTATGAATGCTAAATACAAGAAAATAATCACTTCTCATGATCCTCTGACTACAACCTTGCTCACAGGGTGTATGTTTGGTCGCCTTTGGCATGTGACCAGCTCATGTTCATTTTCTTATCCATCAAATTCCCCAGATCCTTTTCTTCTTCCCCAGACTATCCTATTTATGGAGTTATCTAGTCCTTGGTGGAGGAGCTTTGCATTTGCTTTTGCTGGATTTCATGAGAGTCCTGTTAGTTCATCTCTGAAATTTACTGAGATCCCTATGACTGGCAGTCCTGTCTGCCCTTTGCTGTGCTGAGTACTCCCTCAAATTGGTGTCATCCTTGAAATTACTCAGAGTGTATTCTGTCCCAGTGTCCAGCTGGTTATAAAGACATGATGCAGTGTCCCACTCAGGGGTGATCACTGAGGAATGCCACCAGAAACTGGTTGCCAGTTACCAATTTCCAAAGCTGACACTCTTCAGAAAACTCCTGTGCTAACAGCATGAGTAGCTTGCCTGATATGCCCATAGTCTGACAAAGTTCTGAAGAACTGGATTTATTCACCTGAAGGATGAATCTCCTCCTTTGATGTCATTTAGCTTATTTTTGATTTTCCCAATAACAATCACAGAATCACAGAATTGTTAGGGGTGGAAGGGACCTCAAAGATCATCCAGTTCCAACCCCCTGCTGTGGGCAGGGACACCTCACACAGTGGCAGGATGCAATTTGTCTTACTACTTCCAGTACTTGAAATGGGTTCTTTACATTGACAGATATTTAGCATCATAGTTCGAAATGGCAAGAGAGTTGTCAATTCTGACCCCAAGATGCAGGGTATCTTTAAACAAATGTTCAGTGTCTGTGAACATCTGAAGACAATATTCCATATTGCAACCTGGTGAATGTTTACACCAGCATGTTTTAAATGGTTTTGTGGTTGGTTTGTTGTTTTGTTTATTTGTTGTTCATTTGTTTATCTTGTGTTTTTCTGGCTGTGTAAGATGTCTAGATTACTATCATGTTAAGGCTTACCTAATGCCTCTTCATGGGACATTAATTTCTACCTTGGGGACCCACTTCACCATGGCTTTCAAGACCTGCAGGCATCCTTAATATTGGAATGTGGTGTTTTTAAGAGTTAAAATAGTGAAACCATGATCACCTGCTGTCACCTGACCCCTCTTCATGTGCCTGGGGCACAAGAACTCGTATATGTCACTTGACTTCTGCTTCTGGTCTCAGTTATAAATACCATCTGTTATCTCTTCTAAGGCCTCCAGGCTTTCTTTAAATAAGGGTGAGTGCAGAGTCTTGGGTACTCCAGAGTGATTTCCAATTCCTAAATCTTAACTGAGAAATACGGCTAAGATCTTAACTAATTCATATTAGCTACAGCTTAATTTAGATTTTTATAGTCAGTGTTTTAAATTGGTCTCTGAATTACTAAAAGGAGGGAAGAAAAGAGTTCAAATGTTATAAGTGAGATTTTGTCCAGATGATACATACAATAGCTGATAAAAGAAACACATCAGTATACTATTGGACCTTCTTGTTGCTTACTGTGGTAAAGTCTCATTTTCTTTAATGTTTGACACGGTATAGTTCTTATTATTCTTTAACCACAAGACAGTTGGTCTCCTTTCCTCTGTTGTTTTGGAGACTGCTTTTTCAAGGATATTGACTGCTTGTAATCTTTGCCTTTTTTTTAAGGACAAGTTAATGAAAAGTTTAGACTCACCTAGCTTCTCATTTTGTTGGAATTAGTTTGCCTATTTGCATTCTAAGAGCAGACCTAGTAGGGTGTTTTTTTCTGCTGTTTCCTTTGCTCTTGTTAATTCTATTGCTTTGGGCCATGTTAAATTTGCTTTTGCCAGGAATCATCTTTGAAATCTCTCATTATTAACAGAGCATTTGTTCTCTCCATATGTCCTCTAGGACATTTCTAAATGGGCAATACTCTGTTAGTCTTTTAGGCTGTCACATATACAATTACAGTATCATGCAGCTACAGTATCATATTGCTTTTTACTATCACAAAATATTTTACAGTCATGTTGGTTTTGATACGTATTACTCTTATAATCCTTTGTAGGTCTTCTAAGGTTTTATCACCTGGTTTGTGGAGCTGTTCCAAACTGCTTAAGACAGAGTAATTTTAACATCTTATATGTTTTAAAAGATGGATTAACTTTTCTCTGTTATCTTATGTGGGATAAAACATCATCCCAGAGTTTGAATGTAATGCTGCCAATCCTCACTTTCTGCATTGAGCTGTTCATTTTTCCTACAAATTGCCACTTTTCTATTTTTTAAACTAGTACTAGTATTTTTATTAAAGAACAATTTAGTTTCAAAAGCAACCAGTGACAAGAAATTCCTGATGTATTTCTACATTTTCAGCATCATGAAAAATACAGTAAGGGAAAATCTCCCTGTAATTAAACAGCAAATGAAGGTGGAATGGAGAATGACTCCCTTATGTCTTGTTCTTGGTTCATTTCCTGAGACACTATCTGTTAACTCTGTGGAATATTTTGCTCTGAGTGCCACAGGGCAGTCAGCCAGCTTGCCTTTGGAGGAAGTGTACTTACAATAATTTGTGTAATGACCATTTTCAATCACCAATTGCAGTTTGGAGGAGCCAGCATATAATTAACTTGTTTTCAAAATTATTGCTCTTGTAGATCCTTTGGTAGCTTACATGTATTTTGTGTATCTTTTTTTCCCCTGCAAGTACTAGAAGCTTTCTGTTTGGGGCTTTTATGTATATATATATATTATTTTTTTTTTTCATTTTTTCTTTTGCAAAGTCATTGAAAGAGATTTCAGATTTTCTTAGGCAGCTGATAGTTTCTTTCTATTTTGCGTGTGACATATTAGTTTGCTTGGAGTTACGAATATCCGTACTTTTATTTCACGGGACAGTATCAAGCAAGAACTGTTCAGTGTGCTGCCTTTAGGTCTGCCAACTGGTAGGCTTTAGAGAAGATAAACGATTAACAAAGCCTCCAGTCTGGTGGCTAAATGCAATCCTGCAAATGACTGCAGCTGAGACTGAAATACAACTCTTACGGTCTCTAGGCAGCAGCTGAAGACCAAGAGTGCCAAAATCAAGTTCTTATGTCACTTAGAATTCTTTCATAATTCAAATCTCATTTTTGGTGTATCTTTTATCTAGTCATAGATAATATATACTGCCCAAATATGGTAGGAAACACTCAGCTCATATTTATTATTTATTAGAAAGAAAGATTTAGCTATTTGAATGATAGCATTGAAAATGGACAAATGTAAGACAAAGCCAGCTAGTGGTTTATCAGCTTGCATGGAGAAAATCTTTTAATGTTATTTATATTTTATATTGCTCTACTCAGCATTTTTTGAGGGTTAAATGTTTTGGTGATTTACGTGCAATAAACCTGGGCTCTATTCCAGGATCTCCCAAAGGCCTTTTTAGTGACCTTGGGCAAGTTCATGGCACATAAATAATGGAATTGAACCTTATTTCTTCTTAGGAAGGACAGCAGTGTAGCTATATGTATAAATGTTTATATTCTCTTTTGAGATACTGCCAGAAAAGAGTCCTGTCGACCACAAAACAGCATTGTTTATTGGAGTGGATAAGACTGAATGATGAAGATGCTAACGCTATCTACTCTATCTGCATACTTGTTACTGTGACATAAACACAACACTTCCCATCAAATACACTCCTCATGATATGAATCAAGCTCTTCTATTACACTGTTCTACGCTATTCATCAATCTGCCTTCCTGGTCTTGACTGCCAAATACAAAATGCTTGCTGATTTTCAGGGTTGTCACTTGACAGCAATCTGCTCTTGGTTTAAGTAATAGGCTATCAGCAAAGCACACAAATAATTACAGACATTTAGAACTGAATTCTGGGTGTATACTTTGTACCAGAAGTGCTATCCTGGTATACACTTCTGCAGTCAGTGAGGTTGCACTGAGTACATGCATAGCATTTGGACCTTCATTTGTCATTAGAAATTAACTGAAATGTTCCTAGAGAATCACTATGTGGACAAAGTTAGTTTCACTATCGTGCACAGGAGGGTCTATTGCACTTGAGGATTTTTACCTATCCTTGTACAGTGTATGAGGTTTGTAATTTCTTTTTATTCTGTTTAAAATGTTGAGTGGTTAGGCACTCCATACCAATACAGGAAGTCTTCATTGTGTACAGTGTGGTGGAGATGCTGTCCCTGGAGATGTTTAAGGAGAAATTGGATGTGGCACTTAGTGATGTGGTCCGGTTGATGTGGTGGTGTTAGATCATAGGCTGGACTTGATGATCTCAGAGGTCTGTTCCAGCTTCAATAATTCTGTGATTCTGTGTATAGGTTAACATGGATTTGGATTCTAAATGATCAGCAAATGCTATTGATGAGAAAGATCAATTTGTCTGGCTAACATTTTTGTCTCAAGATGGGCAGTGTGGAGGTTTTAGTACTGGAACCATGACTGTTTGACACTGAAAAAAAAAAAAATCATTCTTTTTTTCTCTCATAGAATTCTATCAGAAAACAAAGCTGAAACCTCCTCTGTTTTGTTGGCTTGGTTACTGTCTTTCTAGGTTGATTAACCCATGTGTCAGTCCCGTGATCTGCTAAGGGACTACGTCTAGCAGTGAGCAATCAGTCATCTGGGCCTCATGTGAAAAATCACAAAGAGCCTGTTATGTGTTGGAGGTGCAAAAAGTCAAGGTTTGAAGTACAGAAACAGCTGTAAACATCACACTTTCCTAGGTGTTTTGTGATGATAGGAAACACGATGTACTGTGAGATTGTTTGCTACACATGTACAGTACCCTGCAAAGCCTGTGTATGTTTATTGCAGATGTTTAATTGGACACACTGGAAGAAAAATAAAAGGAACAAATGTGAGAATCATTGTATATTTTGTGCACATATTGAAGGGAAAATGATGCTACAAAATTTAAGTTACTATTTTGGAAGAAATTTCTGTTTTCTTGAATGACATAATGACTCTTTTGAGTCAGAGACACTTGGTTCTCCTCTGAAACTAACGTTATGTAACATTAAAAGGGTGGTCTTTTCCTCTTGGTAGCAAAGCAGGACTGTGAAGATACATAAACAATTTTGGAATTTCCTAGTGATTGACTGGGAGTGAATTGCTGACAATCCCTGTGCCTGTTTCACTTGACTAGGAGGAAAATATTAATTTTCCTATCTTCTAATATTGTGAACTTCATCAGTTGAAAAGGATGTTTATTATTATATGTGTAGTAAGACGGGACTGAACCACTTGTTGGGGACTATGCTGCTGCAACACACCAGGAAGAAAGAAAAGAAGTGGCTAGGAAAACCCAAAAAGGATAAGATTTAATTTAGGGGCTTTAAATCTCATGTTTTCACATTTCCTCATTCTCCTTCCTCAACCTGAATCTATGCCTGTAGAGTAACTTAATAATGTTTTGTTTAGTACTTCAGAGACCACTGAGAACAAAGAGTTCCCCACTAACTGTTCAGTTCCAATGCTGATCTGTAACCACACTAGAGGCAGCAGTCCTGCTGCTACCAAAAGGGTATTTTGAAAAAGCTCTATGGCTGAAATGTGTTTGTTTTTCTTCTTTCTTACATTCTCTCTTTCTTTCTTTCTTTCTCTTTCTTTCTCTCTTTCTCTTTCTCTTTCTCTCTTTCTCTTTCTCTCTTTCTCTTTCTCTCTTTCTTTCTTTCTCTTTCTCTCTTTCTTTCTTTCTCTTTCTTTCTCTCTCTTTCTTTCTTTCTCTTTCTTTCTCTCTCTTTCTCTCTCTCTTTCTCTCTCTCTTTCTCTCTTTCTCTCTTTCTCTCTCTTTCTTTCTCTCTCTTTCTCTCTTTCTTTCTCTCTCTCTTTCTCTCTCTCTCTCTCTCTTTCTCTCTCTCTCTCTTTCTCTCTTTCTCTCTCTCTTTCTCTCTTTCTCTCTCTCTTTCTCTCTTTCTCTCTCTCTCTCTCTTTCTCTCTCTCTTTCTCTCTCTCTCTCTTTCTCCCTTTCTCTCCCTTTCTCTCTTTCTTTCCCCTCCCTAATAACCAGTTCTGGAGAAAATACAACAAATCTTAATATTTAACAGTTAATGCTAATCACCCAATACTTGTTCTGCCTGACAACTCCATCTTCAGAATTTCACATTACTGGTGGTCAGCTTTGAAACTGAGATGTTGTTGTTCTCTAACTCATGTGCTGAAATGTGCTTTATTCTCGCTGAGAAGCTGGGCCAATAACATCAGATAGGAGCAGGAGAGCACAATGAAAAAAAAAAAAAAAGTAATTATATTTTCATTCCATTTCCTACTTTAGGTAATTTTCACATGATCTCCTTATGTGTGGCTTCATGTTCCACTCTCATCTGAAAAATACCCAAGATTTCAAACTGCATTTGAGTTGATCTGTCTCTCTGCTTCTTTGATAATGTAGTTTAAAGGATTTGGTCTGGAAATACTTACATTACTCTTGTTTCATCATGGCACTATGTAAGGCAATAATTATCTTTACCTCAATTTCCAATCTGTAAAATGGGCATCATAGTATCTGTTTTATAGAGCAGGCTGTTTGGGTTAACTAATGAACTCTGGAAAAATGAATACTGAGTTTTTGAGTAAAAATGCTATTTGTACAATAAATGAAGAAATGGTATATGTTAGCTGCAGTCTTAAATCCCAGACTGTTTGAGGTTTGACAAAAAATAAAAAGACAGATTATTTTAGCATTTCAAACTTGTCCTAAATGAGAGGGCCCAGAGTGATCAGGGAGGTGTCCAATTTTTAGTAAAAAGATGGTCATAGAGTTGTGCAGCATCAAAGTTACTATGGTGTGCATGAAAACCGATTTTCTGATTAGTTTAGGAAAAGTTGAGATAATTCAGTAGGAAGTGAATAAAAGTGTAAATTGGTGACAAATGAACAAAATGAAGGACTTTCATGTCAGTATTGTAGCTGGTTTTATTCCTGCATTGTTGCAAACAAAACCTGTTCAGCTGTTTGCATTCATTTCCTAGAAGACTAGAGACCTGAAGGATTTGATTTTAAAACACCCTTTAGATGGGAATTATCTGTGGTTTTAAGGTTGTAGCTTTTGGGTTTAGTTTTCTCCATAGGGAAAACAGAACATTGATGACCAATGAATAAAGATCTGTTCTTCCATTTAGAGAAGAGCTGCTCTGACTTTGCTGTGAGTTCAATAACTTGACTGTGTTTGTTTTATTATATATATATTTCTATTTAATCACTGGGCTCAATTTTAATCTTTTATTGGTTCTTTTCTATGCAGTGCTTTGGAACTGCTTATTAGCTCTATCCTTGTAATCCTAGATTTTTGCTGTTAAACTGTTAAATGGGAATTTAGCTTTAAGACTTGTGGGAATTCATGCTGGCTACAATTGTGTTATCTGTACAGCTGGCTTTATATGATCCTTGAGCCTAGTGGAGAATTGAGAGTTGAGAAAGGTGGATTAGGAGACATGCTGGACAGCTAGTGTTGTTCACAGCTGGCAAAGTGAACATTTTATTTTAAATGCGGTTCTAATGGCCACTGAGTGCATCTGATGTCAGGACAGCATGCAGGAGGGGCAACATACAGCAGACACTGAAACTCCAGCTGCTGGATGGAATTGGAGTCATTCTGGGAATTTCTTAACATACTGTTGCTTTTTTCTATCACTGAATTGAAATTCTGCCATAAACATTCTTAGATTAGTTAACATTTTAATTCAGATCACTAGTGAAAACAATCCTACCGCTTTTAAAGCTTAATGATAAAGGATCTAACTGTTAGAAGTTACAGTTACATGTTGAATAGATGAATTGCACTGGGAAGAAGGAAAAATTATTCCCCAAGAGTTTCTGCCATAAGAAGTCTTTAACAGGAAAAGGCATGTAAGATCAAAAGCAGATCTGGGTGACTTCGAAGGTGACTTTATCAAGTGCTGGCAGGAGACTCTGGTGTGGTGTGGAGAAGCAAAATAGCACTTCTTGTGATGTTAGTATAGACAGCATGGTGCTAACTAACCAAGTTCACCTGACTAGCAGGTGGGCAGTTCTTACTACCTGCAAGGCATTAAGTTTCAACATTGGTGTGAAACATCTCAGGACAAACATTGTCCCATGAAGGTAGATACTTATCTACAAGACTACAAGCTCTAGCTCTGTGATTATAGCAGCTGATAACCAGATAAGGTCACAGGTTCTGTGTTCAAGAGCTAGGGCTGACTCTAATGGTTTTATGGGTCTTTTGGTGGAGTAGACTCTCACAGGTGACTGATGCAGCAGTTTAGAGCCAAAAGAGCATGCAATTTACCATGGGACCAGGACTGACACATGTATGTACCCTTGGGACTGGGACTGACACATGTATCTAAGTGTGGTACTGGGGTTGACACATATATCTAGTAATGCGACCAGTTCTGACACCAGTTGAATGTATTGTAACCATGGCAATGCAATGAGGAACTGTGGCCATGTATGAGATTGGAAAAGGTATAAAACCTTGAAGGTAACAGGGAAGTTTAAAACTTCCCCACTGACCACGGTCTTCAGGACTGGTGAGATTTCATTTGGATCTGTGGTGGTAATTATGCTTTTGCAGTTTCTAACTTTTCCCCCTGTACATGTAAGCAAAACAAGATTCAAGTGCTTTTCCCAGCCAACTACTTGGTTCCTTCTTGATTTCCTTTGGGAGATCCATAAAAGAACCATCTTTTCTACAGAAGCAGGCACTAGCAGGAGCAGTTTTCATCTTAGGGACAGAGGGTCCACCCCTGTCAGACTTTGTACCTTTACATAAATTTCAGTCCTATTTAGCTCAGCACTAAACATAAATATGTACCAAACTGAACACCACAATACCCTGGGGTAGGAAGTGTTTCTGCCAGTGAAGAAGTACAAAAGCCACCATTCAGTGTACTCATGCAGAGATCAGGCAGTATTGTCACCATTGGCTCTATTAAAATATCAGACTTTGAAGAATTTGAGCTTTTTCGCTGCTGTGCACTTAGTTAATACATATTTTTTCTACTGATGCTATTTATTGTTCTTCCCAATAAAAAGGCAATTCTTGAAATATGGATGCTTTGGATCTGCTAATGAGATATCTTACTAAGGGTATTTAGCTTGTGCTGCAGTACAGACATGTGTGTGACTACAGAAACTGCTAAGAAAGCTGGATACTACCAGGATGATATTAGGCTGTACAGGACAGATTTATCCTTACTGAATTCTGTGTTGTCATGGATACATTGCCATTGGTACCTGAGTGAGCTAGTTTAAAACTAGCTCAGTTATGTCAGTCATATACCAGATTCTGCAAAGTTTTGGTCTAGACTGAAAATGAAGGAAATAAGGACCTTATTTCAAGCACAAATATAGACTGCATGAGGAGCAGCTTGTTAGAAGGCTTGAGAAGGTCTTATGGATGTCAGTTGATGAGAAACTTGATGTGAGCCAGCAATATGCCCTTGCAGCCCAGAATGCCAACCATATCCTGGGCTGCATCAAAAGAAGTACGACCAGCAGGATGAGGGAGGCGATTCACCCCTTCTACTCTGTTCTTGTTAGATCCCACCTGAAGTACTGTGTCCAGTTCTGGGGCCCTTGACACAAGAAGGATACTGAACTGTTGGAATGGGTCCAGAGGAGGGCTGGAGCACCTCCTCTATGGGGACAGGCTGTGCAGCCTGGAGAAGTGAAAATTCTGGAGAGACCTTATAGTGTTCTTCCAGTACAACAAAGAGGCCTATAAGAAAGCTGGGGAGGGACTTTTCACAAGGGCTTGTAGTGATAGGATGAGGGGGAATGGCTTTAAGCTGGAAGAAGGTAGATTTAGACTAAATATTAGGAAGAAGTTCTTTACAGTGAGGGTGATGAGACACTGGAACAGGTGCCCCCTCCCTGAATGTGTTCAAAGCTGAGTTGGACAGGGCCTTGAGCAACCTGGTCTAGTGGAAGGTGTCCCTGCTGATTGACAGCTGTCTAAACATGAGCCAGCAGTGTGGCCAGGTGGCCAAGAAGGCCAATGGCATCCTGGCCTGCATTAGGAATAGTGTGGCCAGCAGGAGCAGGGAAGTCATTGTGCCTCTGTACTCTGCATTGGTTAGGCCACACCTTGAGTCCTGTGTCCAGTTCTGGGCCCCTCAGTTTAAGAAGGACATCGAGACACTTGAATATGTCCAGAGAAGGGCAACAAGGCTGGTGGGAGGCCTTCAGCACAAGCCCTGTGAGGAGAGGCTGAGGGAGCTGGGATTGTTTAGCCTGGAGAAGAGGAGGCTCAGGGGTGACCTCATTGCCCTCTACAACTACCTGAAAGGTGGTTGTAGCTAGGAAGGGGTTGGTCTCTTCTCCCAGGCAACCAGCACCAGAACAAGGGGACACAGTCTCAAGCTGTGCCAGGGGAGGTTTAGACTTGAGGAGAGGAGAAAGTTCTTCACCGAGCGAGTTGTTCGTCATTGGAATGGGCTGCCCAGGGAGGTGGTGGAGTCACCATCCCTGGAGGTGTTGAAGAGGGGATTGGATGTGGCACTTGTTGCCATGGTCTAGTCATGAGGTCTGTGGTGACAGGTTGGACTCGATGATCCTCAAGGTCTCTTCCAACCTTGGTGATACTGTGCTCATGGTGGGGGGATTGGAACTAGATGATCTTTAAGGTTCCCTTCAATCCAAAGCATTCTGAGTCTATGATCTTGTATAGTGCAAGAAGTGTTGGTTCACAAGTACCAAGAAGTCCTGCTTTCCTCCTCTCATTACCTCTGATTTTTCTGGTTTCATACAGAGAAATACTTATCTTGTAAAGCACTGTAGGACAGTCTTAGGCTAAGATCTTTCAAGTAAGACATTTATTTACATTAGGTATTTGACAATATTCTTGTTGAGAAGGTACTTTTTGGTAGTTTCTTCCCCATGACTCTCTTATTCTGCCAAATCTCATAATAAATATTCTGGGGGAAATATACTGTAAATATTTGTATTTGTTAATGGAAATTGAAACCACGCAGCTAAATCTGCTGCTGAATTGGACTAAATATTTACCCTTCTGTGTAGATTTTAGGTGTTTTCCAGGACAGAATAACCATTCTTAGTGTTCAGAAATAGTAAAAAGTGCCAATCAAGAGCTGTGGACACTTCCTTATTATTGCATGAGAAAGTTTGAAATTAATATGCAAGATAAGAGTGGTTTCTAAAATGTAAAATTTTTCTGCCTGAAAGTATTTTAGTAATTATGATACAATGGTATCAATTTCTTGGTTATCTGTTAATTCAGCAAACCTCTAGGTATCTCTTTATACCACATTTTGAAAAGAACATTCAATTTACTGGAACAGGCCCAGCTTAAAGAGTCTAAAGAGGCCAAATGGACAAAAAGTAGGAGAAAAACTAAATGTAAAGAGAACTAAAGTTTACTTCTAAGGCCAAAGAACTAGTCAGCTGACCCAGAAATATACCTATTGCTTCCTAATCCTCAGTTAGCACCTAGCACATAGACAGACATAGTTTAAACTGGAAATACTGACAGCCATTCAGGTGGACCACATGAAGCTGGCTGGCAGCAGAATCACAGTGACAGGGTGACATGGTTCCTAGCTTTACTGTGACTCTGCTTCTGGTTTCCCAAATGGTGCAGGAAGGCTCATACTTTTCACTGTCTCCAGACCCCTCTCAGGTGTCTGGAAATATCTCCGCACCAGCCCAGCAGCTAAGGCCCAAAAACGAGGGGTCTGGTTTCAACTCTGCATACATCACAGAGGAAAGACTGACATGCCCATCTACCAGGAAGTGGGATAGTAGGCACATCAGGTCACCTCTGTAGGAGCGCCTGCAATGCAAATCTAACTTGTACAGGGGACTTCTTTCCCTTTGGTGGAATTTTGAAAGTGACAACGGGGAAAGCATCAAACTTTCCCCAAAGTGAGGCTGTAATCCCCTCTGTTATAGTCTATGCTGCTTGCTCTTGACAGGGCAAATCAGCGCTATTGTGCTTAAATATAAATGGCATAGCTTTGCATATACCTGTGCTAGTGAATTTGTCTGCTGCACCTTTTATAGAAGTAGTGACAAAAGGACAAGTAATGACATGACTGCTGTAGATTAAATGTGGAATAACTTGCTGAGCTACAGCTCACTAAAACCAAAGACCCTGTCTTTGATTTACTCACCCAGGAAATAACTTAGAGTTTAGAATTGCTTTTCTCTTCTTTTTGGGACACAGAAAGGCTAATATTTTTATAATAACCATTTATTGAATGTCTGACTTCATAATCCTGACCTAAGCACTGAACAGGAGACCACTACAAAAAATTTATGCTTCAAACCAGCATAGTATCTCAAACTATTATTGAATTGTAGCTCTACAATATAGATCACAATAAAGCTTGTAACATCAGTGAGTTCTTTGCAGCTCCTTCTCTTTAAAATCTCCTGTTACACTTTTAAATCAATTTCTAACGGGAAAACCTTTTTCCCATGGTAGTAAATAAAATGTTTATGGAGAGGAGAATCCTTTCCTGCCCCAGTGTGCCTGAGCAATCTAGGAATTGCAGTAGATCAGGCCTCTGTCACTTCCACTTTGAAGGAAAGGATGATTTGGTGTATGCTCGAAGGTGGCCCCATCCACCACACAAATCCTCTCCAGGCTAGATGACCCAGGCTTGAAGTCCACACAAATACTCTCAGAATTGCCCTTAAAATCCATCCTGACATGGGCAGTAGAGCTATGTTTTGTGCTGCTGGTGTTTCTCCTACCTACAATATAAAGAAAAAACATGTTGTAGTTAATAAAGCTTTAGTTTTATGGTTGCAGTGGGATTTTTGATATAAAAAGCCAGTCATAAAACCTACTATATATATCTGGCATTCTGGTCCTATGTTTTAAATAAACAATAGTTTTATATCAGCATTGTATCTGAAGCTAAAAAAAACCCACCAACAACATAAATAAACCCCAGAAATTCATACAGAACCTGTACATCTGCAGTAACAGTTGAGTTAATTTGTTAATAAAAATAGCTTGCAGGGTTTGGAGAGGCAAATTATATTGCTGAGTAAGTAAAAAGTGTCAGCACCTACTTTTATTACCTGCTTTGCTCTGGATCAGGGTAAACTTCTGCTCTGTTTTTAACAAGCTAGACCACAAACATTATCTACATAAGTTACACTTCCTATTCATGGAAGGTTCTTTTTCAGTGAGATGTTTAAAAGCCCTATTTCTCTGGTGTTCTTATATAGTGTCTGCTTACCCTATACTAAAAAAAAAAAAAGAATAAATTATAGTTAGGCACATTTAGTAAAGGAAAGAGGCTGCTCAGTACAGATTACATTTTTAAGGGATGTTTTGTGTCCCCCTTTAAGAGCATGCACAGATAAAAATTCAGGACCTTGCAGTCCTATCAATAATGGTTGGTAGAAAGCATATCCCACCTCCAACACGGTATTGTAAAAATCCATTTGCTACTGAACTTTACAAAATCCTGTTGTGAATCAGGAACTTGTGAAAACTTCTCATAACCTATTTAGTTTTCACATTTGAAAAATGTCCCTTTGTCAATATGAGATGAATTATTTTTTCTAAAACTATTTTTAAAATGACATTTGGAAGGAGAATTTAATCTCAGATATTTAAAGTGTTGTATAATGACAGCAACTGCAAGATACTTACATTGAGAAGTGCTTTGTAATATTGAGTATAGATATTGCTGTGAGCTCTATCTATATTGAAAATGACATAAGTAAGAAAGGAAATTTCATTCTCTCTCTCTCTTTTTTTTTTTTTTTTTTTAATCTAAAAATGCTCCTTCAAATAAGATTAATTTGTTTCTATAAGAAAACTTTACTGGGCTCTCAGGCTTGTGATTTAATGGGCAAATTTCTGTTTTAAAAGATTCATTTTACCCTGGGACTTCTCTATAGACTCTGGCTCATTGTGCTCTGCAATAGTAGTAAATTTCATCGCCATGGGTTTTGATGGAGAGCAGCCTGCCCTCTGCTCTGGAGAATGCCTCTCGGGGGAATGTTCACCAGAGTACTTTAGATGATAACCACTTACAGAAAGTGTAATGGATGAGAAAGCAAATGCTGAGATAGTTTGACCCATGCCAGTTTGTAGGCTTTAAAATTGCTGACCTACAGCTGGATTTTTTTTTTTTTTTTCACTCCCCCGTGTAGGAAATGGAACACAGATGTGCTGTGATTTTACCAGAAAGGCTTGCAGCTAAGTGTCCTATACCTTCTGTGGAAGCTGAAGTACCTACAAAATGTGTCTTGGTGAAAACAGAATTGCAGATCCCTCTCATGGAGTTAGGTGAGAGATTGTGTGGCAGAGAAATTGTTCTGGTTGTGGATGGTTATAAAGTTTTGGGTTCTGTTATCATCTGGACAGCAAAGTATGACAAGAAGTCTCATGTGGTGTCCCACACTTTTGTTGCTACTTTGTGTTTGTCTAGAAAAGTTGTCATGTCTGCTTAGTAACAGACACAGAAGTGACTACAGTATTGATAATTCTTTTGGGTTTTTCTTGGTGCACAATATATAGAGAGAATTATGAAAGGTTCATACATCTGCTTTACAACAGTACTAAGAAATTTGCTGAACTAGACATAAATCATACTTACCTGTCTTTAGTAAGATGCCACTGTCAGAAAAGTGGCATTTTGCTTGTGCATAAAAAACATGAAGAAGTCAGGCTTTGCAACATAATTGCCATCTAACCTGAAAGGGTAAAAATTGTTGTTGTATTTGTAGATTACAAAGCATTTCAATAGCAAAGAATTATCAAGCAAGCAGCAATAATCAAATTTATCCAATTCTGCCAAAATTCCTGTAACACTCTTTACTGGCATTGTATAGATCACGTGAAAGACAATTAATTTTTGGGCTTCAATACAGAATTAATGAGGTTGTTCTAAATTTGTGCTGACAAAATCCTTATACCACCTCATGCCTTATATAATACGCAGAGAGGTGGATGTATGTACAGACGTCAATTCAGTTTATTTAGTTACTTTTAGACTTACGAGTCATAAAGCTTAAGACATAGTATTTTAAATACTTAATAGTCCTAAAATGTCCATAACTATAAAGGTAAATGGCTTTTGAAATGATATGCTTAGCATCTTTAAAGGAATAATATGTTTAGAGACCAAATTAAATAAAGATCAAAACTGTCAACATAAGACCTACTTTAGAGAATGTGTTTTCCATGAAGTTTATTTTCTGCAGATGATCAGAAAAGCTGGTACTCGGATTAAAAAAGTATTATTGGAGACATGGAGAGTGAGGGAGGGGTGGGGGTGGGGAAGGTGAGATTTAATTATTTGAATTAAAGGTAGTGAAAATAGATTCCATTTGGCCAGGCCAGACAATATTTCATGCGATATAAGTTAACTGACTAAATTCACAGCAAGGAAAATAAAGTTGGGATTTTTGTGTCTAAATATAGAAGTTGCATAAATGCTTCTTTGAAAGAAAAAAAAACAATCCACAAAACATTCAGGGAGACTTTAAGTTTGCATAAATAAGCTGTTACTTCATTTTATTTTGTGCTTGCTTTTATTGCTTAATTTGTTTCAAAGCATTTTAAAATTCAGGAATTGGTGGGGAAAAATGTCATCTGTTTTGTGAACAATAGTAAAAGTGTTAGTTGTCTAAGATATTGGTATGAAAGAAAATCTTATAGTAATTTGAATAGTAATATGGCAAACAGCAATGAAACACCGTATATATATACTATAATACATAAAGTCAGCTTGTTCTTAAGCATAGAGATATCACTTCTACCAGAAGCAGTCTCTGAGATGCAAATTTTAGAGCCGGGAAAAAGCTAGGAAAGTAATTTCTAGGTCTGTTCTGTTCTTAAGTTTTTCCTTTGGCATCATTTGTTGACCACCTGCCAAGACAGGACAGGCTATGCAGGCAACTGGCTTAATCCTGAGGTCACTACTCTATCAGCTTCTGTTATTGCTCTAAGCCTGAAATATTTTCACCAAAACAATTAAGTACTAGGAAATTCCACCACACCAGATATGTTTCCAGTACTTAAAGCTAAACATGCTCTTGGTAGCCGTGACAAAGAAAGGACATAAAGTACAAGATTGTATTACTTGAGTTAGAGTAATTGACCTCCTGGTCCTGTGTTCTCAGCAGATTTTAGTACTTTTTTATACATAAGCCACTCCAGAGAGACATGGCCATCCATTTTGGGACAGTAAGTACAGAAGTATTTCTTTTAAGACTAATATTTGAGAATTAAATACCAGATCCAGTTCAATGGTATATTCAATTCCAAATATGAACATACCCTCAGAGAGTGAAAATAAAGGGAAAGGTCAGATGGTGCCATTAGTATTGCTAAAAACAGCTATGGGGTTTGAGAAGTAGGCTGAAGAGAAGGAACATCACTTTTGATAGGAAGAAGTCTACAGTATGGTGAAAATTGTTTCTTTAGGTTCAAAGTACACTATTTACATTTCCATTTGACAAAGAATTTTGAGGATTACACTATCCAGCTTTCAGGGGTTAAAAGCACCATAAGTCTCAAGAATCTTGTTTACCCAGACTTCTGATAGTGATAAATAGTGGTGTTGGGCTTCAAAGCAATAAGACTTATAAAGACATGATCAAATAGTTAATTAAGATGTATGTTTGCTGTCAGCTTTCATTTAGAATATGAAAGCATTCTAGTGGGATGTATCTTTTGAATGATGGTAGCTATTATTGTCATCTCTAATTAGGTATTGTGATTTGATATTTCAGGTCTTTTCAGATGCCTTTCTGTTGTTTGTTTGTTTGTTTGTTTTATACAAAAGAAGTTGAGTGTCTCAACGTATCTAACAAAGCAAATTTCTTGAGATGACATGTTGAAGATTAGAAAACTAAATCTTGGTATTATTACAGGCATAAAACATGCTATGTATAAAACTGCAAAGTATTTTATAGAATGATTTAGCACCTTTGGTAGTAAGTGGAAAGAAAGAAATGAGATTGGTCCTAATGGATTTTCCTTGAAGATCAAGGAAGTCAAAGTGAGTTACAAAATTAGTATGAACAGGGCACATAACAGCTTTAAGCCTCTTAATATGTCTATAATGCAATGCAGATGCTTGCAAGCATTTCTGGGGCAAAACTGGCAAAGCAAGCTCTTGAATGTGCAAGCTGTGTATCGGCATATGGCTGTGTCTAAGCTAACCAGCCCACCAAAAGACACGCTGTTAAGTCAAGTGTCACGTTTTGCTAAAGCAAGCAGTTAACTGCAGAGCATCAGCTAGCATCTCTATAGAATACATAGAATACATAGAATAAACCAGGTTGGAAGAGACCTTCAAGATCATCACGTCCAACCCATCAACCAATCCAACACCACCCAAACAACTAACCCACGGCACCAAGCACCCCATCAAGTCTTCTCCTAAAAACCTCCAATGATGGCGACTCCACCACCTCCCCAGGCAGCCCATTCCAATGGCCAATCACTCTTTCTGTATAGAACTTTTTTCTAACATCCAGCCTGAACCTCCCCTGGCGCAGCCTGAGACTGTGTCCTCTTGTTCTGGTACTGCTTGCCTGGGAGAAGAGACCAACATCCATCTGTCTACAACCTCCCTTCAGGTAGGACTCTCTACTTCAGTTCTGTGGACAGGCCAGCTTGGACATCACCATATGCCTCTCCAGCCTGCAATGACAGATATTCCCCTGGTATCCAAGTTTTATACAAAATTCCAAAGCATGAAAAAAGCTATATATTCTGCACAGTGTTTATTCATATCACATAGTAGCTGTCACTACTCTCACTGCCATCCCTCTTTCCAAAAATGTTCCTTAAAAAAATGCAACCTACTCAATTGCCATCTTTCATTATAACCCAAAATTGATAAATAAAAGAAAATGACTGCTTAAAAATGCAAAGCATTTGGCTGACTATGGGGATGTGTTATTACAAATCTCTTTGTTTGCTGTGAAAGAGCTTGTCTTTCCCTTCTAACTGCTAGACTAATTTTCATAATAAGGACTTTAGCTCTCCTTTACTTTTTTTTTTTTTTCTTTTTTCCTAAAGCAGCATTAAATGAAAAAATGAATATATTCCAACAGTCAAATCTACTGGTGAAAAACATGCTTATTTTTTTATGGGAGTATAACCTTGCTGAAGACTGAGTGAAAACTAAATGGTATCATTACAAAGACAGAAGCAACGCATAAATATTGGTGGAAAAAAGTGTAAGCTGTAAACAAATCTGTGCAATAGAGGCAAGCTTAGTGTCTAACAGGATAACTGTCTTGTATAAAGGAATGACTGCATGAATAGTGGCTGATAGAAGGAAATGATTGGCAGAATAGAGGCTACTGGAGTGACTCTTGAGAAAGCAGGTTTTTTCCTCAGAGTCTGTGCTCTTCAGTATCCTTGACTGAGGAAATAAATCAACACACATTACCTAAAATGTATAACCACAGCTTTTCTAAATGGAAACTCAGCTTCTGTATATCCTTTATTCACAGTAGGTAGAAGCTTTCTGTTGCTAGTGAATCACACACAGCTGAAAATTCTGCAGACTTGATTCTTAGGTGGTGGAAAAGGGACTTTTGCTGGAACTATATTGATTTACATGAGCTGACAATCAACACTTAAACTTCTGCAGCATCAGGAAATAGTAATAGATTTTTCAGAAAATGCTTGGCTGCTCCTCTGCAATGATGAGAATCACAGTAATTTCAAATTACCTATCTAAAGATAAAATAAGTACATAAGAGAACAGTGAGCTCAAAATATTTATTTGCCATAGAATTAAAAATGAGCTTAAATGGGGTCGGGCTGGTTTATATATTGAATGGGAAAGAGAAATAATGTGAATGTGGAACGACTTTTTAAATGAATACTTTTACTGATATTTCTGTCTTTAAAGAAAAGAGGGGTGGTGTGTCAAAATGATGTATATGGGCACCCAAACAAGTAACCCTTGTATTTAAACATAAAATCTAAGTTGACTAAACTGCAGATGAATTCTAGCTATGGATCTTTTTTCTTTCTTTTTAATTTTATTCCTGGAGGTTCAGATGGTGATTATTAGCAAAAATTTGTATTGCTTCCACAAATTCCTATACAATAGTAGGTGGCTCACAATTGCACTGTGAGTCAGCAGTGGGATGGGGAGGGATGCTGGGCCATACTACTTGCAGATCTGCTTTGGACATTTCTCTGATCTGAACTTGAAGTTGTGCTGCTGAACCATCCAACAAGCAGCACCTAATCATGCTTGACTGTGGAAGATTTTCACGATGAGGCTAGAGAGTAAGAAATGTAATGTGTGAAAAGTAAACCTCCAAAAGAAATATTATTTTTTTTTGGTGAGCTGTGATCAAGCATGCAGAAACTCAGGGTTTAAATGAACAGTTATATCAGTATCTAAGGAAATACTCCGTACAATAGGATGTAATCATTGCTATGGCAACAATTTTGTTTTCCAAATCAGTGGATAAGATGCTGGTTTCAAACCTGTAACTTTTCAGTAGACTTATTTATCTTCTGTTTTATTTCCTCCTGTGTTTTCAGTCACTACAATGCAGCTTGTAAAAGAGCACTTGTAAAGAGCACAGTACAACAATTGATGAAGCACATGGTTCAATGATTCATATATTGACACAATGAATTCAATAGAAAAGTAATTAATAATGATAATAATAAAAAAAACCAGTTTGCCCTCTATGGTTTCTTTCATCAGAGAAGTTCAGAGAGCTTTGTAAATATTAATTAAGCCTCAGAACACCCTGATAAGCATCTCTCTCTTCTCTCTGCAACTCATATTAATTTCTGGGTTACAGTGAATCAGAACAGCAAATCAAGAACTGGAAAGGAGAAAAACATCTTTGTACTGTTTTAAGGTTACCCACAGAATCACAGCCTACATGAGTGAAAACAAATGCTCCATATGATGCTCTGCAGAGTAATCTGTGCACCTGTTCCTGCACCCTTATTTTCATGAAATGTTTCTTTGGTCCACAGTATATGCAGCCATGTAATCAGACTGTTTTATCAACATGTGATCCTTTCCTTATCATAAGGTGTATTGATTGTTCTCATTCTAATACACAGATTTAGTCAAAGTGTTTATTATTATTATTATTGTTCTTATTAGTTTTATTCTTATTTTAAGAAAATATTTCTTGAAGCTTAATAAAGAGTTCATAAATTCTAGTGGTCAGAAGTCTGATCTAAGATCTTGAGATCTAATCCTGTTTGTGAATGGCTTTGAATTGTAGCTTTGGAAAAAATATTTTAATCTCATTACTTCAATTTCTTGCTTTGGAGAAAAAAAAAAAAGTACTTGTTTATTCTCAAGGATTCTAGAAGGGTTGTTCTAAATGGTTTGCAGACAGTACAGCTGAGGGCTACATGAATGGTTTCAGAACAGAAATTAGGCAATTATCTCTTTATCAAGGTATTTATTTATTATTCCCTAATTTTTTTAACTTGGCCAGCCTGATCCAGGGTACTCTATACATGGTGAGATTTTGATGACCTCCCTTTCAGAAACTTGTCATCTGCTTCAACTTCCTAGCCTTGCTTTAATCAACTAGAAGATTGCTATAATCTCAAGTATTTTCCAGTGTAAAGTCAAATCTTTTCAGGCTTATGGCAAGTACACAGCATAATTTGACAAGTGCTCTTGTCTTCAGTTCTTGGAATACCAATTTCTCCTCTCCTCATTGTTCATTTGTATTTTTGGGCCCCATACAATTCCTTCAATCTAGTAACTTAACTGCTAGCTCTAATGAGACATACTAATTTTTCAAATGCAAAAATGAGTTAGGAATCATCTCTGCAGTCTGACCTAGCAAAAGGAAGAATGTCTGAACTGAAATTATTCACAGAATGCTGTCTCTTCTGTTTTGTGCTGTTACTTCAGACAATCAAATGATTTCTCCTCAAGCAAAGACAACAATATGTACCACTGGACAAGCTCTATGTGCTTGTTCAGAGCTGTGTGAAAACCATTGATTTGGTAAACAGTCTCTCTGGCTTCAGTCACATTTGTTCTTATCTTCTGTGTTTTATGCAGAATTTTATTTTTACACTGCACTTGAAGATCTTACACTAAAACTCTCCTGAACAGGAAAGAAAATGTGAGGGAGAGGAAAGCGAGTTGAGTTTAAGCCGCCTATTTCTCTGACAAATACTTGTCACTCATTGGAAAGTTACTCCAAGCTGACTGTGGCATAAGTTCTGACACAGTTATTTGCAGCAGCTCTTGACAAGCAATAAGGGATGTAAACATGTTTGTCCTGGTTCTCCTGTGGACAATTTTAGAGAAACATGTTATTGCTTAATTCTAATGAATTATACTCAAATATTTGATTAGCCTGCAAAATGAAATAGCAGATGGTCTTTTTCAATGTGGGAAAACATTTGAAGTTGTTTTCTTACCTGTCTACAAGCATAGAATGAAGACTGTTCAGGACAGATGCCCTTCAAGTGTCTGAGCACAGGCCATAGCCTCCTAAAATTTCTTGCTAATATGAACAATTAGGAGTTTGACTTGAAAACTGCAGTTTAGTAGGAAACATGATAATGACTGCTCAAGCTACTTGGTTTATTTACCACCTTTGGGGTACTCAGATTGTCTCACTTTAAATATCTGGCCCTTGGTATTCCAAACTGGAGGTCTCTCTTTCCAATGCTATTTTGGGAAATTGGGCTCCCTGACAATGCTCTGAACTCTGCATAAACTGTCTGTCTAAAGCAGATGGTCTGGATATAACTCTCGGGCCTAATTCCCTCAGATATGCTAGCAAGAGAGAAATGTGATATAGTCAAAACTAAACTGCAATCTATTCTGGTTGTCAGGGCAGAAAACTAAAGGGTTTTACTTCAACACTGAAAGTCTTATTAAAGCCTTGATGTGTTGTTAGAAAAGATTAAGTCTTAAAAAGTACTATCAAGAACAAGAAAAAAGGCAAATAAAAGCATTCAGAATCAATTTTCTAAAATATTAAGATTAATAAGGTAGACTTTTTGTGTTGCTTTAGATTCCCAAATTAAGTAACTTTTCAGATGGAAATTTTCATTTGCTATTACTCAACTGTGTAAAATTAATGACCTTTGTCATCCTTTCCAAGTTTGTGTCCCAAATCTGTGATATTTGCAGATATTTTAAGCATGTGTGAACATATTTTAATTTGTATTTCACAAACATCATATAAGGTGTAGTTCCAACAGTTATTCACCGCTACAAGTTATCAAAGAGCAAATTAACAATTATGTTTAGTCAGAACTCGCATACTTCATAAAGCTGTAAACCAAAGCCAGAAGCTTGTATGAGGTTTGTGTTCTCTTGAAATGGGTCTTGCAATTTATAATTTTTAAAAAAGAATCTTTTGACTTTAGAGGATGAAATAAAAATTTCTTCATCAGTTTAATTTCCCATTAAAACTGATGTGTCCTACAGAGATCAGCGCTGTATCACAAGCACCATGCCAAATCTGCACATTTAGCAGCCACTTATAAATCTAATATCCAGCTAATGATTTAGTAATCTAATTCCCATAATTTTGTTGATCCTATAGGATAACATAGAATTTATTTGTAGGACATATAGAAAATTTTTGCCTGAGCATCTCAGCAGAGCGATCTTTCAGCATTTCCTTCAGGGTTCAGGTTTCATCACTTTGCTATTACTGTGGACTAATTAGCCTTTCCCAAAAGAATGCTGGTGCTAGAATATGAATGAAGTCCTGCAGCATTCCCTTTCAAGTCTGGGATCACTGGGTTAATCTCTACATGAAACAATTTGGTTACTGAATGGAAGAGCTACTGTGTGAGCTAAAACTGGCAGTCAATATATTTTAAGAGATTTAGTCAGACACACTATTCAGAAGTAGCTTCATAAGAACTAGGTGGTCTGCAATAATTTAATAAATCTAAATTACTTTTGTATCTAATTATAGTGCAGCTTTAATTTCCATCCTTTCCATTTACTGGATAACAAAGACTTAAAGTAATTGAGCACAATCCTTCTGGGCTGTCAGCCTGGGAGCTGTCAGGGCAGGAATGGTGCTACTTGAGGAGTTTTCCATATATATTGCAGCTACTACAGAAACATTAAATGAACTCTAAGTCATTAACCTGTAGTTTTACTATCTCTGACAGAGAACAGCAGGCTCTCTTCACAGGGAGCTTCCCAAGAGCACCTGAATTCAACAGCTGTAGGGCCTGGGTTTCATTTGGGAGCTGAATTTAACCTGGGGAGGAGCCTAAATCACCTGACACTGGTGATAGGTTCAGCAAAGGAGGCATACTTGGCTTCCTCTGTGTGCTTGCTGTCGCTTGTTCACTGTCAAGATTTTTGGCATCCTACAAAGTACTGGTAATACAATTCTTCCCAAAATTACCATGTATCAAGTGCCCTAATGCAAAGATCCTCATGTGAATGGCTTTAATTTGCTGAATGTCCCAGACTTGCAAAAAGGCTGGCATCTCTGTGCATGGCACCTGGGAATGGTGACAAAGGAAAAGGCACATCAATTTTGCAAGCACTTTCCTTAGGGAGAGCAGACCTTTCCTTTGAGGAGAACTGGATGCATGACTTTTGGCTGGAATGAAAGATGGCTCCGTAGCCCTCATGTTGGAAAGGAGGTGAGTGTTTCTTGCTGGACAAGTATTCTCACTGGTGGCTTGCTGGATACTGTTTCTCAGAAATGAATAGAATAGTCATTACTATGTTTATTTTTCTATTAAATGGTCATTGGCCTACCCAGCCATCCACAACCCTTATTGCCAGAAGGAGAAAACTGTAAGGTCATTGTTTCATTTTAAATAATACTGTTTGTTCTTATCCTTGTCCACGCTGAAATAATAGATTCAACAGCAATGACTAAAGTGTGTTTTGCCTGATTTCCAAGTATATTTAACAAAGTGGATTCAAACATCTAACTCAAACATTACTTGGCTTACCTTCCACTTATAGTGGGCCATGAAAGAAGTACAGTTAGAAAAGGAAAAACCTGTGAAAAATAAATAGGGGTGGGAAAGACAAGGAGGAGTGTTTAGTACCTGCCTGCCTTTCCATTGATGCACGGGCTCAAAGCAATCACTAGCTATCCATTAGGTAGCCTAATGAATCATTTTGAGCCAGAAGGCATCTATCTGCCAGGGCATCTATCTGCCTGTAGATGATATTTAGTGTTCAAGATTTATTTTATTTTTTTTTGTGGTGCCAAACAGACTGAAAATAAGCATTAACTGTAAGGAGAAAGTTGGCAATAAGTAGTAAACCTGGCTATGTTCCTACTACCAAATTTTCATCTGCCCATGTCCTGCTTTTGCAGCTAAGCAGGAGTAATAGTACTGCTTTCTAGTAACATTGCCAGTTCTGTTGTTGTTCTTCCACCATCTCTAAACAATGTGTTTTAAAAAGTGACAGACTTTTACTAAGCAGTGTTTTAGCCCTACTAGATCTGGTGAAAGAGTACTGGTATTTGATGATGCTTTTCATAATTTGTCTTTAGTTTCTTGACTACTGTGCTGAAAGCAGTCTACAGACTTAAAATTTGAGAGATAAAATGGTATAGCTGCAGAGGCAGAAGGTGTCCAGAAGGCTGGGGGCTTGCAAATAGGTCTATTAACTTGCTGTGTTAAATGACTGAACATCAGCCAGCATTACAGGTCTGTGTCTAGTGAGCTGGCAAACTGGTGTTCCTTACATTGTTATGAGATGGGAGGGGCTTGCTGGGAAATATAATTGTACTATCAATCAGAAGATGTTACTGCAATAGATCTAGTGTCTGTTCTTTGGAGATATAAATAGGAGGATTTAATTGTTCCAGTTTAATTCATGTCATGCTTCAGCCTAACTTATAGAATTTGGAGAGAATAAGAATGGATGAATCAAGTTTTATTATCTTCTTCTACACTGCTAGGTTTCCTATGATGGAATTTTTATTTCATGTTTTCAAGGACTTCTAATCTAAACATGATTTTAAATGTTTTCATTAGGTGAAAAAGTAATTGATAGAGGCAAAAGGCTGTCTTAAGGAAAGTTAAGAAAGACTTCTGAAAAAAAAACTAGTGCTGTAAGTAGAAGGAAAAAGCTGCAAAACTCTAGTGGGACTATTTCTTAGAGATAATGATATCATATGTCAAAAGGAAATGCTTTAAAAAGAAATCTTCAAACACTTAATTTCCAAGTGCTGACTTCACGCAAGGGAATACAAGGAGAGGAGCTTTGCAACTTTTGCCTCCCTTGGAAAAATAACTTTATCAGATGTTTACCATTTTTAATCTGTAGAACTTGATCTTTAATTTTTGTCTTAGAATACCATGAGAACCACAGAGACATTGTCTTGATCACTTTTGTAGTTTTTATCATGAGTCACTGTTACAATGAGATTGAGAGAGAGAATGGAAAATCACTGACTACATGCCATACTAAATGCTGTTTTGGCAAATGATCTATGAATCATGGTGTAGAATGAAATGGAAATGAGTGATTTCTGCCTGCAAATAGCAGGCAGTTGCTATTGTATATAGGAGAAGGAAATACTTCTGAGGTTCTCCAACTTAATTTTTCTGAAACTCTGGCATTCTGGCAGGCTGATGAGCCAAGAGAGAATCAAACTACAGACACTGCCGAAGGGACAGACTTGTGCAGTTCCTTTGATGGTGTGCTGAGAGAGTACTTTGGCTAAATATTGGAAACATGTCACGTAAGGGCTAAACTCTCTTGACATAAGGGAACTTTGTCAGCCTATACAAGCAGTGCATTTGACCATAACTACTTTTTCCTGATTCTTCAGGTATGCATTCAGTTTCATCTAATCTCTGTTTAGAACAAGATAATTTTCACACAGTAAGGAGAATGAAAAGGCCCTTCAAATATCTTATACTGGGCCCTATGCTTGGCAGATTGCAAGGGCCATTTTCTCCAGAGAAATTCAATTCACTAATTACATCATTAACCATTACCTCTGTCTCACACTATTGCTACAAAATCTGTTGTAAGATCCAGATGATCAGTTGTGCATACAAAAATGTGCAATACACAAAGCAATGCTAATTCACAGTTTGGTTAAAAATGTCTGATTGAATTTTTATTTAAAACAAAACAACAACAACAAACCCCAAACCTTCCAATGAATATTGAGTGAATTCTGTTAAAAACACACTGGCAAAATAACAGAATAATGTCTCCTCATGGGAAGAAGTCACTATAGTCTTGCATTATAGCGCTATGGATGCAATCTCTCATTCTGACACACCTGCCCAAGTGTAGCACTGAGTGAGCCTGTGAGGTCTGTGACCTCATGGTTAAGTGTGTGTGACACAGGCTGTGTGCTGGAGCCTCTGTACATATTATTGACAAAAATGAAGGAAGCTGTTGCTTGCACATGCGTAATGCAGATGATTCTTTGCTTAATGAAGCTAAATAGTCTGGTAAAACAGGAGATTAGAGATGACAAAGAAACTGGAAGGTGATTGTATTTCCTACAAGGTGGGCCCTTTATAATGTAATCTAAATATAAATTCTTGTCTTTTAAAGAATGTCTGATATCTATATCTATGTGCTCTTTGGCTTTTTGTCTCAGTGGGTAACTTTCATCTGACTTTTGGTATATTTTGGTTGATAGTTACATTTTCTAGTGTGCAGTAAAAAACTGTAGCACAATGACTTTATGGAGGCTTTGAAATACATATCTTATTATTTCAAAAGGCTGCTCATCATTAAAGATCTTCTTAGGGCCTTACAGCAGAGAGCTCAGGACATGAAACACGAGGTTTTAAGATGACGTTGCTGTGCTATAGAAAGTCTTTAAAGAAGTGCAGGTGTAAGAAAAATTTGATCTGTGGTTACCCTAACCAGTCACATTTGTCTGCTATCTTTAAAGCTTCTTTTAATCACAGGTCATAGTCTTTGATGTGCATGGCTACCTTTCATGCCTTTTCCAAAATTATTTTCTCTGTCTTCCTTACGTGCCAAAACCATAATTCTCAGGGCTGCTAAAGTCCACACATCAGACATTTTTGTGTACTCAGAAATAGTTTTACATTTTAAACATTAAATTATTTAATTTCATTTCTAATCTTCATACAAGCAGTCTTGCTTTTAACCTTTGTCTTTAAAATGTCTTCCTAATATCCCCAAGGTGTTTTGTTGTTTTGTTGCTTTTTTTTTTTTTAATTGCTCATTGAGCAATTTTGTGTAATCTTCTCATTACAGTTCTAAAAAAGTTGGCACTTTTACTGACTTTATAAGCAACATTCAAAACTTTGTGAAAGACCTGTATATGATCTAAATTCTGCCATTTGGACTAGTGTGCTGTGCATAGATCTTATGTCATGCTGATGCCTTTTCTTCTCCTTGTAAAAGTTACATTTGTCATAGCTGACAAAGTTAATCATATGCATATGCATGGGATTACTTTTAGTTTGAAATGCAATCTAGCATAAGGTAAACCAGTGTAATCTCATCTCTCACTCTCTAAGGATACATTCAGGAAGCATTTTCTGTGAATCAGCATTACAGAACTTGAAGTCTGTATCACAAACCTGCTGGGTCTTGTGATCAAAGAAGGGGCTTGACTTGATTTTGGAATGTGTGCAATAAAGGGCAACATCCTAGATTGCTAGTGTGTATCACAGAACCACAGAATGGTAGGGGTTAGAGAGACCTCTGGAGATCATCTAGTCCATTCCCCCTGCTAAAGCAGGTTCACCTAGATCAGGAATGCATTCAGGTGGATTTTGAAAGTCTTCAGAGAAGGAGACTCCACTGCTTCTCTGGACATCCTATTCCAGTGCTCCGTCACCCTCAAATGTAGAAGTTTTTCCTTATGTTTAAGTGGAACTTCCTGCATTCTAGTTTGTGCCTGTTGCCTCTTGTCCTATCACTGGGCAGCATCCCAGTCTGGCCCCATCCTCTTAATACTCACTCTTTAGAGATTTGTAACTATTGAAAATATACCCCCTCAGTCTTCTCTTCTGCAGGCTAGAGATCCCCAGATACAGAAAGTCATGCTGTTATGTCTTTTACACCTACATTATATCTGAATTTGTCCTTCATTGTGAGACATGGACCTACTGAGGGTTTACTACAGCTTATATAAACACTGAGCTCTTAGTCTGCCAGTCCGTACCATTTATATGTTAATCTCTATGTTGTAATCATCCTGAATAATATGAGCCTTAGACACTAACTGTCCATTAAGTCTTTATTGTAACAGGGCAGAAGTTATGTATTTCATTACAAGTATCACAACCTGGGCCTAAATTTGGAAAACGTACCTGCTCGGCCGATGTCTCATTTATTCACTCGGAAGTATTTGGTAGCAGGGATCAACTAATGGAAATTAGAGAAACAACAGGGGACTATGAGCTTTTTCATTTCCTTTTTTTCTACCCAGTTGACATCAAAATCCTACAATAATAGTGTGAGCTACAATGGCATGCAATGATTTTCTGGGAAGCAGGGAATATACTTCAGCAGGGAACCAGAAGCCATGTCACACAGCTGCTTAATGTGCTAAAGTTTAAAATCCAAGAACACAGCAGTCAGTGACTAAGGCATGCTGAGTAAGAAAGAAGTAGCCCTGCACTTATTGACCAACTCATATTTTACTGAAGTTTGTGAAATCCCACTTTCCAAATGCTGACTCACCATGTAGAGATGTGGAGATTTTAATGCCAATTTCAATCCAAATGAGGATTGCAGCCTGCACAAAGTCATTTCTTGGATGCTATGTCATATGTCTTCGGCTACTCAAGTTTTCTGGCTTGTTATTTTCAGTAATTTTAAATGAAAAAGACTTCTTTAGTCTTTTTTATACAAAAGATATTATTTCACATGACCAATTACCAAAGAACCTATGGAGGAAAAACGTAGCAGAAATATTAGCCCTTTCACTCAGCTGCGCTTCCCAGGATGCATAGAGGCTGAGGGCAGGCTGTGTTCTCACCTCTGCCAGCTGTGGCTTCACCTTCAGCCTTTAGATACAAAGAGTCATTCCTTATGGCATGCAATGGCAGGCACTTGCTTAAACTAGTAGCTTGTTAGGTGGCTTTGGTATCCAGGTTACCTGCAGAGGGCTGGCAAATATAACACAGGTCACAGAAGATGTTGTGCCCCTCTGGAGAGGAAGTGGGAATCAGGAGATCTTAATTTATAGCACCCAAAATGATGCTAGATGCCTATGTTTTGGCTGCCAGGAAAACACCAGAAAAAGTATACTTTGTGTGATACAATTTAGCTCATGTTACCTGTTGAAAGCCTAAGCTTCATTCTATTACCTTCTGCTAGGAGGAGGTCAGGCCCAAAATATTTACCAGCGACCTTGTATATTTACTTCTTCCTTCCAGGGGGAAAAAAATAAAATAAAAATATCTTTCCTGTCTAGATATTTATATGCCTTTGGAAAATGTCACATTCCCCCAGTGCATTCCTACATTTATTCACACCAAAGTTCTCCATCTGTATATCAGTACCACTACTGGGAGATACGTTTCTCTGGGTAGAAGACAGACATCTTTGAATGTATACTGTAAATCCAGAGTGGATTTTTTTTGCCTCCTCTCTTGTACCTCCAGAGCTTAAACAAAGCACATAGCCATTAAAAAGATGTGACCCCTATGCAGTACCTGCAAAAAAAGTTTGTATTTTTATTAGAATGGAATGATATATTGAATTATTAAAATATATTCATGCATTTTGATACATACAGATATAAAATGACTATGAGTACATACCCTTTAATATTCAAAAGTTTAGGGTGGTTCTTCCTTGGCAGTTGCCAAATACACATCATAAGAGACCTGTCTACAGCAAGAGTTTAATCTCTTAAAATAGATGGGTTTGTACCTGCTATTGTAAATGTTGTTATCCATTGTATTAATTGCTCACTTTTAGGCATGGAAATAGCAGTTACAATATCATGTTGAAAAAAACATGTTTCTGTTTCATTTGTTTGGCCACTCTGTGAAATGTATCTTCTTTACTACTTTTCAAGCTTAGAGCAAGAAGTCTGGAAAATACACGGAGCATTAGGTACATAAGATTGCCATGTTGACTATAATTTGTAATATTTTAATATTCTTATAGGTATTTAATCATTTTGAAGTGCAGGAATTTGTATGCATAACTCTTTATACATGATGCTGATAATATATTCCTAAATTTTAGTGGCAGATGGATTGATCCAATTTGGATGATGATGTGCTAATTTGCATAAAATGACAGGTGTACTTCATGCATGATGCAGAAAGAGTGTGTTATATTTATTGCTGAAAGGAAATAGTCATATGTTATCTCAAATACATTTCTCATACAAGAGTATACTTGATGTGGTGAAAATCTGTAGCAATGACAACATGCTGGTATGTAAGAGTTCTGTTAACTCTTTCATAGCTCTTATGTGTACCTTGTGTGAGCAATATGTATCTTGTGTGAGCAAATCTTTTGCCCCATTCCTTTTCTTTTGCAAAAAAATATACCTAATTTTTCAGTCACATAATCAGAATAGCAAAGTGCAAATGCAACATTAATTTAAATACCTTGTGATTAAACAATTAAGTATTTGGGGTTTGATGCCAATAAAAAGGACAAATCATGACATCAAAACTTTAGCTATTTTGTTTCTACCTGTGGGCCTTCTTTCCTTGTCCCAGTCTCCTTTCTTTGCTGGGGAGGAGTCATCAGGTAATAGAGCAAATGCTGCAGTTTAGCCCCTAGATGTGGGCTAAATGTAAGAACTGAATATATTTGATTTCTGATTAAGCCTTTTGTAACTACTGAAGCACATCACTGGCATGAAGATTTATTCCATTGCTTAATTTCTGAATGTCTGGTGACATAACAAAATACACAGAGAGGAAGGAACCATAGGTAATCCATGGGGAGTAGTTGAGATGCTTGCCTGGCATGTGGGAGACCTGTGCTCTGTGACTTTTGTCATTCCTGTGAATCCCAAATGAGCACCCTGCCCACCAGTGACTGATATCTTTGGAGCTATTCTACTTCCCAGGTTAATCCTAATCTCTCATGTTTCAACCAGCATTGCATTTTATTTCTTTGAGAAGAGAAAATAAGAATCTTCAGTCTCTGCACAAGTGGGGAAGATTAAAAAAAAAAAAAAAGGCATAAAGCTCTGATTCCTTCAACAGGATTAGAGCTGATTCCTTTTTTTCATGACTGGTGCTTGTGATCTAGGAACAAAAGCTCCTTTGTATTTAATCTGTTAGATGTTTCTTGTGCCACAGTTGCAAACCTGTAGGTGAGGGAATAAAGCTAACCATACAATATCTGCACCCATCAGAAGCACCTATTAACACCAAGGAACACTAACAAAGTGTAAAATGGAGGATGTGAATGTTTGTAAATTGAGAAGTTGCTGCAGGTTTTAATGTTGACCGCTTTCATCTTTCTGTCTTTTCCTTGTAGCCAACAAGGGAGCAGTAAAATGTATTTAAGAAATATGAATGAAGATAAATAAATAGTAAATACGGAGTGGAAATAATGTTATAAAACCCAGAAATGCTATTAAACATTGGGACACATCTACCTGAGATCACTTACAAGTGCTGATCTTGGAAGAAGCAAACTTTTTTAATCCTAAAGCATTATACATGCTTATGTTTCTCCTTTTAAAATGTCTTTAAAAGCTTATGGGGAGACCTAAGCTTGTGTTGAAGTTAATCTGAAAGATCTTCACATTGTACTTGAATGTTGCATCAAAGTTGGTAATACTGCAAATTTAACCACTGTGTCTTCTCACATAGGAATTTTATTTAGTCATATGATCTTTTCTGACAGAAAATAGTAGATTTCAGCTAATGAAAGAAATGTCCCAAAATGTTCACTTAACAAAAGTCCCAACAGAGGTAAAAAATACATATGCAAGGAGCCCATTCCGTGTTATTTGGGATAGTGTGTATGGACAAAACCATAGGAAATGTATTTTTCAGATGTCCATGAAAAGTGGCTCATCTTCTCCAATAGTTAGTACACTGGTTTCCCATTGCAAACATGTGGATTACAATCCTGTTTCTGTTGACAAGTGAAAATTATATGCTGATGATATCAATCTTTTTTGGCTCCTGTATGGAAAGCAAATTTCTTAGACCTTTTGGTATGGGCAAGTGGTTATGGTACATGTGCAGGATGAAGTGTATTTTCTGAGCTGTGTGGAAGATCATGCTTCTGCTTACAGTCTAATGTTTGCTGACTTTGCTGATCACCAAAATATTTGTTCGTGGGGAAAGAAAAATGAAAAGCCAGTTGCCTTAAACTGAATTTCAGTAGTGAAGGTGACAGGATCAGGAGGTTTTCCTCTCACAAAAATGAAGGTTTAAACTGGCTTGGAAAGAGGAAAGGTTAATGCTTGAAAATGAAAGGAAAAATAGCAGGAGACATGGTTTGCTTTTCATTTGTGTAATATGTTTGTTTAGGTCTCACAAGCTGTTCTGTTTCTGCTGAGATAGACTGTTTCACACACAGGCTTAACAGGACCAAAAGGAGGACAAAGAAATAATGTTTTCTGAGTGCATTTCCCAATGGAAGAGTGCTTCTGATCCTACCAAAATGAATGTGACTTGACTTGATGTGGCAGAAATTGTACTTTCAAGTTGTAAGGGTTTCCCTGTGCACCTAATCTGCGTTTCACAAAGTTAGAGAGCAGGAACTCCATTTAATACTACTTGCAGCAGGCAATGGTATAATTTTAATTGTGATTACTTTGATCATGAACAGCTAATTTCAAAATTAATAAGATCCTATGATCCTCCTTCCAACCTTTGAAAACCCTGTGACTACATGAAAGACATTCAGCACATTAGCATAGATTTTCTGAAAGCCAGTATTTTCACTAAGCAAATTGTTTCGGTCTAGATATATATTCAATGCAAACAAACACAAGATGAGCACAATAAAGTAATTCAGAATTATGATAACATAACTAATTAATAGGTCAGCTTTTGAGTAACTATAGTGGGAAGTGTCAGTAAAACTAATCATCCATGTAGAACCTAGCATATGTCCATGCATTTTCCTAGGATTTATATGTTTATTTCCTTTTTGGTATAGTATCAGACATATTATTTGTTATGTTGTACAATTAAAATAAAAAAGGGAAACAGATATTCAATATTCAGCTAATATATGAACACTGACCTCTATTCTAGTGAATTTTTTATTCTCTCTCTTCTCAGGATGCAGTATGAAGCTTCTCTAAACAGCTTGACCTAAAAGAGAAAAAAAACCAAGCTTAAAATAACTCCTGAAGTAATTTCATATTATTCTCAAATTACCAATAACCCTCTAATCCCTGTTTTATGACTGCTGTGCACAATTACTGTTGCAGCTGTGAAGTCTATTTTCTACCTTCGTTTCAATTTCACAATTAAAAAAAAAGTAATTCTGTGATTAGTCAAGACACACTAATCAATCTATTATTATATCTTGTTTTACTGGAAGCTTTAAAAGTGTTTTTAAGCATTTGATTAAGTTATCCAATCAGAGTGTTTCTGCATCAGTGCCATATCAATACCTCGTAAAGCATTATGGCTTCATTGTTTGAACTAGCAACTAAATTGCAACAGAAATTTATTTCCTTTTAGTTTCCAAGTACATGGAGAAGGGCTGCAACTATTAGCCAATTAACTCACCTCACCTTCTTAGTTCTTTCAAGTTTGAATACAAGCAGATTTTTTCCTCTCATTTGACAGAGAAGATAGCAGATAGATATGACGTGGTCAGATGTCTGAAGGAACAGTAATTATCCTGCCAGTATTGTATTGCACAGATTATTTTCCAGCCTGATAGCAGAAAAAGAAACCTGTTCTCATTATATTTTCATCACTAGTTTGAAAAGCTCATCTCTTGCATTTCTCTGCATAAAACCACCAAGCATTTTAAAATGTTAATAGGTCTTAAAGGGGATAATTTGATATAGCCTATTTGTGGTTTCTCTGAAAATTAGCTGTTGTTGGGTTCTGTAGAGCACCTGCATTGTTTACTTACAAGTGCTTTATAACAAGCATACTACTACTAATGCTACTTTATACCATTGCTAGCAGATTTTTGTGATATTGACTTAAATCTACATCATTGCCAGGTGGCAAAAATTACTTTGTGCTCCTTGTCTGTCTCTCATTACAGATCTTAGAATTTGTTTGGTAAATTTGCACATTGCACTTTTACTCCTTTGATATTTGATGACTTGATCACCTCTCTGTTAGAGGAGAAATATGCAAATTCTCTCAATGTATTTACTACTCCACTAGATAGGTCTTTATGAACATGTGATCTTCTTTCCCCTCTTGGTCATGATTCTAAGCAAGCTTGTCAGATTCCCTAACTCTTTTTCTGGTGTTAAGACAGACTTGTGTTTTCTGTCAAGGAAAGTACTATACATTGATGCTGTTATGAGTATCAAACTCTCTCTTCTGTATTAAAATGCTTGTCAAGGAAAGAAGAGAAGTTACTGCAAATCATGATGAAAAGGCTTTTCTGCTGTTATGTCTCTGGCACAGTGTCTTTGCTGTCTACTTTGGATGCATTCTTTTGGGCATATACTGTTACACGAAGTGTTAACATTTGGTAGAGTTGTGTGAATTTAATCTAGTTTTCATGTGGGATGTGGAAATCAATAGGAAAATATATCTGTATTTTCCTAAAATAACATCAAATAACAAATGTCTATTGATATGGCAAATCCAGGACAAATTCAATAAGAAATTCAAGTGTGTAGCATGAGGATTTGAAAATGTTCTCATGTTGCACAATGTTGTGTTAAATCATATTTCATAATGAGAAAATAATGCAATGATGACTGCAGATGTCCCACAGGGTAGCTGATTTGGGAAAAGTTTTGGCCAGACTGTCTTGTCAATACTATTTTGTCCTAACACCAGTTCTGAGAAGAAAATATAAGACAGCTTATGATGTATGCATGCTTGTTGTTTGATAAAAGAGTATTTTTTTCTAGAAATCAGATGACTCCTCTGTTACGTGCTACCTTATCTTACAGTTGTCTCATTTCTGTATTTGATAGAAGGACTGTAGAAAATTACAGATTTGCCATGTTGTCATCAACAATGTGCTTTGTTTTCTGTGTCAATTTGAATGACTGAAGGTAGTGTTTATATGCATCCTAAGGATGCACAGATGTGAACAGGGGCAAATGAGACCTCAATTGCATCACGTGCTAGTCTTCTGATTTAAATAGCAGAACTGTTTCATGAAAGTAAAATCAAACTATTTTGTGAAAGTGCTTGGAATTACCATGACCCTCTTGGATCCAGGCTGGGAACAAAACTACACGTTGTTGGCAGAGCTCTTCACTTCTTGTACTTCCTTTATTTGGTTTACTTTTTAGTTCCTTTTATTTGTGTTTTGTTATGCTGAAAATTAATTTCAATATTGAGCAACTACGTTTCTAGCAACCTGTACTAATAATGCAAATCTTGTATGTTATGTAATACATTTGATTTAGTATGTTCCCAAAGTACTTTGGTAACCAAACTTTTAAATGGGGTAAGTTCAGCATTTTCTGGAGGAAACTTCCACTTCAAATAAATAATATTCTTACTTGTTTAGGATAAAAAAGGAAAACTTATTTTATCCATAAGGGAACTTAGAAGTGAATGTAGGAAAGAAGGAGAATTTATTTCCTCATTTAATGGTCAAGAATGACATTGCACTTAACTGGACATATTCTGAAAATGCTGCAGACGATTTTTAGTGATCATGGAAGTGCATGCTGTCACATGCTGTCTTTTACAACAGAGACTTTCTGCTGCACAGAACATGTGTCCCAGCCATAGGGTATCCAACTGCTTGGTTTCTGGGATCAGAGAGAACTGCATTCCTCCTGATCAATGCTTCTCATCAGTCTTTTAAGTGAGTCTTTTAAATGAGCTGCATAAAAATCTACGTAGAGGTTGAGCATCAGCTTTAAAATATAGATGCTCAAGGTGATATGGATTGAACTGAGAAGCGTAACAGAAGCAAAGCTGGAAGGTATTACAAAAGTGCTAATGCTTAAGTATATAGAGGAGATGCCAGTCTAAAATTAAGCTGGGTTATTTAAAAAAAGAATAAATCAAGCCTTTCTAAAGCTTTAAATAGAGTATTTTTAAATTCCTCACTCTTTCAGAACTGAAGACTGTACTATGGCCAGATGCCCAGCTTGACCTGCTATTATTTCCTTAGCAGCCTTTGTATGAACACAACATCCTTCAACCATTCAACAGAAGACCTTGAACTCTGCTTCTGCTCATAGCAGAGGTTATACTGAGAATACTTTTGATAACACTTCTTTTCTTCTAAGGATGCTTCTAGAATATATATACTACTAGTTTCCTTGGAGACTGACATGCAGTCAGTACAATGGCTCTACAGCACCTGTAAATCAAACTTCAAAAGAAGACACTGTCCTTGTTAGTGGAATTGGTATGCATGATGGTGAAGGAAAAGTGTTTTGCTTTCTAATTTTATTCCAGAGAATGAGATGGCTGTAGTCCCACACAGAGACTGAAGACTGTGAGACAATGTCAGATGTTGAAATCTGGGCAGACTATCTGTGTAGCAGAGTTCAGACTGCCTGGAGATTTTATCAAAATATATCATAGGGCTGCTTTTAATCAGTAGACATTAAGACCTTGATTTGTAAATGGCTTTGCAGATTCAGTAGTTACGAAGAAAATGGCCTAAGTGTCATTAACTGATTCGATAGGAAAAGATATTCTGATCAGCTTGAGCATCCCGTTAGTGACTTGTTCCATACTATTGAAGACCTTGTAAACTTTTCACATCTCTCTTATTTATCCTTCCTGCATGTAGAGATAGGGCCTCACTGTTAGGAGATGAGCTTGGATCCATTTTCTGCAAGTCAAACACTTTATGTTTCTCTTCTGTCCTTTACAGCATGATTAAGGGACATGTCCTGATGGATTCCTATTACTTTCCCTTATGCTGATGTTTTAAAATGTTATTAGTTTGTGGCAGTTAGAAATTTGGTCAACATTTAGCTTTCCAGCTCTCACACAGAAACAACATTAAAGGATATATTTGCTTTTAGATTAGCCACAGATTCAGAAAGGGCTGAAAATAAATAGTTGGAGTCTCAACTTGAGAACAAGTGATGTACTACAAGTGAGAGGAAAAAAGATTCCCATTGGAACAGACACATGGGAATTCAGTCTGACAACACTTTGCCAAATCACAATAATAGATACAATCCTTATTATTCCTGCTTTAGAAATGCTTCTGTTCCTGCCAGTGTCAACATACAAATTTCCTGTGACTTCACTTTTTTAGGGACAAGTTCCCTAGAATAAGTCAACAGTTAAAAATTGCCAGCTGCAGATAGAAACAGTTCAATAAATATATCAAATATATGTCACAGTCTGTGTAAATTTTAAGGCTATGATGCTCAAATGTTTGATTAGGCAGTGCTGTGGGCTGCTCATTGGTTGAGGATATCCAATTAACTGCTTACCCCTTTCTTTGCATATAGGTGGGCAGGAGTACTCCCACAGTGACAGTAAATGGTTATTCCATTTTATCAAGACATTTCCAAGTAAAATCAGAGTGATGCAGTCACCTATGGTGTGATTTTATAATCCATAGCTTCAGAACCTGATATATTAACATCCACAACAATGAGCAAAGCTGGAGTTGAATCAGATTTTATGTGTAGCCACAGGGCAATCCTAAATCTTGTGCTGTTTCCTGTGGCCTTCCAATGTACTTCCATGACCATCTTCTCTTTCCTGCTTTCATACCTCCATCAGCCACTCCTTAAAGGCTTGTAGGAGTTCTGCAAAATTAATTTGTTTCATCCAGTAAGAGCTGCACAATTGAAAAGTGAATTAATCCTCATTTTGCATTTCCTCCCCCACACTGCAGTTTTCAAAATATATCAGTCTAGTTTGTTATCAGTGAGTGGGTGCAGGTATCAGATCTTTTGCTACCAGGTTAGCATTATCCCCCTGTCTAGCCTAGCAACTGTCTGTCCAGCTTGTTTTTGCACAGAGTACTATCCAAATAGCAGTACCTCCCATGAGTTACACAAAGTGTGCTGTGAGTTGCAATATACTACGAAAGACCATCCATGTCACCTACACAGAGGACTACACAGCCAGTCTTCCAATACATACTCTACATTTCTTGTAACGTGGCTCGGGAACACCTGAACATAGGTGGCAGCTGTACATTTGTGTAGATGCTTAGGCAGATCTTTCAATGCCTTTAGGATAAAAGCCAAAAGGAGGTGATCGTGGTCTCCAGAGAATCTCAAATGTCATAAACTTCCTGCAGTCCATATAAGAGGTAACAGCAGGACGTAGGATATGTCAGATGTTTCTCACACTGATTTTGGCATGCTTAGTGGTAGCTATCCTAGCCTCAGAAAAACACACCAAGCACAGTTCAGCTCCTATTGAATTGGCAAGCTTTCCCTCCTCAATTGTCATCTTGATATCATTCAGACCTACATACTTACTTCCACTGTTTTGGTTGTTGTTGTTGTTTTGTTGGTTTTGGTTTTTTTTTTTTTCACTGTTGCTCACTATAACACTCTAAGTGTGTACACAGTTACTAAGAACCAGGCCTGGTATGTCATACTTACCAGGTTATAGCATTCTTCAAGAAAAAAATTACAGGTGCCCATCACAAACAAGTCATTGACATAGGCGGAAAACATAGAGCCCCAAACACAGCTTCTCTGTGAGATGGAAATTGGACATAACTGATGGTTTGGAGAGCCTATACTGGGTGTTGCACTGATGGAATGTAAAAAGCTTTCTAGAAATTAATTACGATTATATTGGACCCTGTGTACTGATTTTGCAGCTGGATGCATCTAAACCATTTGCAAACATGCATGCACACTCTAATAAGTAATCCCCTCCAAGATTTTCAGTTGTTGCATATGAAAATCCTTAGCACGTTATAGCACATATGCAACTTTTAAATAGACCTTTAATTAAGCGTTCAACATAAAAGGGCTTTGTTTTGCCTTGATGTACAGACTAAACTCCCATTAGCATTAATAGAACTTACATGTGTTCAATGAAAGAAAAAGGCACCACAGTTTGTAGGGGGGAAACTTGAAAGAATGTCCTTTAATTATAAATAAGGTTTACATTAAGAGATGTTACTGATATTCCATGAAATAATAATAATCTGAAACTCACAGTTTATGCTAAGTAAACAAATTATTTTAAAGTAATTGCTTAGACAATAGTAACTTGTTTCTAATATATTTAGTTTTAACGTTTTCATATATTTTGCAACACCCACAGATCTTATCTAGATGGAGTCTTTGTTATATTTGGTGCTGTATACATATGTAATGCAATTACTGCCCCAAAGGTTTTGCAGTATTAATTATATTTATAGCCCAAGAAATCCCTGGAGATGTCTAGAACATTGAGTTCCTACACAAGTAAAGCATTTGCTATTGATTCCCTATGAGCTTCAGTGAAACAGTAAACAAACTACTTTTCTTTACTGGGTCTGATTATATGGGTTAACCACTATCATTTGTCCCTGTTTATTAATTAGTATCACTAATGTACCCTTGGAGAATCATGTATGGAGGGAATAGCTTCTATCACTTAGCTCAAGGGTGTATATTACATGTTAAAAGTTAAAGTTGACAGGACAAATCTAGTTAGCTCTAATCGCTGGTTAATAAACATTTCAATTCCTGCAATTTTTCTACTCTATCCTGCCAGCTGATCAGGACAGGGTATAACAAAACAAAATTCCATCCCTGAATAATTCTAAACCAGCAGTTACTAAAATTTGAAAATATTTTTTCCCCATGCTTGGAATAAAAATCTTGTAGAGATGCAATATTTATGAATATTAAAAAAAAAAATAATGATTTTCAATAGGTGATGGCTAAAATAAACTTTTATTACAGTAGTAAAAGGAATACTTTTCAATACCTTATAGAAGAACAATTCTTTAATATTTCAAATGTGATTGTTTTAATGCTGCTTTGGTGAATGTTGTTGTTCATGTGTGTATGTGCTGATTTACAGAATCCCTGCAAGAATATCAACCTGGATCCATAATCTGGATAAAATAACATATCCATTAACAACATTGTTTACCACAATGGGAAATAAATGTATGATTCAACTTTGATGTTTTATATCAAAGGATTTTGTGGCAGGTTGATCCCTTTAGTGTGGCTTATTAATTAATATCAAGTGTGTGAAATGCAAGTAAGTGCAGTTTCAAACTAGGTAGCTTTGACTCTTTGGAGGCACTGAGGAAGCACCAGATTTCTTGGGGAGTACTTTCAGGGACAGGACAAGGACAGCTTGTGATCTTGGAGCTGGGTCATTTGTCACAGATAGAAAGACTGTGTAATTGTGAAAGACCAGGTAGTAACAGCAAAAAGAGGCAGATTTTGCAATTATTCTCTAGCAGGTATTGCCCTATTGCAAAATTGTGGTTCATCTGCTTAACTGCTGGACTAGATGCAAATTATGAGGAAGCCTTCAGAGACCATATCTTCCATTCTTAAAAATTCCTGCTCAGCAATTGCTAACTTCCTGTTTACATCTCAGGGTCTTCTAAGGAGCTTGATGTGTCTTGAGTGATTCATGCATGCCTTCAGGTACCTCATTTGACATACATAACAGAACCTCATGGCTAAGTTCCCCTTTCTGCGCTACAGCCACTTGGTGCTTTCTGGAGGAATCTCTTGCACAGCAGTGGTTATAAGCATATTTATACCTCCTATGTTTTATTGGCAAAATACTTGTACTAGGGTGATGCTGCTGGCACACATCTGCTATTGAATTGCTCCAATTGTCCTCAACACCCTTCCTTGTTTCTACTTGTTCCTTACAGCAAGAGGTTGTAAAAGTGGCATCAGAGAGTCATTTTAGCAATTCTCTACCATGCAAGTCCTATTAAACCCGTCATATAACACACCATAACACCTCTGGGTTTTTTATGGATTACAGAGCTGGGACAAAACACCAACACTCACCCCCTACGCTCCTGAGGAACAACAAAGATTCCTTTACAGCCACTGGATTAAGCAATGACTGGATGTTCACTTCTGAGCGATTCTATCCTGTAGAAACCCCCTTCCTATTTTACAAAAGCTCTCAATATGAGCAGTAAGACAGCTAAAAAAGAGGCCTCTTTAAAAGTGCTCATAGAACTGAGCTTCTAAAATATTTGTATTCATGCCCTCCCTGCTGCTGGTAGTTCACCAGAATCAAGACAAGGTAATTTGCTGGAGACAGAAACTAATACATGTCAGGTATGAAGTTTGAAAAAACCATTGCTGATTTGCAAACAGATTAGATATTTTTTTGCATCTTGTTTATGCTATTAATTGCAATGCCAATTAATTGAACTGAAAAAATTCATTTTGATGCTGATGTAACTAATGTTCTCTCCTGCAGGTATGCATATCTCAGTGTTGTGAGCATTGGCCATTGTTTTTTGGTTTGTTTTTTTTTTTTCCTTTTTAAAAAAAAGTTCTTATTTCATTGGATGACTTGCATGTTTATTTAACACTTGTTTGGTTTGGTTTGGGTTTTTTCTCACACTGTGAACATATTTGTGTTTAAATAGATACAGAGGTGGTGAAGTGCAAGTTAAGTGGAGCTTTTTTTTTTTTTCTTTTAATAAATTGGGCCTAAATAATTGGGGTGTAAAGATTTCCTTTCAGTGCCATATGGTTAATGAATCCATATAGCTGTCAGTTTTCAGTATAGCCATTGAAGTCAAAGCTCACTAGCTGACCTGCTTACAAGAACTTCCTCTTAAAAGACAAAGCTTCAAAAACTGAATCAAAGGATGAACAAAAAGGATTTCAAACCCATTTTTTTCCCCACATGGATTCATGACCAGAGGTACTACAGTGACCTCTTACACTTTTAGAAAAAGAGGTACTTAAATAATATTAATAAGAAAACAAGCTGAAATAAACACAAAGAAAGAAACAAGAATGAAAGAAGAAAAGAAAGGAAGAGGAAATGTGAGGGGGATAAGGTGGGTGGTGAAGACACAGTATTATCTAATTTTCTTGCTTTTCTAACCATGGCTGCTGGAATGGGCAGTGTGATTTTTACCCTCTTCACAAAGCAGCAATTGCAGAGTAAATTAGTCTCCAATGTTAGCGAGTGGGTGGCATTTACTTTTATAATAATAGGACTGTCTCTGAAATGGAGGCCACACAGCTCATGATTGTGTGCCTTACCTTTTGAGGCAGGAACAGTAAAGACTCCCTAAATGCGCTTAAGCAGAAAGTTAACTGAAAACATGTGGCTGTGTCCCGAGTATGTCGTTTGTTCTAATTATGGAATGGCAAATACCAAGCAGAAAAGATGCTGTGCCGGGGTGGTGGTGACTCAATGTTCACCAGTCACTGTAGAGCAGGCTGTCAGAAAGCATTTCTTCTTAATCATATTCTGGTGCTACTTTTCTGACTCACTACATCTTGTAAATGAAGACAGAAACATGAGCTGTATTCATAACTGTCACGTTATTTAATTCCAGCAATGTCTGGAGTATTTTCTCAGTTACTGAGCCTGTTAAGGTGTTAGGCTCTTGCTTAGTAGTAATGGTAGTAATGCATAATGAAGTTCCTGGTCTTTTAGATATAGCTGTGGAATCAAGTGCTGTCCTTGAGCAATAATAATAGCAAAGGTAGTGGTTTATTATAACAGAAATGAAATCTCCTCTATGTCTCCTTTACATGGGTTTCAAAGAAATAGAGGCACATATACATCATCAGAAAGAGCTTTAGTAGATTTACTGTAGAAATAATTTTGATGCGGTTCCATTGTAAATGCTCGGCTAACTGAACAGGGGCACATAACTAGTCACTGAGCGAGCGGACATTAAATATTTATTCATTTTAAGGAGTGCCATTTGTTTCAGAACCAGCATTAGGGCTTTTTCTAAAGAAATTTGATTGTTACCTATTTTTCTTTTTATATCAGAAGAAGACTTATGTGACAGCAATGGTATAATGCAGTGCAAGTTATAGGCATCTAATTTGGCTTTCATATATAAAAAGTTTTATTTGTGGCTATCATTTCAATGTTTGTTCTCACCTGTGGTATGATGGGCAAGACAAGACTCAAATGAAGCAGGGAGAGAATGCTGAGCTTCTTCAAAGGAATATCTGGGCCTGTAGAAATGAACTTCCTAATAGCTTTACAGTTGCCTACTTAAAGTAACAGAGAACTTTTTTGCTTTAATTTTCAGAAACTACTGATTGTTTTGCCATGGAATTGTTAGAGATAACATAAAATTCCACTTAACTCTGCTTTTGAAAACTGGCTGGCTTTTTACACTGATGTTTTAAACCAAACAGCTTTGTTAGCTAACTAATATAGTGAGGAGAAGCTGTTATTTCTTTAGAATTTTCTCTTGAGAACCCTCTCAGCATTTCTTGAGTGTCTTTTTTGGTTGTTGTTGTTTAGTTTTGTTTTGTTTTGTTTGGTTTTTTTGTTGGTGGTGGTGTTTTGTTTTGGTTTTCCCTCATACAAATTGTCCCTTTTGCTTTACTTTATTATTCTTGTCCAAATTTTAGGGTATTGTCCATAATAGCCAATATGCTTCAAGACCTCTTTGGAAGAGGTCTTTGGAACAAATCTGTAAGAAATGTATTTCATTTTTTAAAATTGAGTTGGTAGATGGAAACTGCAGAACAGATGGAAGAAATGTTACTACAGATTTGTAAACAGTGCAGTCAAAGACAGCTAGTTAGTGCCTGGCAAGATTTTGGCTATGTTTTTTGTCATTTGAGAGATCTCCTACTAAGGATGGGTGAACTGGTTTTAAAAGTGAGAGAACTAGCTTACATAAGATCCTTTGTAATTCGCATTGAATTATTTTCTTGTTTTGTTGCCTATTGTCCATTTTATCCTCTTGAAGTTCAGTGTAATGATTTAGTAACAAGACAGCAGTATGCCAAAATACAGACAAACTCAGTGAATGAAATAATTTAGCAGAGCTTGTTTACTACAACTGAGGATGCAGCTCTGAGGACCTTTGGTCTGTTTTCATTTGTTTTTTTGTTGCCCTGGTTGTGAACTGGGCTCCAAACTGAATATTTAAGAGGCTGAACTTTTCAACCTCGTTTTTTGCACTATGGATAGTTGGGATTTTTTTTTTTTTAAACTTTGTTTTCCAGTAATTTAAGACAAATTTTCAATCAGTAACTTCCAGATACAGTATACTCCATTTATAGTTAAAGCATATTGTTGGTTTTTAGCTTCCAGGTTCTTTAGAGTCACTTTAGAACCAAAAATTCAATCTATATAATTCTGCTTTTATAAATTATTTTCAATAATAATCATATCCCAGTTTAACTGTGGAGCTATGCTATCTTCTGATCTCAGTCATTTCTTATCAGTCTATTCTCTTTAATGGAAAAGCACAGATAAAATTAACAGGGATTTGGGAAAAAGAATTATACGGGTCACGCATACAGACACAAGGCTAGCTCTCAGCAAAATTGGTTCGACAGGCATAAAGGCAACAATATGTAGCAATCAGCAGTTTCAGGCTGAGCAGTAAATATGAGAGATAAGGAGTTGATCCCAATTCCTGACAAACCCAGGGAAAGGTTAACAATGGTTTTGATGGTGGCAGATCAGGGCAGAGAGAAAATTCTATGTGCATGGGAAGGTAACTTTTGTGTATTTCAATTTGCAAACAGATACTCAATCATTAATCATAACTTAGCATTTGAAATAATATACTATATGCTATCACCTTAACAAACATAGCATTTCACAGTGCTATGTAGTGTTTTGTCTAAGATAAAGTTATGTGCATTTTGATGTTACAATGATGTGTGGCTAGCATGAAGTTTTGTCACAGAAAAAAAAAAGGTTTTATTTCTTCTTTCTAGCAGTACTTTAATTTCATAGTTTTTCTGCTGTGCATATGATTGTCAATACTGAAAGAACAATAAGTGGCATTTAATGTTGGCACTACCATATGATGATAGGCTGGAGGCTACAAATATAAGATGCCTGAAGAACTAGGTTGAGCTGTGACAGCTATGCAGTTTACAAAACACACTGCTAGTCGAGGGTGTTGTGGTCAGTGCTGGTCAATGAAGGATGTTTAATGGTGGCAGTGCTGGTCAGCTGGCAAGTTGACTTACCAGTTCTGATATTTATTCCAAAGGAATTGTGAGTGTAATGTATCTGAAGCAAATACATGCTTGTGGATGAAAAGTTTTCCAGTTTGTTAGCTAGAAAAGAGCTGAAGCTTAGTTCAAAAGAGCTGGGATTTAGGTATCATTTTTAAACCTTAGAACTATGAAAATATTCCACTGACTGATAAATATATGGACAGAAGAAGCAGAGGGTTTGGGTTTTTACAACCTCTGCTCTATACTTTTAACCATAGTCTGTAGCTTTACTGCATAACTTGACATCTTTTTCCATTTGAAATTGAATTTCTCCATGAAGAGATGAAGATGTTGCAGATTGAGAAGGAATTTAGATCAGGAGAAGAACTTGTTCTTTTCAGTTTCCTTATTAATTTATTTTTATGGTGTGAATAACTATACATTGAATGTAGTTTTGAAAATCATGCTAGATCTTATGCCATTGAAAAGTGAAGTTTTTGTTTTGGTTTTGACAGTGCTTGGACAGAGGCTAAAGTTGCACTGGTGCATTAATAGCTTTATTTTCTGAGGAAATTTTGGTTCTCAGTTTACGATAGAACACCAGAAATAAAACAAACAAACACAAACCCCCCCCACCAAAGCCCACAAACCAACAAAAAACAACCAAAACAAACCTTCTGTGCCAAAACATCTCTGTTTCTGCTTTTGCTGTGTGCCACCCTTGCCCACCACTCAGCCCTCAGTGCCTCTGATCTGTGCCTCTGTTCCAGGGCTGCTCTTTCCCTTCTTCTTTATGTGAGAGAAAACAGGGACAAAGCAGGGAATCAGGCTGAGCCACAACCTACTATCAACTTCTGGGGACACCATCTAGATAAAGAATGGGCTGTGCACCTGACAGAGGGCAGATTCAGAAACTTCTACTGTTTTTTCTAGATGGTATTTGCAGCTGTTTAGAGTGGTTATGTAAGGTCTTAAGGCAATAGAAAGTATTAGAGGGAAACTGAGTTCAGATTGCTGAAATTACTTTGCACTCTTTTCAAGAAAAACATGTTGCTTTCAAAATATATGTTGTTATCTTGTCTATTAGATCTCTTCTGCTCATTTTTACTTGTAGAGCTGGGTTCATTATAGCTTTTGGAATACAGCCATCATATTTCAAAAACACATCATATGATTCAAAGGAAAACAAAGAAAAAAAATTCCCACTATTTTTTCCTTTCTTTTTTACAGCAGATTTGCTTTCCTTCATTGTTAAGTTTATTCAGTACCATGGTGTGCTGCAAATTGAGTGTTAGTCTATGCATTGTATGAAAGCTGTTCACTTCTGTTAATTTTGGACTTGACATGTCATCTATGTTGTATAGTAGTTCGCTTCCACAGGGAGTGAGATTTCTTGAAGTTTATAAAGCTGAGTAAATTGTGTTATCCTTACACTTGCATAATCTCAGAGGGCTAAATTTAGAGTATTTCCTAGTAATTATTGTTAATGTCTTGGTATCACTCAAGTTAGCTGATAAATCCCTCCCCCTCGCCCCCCCAGTTTTTCCTATTCCGCACTGCATTCTGCTCTTAAATTTCTTTTTTGATTTTCAATCTCCAGATTTAGTCTGTGCCTATTGCATTGAAAGGACCAAGTAGCAGGCACAGTAGTGCCCACAGTGACTGATTAATTATGATTAGTGAAAGGTCTCCTAAGTAAGCTCAAGTTACAGAGAAGTCCTACAGTGATTTGTATGCTTTTTGAAAAACAACTATATAGGACTAGGAAAGGTGACAGGCAATAAAATGCATAGATCCTTTTCCTAACATTCTGTGAGTGTTTTTGTCGCACCAATTGTAAAAGTTTCAGCTTCTTTTTAGTAAGCCAACAATGACAAGTTCTTTCACTCCCCAGCCCTACCTCCCTGTTTTTACTGGAATTAAAACACGCGTGATCTTTGTAAACCTTACTGGTATAAATTTCATGCATAAGCCAGCTGATTCTGTTGCCTAAATGTCAATACAGTTCTCTTAAACAGAATGCCAGAGGATGGATTTCTGCTTTAAGCTCTCAGCAATCAAGCACTAATATGCATTTTGCAAGCTCTGGCAGACAAATACATAGATTGAACTATATTTCCATGCCAGTACCTGAGTGTGGTGCTTCTGGCTTTGATGACTTAATAGTTTAACACTATTATTTTAATTGTGTTTGGAGGCTTTTATCAAGATTATATTGACATTGATGGAAACTTTTCTTGCTGATATTGTCTTCTGGTACTTTGTTAACAAAGCTTTTCCACTTTATGCTAATGAAAGGAATTTCTGAATGGAAAAGGAAAAGAACGCAGGCTTTACTAGTCTTTCTTCAGCAGTTCTCTTAAGATCTTTGGCCTGGGTCATCTTCTTCTGTGATTGTTAAAGCTCCACTTATATCAGCTGTGGTGCTCTGACATGCATCACCTACAGAAGAGGCTTGCTTATTACAAATTTTCACCAGAAGACAGTGTATTCCTTTAGGAAAGCAATGCTTCACTAATCTTGCTGTTGATTCAATATTTATGTTGAAATATGTTCCCAATGTACCTCAGCTCCTCAGAACTTTATACTCTATTAATAAAATCTCATAACTGCATTACATTTAATGGCTACGATCACACTTGTGGGTTTTTTTTTCCCTCTTTATATGGATGCCTGACAACCTGATTAAATAATACAATAATTTGATTTATACCACTGCTTAAATCCTGTATTTAGAAACAGGTACAGATTTTTTGCTAGTCTGTTACATATTAGCTGAAATGTTCATGGAACTTTTGTTAAATCGAGAATTTGGTTTTAGCTTGAAAATGGCTAACAAATTCTATTGTTCAGTTAAATGAAAGTGGGGAAAAGGATTTGTGAAGTAGTTAACTCCTAGATATCCTTCCTTTCAAACTCTCTTCCCATTAAAATTGGATGTAAGCAGACATATATGTGTTTTTCCTGAATAAAACCAACCCAATGATACCTTAAACATGTGGATTTTGATTACCCTTGCAGTCATGCTGACAGCCTGCAGGAGGCCTGCCGGCAGAACAGTGGACTGCTCAGTTGGCGGCAGCAGAATTCACTTCTACAGCTGCTTGCAACTAGTATGGAGAAATAAATTATTTCCAGCAAAGGCAATGGGAGGCAGAAAGCTAATGGCTGTCTCTACTCCTCACCACAAGTACTGAAGGTGCGTATGACTGTGGCGATTGCTCAAAGATGTTCTGCCTACGTAAAACATCAAATAAAACAATGGGAGTTTTGAATTCACTTAACTTTTTCTGCCTTTTCTGTCTTTTTGTAAATTCTCGAAGGAAAAGTTTATGTCTGCAACAGAAATAGTATAAATTTTGAATAACTATTACAGCACAGTTCTTTGTAACTGCAGTCTAGAATGTCAATGCTAATATCTTTGAATATAATGAACTTTTGTCTGTTATTTTACTACCAGATTGATGCTTAGTTGCAGGTATCCAGTAGGGCAGAAAAATAACTTATCAGCATTCATTAGATACATGAAAGTCACTGGAATATTTTGTGTTATCTATGAAAGTTGCTTTCTAAACTAGCATAGGATGCATGAAATGAGAGAAGGCAAAACAGACTTGAAATTGGCTAGTGTTTCACATAGGGATTGTTAGTTATCAGAAGCTATTCTTATATGATGTCTGGCTGGTATTCTGAATCTAATACCATATGTGGGTGATCTCATCATTGCTTCTTATTTAATAATTTAACATCAGCCATGTCCCTTACTTTTAAAACAGCTACCACTAGTGGGTCCTTGGTTTATTTCTTGTGGGGTTTGGTGTTTTAGGTTGGTGGTTTTTTGGTCAAATATTTCACCAAACAGAAGAAACTTTTCTTCATAAAGCTTATGAGAAGGGCTAGGTTGCAGAGGATGAACAACACCTCAAGAAAGAAAGTGAATGAAGAGTTTATGCTTTTATTACCTCCTAGTATCTAGTGGTACAGTGCCACGTTAATTTCTGGTTTGCTTCAGAGATGTTCATAAGTATAGGTGAGCTGCCACCCCTCCTCTCACTCTGCAGTTATGCTTTGTTATAATTTTTTTTCACCTAGGGTAGTGTAGATTTGGTTGATCTGAGTCAGAATGGACTTTTTGTCATTATGGCATCAGTGGCAGGTGCTCTACATTTTCTTCTTCCCCTTCGTCAGAATAGGACCATAGCAAAATTAAAATCAATAAGTGCAGCAATCTAAATAATACATAGAATACATATACATACATAGAATAATAATTGTTTAGAAAGAAGAAAAACTGAATAAACGAAAACCAGATGTCAGAACTGGGTCAGGCTTTCATTTTTAGACCTTGACCCATGATTCATACTTTCTTAAAGGTCAAAATCAAGAATTTTATGCACAAAGATTACTTGTAAGGGGTACAAAGTTGTTCCAAAGATGTAATATCTTGCAGACATCCAGAGAGTAACATCTACATTTTCTCTAACAAAGCTCAACTATTTTCCTTGGCAGCTAAACAACTGAAATAACACCCTGACCTCCAAGCATCCTCCATCCCCCATGTCTATCTTTGAAGTGTGCAATTCAGACAGATGTAAAAGAGGAAGGATGTTATTGTTTTGCAGGATAATACTTCAGTAATAGTTAAATAAAATTCCCTCTCTCTATTGATCTGTTCATGAAAACAAACACTGAGATGGCTTTGTTAACTTAATGTACAAATTTACTGTATGAATTCAATTAACAATGTTATAAAGAGCCAGGGAAGGTTTAGCTCACCCTCATTTCTAGGTTACAGATGTGAAGAGTGAAGATGAAAGACTTAAGAGGAATCTAATTTTTGTCCTTGCCATACTTAGGCAAGGTTAGGGGACTTATAAATATGCTGAGGAATGGTCCTGTTAGAGGACTTCTAAACTTCAGGCAGTTGACTGTATTTAGACTTCTGAAATACTAATGTTTGTAAGGAATTTCAGAGTTCTGATTTTTTTAGAGACCTCTGATTCTCAGAAATGAAGTACAAAACTGTCCATGCTCCTCCTGACTGCTGAAGTGGTGCTCTAAACTGCTATTTGCTTAAACTGAAAACTTCTTAAATTGAAAAAAACATGACTGAGCTGACATGCTAAACTGCTGTTAATTTCTGAGGTAATCTTGTAATTTCAACCAATTATCTTCATTAGATTTTAAGTATCAGAAATAAATTAAAAGCTACTTACTTATTAGAGCTTTTCATATGAGAAATCCTCTGAAATTATAGCTATGATTTCACAGATACAGTTTAAATTTTAGAATTACTTTGATTTCCTGGACTAAAACGGACATTGCAGGTTGCAATGTGCTGTTTCAAATAATTTTAGGAAGGGACATGGAGCTGTCTTTTTGGTTTTGCATGTTGAATGGAGCTTTTCAATAAGCTGTCCATAACAGTATTCAACTGTGCTGCCTAAATGTTTACAGTACACTTAATTTGTGTAAAAGTAGATTACATTATTGCCTCCCAGATTGTTATTCTTTTACAAAAGCATTACCTGGCATCTACAAACTTTAACCAGCCGAGTTCTACTGTTTTCTAACTCTTAGCCTATTTATTTCATGTCAAAATATCCACCTTTATCTGAAACTGAGTCACAAAAGAATAATTTGCTGCTAGTACACTGTGAGGTCTAGAAACTGTATCACAGTGTGGAGTTGTGGGTCACTTCCCACAACACTTAATGCCATTTTCTTCATGCCATTCTCAGTATTTCCATTTTTAAAATATCTCCTTTAAGGAAGGAAGAAAAGGCAAACCACAAACCCAGAGGTAGAATCTCAACCAATGCTCTATTTAAGAAGGTTTAGACTATTTTGCCATCCTGGGATGCATATCATACCATATTTTGCCTTATTTCCTTTTCATGATATTAGCCAGGTCCTGATTTCTCTGAAATGTTGACTGTGTTAACATTGTGTTATGACTATATTATGAGTTATGTTGTGAGCTGTGACTATGTTAACAAATGAGATCTGTTAACACTGTAAAGTTAAATAATGTTACAGAAAAACAATATGGTGTGACTGCATCCTACAATGAGGGGAGGTGTCCCCTATCGCAATGCAGAAGAAAGCAATATTAGCTTTGTTATGCCACATCCTGTGCTGGTTCACTCTTCTGCATTCAGGATAAGCAGTGCTGCAATGAGAACAGTCAAACCATCTCTTCAAAGCAACTGATGGAGTCTGTGAATTTCTGTTCTGTCAGTGGACTGAAAACAGCTGAGTAGAATCTCTGCTGTAATCTTGGCTCTGTGCTTCTTTTCTGCAGGCATGTAATCACTGTTAGCTCAGAGATCCACCTAAATCTAGCTGCCTATTGTATTTTTGTGATTAAACCCCACAGTTTTCTGTAACAAATGCACAGAGTGGTGCAATCAGTAAACACCTTCACTCCATTTGACTGAATAGCTCTTTGCTGTTAGGTTGATAGGTTTCTGGCACAAGCCTAAAATCAGGTTGATTTCAGGAAACTATAGCAAGATGCTTTCAAGTGTCCTGCCTTCCGTCCTTCTCCTTCATTATCTGATGTTTTTTTGCACTTGATGTACTAGACAACATGCATGTATGTGGGTATTTCATACCACTTGAGCACTTACACTAAAACATTCCCATTCCATGCCTAGATGATAGTGTTTCTTAATTTTCTCTATATTCAAATAATTTTTATACTGACAATTAAAAATATTCCCCTAAAAATAGATTTACTATTTATTACCTCAGAGGAGTATTTACCCAGAACTTCAAAGTTCAGGTTCAAAATGGAAATGCAAAGTTCATGATCATAATCATGCACTAGCAAATAGCCCTGATGCCTGACAGAAGGGAAACTTTAATGCTGCTGTACCAGCATTCTCTGCTTTTTGTCTGTAGCCTGGTATTTTGCAATTGCCAATGCTTTTCATGTAAGCCCATTTTATCTGAGGGATTTCATTACAGCAAATCTTTAGTAGTGTCTATGATAGGAATCCTAGATTTTCTTCTATTTCAGCTCCAATTTCTTTATCAAATGCTTTGCTCCTTTAAAAAGGTTATTTTATGAAGCTGCTCTGTTGGTCATATGGTATCAGTTGAATGGTGTAAGGAAATCCTGCAAATAGAGGCTGCACATTTGTGTCCAGAGATGGAAAAGGAAAAATAATTGCAAATTCTAAATGCCAATATCCCACTGTGCATCCTATGACCAGGAAATCTTAATAGTTCATTGCTGAGCATGTTTTCATCTCCTAGCAATGTGGAAATTATTGTACACAAGGATCCTACTTTGCTTCCTGTTTTGGGAAATGTCAGAACATAACTGAAGAAAAAAGTTGAAAACTCTTTGGTCCTGCTAGGAGATTTCTCAGGTCTTTATATTCTGAAGGTTTGAGGTTAATTGACAGTCTGAAACTCAACTTCTGCAAATTGCAGACTAGAAGCTTGTTTTTAAAATGTGTAAATTAGGAAAAAAAAGCTTAACTCAATGACCCAACCTTGCCTACTTCAGTAGAAGAAAAGCCTACTGATTGTACCACCAATGTACCCAGGGATCTATAAAAATATGTGTTGGTAACAGGAGTCTGACTTAATCATATGTTTAGGATTCCTGAGCTGAAATTCTTTAACAAATCACTGTGCTGCAGTGAGCAAACTGATGCTGTTTCCTTATTACCAGATAAGATTTTGTAATCTTTGAAAGATGAGGCTTTCCAGAAGTGCCTATTTAAGGTATTTAAGTGATTCTGAAAACCATTGAGGTTTTTGTAAAAGTACATATGGGTCTTTCACATTAGCTAAACAGTTGTTAAACTAAAACCACGTAGTACAAACAGTACATGTTGGATTTAGTTCTGTTGTAGACAGTCCTGTCTGTTAACATCGTACCTGTTGGCAGCCACAGGCTAAGGCAATCTGCTTACTTACTTGCACTGAGTGTCTCTTTTGACTGTGCAGCTGAATAGCCCATTTGCACAGCAGAGATATTGTAGGTAGCACCTTCATCCTGTCCCATTAGGCTGAAGATACATGCTTAATCCCAACCTGAGATGGTTGTATGTATTTTTTAAAAATATAACTCCATGGTCCTTATCTTTTTGTTCTTTTAATTTTACTTTGTTTTCTGGTAACTATCTGCACTTTGAGCACTGTTTGCAGCTTTCTGACTCCTGAAGAGTGGGATTAATTCTCCCAGAACCCACATGACCTGCAGGCAGAAAGACAGCCTGCCAGGACACTGCTGCAAAAATGGAAATGGAATTACTATGTTCCTTCTAAACAATAAACTCTGGAGAATTAAAACAAAAACTAAAGAAGAAAAAAAAGGGAAAAAAAAATGGCTAAGGAGTTAGAGAGACACAAACATAAAGTTCCCAGAAACTGAGAACTAAACCAAGTATTTTCAACAGGCTTTTCTGGGGTATATGAGAGTATAGATTTGTGTGTGGTATGTGTATCTTTTATCACTTTATGTTATTCATAAAGACTTCCATGTCATCACAGATCTTCAGATCTGGTCTTTCCTACCCTGATTTGATCAAACAAATGGAAGACCTTAACAACACAGACTATAAAGATGCTGCTGCTGCCCATTTTGCAATATGTTTGTAATCCAAAAGCGTCATAGTAAATGTGTGGAGGTATTAGCTGTTTCCTGGAACTCTTCCACCTTGTATGTAACACTTATGCAAGTATTTCTAGGATGAATTACAATTTTGTGTGACCTATGTTTTCTAGCTGTGATATTCTTTGCATCCATTCCTCCTCCATAGAAGCTCCTATGGCTGTTTAATGATGGGATAGGAATTTTCAAACTAGAAAGCACAAAAAAATTTCATCTAATATGTTCTGCTTTGTCTGCCACTAAGCAACCCCTTTCTCCAACAAGTCATTGTGTAGGGTTGGAATTTGATATCCGATAAGAGATCAAGCAACGGTAATCTTATGACAGCACAGGAGATTGGGAACAATGAAGAGATTAATTTGATGAGGTTTTGTTTATATCTTCTCTCTAAAACCTTTTCTGGGAAATTCTGAAGGTTTGTGTTGTAGGTTTTTGGTGGTGTTTTTTGTTTGTTTTTTTTTTTAATCCATGATTACATGACAATATATTTCCCACTAAGCTCCTACCTCATATTTTCAGTTTACTTAAATGAAGTGCATTTTATCTAATAGCCATATTTCCTTCTTTCTTTAACCTAAAACATTTCTGTAGAAAGAAACACATTTTGGTAACATTGAGGCTTTGCCTGCATATACTGTTTTATAATTTGCCTTTCTAAAATTTTTACTTTACTTTGGGGAAAATCAGAGTGCTGTGACACTAAGCCCCAATGACCTTCCTGTATCATCACTGCAAATTCCAAACAAGAGTTCAGCAGCTCTGTGTCCATCAGCAGTACTGAACTGTACTGGGTGACATGCTGAAACTCTGTATCTGCTGCATACACTTCCCTTGGTGTTTCAAGACTGTAGGTTTTCACAAGGATCTCATATAGTAGCCAAAGCATCTCTCTCCCTGTAATGTGTCTATATAACTCTATTTCCACAAGCACTGAAAAGGCTGAGCTGTCCTACATGTGAGCTGCATCAAATATTTGGGCATGCAGCAGCAGAAATGCTCCCAGACAAGATAACTTTGCTGAAAATGATCTGCTTTCAGTTCACTTGGTAAAACCTTTCTCTTTGCTCAACCGTATGCAAAAGACCCAAAATCCTTATATGAGAAAAAAAAGAATAATTAGAGAAAGGAGGAGAAAATAAACTGATGGCGGGTTTTTTGTGAGAGATATTTAGGTAATCAATGAAAAAATTAGTTTGTAAAATTCGTGTGCCCTCATAGTAGGTCTGACATACATAGAAATTACTAAATGACGACTGCTGAGGTATAACTTCAGACAACCAAGTAGATACCTACTTCTGTAGGTTATCTTGGAACATCATATTAAATAGCAAATAATTCTAAAATATGCATCTGTCAGTGCATTAGATTTTATTTTTGCACTTTAAAAAAAAAAATCTGAAATAAGAGAAAACAAATTTTATAGAAAACAACAAAGAAACCCACAGTTCATTTTTTATTACTGCTATCAATGGGCAAAAGCTCTGGCCAGGAACACTAATTGAATGTTTTAAGTCCAGTGGAAAGGGGAACAAGATGTGACATTAATTAAATTCATGAATTTTAAAAGAATGAGCTGATTCAAACATCAATTTGCAGAATGACATCACAAAAGAGGCTGAAAACACTTCCTTGCAGGGGTGCATAAGCATTCAATGGAGACTGCCACTGTGCCTGCTAAAGAAAAAGGAAGTAAGGGGGAGGATGGGCAGGGGGAGTAAGAATGGTGTAATAGATGTTAAATGAAGTGTGACTTTCATGTGGTTGTGGCCTCTGGTCCTTTAGTGTTTGAATGCAATACGTTTCTCTAGATGACAAATGTTAGAAAGTTGTTTATTGCCCAGGGTGTTTTAGGTGCCAAAAGGCTTGCAAATGAAAGATGGCAAAGAAAGCAGCAGCGTGAACACAAAACTATTAAAGGAATGTCAGTCCACACATACAAGTGCAGAAATGAAAACAAAATTATCTTAATATCTTCCTTATTATTTTCCCTGGAAATAGACCTTTACTCATCTGTCTCTTCTACTGTGTGTTTTAATTAAATGTGTTTAAAAAAATAAAAAATGCTTCAAGCATATGTTAAGATTAATTGCTCTAATGTCATTTTTTCAGTAGCAATCATAGCTGAATTGCTAGGACATATTCACCACGTCCTTGTTCACCAGCTCTTGTGAAAAAGGGCTGAACTGATTTACTACATTGATTGAATGAATACTACAGCACTTTGCAGGTAACAGCACTCTGTGCATGTGTGTAGATGAATACCCTTTAAAAAATATTACCCCCCCCCAAAAAACAACAATGCAAGTATTTTAGAAAAAAATATTTTATGTGATATTTTCTAATATGTAATTTAAGACAAATGGCTAGCAAAGTTTTCATGTATATCAAGGCCTACACTAATATTGATATGTTTTTAATTACCTGCTTACTCTCTGCTAAAATGTGCCTTCCTCTGTTTCTGATTCTGTTACATAAGATTATTTAGTTCTGAGCAACAATAAAAAAAACAACACATTTGGTGGAGTAAAATTGTCTGCTTATTGGAACAAAATGTAACAAAATGGATCTAATTTTACTTTATTGTACCCAACCTCTTAATTCCAAGAATAAAACATAAAATGCATTAGTTGACTGTAAGACATTATAGTTGCAGCAGATGCTAGCTTTTGTAAAATCTTTGCTACTTGCACCTAGTTTCTCCATAACACTCAAGGCTAAAAGCTTTTGTATTATGACAAATGATACCTTATATTTTCATGAAATTAAAAAAAAAAAAAAAAGAAAAGAAAAAAGATGAGAAGGAACCACTTGAGCTGATGTTGAGCTACTTTCTGCAATCCAAACAACTTTCGGGGAGTTTATTAACTCTTGCAGTGCCTGCGACAGGCTACGTTACCTGCTGTGTTATGACTTCATTATAGATTTTAACTTCCTTCATTGCAGTCAGAGTGCAACTGTTTTATTCTGTGCTTAAGAATTTAGCTGTTAACTGTCATGGCTCTCACTTGTCAAAGCATAGAACACGGAATGCATTCAGTAATATGCTAAGAAATCTCCATTAGCATGCATTAGGATCATTAACATAGCACAACAAGTTTAACTAATAAAGGTGACAATAACTAATAAATCTATATTTCTGCATATGTACTGTGACATTCATTAAAAATTAAGCAGAGAGATACAATCAGAGATAATCATGCATGCTTCTCATTACCGAGAATATGATGCTTTGTTAATTCATAGGAACTGAAAGCCTAATTACTTCTATTGCTGTAATTGATGGACTTTCTATGTGCTGCTTCATCATATAAATTAATGTGAAACAAAATTTCCTCTAATTTATTGGCACTTCTGAAATAAAAGAATACAAGCTAAATATTCACAGAGCTGCTAAGTATTTTGTGGGAAATTTGAGTATTGATTTCTACAGTCTTGTTTTCAGCATAGTTATATATGTATATAGTAATTAGCCTATTACCTAATTATCTAATATGTTATTGGCCATGTAATAAAATTAATAATTCATTGGTAAGTATGTTCACTGATCATAGATTCCGTGGTTCAGGTGTGAGCAGCTCATGCTATTAAACTATCCTTTACTATTCAAAATACTTTATAAAAGACCCAGCAAATATTATTAATTTCCTTATGCCTCTAGGGTTACTGAAATGTCTTCTTTACTCTGTCAGGTACACTGAAGGTAAAGATGAAGGTACCTTCCATGCCTATTGTACTCATTTTCTCTAGTTCCTGTGTCTTGAGCACTATTGGCTGAGTTAATCTGATGGCAGCATGACTGGTAAAATTCTTCTGTCTTGGTACTGTGGTTGTAGAATACATTTCAGATTAGTTTACTGGAGTGAGTGGCTCATATTATATATTAGTTTACTCATAGATCACTGGTGTGGATTTTTTAAATGTATGTTTTCTCCTTTGACCCAAATATTTGCTCTGTTCCTTAAGGTTCTCTTGCTGGAACAAATTAAACTTTTCCTAGAGTATTAGAGTACTTGTGGAGTATTTATGCTTTACAGGCAGCAAAACTGACAATTGGAAATAAAACATCTTGTTTGGGGTGAAAAATGAATCAAGTTAATTTTGAACTTATGTTTGAGAGCAAAACTGTTCCCCATTTTCAGGCTAGGCAAAATGTCTTTGAGCTAGGACATGCAGCGTGGAATGAATTAAGGATTGTTTTTGTTGTTGTAAAGCAGATTTCTAAACATAAAAATGTGCTTTTGATGAGATGGAGTTGCTTCTCTTGGCCTTCTAGTTATACTATCTAATCTATCTGCTTTCCAGCTTTGCTTCTTATTCCTGTAGGTGAGGAAACACATATGTTGCAGTCACTTTTATAGTTATATCCATTCTTCAGAAAGAAAGAATTTAACTAGAATGTATTTAATTGCTTGATAACTGCTAAAAATGAGTCACCTCTTTTTTAAACAAATAAAGGACTGTGATGATTGCCAATTTTTCAAAAGCATGTCTCATACATTTTGTAGCTGATTAATGAGTTCCTGTAGTTGTATATTAGAGTACAGTGGTGCAGGCATTTGCTGCTATGGTACCATTTTCTTGAATCCTTTTAGAGCAATAGAGTAAGTTTAGAGTAGTGTTTACAGGAAACCGATTGACTCTTTGTTCCTTAAGTTACTTCCAACAGAGCTGCAGAAGAGAAAGTGCTGGGGACAGCAGCTCACTCTCAGTTGATGAGAGCAAAACTGAATATTAAATGGGGGGAGAGGGGGGAATGCAGGCATCCACAGGCTCAGAAGAGTTTCAATGGTTTTGATTGTTTGCTTATTTGGTCTTCAGATTGTTTAAAAAAGAAAAAAAAAAAAGAAAAGAAAAAGAAAGGAAAAAAAAAAGAAAGAAAAAAAGACACCCCCCCCCCCAAATTAGTTGTGTTCATCTACAAGCCCAAAAATGTATCTGTGTCTAAGAATATGTTTTAACTCAATTGTTATTTTCACAGATAGTTGCGAAGACAATGAAAAGGAACTGAGATCTCTTCCCTCAACAGTATTTAAAAACTATCTTTGACCTGTGGAATTTCATCCCTTGGAACAAATAGTTAACTGGTACTGTTCTACTTGGACAACAATTTTACTTGGAACAAGAAGATATTGCTGTGAGTACATATTTAATTTATTTGAGTTTAACAAACTGATAAAAAATGTAAAATATCAGACATTATCCTCTAGAGAAACTATCAGGAGGAGTTACAGTAAAAGCCCATAAATACTTGCAAATGGAAATATATTTTTTAAATGCTGGAGCTCTGTGAAAGGATTGAAATGGATGGAATATCTTTGAGAAGACCTACTGGTGACTTGGCTTTCTAAAATGTATTACTTTCAGTTTTGAGCAAAGATGCTTTTTAGTTTAGGGAGGATATCACCAATTGCAAGGCCATTAATCATTGTAACTATATTAGCAATAATAAACTTTAGATTCTACTTTTTTTTTTGTTTCTAGAACATCTTTATTACACATTGCAGTTTTAGAATATGTTTATTTCCTCCAATCTTTAAAGATTTTAGTGAGATTGCAGAAAATTTCTTGAAATTATGGTATTGCTCCTTCACACCGCTTGAATGTTTCACTAAGTCAGATATGGCCTTCCTCTGCTGGCAGTACATTCAGTGTGCTGTTATCTACGGAAAATAAGTTTGCTTATGAAGAGAAAGTCTTGGTGAAACTAGACTCAGCATTTTTTACTAAGCCTACAATCTGACCAAAGGACAGTTTATTTCCACTGTAGCTCAAACTAATTCAAGACAGTGCAATTCTGGAAGGAGTTTTGAAATCTTTTCAAATAATTGGTTACCATACAATGAACACATCTCTAAAAATGCTATGCATTTGTGTGAAAATTCTTTTAAATGGGATTTTCTAATCTTGCAGCCTCAATCAGAAATTTGACAGGATTAGCAACAAAAGTCTTCCAGCTCCTCATAGAGATGCTAAGTTGCTGACAGATATTACAGCTATTGTTAGGTACCAAGGCAGTAACAACATCATGTTGATAAATATCCATTTTAGTATAGCAAATGAAACACTTTCCTGGAGCCAAGACAAAAGCAGAACTTCTGTACTACTGTAACTGGAAATCTGTCAAAAACCCAGTTGCTCTGAAGAGAAGGAGGTGTTCATGAGAATTTCTGTTCTTCATTCATTACAGCCCTGGAAAGTTAGATTTTCTTGGGCTGCATTCCAGCCTGGCTGGATTCAAAAGTTAAATAATCACCCCACGAAGACCTGTTTCACCAGAATCTCTGTCTCCCCATTATAGTAATATATCTGGCTAACGGTTATTTTTTAAAAGGGCAATGTATTATTTCTGTATAACAAACTGCTGAATCTTCCCTTTTGCTGTCAAAGCCTTTCTCAAGCCTTCTAACTGCTCCCTGTGATGTTTATTTAAATATCATGGCCTCTCATTTAATACGTCAGAGTGCTAATCTTCCTGTTTTCATGGCTCTCTTCTAAAAGTTTCCTCTCTCAGAGCTCTGCTTGGCACTTAGTTGATAACATCCATAAATCTGCATGTAGCTGTGTAACAAAGTTTTTGAGCCTGTGGTTCTTCAAAGTATTACCTGAACAAAAGCATTTTATTTGCATTTACTTGGAACATCAATCTTCCTTGACAAGAATACTAAGTAGGCTAAATGACTGTGGTTTTATGTACAAAATCAGTGACTGTATGCTAATTTCCATCAATTTATTGAAAGTCAGTACCTTTAAAGTTGAGATTGAAGAGTAAAGGATTTCTGAGTCCTCTTCCTTTCACACCCCCATCATTCCTGATTGTGTATCTTCTTTAATGTCATTCTAGAATATTAACCTACACAACTAAAAATGTTATTGACATTTCTTTCTGAATTTTTTTTTTAAAGAAACTTCACACTGTAACTTAGAGAATCTTATTTTCTCCTAATTGCCATTGATAATTACAGATGTGTGCACCAGTATCCATTCCAGCCGCCACTGTAGATGTATAAAGATATATGACTTAGAGAGTCATATTATTAGGAAGTGTTTAACTTAAGATGTAATTTCAGAAATATTTACAGAGTGATATTTATTTACATGTTGGCATATTTTCATATGCATCTTTCTAAAAATCCTTAGTTGGTAAATGTTTTAACACTATGCCACACAAAGGTCATGAAAAAGGGCACAGATCTGAATCAAAATGAAACCTGAAGAGCAGTGAAGAAGGAGGAGAATCAAAAACAGATTTATTTTTTTTCACCTTGAAGAAATGATAGAACAAGCTTGAGACTGTATTAAGAAGCAGTACATGCACTTTGCTGATTACCAGCATGGCTGTACCATATGCAAATGCAGGAGATTTTGCTTGATAAGGCTTTGCCACGTGACCTGATTAGGATGCAGGAAAACCTGGCAGCAATGCAGGAGTCATCAGTGCGAATTGCAGCTGGAATGAAAAATCAGGCTGACATTGGAGAGGGCATAATACAAAGTTGTTCATCTCTACCATGTGGCTTTGCAGTCAAGACTGGTCATAGGTCAGTGCAAAATTGTGGCAAATACTCTACATAGATCTAGTCATGAGACAAGTTTCATGCTGATGGCACATTTTACAGCTTATTGCTGTATCAGTTCTCAGTGGCATTGATATTTGCCATCTGCCAGCTGAGGGCTGATAAAAATAGGGCTCAATATATGGATCAATCATCCATCAGAGCAAGGTAAAATTGTACTTGGAGATTAAAGAGTTCTTCATGGAAAACATTCTAGAACTGAGATCATTACTGAGATGAAGTATTTATATTGATCTGCATATTGGATCTTGTCCCAGCTTTGACTTCCATACTTTTTATTACCTGTAGCCCAGAATGTCCAATCTAACCTTAATACAACTGGGAAAAGCTCTGAGGCTAAGCCAGGTATTTTAAGCATTACCAAGAATGGTGATGTTGACTTATTAAAAAAAAAAAAGAAAAAAAAAAATCCTTTCAGAAACTCAGTATTGGTCTGACCTGAAACATCAGTGCTGCTGCACTTTGGTTAAAAGGACACAAAGGAAGACTCCAGCACATGGAGTCCAGAAGAAAGATGTTGCACAAGGAAAAGTGAGGTAAATTGTAAATAAGAACTTCAAAAAAGTTAAAATACATCTCTGTGTTCAACAGAAAATCCCAGATGGATAATATTAATGAGGTTGTGAAAAAGTTTAAAGCATCGATTCAAATCACAACTTGAAGACAGAATTTCTAAGGTGTCATGTCCTAACTTTTTTTCTTTAAAGTGCTTTTACTTTCTGGTCTGCAATGTCTGACTTTAAATGCAAACAATGATTTTTTTTATAAAGGGGTAAACCCTGTGAATGCCTGCCAGTGCCCAGATACAACAGGCATGCCTATTCTCATGTGGCCATCATCATTTTTTTGCAAAGTTGTACCTTGGCAATCTAAAAACACACTTCAAAATACCATACTAGCATATAATTTTGGCTTCCTTGCATTGAATGCAAGGACACACCTTGAGACCTGTGTCCAGTTCTGGACCCCTCAATTCAAGAAAGATGTTGAAATGTTTGAATGTGTCCAGAGAAAGGCAACAAAGCTGGTGAGGGGTCTGGACCACAAGCCCTATGAGGAGTGGCTGAGCTGGGGTTGTTTAGCCTGGAGAAGAGGAGGTCCGGAGGAGACTTACTTCTCTCTACAACTACCTGAAAGGAGGTTGTAGCCAGGTGGGGGTAGGTCTCTTCTCCCAGGCAATCAGTGACAACAAGAGGACCCAGTCTCAAGCTGCGGCAGGGGAAATTTAGTCTGGATGTGAGGACAAACTTCTTCAGAAAAAGAGTGATTGGTCGTTGGAATGGTGCTGGTTCATAGGTTGGACTTGATAATCTCAAAGGTCTTTTCCAGTCTGATTAATTCTGTGATTCTGTGAGTGTCTAGACACAGAGGACCATGTACTTCCCTGAGCACATGTGGCTGAATGACTATGAATACTGTTATATATTAAAAAGAAAGGGAAATAAAGTGCAGACAATAGAAAGTCCATGATAAAAATGACTCCAGGGAAACAGCACTGATGTGGCTACTGAGAAGTACCAAGCTCTGCAAACTTCTCTCTTACAGCTCTTGATTTTCAAAGAAGATGTAGTGCACTGAATTTTGGTAACATTTTGTCTTTTTTTTCTGATGGACATCACTCCATCCTACTAAAAAAAAAATTGGAATATTTTTAATTTATGAGTTCCAGTGCAAGACTAGACTTGTTAGAGTAAAAAGCAGTGTTTCAGAAAATTTTGAATTTTTTTTTTCATATCACTATGAGGTTTATCCCAGTTTAAAGTCAGAAGAATCTGTTAACAGCCCCTAACCATTCTGTTATTTTTCATCACAAATTAACAGAGGCTGAACTTAAAAAAAATATTTCTGCAACAACTCAGCAGGAAGCCATAGAAGCCTACCTTAGAGCTGCAGGCTTGTGGAGAATAAAGCACTGTGCACAGAGTCTATTCATGTTTGAAATGTGTTCCTTGGGAATTAATTGGAAAGTACATCCAATGTTCAATAATGACAATTGCAACTGTTCTTATGTGATATTGTGTGAATTCCCCTGATATGAAGCACGACGTCATGCTTCATCACTGGGAGTTATGCAAGTACATCTGTGCAACTGAGACCATAATACAACCCTGACAACATATTTGTGTATAGCAAAATGAAATTGTGAAACATATCTACATCCTAAAAGGCTCAGAAATGTTTCTGAGGCTCCTTTAATATGTCAGCCTCTTCATTATTAGTGACAATTACAGTCAAGAGAGATTATTTTCTTTCTGCTGCATGCTTTTCTCCTTTTAATCTTGCATGAATTTTAATGCATGTAATACTGACCAAATTAGACACAATAGAGGCAATCAGTATTTTTCTTCAGAGGGCTCTCTAATTATGGCCTGTTTTTCAGTATCAATAAATGAGAATGTTATAATGAAGTAATATTTTGACATCTAATAATGGTGTTTACAATGTAAAAAACCCAAACAATCAGCACCCTCCCACAAACCCCGAATAACTAAAAAGACAGACAAAAGAACCCTACCAGTGTAACAAATGGATAAAAAATTTATTTCTTTATATATATATATATATTAATCCAAAAGTAAACTAATCATGAATTTGCTCCCAGAAAGTCTTGTTAAAATCAAGGACACTTCTTATATCTGTGCTGAACACACCTGTAACCTTTGTAAACCTGGTGTCAAGGCACAAGGGATCATATCACTCTTTTGGTCAACTCACATTCTAATATTGAGAAGCTAATTCATAATCTGCACCCTCGAAGAGCTATTGACAAGGAAGTTTTGATAGCAGAATGCTTTGGGAATATCTTCCCTGCATATCTTAAGCTGGATTTAATTTTTAACCTTCTTATACTGCTGAATGTTAGAGTGGCAAAAGTGGCAGCCATTCTGTATTTTGAGCGATCAAATCCTTTATAATGGTATTCATCTGATAAATAAAATATCAAAGGGGGAAAAAAAGAGATTATTACTTTGCACTTAATTTTAGCTCAACTAGTTTTAGGTTTTGTTCTCCAATATTTGGGTGCTAGTAAATACGTAGCTTGTTGATACTATATGAGCAGCAAATAAAACACAAAGGGGGCTTGTGCTGGTTTCTGCCTTATGAAGTGGTTTGCCTTTTGCATGAGAATGGCTTCAGTTTCCTTAGCAATACTCTTAGGAAAGCTCTTTCCCTCAGGACTACAAGAGCATTCAGATACATTTTAAGCCAACTCATTTTGCTGCTTAGAAATTTCTCCATGATAAATGAAAGGAACTATTTGTCCTACAGAGGAGGAGAGAAAAGGGACTGTGTAGGCTGGACGACTGTCTTTCATGGGGATTTTTGGTTTCCAGAAATACTTCGTCTGTATATTACTATGCATTCCAAAGTCTTTTCAGTACCATTACAAGGAGGACCCACAGCTCCTCTGTCAGGTGTCTTGCCATCTTGCTGAGGTAAATGCAGAGAGAGGCCCATGGTCAGCTGTTCCCACTCCCACGTCATTATTGGGAGGTGAAGGTGCCTTGCTGAGAAAAGATGAAAAGCCTACTTGTTCCCACTGAGCCCAAATGGACATACTGGAGAAATCGTGGCTCAGTCCAAACATTTTTCTGTCCTGTTCAAAGGGGAAAATGTCAGTGCTGCAGTTTAAAGCAGATTATAAAGTAGTGATGTGCTTCAAAATAAGAGAAGGGACTACACAGCTCCTCACATTTCCTTCCCATGTGGCCTTCAGTGGGCAAAATGTACTTTAATTTTAGGTATGATGTGTCACCTTAACACAGGATCTGAGCTCTGTGAAGTATTTCTGGCAAGTACTGCACCAAATCAGTTTCACACATGCAGATGCTTTGTTGCACTGTGCACAAAATAAGTACAGATCTTCACAGTATCATCTATTTAACTCTCTTAACTTCATTAGTTATGGGTAATTAAACTATGGATTATCAGTGTGCACACTTTAAATACTTATTGTCTCACATTGTTTACAGATTGGACACCTCTGGATGTGATGGATGCTACTGACAATGTATAGCTTGTACTTTGCTTCTATCTTTAAAATTTGCAGTCCCTTTTTCTCTGAGGCATGGGAAATATCTAATGTAAAGGCCATTTTGGGCTTTGGACAAAGAATTACTTTCTAAAATAATGCTTTAAACATGAGTTAAAATTCTGTTCCACCTTAAACCCCAAACACATCATTTCATCTTTCCTCAAAACTGCACTAATTGTACGTCAAATATACCTAAATATTAGTAGCAAAGAGTTTTGCATAGCACTAATTTTGAACAATAAAATAGAAAAAGGTCCACTTTTTGTTATATTCCATTTGTGCAGAAAGCAAAATCCATCTAGCAGCAGAATGAAATTAGAATCATAGAATCAATAAGGTTGGAAAAGACCTCAAAGATCATCAATTCCAATCTGTCACCCAAGACCTCATGACTACTAAACCATGGCACCAAGTGCCACGTCCAATCTGCTCTTGAACACTTCCAGGGGACTCCACCACCTCCCTGGGCAGCACATTCCAATGGCTAACAACTCTCTCTGTGAAGAACTTTCTCCTCACCTCGAGCCTAAACTTCCCCTGGCACAGCTTGAGACTGTGTCCTTTAAATTCCAGAGGAAAAAACACCACCACCATAATTAAAATAAATGTAACCATCCAGTAATTCAGCAGTGGATTGTGTTGGCTTTGGACTGAACCTGACAAGGAAGAATGTGACATATTGAAATCATAGAAACTGTAATTATTAATACTATGATAGATAATAATCTGTTTCCAAGTCTTGTTAAGAGTGGATCATATTTAAATATTATTATTATTTTTAATGTAGATAATTATACTGTTCATGTGGTAATAAACTTTTCCTTATAGCCTGTTAATACAGACTTAGTCCATGACTGTATGTAGGAAGATTATGAATATCAAAACATTGGTTAGGGAAAACCAAATCTTGCAACTTTGAGACACAGAAAAGATAAAATGTGGGGGGTTTGTTTGTTTTCAGTTTTGACTGGGCCAATTGTTTTCTTTTTGTTGTTGTTGGGGATTTTATTTATATTATTTTTTTTTGCCTTTGGACATTAAGCTGTGAGAATTCTGCATCTCTTGAATTACGATTACGTGATTATAATACTTGGAAGCATACCCTGGCATGGGGAATAAAGGTATTTAGAGAAAGAAGCAATGCAGATGCAGATGAGATCAGCTCTCTAAATTGCCAGAAATAGGCTTTTTCTGCCTTTTCTTCTAACTGTGTAGGAAAACTAAGTAAATAGGTACTGTAGAGAATGCTTAATGTGTAATTATCAGCTGGAAAGAAACTGTACAAATATGTTTCCTAATTTTTGCTTGGGTCTCATTTTTGTACCACGTAAGCCAAAATGAGTGTTCCCATTTCCTTTGGTGGAAAATATATCAAGCCAGGAATTTCAGGTCTATTAAACCATTTTAGAAAAAAACATTGAGGATGAGGCATCAGGTTCCATCTGTGCTACTCAGCACAGAGAAGTAATATAATGTAAAGATTCAGGGACCAGAAACATTTTAATCTATGTCGTTAGTACAAACACTAGTGGGGGCATGAAATCAAGTACCTGAAAGCTTGGAAATGACAAAAGGAAAACTGCCATCTTAAAAATTTTCTCATTTTTCTACCTGCTTGGCATATCTCCATAGTAAGGGCTTCCCTATTTACATGAGTGCTTACAATTTCCCCCAACAAGACACTCAGTGTGATCAGTATTTTATTACATGACTAAGATACAAAGACATGTTTTAGAATTATAATTGAGAGATCTGAGGTTTTATCAGAAACTCACTGCTCATGGATCCTCATTTTATATGAAAAGATGAATTTCTTCACCTCAAAGCTCTGATTTTGAATGCACATTATATATTAATAACTGCCTTATTCTTAATAAAACTTTTCTTATATTCAAATGTAAGTATGAGTGGAAGTGTTTAAATGTTTAAAATAGGATTATTTGCAGTAGTGTTTGCCAACTATTAACCTGTTAATTCAGTGTTGCAGAATGTTCTTTGATGGATTTTTTTAGAACATTTCCATTTATGTTTTACTAGAGTAGCAGAATTTAAATATTTGTAATATATTCTTGTGGAAATATTGATATTTTTATTTTTCCCAGAGACAAACAGATAGATGGGTACATCCAAGATAAAAAGCACAGGAGCTTTTGGCATCATAATAAAAGTTTAAAATTAAAATCCTGAAGTAGAGAGATAAAATCACACCCCACCCTGCACATACCCCCACAAAACCAGCTGTCATTTCCAAATGCACATTTTTCATTCAAAGGAGAGGGAGAAACTGTATTTATTTTTTTTAAATCCTTATTATTATTCTCCTATGGAACTACTTCATCAAAAGAAGTCCATTAAAAAGTTATTGTTTAGTGTGAACAAGTTTTCAGTTTTTCAGGCAGCTTTATGAACTGTTTTTTAAAACTAGAATTATAGTCTAGCACAGAGTAGGTAAATAACATTTTCTGGCTTGAAAATAGCTGTTGAATTGCAAATCAAGCATGGAGAGCTGCTGACAGGTGAGTGAGAGCCTGACCTCTATGACTAGAATCTCTTTTTACAGTTTTGTTGAGGAAGGAGTTCCCTCAAATTTTGTTACAAATATTTTACAAAATGGTCTTCTTAAAAAAAAAAAAAATAGTGTATATTTGCGTTGGCATTATTTGTGACTGGAAGGATTTAGCCGAAAGCAGAAATGTGTTTTGATTGAAGCACACCTTGGCAAAGGCTTCCTTTTCACTTTCAGAATTTTTGATAGTTCATGAAGAATTCCTGAGCTTAGTTAAGTATGAATTTTCACAGTATAATATCAACACAGCAGTGTGTGTAACTCGGGGTATTGACTTGAAAGGCTCTGCAGAGGGACCTCGACCGACTGGACAAATGGCGGAGTCCAATGGGATGGCATTTAACAAGTCCAAGTGCCGGGTGCTGCACTTCAGCCACAACAACCCCATGCAGAGCTACAGGCTGGGGTCAGAGTGGCTGCAGAGCTCCCAGACAGAGAGGGACCTGGGGGTGCTGATCGACAGCTGCCTAAACATGAGCCAGCAGTGTGCCCAGGTGGCCAAGAAGGCCAATGGCATCCTGGCCTGCATTAGGAATAGTGTGGCCAGCAGAAGCAGGGAGGTCATTGTGCCCCTGTACTCTGCATTGGTTAGGCTGCACCTTGAGTACTGTGTCCATTTCTGGGCCCCTCAGTTTAAGAAGGACATTGAGACACTTGAACGTATCCAGAGAAGGGCAACGAGGCTGGTGAGAGGCCTTGAGCACAAGGCCTCTATGAGGACAGGCTGAGGGAGCTGGGGTTGTTTAGCCTGGAGAAGAGGAGGCTCAGGGGTGACCTCATTGCCCTCTACAACTACCTGAAAGGTGGTTGTAGCCAGGAAGGGCTTGGTCTCTTCTCCCAGGCAACCAGCACCAGAACAAGGGGACACAGTCTCAAGCTGCGCCAGGGGAGGTTTAGACTCGAGGTGAGGAGAAAATTCTTCACTGAGCGAGTCATTCGTCATTGGAAAGGGCTGCCCAGGGAGGTGGTGGAGTCACCGTCCCTGGAGGTGTTCAAGAGGGGATTGGACGTGGCACTTGTTGTCATGGTCTAGTCGTGAGGTTTGTGGTGACAAGTTGGACTCAATGATCCTTGAGGTCTCTTCCAACCTTGGCGATACTGTGATACTGTGCCTATGCTGGTTAGAGCGGTAGCGTGTGGTTTCTGTACTGCTCATATGATAGGACTACTCATATTGAGGGGAGAAAGCCTATTTGTTGATCAGTCCTCATAAGCAATAACAGCAAATGTTGATGTTATTTTTATTGACTGTTTTATGACGGTAACATGGAAATATCCAAACAGGATTGTGAGTCCATTAAGGAAAGGAATTGCCATGGAATTCTGTTGTAGCATAGTTAAGTAGCATAAAGAGTCATTCTTTTCTGAAACTTAATTTGATGGTCCATTTCTGATCTTATTGAAGTTTCTTTATTTTTGTTTCTTCTTCTTCTTTTTCAATCTATTTCCCCTAAGCACAGTTCCGAAAAAGAAAAAAATTGGAATCTGCCTAACTTCAGATGAAAATTTCATTTGGCATACCTTCTCAGACTAAAATGTAACTCTTAGAAGATATCAGATCAATCCTTGAAGATAATATAGGACATTATCTGTAAGGTCTACTTTAAAAGGCACATTACTGTGAAACCCTGTCCTACTGCATCAGCAGGGAAATATCCACATGTGGAGATATTTACAGAGAAAGTTATTCTACAGCTTCTTAACTGGTTCAATGAAATACAGGTTCTAGACTCTTACTGTAGCATAGGCCGCAAGTTATAGACTGTTACTGTATTAAAGGCTGTAAGAGGGCTTTTTATGATGTGAATAGTTTTATATATAGTAATCTTTAACAGTTTGCAATTTTTGGAACAAAGGCATAAGGATGAAGTGATGATATTACATTGGAGATGAGGATTTCATCAAATGTTCACAATTTGATTATTGTCATAGGTTGAGTCTTAATCTGCTGCTGTTATTCAAAACTGTCCTGCCTCATGCCAGCCTTAGAATGAAGTGCTGGATGCAGCAGACTATTATGGGGCTTAAAGTTCAGATTGTAATGTGAGAGGCTTCCTGTTCCGGTTGCTGCTTTAGGGTTCTGGGGTTTGGGTGTTGGCTCTCTTCTGCTGTGATAGCAGAAGGACAGGGAGGCTTGGGTTTTTAGCTCACTGGCTTTCTGCTGCTTTCTGCTGTGCTTTTTCTGCAAATAGGTTAAGGTAATTGTGCATCTGTACTATATCTGAATTGATCAGTAAACTCTTACCTCAATCCTTTTGTCTCACAATCTTTTTGTGTGTTGGTTTTGCCTCACTTCTGTGTCAGGGGAGGCAGACAGGTTAACCTGCATGGGTTGGTTTAACCCAGTACAATTATACAAAACAAAACTGTCCCTACTTATTTAAAGTACTTGGAAGATTAGGAAGGCTAAAGTCACTTATTATAAAATTGCACTTAAAAATATCCTGCCACTCATAAAATTAAGATTTCAGCTTTCACTGAAGAAATAGAGGCTGTTCTAGTGAACGACCAAGAATACTCTTGTAATTCATAGAGCAACTGTCCAGAGCTGGAAGGTCAGCTGCAAAAAATCCATACCAAGATTACAGTGAAGCTAAGGTGGAAAGTCATTGTCCATTAATTAGTCTTCAGCCTGTTCCTCAGAATCAGCCAGTGGAATAACTCATCTGATCAGCTGCTGGAATTCATTTGGTAATTAAAATAGCCTCTCTGCTGCCTTTCTGAGAAGACATGATAACTGAGGAGACATCTTGACAAAAAAGGTGTTAGGTTGTCTAAACCAAGTTATTTCTGTTAGGGAAACCTTATGCTATTGAGAAACAAAACATGGCAAGATCCGGGCCAAGTTTATTCACTATTTAGGTCCCACACACTGTCTGTGATTCAAATAATTTTATTTTAGAATGTAACAACTTTGTGGACTCAGATGACCACCATGACTGAAAATACCCAGAGATCCCTGAGAAGAAGCAGGACTATAGCACATGAATTCTTTGTGAATTTTACCCCCATAAAGACCAATTTTGAGGGATTTGTGAAGTTCCAGAACTGATCTTTAAGCCTCTAAGAATTGCTTTTCATCATGATAAGAGATTGCAAATAAGAATAATCCAATGAAGTTTTCATCTGAAGTTTGGCAGACTTCCAATTCTTACAGGATATTCTTCAGATTTTGTAGTATCCTAACCAACAAGAAGGAAAAGGCAATTTTTTTCAGTGTCTAGGATGGATCAAGCTTCCAACAGGGATATAAATATTTTGGGAGTGGCTGTAGAATTCAAGGCTTTTGAGTAATGGTGATTGGTAAATAACTATAATCTGGGGAGTCTAATTGGTCAATATTGAAAGTTATTGCATTTAATATTATATAAGTAAAAATGAAATTTTTTGATGTGTCTTTAGAGTCCTTTTCTTAATATTGATATAGACACAGATTCATCCAACATGCATTGTAAATAACAGCATTAAAAGATATAGAATTACTGACAAGGTTCTTTTTCATTCAATTTTTTTTTTTTCACTTCCTTCTGTTTGTCTAAGTAAAAGAATAGCAGAAAACTGTGCTTTTCTTTTTGAAAATTAATAGAAACCAAAGGCTCATCATATCCCTGTATGGGTCTCAGAGTAGCACTTTGACTACAGTTTGTAAACCAACTTTAATATTTTCATAGCGTTTATGGAACTGGGATATTTAATATCTAGACAATAACGGCATACAATCATCATTTTTTCCCCATTATATAAAATCATTGCAAAAGCAAATGGAAAAAAAACTCCCAAACTTAGTTTTTCTCTTGCAGTGAGCTGCACAGTTAATTTTTTTAGCAAGCTGCCCACTACTCAGCTCAGACAGAGCATAATGACGTAATAATTCAAAACTACATTCTACAGCTCGTTCATAGTGGGTTGTTTTGATATGCCACGTTAAGATTTAATTTATGTGCGTGGAATAAGGAAGTATGTATAGGTATATAGGCTTGCTTGCCTCATTTCATGGCTGAAAAAATAAGATAACAAAAAGATTGTTGGAAGTAGGAAAAAAAAGCAATATTCACATAGGCTGGATTTTTATTCTTATCTAATTTTGCACCCAAAATTCAGTAATACAGTAACAGAGAATGCTTTCTACAAGCCTACCAAAATGTCCTCTTTCTCTCTTTATTGTTTATAAGTATGTTCATACATATCCAGGAAAAATAATGTAATCACAGAAAACCAGCAGCCATTTCCCAAACTTCCAGTGTTTGACAACCTAGGAAGACATCTGTTTTCTGTAACAGGTACTTTTTCTTAATTTCTTTTGCTTAAGGATCTTATGCTGCATTTTATTTTTTCCTTTAGTTGCATTCCTCACTCTCCTAGGTTCTGTTTCCACAGCCTCTTCAGCCAATTAGTGTCTTGCCTACTTTGTGGCAGAAGTACAAAAAGAGAAAGGACAATGCTCTTCTTGTCATGGCTTAGATGGGCTAGAAATGTTTTACTCCCATCTATTTATTCACAGCTCTTTATGAAGACACTCTGGCTGTGATTTGCTAGAGTGCATAGGTTCTTAAGCCTATTCAGCAGAAAACTTGGAATATAACAAAGTTAAAAGTCCTATGTGTTTTGTATTGGGTAGGCAGCAGAAGGGTAAACAGTACCTATTTGTATAGTGCTTCTCATATTTGCATAATAGTAATATAAATAATGACAGCAACAGCAAACTGTGTTGGTTTATGAAATAAAATTAAATATTCTAAAAATAAAATATGACAAGAAATAACCTACCATCTGCAGGACTTTTCAGTCTAGCTGCTTATGTCTAAACACTACATAGCTGTGTTTTATTGACATCTATGGCTTGAAAACAGCTTTATTGTAGATTATGACTTTCAGAGATATGATGACAACTAATTGATTTCATTCTGCATCCTGATTTTATCAATAAAGAGTATTGTGCTCTGGAATAAGTAATTAGTGCAAATAGTACCATCAGAGGGAACTGAACTAATGCTATCATTTTTTTTAACTTCAGGAATGATTTTTTGTACAAGTAATCTAAGAGTGTGGATGCTAGGAAGTATTTCATCACAGAGAGGATTCTCAGATGTTGGAATGGTCTGCTCAGGGCAGAAGTGGAGTCACCATCCCTGGAGGATCCCTGTGGAGATGCTTAGGGACATGGTTTAGGATTGACCCCAAACTGGGTTGAAGGTTGGACTGTATGATCTTTGAGGTCTCTTCCAACCAGATGTTTCCTGTGATTCTGTGTTTTGTATACATTTACATATGCCGTGGGTTAGTTGTTTGGGTGGTGTTGGGTTGGTTGATGGGTTGGATGTGATGACCTTGAAGGTCTCTTCCAACCTGGTTTATTCTATGTATATCACAAGGCATAGTGAGAAAAATCTTTTTGCCTAAGTACAGCTACCACCTAAATGAATTAAATTCAGTCTTGACATTCCTGACAGTCAGTGCAGGATTCAATTCATCCAAGAAGTTTCTAGCTGGTAATGACCTGCTATGATTGTTCTTCTAAGACTGGGAAAAAAAAAAGAAAAAAAAGCCTTTAAAAAAATTACTTGATTATATGAAGTCCCTATTTAGACATCCCATGCATCTCTGAGGCATTTGAAATTGTTGATTCCTTGTCACAGATATTTTAAAGATAACAAACCGCAGTATGTTGTCTCTGCCACAGCACCATGGCAAGCAAATATTAAACTTTTAAAATTATACTCAAGATTAGATTATGTGTTTGGCATGTAGAATCTATAGTGATGGAGAGGGAGGTAGATACTGAGTATAACTTTACTGTTGTCCTCCATGCTATGATATAATACTACTACAGAATTTCAAGAAAATTACTTGACAATAAATAAGACCAATGTGTGCCCTGGAATCCATATAGCTAAAATTTATACTGTGTCAGGTACTTCCTAGGATTTGGATTATGCATAACCTTCTACTAAACAAGAGCTGTGTGAAATCCCTTTTGCTCTCAAGTTTATTCCAAACTTGTTTATAGCATTAAAAAAAAAAAAAGAAGAAATTTCACAGTTCTCCTTGGTTCAAATGCCAACTCTGTCCAGTACAACATGGCACTTGATTTGATTTGACACTTTTCTGGAAGCCTGGGTTTTTTGGTGTGTTTGTTTGATTTTTTCTTGCTTCAAAAAAATTTGTGAATGCTTCACTTTGGTAAAACTGGAGACTGTTGATTCACAATTTTAGGATGCAGTAGTCGCATTTTTAGTTGCTTCTCGGTTGTTCTCCCATAATTCCTGTGGATTTCACCATTTATTGTGACTTTTTTCATTGATAATTTTCATTAAATTTTCCTACATGTTATTTTAAATTCTGTATGTACTTTTCTTACTCCTTTTTCATGTTGGTGGCCAGCACACCTGTGCTGCTGCATTGACTGTTTCTGAGGCTGCATTAAGCCAATGCAGATAAAAAGCTATACCTCTTTCTTCCTAAATATTTTGTATTCTATTCTGTCATAGGACAATGGAATTGAGTTTATTGTGAATTAATCAAACAGTCCCATTAAAGGTAAATCTTTCCAATTTCATAAGCAAGAAAGTCAAAGATTTGGAGTCACTAAGGGGTGATCCAGTAGTGCTGAATGCACTATCAGTTCACTAAGTTCTTCCTCTCCGAGTCCTGACACACTTCCTCTATATCAAATATAATGCAGACCACTTTTTTGTTTAGTAAACATGTAAAAATGAACTCAAACCTCTCTTTTCTTTACTTAAGATGATTCTTCGTGTTTGAGAGAATCACGTGCCTAAAAATTTCTGCTCAAGATTCTGCTAAGAATTCATCAGTCTTCGTTTTGTTCTGAAGTATTTGTGTGAGGCCATTGTCTGTGGCAGGATATTAAAGTAAATATTGATTGATCTGGTTTGCTGCATGAAAGCATGTGTTTTCATTTCTGGTCTGTAGGAATTAGTAGCTTCAATGCTTTGAGAATCTGACCCTTTCAGAGTGGTTTATAAAGCCGACCAGATGAATTCATACATTTCAATCTTGACAGACATCAAGTTTGTAGCAACATTCTGTTGTCAGCATATGTCCACACTGACCATTTTATTAATCCATTTCCAGGAAGGATTCTTTTCTTCAAAAGTAAAATCTATTTCCAACACATTACTATGTTTACTCTAGCTCTCTTATGAGAGAACAAGGCTGACATATTAGTTCACCAATATCTGTATTTTCAAACAGAAAATAAGGATTGAATAAAAGAAAGCAAGTGACACTATAGGTCTCATTGCAAGATAAAGTTATGTGAAAACCAATATAATTTTGATGTTGTGTCTTCTACCACTGGGACAGAAAACCTCATTGAGGTATGGCTCTTTTTTTGGGAAGGGGCTTTCTTTTTTTTTAAAGCAGCTTCTTCTATGTGCAAACTCTGATCATTTATTGAAGGTTCCTTTGTGCGATATTAGTTTTATAGAATATATATACAATTAGAAAATGTTATGCTCTGAGTAGAATACAAAAAGTCATTAGAAGTAGCCTGAGAATAAACATTAATCTCAGGTCAGCATGCAATTGTTTATGACAAACGCCCTTAGTAACCTGGAAGGGTAGACCATTTCCCAGCTGGTCTAAGTTCCATATTGGAAACTGATTTAGTGAACTTGGTGTATATCTTTTTTCCTTATGTATTCACTTATCCCTCATTATGCTGTATCACTGAGTGACTTGAACATTGACTTCAGGAGCCATTAGCTGTATTTTTTCATATTGCCTGGTTCAGTGATGTAAGCTTTTTGTGACCTTCAATGGGAAAGGGCAAAAAGAATTATTTTACTTTAGATTATTTCATGCTTTTTATCTAATAGTGGTCCTGACTGTAGTTTAAAACTAAAGCAATGTTATTTACAGTCTCATTAATACAATATTTTGTTTCCTGTCTAGAGATTAGACATCTTTTGTTATAGCATGCTAGGTATTACCTGGCACAGGGAAGACTGTATTTTCATAATCAGTGTATATCTTGGCTTATGAGGAACTCGTAAGTAACACAAGTAATTTTAGCCATGTAAAAAGTGTAGTAACTCCCAAAAAAATGCTGTCAATAATATCTTGTGGCTATTAGCAAGCAGATTTTTTTAATTTATTGATCCCTGTGTTATGGATGGTCTGCTGCATTACCTATGTGAACTGTGTCACATCGGTAAGGCTGCTAAGAAACTTGTATATGGAAGGATAAAGATATCTCATAACTTAGAGAATTGTACTACGGTATGTGCTTTAAAAAGAAAAATAATGTATTTTAAGTGAATGTCTTTTATATTCTGAAGATTTTATACTTCAGTATTTTACCTGTGTATGTTGACATTTTTAAATGTGCTTTTCTCTATTGTGCACATTTTAAAGAATCAGTTACTCCTATTATAGAAAGAAGAGGAATGCATTCTTGCTTTTACCTACTACTCGGTGTATTTTCTTGCTGTCTGGCTTACGTACAGAAATTTGTAAATAAATGTTTGTCCTTAGTATATTAAACACATAAACAGCAAAGTTTGTGATATTTGAATGTGATTAGCTCTTGAAAAATTCATCAAATGTCCTGAGATCTCCACTGCTTTTTAAAAATTCATAAAAAGTTTTGACGAGTGAAAATGGTTTGACAAGTAGGCAGGCCACAAAGAAACTGACACATCAAGGGAAGAAGATCAAACACGAATGTAGCAGGCATATTCATACTGTAGGCTGCAGCGCCTGGCTGCACTCCAAGGAGGTTGAAAGAACAAGCAGACATGAAATACAGAGAAAGAATAGAGACAGGAATCTCAGGGTGGGAAAATGAAAGACCATTTGACATTCAGAAATGATTTTTTAAACATCTTTGACATGCATTCAATAAATTCACCTCTGCTTTGCTTATTTAACTAGATGCAAAAGTTTTCTTACAATGGAAATGTATACTGTGTGAATTTTTCAGGAAAATATGTCCTACTGGGGAAGAAAATATTCAAGGAATCTGGAAAGGATCTCAAATTAATCACTGTGGCTTTGATATGAGGTTCTGAGTTGAACAGGCTGTACGACAAAGCTATCCCCAATAACCCAACAGCTATGATCTGACCTTAAGCTTCTAATGATTTAGGTCTACTACACTAAATGTGAGTTGTATCACTTACATACTGGTTATTAAGTGATTTCCTTTTTTCCCTAAATATTAAATGTTCTGTCATATTTATGCAAAACCAACCAACCAAAAAGTTATATGTGAATGAATATTCCTAAATATGAAATTAAAGGAAAATTAGACAATGTTTTATTCTTAATAAGTAATTTACTTTTATATTAAGCAAACATTTAGCAGTGTGTCATACTAGAGAGATGTATGTTAACAACATGTAAAATATAGTGAATGCCATTGAACAGTGTTCTAATCCATGGCTATACTTGCCAAGTTGCAGGGTTATTCATCCATTCATAGCATTCACCTATATGTGGCATGTGAGTAGGATAGAAAATAGTTCTTCTGCCTTCTACTCTCATCTCCTACATATTTGTTATGCCATTGATGCCAACCATCAAGGAATTTCAAAGACAATTGGTAAAAGAAAACATAAGACATTCATTGAGGGAGACCTTAGATTCTCCCTAGGTTTTCCTAAGCTTTGAAGCAGAGATAGCAGCAAGGGATCAAGCAGTAAAAGCCTTTTAAAACCTCAGCCTCCTCTCCAGCTGGGTTTCAAATCAATTCTTGTTTCAGCTGGGCCAGCAGTGGGGCTGTATAAGATGAGTGTAGGATGCACTGTAGTATTAAAAACTTGTTAAAAATTAGCTCCTCATTTCTTATCTCAGGAACACTTTTCTGGGGCAGCAGAGCAGAGAAAGTAAGAGATAACAAGTGCTGGGTTTGTTTTGAGGAATTGTGTGCAGGAATCTGGAAGAATATTCAAAATCTTTTATTTGTGAAGGTGAATCACCCCAAGTTCTTGCTGATTCTTATGCTCTAGTGCCCACCTTCTCTCTCCTAGGCAGTTCCTCATGCATACACTAGGATGGAGATTAATCATTTTCTCCATTTGAAAACTCTAAGAATCTTTGTATGAAATATTTTTGAAGTTCATTTCTATAGAAGCTTTAAATGAGTCAAACAATTCCTAAGACCCTCATAAATATGGAATGAGGTGTGGAAGATTTTGATTCTTTCCTGTGTAAATCTCCATAGTACTGTCTCCAAAACCAAGCCAGCCTGCAGTTACAGAAGGTGCATCCAGAGAAAATATATTCTGGGTAGGTGGCACAGTTTAAACTTTGGCCCAGCTGCTGGGTTTGGTTGTGTGCCTCAGGTGTGTGCTGGGTACACTGACATACGATGGATTTTGGTGAATTATTCCTCAGCTGTACTGGGTGATCCAGTGGCCATACCCTCAGCAGCAAGCTGAGGTGATTGAACAGCCCTGCTGCAGCAAGGCACAATTACCTGCCTGCTTAATAGCCTGCAGCTGGGAAGGGGGTGGGAAAATGCCTGATCCTTCATAATAGAAGGAGATCGCTCTAGAAGGGAACTGGTGTGGTTGAGGCTTGATGTTACTTTTCAGGTGGACTTTGATGCTTACATTCAGGTAATTTCTTAATTTTAGTTTTCTGTCCTTTAGAGAGTTGCTCATTGTTGGTCATAGAGGAGCATTGCTTTCTGCAGCTCTTGGGAAGCTGGTGTGAGCATAGGTTTCTACATCTGAGTTTGGAGCTTTAACTTCTTCACTTTGTATCCCGTCACAAGTCCAAGCTGCTCTCTCATGTGCCATGATGAAGCTGGGCCATGGTGAGTCTGCTAGCCAGGCTCCTTTGGCTTCATTATCCACAGAGAATGCACTTCAGCCCACCACTGATTCTTCCCTGGAGGCTTTTGGTTTTCTCTGTTTTGTTGTTTGTTTGGGTTTTTTTGTTTGTTTTGATTTGTTTTGTTGTTTTTGTTTTTTTTTTTTTCAATATGGAAGCAGCTTTCCTGTAATTTCTCTTGGAGAGGTTGGCATGTCTCAGCTCCTGTTAGGTGTGCCTGCTTTTGTAACTCTCTGCATGATGCTGGGATACTAGCTGCTAGCACCACTCTGCACAAACACCTAGGGTGGGCTGGTGAGTCCATGGGACTGTAGGGAGAGTGGACTCAGCTCAGGCAGGAGCAGTGGTCCTGTGGCCTGGAAGCACCCCAAGCCCAAGAAGTTGTTGAATTTGAGACTGGTTTCCTTGCTGGATCATTAATTGCTGTTCATATCCTTTTTCTTAGAAAACTGCCTGGTCATTATTTCCCTCCTGGTTACAGTTTGTAGCTCCTGGATTTTTGTCCTAGATAGGTTTTTCCTGCAAACCACATCTGCTAATGTGTCATTATTAGCCACTCAAGAGAGCCACATCCCAGTAGGTTATCTGAACCTTTGGGAGCCTTTTCTTTGCAATTAACTCAGCTGTCTGCCAGGTTTTCATTGGATCCCAATCCCTGGTAAACTAAAGTGTTGTGGGGTGCTGAAATATTTTTATTGCTTGTGATTTATTTTCCTCCAAAGTGGCAGTCCTGTTGTGTAGGTTATTTCTTTCTGGAATGACATAGAAGCTGTGCTAAAGCAAAGTGATTTACCACAGTTACAATCATGTGTGTAATATACTTCTAGCCTCATTGTCATGTATGCTACATGTCATGAAATATTACTGTCAAGTGTTTAATACACCAGTGCATAGCAGGAGATGATATCAGATTAATTACACTTGTAGAGTATATAAATCATGGCTCTGAAGCTGCAGTTGTTCAAGTGCAGATGCTACTTTATATGCAACTTCTCAGAGTGTCAGGTTAGTTGCTTCCTGCACTGCTCAGGTTTGTTACTTTCTGCAGAGACAAAGCACTCCCATTTCCCAGTTTTACTGAGGCTTCTCAGCTTTATGGTCTTTGGGATAAAAACAGTCCAACCTTGTTCTAGTAAAATACGGTGTTAGGCCTTTACAAAGCTGAAAACAAGGCTGACGTTAACATGCAGTTGTGGAAGTTCATGTGTGCAAAGAGCATGAAGTGTGTGTGGTGGTAGTGTTCTCCCCTTCCAATGAGTTATGCTTGTTCTCACTGCTATAGCCCTCTGCTGCATTTACAAGTCTCTGTTCTAGTTGCTTTCTTCATTTCCTATATCTGACCTGCACGTTTAATGTCTTGAGGGACACTGTTTGGCTGTACTTTTCCACCAGAATCTGTTCTTCCAACCAATGACCTTGGGGTAAGCACCTCCCACTGCAGTTCCTTTTATTTTTTTTTTCTACTCCTTGAGACTTTGAACAAAGCTGTATTCCTGTAAGCTCTGAACTTCAAAACACCTGTGTATCACCCTTTCCCTCCTTGTTTTATCCCTTCAAGGATTACATTAATATTCCAGCCTCTCTAGTACTTCTTTGATACTGAATTTAAACCACTCAAAGGGCCAGATAATGGGATTTAGGTCTGAGCTAGTGTTTGCCAAAAAAATCAGTGACAAATTTTTCACTGGAGCAGGAGGGATGATTGGGAAGTGAGAAAGAAGCAAGGCCTCGTCATTAGTGCTTTGTTACATTTGTTAGCTGATCTTGGGCACACGCCAGAAATTGATGGTCATATCAGTTGTTTTTCTTAACAGCATTTCTACTTTGTTACCAACTGGATCATATGTAGAAGAATTTGTAGGTATAATATGTATTTCATGTTTGATGCAGGGAATGCACAGCCTTCCACTTACAGTTACCCCTTGCTAACAAAAAGCTTTAACTTGCTTTTACACGAACTAGTCAATAATCAAACTAGAACATTTTAAGTATGCATGCATACCTAAGCCATGTGCTTAGGAAATATTTGCAATTCAGTGCTCGTTTGCATCTAATCACAACAGATATTCTGTAGTGCACGTGCACAGACACCCTCAGGAAGACCTCTGAAAAGTAGGGGTGATAATTTCACACTTACCAGCAAGCAAGATGTTGGCCATTTTGTAATCTGTGTGCACCTTTGAGACCATTCCTTTGCACCTCATTTCAACTCCTTTTCTTCCTTATTTTAATTTTTGGTTTGTAACATGTGATTCTCTCCCAATACACCTCCCACCCCATGCTTAAGAAAAGATTGTTGTCATTCATTGCAAAAGTAACATAGCTCCTTATTTGTATAAACTACCCTTTTTCAGTGCAAAAACTACACAAACGGGATGTCTTGCAGCCTCTTGTCTCTAGAATGACCTTGGTTTTGCTCATGTATTTGGGCTCAAATCAGGTCTTTGACAAGATGCTATCTGGTAGTTTTGTGCAGCATTGTGTTTAACTACCTTGTTTTGGATTTTTCTAGGTAAAACTCCTCTCTTGTTTGTTGTGACCTTTTCTGTTTCATCCAGTTAGCTTGCTTTCCAATTTCCACTCTTCTGGTGGAAATGTCTGTTCTCCAGTGCTACTGCTTCATCCCAGTGTTGCTAATTACAAAAGTCCTTTCATCTGTCAGTGTATACTGTATCTATTATATCCTTGGCAGGGTGAATTTCACCTCCTGATTTTTTTTCTATTGATGATGACTTTGTCTTTGTAACGATGTTGCTTGGTTTGCTGTTGTTAGCTGTTACTCAGCCTGCAAACCATTTCAGATGTGCCTTCTTTCTTTGAACTGGGGAACTGAATATGTTACAGGGAGTTTGCATCTTCTTGCAGGCAAGGCTGTGATGGCTAATATGCTTAACCTGTGATCAGTGCAGTTTTTCAGGTTTAATTTTTCAGACTTTTCTAAAGTGGTATTTTTATTAACTTAAATGCTTTTATAGTCTGCTAACAACTTATGCTTGTATAAAAAAGTCAACTTAGAACTGGTTTATGTATCTAATTATAAATCTTCATACATGGAGAGAAAGGCCAGCTGTTCTTTTCTCATCAAAATATATTACTCAATATTACATTCTTAGTAAGGTGGTGCCCCTAAACCCTACTAGTAATAAGAAAATGATAAATAATGATTTCTTTTACAAAGGAAGCACAGTAATTTGACTGTTGCTAGACTCTAGTATCATGTGCTCTTAGCAGAATGGAAGTCTTTCCTGAGGATAGCTGATGGTAACAGCAGCTGTGGAATAATCATTCCACAAAGATGTTTTGGAAGAGTAAAAGTAAGATTCCTAGAGGTAAAATGCTCTTTGGCAGTTTGTCTCCCATGTTCACAAAAAACTGTTTACACGTTTAAGTTTTTCAGTTTAACATTGGAGGTTGCTTTATTTTCTTAATACTTAGAGAAAAAATACTTTCTACAGATCACTTTTCATGTACACTGAAGTACAAAGAAGTTGCTTTTATGCTTAAGTAGTGCAAAAGCAAAGTTACACTTGTGCTTTAGAGTAACAGAATCATAAAACATTTGGAGTTGGTAGGGACCTTAAAGATCATCGAGTTCCAACCCCTTGACCATGGGCATGGACAATTCTCACTAGGCCAGGTTGCTTCAAAGCCTCATCCAGTCTGGTCTTAAACACTTATATACTTAAATACTGTGATACTGTGATACTTCCAGGGATGAGGCATCCACAACTTCTCTGGGCAACCTGTTCTATTGTTTCACCACCTTCATAGTGGCTATTGAGTGGGAATTTGTGCCAAGTGACATGAAATAAATTGCTTGAGTGGAACCAGGTCAAAACTTTGTGTGTGTGTGTATATATATCTTTAACCTTCTGCAAGGTTAACCATTCTTGTCTGTTCTACAGTGTAAGCGCCTGTCATTTGGGAAATCTGTTCAATATAGTGCAGAAAAATTTTAATGAATAGATCTTTTTTTTCCCCTGCCTTCCTAGAATAACTACTTTAGCATATTGCATTTGTAGAATGATAATGTTGTCTTCAAAGTTAGCTTTCAATGTCCTTTGAATTTTCTTTTATCATATTTTTCTTATTCTTTGTACTGGAAAATTCTAGAGTATAAATTCAGAATCCTGTTGAGAGAGAAAAACATTGATATAATTTACGGTTAGGTAACAACCAGCAGTCAATGAACACAGTGATGGTACTTAATGTCACTCCATAGAGCAAATTCTCATAGACTGGGTTATTGCAGGCATGTTGTGTCTGTAGAAGGTCTTTTACAAAGAATGTTAGTTGTATGCTTCGACTGAAGTGACATAAACACATCACTAAAGTTTGTAGGTAACAGTGGTTGAGATGATAATAAAGAATGGGAAAATCACTGCCTCAAAATTCTGCATCATTTTGTTGCAGTTATGTGCATGATACTCTGTGTTGGTTTCTTATGCTACAGCAGTGTGTTTGTGGGTACTTAGGGGCCAGGCTTTGTGTCTAGATTTGTCAACACCCTTATTCTGCTTATAAATGTTACATTCCTGGTACATGTCCATCTGAAGATACAGTACAAAACAATTACCCAGAGAGATTTTAAGCCCCCCCCAGTGATGCATTATCAGTATTGTTTTCGTGGCTGAGGATTCTTTATTTTAGGTCAAAGATCGTGTTAGTCTGTCTCAGTCAATGGTTAGTTAGTCAATTTTTGACAGCAAAAATGATTACTCAGACCAGAGGTCAATAGTACAGAAGTATTATGGATCACATTTCCCTGTCCTAATCAATTGAACTGTATTAGACAATTCAAGGTTGTAATAATACTATACTCAAGTATGTTAAAGATGTAAAGAAAGTAGTAATTGGGAATTAGGCTACATGACTGTGATGGGATAGATTATTTTGTGTTTTATTCAGAGGCACCAAGAATGTGTAAATAGACTGCACCCACATCCTGCTCTAGACTATAATTGCACAAAGATATTGGCCAAGGACTGAGAGTCTTGCCAATATGTCAGTGTGTCACCAGGGACTGCAGGGAAATTCCTACTAATTTGCAGTGGCATGAGTAAAGGGGAATTTGACCCATGTTTTTTGGTTAGTTAACCGGTCTGTTACTTACATGCACTTAGCTGCCCTGTGGAATTCATTGCTGCTCACAACAATAATAGCTGTTGTTATTTTTTGTTGTTATTTTTTGTTCTTTAATGACAAGCTGCTTGTTACTACTCGTGGGTGTTAATCAAAAATGGGCCTCAGTTAACTTCACAGCTGGCAAAAGAAAATAGTGCTTCCAAAAAATCCACACCAAGATTCTGTGAAGGTAGAGAAGGGCACTGATAACTAAACTTTGTTTAAATATATTTCAACCTTAATTTCAATGGAATGATACCAGCTTGCTTCAGATGAGAATTTGACTTGTTGTTTTGTAAAATTAGTATACAATCAGAATTGGTTCTGTAATGCTTGCATGTAATATTCCTTGAAATATTGTAAGATTGTTTCTACTGTTCTGTTCTTCAAGAACCATATGTTTCAAACAGCTCTCTAAATTTTCCAGTCTCCTTACACACTCAATCTTTGTAGTGCTTCACTTGACTTTTATGTGTAAGAGTAACTTAAAGCATATAAAAATAGAGAATTTTGTTGTTGCTGTTCAGGATCTTTTGTTTCACCAGTTTTCCTATGGTCTATGCAACACTGTTTATCTCTCACAGCTGACTCTTGCAGATACTGTGCTGCAGAAATATGTAGATTACTTAAGCTTTTCTCTGTTAGTATTTTCTTCTATTTTTTTAAAAATATTCACTGAGAAGTCTGACTTGGATTCAAATCTAATAATTACAAGAGTCGAAGTCATCAACTGACTGTCAGTTTTACATGTGTATTTGTTGAGGCTCATTGAAAATGCAAAACAAATTCTTTTCCAGATATCTTGCTTGATAGTCATTTGCAGAGAAATAAAACTAGATACCCTGTTTAGAACTGAAATAGTTCCAAAGTGTGGCCTGGCTTTGCAGACCGACATGCATGTGAAGAATCTTTAAGGAAATGGAATCACTTTAGCAAATGTGACTTCTTTGGGTGAAGTTTACAAGATCGAATTAATTATAACCACAATGGGATTTAAATATTTGCTGTTGTGCCTGGCTTGCTGTTATCCAGAGACCCACTTGTGTTGCTTTGTCAAGTGTTTTCGCCTTTGAACCAACCCTACAGTGTGTACTCTGGTAATATATGAGGCATTGTATTATATACTTCTTTCCCTGAAAGAGTAAATATATTAAAATTGGTGCCAAATTTGGCCTTTGATGGGTTACTTAAGATGTTTGAATTCTGCAAATGGAGGTGATACACCAAATAAGCAAGCTATTGAATACTGTGTCCAGTTTTGGGCCCCTCAGTTTAAGAAGGACATTGAGATACTTGAATGTGTCCAGAGAAGGGCAACGAGGCTGGTGAGAGGCCTTGAGCACAAGCCCTATGAGGAGAGGATGAGGGAGCTGGGATTGTTTAGCCTGGAGAAGAGGAGGCTCAGGGGAGACCTTATTGCAATCTACAACTACCTGAAGGGAGGTTGCAGCCAGGAGGGGGTTGATCTCTTCTCCCAGGCTACCAGCACCAGAACAGGAGGACAGAGTCTCAAGCTGCACCAGGGGAAGTTTAGGCTCGAGGTGAGGAGAAAGCTCTTCACTGAGAGAGTCATTCGTCATTGGAATGGGCTGCCCAAGGAGGTGGTGGAGTCACCATCCCTGGAGGTGCTCAAGAGGGGATTGGACGTGGCACCTGGTGCCATGGTTTAGTCATGAGGTCTATGGTGACAGGTTGGACTTGATGATCTTTGAGGTCTCTTCCAACCTTAGTGATTCTGTGAGTTACCCTATTCTTTGTTGCCTGCTGTGTGGCTGGGGTTTTGGTATCTATCAGAAGAATCTGAGGTCTCTTAATCGGGCTCCTCCCATCTACTTTTTGTAATGTTTGCTGATATGAGTTTCATATAGCATGTATCTTCAAAGGTAATTTTGAGCTGTATGGGAAACACATTAAAGGGGAATAATGGCTTGTGAAATTGATGAGAGTCTTTAAGTGCACAATAATCCTGTGGAGCCTGGTTTTCTTGGATTTGGTTTGCTTCAATATGGACTGGAGCTGGAGTGATAAATATCTCCTTAGTATCAGGTTTTAGAACAAAAGCAAATGGCCTGAAATTGCACCAAGGAAGGTTTAGATTGGAGATTAGGAAAGATTTCTTTCCTGAAAGAGAGGCCAGGCACTGAAAGAGAGATCCAGGGAGGTGGTGGAGTCAGTGTCCCTGGAGGTGTTCAGAAAATGTGTGGGCATGGCACTTGGGGACATGGTTTAGTTGGACCCAATGATCTTAGATGTGTCTTCCCACTGAAACAATTCCATGATTCTATGATATGAAGTCATCTGTTGTTGGGGAAGGTGATAATCATGTTCCCTTGAAACTATGTTCCTGCTTAGAATTTAAATTCTAGAAGAAAGTTTTTATTTCTGTATCTATGATCTATGCTTGTTCCTCCTATGGATTCAGCACATGAAGTATCTTGACAAATTCCAGCAGACTTTTTGGGCTCCAGTGAAAATGTGTAGCCTAATTAGCAGTGAGAGGGTTTGCTTACTTGGATTATTTGTATTTTCCATTTACGGTATAGACGTAAGCATAAAAGCTTTAAAGCCTAACATCTCTGTAATAAAAGGTTCTGATGTGAGTAATATTTTCAAGACATTTGCCTCAAGTTCCTTTATAACTATATACAGGCTGACTTGCAGATTCTTCTCTGTTTCAACAAAATATCTAGTAAATTTTTTTTCTTTTTGAAAGAGTTAAGTATAACCATGCAGGCAAATGCAGAGTATGCTGGCATGTACATAAAGAACGCATTTACTGCGTCACTGTCATTTTAACAGTAGGGAACTTGACTCCCTGAGGTGTCTCTAAAGCATTGCAGTCTCACTGAGTCAGGACTAAATAACACCCAGCTGGGTAAGAACAAACACCTGTCAGATAATCCAGCTAATAGCTGGTTTAGTTATCAGTGCCCTTCTCTACCTGCCTCCTCCTCTCCATGCCTTTCTGAATGTATGATGCATTTCCCCCAGTATCATGTTTAAAAGCTTCAATAATCCTGTAATGGCAGCTGATGGAGACCTTTATATGTTGATTCCTTTTTTTCCTTGATTTCAGAAGGATGGTGCAAGTTTACATGATGAAAACTTGGTTAGAATGGATATTTTTGTGTGCAGATGTGTTTCAGGTAGGATTTCTACCCTGGAGGAGCATAATTCTAACAGTCAGTGTAATTGTTTCTGGAATAAATGTCATCTTTTTCCTCAGTGAGACTACAACTATGCAAACTAAATTTTTCTGTGAGTATGCCTATTTTATAAATAAGGCTTTTCACTTGGACCTCTAGGTTCAGTGATACAAAGATTGACAAGTGAAAGTTGCAAAGCATGAGTATGACCAATGTAGACTTGTAAATATTTGTGTAGCACTTTATAAGTGTGTCTCTATCAATAACCTAGCCTGGTGTTAAGGGTCTGCTTCCATAAGGAAGTAGTTCTGCTGATTTTAATGGGAGTTGGACCAAATCTTCAGTGTTTGTTAGCTGCATTGTTCCTTATTTGTTAACACTGGCATAGTGTTTTAAAATAGACATGTAGTTACATAAATATAAACATTTTTATTACATGATTCTTTACTCCAGATCAATTTTCTTCCTCTTGAAAATAATTATGCCTTTAAAAGAGAAAAAAATACCAAGTTCAGGGGTAGAGTATAAACTTGTAGATATAACCAAGAAGGTCTAGAGTGAACATACTTCTACACATAATTAACTTAAAAAAATGCCACATAAATTCAGGCAAAGGTTTTTTATTTCTTCCTTTTTTCACTTGGCCTGTTGTGTTGCTTGGTTGCCTTGGAGAGTTTGACAGGCTATGCTTCGGTGGAAGGTAATATTGATACTGAATTCCATATAGCATATTCTGTAATATAGGCAAAAAACACCCCAAAACACTAATGAAATGTTCAAATAACTGATGTTATAAGGGGACTTGCCATATTTCTACTGATCTAAAGGTGATGAGACTGTGCTTTATAAGCAGTGCTTATTTTGAAATCTTTGAAGTACTTCTTGGACCCCTTGGAGACCAAAGAGTGTCTGGATATGCTGTGGTAAGGTAACAACACTGGATCACAAACTAGTTTAAGATATTTATGTTCAAGCAATACTGACTTTTGGCTTACTCTTTCTTTCAGCATTTTTCAAAAGCCTCAAATACTGATGATGTCCAATTTATTAGTCCCTTTAACCCCTTTGCAATTAAGGTGACTTTGCATCATTGCCAATGTTACTGGCAAAACAGCATATGATGCTGTGGGGTTTTTTTAAGTTGCCTTAAGGGTGTTTCCTCTTTTTTAGGTAAATAGGCAGCCATTAATTCCTGTGCTTGCCAAGTTTTGAGTTAGTTTGCAATCCTCCTGCTGTCCTAGCATAGTTCTGTGTAATACTTTTATCTTTCCAGTACATTTTACATCCTACTGTGTCTGAGTGCAAGAGTACTGTCAGCTTTCTCAGTTTGTTCTTTGGTGGTGTTATGAAACACTTAATTCTTAGCTAATTCAATTTCTTAATTAGCTGGATATTCTTAACCTGGTAAATTCAAATAGAGGGTTTGCACCCATAAACCATAAAAAAACTGGCTTTATTTCAGTCTTTCTTACCAAAACTTTATCTAGGCTGAAAACCTGTTGAGGTTTGGCCTAAATCAAATCAACACAGTTAGTGGTTAGGCTAGGCTATTTGTTTGCTCTGTTGTGATATAATATTGAAAGCAATTCTTGAAGTTGGAGCCTGATTTGCAGTGCAGAAAGTGGCTTTAATAAACCACTGGCAAATGCATGCAACTTTTGAAGGGAAATTATACTTTGCTGTCATTCTGTAGAAATACTCTGGGAAATAAGAAAGTGGCATTAATGGATTCCAAGAGACATGATCAAACCATATTGTTCTGCTGGCAGAAAGGAGGTGGCAGTAGGAAAGATCAGACAGTGGGTGTAAGTTAAAAGGTATCACATGACATTCAACAGAGTGGAAGACATATGTTGTAAGCTCATGAAAGCCAAGAGAGGAAAAAGTAGTCAGGAATTTATTGTGTGTATATATAATATTTTAGCAGTCTATGGTGATTCCATTGCAATGCTTGATCTTCTGTATCAAGATTTCTGTTGCAGTTTCTACTAGTATCCCATCAGAAACAGGGCTTTTCCTCCTTTGGCACTTTGCAGTACCAAAGTCCCAACAACTGTTTTGCTACCTGGCCTCTTCATAGCTGAATTCAAGACTAATGCTGGTTTTGTCTAATACTTGTTGGTTACGTCTCAGCTCCTCAGAGGTATTTACATGTCTGCCCTGCAGCTGGGCTCCGTTCCATATCTCTTCCTTCAAATACATGCCAATAAGAGGCTTTATACAGTTGTGTTTTGCTTACTGAAATCTGCCTCTAAATTTAAATCTTCCACAGAGGCTTATGCTGTAACAGCAGTAATGCAAAAGAGAATAAATGCATCTCTGTGGCAAACTCTGAAATCTGATAGGCAATCCTCTGGGAAAATGTCTTATTAGTGCTTCTGGAATAAAATGTTGCCTTTACTGTGACATAGCTGTGAACTTAGAATTGTTAAGCAGAAATCAGCTGAGTTCCTAGGACCTGGGAATATAATTTCTTAACTTGCGGTGACAAAAGAAGCAAGTCTGGGCTTTCTGGGAGCCAGTGTGTCGTGACCATCTATGTGTCATTATTAATAAAATGGCCTAAAAGAGGCAGCCTGCAGGAAATAAGGCAGATAGGCAAGTGACTTTCATTTCCAGTATCATGGGGAATCTAATTGGATGGTTTGGGGAAATCAGGCCAATAGTTATGCCTGTGATCATCTGTAGCTAATCTGTAGACCCTGTGATACTTTGGAGTTCTAAAAATTTACTCTGTTGGAATTAAAGTGAAAAGATCCCTCTTGTGAGGATGAGTCTGGTTGGTTAGCTGTTATAGGACATTTTACCTTGTCCTGGCTCTGCTTCAGGTCATATTATAATGATGTATCGGTAGATAAGAAGGTATGAGTGTTGTGGAATGTGAGTGAAGTCTCTTTGATAATCCCACAGACAAAATGTCCCTTTTATAAAAAGTGAATCCTAATGCAAGTTACCTGGCATCTGCTGTGGCTGGCTGGGCACTCAAGTGAACACTGACTCATGCTGCACCTTCTTACTTGCGCAAAAGTACTTGCATTACTGTCAGACCAATAAAAGAGTTCATGTTGTGGAAATCAATTTGTTCAGCATGTGCACCTTGAGTTCTCCTGAGTGGTACAAACTGAAGATATCATCAGCTCTAGAAAGCTACAAGTTAAAGATGAAGACATTATGTAAAAAGTGAGGCAAGAAATTAACCTGGGTCAAAGCTCTGGGGTCCTGTCATCTGCTGTCTCCAGGATTTAAAGATGTATAGTAAATCTGAAGAAGTAGAAAAAGAGAGTTGAAAGATGCACTTATATCAAACTTTGCATTTCAATAGTTAGTAATGATTTACCTGAATTTCACTTCCTAATAAGAGGCTGGCGCATGGCTATAGGCCACAGCTTATTCTGAAGTATGATTGTGCTTTTGGAATAGTGATGTTTAAGGTATGACACTATCTTACTCTGCTCCTTAAACAGATGAAGACCCTGAAGTGGTGCACAGTTCTTATTTAATAGATTTGCAGGAAAAATTAGAAGCAGGCTCTGAAAGTGTCTGTTCATTAGGGAGTTTTCTGCTTCACAAATAAAATAGTGATTGTATTGTGCTGTGCCTAGGTGATGGTCAGAAGAAATAGGGGCAGTTCCCTGCTAATATGGTGGGTTTGCACAGGAGTTTGAAAGGGTGGAAGTGTCCTGTTATTTCCAGGCAGTTACTGTATTATCTTTGTAGATCAACTTTGAGTTTTGCTCAGTCTTCTAGAGAAGCTGGATTTTATTGTTTTGCCCCAATGACTTATGTTGCTTTGTAATTGGAGAACAATTAAAGCTAAGAATTTAATTCTATGATTATTTTCTCATTAAGAACATGATATTTTATTGGTTTAGTTGAGTATGAATTTTCAGGGAGATAATAAGTCAGTAATATCTGTTCTACAGTGGGGTAGAAACCCATGCAAATGGCTCTCATTTCACCCTCCATTACTACTAACCATAGGGTAACTTTGAAAGCTTCAACCTCTCCTTGCACTTTTTGTAATCTTACATCAAAGTCTATTTCCAGCTGTGCTAAGTAATACTTTGTTTTATCCAGATATGAATCAGGCTTGTTCATTGCCCTTATTCTCTATTCTTTCTTGACTTCTTTTGGTTTTAGTCAGCAGCAAAACGATTGCCTACATGCTGGTAGCTCTGTTGTCATTTTGCAATTGATTTTTTTTTTGTTAATTATTTTTACTGAAGAAGACCCAACCCAGTCTTTTGTAATAAATTTCATTTTAGAACTTTGGAGTATTTCCACAGGAAGATTTTATTTTAAAAAAAAAAATATTTGCAGGCTTTCTTTATACAAAACCAAAACTAAGGACTGGGCGTTGGGGTCTGCTGCTGCATCGATACACAAGTGGATTCACTCAAATCTTTGACAGCTCTATAACAACTCTTCCATGAGCACAGAGACCAGGATATTATGTAGGATCTTTCAGATTCACAAAATAAGAGCCTGGATATCCAGGCTAGTGTTCTGAATGTGTCCACCATACCTTTGCAGAATCCAGTGAAGATGTTGGCAGATGTCTTGGAAACTTGTTTTACTGTAATAGAACACAAGCCTACCCAGATGCTCCCTTAACTCTCCACTGTCCATTCAGGAGCTGAAATCAGTTCTATTTTCCAGCTTAGATATCCTAAAATCTTATAATTTTTTTGGGCTTTCTTATTTCAAAGTGGTGGTAAATTAGATTTTTGATACCAGAGAACTTTCTTTGTGTGCAGTAGAGATTGCTTTTCTAATTTTCTCATCTTTGCAATCGAAGGCTGTTTGGCATTGCTGCTGTTGGCCTCTAAGAAGCAGTCAAGGGTTGAAGCCTCTGTACGTGAGGCTTGCAGATATGTTGTCACAGCAGTGTGTGGTATAGGCTGCTAGATGTTTGGAGTGTGTTTGGGTATTTTTCCTCTTACCAGTGGAAGGCCTTACATAGTCATCCTGTAGTACAAAGCTCTGAAAGCTCTCTGGGCTTGGCTCTGTGTCTCAGCCCTGAGCAGTTGGTAAGTGACAACCAGAAACATGGCATGGGCTGAAGCTAGAGGAGGTATGGGGGAACCTGCCTAGCTGTAGCTCACATCCTGTGAGAAGGAAGGAGAGTGTAATAAGAAAGTTGTGAAAACAATCCCTGCATAGCCCAGACTGACCAAGAAGATGCATTCCCCACAAGTTCTGCCTTAAGCAATCCAAAATGGGAAGTCAAAATGCTCGATTCCTTTATTTTCCTTTTTTCTTTGCTTTATATTTTCTTTTGTGAAACAAATTCTACAGTTTAACTTTCTTTCTAATAGCTTTTTTTTTGGAAAGTTAGTAGTTACCAGAGGAGTACCAGTTGTATGCTGTCTCTTCAGGCTGTATTTTGAGATCTCTTTACACAATGCTGAGCACTTCATCGTTCATTAAAACTTCTTATGATTATATAAAATGTATTTTAAAATATATTTTTTTCTATTTCATTTATCATCATGCAACTGTAGATTTGAGGAAAGAATGTTAGCATTGCTGTTAAACTAAGTCTTTCTTAACCCTAAACCCCAAATGAATTCTTGAAGGATTTAAAGATTTGGATTATCAGAATACAAAAGGATGAAAGACAGGGTGACAAATACTAAGGATAATAACAAAGAACTGCCACTATAGCTTTCTCATCCAAGTCTGTTTTTAAGTACTTTATACATCCTGCTGTGAGAAAGATGCTGCTAGTGTATAATAAGTGCATTTAAAGAAAGGCCCACAAACCATTAGTTTCCTATGTATCAAAAAAATTTAAATCATCTACATTTTTAAATATGGGCATAAGAATTTTGAGTCAGTTGCTGTGACTGGAAATTACTAAACCAAACTCAGCCTTGAAATGTGGTATTTCATTGTATGGGTGGATTCCTTTGTAGGACAGGTCTGTTCCTCTAGCTTTGAGCAGGAAGTCTAGATGGGCTGGTGGACATCATGGAGATTTTCAAGACCCATATAGATGCATTCCTGCATTTCACCATCCCCCACAGCAAACTCCTGGCCAAGCTGTCAGCCCATGGCTTGGATAGCAGCACTCTGCGCTGGGTTAGGAACTGGCTGGAGGGCTGAGCCCAGAGAGTGGTGGTGAATGGTGCCACATCCAGCTGGCAGCCAGTCACTAGTGGTGTGCCCCAGGGGTCAGTGCTGGGCCCCATCCTGTTCAATATCTTTATCAATGATCTGGATGAGGGGATTGAGTCCATCATCAGTAAATTTGCAGATGACACCAAGCTAGGGGCAGGAGTTGATCTGTTAGAGGGTCGGAGAGCTCTGCAGAGGGACCTTAACAGGCTGGACAGATGGGCAGAGTCCAAGGGTGTGAGATTTAACACATCTAAGTGCCAGGTTCTACACATTGGCCACAACAACCCGACGCAGTGCTACAGGCTGGGGTCAGAGTGGCTGGAGAGCAGTCAGGCAGAAAGAAACCTGGGGGTACTGGCTGATAGTAGGCTGAACATGAGCCAGCAATGTGCCCAGGTGGCCAAGAAGGCAAATGGCATCCTGGCCTGGATCAGGAATAGTGTGGCCAGCAGGAGCAGGGAAGTCATTGTGCTCCTGTACTCAGCACTGGTTAGGCCACACCTTGAGTCCTGTGTCCAGTTCTGGGCCCCTCAGTTTAGGAAGGATGTTGACTTGCTGGAACGTGTCCCAAGAAGGGCAACAAAACTGGTGTTTAAGAAGAGACTGGATGAGGCAATTGGTTTAGTTGATCAGATGGTGTTGGGTGATAGGCTGGACTTGATGATCTCAAAGGTCTTTTCCAACCTGGTTTGTTCTGTTCTATTCATCTCAGATCACACGACAGAGTAGGTCCTAGTTACCGCTTTCCATTATTGATCATTCTTTTTATTTGTAAATATTTATATTATTTGAGAGTCTGGTGCCATGTGCAGACATGTTGGAAGTTGCCAAAGCACTGATATTTTTGTTTGTTTGTTTTTATTTGGGAGTCACTGCTTTGGAAGTGAAATCTACCCTCACTTGTAAGCAATCTCCAGTGATGTTTTTATTTTGTCTCAAAGTTTATTAATACCTTCACTGTATTTTAGAGGCTAACAGCAGCACAGTCTATGCTGTGTACTGCTGTTCCCTACATTATCTTATCACTCTGGAGCTTGAATTTTAAAAAAGCTACTGCAGGAGAGCCAGCATCAATGCTGTGAAATTGTTCTGTAGTAATTGCACACTGTAATAGAATTCTGCTGGGAGGCCTGAAAATGAGAAGGGCAGAGCTCTATCTTTGTGGCAGAATATGATCCTGAGTGGGGCTCTCTGCAGTGGAAATCCCTTGTTCATTTCATGTAGGAGCAAATTACCCAAATCACTTTGTGAAGCTTAGACTTGTATGTTGATCTTATTATCTAAAAACAAATTAGCAGAAAAGGACAAATATATTCTGATTAACAGTGTGCACTTCAATATATGCTCCATATTCCTTTGTTTTTTTTAAAAAGCCTTGGGGTGACTGTTCTTACTCTGAAAGGAGTAGCAGACCTGGTGTTTGTTACTGTTTATATTTTCTTTTTCCATTTTTAGTTTGGACAGTGCATGTCAGTCCCCCTTCATTGGTTACATAACTTTGTCTAGCTAAACATAACAATTAAAAAACCCCAACCATTTATCAGCATCTAACAAAGACATAAATGAGATTTAATATCTCTTCTGTATGCATATATGCAGGCTGGACTGCAGACTGTGGTCTGACCTTACTAAGCTCAACAAAATATGTAAAGTTCTGCACCCAGGAGGGAACAATCCCATGCACCAATGAATGCTGGGGGCCATGCAGCTGGAAAGCAACTTGGCAGAAAAGGAGCTGAGTGTCCTGGTAGACACCAAGTTGAACATCAGCCAGCAGCGTGCTCTTGCTCCAAAGGTGAAGGATGACATGGGTTGCACTATGCAAAGCATTGCCAGCAAGTCAAGAGAGGTGATTCTTCCCTTCCCTGCAGTACTGATGAGCACCTGGAGCTATCTGAGCTCCTCAGTACAAGAGATGGACATACTGGGTGCTCCCTGAAAGTCCAGAAAGAAGAGGAAAGGGCTGAAGCACCTTGTATATAAGAAAGATCTGGTAAGAGCTGCAGCTATAGAGACCCTTTAGGCTTTGGGCTTGTGGTGGGTTGAAATCCTGCCACCCCCTGCCCCCAACTTTGTCAGACCAGCTCAGTTAGAAGCAAATGAAAGCTGTATTTACAAGCAAGACTATACTCTACAATGGAATACAATGAATATGTACAAAATATACAGTATTTACAATATTATGCAGATATTTACAACTGGCAAACAACACACAATTCCCTATGGTCAGAGACCACTGCCCCTCTCTGTCCCAAGAGAGAAAAGCAGAGAGAAAAGCAATGGGTTAGACTTAACTAAACAATGCAACCAGAATAGCCAGAAGCAGATTAATCTCTCCCGGGCAAAGCAAGCAGAGAGAGAAAAGAAAAAGAATTGTTTTGGTTCAGCTTGTTTTATAGCAGATGTCCCTCCAATGAATTTGTTTAGAATAATCTTTAGTTTCCTTTTTTACACCCAAAGGTGATATAATTATATTTTTCCGCTTTTCTACTCAAAATTTGTAACTAAATTTTAAAGGTATAGCCTAAAACCACAGCAGGCTCTAGAGGCTCTTTAGACTTAAGGAGGATCTCACTGATTGTATATAAATACCTGAAGGGAGAGTGTAAAGAAAATGGAGACAGACACTTGTCAGTGGTGCCTAGTGATGGGATCAGAGGCAAGTGCACAAAATAAAACATGGTGGGCTCCATATGAACATCAGGAGGCACTTTTTTAAGCTGCAAGGGTGACTCAACATTCAAACAGGCTTCCCAAGAGAGTTTACAGAATCTCCATCCATGGATGCTTGAAAACTCGCTGGACATAGTCATAGACAGCCTGCTCCAGGTGACTAGGTAACTGAGCAGGGTGGTTGGACCAGATGAGCCCTAGAGGTCCCTGCCTACCTAAGCATTATGAGATTGTGTGATATTGAAGCTGTTTAACAAGTGATAGGCAGAGATTTTCACTGTTACTCAATTTCTAGAAACAGGTAACTAATTTGGTAAATGTTCTGATCAAATGTTATTTGTCATTGTAATTGAATGTTGATGTCAAATTTATGTAAACATTATTAATGGTCTGCATGTTTAACTTTCTGACTGTGTATTTTAGTTTTCAAACAAATGCTACATATGGTGCAAATACGTGACTTTTTTGGTTAATTTTGGTAGTGTCTGAATCTCCAGATGATATTAATGATTCCAGTTCCCTCAGAGCAAGTTAAGTATTAAGCATGAGCAATAATAAATGCTCTTAATGTGTGTAACTAAGCTGAAAAAATTACTGCAAGATATTCTTGCCTTCAGATGACAAGACTTCAGATTTAGCTTAACTAAATCAATACTGCTAGTTGCAGCACTGCAGGTTCTCCTGCAGACACTTAGTCTGCAGTTCAAGCTGTTGTGATTATACTACCATCAGGAGTTCAACTGGCAGCAACACCTTCTTGAGACCATGCATGTTATGTTTCCAGCCACCTCAAATTCCAGGGTGAGCTGTCTGATAGATTGATTTGAAACAGCTCAAAATAACCAAGAGGAATGTAGAAATTGAACAAGAGACAATTTATAAACAAATTCCAGAAGAGATTTAGAAGCTGAACTCTAAGATGAGCTTGAATCCACTAGGAAATCCCAGTTACTTCTCATCCCAGTTATCCTCTGTTTGCCAAGCTTTTCTTTCTTTAGGTGTATTTCATGAATGGAAAGACCTATAGGGGATAATATGGTAGTAGTTTAAAGGCTTATCTGCTCTGCAGACAGTCTGAAGAAACATGTAAATTGTTTCCTTAAAACTTTGCATGGGGCAGAACATAGTAGGTATCAGGTTAGCTGCAAGTAACTTTAGATGTACCAATACTGCAAGGCAAACCCTTAAGTCCCCATTAACTGCTATTTTTGATTCAATGTATTCAACCTTAGGATACAGTTAATCAAGGAAAGGTTTTACAACCCTGAGAAAAATTATATCAATTGGATATTTATTTCCTAGGTTTAATTTCCATTTTGGAGTTAAACAGTGCACAACTAAAGCTTCACATTATGCATCATTAAATATTTATGTTACAGTTTACATACCTGCATAAAAATAACAAATGAAAGCAGCCTTCCTCTGGCTTAGTCAGTAAGCTCTTATCTACCAAGTCAGCATCCACGGGGGTTGAGGGGAAGGTTTGTTGCAGCTTTGTCCACTAAATAGGACTTTTTGCACTATCACCTGATGATAGGACTAACAAGGGTTAAACAATACAACTGGTACCATTAGTGTTGGTGTGCATTGTCCTGGCAGAGCAGAATCTGAGAAAGCAGAGAAGAAAATGTGTAAGAACAAATTCCTGTGTAGCCCAGGCTGATCAGGAAGAGATGTTTTCCACTGCCTCTGCTTAAAGATAGCTGAGACTATCAAACCTTTAAACATGGGTGAGGTGTAAAGGAGTGTAGCACCAGAGAATGATGTAGATGTTAGGAAATTTTCTGAATAAGTTATCTGTATTAAAAGTTAGACTTTTAAATATTCGTATTATATTGACAGTGAGGTTAGCAAGATTTCTGTAACAAGACTGTAGTTTGGACTGGTAAAACACCGAACTACCACCCTGTTGTTGGTTCTAGTTAAACAATGTGTTGCCTGTTACATGGTTTGGAGTGTAGTAAAGCACAAGATGTATGTGACAACATACTGGGAAAACTTGCTCCTGACTTGTACTCAGTGAAACTTAGTATTTGTGCCTAATTTTTGCAGCATTTACAAAAGCATGTGGAATAGCTAGCTTGTACTTCAAAGGTCAGTCTGCCCAGTTGCCAGGTAAATTTTTAAGCTGAATCTTTTTGTTTATGGTTCCTTTCGACTTACACTGGGAAATAAATAAAAACAAATGGCCTATCAGCTTTTATTATAAAATTGAGCAATAATTTTGGTAAGTAATTAACAGCAGTCATCAGTTGAGGGTTATTTGAAATTGCTATTTAGTCTTTACATTTTTAATAGCTTTGTTTCTTACTCTGTAGCAATATATAGAATCATAGAATGGTCCAGGCCAGAAGGGACCTCTGAAGGTCATCCAGTCCAACAACCCCGAAGTCAGCAGGGACATCCCCAACTAGATCAGGTTGCCCAAGGCCTCATTGAGTCTTACCTTGAATATATCCACCTCCCTGGGCAACCTGTTTTTTGTGTTCCACCACCCTCATATTGAAAACTTTTTCCTGGTGTCACGTTGCAAACTTTTTAACATTTTAAGCCATATTTTAAGCTTTCAACATCTAAAAATCTCTTGTGTAGGAAATCCAAAGAGATTACTTAGGTCCTGGTTCAGTGTGACAACAAAATATGTGCCTGTTTGTAAGACAGCACAGCAATTTCTACTTTGTGAAGTTGTTATAATGTGGTTTGAGAATTGGTGTTTAGCTAAACATAGCACTATTTTAAAAAAGTCTTAGAAACTATGTATTTGAGCACTGCATTATCAACCTATCACATCTTTGCTTGACCTTCTTTTTACAAATAGAGAATGGCTGATGGGAGATGTGGTGGTTGGAGGCTGTCTGGGGTCCAGTGACCATGAAATAACTGAGTTTTCAATATGCAGTTAAGCTAAGAGGGGCAGCAACCAAACCTCCACTCTGGACTTCTAGAGGACAGACTTCATGTTACATAAGGAACTAAACTCAGAAGGTACCTTGGGAAACAGCCCTTAAAAACAAAGGGGTCCAGGAGGGCTGGACCTACTTCTAGAAAGAAATCTTGAAGGTTCAGGAACAGTCTGTACAACTACCTGAAGGGAGGTTGTAGCCAGGTGGGGGTTGGTCTCTTCTCCCAGGAAACCTAGGACACAGTCTCAAGCTGTGCCAGGGGAGCTTTAGGCTGGATGTTAGGAAGAAATTCTTCACAGAAAGAGTGATTGGTCATTGGAATGGGTTGCCTGTGGAGGTGTTGGAGTCACCATCACTGAAAGTGTTTAAGAAGAGACTGGATGAGTCCCTTAGTGCCATGGTTTAGTTGATTAGATGGTGGTGTGTGATAGGTTGGACTCGATGGTCTCAAAGTTCTTTTCCAACCTGGTTAATTTTGTTTTCTGTATTCTACATGGTTCAGCTGTTAAATTTCACTTAAGGAACATCTAATAACAGCTTGCTGAGAAGAGATTTAATGTTTGTAAAGCTCATTATTGCGAAAATGAACCGAGGTTCTGTCACTGCTTATTTCCACTTGTCATTCTCATCTAAGGAACGCCATCCAGTCAGGGCTTCCAGTATAGTTTGCAAACGACAGCAAAAGAACAGCAGCAATCTCTTACACTACTTTAACCTTTACTATGTATTTGTTTGGCATAGGCAACTATTCAATTTCTCTGTTGCTTGCAGAATATGAAGGTTACAGGCAGAGAAAATAAAGCGAATGGGCAACAACTAAGATTTGAAAATTTTGAAAAGGTCAGAGTAGCATGACTTAGGAGTGTGTGTATGTCTTCATTTCAGGGAATGACAAGTAACCAAGTGCTAATAAACTGTTAGCTATAAATATATTTTTAAATATCAATAAAAAAAAATATTTCAATGGTCAGTTAAAATGACACTGTCTTTCTGCTCAGTTTTCGCTTGTTGATACTCAGGAGTTATTAAATTGAATAAAGGCATTTTGATTTCTTTACTGCCATAGGGTTTATTATTTCATTCTCTTGGACATTTGTGGTTTTCTATGGCAAGTGTAGCAAAGCCTTTTGGGGATTATTCTTAACAAAGAAGTTATATTTTACAAAAGGAGTTATATTTAACAAAGGAGTTATATTTTACAGAAAACAGAGGGGAATTGCATCTTATGTTTACAGAGCATTGATTCTCATAACAGTAAATCGTCATCAGATCACCTGCCCATTCAGTTACTGTACTTAAGAAGACTGTTCATTTGAATCTGTACACCAAGTGCTTATTTCCTATGGATCAATCTTACCTGAGATGTGTTTAAAAAAAAAAAAAGTTTTCATAAAACTGATGGAAAATGAAATCATACTGAAGAAATCCCTCTTCAGCAGGCTAAGGCCAGTTATATCTAATGGATACTCAAAAAGCTCCAAGGCTGTGGATGCTGTAATACCAGTCTGTCAGGTTACTGATCTGTTTACTAAGATCAGTGGATTTTGCTTTGATATCCAATAGAATTCTTTTGCAACACCAAAATATTTCTTGGTCTCTCATTGTGGTCTGCAAAGGCAATTTCAATTCATCTTGGCAATTATCTTTTGTCTCATTTCCCTGTGGTCTTCTCTGCTCTTGGTAATATCCATCTAGGAGCTCTATGCATTTTTATTTTTAGTGATTAAAGTGTGACTTCACCAAAAATTAGCATTTGGAACTTAAACTTGAATGTTAGTCTGTCTTCCAGCGTGGTCTTTTTAACAGAAAGATATGGATGCCTTCAGGAGGAAATTTGCTGCATTTCACTGTGGTTTCTGTCTTCATTGTCTGCAAAGGTGGTTAAACCAGAGGTGACTTAATTCTCAGATCTTTTGAATGATTATCCTGGTATGGGAGGAATTCATATAGTGGAGCTGCATGTGTATGGAGCTGGCATAGTAAGTGTAGCAGTTTGGGCTGGGTGCCCTCTGCTACGGGGGGTGCTTCCTGTGTCCAGAAGTCCAGCCCAGTGGGTGGACACAGGAAACCAGGTATTTCATACCATAATTCTCTGCGCCACTATAAGATCCAGTGTGGGGTCTGGCACTCTCTCTTTTCTTCCCTTGCCATCACCCAGTAACTTGGGGGAGGTTTCTCCCAGCCTTGGGACTTGCTAGGCCCAAGGCTGAGGGGATGGACAGTCTCAGATCTGGCCAGTTGAGACTAGCCTAGTAGTGGGGGGGGGGAAGAAAGAGCCCTGGGGGTCTTGGTTGTACCCTCAGGTGGGGATGGGGTACTTCTGAGTCTGCTTTTAGGATTTATTTTGTCATTGCACTTCTGGCTCTCTGTAAACATTCACCGCTTTCTATTTAAACTTTCCATCACTTTTGCAATCCGTTTGTCTGAGTTGTTATTTCTGCCTGTGGTGGGGAGGGGGTCTGCCTCAACCCTTTACAGTAGGAAAGACTGGAAGATGCACTTATGGACACCTTAAAGCTAATGGTATAAGATTCTACAACTGTGGTTTATTTTTTTATTGCTCTAGATTCTTAGAAACTTGGTAGCCTGAAATGGTTGTTAATTAGTGAATGTTACTCCTTTAGATGTCCCTTCTCTGAAAGACCCAGGATGCATAATATTCTATAATTAGTTCTATGCCACTCAATCAGTTTATAGCACAGTGTATCTTGGGAAAGATTTTAGTGCTCCCTTCCACTTAGCAAAACAGTCCTTTGACAGTGTGAAGGTCTCTGATGCATGAAGAATTAATACATTCTTCCCAATGAACCATATCCACCCCTGCTAAACTGCTTTGTTTTGGATGCTTGACCTTTTAACTCCTTCAGTGTCTGTTCACTTCTATGTTGAAATGAGAACAAAGTCCTAATAAGAGAAGGTCATTAAATGCAGATGGTCTTCTATTTTAATACAAACATCTGAGACAATAACCCAGCTCTTACTGAGGAAAACCTGTTGTCAGGGAAGAGTCTACCTTAGCAACAAGGTCACCCGGCAGAGCCTTCAGTGTGAGGAGAGTGATGGGGCAACACCTGATAGGCGAGCCTCAATGATGATAAAAAGAGCAGGAGGTCAATCCCTCACACTTCTCAGTGACTTCCATCAGCTCAAGGTGAGTTACTCCAGGAGTTTCATAAACAGAGCTTTCTGAATACAAATGGTGTGTGTGAATTGCCAAGGGCATGGAGGACCGGACCAATGGACTTTACATTCAGGAGATTGTTATCATCAAAGGCTGCCTTTTTTTTTTCGGTAAGAGGAAAGAGTAGAAGTTCTTAAATCTCCTCTGTGGCTACTTGCTCATAGCTATGTTTCTAGAGAAGGTTACATACGTTAGAAGGAGGACTTTGGATACAGCTCAGGGTGCTGAGAACAGATGAAATGACAGTGAGTTCTGTTGGTACTAGACAGACGTCCTTTAGGATTGTGTCTAGCAACCCTAAGATGCCAACAGTGTGTGTGATCGATTTATAAAATTCCTACAGAAGCTTTTGAAGCTAGAGAAAACCTGAATGCTCTCAAAATTGATCTGGCCCTCAGTACACTAGATGGGCACTAAGGCAAAGAAGTGAAAAAGGCTGTGGAGAGGCTGCTAAGCATAGCTGGTAGACTTAGTGATTCTTAGTCTTAATGGGATGTACAAGAGATAAAAATATAGAAGAGATACAGACTGGAGTTGAGTGCTAAAAGCTTGTGTGGGGAAAACTAAAATAAATGGGATACATTCTAAGGAACAAAGGAGAAATGCAAAAAAAAAAAAAAAAAAGAAAAAAAGAAAAAGGTATGAAAGCTAGAGCATGTGGTTTGGAAACACCAATTTGCACTCCTCCATCTTTCTCTTTTTTCCATACTGTGAGAAAAATTAAATGGGGAAATTAAAAGGCAAGCTACTTAAAGCAGATAAATACAGCACTGTAATTAGCAGGTGGATCCTAATGACTCCCTATGTTTATCTTTTATCTGCCTTTATTTTCTACACCAAGCTGTTATGTTTGTCTATTGCTGTTCAGTTGCTGGGCCCTGTAAGAAATTCACTGCACTGCCGTCCTTAAGGCACTTTTCTCTTGGTTCAGGATTTTCAGTGAGGTAGAGCTGTTGATTTCCATCTCTTCGTAATTAGTATGCCTTCTAACCATGTCTGCAGTCTAAACTAAATTGCTCAGTTGGAAGCAAATGAGACAATGTAGTGATGTTATTCTGCATTCAGTACTCACGCCCTAGTCTGCTTTTCAGTCAAAGAACTGCCAGCTTTTTCCCTTTCCAAAGCAATGCTCTGCAAATGTGTAAATGACACCACCTCCTCTCTCACATTGTGCAAGACTGTACATCTAACTGCAGTGAAGAGAGAATCCAACTTGTGACTTTGTTAGTGAGGAAATTATATTCTTGATACTTTTCTCAGTCCTCCTCACCTCCAGCAAAACCAACCTGCTCCTGCTAAATAATCCGTCATTAAATAGAGACATAGCAGAAAAATGCAGTCAGTGCTAGCAGTGGGAAAATCAAGTTTAGGAAACTGCTAAGTTATTCTAGACTGCTCTTAAAAATAAAGATCCACTTCCCTTTTTTAATGGTGTTAGTGAGGTAGGTAGAGAAAATCTTCTCACATGATCTACTTATTTCACAAATATTTCTTTTTCAAGGATGTAGGAAGGTAATGGTCGTGGATTTGAAAATGTATTTTCACCTTCATGTTTATAATTTTTGCTGTATTTTAAGGTAACAAAGGAATTGTGTTATCACCAAATTGATATTGGTAGTTGCTCCCTAAAGATAGCTTTTCCCACTGATGTCCAAAGACACCTGTGCCATCTTACTTCCTCTAGATCTCTTTCTGGGAAATGTAACTGAAGATTCAAATGTACTTGCTATGTGTGCGAATCAGATGGGAGTTCACAGGATCATAGGATGTTAGGGGTTGGAAGGGACCTCTGGAGATCACTGAGTCCAACTCCCCTGCCAGAGCAGGACCATAGAATCTAGCATAGGTCTCACAGGAATGCATCCAGATGGGTCTTGAAAGTCTGCAGAGAAGGAGACTCCGCAACGTCTCTGTGGAGCCTGCTCCAGTGCTCTATGACCCTTACAGTAAAGAAGTTCTTCCTAATGTTGAGGTGGAACTTCCTGTGCTGTAGTTTACATCCATTGCTCCTTGTCCTGTCACAGGCCACAAATGAGAAGAGTTGGTTATTGTATATTCACTACTGGGTTCATTGATGAACTAGAAAACATTGAGAAATACTGTGACAATCACGAAGGAAAGGTAAATGCTGGAAGTTCTAGATAGAAAATAATTAAGGAAGTAGAAATTCAGAATAGAATAAACCAGGTTGGAAGAGACCTTCAAGATCATTGCATCCGACCTATTATCCAACCCACCTAACCAACTAAACCATGCAACCAAGCCTCAAGTTCTCAGTGTTTTCCATTTGAGCTTTTACCTCAACATTCCACCTTGTATGTTTGCACAGGCTAATCTGACAAGAGAGCTGATGCTATAAGCATATTTAATAGAATGATGATAAAGTATTCAAATTTAGGCCAACAAGTTTAACTCTGTTAAAGATGCTGAGAAATTGTCGACAGAGGGCATAATCTAAGATCTCAGACACGCCTTGTCTTGCTATATTCCATCTTGAGAATTCAAAAAACATTAGCAATCAAAAAAGCAGCAAATGTTATTCAACTACCTGAAACTTGATTTTGCTTAAGTATTATCTTCTGCCTGAGTTTGTGTGAAGTGGAAAGGTTCATGAATTGAAGAATTTGATCTGAAAAAAAAACCCAAAACCCAGAAGGTGTGATTGTGGTTGCAGCAGCAGGTATAGTACACCTTAAGATATAACTGACAGGCACTAGTACAGGCTGCCCTGCTAGAAAGCAGCTCCATGGAGAAAGACCTTGGAATCCTAGTGGACAGCAAGTTCTCCATGGGATAGCAGTGTGCCCTTGTGGCCAAGAGAGCCAATAGTATCCTGGGGTGCATCAAGAAAAGTGTGTCCAGCAGGCCTAGGGAGGTTCTCCTCCCCCTCTACTCTGCCCTGGTGAGACCACACCTGGAATACTGTGTCCAGTTTTGGGCTCTCCAGTTCAGGAGAGACAGAGACCTGCTGGATGGAATCCAATGGAAAGCCATAAGGATGATTAGAGGACTTGAGCATCTCCCCTGTGAAGAGAGACTGAGAAACCTGGAGCTGTTTAGTCTTGAGAAGACTGAGAGGGGATCTGATCAATGTCTATAAATATCTGAGGGGTGGGTGTCAAGTGGATGGGGCCAAGCTCTTTTTGGTGGTGCACAGTAGTAAGAAAAGAAACAACAGATTCAAGTCTGAATATATTTGAACCCAGATTTCACCTCAACATGAGGAGAAACTTCTTTATAGTGAGGGTGTTGAAGCCCTGGAACATGTTGCCTGGGGAGGTTGTGGAGTCTCCTTCTCTGGAGACTTTCAAAACCTACCCACATGATCCTGCTTTGGCAGGGGAGTTGGATTTGATGATCTCCGGAGGTCCTTTCCAACATCTAATGTACTGTGATACACTGTGATAAATGTGGATCTAGAGGCTGCTCTTTCTCCAAATGCTCTGCCACTGTCATCCTGGTTATAAAGATGGCAGTATCTTCAATGGCATTTTTCAAAACTACTATAGCAAGATAATGAGATAAGAGTTTATTACAGAAATAATAATTGATATTTTGAAAAGCTGTAACTTCCTTGCTGAAGCACTTTTGTCAAATGATAATTAAATACTTAAAGCTTCTGTTGCAAATTTGATGTAATAACTTAACATCTATTACTTCTCCAGTAACTGCTTGACTGAATTCTCCAATATACTCTTAATCCAGAGTACATAACTTCTTAATAATCGATCGCTATGTTCCTGCACAGTCAGACTAAACAAAGCATTGCATAAGAGCTTTTGTGTAAGTGCCCAAAATAGGACTTTCTATAAGACTAATAGGCAAACCTGACTGTGAAGTTGGCACACAAACCACCTGCTGCAGGCTGCCTTGTAATAACCCCATGAATTTCAATAAATACTTTGTAATTTGGGACCAGTGTCTCACCTGTAGCTCACTTTTCTTTTAAGCTTGCGCAGAACCCATGTAATTGGAATGACTAACGATCTTTCCATCCACCTTACTGGCCTTAACTTAGGTGTACCTCATACTTGAACCACCTGTAACAGACTTGTGAATTCCGTAGATATTGCAGACAGCTAGGTCCTAGCCTGTGGTTTGTCTGATCAGCTGTTTGAGTTGGTAAACTTGAACCTATGCTGAGGTGGTATGTGTGTGCTAGAGCACTGCTTTTCGAGGCAGCTCTGGTGCAGGTGGCTTCTGACCACTTGCTTTGACGCATGCACAGTGACATTGGGTGGCATGTTTGGGAGCAGAATCAGGCATCTAGTTGCTTGATGGCAGTGGTATGGTTTATGTTTTTGGTTTGGTGGGTTTTTTTTGTGTTTTGGGTTTTTTGTTGTTGGTGGTGGTTTTTTTTTCGGGGGGTTGTTTTTGTTTTTGGTTTTTTTTAGCTGGTTAGCACCTCAGCTTTGCTCCAGCTGTGTGTATACTTATCATGAAGACAAAAGCAAATATGGGTTGTTCTTAATATAAAATTATCAAGATAACCATGTTTGCTTGCACTGCATTGGAAAAGTAAAAGTCAATATTACCATGTAAAATAATTTATACCTTTTTTTTTATACACTCTTTTTTATGTTCAGCCTGAGTTTTTGCATGTCCACCTCAGCCTGTCAATATAAGGTGGAATTGTTATGAAGGAGCCAGCATAGGAATGCCTAGGAGCTGGGAAATAATTGTAAGCATTAATTTAAATAAAAAATGATAACAACCAATTAAATGCTATTTATTACATGCTGGGAGTTCTGGATATAGACTTTTTATTACTTCAGAATTCAAAACCTTATGGTGTTATTTCATAAAATAAAACTCTTTTAAAGAAGTTGATTGAAAACTTGTATTGACCATGATTACATAGTAGCTAAGAATGGATAATATTTAGCCCTTCTGAACATTGCCAACCTGGGTCTTTAATGTTCTTCCTATTTATAGAGTATTCAAGCAGCATATGAAAACAGTAAGATGCTGCTTCAGAATATCATGTTTTAAGCACTTAATAAAGTGTTCAAGTGTTCTTTTTTACTCTGAGGGAGTTCGAGATGCTTGATTGCATTAAAATAATTATAAAATGGTAGCTTTTGACAGATGTACATTTGAAGTTCTGCATTCATAGATTGTAGCACTGTTAGACTCCCATCCTTAGTAATGGCAATTTTTGATGTTATGCAAGACTACTATTAATTGATTTTATTTTGGTAGATGCATATTAAAGCAGCTGTACAACTTGGATTTTGTAAATGTGTTTGCAATTAGAAGCGGCTTTAATTGTCATTGCTGCCTAATTACTCAAAACAAATTGAATCTTCAAATATGCATTAGGCAAGTTCCAGTGGATTATGAGAGAGGACAGGAGGATTTGGCTCTTTGAAGAGAAAATACCACTTCTACACAATTTTCTAATATTTCTTTCGGCTGCTCAAAGCTATGCTTTCATTCTGTTGTTTTGTTTTGTTTTACATTGTTAACATTCCCCATTTTCATAACTGTAGCTGTGACTGATGCTTCAGGAGAAGGAAAAAAAGCTTTCTTCCTAGGCTCAGAGTAATATCTTGCCTGTTGACAGTAAATTACTGTTCTGTCACTTGTGAGTGCTCTTTTTCTCTGTTGTGAAGTAGTGAGGTGTCTTTGCTCTTCCTATGCACCATTAATCTTCTCCTGTTGAGAAGTAGGTCTGTGGTCATTAGGGATCTCCTACATCTTCTTAGCCTTCCTACAGTTCTAAATCCCCAGGATAGGGTTGTAGTGGCCCTACAAGAGTCAACTACATGGTTACAGGTTACCTGCTTTATATTCTGATAATGTGCTTTGTGGAAGACCTCTCAGAGATTGTTTTTATTCCTCTTCTTACTCCAAAATAAAAGACTTTCTCTAACTCTCTTTTGCTGTCTTCTGGAGCCATGCTTATCTGTTCAAAATGTCGTCCTTTTGTTACCATAGACACAATTTTTATCTTATTGGAATCAGCAGTTGGTAAAGATTTGGCCTTCAGATGATTAAAAACACATGAATGCAAATTTATCTACAACTAGTCTGCTGTATGCAGGTTCGTAGATTGTGATTCGAAGCAAAACCAATTACAAACATTTATTTTCACCTCTAGCTGCTTTTTCTGCCCTGTCCCAATTATGACCCCAGGTGGCTGCTGATCCTAATTTAATTGCACAGAATGGAGCAATATCTTTCATTATGTCTGAGCTAACCAAAATATTAAAGTAGTTGCTGTAAGAGTTTAATGAAGGTCTAAACTGCCTGCTCCCCCAATGCAAAAGATAGGGGTAAGAGTAACACACAAAACTCAGAGCTGAGATAAAGAGATAAGAGTTTACTGTAACATATCATGAACACAATGTGTAATTACTTTAGCCAATCACGTAGTTAATCTAATACAATGTATGATTACCTTAGTTTAGGCTATTTGCAAAAGAAGCACTGTGAAATACAGGGGGCAAAAAAAGCACCATGAAAGAAAACCAGTCTGCTACCCCACTCCCACTCATCTCGCTGCCATCCCTGCAGAAAGGAGCCAACACCTAAAAAAACCCAACCCAGAACCCAAAAGCAGCAACTGGAACAGGAAGCCTTTCATGCTAAATTTTGAACTTCAAGTCCCATAATACTTTACGCCAGGTAACACTTTCATTCTGAAGCTGGCGTGAGGCAGGATGATATGAACAGCAGCAGACTAAAAATTCAGCTGGTCACAGTTTCTCTTATTTCTGCTAACATTCAGCAATTTTTCTGCTTTCCATTTTGCTTTCTGTACTAATTCAGTTCTCAGTACTTCCATTTTCCAGGATACAAATGTGATAACATTTTCTTTTTTGTTGTGGAAGGTACAACTAGAAGCCATGTATCATAGTATCATAGTATCAGTCAGGGTTGGAAGGGACCACAAGGATCATCTAGTTCCAACCCCCCTGCCATGGGCAGGGACACTCCACACTAGATCAGGCTGGCCAGAGCCTCGTCCACCCTGGTCATAAACAGCTCCAGGGTTGGGGCTCCAACCACCTCCCTGGACAACCCATTTCAGGGCTTCACCACTCTCATGGTGAAGAACTTCCTCCTCACATCCAGCCTGAATATCCCCATCTCCAGCTTCATTCTATTCCCCCTAGTCCTATCACTACCTGATATCCTGAGAAGTCCCTCCCCAGCCTTCTTTTAGGCCCCCTTCAGATACTGGAAGGCCACAATGAGGTCACCTCAGAGCCTTCTCTTCTCCAGACTGAACAGCCCCAACTCCTTCAGTCTGTCCTCATAGGAGAGGTGCTCCAACCCTCTGATCATCCTCGTGGCCCTTCTCTGAACACACTCCAGCACGTCTGTATCCCTCTTGTAATAGGGGCTCCAGAACTGGATACAGTACTCCAGGTGGGGGTCTCACCAGAGCTGAGTAGAGGGGGAGAATCACCTCCCTTGACCTGCTGGCCACACTTCTCTTGATGCAGCCCAGGATCTGATTGACTTTCTGGGCTGCAAGTGCACACTGAGAGCTCATGTTGAGCTTCTCGTCCACCAGCACCCCCAAGTCCCTCTCCTCTGGGCTGCTTTCCAGCCAGTCACTGCCCAGCCTGGATTTGTGCCTGGGATTGCCTCGACCCAGATGCAGGAACCTGCACTTGGTCTTGTTGAACCTCATGAGGTTGGCTGGTGCCCACCTCTCCAGCCTGTCCAGGTCCCTCTGGATGGCATCCCTTCCCTCCAGCGTGTCTGCTGCACCACACAGCTTGGTGACATCAGCAAACTTGCTGAGGGTGCACTCAATGCCACTGTCCATGTCACCGGGCTTGGTTTACATGTTAAATGCTGTAGAGAGCTGACACTGTGATAAGTAAACTAAACAGCATCTAATTTTTAGGAAAAGTGATATTAAGGATAGAACCAGACTACTGTATATTCAGTGTCTATGCATGGATGCATACATGCAAAGATCTAGGTATTCCTTCCTAACTTCGACTGATGATGCAGGGCATGTGTTTTCAGTGCTGTGTGTTAGTCAACTTGAGCTTTGATTTCTGCTGTGGGTCGTTGGTCTTTCTCCATTGGCTGTGTATCAAGGCTAGAGTGACTTCCTATTTCAATAACTTAGACAACAAACTTGTTGTTAGGTCTTTTAGACAACTAATTTTCTTATATAAGATCTGAAGCATCAGGGTTTGCACTCTAAGCATTAAAAAAAGATGAATGTGTGTATATTATTTAGGAAATTTAAACCAAAATTGCCATAAATACCTATCCATGCTTTGGGAACGGCCACAATTACTTTGTTTTGATTCAACTAATTACATTTCCAACAAGGATACTAGAGTTCACTATATGGTTTTCTCTCTGAATTTTAACTGCCTTATGAATTTTTAATTTCTATGATATTACTTGATTACTTCTTCATCCTGTAATTTACTGATAGGGAAAGTTCAAATTACTATTTTCCAGGCCAAATATCAGAACGTATTTGAGTATTTTGCAGAAAGTTGTAGTAGTTTCAAAACCAGTAGGTGATTGTGTCAAAATTCATATACATTACCACTCACAATATTGAGATGATCAGTTTACACTTCCAAAAGTAAGGTCATTTGAAAGACTTTGGACACATCAAAGCAGTCCATTGGAGGATTTCTAACATTAAAAAATTGCTAGGAAAAAAGATCACAAACCCCCGCACTGTTCAGACCACAAAACCCCAGCAGTTCAAGGGCAGAAGAAGATTCATCACCCTCTAATAAAAACCTAATCACCCAAATTGGTTTTCTTTAAGTTGTTCTGCATTTCTGTAAAATGTCTGAGTGACCTTGAAAGTTTTAAAGAACAGACACAGCACAGCAGCAGTACCTTGACTTCTCATGTAAATCAGCTGCAAGATGTATGGGAGGGCCTCAGAAATGCAGACTGTTTGTTCAAGATGGTAAAGGAAGTGTGCAAATTGTTTAAAAGTGATGGAAAAATGCTCGAGGCACTGCCTTTTCACTCCTTCTGGTGAACTTCATTGTTGCTGAGGTCAAAACTGACACTTCTAGAAGTAGCTCATGCTTCTGTATATGTGGGTTTTTTTTGGCTGTATTATTTGTTTGTTTTTTAAAAATAATATATATTTTTTTTTAAAATTGCTGTATTGAATGTGTTGTTAAAGGATAAATTTCAATGTGCTTTCTGGAACACAGACATGCAGAGCACACAAAATTGCTTGCTCACCTGCCATTCTGTCCATAAAGCAACAAGACCATATCTCGGTGCTTAAATCAGGAGGAGGACTGAAGTTACAAATGTAAACTAAATTAAGTACCTCTGTAATTCTGTCTTTAATCCAGCTAAGACTAATTATAAGGTGATCACTGTTTAGATCTGTTATGTTTTTAGAACACTTTAACAACAAAACTCTTTTCTTATGTCAATTCTGTACTCATTTTGTGGAAAAAACAACACTTCGCAGAAGTTTGTCTTCTACAATTTAGACATATTGAACAAAGAAAGAAGCTACTAGCTTTTAACTCTAAATAAAGGCTAGAAGGAGCCTTTTTTTGACTTCAGATACTAAAAGTGTGATTTCAAGCAAAACAGAGAGATTAAGTATCCTGTCAGCTGAAGAATAATTTGTGGTTTATTTATGAGAAAATGCAAATATGGTAACTAGAAGATTATTGAGCTTGAAATGAGTATTTGATCCCTAGTGTACCTTAGGACAGACAAAACTTTTCACCTAGAAGAATCACACCAAAGTGATGGCCTGAAGTTTGAAATTTGGTTATACTTAAATGTGCAAATGAAGTCTTTGTTAGTTGTCCTGACTGATGTCAGCAATTAGTAATTTTGTCAGTTGTATTTGAATTACTCTAGAAAGCACTGGTCTTTCTTGTTACTTCAGACATCTGTGCTCCAAAATACAACTATTAGGGAGCAAGACTTGAGTTGCAAAGACAACAAATGCAGTAGTTTTTTCCTATTGTCTTATTTCTTCCTTTACACCACGGCTACACTTCTTTCGTATGCTGAGGTAAGTAATTGCATTAGACCACAGCTAAGCAAAAGACCCTTTGCTAGGTGAATACACAAAATGCGGTTCTATGACAAATGCTTCCTTCCAAAGACTGACAGACCAACTGTTGGTGTCTGCATACCAATGAAAGGGGACTTTATGCAACTTATCTTCTGCTAACCAGTACATATTTTTTTTCTTTTATGAGAAGAGATTGGGTTTAGGTCTGAGTATGTTCTCTCTGCTGGTCTCCCAGCTGCTTTGCATGCAGGTTTTGATGTTTGTCCATGATGTAAATCAGAATTTAAACAAGTACGTTAGATCAAGGGCTGCTTTTAAAGTGCTTATTGAAGTAATAGGGTTTGGTTTCCTAAACCATGTCACTGGAGTTTTCTGTACGAAGCTGTGCTTTACAAGACTTCGAATCTTAACTGGTACTACTTTTTTAAATTTCATAAGCTCTATAATAGGAAAATTGTTGTTTCTATTTTCTGGTTTTTGTTTCTGTAGGATTGTATCTGTTGTGAACTGTTCAAAAGGTTTAGGTCTCATTTCTCCCAACTTTTCTGCCATAGTCTCCAGGGTAGATATCGTAGCTTTCAGATAGATGGTGTGGATTTCATGTGTTATATATGAATGGCAGCTCTTTGGTATCTTTTGACCAAGACTATTTTGTGTGAAAGGCCATGTATCCTTAGTAAAGATACAGAAGATGATACTTCCAAGATAAACACTTTCATAGAATCATAGAATTGTTGTAGTTGGAAAAGACCTCTAAGATCAAGTTCCGTCATCAACCTAATACCACCATGGCGCCTAAACCATGCTGTGTTGTGACAGTCCAATCCAGATCCCTTTGCAGAGCATCCTTACTCTCAAGCAGGTATACACTCCCATCCAATTTAGTGTCTGCTGCAGCCTTACTGAGCCTTCACTCAATTCCCTTATCCATTTCATTTATAAAGATATTAAAGAGAACTGGCACCAAAACTGAGCCTCAGGAAACACCACTTGTGACCAGCTACTGGCTGTATTTAACTCCATTTCCCCACCACTCTTTGGGCCTGGCTAACCAGCCAGTTCTTAACTCAGTGAAGCATCCACCCATCCAAGCTGTGTGCAGCCACTTCCTCCAGGAGGATGCTGTGGGATATGGTGTCAAAGGCTTTACTAAATTCAAGACAAACAACACCCACAGCCTTTCCCCTCATCCACTAAGCCGGTCACCTTGTTATAGAAGGAGTTGAAGGACTTGGCCTTTGTGAACCCATGCTGTCTGGGCCTGATCATCTGGTCACCCTGCATATACTTCATAATGGCCCTCAAAATGACTTTCTGTATGATCTTCCCAGGCCCTGAGCTCAGACTAACTAGCCTGTAGTTCTCCAGGTCCTTCTGGCCCTTCTTGAAGATGGGCATCATGGCTGCCAATTTCCAATCACCTGGGACCTCCCCAGTTAGCCAGGAATGCTGATAAATAGTGAAAAGTGGCTTGGTGAGCACTTCTGCTAGCTCCCTCAGTACCTTTGGGTATATGCTATCTGGCCCCACAGACTTGTGCATTATACTCCCAGCAGACATCAGGGAACTTGGAGTCCCTGACACGGGCCAGTGACCATGAGACTTCTGCCAGAAGCTTAAAGAATAATTTGTCTCTATAACAGGCTCCCACCAGGATATCTGCCATGTTGGACTTTCTCCTGATTCTTCCCCATAAATTTTGCCCATAGATGCTCATCTCTGTCACCATCATCGTTAACCTCAATACAATCAAAACACTCGGTGACATTCATGACCAAGTCTTGTTCCTTGTGTCTCTCTTTGGAAGAGTTTGTAGGTATTGACTGTGGCACTCCAGTCATGTGGGGCATCCCACTGTGTCTCTGTGATGGACCCTATATCATAGTTTTCCTGATGCATAATGACTTCCAGCTACTCCTGTTTGTTTCCTACACTGTGTGCATTAGTATAGATACAGTTCAGCTGGTATAAAGGTCTTGCCACCTATTTGTTCATATATATTAATAAACTGGCTGAGGTTTGAATCCAAGCTGTTCTTTCTGAGATGTTAAATGACTAAACAAGTAATTTGCAGTGGGTAAACTGTATATCAATTTCTCCTCTCTTCCTCTAACAAATCTTCTATGAAAGCATGATTTATCTTCTCAGATGTATTTATTGGTTTAATTGATCTTTTACATTCATTCTGATTGTTGTTTTTGAACCATGGTTTACTTGTATAGTATTGGTATTTAAGATACATTGATGAATCTTGATTGAACTCTGTTATACAGGAGAATAATTGTTTTGCAGTTGTTGGTTTTTTTGTGTTCCAATGGACATGAATTAGTTTCTGGTGTAACTCTGCAACCTAAAAGACCACTTTTAGTGTTGTTTTATCTTTTCAGCATGGGAGAAGCAAAAATGTGCATGAAACCTTTGGAACCACTGCAATTGATGGCATAAGCAATAAATACACAGGCACCTTCTGCTTCATCTACTTATCAATTGTTTCTAATCCTTCCCTTAAATGTTTAGAGTCACTGGAGCAAAAGATTACTGTACTTCTCTGCATAGTTTGCTATCGTTATGGATTTCCTCTGGCAAAAAAAAGAAAGGAAGTAACCAGGAATTGTTCCAGGAATTAATCTAGTATCTGAGAGATGCAAAATGAACAGAACATGAAATCTACTGTTTAGAAAATCAAGGGATTTCCAAGGATTTCTTTCTGCTTTTGGTATCATGCTACACATTTCACTATTAGGGAACAAAATGGTATAAAGCCATTTATGGACTCAAGTGTTTATTCCATTCTAATGTTTTCAACCACCCATCACACTTAGGCAAATCACTGGGTGGGGCAAGGAAAGGGGAGAAGGAGCTGAGAACAGCAGTGCATTGATTTCATTAGTGTAAGCTGCACAACCACTCAGCCAATATAGTACAAGAGCAGCTCTTTCACATCGCCTTTGGAATGATGTATATAGTGCCAGAAAGAAATCATTCCTATGACAGAGTTGGTTTTATGGACTGTATCCCAGTCTGCCTCCCTTGATCACGTGTAAACCTGCACAGTCTGCAGAAGTTCAGAGCCCACAAAGTTAATCTATTCCCCTTTATGCTGAAAATGCTGACCAGAAATCAAAGGGGAATAGAGAGTTCAGGCAGGAAAGCTCCATCTGTGACTCATTGTTTTCTGTCATGTACAGCATGAAATACTATCCCAAATTTGAAGCCTGTATCCATACTGAGGAGTAACAGATGCAATGTGCAGAGACCTGCATCCAAATATCTGAATTTGCTCACTGTTAGCTATTTTTATTTATTTAAAGAAAATATTTTTGATGCAGTTGTTAGGGAAAAAAATTAAAAAGTAAAAAATAAAAGAAACCATCAAACCCCCCTGCTTTTGGTTAGCTTAAACATTCGTTAAACTAATGGGATTTTTTTTTTTCTTTTGCTGGTATTCCTCATATGTATTCTCAGCATATCACACTATAAAGTCCCATGAAACCATTGTAGTGTGTGCTTCAAATGTTCATTACCAATATGATAAATCATTTAGCAATGCTTAGACAATCAAAACAGATTTAGTAAATGAGTTTAAATCTCTTATTTAAACTAAAGCACTCCTGGAACCTTCAGAAGTGAAGAAACCTTCAAACCATTCCATGCACATTTTAAAAAGGGAAGGGGGAAAAAAAAAAAAGGCAGCAGCATTTGATATAACTACTATTTTGAATAAAGCACAACTCCAGGTAATATCCTAGAAACAAGTTAGATCAGGTGTGTACCTCCCGCAAAAGATCTTATAAGAACAGTTCTTCCAAACATGTTTTGCAAGCAATTCTTGAGATCTGTTGTATGAGAAGCACTAAGAACAAAGTCATAGCACTGTTTTTGGAAGAAAAAATGAGCAAGGACAATCACTTTAATTTAGTTACTAAAAAGATAGAACAGAATAGAATAAAACAAACCTGGTTGGAAGAGACAGTTCTTGTGAGGATGTTTTGGACTAGTAGGAGATGACAGCGAATTCTAAAGAAACCTGGAGAAGGGGTTTCAATAATTAACAGTGCTGTTGTGAATCAGTGATTTGATGTACTGGTGGAAAAGGAACTTTGCAGCTACTTAGAAAGAAGTAGCACCAGGATTTTAGGTGAAGTGGATGGAAAGAGGGATATAGTGGTGACATGCTTGGAGAGAGTAAAGAGAAAGGTGGTGAACAACTGTTCAAGCATTCAAAAAGAAATCCAGGTGACAGTTTGGGCAAGCTGTAGTAGGCTGCAGGCTGTTAGAGGGAATGGATGGAGTTCTCAATTTCTGCCCCCTCCCCAAAAAAACACCTAGACTGATTTACTCAGGTTAGTATTTCCTATGAACAAAACCTTTCCGACATGGCACACTGGTATCCAGAACAGTGAGAACACTCTGCTGTCACCAGTGTGGACATCAGAGGAAAAGAGAACTGGTCAGGGTTCAACAGGTAGAAATGTTACGAGCATTGTCAGGTTTTGGAGGAGGGACTAGTTGTGGAGGCTGGATGAATGGTATCTCTTAAGTACCTTGCTCCAAGCCTCCTCCAGCTGCAGATTGTGATGGTGGCTGCTTGTAAAGCCGTAGGTATATTTGGGAAAGCTGCAAGAAAAGAATGAGGCCACCTTTAATTTAGACTTTCTTTTATCTAGTTATGCTTTGTGTACACTCTTATGCATAGTTTTTTGGTTATAGTGTATGAGTTTTTATAAACTGCACTTCCTTACCATCTGTGACCATACTCTGACTAATTTACACCCACCTATAATGTTCCTTTAGCACAACAAATCGGCGTGCTGAAAGATCTGCGTTTGGGCCTAGCTCTCTTTAGAACGAAAGCTGCAGTCTGACTTTCTATATAACAGTCACATAGCATAAGTGGAATGACAATAATTTGTTTTTCCGCTGCTGAACAAAAGATACTGTGTTTGTTCAGGAACTTTTTATTAAGAAAAAGCACATGCCAAGGAATATGTAGCAGCAAGATAACATATGCCTCAAGGAACTCTGTGAGGCACATACCTTAGAAAATATTTTATTTCTGTATTTCATTTTGATAAGAAGTGTCAAAATACGAAAAGCCAACAGGGAGCTGTCACTAATGCACCAAACAGATTTTTATTTGCACATAGTGCCTTCTGGTCAAAAAAGATGTAATTAATGCCCTGAAGTACGTAAGTTTTAGTGGCTTTGAAGGTGAAAGCAACACAGGATGGGAATAAAAATGGAAAATAAAGATCCTCACATGCAAGCACTTGTACACAAAATGTGTTCTCATTGTATATGCTCTCTTATACACTGGATTGTAGAATTCTGAGCCAGGTGTGTATGTTTATGTTGATGTGGGGACAAATAGTTTCAGATTTTTGGACAAAGTGTGTGTTTTAATTATACTCACTCACTGACAAGCTGTTCGTGAGCAGTTGCATCTCATTGTCTGATGGACATAGGCAGTAATCCCTGTCTTTGATCACACTAAATTTGTACCCAGATGTTTACTTGACTTATCCTGAAAAAAGATTTTATATGAACCCTGACTTTTGGTTTTGTTTGTTTTTGTTTTGTTTTTTTTTCCCTCCCTGATTTCCAACAGAACTTTTCCAGAGGAAGGTTAGGTCTTCAAAGCGGTGATTACAAATACCTTCTATGTAATGATCTCAGCTGCCTTGTAATATAGGGAGATCGTAAGTAGGCTTTGGTCACTGTTTTTGGTATTTGCTGTTGGCTAACTCTTTAGTTTGTAGCAGACTAATGGTTCCTTGTAAATTGTGGCTGCCTGCCTCCCCTTTCCTCCTCTTTATGGGCAGGAGTGGGTTACTGTCACCTGCTTATAAGGAGTCCTTGAGCCAGTCTGTGTGTGTAGCTCTTCTTCCTGAGCCGTAAGTCCGGTACCTATGGTCATCTTCAAATCTGTCCAACCTCACATTCTCTGCACTGCCTCAGAAGGCTGTTGGATACCTGGTGATGACTCCAGAAGAAGAAAGTGCTACAAAATCTTTGTCTGAAAGGAAGATTTCAAAGCTGTAGAAAAAGGAAAGTTAGGTGCTTAGGTGATTCTAGTTTTCTTTGTTTCCTCAGGCCTTGATCAGGGTGTCTACAGTAAAGGAATACATCTTCATAATATTTCTTACTGTCTGATATACTTGGGCCTACACTGCAGCATCTGATCTGTTTTGTTGTGTAGGTGTTGTGCAGTAACATAAGTATGATGCTGTCTTTAATTCTACTTATGCAATTTTTGGTTTGGGGTTGGGGTTATGCAAACATTTGGTTTGGGGTTGTTGGTTTGGTTCTTGAGTGTGTGCGTGGAGTTGGGGATTTTTGGTGTTTTTTGTTAGTTGGGGTTTTTTGTGTACATGATTGGTTTGTTTTTTGGAAAAACACAATTTAAAGTATTTCATGAAGCCCAGGGGTTTTAAGCAATTTGACTGCTTTGTTAAAACAATATTGATGCAATAGTTACATTATATTGTAGTTAAATTCTCAGTTATGGCAGCTTTCTTTCCATATTTTATGTTAAGATTTATAAATTCCTGTTTCCTCATAATTTTTGTGTGGTCATTCTGTAGGTAAGGAAGTTTTGTGGATTTTCTGCTTGCCTGCTTGTTGGGTTTGTTTGTTTCAGTTTTGTTTTGTTTGTTTGTTTTTTTACTCCTCTGACTGGCTAGAGATATATTTGTGGAATAGACAATTAAAAGGTGCATACAGGTCCTGAGCCATCAGTACAGTATAGCTCATATAGAATACAGAGTTAACCAGGTTGGAAAATACCTTTGAGGTCATCAAGTCCAACCTATCACACAACACCATCTAATCAACTAAACCATGGCACTAAGTGCCTCATCCAGTCTCTTCTTAAACACTTCCAGTGATGGTGACTCCAACACCTCCACGGTCAGCCCATTCCAATGACCAATCACTCTTTCTGTGAAGAATTTCTTCCTAACATCCAGCCTAAAGCTCCCATGGCACAGCTTGAGACTGTGTTCTCTTATTCTGTCACAGGTTGCCTGGGAGAAGAGACCAACCCCCACCTGGCTACATCCTCCTTTCAGGTAGCTGTAGACAGCTACCTCTCCTCTGAGCCTCTTCTCCAGGCTAAGCAACTCCAGCTCCCTCAGCCTCTCCTCATAGGGCTTGTGCTCCAAACTCCTCACCAGCTTTGTTGCCCTTCTCTGGACACATTCCAGCAACTCAACATCTTTCCTAAATTGAGGGGCCCAGAACTGGACACAGGACTCAAGGTCCTCTCTCCAGGGAGCCAGCACTGTTGGCAGTTTGGCTAGTTCAAAATTGTTATTGTGAATTTTTCCTTTCATGGTTTGTTTTGGTCGTTCACCTTCACAGCCCTTTGGCACTGAGAGCACTATCTTTAAGGAAAGAAATAATAAAGTAGTAGTAAAGACTTTCTGGAGAGATCTGTCAGTACAGCACAGAGAAATGTATTTGCTTTCCACAACCTCCTTCCAGCTCTGGTAGTCTGTGCTGAAAGGCAGCAATTATAGATCTTACTCCACCCCACAGAAGCACTGTTTTGCAAGGTAAAATAAGGAGTGGTAAGCAGTGATTTTCTTTGGAAAAAGGAACATCTCTGATGCTCCAGCCAGTTCAATGAAAGAAAGATCACTCTTTCATTCTCAAAGTTGTTTTACAAGAGCTGTCTGAGCAAACTTGGGGGATGGCAGGATGAAACAGCTTACAGAACAGGATTGTTATCATTTTAAACCAGAAAAGAATCTTTCCTGCCTCCAGATTTTCCTTGGAGGTGAAGCTGTTGTAGCTAGTTCTCACCACAGCAGGGACATGGATGTTATGGAGTGTGTTCAGAGAAGGGCAATGAGAATGAAGAATGGCCTGGAGCACATGGCCTGCAAGGAGTGTCTGAAGGAGCTAGAGGTGTTCAGTCTGGAAAAGAGGAGGCTGAGGGGAGTCCTCATCACTGTACAGCTACCTGAAGGGAAGTTGGAACAAGGAGGGGGCAGCCTCTTCTCCTTGGTGGCAAGTGACAGGACTAGAGGACATAGTTTCAAGCTGCACCAGGGGAGGTTCAGGCTTGATGCTAGGAAATATTTCTTCACAGAGTTCTCAGGCATTGGAATGGTCTGTCCAGGGCACCAGTGGAGTCATTGTCACTGGAGGTGTTTAAGCTGCATGTGGACCTGGAGCTTAGGGACATGGTTTGGTATTGACCTGTCAGTGCTGGGTTGAAGGTTGGACTGGATGAGCTTTGAAGTCTCTTCCTACCTGATCTTTTCCATGATTCTGTGGATCTCAGTGTGATCTCCAGGAATGCATCCAGGAAACTCTGAAGCCAACATCAACCTCTTCCTGTGCAGGAAGCTCGGGTACAGGGTGGTAAAAAAGAAGATAAAAATGTGTGTAACATAATACTGTATATCTCATTGAGACAATACCTTTCATCAGTTATGAACTTATTCATGGAGTATAGTAGATACAGTTGTGTGTGAAGTCTTTCCCATGATGCCCAGATCTGTATATGGGTATGGTTTGATGCAAACTTCTCTTCACAGCAAAGATTCTTGAGTACTTAGATGGGTAGGCAATCCTTTTGAATTAAATTGTACATTGGCCACAACAACCCTAGGCAGTGCTACCAGGCTGGGGGCAGAGTTGCTAGAGAGTGGCCAGGCAGAAAGGGACCTGGGGGTACTGGTTGTTAGTAGGCTGAATATGAGCCAGAAATGTGCCCAGGTGGCCAAGAAGGCCAATGGCATCCTGGCCTGGATGTGTGTTCAGCAAGAGCAGGGAAGTCATTGTGTCCCTGTACTCAGCACTGGTTAGGCTACACCTTGAGTCTTGTGTCCAGTTCTGGGCCCCTCAGTTTAGGAAGGATGTTGACTTGCTGGAACGTGTCCAGAGAAAGGCAACAAAACTGGTGAGGGGCTTGGAGTACAAGCCCTCTGAGGAGAGGCTGAGGGAGCTGGGATTGCTCAACCTGGAGAATAGGAGGCTCAGTGGAGACCTTCTTGCTGTCTACAGCTACCTGAAGGGAGGTTGTAGCCAGGTGGTGGTTGGTCTCTTCTCCCAGACAACCAGCACCAGAGCAAGAGGACACAGTCTCAAGCTGCACCAGGGGAGGTTCAGACTGGATGTTAGGAAGAAATTCTACAGAGAAAGAGTGATTGCCCATTGGAATGGGCTGTCCAGGGAGGTGGTGGAGTCACCATTATTGGAGGTGTTTAGGAGGAGACTTGATAGGGTGCTTGGTTTCATGGTTTAGTTGATTAGGTGGTGTTGGATGATGGGTTGGACGTGATGATCTTGAAGGTCTTTTCCAACCTCGTTTATTCTATTTTATTTTATCAACAAGTTTAAGTGCAGACATGTTCAAGTACAATAATATTTTCTTGACTACATATGCCTAATAACTATACAGTTTTCCTACTGCTAGTACCCTTGTGTTATACAGCATTTAATAATCTTACCCTACATTTAGTCTCTGTATTTAAGTCTTCTACCTTTTATCACTTTAAATTTTCCTTAAACAATGATAAAAAATGAAGTTTTTAGTATAACCCAGACTTAGGAAGAAAGTTTGAAAAGTGAAGGTAAATATAACTTTCTGGGAGATTTTTGTTTCCTCTTATTTTTTTTTTTCCTTCTGTCATTTTAATTTGCCTCTTACTTTCTGATGTGAAACTACCTGGACCTGGTTCAAATACTCATTCTATTTTGATGATATTTATGCATCAAAAGAATGTGATTTCCATGGCAACTGCTCCAGGTTTTGAGCAAATATCAGCTTTGAAGGTGCTTTCTCTTTTTTTTTGGGGGGGGAGGGTTGTATTTTGTGCTTATTTGATTAACCCCTGGAGGGATTTAGATCTTGTTTATAAACAGAGGACTTAATTTAAAGAAGAAAAGCAAAGTTCAAAATAGAATGGAACATACAAGATATTATACCAGCTGCAGATTTCTGTCAGATTCTTGCTTTTTCCCTCAATTTTTCTTTTTTTTTTTTTTAAGCTGGTACCACTTTGAAAAAGCAATCTTTAAGATAAGAAATATAATGTTGCATATAATCAGGTTATTTCATAATTTCTAAATAAGTGCTCTGAAAGAGTAAGGTATAGTTTTGTGGGCCACTAGCTGCCCATGTGTATAGATTGCAGAGTGAAAATATAGCTGCTAAGCTGAATTGAAGGATAAGTTTTCTTACCGTGTTTGGTTTATGGATTTTGGTTGGGTTTTTGTGGGGGTGGGGGGTGGGGGTAGGGGGATTTGTTTGTTAGTTTTCCAAGTAAGGAATGGCTACAGTTATCACAGATATTTTATTGTGTCTGTGTGAATGCAATTGAAGTGTTTCACATTGGCAACCATAAGATTGCAAATGCAGTCTTTCCTTTTGAGATTCATTTTACAGTGTGCAAAAGTTCTAGGAGTCAAACTTAAACAGAAATGATCTGGAAATATTTTAGCAATTGTTTTCACAAAGGTCAAGTTGCAGCACAGATTGTACAGTTTGAAAGAGATTACTGGAAATACAAGTATTGCACATAAAGGCTGCCTTTGTTGTAGAACAGATGGGTGGATGAGACAGAGCAAGTTGGATTTTCCTGTTAAGAAGTGGAAGTTGCTCACATGTGGTAGCTATTAGGTGAGAGTCTTGCTGGCAACTATTTGTTGCTATTTAATTTTTCTATTAACAAGTGATGACTCTTTCCCTAACTATGGGAAGCTTACTCTCAAAGCACTGGTGAAAGTAACCAAACCTGATTGTTGCTTGCACAGCTTTACAACAATCTTTTTCCCATTTTGAATGTCTGCTCTACCTGCATGTTAGCTCCCAGCACTCATAGACCTTAATCATGAAACAGCTGCAATATCCTTGTACCCGGTGTACATAGCACCAGATTCTTTTAAAGAAGTCAATTTTTATTACCTACAGTTATAAAAAAAATTATTAAATTCAAAGATTCATGAGGTGCATATCAAATTTTGATAAGCATGTCATGAATTGTTGACAAGTCAGCGATATTGAGGAATAATGAATCCATAGCTTTAAGGACAGAATAATTCTCGCTAAGACTCAACTTTTCTGACTGTGGTTCAGCAGCCCTAGTGTGTGTCTGTGTAGATTCATGCATTTATGTGCACACACATGAACAGTTGTGGGACAACCTACATTTGTCAGTGTCAGGGGACTTGTAGGGCACAGCAAAATGTTGTTATCTCATTAGTAAATCTTAACTATGTGTCACAATGCATATTCAGGAGAAGGCAAAATAGGAGGCACAGGAATTTCCTAGTTCTCTTGTGTGTACATGAAATGTCTTTTAGAGGAGGAAAAAAAAAAAAGAAGAATGTATTGGTTATGAGCAGTGACATCTCCATGCGTGTTATTGGCAAGCTTGGAAATCTTCCTTTTGGGCACTGCACCATCAGTCGCTGACTCCTGGGTTATCGAAGCAGCTACACAAGGATTCTAGAGATGAGTAAATTGCTGAAACCTGTACAGAAGAAAGAGAAACTGGAAGGGAGCGTCTGCTGTGGACCAGTTCACTGCCGACATTGAAGACTTAAGCCAATTTCTTATCCCTCTTATCCTCTTTCCTAAAATCCACAAGGTACAGAAGACATCTAGAAAAAAAGGAATATTGGGAGTGTGCAGTGTTACAAGTGTGTATTCTGGTGGGAAGGAAGTCTGAACACCTGCAGTCTTGTTCTATTAGATGATGCGTTGCAGCTGTTAATGTGGCCACAATGTCATGCAGTGCACTGCAGCAGGCAGTAAATTCACACTATGTATCACTGTGTCACTGGGGGTCAGGGACCACCTCAGTGACAGCCTTCAGAATTACAGGACTTGCCTTATTTTAGTGTAGTACTATTTCTATATCTTCACTCATTTTCCAGAATCCACTAAGGCACTGGGCAGGAAGCTGTATTACCCTGATCGGTTTTGTTTAACCAGTGCTCAGAACTTCGCAGTCTATCAGTAAGGTAGAGGCACGAGGACAAGGTTTAGCTTTTTTTCAGGGAACCACTCCCTGTATATATCCTTGTTAGATTGTAGGGAGCTGCAGTTTGATTTCATTTGCTCACCAGCGTTTAAAGGAATTGGTATATAGATGCGTTTTATGAGACATTGGGGGGGGGAATCAAATAATAATTTTATTCATGGTTTTTTATATCATCACCTGCACTGTCAGCTGCTGTCTTATTTCTCCGTCTTTGATACTCTTATTCATTAAAGAAAATAACAGAACAAGATAGGTTTGGTTACTGAGCTCTTTGAAAGCTGTGAAGTTTCTGTGCCATTTTGTGGTATCACACGCCCGGGAAGTCCTGGATGTTAACACTAATGTTCTTTGACTCCAGGAGAGGTAGTAGCATAGAGAGACTTTAACCTTTAGGTCATTTGTCTGAATGCTCCCCAATTTACCATAGATCAAAAGTATGCAGTGGCCTCACTGGCCTGTGTGAAATGAGTTAATGGCTTTGGTTTGCCTCACAGGAAAGAATTCTCCATCTTACAAGCAGCAAAAGCTGTTGATAGCTCTCCCAGCAGAGAGGTTAAGGTTTTACTGTGAAGGAAGGCAGATGCCTTCTTCCTCTGCAGGAAGGACATAGGCAAGGAAGAGTAGGGACACTGGTGCTGCTACCATCTGATCCCTGCTAAACTTTAGTGGATGCTAATGCTCCCACACTAGTGAGACAAAAACGCTTCTTTTATTTAAATTTGTCAGAAAGCAAAATAGTGACTATAATGACTAAATAAGGAGCAAATAGCAACTAAAAAGTAAGAGCTAAGTTCTATCCTGTGCTGAATCTCTTCTACTCTGGGACTCCCTGGAACTGTGAAACCAAATGCATAGCTACATAAGTTCCCCGGGCAGAGAGAATCTGTGAGCCCTGTCTGGGACCCTAGTGCTCTGTGGTGTTATCTGTTCCTGATTCTGCTTTGTTTCCCACTCCTTGGTCAGCAGCAGCAGTTGGCACCAAGCAGCTGCCGGCACCTTGGCTGCACTTGCTATGCCAGCTGCTGACAGAACACTGCTGATTGCAGCTCATTTGCTGCTGTTTTTCACAGGCACTACATCACAACTAGTGCCTTTATCTAAAAGCTATCTCACTTTCTGTTTCCCTGTTGAGAAACTACCATTTGCTCTTGCAGAAACACAATGGAAAATGTCAAGTCATTCTGAATTTGCCAGGATCTGGGGAGGAGCGGAGAAAGCCCTGTAACAGAAATAACTTTTCCGAGAGTGAACCAAGGCAGGCATTTAACTCCTCTTCATCATATGGTTTTATTATGTAATACTTTAAATACAGGAGAGAAAGACAGGTGTCAAAGAACAGAAGAGGACACCAGCTACTGGAGAAGAAGACTATGTGGTCCTTAGGCACTGAAGATGAATAGGAGGAAAGGGATATAGCTGCAGATGCTGTAATGTTAATGGAGGTGCAGAGGCCTGACCCAAGTATGAGATTGTTACAAGCAGATACAGGGTCCATACCACATGATATCTTCTTTCCCTTGCTTTTGAACTAATTTTCTTGAGTGGCTCCAGGATTGTTGTGATTTCTTTCCCCTGGAGACTGGTTTTCTATTACTTTTGGCTTTCATTTTTGTTTTATTGACATAAAATAATTTAGAATGGTTGCATTTTTTGTAAATCATAAACTCTTACATGTCCTGTTTATGGCACTGATGTTGGTATGATACTAGCGGCATTAGACAATCACATACAAAATTATTTGGGTTCAAGTTAATTCTGTGAATATTGAATAGGTATTGCTAGGTCACATGAACTAATTGTTCAGCACTTAAAAAATAAATAATGTTTAAATAACAAGACCTTGGAGAATCTAACCAAGGAGATGATGTTTAACATTGACAAAACATTCTTGTTTACAGTCCTACAAGTCTCAAAGTGTTCAGGTTTTAAAAAAGGCAGTTTTTCAACTGACTTTAGACATTTGTTTGTATTGGATCAGATGACCTCTACCACAGAGTACCAGACAGCCAATTTCTTGCGTCTTCCAGTGAGAAATTCAGGACAATGCAATTTGTTTGGTTACAATAGCAGCTGTGATACATGAAAAATAAGCTCATTTATGTCCTAGTAGTAATTGTTCAGTCTTGCCATAGCTGGACTTAGAATTTATTGGAACTTTTCACAAGAAGTAGCTGTGTTTGAATATTTGAAATTAACTTCCTCAAAATGAGCTAAACGTGGAAATTGTTTCATTGTCTTTTGTATTGTGTTTAGGGAAAGTAGTTATCATTGTCAGGTCCAACTGCAGAGTTATTTTTTTAGCAGACTGAACAATGGCCTTTCTATCACCTCGCTCACTGAAAAATTGAGCAACTACTCTAGGCTCTTTCTCTAGTCAGTTGAGAGGGCAAGCAGCTCCACAGGGCAGCTCATCCCCTACAAAAGACTTGTTCTACGATGGAGAGAATTTTCCTCTGGAGGCACTTATCTTTCTTGACTATGGAGATACATAGATAACAAACCTAGATTAGACACCCATGCTTCAGTGTTAAAAAATAATCTGAGTTGATTCTTGCTCTAAAATCATGTATTATCACAACCAAATGTTATGCTTTTGGCTTCTGAGTGGAAAAGGACTATAATTAGTCAATAGCTCTGAATCATTACTCAAGCAAACCTTTAAGGGAAATGTTCCTGATTAATGATTGCAGGACAAAGATCTGTAAGCACATCTGTAGAAGAGACTGTGATCTCTGCTGCTTTAATGAGTTTTAGTTCTGAGATTCATTATAGCTGAGCTGGCCTCGTGAGTGGCCCTGAAAAATTATTTCTTTCCCAAGTATGCTACTAACATTGAGCTGAATAAGGATTTGTAAGGGGCTCTTGCAATCATGCTACTTTTTATTTATTAATTTTAAAATATTTTTTTCTTAAAGTGGAGTCCACTTTTGCTGTTCTCAGCATGCCTCCCTGTTTCCCCTTTGTAGTATGGAGGAGAAATACAAGTGGTTATATTCTTCCTTATACAAATCAGAGTAGCTTCACTGGCTGAAAACACTGTCCTATTGTTTCATTAAAAGCTGAAAGCTGCGGTTGTTTGAGGTTTTTTTCTTTACCCTTGGATGTATGGTGCTCTAGCTTAGGAAATTTGTTCTTGTACTCTGATACTGAAAACAGGGAGTCCTGTGTGAACCTCATTCCTGCTACTGATGTAGCTGAAATAGCTCTGCTATGAGGACATATGACTAACAATTTGTTAGAAATATTAGATGTTTGAATTGGATGCAAGAGAGAATGTAATGTAAATTTAAAGTTTTTCTGTGCTGTAAAGGCAGTCAATCTAATCAAAGCATATATGAATAGTGGAAAAGGGATTAAGACAATTTTCTTGGATGACAGTAGGAAGTTTTCATATTTAACATGTTGACTTTTGACAAAGACAAACCTTAATGTCAAATTCTTATATGCTCTGAGTTTTCATACTCTTTAGTATTTGCTTTTTTTTTGCTGCTACATAGGTGTTTCAGATCTTGGCAGTAAGGTCTCAAATGTTAAATTTAATTTCAGAAGGACTTGATCTGAAATGAGATAAAACAAAGAGATGATTGTCATTCTTTTTTTCCGCCTTCTTTCTTTATTTTTTTTCCCTACATGGTGGTTTAGATAGAAGTCAGGGTGATTCTATTACTCCCATCCTCTGCGTTGCCTTTCACTTCCAGTAAGGCTGTCTGGCCAAACCTTCTTTGAAAAGCAGTGCACTTAATTTCCATTACAAAATTTAATGGGAAAGTTTAAAAATATATTTTTTATTATTATTATTTTTCCTTGACAGATACCTATAGCAATGTCTGTGATAAAGTTCCCTTTATTTTTTCACAGAAGGAAAGCAATGACTCAAAGCTCAGAACATCTTAATCACAAGATGTAGAACGTAGAAGTACTCCAACAAGAGTCTTAGCTCTCGCCAGGCCTGTTTAATGTGGCGGTTTCCAGCTGCTTTCTTCAAAATTATTCTAGGTAAGAGAGACATCATTAGGAGGCAGCTGCACATGTAAAACTAGAATTCGTAGTGCTGTTTACTTTTCCTTTCCCAAGAGACTTGCAACAGTATCTTTGAGTGTTCATACACATAAATATAAACGCATATATATGCATATGTAGTCTCTTCTCCCAACTGTTACTACTTAAACTCAGATTCTTTTTGTTCTCCTTGTAGCTACAGTCAAAATGGCTGCTCTTAAATGGCATGGGAAACTGTCATTTTGTAAGTACATTGCAGACTACAGAAAGGAAAAACAAAGTCTCTAAACATTGAATGACCTGCCTGTTCAAACTTCAAATTTTCCTACCCATGTTAGTTGAGCGGATGATTTCCTTCTCCTGGGAAAATAATTAAATAGTTTTTCACCCATGTGAATTACTAAATTGACATAAAGGCACCAGAGGGGGAGTGTATGTTAGCTTGTTAATACGTGCTGGACAGAAAAAAAATTAATTTGACAAATGCTTCATACCAAACCAATGACATTGCAGCTGCTAACTTCAAATGGCACATGGGAAGGAATTACTTGGATCCTTTTGTATTTTTTCTTTTTAATCATATAATCTTGATACCATCAGTAGTATACATATAAGATTATGGAGTACTGTGAAGGATGTTGGCAAAATATCCTCCTTCATAAGAGACTGGAACACGTGCTTTATGAGAAAAGGCTGAGACCTGGGGCTTCTTAGTCTGGAGAACAGAAGACTGAGAGGGAATTCAATAAATGTTTATAAATGTATGAGGGCTGTCAAGATATGAATGTATGAGGGCTGTATGCATGTCAAGAGGGAGGGAACAGGCTCTTCTCAGTTGTGCCCTGTGGTAGGAAAAGGGGCAGTGGATGGAAACTACAGCACAGGAGGTTCCACTTCAACACAAGGAGGAACTTCACTGTGAGGGTCACAGAGTGCCGCAAGAAGGGGTCGACACAGATCAATATGATTAACGAAATCCAACTTTATTGTTCCACACTTCATTATTTATAGTCTTATCTTATACATAGTTCATTCTATTCTAATTTAACACACACTATTGGTCTTTCTCTAAAAGGGTTACATCATTGTTTGCACTACTCTGTGGAATTTCTGTGCTCAGTCTAATTGCTCCTTTTCCCAGCTCCTTTGCCTACTCCTTATCTTTTTTGCCTCCCCTTTCAGGGGCAGCTTGACTTCAGCATACCAAGCAGTAAGAGATTTTCCACAACTCCTACTCCATTGCTATATTAATAACAGAAAGTCCTTCAAGGTCTGGCTTGCACAGGTGTTCCTGGGACCCATGTCCCCTCTTGCTCAAACCATTTCCCAACAACAGAGCACTGAAACAGGTTCCACAGAGAGGTTGTGGAGTCTCCTTCTCTGGAGACTTTCAAGACCCATCTGGATGCATTCCTGTGTGACTTGCACTAGATTGCATGGTGTTGCAGAATAGCTTGCAAAGACATGGTTCTACGGAACAATGGTTTGAACAAGAGCATGTAGGCCGGACTCCATCTTGTTATTTACTGCTCACAGTAAGCTAGTGTGTTGATGCAGCCAGGCCACCATGGCCTTGTAGCTGTGCTTGCAGCTGCCTGCAAAGGATAACAGGATACCAAAGCAAGGTCACTACGCCCTTACAGGCGATAACAAATAAAGAAGAATGTAAAACAGAATTCTTGTGATTATCTCATCAGGATGGGAAAGCAGGATGTTTAACCGCAGAAGGTGGGGTCGGCAGCTAGACTACTGTATATAAGAAGTGTCTGATGCTCAATAAAGTTGGATTTCGTGGATCATATTGATCGTTTGCGACCCCTTCTTGCGACAGTATGGTTATGTGGCCCTACTCTGGCAGGGTGTTTGGACTCAATATCTGGAGGTCTCTTCCCTGTGATCCTGTGAAAATGGTTTACATGAACACTGGGAGGTCAGGTTTAGACAGGCTGCATTGGTATTATTGTTTATTCAGATTGCTTCATGTTCTAATCTGATTTACTGCTTAGACAAATACAAAAGCTGATATCAAGAATAATGAACCCTCAATGGTTAATATGAACTCATTTCCTGCTTTTATAATACAAGATATTCACAGAAATACTTAAAAAGAAATCTTGTTTCTCTCCTTTCACCTCACCTTTAGTAATAGTATATAACTTAGTGATAATCTGGGGAAATCTTTAAGCCCTCTTGATTTCTCAGGGGGCAGGTGGTCTTGATAAAAGTCTGAGTCCTGTGTATTGCCATGAGGCAGTCTTGACAAATTTTAAACTTTATTTACAGTGGCAGACAATTCGAAGTTTTCATGAAGTTGTAGCATAAAAGCTTGTAAAACCAGGTATGGTTCACAAAATGTGAAGTGTGAAAATGAGCAGCACAATATGAAAGAATGAAAATGCTTGTATTTTGCAGTTCAGCTGTCTTCTAATGAGCAATTCAATTAAGTTTGGCCTTGTTAAGTAGGCGCTTGAAAAATAAGTCAAGTGATGCAGTAATTACAAACACAGAAAAGCAAATCCCTCCCTCTTTTAAACAGCAATCAAAATATTTATGTGGAGAAGTTGTTGTTGTGGAGCTTTTTATACATATCCTAAAATCATTAGGCAGCTAATTTGAGAACTCAATGTGCAAAAACACAGGGTTGGGAGGCTTGAAGTGGTATTCAATGCAAATCCATCAGTATCTCAGTTTCAAGACTCCACAGGGGAATGATTTAGAGAGTATGTAAGTTTATAATAGGAACAAATTATACTTTTACCAAATTGTAAGTAAATTGAGCACAAGAAGTGAATAATGACATTTCACAGTGGGTATTTTTTTTTCCAATTAATGCAGAAAACTTACCCAGCTCTAAAGTAAGAGATGATACTTAAGTTAGACATTAATAATGAAAACTGATTTCAGGACAATGCACTGTACATCTCATCATGAGAACATTTGCTTCAGATAATTGGCAAATCCCTGGATTCCCCTCCCTGCTTTTGTTTTACTAATGGTAAAACAATTTTCTGTAGAACAGCAGCATTAGGTTAAAGACCAAGTGCACAATATAAGAGACAGTGTCTGCAGTGTTCTATGGAGTAGCAGTTGGTTTAACTTCAGCAGTGTCACAGGAGTTGATAGCTCATTTACCCATTGCCATTTGTAATTTGTAAAGCAATCTGTAAACAACAGCTTCTGTCCATGTAACTTGTCTGGTTTGTAAAATTCCACTTGCGTCATCAATGTGAAAGAGTTGGCCTTTGGTGTATCTCCCTTTGTCTTTCTCGCTGTCATTAGTGGTCACTATGCAGAATGTGTCACTCAGTTACATTCAAGCTTACACCTGACTTTATTTGGCAAGGCACTAAGCTGCATAGCCAAGTGATCCTGAAATGAAACCGAAGAGACTCAAACTTTGCTAGTGAACACAAAGCATCACAATGAAAGTTGGCTTGAAAAGAAGAGAGGGGAGGAGATGGGCTACGTAACTCTTTCACTGGGGACAGAAGAGCCTGCGTCTGTCAGAGTTTTACTGAGCGTTGACCGTGAAAGTTCCAAAAGTCTGTTTATTCACTCCAGCTAAGAGTTAGGAGGAAAAATTAGCAGCTCCCCTGAAACAAATAAAAAAAAAAAAAAACCACCAACAACAAAACAAAAAACAAACCACATGCAAAACCCACACAAGACAACTGCTTGACGTCAAGCCTCATGGTTGAGCCTCTTTGGGAAACATTGTGACAATGAGACAGGAAAGCTTGCTTTATGTAAAAGACAAAGTACTCAAATTACTTGACTTGCTGTGGCACATGTTGTAGGCACTGAGCTTTATTCCCAAGTTTTACTGACTCTACCTCTTTCTCTGATCTGTACCTGTTCTAATAATTCTTTAGTATTTTTCCTATGCGAAGTCTTTCAGATTAGTTAGACTTTAAAGTGGTTAATTTTTTTCAAACCTATCTTGTCTTACCACTGTGAAGGATTTCTGATCCTTTGGGAAGAAAATAACAGTTAAAAGTCTTTTATTACCAACATTTAATTGACATTTTATTCACATACTTTATTTCAATTGCAGGACTTGAATGTCATTTAACCAGCAATTATTTTGTCAATACTATATGTTGCCAACTATGTAGGCAATACATCCTGCATTATAATGAGTTCATTTGAAGGAGGATGATGTTGATCAGGGAAAGAATGTTTGCAGAATAGTTTGGAGGAATACTGAGTAGGTCGTTGAGGTGGTTTAGGTGCTTGTGATCATGTGAAGCCAATGGAATGTTATTATAATACATAAAGACCCTGGAGCAGATTATTCTATCTTAATACTGAAATCACGTATGGCATGGGACTTAAATATAACTGAGTCCCTGACTGCTGTGCCAAAGTGTTTTGACACTACACTGAAACACCAACTCCATTTGATTTTTGTGCTTTCCTCTGAAATTATTACAAAGTACTAGTAGTGATTATTGTACTCTCAGCGCTTTGTTGCTAGGCACTGCCGTGAGCCTGACATTAAGTTGCACATATATCATCAGATAGATGAAATTTAAAAAAACCAAAACAACAAGTTCAGTTTGTAAAGCCAAATCATTCTGCTGACAGTGATCAGGAATTGGATGTCTCACTGTTATTAGCTAGGCTTTGCTTATTTTCTCTGTGGGCTGATTTTCACAGGTGCCAAAGGGGAAAGGGAAGAAGAAAATGGGTTAACAGTGAGAGACCTGATTGTGAAGTTCAACCCTCATTTGTAAGGATGCTTAAACATTTGAACAGTGATATAATTCTGTTTCCTTGTGGGAAGGAATGAGTGATGGAATCATCATAGTTCTCAGGAAGAAGGAGGTACTGGGTTTTGCTGTGATACATTAAGTAGTTACTAACAAAGAAAAGGAAAGCGAGTGGACTGTCCTGGAATTAGTGGTTCATATCGGTTCAGAGTATGTAGCCCTTTCAGAGCAGTCATTACCTGTTCAACGGAGGTGAAGAGTGAGTAAATAGCATTCTGCTGCCCTCACAAAACTAGTCTGATCACTTAGAAGTCACTTTTGCATGTGGGCTGGATGCTCATGCTGTTACATGTGGGTTATCCTTGGGCACAGCAATTATCTCTAGGCCCTGCACTAGTGACATAACCATCAGAACTCTTTCAAAGGGCGTGGTGTGAAATGACACCTTATTTTTAGATCGTAACACATGCAATTTGTGTGCTTTATACCTGAAGGGAATTTTCTCTCTAGCAGCTGAAATATCTGACCAGACTGCCTTTTTCTGTCAATCCATGTTTTCATTTTTTGGATTTTTGTTGAGAAAAATATGCTGAACTTTCCAAAACAATCAATTTTTCTCATGAAGGAAGAACGTGATAATTGTTTTATCAATACAAGACACAGCCAGTTGCATTTCAAATACCTTCAAAGCTAGTTATCTGATCACACTCTCAGGCAGCTTGAATTATTGTTTGTGTTTGATTTTTTTTGCTCTGAGTTATTAGTAGTAGATGTGTAATACTGAATAACTTCCTTAGCTCTGTAGAGACCAGGCTTTAAGCCAAACTCCCACCGTGAGCTAGGCTATATTTTGGGCAGATTGGGCTGATTAGTTTGCAATCCACACCTGGCCTTGTAGCCAGCTCTTGGCATTGTCTGACACAGCTGTCCTCAAAGAAGAAAATGAGAAGGTTGTGAAATAGCTGATACCATGCCCAATTTCTCACTCATTCACTCTCATTGCAGGAAGTTTGGGCACTTGGTGAAAACAAGTATTTTTTCATCCCATAAGGTAAAATCTTGACACTATCTTAAATTGTTCATGAAGAGTTATCTTAGATGGGACAATGGGTGCAAACCTTGTACTAGAGAGTTCTCACTAGGTGGCATTTCAGCTTGTGGGGGCTACCAAGACATTTGTCTCAAGTCAATCCTTGTTTGTTACAGCAGTTGGTGTGCTAGCCAAAGTAAAGCCGCCTATCCTCTGACCCAAAGTCGTTGGGTTTTGAGGACAGAATCAATGAACACATCTGAAAAATTTCCAGGTATCACTTTATCTGCCTGTACATTTATGCAAACAAGAAGGTTTCTTGTTAACCATCAGAGTGTATACTTCATGTGGTAGGACAACAATGCATACTCTGATGTGAACAATATGTGTACTGTGGTGATTCAAAGAGCTCTAATGCAAAATAAACCTCTTCAATACTAAAGTAAAAGTTTTAAGGCCACTTAGGAAAAGCTTAAGATGCTAGCTTTTGCTAGAATTAAGAATTAAAGGTTACTTAAGTGACCAATCTGTTTGCCCAGCACAAAATAACTTGAGTTAGTGTCAGAGTACTGGAAAACCATATCCAAAATAATGCTTGTCTTCTCAAAAGACATAGAGCTTGCATTGTTATTTAAGTTCCTAATTTGGGGTTGTTGTAATTGTGTGTTGTTGATTTGGTGGAAGGAACTGCTTATCGTGATCATAATGACAGAATGCAACATCTTAAAAATGGCACAAAGTAATTTGGCAGTGATGAGGCTGTGTGCTGCAAGCATAGCTGACTAATCTCCCTTCCCTGCTGCGCTCTATTGCTGTGAAGTCCCTTGCTTTGAACGGTCAAGGTACTGCTGCTAAAGCTTTAAAGAAAGATTGTGTTGTTGTTTTGCAAATAAAACATTCTCTGTTTTTATTAATCTACCAAAGTTAAGATACATGCTGTTTACTGACTCACCTTCAGTGAAAGCATGGAGTAATGAGTATATATGAAGAACCATAAATTGTATGGCCTGTGCTTGTTTCTGAGTGACTGTGTGTGTAACTCTCATATGGCATTACCTGATGCTTTGATGTTTATCTGATGCTTACTGCAGTTGAGAAATATTTCTGTTCTTGTATATTGCTTTATATTCCTAAATAAATGCTTCTTAATTGGAATTATGAAAAAAATCATCCAGAAGTTTTATGCAGTGATAGAATTGGATTTTTCAGATAAATTAAAATTGATATAAAGTTTTTCTTTTAATCCTCTGTATTTCTAGTACTTAAAAGTTGAACAATGTTTCTGAAAAAAAGGAATAACCTAAAGTGTAGTCTGATAAAACTTAGGCTGTGTAAAGCCAAGGACAGAGCTTGGCAAAAACATTGAATTTCTGTGCTTAGTCACTCCAGCCTTAGTTAAAATCTGAAAATAGCTGTGTTGAATTGTCAGTAGACATCTTAGGCTTTTCTTACTTTTCATGAAGCAAAAAGGAAAATAGAGAGCAAACAGCCATCAAAAGTGAAAGCATGGGATAGACAGGATGAATCTGACCTGATTAGATTATATTGTGTAATGTATAGCTCAAGAATATCAGCAGCCATCAGTGTCTCACTTACAAAGCTTCAGCTCCTTTGGTTAAAAAAAATTGAGCCATCTAGGAAAACACAAATTTCATTTTAGGAGTTGGTATAAGTCCGAGCTCATAATAAGACACTTGTAATTTGGGGTCACTTCCAAACAACTTACTGTGTGAATGGTCAAAAAGTAATTTTGGAAGTAATTCAATTTTCAGAAAATCGAGCAAGTTATACCTACTTCTGTCTAAAATGAGTTTTATACAGAGAGTTTGGGGATTTTCACAGGAGAAATATTGCCTTTGTTTCATATCAAGTTTTATGCATATCTCCATTTTGTAGTCTACTAGATATTGTTTTCAGGAGTACACAAAAATATGAACCACTTACTATTTAGAGTGGACCAATTATATTTCTGCTTTCCACATTGGAAGAACTTTTAGAACAATAAAAACAGGGATATATTTTATGTCTTTTTATTTACTGTGTCCAAATAATTCCAATGAAATTCTTTGTTAATTTAACTGCAATCTGTATATATGAGCTAAAATATGTGCTTTGATTCAGTTAGGGCTGGAACTTTAACTGAATAGATTCCATGTATTTAATGAAAAGTAGTGAAAATGGATGACACTTCACTGGTCATTTGGTCCATCTGTCTGTTTCAAAGGAAAGAATTACCATGATACAATAATAGATTTTTAAGAACATAAGAAATGTACTTCTGGGTCAGAGCAGTAAAGTCCTGTGCTTCAGTGTGCTGGCTCCAAGCATGTGTTAGGAAATGTTTTGTAATGTCTTATCCTGGGTACTTTTTGCTATAGAAGGAAGACTGAAAATCTCACAGTTCAGTGTCTTTTACTGGTTGTGGTTTTGTTTGGGTTTTTTTGGTTGTGGTGATTGGTTTTGCTTTTTAACTTTTCATGGTCCTTCACTGTCATATATACAAGACATCATGTATGTAGTGACATTCTAGTATCTGAATTGGAAAGACATGGATTTCATGAATGGGCCACTCAGTGGATGAGGACCTGACTAGGTGGCCAGTCTCAACAATGGCTCAGTGTCTAAATGGAGCCCTGTGACTAGAGGAGTCCCTCAGGGATCAGTGATGGGAAAGGCACTGTTTAACATCTTTGACAACATTGTCAATGGGATCAAGTGGATGCTCATCAGGTTTGCAGATGACACCAAACTCTGTGGTCTGGTAGACCTGCTGGAGGGAAAGGATGCCATCCAGTAGGACCTTTACAGGCTGCAGAGGTAGGCTCTCATGAAGTTTAACAAGGCAAAGTGAAGGGTCCTGCAGCTGGGTAGCGACAATCCCAAGCACAAATACAGGCTGCATGACAAGTTGATTTGGCGCACTCTTCAGGAGAAGGACACTCAGGTGCTAGTTGACAAAGTGCTTGTCATGGGCAGGGAATCTGGGCTGCATCAAAAGATATGTGGCCAGTAGGTCAAGGGAGGTGATTCTGCTGCTCTGGTATGGTGAGTTCCCATCCTGGAGTACTCCATCCACCTCTGGAGCCCTCAAAACAAAAAGGACATGGATCTGTTTGAGGTGGTCTAGAGGAGGGCCACAAAGTTGGTCAGAGGACTGGAACACCTCTTCTACAATGACAAGCTGAGAGGGTTGGGTCTGTGGAGCTTGGAGAAGAGAAGGGTCCAGAAAGACCTTATAGCTTTGGGAAGAATGACATAAAATATTGAAAACTAAAAGAGGAAAACTAAAACAGGAACATTAAGTATGGGACAAATCTTCTAGGAGCTGCAGGTGGAATAAAACTTGGGGAAGGATAACTTAGCTGCTTCCAAAATATGAGCTTGCATCTTCCTTTCCCTCTTGAATATGGACTACTGTATTCATTTTTGTAGAAAATATTCCTATTGATATGTAAAGTTTAGGTTTTAATATACGGTTAGGAAGTACTCTGCTGTGGAGCCTTTTGCCAACTGAGCCTTCTTAACAGTACAGTGTTGATGGGGTGAGAGGGCTCTGCAGGCTGCATTGTTTGTCTAGCTGAAGGCCTGAAAATAGTTTGGGGGGGTGGGGGTGGTTGTAGCTGTGCAGTGGGAGTACAGGGAGCTTGAGAAAGGGGCTAATAAACAACCAGATAATAGACTAATGAGCAGAACGTCAGAAATCCATCAAAAAGAAAGCAAAGGTTTACACTAGGCATGTGTGGTCTCGAATGAGAAGCAGCATAGAAAATAAGTGAACATGAGGTGAATGTAAACATGAATTAATCACACTGTGCTTTTAATGACTGCTGTGTGTGTTTGTCCTCAGCTTCTGAGCAAAACTAATCTGAAGTTGTGTATGTAGCAAATTTTAAAAAATACTGTAGCAGGACAAGTTTGTGCTTAAAAGAACTGATTACAATACATAAAGGTGAGGTGTGGGCTGTGTTCTTTAAATTTTTCTGTTCAATTAGTTCATTTTCCCTGAGAGCTACTGGATGGTTTGTCTTCTCAGGAGGAAACTGGTTACCACTGTGTATCCATTTTTGTTGGGCAGGAGTTCATTGGGACCCAGCCCCTACCTCAAAGTATGGCCAAGTCTGAGGTTAGGTTGCTCAGGCACAATTGTGTTACAGCTATCTCCATGGATGACTATTCCACTCCCTCCCTTGACCCCTGTTTCACTGTACATCACAGATACATGTCTTGCAGTTGGTAAGCAGCCTGAGAAAGGTACATGGCTATGGATTCTCCTGGTATGTCGCAGTAGTTTTCATTTTGTGGATGCCTCATGGGAATCACTCCTGGGTAATTACGATTGTTTAGAAGTTTGGAGTGGTTTATGTTTACGTTTTTTACTAAATGTCTTTGTTAAAGAGGTTTATCCCTGTTGTGTCTATCCTAAGCAATTAAAAATCCGCTCATGCTTGAGTCTTTTTTCACTGGCTTACTTGGAGGGTGATTGAAACAAACAAACATCCATTAAAATAGGATTTCCAGACTATTGATAAGCCTTTGTAGTTATGCAAGCTAAGAGTTGTCTAATCCAATTTCATACTTGGTGCAAATAAGCTGATCACCTCAGGAGTTCGGCAGAAAGTTCTCTTCAGATTTAAGCACTGAAGAACTTGCTCTTTTTCAGTTCCCTTGCAGACCTCACATGTTAGGTTGCTAACAGATGAAAGCTGCTGGAAATGAAGGGTCTTATTAACTAAATCCTGGACCTATTTTCTCATGTCCTTTGCTTGTTCAAAGTGATAGGGTGGAATTTGGAGGCCTTTGTTCAATTTACTTTTACATTTTTTGGTAGTGAAGGAAGTTCAGAATGTATTTCTGTCTTTTAATGAGTAGTGCCAGGAATCTGTAGCAAAACAGAGGGACAAATTGAATACTGTCTGTGCTTATTCTGTATGCAAATCTAGCACACCTGTAGGGGGATTTGTACTTTTTATTGTAAACCTGCACAAATTTGCATGAGTGGAATCTACTATAAACAATCTTAAACTGAGTTTAGTTTGAGCACTTTGATTATGTGATGACACAGGAAGCAATATCAGCCTTCAAAACGCTTTTGAGAGCATTTTTAGGGACAGGCCATGCCAAGCAAGATTGCAAGCGATTATTTTTTTTGCTTGTTTGTTTTTTGGTGGGAGGATGCAGATGTTTGAGAGGGTCCTCCTCTGCATCCTCCATTACACTAGTCATTGTTGCATCCAGTGAGATGACAACACTGCTGCCTCAGTGGATGATGATGAGCTAGAAGGTAATATTGCATCTTCCAAACACATCTCCAGGAGAGGGGCAAGATGGTCAAGGTGCTCTTCCATTTCTGCAGTGAGTTATGGACTTATCCCATTATGAATACAGAAGACAGACCTAGTAAAAACTGACTCACATGACACCTTGCATCACTGCATATCATGAGCTTGGGGTTTGAATTTAAATTACAATCTTGAGATCTGTGATGTTCACCAAAACTGGAAATGGTGAATTAATATTGATTAGAAGTTAAAAGTTCCATCACAGATAGTTGATGTCATCTCACTAGATGGTGCTACAGAATCATTTTGCCTAGAAAGAACAAAAATGTGCTTTGTGTGATGATTAATGGCTACTATATTTGGGAGAAAAAGCTGAATTAGATGCTTGAATTAAGGTCTGAGAAAGTTACAGGTTTTCTACTTAAAACTTTTGAATGCATAATTGAATCTGCACTGTAATAATCTGAGCTGAAGAAGACCTGAAGTAGGAGCTAAAAAGGGTGGATCATCATGTAAGACGCAAATAATACCCATTTTCAAATTTGAGATTAAAGAATGGGATTCACTCAGATAGAAAATGTGGACAACAAAGAAAAGGCAGAAAAAGGTGAAACCATGCTTTATGTGAGCAAACCTGAAGGTTTTCATGGGATTCATGGCGCTCCTTGGCTATCACAATGGTGGAGACTGACTTTTTGAAAATAAAATTTAGGCTGAGGACAGCTAGTTGACAAACTGACAGCAGTAGATTACAGCATGAAGATTAATTGTCCAACCTTTAAGCAGCCTCAATACATGCTAAGAATAGAAACAATGTTCCACATTGTTATTCCAAATATTGCAAAAGTTCCTGTCTGTATTGTTCCTCAAGTTGAGGTACAACTAATCAGCTGTTGCCCTAGCAGGGTCACCGTCACTGGAGGTGTTTAGGAGGAGACGGGGTGAGGCACTTGGTGCCCTTGCTTAGTTGATAAGATGGCATTGGGTGACAGGTTGGAATCGATGATCTCAAAGGTTTTTTTCAAGCTGGTTAATTCTATTTTACCTGGAGAAGGATGCCAAAGGCTAACTCCATTTGATTTACTATTCTCCAAATTGTCAGGATATCAGCTGGTGTTCACAGCTTTATTTCCTTTACCTTAATATCAGTTCAGTGCTTTTCATAGCTGATGCCAATTGGGTCTTTATCTCCACCTTCATTTCTACCTCTGAGAAGCTTGTAAGCAATGTCAAAATTGTGGAACAGGCTGCCCAGGGGCATTGTGGATTATGCCTCTCTGGAGATACTCAAAACCTGCCTGGATGTGTTTCTGTGTGATCTGGTATAGGTGATCACGGTCTGGCAGGGGGGTTGGACTGGATGATCTTTCAAGGTCCTTTCCAACCCTTACCATTCTGTGACAAGGAAGTCGGCTTTTGTTGAAAGCATGCAGGATCAAAGTACAGGTCTTTTAAGCCAGGTGTCTGCAGGTATCTGCAAACCAATGGAACTTAGTGCAATACTAAAAAGTCAAGTACAGAGAAAGGGGGGAAAGTGTTTAGCAATGTTATTGGAATCATTTAGCATGAGCCCATCAGTAGTATCAGCTGGACACAACAACTAGATCAAATAGCAAATCAAAATATTTTGGATACAGGGTATAAGTACTTATGACTGTCTTCAGAGCTTAAGTGACTCTGAGCAACCTGATCTAGTGTGAACTGTCCCTGCCCATGGGAGGGGGGTTGGAACTAGATGATCCTTGAGGTGCTTTCCAACCCTAAAAATTCTATGATTCTATACTTGTGGGTAGAATAAGGTAGAGCTTGCCAAGAAAGGTTGAGTACCAAGAATAATGCAGACAACTTTCATTGAAAATCCTTGATGATCTGGTATCTATCACACTGCATTCTGAATATAACTACGGTCACAATCTGACATAGTTTATACCTCTGAGAAGGCTAGCTGCTAAGAATGCTTAGCATACAGCACGGTCTTGACTGTGGGTCAGCGACCTCTGTGAACCAGGGAGCAATCTGAGGTCCCACTGACTTAAACAGGTATCTATTCAGTGTGTAGCAAATAGTGATTGGTATGCTGCCCTGTGTTCAATTCCTGAGAGCACCATAAAAGTATAGCAGAGTAGAACTAAGCAAATAATGGATTCTTTTTTCACTTATGAAACAAAAGGAAGAAATGAAGAAAAATGAATCAATTTGAAAGTTATTTTTTAGAGGCACTTCAAGTAGTACCACTTGGGGAAAAGAATATTTAGAAATACTCAGCTGAAAAGAATTCAACACCTAAATTTAACTTTACAAAAATGAGACATTGAAGTGCTATTTGAAAGAGAAAATTTGTGAAGTTTTATCTAGGAAATATGAAAAAATGCTGTAATCTCCACCATTTCTCATTTGAAAATGGATGGCAGCATGTTCATAGCTAATTCTTGCCCTTGCAAGAAGTTGCAGCTGTCTCGTAAGCGAATACAATATTCATTAGTGGAAAGAGAGACAGAAGTCAGAATGTGAAATGGGCTATTTGAGACAAAATTACCAATACATAGCCTGCAAGTTTATCTTATCTTCAGGTTTTAGGACTGCTTCATCATCCTGCTTTTATGGCTTATATGCATTGATGCCTGACATTATTTCTATGATGACAGAAATGTAGAAGTTATTTGTATAAATGGTGTAATCTTATTGTTTAGGATGTAGCTTTCCTTTCTCTAATGCTTCTCTCAAATCCAGCATAATTTTTATTGGATAGTTTAAAGCTGCACTTAGTGTTATTGATGTTGTCAGAAATCATAACCATTTTGAGTTAAATATGAGGTTTCTGTTTATTTTGGTTAATATGATGTTCTTTTTTAATCATCCTTTAACAAATAATCTTGCTTTCCCCCTTCCCCTCCCCTCTGCCTGGTGAATGCAGAACAGCTATTCTCAGAGGAGATTGTTTGATCTATATAAGATGTTTGGTATATTATGCTTAAAATATTTGTTTGTGGGCAGAATTTATTGGAAGTATTGCAATTTAGCTAGAAGCTAAGACAAAGCTGCCCTGACTTTAAATTCCAATGTAGGGCAGAAAATGAGCAAAATTGGATAGCAGCCTTTAGTTTAATCACTGAGTCTGAATTCAGAGTGGTACTCAGTTGTTCAAGTATGAGGCTTTGTGTTGCTCTGCCTTGAGAAACCCTTGTCTAATCTGTAGAGCTGCTCTGACAGGATATATCCTCTGCTGGTGGGGAAAAAGGATTCCAGCAGGAGAATGACCTGGGCATGTGACAGCTCACTTCATGGGTCTTTCTAGATTTGCTCTGCTCCTTGCCCTGTGACAAGTGTCCTACCTCAGCGAAGTGAACCCCAGAGATACAACCCCTGTTTCTGTGCTGAGGCCGCAAGGCTTCCAGCACTGTCAGCCCTGCCAGCTACAGGAGCTTGTTTCCCTGTGCAGCAGGCACACTAGGTTGGGTGAAAGGACAAGTGTTATCCTTTGTTTCTTGTATAGGCAGGATGCTGACTGTAAAAGTGGATAGAGTCTAGAGGAGCACTGAAATTTAGGGTTTGGAGGTAGGCCAGTTTATTTTTGGTGCCTGAAAGGAATATGCCCACTGCATGCCAGAGATGACTATACTGACCCCAAGCTAAGACACTCAAATCACAATTTCTTTTCTCTACAGCCAAATCAGCAAGCTAATGATTCCAAGTAAGGAAGATTTATCCTAGTTGCTATGGCAAAAGTAGAGAGAAGGACAGAAAGCTGATACAAAAAGTGTGTCGCCTTCAGCATTTACTCCAGAAACTACACACGATAATTTCTGGAGTCCTCTGTTACACCTTTGCACAAAATTGCAGAATAGTTGAGGTAGGATGAAACCTCTGGGGGGTCATCTTGTTCAAACCCCTGCACAGACAGGACCATCGAGAGCAAAGCTTTTGAGTGTCTTCAAGGAGGGAGACTCTACAACCTCTCTATTTTCTATTATTTGCAACTTGTTTGTTTGACTTGGCTTTTTATCTGACCTCATGGAAAATATGTAGTTAACAACTACAGCAACAATAACAAAACCCACCAAAAAACCCCACAACAACAACAAAAAACTAAACCCACCACCAAAAAAAAAAAATTCCCCCAAAGTATTTTTTGTTGTCAAAAGCATTTGTGGCAAAATTGTGGGAATTTGTCCCTCATGAAGATCCACTACTCTATCACAGCCTTCATTCCATTAATTAAGCTATAAGCAAGAAATTCTAGAAGGATACCTGGCTAAGCTTAACTTCTGAATGGTTTATAAGATGGAAAGCCCTGGGGTATCCAAAGTTTCTTGATGAAGCAGTTGCAAATGTGATCACCTAACCCAAAGGATTTTGAGCTGCAGATTGCATCAATCAAGGAAGGTGACTAAGTTGCTATATGAATAGGTCCTTTGAGGTAAGAAAAAGGAAGCTTCTAGCAATTAAGTTTGATACCATGGTTTAAGACAGATGATATGGCTGTAATATAAGCAAAGTCTCAAATCTTAGTTGTTTTAGTGATGCTTTAGAGATTTTTCTCTTTCATTTACTTAGTTCTAGATCTTCCTTACATTAGAGATAACCAAAATATGACATGTGTGTCACTCTATTGGATTTTAGTTTTTAACCTCTGCTCTGTTTTAAGGTAAAGGGGCTACTTAACACACATGTTGCTTTTCAGGTATGCAGGGGAAGTTCTTGCCAGTCCTTCATTAACTTTTGCATTACTTTAGAATTTCTGTTAAAAACTGGGCTTCCGCACCACTGTTAGTTTATGCTGTGCTTCTTAACAAATCTGAAATGTAATCTGACCATAGAATTTCTATACCCCCCCCAAAAAAAATTGATTGTTTCCACTTTTAAATAATTGTTTCATATTTCTTCACATCTTTAGGCCTTGTTGTAAACATCATTTATGTCACTTGGGGCAAAGAATAATATATATACACATATATGTGTGTATGCATAGGTAAATGTAAATAACCAGTGATTTGCTATAGAAATGAAATCTCTTACTCCTAGAAAACGTCATACAGAGAAAATTGTTTGTGTGAGGGGGAGAAGTGCATTTTAATGACGCAGTGAAAGGCTTTCATGCTTTCTGTCACAGTGATCCTGGCAGTATTGTATCTGTGTTTGATATCAGTGGATTGCAAAGGTGCAATCTACTGTTATTTGAAAAGGGTTTTTGTTTTGTTCTGATTTTCCCTGCTCCTGAATGCAGAATATTGTGTGGTAAACGGGTTACTGCGACCCTGATGTCTGCTGTGGTTTTCCATCACAGCCTTCTTTATAGGAGTACTGCCTGGATTTCACTGTGTCTCATTATGAACTTCTCATCTCTGTGCATAAATTGCCAAGTGAAATTGTAGATTTTGAAAGATCAGATTATGGTTCTAAGCTCATTGCAAGCCTAACATCCTCCTAAAACTGTATCATATATGTTGCAGGACTTTATGACACTTTACAGAAAGGTTTGATCTATGTCATAATTGTAAATGTGGAGAAGTATTTTCTCTATGAGGTGTAAGTATAATTAGGATTGAGAATGGGTGGGCTGAAATCCAGGGATACCCTCTATAGTTCATAGGCTTTGATTATTGTGCACATCTAAAGAAGCAACCTAGGCATAACATTCTGTTCGCTTTTCTTTTGAAGATGTTCAAGTGTCAGTGGTTCTGCTGTGCTGGTTATTTAATTCAATTATGTATGAAGATTCATCCTTTTTAAAGGTGCTTTTTGGAAAAAAACAAAAACAAAAACAAAAATTGAGAAATACACCACTATCTCCCACACTCTCAGCCCCAAACTAAGTTGGTCTTTAGGGGAGGGATTTTAAATATGTTATAATTTGGTTTGCATTATTGAAATTCATCACTGTAACTCAGTTCTTGCTTTCTACTTGGCTACACGGAGCTTGATCCCATGATACCTTATATACTCATGCAAACTTCTAGTGTAACAGCCTTCACATCAGTCCCATTCCACAAGTGAGGCTGGTAAAGAGCATGCTTATGGAATGTTTCAACTTGCTTGCTTGTTGGATCTACTCAATAGTTAAAGTCAACAAAAGTTTGATTGGAAGCATACTAAAATTTTTTATCAGAATGTCATTGCTGTCATTGTGTGACATCTACTGCAGAAGAATCATCAAAAGATAAATTGATCTTGGAAGGGAATAAATATCTATATTGATATGAAAACTGGTGCTCTTTATTGGAAAAAAATGCAATTCCTTATTTTGCAATAAAACACTTCAATATTTCCTTCTTTACATCTAGCAAACAGCAGATTGCTATTTTAACACAGCTATTTTTGGGCAGTTTTCTGTATAACTTGAAGGCACACTCAGGTTTTTTTGTTGTTTTGTGTTTTTTTTTCCTCCTGGTTTTAAAGAATGACAGCAAAAGTACCTTTATCTGACATTTAGGATGATTAAATTTTGAAAAATCACTTGGCATATTCAGCATGACTCCACAGGGTACTCTTGCTTTATAAGGCAATGGATCATGTTAGCTTAACTTATATTTAAGATTTTCTGGCCTGATATTATTGTGTTAGGTGGTATTGCTGAAATGGAAACATAAAATTTTGCTGCCAGGAGATCAAGTCTGTTCCTACCCTACACTATAAATTAGTTCCATAAAGTTTTAAAATGCAATATTTGCTTTACCCCAACTAGTGTTGTAAGCCAGCAAATTGTGCTTAAATATATAAAATTAAACCCCAGGTCAAAAATGTATACAATCCTTTCTTTTTTTTTTTAATAGCCTTTAGAGGTGGGAGAACAAACACTGCTGTTCTAAAAAGAAAACTAACTTCAGCTGAATATATTTACAAATATGACTGAACTTACTTTTTAATCCATGACACTAATGTCAAAACAGATTTGTACGTATCATTTTTTTTTTTAAATTCGGTTCCCAAAACCGTAATGCGTTGTTTGTGCTCTAATGAGGTGAACCCACAGCAACATTCTAGGCTAGAAAAAAGGGTAAATTCTATGCTTTTTAAAAGTCATGGATCTGAGTTTTCTCTTGAGAAATTGAGATCAGATTCATCAGCTGAAAATTTTGTATTAGTCTTTCTACTATGTTTTTAAACGTTTGGGCAATGCTAGATGATGCTGGTGGTCTGGAATTGTGATGGGGGTGCTCTGCATGGCACACTGGTATGCTTCCTTTCTGTCTTCATCCTTCAGCTTCTGAGAAGGTGAGGAATAAAGCCAGTATGGAAGTTCCTACAGATCCCCATAATGTGCCTTCTTGAGGCAGATGTAAATGCCATTTAAACTTTCTGAGTTTTCTTGTCTCCACAATGGGAATGCGTTGTGATACTTGATTAAGCAAAAATAGCTTCTGTTCCCTGTGCAACTTCTGACAGTCATAGAAAATACTTTTTTTCTTTCACCAAAAGTAAGAAGGAAGTTTCCCCCCAAAGCCAGGAAAAGGGCACTTGCCTTTGTCCTGAGAAACAGACTTGCTGCTTTAAAAGCCTGCTAGGCTTGCAGCTTTTCTAATCAAAAAGAAGTACCCTCTACAAAAGAAATGAGTTGCTACATTCTCACCAGTGACTTCTCTGGTTCCAAAAATGATTGCAGCAGTGCAGTGAAAAGGACAAGGGAAGTGCAAGTTAAAGTGAAGCAGATGGGTCTTGGCATCTTTAGGTCAGGGAAATTCTTAGAGCCAGCCTGTCCATTTTCAGTTGTCTTTCCCCCATACCTGTACAGTTTTAATATTTTTGATACAACTGTCTGTCATAGAATACATAGAATAAACCAGGTTGGAAGAGACCTTCAAGATCATCGCGTCCAACCCATCACCAGTCCTTAGGCTATGCTCATAGTATCAGATGAAGAATTTTGTTGCTTAGGTGAAATGTTAATCAGAAGAACAGTTCCAAGATTAATGTGCCAGTTTGTTAGTGAGGGGACAGGGCTCTTGCTACTTGTCACAGAATGCACAGGAACACAAGGTGTGCAGGGAATGATTTCCCTTACCAACTGAAGTGACTGTATTAGGAGATTTATTCAAATTTTGGTATCTGAAAGACTGAACAAATTGTATGGAAGACTTGCAGGCTCTCAGATTAGGTACAGCAAGGAGTCTAGTTGGTCTGTAGTGACAAGACTGCTATTTGAGCAGTGGAGATAGATGGAGGGTATCACAGTGCCCTCCTCCCCCTCATGTGTCTCCTTTCAAATGGCAAAATGTCTGCTGTCCTTGAGGGACATATTCTGATCGTGATTTTCTGAAACTGAAGAAGTTAAAGCAGCACTCTGGCTGCAAAAGTGAAAAACAAAACAAAACACTAATACACCTCTAAAGTGCTCCCAACAAAGGGTGCTGACAGACATTTGAGTGAGAGGGTTTTCTCCTTCCTGACAACAGTAACAGTGATAGTTCAGGTCAGCAGATGCATCAGAAAAGAGTTTGCAATCTGACAAAATTTTGTGAATTAATTGAACTAGCAGATTGGTTACGAGGCTTTTGGAATCTGTATTAATGCCTGTATGTCACATATGTCTGGGACAGACAGATGTAGGAAATGGTTTTCAGAGCATCTGATATGCATTGGTTAGAGCTAGTGGCTGTGCAGCGCTTTGCACTGTGCAGTGGACATGAGCTGCAGCTTGAGCAGTAACCTCTCTGATGTTTTCCCTTCCAAGTGCTTTCTGCACAGCAGTGTCTGGGCTGACAAATTAGCCAGAAGTTTACAGCCTGCCAATAAATTAATGTCTGCTTTGTGTTATGGCTGTTTAGAAATCAATTTGAGAATTGGAATTTTTCTGGTGCACAGTTCCCAGCAGATCCCTACTGATCTCTTCACTGTTTTGTTCTCTTTGTGAGTTTCTTCTGAGAAAGATGAAAATTTGAAGCTGAAGTTAAAATACTAGGTTTGAGAAAGGATGCATCTTGGTGCAGCATTGGAGTGAAAAATTAAGCCTGGAGGGTCATGCAAATATTTCAAAGAAGTTGAGCATTAATCCAAGTGATAAATTGTTGACAAAATGTATTTATCTGTTTGCTTGTAAAATCTCCTATTATTACTTAATTAAATACCTTTTATGAAAGCTCATTCACTGAAATAATTGAAAATAAATTAGAGTTTCACAAATAGGCATCTATTAAGATAGGCAGTAACCAAAACTGAACTCCTGTTCTCCCAGGCTCCTGCTTTGGCAGATGTGAATGCTGTTAATGTTGTCAGTTTTGAGAGTTTGATTTTAATTTCCTTTGTCTTTTGGTTTCAAAGTCCATAAAAAACCTGGATCATACTTTAAAACTTGTTTAATCTAAGGAAAGATCACAAATCTGGAGGCCACAAATATGAAGTAAATACTGAGTACCACAAGATTCTTGTGGTAAAATCAGGAAAGATGGCCACAAATGCTGAACATCTCTTCAACATTGCAGCCATCCTAAATATGGTGTTCGACTCCTCTAATTTAAGCTGGGAACTGTGCAGAATGGGTGTCCTAGTGTTGTCCACGGTAATAAATGTTTTGGTGTTGTTTCAGCAATGGCTGTTCCATACTGCAGACCTCATCTTGTACGAGCTAAGAATTCATCTGAAATAGAAGAGGCAATTTTATCTCAATCTACAAAGCAGCTATTTTGGGCCAGCCAGGCAAATTATTCTGTGTTGTGCTGTGTAGCAGCTTTGCCAATCAAATTCTAAAATCTTGATGTCCTTTCACCCTTTTCCAAAGCGGTTGTAGCTTACACCTGCTTAAGACTTTTTTCCTGGCAGTCATCTTCTTGATCCAGGTGAAACTGGCTGAATTCTGCATTATTTGACATCATCTTCCAATGGTTGTCTGTTGTGAAAGGAAAAAAGGACAAGAAACTGAACCAGTTGGGCATACTTATCTCTTTAACCTGGTCTATAAATGCTAAGGAATAGTAATTAAAAGCACAGTTACATAAACAAAATTATCTAGTAACAGAAGCAGCACTAACTCTGTAAAACTGCTGCTTTCCCAGGGGCCTTCTCTTTTGTCTTCCATATTCAATTGGTCAACCATCTCCTTTTAGTAATAGTGAACACAAAGTATTGCCAAGTGTCTTGTCAGGTGTGAATTCTTCTGATAAAAGTCCTTCAACAGCACGTTTAAAATTCGTTTAGAACTGGATGTCACAGTGTGCGCACACAAACAAAAAAAAAACCCAAAAAAACCCCAAACAAAACTGAACAAACAAAAACCCCAAACCAAAACGTGAAAAAAATCTCTAATTTTCACTTATTTCTGAAAAGGTTAAGTTGTACTTAGTGGGAGCACTACTGAAAAATGCAAGTGACTTGAGGAATGAGCAACTTCTTGTGTTTTCTTTTCAAGTCAAATGTTTTTGCTTGAGTATATGTTCAGCTGCTGCCTGATCTGCAATCTATTCAGTGTTGTGTACTATGACAGTAAAAATGACAGTACAGTTATTTGCCATAAGAATTTGAATCTGAAGGAAACAATTTTGCAGTCTTCAGTGTAAACAGTAAATGACAGGTGCACTGATTTTTCTTCACTCCTCCAATCTACAATGTTTTAAAGTGTCTATTCTGATTTTAAAATTGGATATAAATTTGGAGAATGAATTAATAAGATCTGGGGAGCCAGGGTTCTGTGTGTTATATCATATCCATTGTATTAGTAAATTAACTTAAGCATTTAACTTCCTTTTAGGCAAATTTTCTGTCTTATCTGACAAATATTTAAAGCAGCCCAGAAGTCTAAACTGTCATCATGTCTTTTAGAAGAAAAACAAAGAAGACCAAATCACATTTTCTGCTTCCTGTGCAGGCTTTTCCAGCTGCTCTGTAATCAATGCCTCAGTGTGCTAATATAGTAGTGCTGTATTTCTAGCATTGATGGAAGTAATGAGACTACACAATCTTTATGGTGTGCAGCAACCAAAGCACCAGGAGATTTTATGAAATACTTTTGTTTGATTTTTTTTTTTCTTTTTGCCCAGGTTCATTTTTGGAGGGAATGTGGGAGTGAGCACTTATGTAGGATTTCTTTAAGTGTGGAGCTGAGTGTAAACTATATATAATTTTGTCCTTTTTTAAAAAAAAAAAAAAAACAACCAACAAAACCCCCACATATTTATCAGGAATTGCAATTTTTACATTCAGTTCTGTATTCACCATGAAAACTGATAGAAATGATTTTTAAACACAGTTAAGGAGAGAAATAAGCAACTCTGATACTATTTGTATTTGCAATTTCTGACGTCTCATACTGAGAAGCCTCTTGTTCTATCCTTCAGTCCACCCTGACATTTTCACTAAGGCCTTCTGTGTGAATCATAGCAATACTTATAGTCAGTGTAGTCCTAAGGGTTTGTTGCAGATTGTCGCCTTCAGATAAAAATCTTGCATGTGATAATGCATGCTTATGAAAGTTCTTCTGATTTTTCTATATTTATTTATTTATTAGAGTTTGGTGTCCTCTAGGGCTGGCTCCTTGAGTTGAGGACAATGAGGTTTGTTTCCTCCAGTGCTTTCTAATCCTTTGCAAATTCTTCTGAGTGTAGTTTTCATCTTGGGCTAGGCGTGGGTGATGCGTGTTCCAGCAGCAAGTACAGCAGTGAAATGCCCTGGAACAAGTATACTGTGTATCTGCACAGGAGTCCTCCACAGCAATGTTTATTCTGTCCTTCATCTTGCAGAGAATGACCACGCAGCAGTCCAGGCAGAGTGCAAAAGACCACTTGTAAGAAATATGTAGAGTGTTGACTTAACGCTGTCATACAGGAGATGAACTGTAAGGATTGATTGTATGACTGTGTGCTTCACTCCCTGCCCCATTTGTTTATTGTGAGAAAACATGTTACACAGTTCTTGTTCTTTCATTTGGATGTGCACACTAGCCCATGACAGGTATTTCACTGCTTGATGTCAGGGCTGTGGAGATGAGCATTTGGCAGTTGGGGTAGAGCATGTAGGAGGACACTGCAAAATCTCTTTCAGGTTAGTGGCAAGATTTTTTTGGTTTGTTTTCCTGCACAGCTAAATATAATATTATCAGTAATGTTGATAGCAGCTAAGCTGTATGGTTGGACAGCAGCTCAGCTGTATGGATCCCCCCCCCCAGCTTAAAAATAATTACTGAATTGCCACTGATAGCAAAAAAGTTCCTATATTACTTATTTATTAGCAATTTACAAGCTTTTTTACCGTAAAGTGTTTTGTAATTATATTGTTGTTGGTGGTAGAATGAAGCAAAATGAAAACAGCACTGGCTAATGTGCTACGGTAAGACACATTATGAGCTTTGACTACTGAAACTCTTTTTCTGCTACATTTTGTAATTGAAATATCTACAGCTTTCAGGCAAGCTACATGCAGAAACTTGATTTGTAACCTTAAGATAATTCATTGATTATTCCCCCCCGCCCCCCAACTTGTTTCTTGTTTTCTTCTCTGTGGTTCTATTAATTTTTGAGATGCTTTTGTTAATACAGAACATCTTCAGTAAACCCCTTGGCTGACCTAATTAATAACAAACAGGAAAGCTAAACTGAAATAGTTGTGTATACAGTAATAGTCACTGCAACATCAGGTCTGCTTTAAGAGTGCAGAATTAAGGCAGAGTGATTTTTTTAAAGTTGTTTTTAAGTTATACCTTGTTACAGTGAGACAGGGCCAACAGTTGTTTATATCACAGACCGATACTGTGAAATAGGAGCTGATTACTAGGAAGCTGACTATGATGATCCATATTGACAGGGGGTTTCAAGGGAACTGTGAGAGTGATGTGAATAAGTACATACTATTAAAATATCACTATGAGCATAGATTACAGTATCACTTCACCCATTTCTAAAGGTCTGAGTGACAATGAAATTGAGATGTAAGGCAAACCAAAATGTCAGGTTCATCTTACAAAGTAACACAGAGCAACTACGGCCCCCCTGAGAAGCAGGTGGTTCAGTGTCAAATGAATAATACATCTAATGAATAACAAACTGGGGGAAAACTATCAAGAAAGTAACAAATTTCATTGTGTACTGGAGGATTTTTCTGTGCATTGTTCTGTGATGTTCAATGTCCCATCAGCCCAATCTCATATTTGAGATCAACCTGCATCTCAGCTGGGAGCAGAAGTCATAGGCTGCTGCAATTTTTTTGGAAGGCTGAATTGTTCTGCCCCCAAAGACTAGCTGAGCATGAATCTGTCATGTAAATGAGTTGTTAGCTCCAGCACACTGAGCCTGAGCAGTGTGTGGAGCAGACTTGTATCCAGTGTGTTTTGGTAAGTGTTGGAAGATATCTACAAGGTGGTTGTATGACAGGTATACATTTTTACTGTAAGCAGTGACTGGAAAAATCCAACTTGTTCTACTTAACCACTCCTTGTAGATAAATTATTTTCCATTGACTGGGCCATCTTGAAAGAAGCATAAAAAAATCTTGTAACTCATGTGATCTAGTTGTTCATGTTGTCAGCTTTCTCTGGGCCATTGACATCTGCAGTGCCAATTGTCATCGGGGATGTCTGGTTGTTCCTTTAAGTGCACAGGACAGCATGTAGCATGAGAAATACAAGTTGAATTTTTAAGTGGATGATGCCTTGTGATATGTTGCAGTCAAATTCCAAAAGAAATAATATGCAGATTTCATTTGAAGAATGAAATAATTGCTCTGACAGCTATATGCTTGGTTGGTTGTTTAAATCAAAGTTTTTTATCTTTCCCAATAGTGTTTATTTTCTGGCAAAGTATTTCAAAGGGAGATTTTTTTTTTTTCTGTTAGATAGCTTATGGGGAAAAAAAACCAAAAAAACAAGTCCTTTGACCAGCTCAGGAAAAATATTTACTGAGGATTTCATTATATAACCCATAAAGTGGATTTCATCATACTTCCAAACAGTGCCAGCTAGTTTGACCTTTGCTAGAGTGCACTAAATCCCTGATTTGAAACTCAAAAGGAGGAGAGTCAGTGTGGTGTCTTAAAAGCTCAGTGCTTCATAATTTGTGTTGCCTTTTCAACCAAACACATGCAAAACCAAGATGTCATTTTAACCACCCATGATTACATATGGTAGTGTACAATGAAAGCCATCATCTGTCACTTAATAAAAAGTCTCCTTAAAAGGACAGCAAACATCTCCAGTCTAACTGTAAACTTTCTCCAGTCAACACACAGTCTCTTTACAATACAGTCCAAATGTATGGGTCAGAAATCTACAATGTTTCAGGCATGTGGAAGATAAGTAACATTTCGAAAGACTATAAAGAGAGGGTGTCCTTGAGACCTTGTGTTTGGTAGCTGTCACACATTATCTGTCATACTACTGCCACTTAAGTCTCTTTGACATGTGGCTATGGCTGTGAGTTTTCTCAAAAGAATTTACCTAACTGCCTCTCTGTTACCAGAACTTTGAAACAAGAATGATGTTGTATTTCACAAGTACTGCTAAAAATCAAACCAAAACGAAAAAATGCATGCCAAAATCCTTTTGGGAGAGGCTCATGCTACTGAGGCTTTTGCAGCAAGGCCTTCTTGGCAAGCAGTTGGTAGTATATCAAATGGCAGCATGCAAAGTCTTTCTGCATGTACAACTTGGAAGACTGCAGGCAAGATTTTCTGATCTGCTGAACAAATTTGTGATGTGGAAAAGCAGATGCCGACATATGGCAAGAGCTATGGAAATTAAGTATGAAACTCAAGTTTGTGTTGTGGTATGTCTGGGTTGTCAAGATTGTGGCTGCGTGTAACACCCAGAGCCCTGGTCATTAACTCTCTGGGCAGTGCACACTCCCGCTGTGCACAGAGGGAGGTAGTGGATTGGCTTGAGACAAGGCGAATGACTGGGCTCATCTCCCTTCACCGCTATGTATTTCATGAATTGTTGCAACCAGTCTCCAGGTGGGATTTCTGGACTGTCCTGAACATTCCCACAGACAACTTCTGCCATGTCTAGATGGATGCCTGTTTCAATGTGTTGATCGATGTTTAGGGGGGAGAATCCGGCACTACCATAGACAGCTCCTGCTGCAGAGCAAGTCAAGCTGTACACAGAGTACTTGAATGTGTAGAAACTGTTACTGTAGATGTAGTCGCCTAGGATAGTCTTTTGTAAGTACCTAAGACAGGAGAGGTTTGGTTTGTGGTGTTGGAAGATCAATAGTGATGCATCACACATGCTCTAGTGGTCCTGAGGACCAACTGCTACCTCCAGAGCTGAGCAGAAAAGCAGGTCAGGGCATCTCACTGACAGCAGTTTAGGGCATCAAAAGATCTTTGCAAAGACTTTTCAGATGGACACTTCAATCACCATCCATACACAGTGGTTAATTGCATTGTTACTGGTGATCTGATTCCTGATGCGATGGTTACTCTTGGTCAATAACTGCTTTTGTTGTTTTGTTGTTTGCTTGAGGTTTGTTTGATTTGGGGGTTTGTTTTCTTTTGTTTTAATCCTTGAGTACCAGTGCAACAAACACTGCATCCTCTGTGGGCTGAATTAGTAAACTCTCTTTTGGCAGTTACTCCACACACGGAAAGGAAGAGATCATACTGGGGGAGTGAATATGACAGGAGAAGAGCAGAGTATGTAGTAGGCTGGAACTTTCCTCAGTTCTTTTCTGGAATTGCTTCAATATTATTGTTTCCATATTACTTTCCACAGTGAAAACTTCCCTGCTGAAATCAGGTAGTGAAAAGTGATGAGATTTGATGTCCTGAGACCAGGGTACTGGAGCTGACTTAGTGCTCTGTTACTTTAGTTCAATGGGAGCATTCAGGGCATAGCTTTCTGGCTAAGGTTTAAGCTGGGCTGATTTAAGCATTACTGTTTTAAAAATGTAATAGTTGTTCAGATAAGATTGAATCACTTTGAATGTATGAACTATAAAACTACCATTCTGGAGGTAACATCACTATTAGTTTGCTGTTAGCTCTCAAGATGAATTTTTTCACATGTGAGAAGTTTGGGTTGGATTGTTTGTTTGTTTTAATGTTGCTTAACTTTTTTTACACTGTGACTGTGCTTTGCAAAGCTCAGCTATGTTTCAACAGTGAGAAGTACAAATCCCTTTGTTTATCAAGAATATTCAACTGACTATAGGTAAATTTGATTCAATAAATCAAACAACTCCTCCAGGATTTCACGTTTTATCTGGAACCTCAAATACTTCCTAACATACTTGTCTCACTATAAGCTGCAAGAGGCTATTGATAGATACATGAAAATAATGATTCCACTGCATATTTCATTTTGTTAGCGCCTTGTGTAGCTCCCCTGGAATTGTGGTGTCAGCCCAAATACGCTGGCTGTGTTTTGTAAGATCCCTCGTTCAGCTATTCACAGCAATATTTGTGCTTGGTATGACATTTACTATTCTAACAAACCAAAACTTTATCTAGTAAAACTTCCAAATACAAAAAGCCTGATGTCTTTATCCTTTATGATTGTGAACATCTACTGTATCACCGCAGAGTGCCTGAGCCACTGTATGTGTTTGAACAGTCTCTGCATTTATTTCATTGCTCGTGCGTGTGAAGGCTCTTGACTGAGTAGAACCAAAACCTGTGTCCTTGCTTGACAGATGAGTCCCTTGGAGTTAGAGTGGGAGTCATGTCTGAACAAAATCTTCAAGGTATTGTGCACTTGGAGTAAACTCCCTGAAAGCATTATTTTGCATTTGAGGTTTGCTTCTGGAGTTCAAATACCAACATGGCTGTAAACTTTCTCTAGCTTTCTATTTGCAAAATGCTAAACTATCTCATTTCCCAGACTTGTCCTCTCAAGTCTCACCACATGTGCGAAGCAACTTCAATAGCCTCAAAAGGATGAAGAAATACTTTATCCCTAGATGGTTAAGGAAGTAAGATTCCCTATGAACTGATGCTCTTTCGGTTGTTTACTTCATATCACAGGGTAGTTTGTCCAAGATTTGGATTTTGTACAATGCTCTTTGACCATGTATTTTTAGACAGCAGTGGTATATATCTTAGCACCGGGTCCTCCCTGTTCTTTATTTCACAAAATCCTTTTGATTTCATTTCTCCCTCCCCTCCCATAGCAGCATGTTTTTTATCACGCACAGTGCAGCAGTAAATTCGTCCTCATTCTGCTGTGTGCTGGTATTTGTCTTGAGAAAAGTGAGCAGAAGGATGAGGTAGCATATGATCCTGAAAATAAATATTGTGGCTGTTTGGAGTTTTTTGAGGGTAGGCTAAACAACTGGGTATAAATGTAGTCTCCAGCACAAATATTTCTTACTGGGCCAAGCACATTCTTTCTGCTTTACAGCATTGTATAAGAAGAGATTAACAAAACATAGCACTAAGACTAATACTTAGTCTTAAATACCGTTGGTAGCTTGTTCCTATTTCCCTGATAGCATTTGGAAAACAACGTGCTCCTTGGCCAGCAAGGTGCTCTTACTTCAGTGCAAGTCGTGCTGCTGGCTGAGAGTACAATAATAGTATCCAAAGATTTTAAAAAATAAGCTCCTGAGGGTTTTGTGTAGTATTCAATTCATACCGTTCCCAGAAAACTTTGTTTTTGAAAAAGGCCTTTGTCATAGCAAGAGCTAGTGTCAGGAAAATATCAACAGCCTAAGAGAAAATTGGAATCCATAATAGTTTTTGCTTTCCATTGCAAGTAGTGTCTTGAAGTTATTAATAATAATTTCATTCTCTTTCCTGTATTAATGTACCTTTTTCAGGCTGGCAGTATGTGGGACCATATGATAAATAAATAGAATATAAATATAATCCCTTTTGCTTTGTATTTGTTTCAGGACTTAATAGAATGGAGTTATGTGGTTAGGGTTATAACATTTCCAAGAACATTATCTTCAGGTGATTAATTTTACTACTAGAGCAATCTCCTATTCCTAGTAGAGTTCATCTAATGGAAGCAGCTTTTATAATGGATTAGTTGACCAATTGAGTCAATTCTGTTATTTTACATGTTCAGAGAATTGCAAATCAGATTAAGAAATGAAAATATTAAATACCATATCTGTGAAACCATTACAAGGTTTATTAAGATCATAAATAGAAATTTTAAAATGTCACAGGTTCACGAGTTAAAATTTTAATTTCGGCTCAGTCTCTAAAAATGCTGGCTTTTGTAAAAGCTGGAAAATTTTACTGAGCTGTAAGGTTTTCAAAACCTCATAGTTGCCCTCTAGCCATATTCTGAAGGCCAGAAACATCTGAATGCTGCTCTAAGATGCCTTAAATTATAAGCTCTTGTAATATGTTCATGAAGACAACCTACCTGCATGGATTCATTGAACATTCAGCGTATTTTGTTTAGTCTGCATAGTAATGACTTCTGCTTGCCTGCTGTGAGCTTGGAATTGTAAAAGGATAAACCTTTGTTGTTAATCTATATCTTTTGTAGAGTTGTGTTGATTTCAACAGAACAACAATGACAGAAGGGATATTAGCTTCGCTGAACCAAACATTTGCAATTAAACCAGAGGTTTGAGGAAAGGATTAACACTAATGAGGTGAATAGTATGGATTAGTGGATCTACAATTTGTCCAATTAAGTTCAGAATCTTTATATTTGGGTGAAGCAATGCTTGGGGTAGATAACATCTAATACTTTCAATTGTATGTGAAATATAGCTTTGATGGAATACATTAGCAGAATGTTCATTCAAGTTGTTCAGTGAATTAGGATTAGACACACTTACCCTAGGCTTGTTAGCAGCCTGTACAATGATGTATGGAAAGGGATGTTGTTTGTTTTCCTCCCTTTGGCAAGTATCTGCAGCACACTTAATGTGAATAAGAATGTCTCTGCAAGAGCTCAGTTTAAATGCCACATAGTTCTGTTTTTAACTATGGCAATAAATATGTCTCAGAGGAAACTCTGAGACATTTCTTTGGTCCTTTGGTTCTTGGGCTGGAGCACCTTTCCTAAGAAGACGGGCTGAGAAGAGGGGTGGTTGCTCAGCCTGAAGAAGACAAGGCTCCAGGCAGACCTTATAGCAACCTTCCACTACGTGAAGAGGGCCTACAAGAAAGTCAGAGAGGGGCTTTTTAAAAGGGCTTGTAGTGACAGAATGAGAGGTAATGGTTTTAAACTGAAAGAAGGTGGATTTAGACTTGATACAAGGGAAAAATTCTTTATTGTGAGGGTGATGAGATACAGGATGATGGATGTCTCCTTCCTTCCCTTCCCCAAACTCCCCACTTTCTCCCCCACCCTTCCCCCTGAAGGCCAGGTAGAATGGGATTCAGGAATCTGATCTAGTGAAGGTGTCTCTGCCCACAGCAGTGGGAATGGAACTAGATCACTTCTAAGGTCCCGTCCAATCAAACCATTCTACAATTCTGTGATACAAGGAGCATCTGGTGTCAGGAATGTTTTATCTGCATTTAGCCTGTAAACCTTTGACAACCCCAATAAGAGATGCTTCTAAACAGAAGGCCTTCTGAATTCCATATAGTGTAGCATGGCCCACCAAATATTCAAGACCTGAAAGTGCAGACATCTGCAGACTGTAGACCTGCTTCTTGAGAACCGAGATAGGAAATTGTCTGCTATGTTTCTCATATCAACAAACACTATTTTCCCTCTACAACTCAGTAGAAGATTATGGCTCTATTAGTGACTTTCAGCATTGCAATTTGTGACCGTGATCTTTGGCAAAATAAGTTGCTGAGATTGCCAAAGCCAAAGAGGCATCCTGGAAAAAGCTATTCCACTGTGAGGTTTTAATTGGTGCATTCCAGGAAATGAAAATGTAGTAGTTTGTATGTAAGTAGAGGCCTCGATTCTTAAGAATTAGTAGCAAACTCACTTGAGCACCAGGTAAAGCTTAAGTAAAATGAAGTCCATGTTTGGTGTTTTTTTTCCAGAAAGTAGCAGCTATATCTCAAAACTAACAAGGAAGGAGGCACAGCACAGGCATTTTTCCAGCATGAGAACTACTAGTCCTTTGCATCTCCTCTCTCATGCTAGGCTTCTTACCTGGAAATGTCTCTAATATGTCTTTTAACACCTGAGGGTGTTTTGTTTCTTGCTTGTTTGTTTGTGTTTGGGGTGGGGTTTTTTTGTTGTGTGTGTGTGTTTGTGTGGTTGGAGACTATTTTATTTCTACAGGGGGTAATTTTTTTGCAAGATGCGATATTCTTTTTAATAACTTAATTTTCTTCAGTGTGCACAACTGTTTTCAATAAATGAGTATGCAAGAGGAGAGTTATTCAGTAACTAAACTTCGTGTAGGCAAAATGTATTTTTCAAGCTTTTAACTGAAAGCCCTGAAATTTTGCATGGATGATCCCCTGAATGCCCTATGGCTGAAGACTTGTCAAAAATGTACAGTAAACACTCTTCTAAGGAAACTAGGGAGTGATTACAAAGAAGATGAGTAAATGTAGGTAGCTTGACTCTTAACTTTCTTTCCAGAACTCCTGATGCTTAATGTAGATGAAAAATTTGCCAATTTCTTGTCCTCAGTTAAGATATTTTTAGACATCCTTGAACAATAATCCTAATTGACTTTGCATATATACTTATGCCAGTGTTATGATACGCTGTTTCTCTTATCTTGAGAATTCTAACATAAGAGTACTTAATTGGCAAAACCAATGTGCAGAAGAATTATCATTTAGGCAAACTTTTCTAAAATAAAAAGCTGATAGAACATGCATTGCTTTGTCTGGAGGAGGTTTAAATATTCTGAACTAATAATAAGATTCTGCACAAACATAATTTGAGCAGTTTCACAGGGGTTTAGAGGCAAGTCCCCTCAGTACAACCTTCCATGAAGAAGTTGTTCTTGTTAGTCCTAGATACCAAAGGAGATTCCAGATACTGTGCTATCCAGTGGAAACAATTATTTTCTACTTTATGTTAGAATAGAATAACAATAATTAATGATTTAGACAAAAATTTGTGCTACTTCAGGGCATTTGGATTATGATTTTATTTTTTTTTAATTTGATTTAGTTTTTTTAGGGTGGAGTCTGTGTGAGTGTTCAAGTTTTATGTGTAAGATTGTTTATAGAAATTTACTTGCTTAGTTTGCAAATGCTTGAGTGAAGGAAGCTGGATTTGTTTTAAGCTACACACAGTATAATGATGGAAATACAATCAAGAGTTAATGAATGCACAATGCATTAAACAGATCAAAGAACAGTGTGGTGACATGAATTCTTCAGATAATTTGTTTTTTTTCTGTTTTCTTGTGAAGGTAGGATAACACACAAAGGATGAACCATTCCATAATTAATTTAGAACTGTAGTACTGCATATACCCTAAATAAAGCTGTAAAATTAGAGTATTAATATATGCACTGCTGATTATGGCAAATACTCTTTTTTGTCCAAACCATGTAATTATTTAATACAGTATTTAGCTGTGACTAACACTATGAAAGGAAAATAGGATATTTAAATGATTTAAAGTGTTTATAAATATAAGCCTGTAATTAAAACATATATATATAGAGAGAGATAATTTTAGGAAGCTTATTTATGTCCTGGTAAATTCCTTATTACGTATTTTATGTCTTTCCAGTAATAGCATGTCAAAAGGCTTAAAAAAAAAGGTCTTTGTTTTGTTTTAATAGAAAAGGTGTTTGGTTTTGGTGATGGTGGTTTTCTTGTTGTTTTTGGTTGGTTGGTTGGTTTGGGTTTTTTGTGGTGGGGTTTTTTTGGGGGGGGTGTTTGATTGTTTTGTTTGTGGTTTTGTTTTATTTTGGTTGGGTTTTGTTGTTGTTTTGACTTTTTTGTTTATTTCTTTTGGTTTTTTAAAGAAAATGCACTGGAATTTTATACTTTCCAAGTTTCCATACTCAGTTTAAAGTTGCTGCAGTTGAGATTCCCTTTAAGTTATTGTTAATTAACTCTAGAAATACAAATTAAAGTGAAAGCAAGAAGAAAAGTCATGAGTTTTGGGCTGACTGAAGCTTGGATAGAAAAGAAGTTGGGAATGGGAAGGATTGTGTGCCACATTTACGTTCAAGAGAGCTTTGATTCTTACAGATAAAGGCAAGTCATACATAATAGTAGGAAGTGTAAAATAAAAATAATATTAGTAAATTTTTCTAAGGTATCTAAGTAATTTGTTTTCTGTCTTTCTGCATTCCGAAAGAAGTGGACAAATATCTAGCTTTTGTAATAGCAAAGCTTGAAAATAGAGTGAAAAAGCACCCAGGCTACTGAGAGTATCTTTGAGAGACCAACACACACTTAAATGAAAACAGAACAGGGGCTAAAAGGAGTGAAACAAGTACAGCTTACGGGTCTTCTTTGGTTTGTCTGAGAGTGCATAGGTGGTGTTGATATTTTGTTAGTTTGGTTTGTTGGAGGTTTTGGGATTTGGTGGTTGGTTGTGGGGTTTTTTGGGTTTGTTTGTTTGTTTGTTTTGGTTTGTTTTTTTTAGGGACCGCATTTCACTGTCACTTTCACTACACGCAGAAGTGTTACAACATTTGAGTCTTTCTTTTCTTCTTGCCTTAGTGAGGAGAGAGGTTAAGTTTCAGCTACTGGAAAATTTTAAAGGAAAATGTAGTGACAAAAAAGTAACTATTTGGTTTCTTCCTCAGCATATTGGTACAGATAAGGCTTCTAAAGGTCCCCTGTTTCCTACCTTCTCTGAGTTCTGTGGTCATCAAAAGATACAGTAGATTGGTGTGCTCACCTGTGCCCGTCTGCCACACAGCCATCTGCACGAAGGTCACCTGCAGCCTTCTTTACAAACGTCCTCAGTGAGCAAATAACAGGTAGAGGGATCGTGAGCTAAAGCCAAAGACAGGAAATAAAGCATGGAAGAGTGCATGGGGATGCACTTTCAGGAAGATCTAAAGATTTGGCTTTTCCTTGTGTTTACTCATTCTTCATTGCAAGGCCCTTTGTTTTCCTTAACCTTAGAGCATATGGAAAAAGTGCTTTTCACATGGATAGGGCTTCTGAATGGAATAGGTATGACAAGCAGAAATTGTAGCCTTCTGTACAACTCAGCTGTTGTGGGACATGATCATGACTTTCTTGACATAGCTGAAAACTGTTGTCGTTTTCCAGCAAAAAGAAAGCTAATTTAAACAACTGTTTAATCACCCTAAAGGCATTTACGTTAAAAATTTGCAGTGGCTTAACAACAAAATTAGAATGGTCACAACCTGACAATTAATTTAAGGTTTTCCAGTTTGACATTACATATATCTTGGATAAGCTGCAGTAGTATAGGGCTGATGTGTTTTAGTAGTGCTTTGAACAACTGTCTTGAAATGCATGCCAAATCCACCAGATAGTTGTGATATTGTTAAACAGATTTGAATCTATACTCATATTATGATGCAAAACAAGAGCTTTCCTTAGGCAGAATGTTTTGAACTGCTGTCTCTGCAGAGCATGCTCAAATGGCAACTTTGCTCATCAGTCCTGTAACTATGTCTCAGCTCTTGAGCTTTCAAACACTGGTTTTACCAAGGGGCCACTGTCATGTTCTTCAGAATCCAATTAACCCGATCAAGGTACCTTGAAAGAGGACTCTCGGACTGCTGAGCCAAGTTTGAATTAATTGCAAGACCTGTCTAATTAGATAGAATAATTTCTATTTTGCCTTCTATTTTCAAATATTTGCAATGTAAATGTTCTGATTTTTCTTTTCTCTATACATCATGCCATAAATATTCAGATCATCATTTGACACCTACTGCTAGTTTATACTCTACAAAATGATTGTAAAGTGCTAAAGCATTTCCCTCATCCCCATGGAAGACCAAATAAAAAATAGCATACCTGATTTTATTGTTCAAAAAGGTATGAAGGAAACACTCTGAGGAATTTAAACAAGATCCAATTAGTTCTAGTGCCTGTAATATTGCAAAATGCACAGTATAGAGCTTTCTTTAGCAAATAAGATTTTAGTTTTGATAGGAAAGTATGATGATGTATGCAAATTATCTCTCAAATAGTAATTAATTACTCTGGGATGTTCTTAAAATTTAAATATTAAATTATGAAGTAGCTCAGAGAATGAAGGATAATTTGCTATACTCTTGCCTCCCTCTCTGGTCATATGAACTTCACTAAAGCTATTGTTCAAGCACTATACTGATAATAAAACTTGAATGCCAATGTAAATGACATGCTTTCAATGTCTAAAGGAGCATTTCCCATTGTCAATAAGTTGAGAGCTAGTTACTCTACACCTTCCCACTCATGGGAGAAGTATGAGAGAATGTTTTCCAGCAGAGGTTTATTATGATCATGAGTTGAAGTAATCAGGAGTCCACCTAAAGATCAAGAGCTTTACAGTGAAGAGAGAGAAAGTCCAGCAAAGTTTGTTTGTTGAAAATCAGATGCATTTAATTTGGTGAACTTTCATTTTTAAAACCAAGTTCCTATTTGCTGCTGTCCTCTCTGCTGTGAAATATGTCTCTGCTTCCTGGTATTCTCATAGTTTAGTAGCGATATCCATTTATTCAGGATTCTGAGGATCATCGTGCTCTGGTTGCAACAGAGCATATGAGGCAGCTTAGATATTTGCGCATATAAAAGTGCACATACCATACATCAGTATAAGGAAATGAGAGATTATTGTGATGGGAATGTTCAGAAGACTGACAAGTTGGGCCACATTTTAATTTATTCATAAATAGCACATCTTGCTAGTAGTTGCTTGCTTCTTCATATTAATCATCTTCATGATGTACACACATCTGTTTTAATGATTATATTGTGAGTTAACTGTAAGTATACTATACCGTGGAACTAACTAGAGGAACTCCTTAGAGTCAGAACTACTGGCTGATAGCTGCTGAGGTTAAGATGATGAGGGAGGTGGGGTTGCTTAGCCTGGAGAAGAGGAGGCTCAGGGACACCTTACTGCTCTCTACAACTACCTGAAGGGAGGTTGTAGCCAGGTGGAGGTTGGTCTCTTCTCTCAGGCAACAGTGACAACAAGAGGACCCAGTCTCAAGCTGTGCCAGGGGAGGTTTAGGCTGGATGTTAGGAAGAAATTCACAGAAAGAGTGATTGGCCATTGAAATGTGCTGCCCAGGGAGGTGGTGGAATCACCGTCACTGGAGGTGTTTAAGAAGAGACTGGATGAGGCAGTGGGTGCCATGGTTTAGTTGATTAGATGGTGTTGGATGATAGGTTGGACTTGATGATCTTGAAGGTCTTTTCCAACCTGGTTAATTCTATTCTAAGTACTGCCTTGTACAGGTATTCCTATAAAATTATCTGGCCAGTAATTAGTAATGTTATATCCTTTGTTCAATGAGCAGTTAAACAAAAACAGCTGAAAGTTTTCTGTCTCTAGTTCAGGTTGCAGAGCTGCCCCAATAGTCTGAGAAACTGTCTTGTAGGATTCCTTGCTTACTCTAGGCAAAATGCTTCTGAACTGACTGTACTTAAGTAGTTAAAGGTATCTGCAGGCTGCACGGCAGATTACAGAGGACACATTTGATATATCATCAGATAAGGTTCTGGAGAAGCATCACAGTCAACTTGTCCTTGAGCCTGTTTTTCTAGACGTTTGTTGTTTGCCATGCTAGGTGCCAGGTTAAATAGGCCTTTTCTCTGATCTGGTATGGTTCTCTGTGCTGTCCTAAAAACAAAAAAAAAAGAAAATCAAATAAAGCTGTTAATATTTTTCCTGACAAAGAACTTTTTTATTTTTTTTGAAAACAAACAAACAAACCCCCAAAACCCAGAATTCTCAAAATGATCTCATAATACTTATCCAACTTGTAAATTTTAATTTGATTCTTTGATTTTAATGCTACTGTTAGACTCTTCAAAATTGTAAATCAGTACATTTTAAAGAACAAGGAAAGACAAATCCAAAGGAAAAGAAAGAGAGGATGAGAAAACACCAAAGCTTTTCTTATAGCTGATGTGGACTGCCTGAAAAGTTAAGAGATTAATTTCTTCATTTCAACTTTAAATGGTGATATATAAAATGAAATGTAAACCAGAAAGGTTCAGACAATAAAACAAGGTGATTCCAGAGAGGAAAATTAACTAAATGAGAAATATTGGTCTTGGGGATCATCAAAATGGATGTTTCATCGTGGGACTGCATAATTGAAAAGGTTGGGGGCATCTTCTGAACATATACCAAGTGTAACACTGCACCTGCTTCTGTGTTAGAAGCATTCACACCCACATTTGTAGCAACTTTTGAGGACTGAAGTTTGTAAGAAGCAGAAAGATCCTATTTAGATTTCTTTCTGTGAAGGGAAAATTACCTCCTCAAACACTTTTAGAAAAGTGAGGTGAATTTTAAAGAAAGAGGGTGATATAGTAGGAACAGCTGGAGTTACAATATTTAAGTTAGCATCCTCACTTGTTATAAAAATACATGTTTATGGTTCTGCAATGTAATTATGAATGCCAGGTCACAGAATTTCCCTATTCTTTAGTGAAGTTGAGGATAAAGTTTTCAGTATTCCATTTTTTCAACCTCACGCTATATGAAATTGATTGTGTTGTACTCTTATTTGCGTTTGTCCTGAAAGGAGACAAACTGATTCCTTTAAATATTAAGAACTCATTTACTGCACGTTCACAGCATGAGATCATAACAAATAAATACATTTTACTGAATTTTATTATCCTAAGTGTGTGATTTCTGTAACATATTACGCATAAGAGGTGCTTCATTGTACCTGAGATTTTGTAATACAGCCCTTTACTTTTTTGAGTGCAATAAAACTTCAGTTTCTGCTTCATTAACTTCACAAATCTCATTTTGTTCTTATTCATTGTTTGTACTTCAGCTTTTTTTCTTTGATATTTGAAGTACTGGTTCAGTTTTCATCAAAGTCAAGTAGAAATATGACCTGAACTTCAAAAGGGCTGCGAGTCAACTCTTAAACAAGAAAAGTATTAAGTAAATGTGTATTTAAAATGCCATACAAATTCCAGCTGTTTTTTTTTCCCATAATATTGTGAAGACTTTTTCCCTGTGGGTAAATATTTATTTATATAACATTAACCTTAGCCAACTGGAATGCAGTTTGAATGTTCTATCAGACTTTAAAAAAAGAGTTTACTTTCCTCTATAGAGGTAAAGCTTAAGTGGTTGTCTAGGCATCCAGGATTTTTTTTTCTTTTTTTTGGTCTTCTTTTTCAAACTTCATCTTTATTTAGTTATGTTTACACATGCACATAATGTTGTGCAATAAAATGCTTATGTTCTTTCAAGGTTCATTTTTATTTTACTGCCTCAGTCTATGAGGTCTAAACAGAACATTTTTAAATCATGTGGAAGAGCTCTTCAGACTTTCACAACCCTGAAACTCTGTCTTCAATTTATAACAGATCCTGAAAATGATATTTGAGAACTTTCTTTATTTCAAAAATGTTATCCATGTGTGCTTGTCCATTGTACACGTGTCTCAGATAAGCAAGAGAGATCAAGAAAATCTGTTTGAATGAGAATGTGGTGCAGTTATCCATTTCTGTCATTTCCATAGGGCTTCAGCATCAGCTTTTGATGGGCTATGAATGCCAGCAGGTGAATGCTTTTGAGATAGGTATTTTATTTAGCTTTAGGAAAACATGTGGCAGAAGCTGCCCTGGCCCCTTCCCTGATGATTCATTGTGACTTTTGCTATATTTAGGACTGGTTTCACAGGGTGAGTGTGATTGACGCATCGATGTCAGGTCCTGAATGCTTTACAGCTACTGAGGAGGATTAAAATGAGAAAATACTTGAAGACTGAGAGACCTCTCACTATGTTCAAAGCTCATTTTGCACTTCTCAATAGTGGGAGGCAGAGTGGTGGACCTGGATGGAAGGACAAGACAGTCTATAAACACAAACCTGCCCCATGTTTGCACAATAATAAATTTGAGCATAAGACTTGGTTAACTCATTCTGAAAAAGTCATGTTACTGTGCCCCTGAACCCATGTGCCAGACACAGTCTGAAGATTTGCACCTGTGTTCACATAAATGCACAGTGGGCTGTCACTGAGCCCTATTTCCATATTTATGTTCTCCTTCATCTGTGCAACCAAACTTATACCCTGATGTTCAGGAATCATTTCTGGTTTAGGTAGAACATCCATATACATAACTGAGCAGATCTAAGAGCTTGGTGGTTAATGCTTGAATGTGTTGAGTTTAGTGATGGATACATTTGGTAGAAGGTTAATAAAATTAGTAAGAGATTAATCCCCTTGTGTAGTAAGAGATTAATCCCCTTGTGTTCTAGCTGGTCCTCAATGATCAAAAGGGCGAGGGGTGGCTGGCCTTATCTCTGAATTGATGTGTTAATTACTGCTGTGACTACAGGCCTGACACCTGGTGCATGAACAGCCTGTCTGGAAAGGGTGGCCGCATTCAGAAGCAGCTGGGTGCAAGAACAACATGGTTTAGTCATATGCAACACAGACAGATTCTTTAAGATTGCCAGTGACAAATTCACTAAACTGCAGGGTAGCTTTATAGCTCTAAAATATGATTGCAATTACAAACTTGATCTCCCGAGGAAGCATTTGGTGTAGATTGCAAATCTTACCAAAAGATTAATTTTGAGGAGGGTGAGGAGTATAAATCCATCAATCTGTCCCACTCTTTGGTGTCAAATTCTCTCCAAATGAGATATGAAATTAGGGTAATATCTACCATTGTGCACAGTGCATGGGTGAGACAGAACCATAGTTCCTGGTGGACAAACCACTGGTCCTTTATCAGTTGCACAAAACACTTCTTATTTTTGATGTGTCTCCCCTGCTCAGGAGCCTTGCAGATGGTAAGTGGAAGAGTGGCCTTCACCTTTCACTTCCATCCCTCTCCAGTGTCATGGCAACACAGACGCCACATCTCCATCCAGCCTTTGCTGTGGTCACCATGTGTTTATCAGCAACATTGAGCTTTTTCATTTTCCTCTGCTTTGTGCTTCCAATAGAATGCCATTAGCTCTATAATACTCCTGCTAGAGCACTTGAAATGCTATGGGTGGCTGTAGAAGCGATCTTCACTGATCATTTTTCATCCCTTATTCTTACTATCAGCTTAGCACTTAAGCTCTTTCTCATTATTTCTTCTCCACTGCACCTCTCATCCCTATTGCACTTAGTTGTTAAATGAGTTGCTCTGTTTGATAGCTGCTGGCCATTATCTAGCACAGATTTAGTTATAAATACATTGTGATCTTTTTTTTTCTGAAGTATCTTTAATAAGTAATAAAACCTATGATGAAACTAAAATCTTTGTAATGTCTATATTACTATCAGGAAAATGTATTGTAATGAGTGATAATTCCCCTTTCATTTCCTCATTAATAAAATATCTTTCATTACATAACAGTGAATCAACATTCACATCCTGTAGATAAAATCACACTGTCAGAAATGACCATTTGCAGTGATAGTTGATAGTGAAAGTAGAACCAGTACTTTGCTTTTGTTGGCCTGCATTTATTTGACATAGTGGGACACGCTCCTTATGCTTTCTTGTGGGTAAAAAAATGGCTCAAACTGTAGAAATCTTCATGGATTTACTTTTTAAGGGTGAGAAGTGATCAGATAATTTTGTGGTTGGAGGCTGCCTTTTCTGGGTGTGTCTCAGTATTTCAGCTCACACTGGTACTGCTCTTCTGCAGTGAACTTTTTGTCTATTCTACCTTAAGTTGCCTCAAGTTGCAGGATAGCCCTGGAGCATTCTGAAAGAAGTTTCTTCCTAAAGACACTATCTCAGAAGGTAGGATGTGCCACTAGCGGCAGTCCAGTAGTTAATAATCAGAAGCAGAGTAGCACTAGTCTGATACATGTGTGGACATGGTTCCTTAGCAGCAGTGCTTTCAATGTAGAGATCTACTCCTACTGTGCAGTACTGCTTGGCAATGCAGATGCAGCTGCTCCATGAAGTTGTTTGGGCTTTTTGTTTGTGTTTTGTCGTGATGGCTTTTTTTTGCACTGCTAATGGCTGCAATTGAAGATCGACTAGAATTCAGTTCTACTGTAAGGTTGGTGAAGTTACCTATGAAATAAAAGCCTTCTTGGGGAAATGGAAAGCCCTGTTGCCATGGCAGACCCTTATCTTTTCATTCATGTAAACTCTCTTTGTTTTGAAAATTTCATATGGGGATATTAATACGAATCACACAAAGCATTCTGCATGGAGCTGCATGACTTCATGTTGCAGTCTCTTTTATCTCATAAATGGAGTGTACCCACCACACAAAATGGGAAATAATGGAAACTAATGGATTTTTTCATTGAATAGCAAAATAGGCACATAAAACTTTGCAGTGGTTACCACTGCCTTTCAGCTGTAGTGACTCATCAGGGTACACTTTCAAAGAGAAATGTGGGGGTCCAGAAGTGAGCACACAAAATGTTTACATGTTTGTAGGACTACCATGGGTTTGTGGGTTGTTCTTTTGTTTGTTTTTTTTGGTTGGTTGCTTGGAGGATGTAGTGGTTAGATGGTTTAATCCACCCACCAACATAAAGCACAGCTAAACTCAGTCAGAGAAACGAATGTAGCTGTATTTTAAAAGCAACAATGGAATACAATTAATATATACAAAATATACAGTATTTACAATATCATACAAGAATTTACAGGAAAGGACACAACACAGAAACCCTCCTGAGGAGCATTTCACCTTGGGTTCCCCCCCAACCTCTCTCCACCTTCCCTTTTTCTCTAGTTAATTAGACAAAAAAGAGAAGAGTAGAAAAAGAATGCTAGGAGAATTCCAACTAAGCTCAAAGCAGTTGTTAAGAAAGTTAGTTTTTCTTATCTTACGAGTTTCAGTCCAGGGTCAGCAGCACGCATTCCGGCCAAGAAATGAAAGACAGACAGAAGCTGGAGTGAGTGAGAGAAAAGAATGTGAGAGATATTTGCTATGGTACATCCCACATATGACCAATGACATTAGTTTAGAATTAATCTTTGTTTTCCTTTTTACACCCAAAGACTCAGCTAGAGAATTCTGCAGCTATCCTTTTCTTAAAGGCACAGCCTAAACTGTCACAGAGGATTATTTTATTTTTTTGGTGTGGTCTCTTTGTTTTTGGTTTGGTTTGGCTTTATTTGGTTTTGCTGTTGGGTTGGGGTTTTTTGTTTGTTTGTTTTTCTGGAATGCTGTTTAAGTTGCTTCATTGAAAAAGTTCCTTTTTCCTCTGCAAGAAAAACAAAAACAAACAAACAAAAACCACCTACAAATCAATTCTTCATTTGGAGAATCTTTTTGTTTTTTTTTCCCCCCCACTTAACTTCCAGGTATTTGGTTTTCTATGCTTTTCTTTCTAAATCTCATACTTGACTGGTTCCCAGAGCTATCCAGAAACAACAACAACAAAATCTGATTACAGAGGTGTCGTTTTTTTTAATGCATCAGGGGCAGGGGACAGGAGAGGAAGGGTATGGAGAGAGGAAAAGGCTTCATTTTATATTTTTTCAGACTAAATACTCAAAAGAAAGAGGTATTGCTAAACACATCTTAGTTTCACTCTAGTCCAAGAGTGATAGAGAAAAGCAAGTTATTAGCAAGGAATTCATTACACAATAGTTAAAAATATTTTTAAGAAATTCTGTACCCCAGAATGTCATTCCTATCTCTGGAAATGAGCACAACTCTTCGGATAAAACCTGCTGCTGTGCTCTGATGTCATGTCCTACACACTGGCTAGAGAACCACCTGAGGGCATTTATAGAGTTGGTGTGATGAAGGAATGGATTGCAATAGAAAAATAATTATAAAACTCACTGCTGAAATCACATTGAGTGAAGCTGCTAACTACTTCTGGGTTACCGTAAGAAATGCATTTTCCTGTGCCTTTAAGTGCATGACAGCAAAAATGTCAGTTTGAGGGAGTTCTGCTCTATATTGTGACTGGCCTATAATCCAATTAAATATGTGAGTTCTGAGGGGCTGTGCTGTCTCATTTTGTATACTTATATTGCTTATTTCCTCTTACCTTTTTGTTTCTTTGCCATTTCCCTTCAGAGTAATTCTCTGCTTGGTCATGATATTGTTTCTAGAGCAAAATTTCCTGTATTAAGGAGATTTCGTTTCAGTAGAAATTGATGAAAAGTGCTGGCTTATATTTGAGTTCTCCTTGTCATAAGCTCTGTTCAAAACACGAATGGAGTACCACAGGAATGTAGTAAGTGCAGGCTTCATGTTCAGAAACATGGCACAACTTCAAGGCCATAAGACAGACAATCATCCTTTTCTGACAGCTCTGACAGTCATTTAATAAATAGAGGGTCTGTGTTAGGAGAAGCTTGCAAGCTAAATATTTGTCTCTGCTGATTGTTTTATAGAGGCAGTGTTTGAAGGATGAAGCTCTGTACAGGTGTGCATTTCTGGTTGGATGTTGTTCTCAGCAGCTCTTCCAGTGTTTTAGCACAAGTGATTGCTTTTCCCAGGAAACTGGTGTAGGGTTTGCTGCTGTGGGGTGTGGGAACAATGTATGTGTTTGTATATGTTCATGTGATGGATAAAGTATCCTGGCTGTTTACTTTTTGCAGTTGGTTACTACTGCAGATTCTATAGTGCACAGCCACATGTCTAGATTTATGCATTTAGGTACTGAACTCAGACTTCTAACAGTGCTTAAAATAGCTCATTACTAATGGTATTTTCCATTTCTTTTCATTGACGTTTGCATGCTACTGAGTGCTTTATTTACAGTGTACTTTAATGAATAGATATTTGGATATCAAGAGTTCTACTCAGATTAGTTGCTGATAGGCAGTAGAAAGTTTAAGAATTCTAATGAAACACCAGTTATTATGATTATTTGACTTCTTAACAAAGGCAGCATCAAATAGTTTCAGATTTTGTTTCCTTAGTATTCTTCTGAATTCAAACAAATATACTGTTAAATACAAAACTTATTCCTGTGGAAACCACAGTAAAGAGTTAATTGGATCAAGCTGCTGCTCATAGAAGACTTTTAATCCAGCTGAAAATGGGGTATGGTGAAACCAGGTTTAACAGCTTTTGTGAGGTGTGCCTTTAATCATGAAGAAATACAGCTAGGAAATATTCGTGCACTGTAAAGGTGGTGTTGTGCGCTAATTGCATGATTGTTTCATATGTATTTTGTTAGGGTGTCTACAGTCTGAAGAGCTTTTGTAAGCTGATGAAGAAGCCTTCCACATTCAGCATGAGCCAGTATGCCATGCTACTACTATGTCATATCTTAGCAGAGCTGCCTGAGCCTAACCCAGCATGTTGTTAGCCGTGTCACAAGTGCTGTTGAATATCAGGGCCCCAAGTGCACAGGAGGCCTCTAATGGGCCTAATTTGTTTTGAGTAGCCTCACCTGGGTCCCTCACTCCAAACCCACGTTTAACCTCAGTTCCGAGGCCCAGGAGACACCCAAGCAATGCTGTAGTCTGTCTCCTTCAGTCTTCTGGTGAATTTGTGGCTGGTTTCACGCCTTTCCCTGGAGAGGACAGCAGGCGTCCAGAGTTAGCGGGAATGTGTGCTCCTGCAGAGAGCAGTGGGAGGTAAGCAAGATGTCTGAGGGACAGCAGAGTTGGGCTTTCATCCTCTCTGTGCTAGGTACTTTCTTGGGGCAGCAGCTACTCTGTGCAGTCTACCCCTGTAGAACACAATTATATAACTCTCCACCTACCATAAACACTTTGCTAGGCTGGTTGGGCTTTTTCTGTGTGTGCTTTCTGGTTTTGTTTTTATAAGCTACCATTTGTACTCCTGGATAATTATAGGACCTGAGTAGCCACCGCTAAAGGGTACAATTCAATTTTAAAAGGAAAAAAATATGCTCAGGCTCCTACATTACAGATGGTCATGCTGGGCTGTCAAAGGCCTCTGTGGCACTATGTGGGCTATTCTAGCATGGAAGCCAAACATTGTTACTGATCTGAGACTTAAATCATTATTTAAATTTAGACTGAAGAAGAGATTAATTTATCTTTAAAGTATGCTGTCAGAATTAGTGCAGATTCACTCTTCTCTCTCTCTCTGGTGTGCCTTCTTGTTTGAGAAAACCATCTGTTTGTCAAGGGAAATCATAAAATAATATTCGACATCAGATTTACACTGAAATCCTGATACCTAGTAACTGCAATTATGAAAACATTTATCTATAATGTGCCTAATTCATTTATATTTTAATTTCAATCCATCAGTGTCAGATAAAATAAGTTATTTTTTCCTTCTGTTCCTGGGTGGCAGCTGTAATAGCTTAATGTAGTCTGGATAGTAAAATGGTAAGTTTTGGAAGTCCTGCTGCTGGCCAGGGGCTGTTTTTGTTGACAAGGGCTGCCCAAAAAAAGCTGTTTTCAGAAATAAGCAGACTTTGTATTTCTGTAATTAATTATTGTATTTCAATTCTATGAAATGATTTGCCTATCATGGCTGTTAGAAGGCATATGGGAATAGAATATGAATTAAGGATAAAACAAAAGTAGGTAAAAAAATTCTGCTTGGAACGTGTGAGGACAATGATGATGGTTGAGAAGAAACAGATTCTGTTGGCTAATTCGATTGAGAGTTTCCTTTTTATGTTGCAAAATTGGTAACATAGCTAGAAAATTAACAAAGCAATTGTGTGCTGTTCCAGGTTTTCTAATTTGACTCATCTCATTATATCAATGATTGAACTGTTCATTCTAAAAATTTGTTTGCCAAGATTGGCTACCTTTGAAAAGATGTGCCTCAGATCCATAGCTGTATAAGACATCCTTAAATAATATCCTAAGCACTTCTAAAGGAGCTTCTAGAATGCAGGCTTTCCGTGAATTCCAGAAAAGGTGACCTTTCTTAATGTCAAGGAGCTGCATTTGAAGGACCTAAGTTGTCTCTTTTTGGCAAGAGTTAAATAGCAGGAAACAGTGTCCTTCACATGACCATGGATCAGGCCAATCCCAAACACAAATACAGGCTGGGAAATGAGTGGACTGAGAGTAGCCCCACAGAAAAGGACTTTGGGTTACTGATGGGTGAAAAACTAAATATCATCCAGGAACATGTGCTTGTGGCTTAGAAAGCCAATTGCATCCTGAGCTTTATCAAGAGAAGTGGCCAGCAGGTAAAGTGAGGCAATTTTTTCCACTCAACTGCGCTCTTGTGAGACCACACCTGGAGTACTGTGTTCAGCTTTGGGGCTTACAGCATAGGAAAGACATGGAGCTGCTTGAACAGGTCATGAAGATGATTAGGGTGCAGAAATACATCTTCTAAGAGCATACGCTAAGAGAATTGGGATTGTTCAGCTTGGAGAAGACTTCAGGGGAGATCTTTTCTGGTACTTAAAGGAGAAAGATGGAGAGAGACTCTTAACCAAAGTGTAGCACCAAGATGAGGGGCAACAATTTCAAACTGATAGAGGATTGATCTAGACTAGATATTAGGAAGAAATTTTTTACTGTGAGGGTGGTGAAATGCTCGAATAAGTTGCCCAGAGAACCTGTGGATAACCCCCCACCCCCGGCAGCATTCAGGACTAGGTTGTATGGGGCTTTGAGCAACCTGGTCCAGTGGAAGCTGTCCCTGTCCATGGCAGAAGGATTGGAACTAGATGATAAGTCCGCTAAGTTTTTAAGGCTTAAATTATGACATCAGAATGTTTTCCATATTGGATTATATGATGATTTCTTTTAAACAAATTTCATTTTAGGCTAGTGTTTCACTGACCTTTGTGACTCTATATTTTTAGTTCATTTGTTAGATACGACGTTCATGAATCCATTGTTCATCTCAGCCTGTGGGCTCTGCCAAATAGCAACAGAGAGACATGTACTCATGCACTTTTGCTCTTAATAAAACATCAAGATCCTAAGTGAGCTTTCTAGAAACAAACATCTGCGTATCTTATCTACCTCTTGAAGTAATAGTGTCATATATTGAAACTACTTTTGTCTTGGAGTACTCCAGAAACTACATTATATGTTTCTTCTTTGCCTTCCAGCTAAAAAAGTGACAAGAAACAGTTCACAGTCCATTAATTGTATAAGCTCATTTTTTAAATGTCTTCTCATATAATTGCTGCCACATAAATGGCTGCTACATTTAACTATTTCTGGAACATAACTCTGCTTAAAACTTCCATTTGAACTCCAGCTATTTTAACAAATCAGGACTTATATCTTTAAAAAGTCATACTTTGCATTGATCTCTTCATCAGCCTCAATGCCCTTGAAGATGTGGACCAGAGTGTTTTTATCATTTGCAAAACTGCTTGAGTGTATTTGAAACAACCTGTCCACTTCAAGCTAAACTGGATATGATTTAGGACTTCAGCAGTTCGCAAGGAGCCATGAATAAACAGGCAAGAAGGGATAAAAAGGGAAACAAAAGAATCCTGCCTTGTTTCATGTCTGTTTTTGATCTGCTATTGACAGAACAAAGGGATGTTTTGTAACTATATCCTCTTTTAGACAAAAAAAAATAAAAAGCTGCATCACACAGATTAGTTAAAGAACTTTTAATCAGTGAAAGATTTCCGCCCCCCCCCCCCATCCCAATTGCTTCAGACTCAGGTGCTTTCTTCATAACACCAAAGGCTTTACAAAATTTTATTTTTATATAATATTCAATGACAAATCCTTTAATCTGAAAGCTTGGTTTTCAGAGAACTGTTTATTCCATTTCATTAATTTGCACTATGCAAACCCAGAGGTTCTGACTTCTGTTTCACAAGAGAACAGTGAAACATATTTTATCTGCTGGCAAGCTAAGCTTCTTTTCTTTACTTGTCTCTTTACAGAAAATAAGGTGGCTGTCCTTGCTATGAAATATCTTTGTGTTATCAGGAAGCAGTGTGTGACAAGCAGCTTTATCCTGAGGTGCTGAAGTGTGACTGATTTCTAGTAAATGGCTAGTTTGGCTATGAGTATTCTAAAGCTCCTCATATACATGTGGTTAACCTAGAAAAAAGAATATGATGAATTCAGAGTTTTGTAATTGTAACTTTCTGGGTCTCATGTCCATGAGCAAACACTGTTTTCAGTGCAGCTTGAAGATAGACACAGCTGATAGCCAGTCTTCAGAGACACACCCATAGGTATTCAAGGTGTCATACTATGGGCTGCTGAACCTCCTGGGCAGTGCAGCTGCCTCCTTTCCTTTCTGTTGAAGAGGAGAGCCCTAGTGCTCATTTGGGTCTTCTGCTGAGGTTGACTAGGGACTGTGTAACTCACCTGGTGTGTGTCAAAGTCTAGAATTTGGCTTTGATTTTGATTTCTACTCCAGCATGGAACAGTGAAGTTAGTACTTGAATATCCAGACAAGCGCCTCTCAAATGTTTTCTACGCTGTTTTCTTCAAGACTGGAAGGTGCTTAGTGTAAAAACCTGCAAGACAAACATAACTCCTTTTTAGGACTGCAAAGAAATTGTACAATGTAATGGTGGTCTGAAAACACCACCATCAGAAATGGAGACTAATTACTGAGAGAATGATTCTGTATTGGGGTGCTGTTTCTCCTCATCCTTATCAGAAATTTATCCTCTTTCCCTCTTGTGCTCCACAGAGTTAAATCCACCTCACTATCTAAATTCCGCTACTCAATAACATGTTCCTTCTAGTATATAATGCAAAATTTTCAAGAATCCTCCTCTAAAAATTGTCACTAAATTGGAGTGTACCTGCTCTGTAAATGAACCTATATTTATGAGGGAAATAAAGGTATGTTGGAAAATGGAAACAGATTCAGTGCCCACTGTAAAGAAGGGATGGCAAATGCACATTTTGTATGCTGTCTTAATTATTTTCCTCAAAAAAACCCTAAAACAAACAAACAAACAAACAAAAAAACCACCCAGGATTTTCAGATTCATTCAGCTGTCCATTTATGGTGGTCATTTTTGAAATTGAGGAACTCAATGACTTGCTTAGAAAGTTTTTATTGCTGTAGATTGGAAAGAAAATGTTAACTTAATCAAAAAGGTAAAATACATGTCTGTCTGCTTTTTATGTACTCTTGGCAAAGCAAAACCATGTGAAATAATTTCTTCTGTCAGGCATCAAAATGTCTGTCTTAGCTATATCATGAATGCAAATTTGAGAACAGCTAATTAATCAGTCTGATCTTTGCATTCCCTGAAAAATAAATGCTAGCTTCCATTCCATTACCTGAGGCTTTGTTTCTCTGGTTTCGAGAGCAGAACCTCAGAATCTGACAGGTTTGGGGCTGGGCCACTTCTGAGAGGTTTTTTGTGTTTATTTTGCTCTATTTCAATGTGTATTTCTTCTGTGTCTGCTCCCTGTTACTAAGCTGTGTTAAGTAATCCAAACTGCAATGAATGGCTCTATTAAAAAAAGTCAATAACCTAAGTGGCTTTATCTCTACCCACTGTAATCTTCTTTTCTTCTTCTAGTTTTGTGGAGAGAGATACCTACGTTGTGTATAGAAAAGATTTTCAAATACTCTGCTATTCACTAGATACTTTTTATGTTCTGCTCTTCCTTCTTATTGTTTATCTGTTTTGCCTGAAAAACTTTAAAGCCAGACCAATCCTGCTGTATGCTTGGGTGTTGGTTTTTTTTTTTTTTTTCAGTTTCCTACATGGTAAAACAGATTTGGTTGCAGTTTGTAAATTTGAATTTAATCAACTAATTGAAATGCACAACACCTCTTTCCCTTGCCCCAGTATCTATTAAATTTAAATAAGAAGAAGCTGTTTCATCTGACAAATATGGCCTGGTTGTGGATTTAGTTTCATAACTCAGTAATTTCTTTATTTTAAATTCAAATAGATGGCAAATCTACCTTACCTTTTTTTTCCATGGAGGTTCTGTCCTCATGCATTTATCAATCATAGAATCTGTTTACCTGTCCAGTGTCCTTATTTCTGTATACTCAGGAGTCCCCAAAACACTAGAACATAGGTTGACATGTTAGTGATGTGACCTTTTGTCAACTTTTTTTTCATTCTTTTACATCAAAGGCGAAAGATCATAGATCATTGTGTCTGATCTATGGTAGGGAGTCTTAGGGGAATGATCTCAGTGGTCTCAGGAGGTTACTGTGTTGTAGTTTTAGGCAGGACCCTTTTCACCTTGTCTTCATTCAGTAACACTGAGAACCGTCAAATGCACAATGTGATTAAAAATCAGAAAGGGGCTGTGGTATTCCTGTTATCTTTCCTGGAGACTTTCTCTTTTACTGTGCCTATTACCATGTTTTCTTCTGCTTTCCTATCTTTGTTTCTGACAGTGCACCAGGGTGCACAGCACAGCTCCCAAACAGCAGGAGGCAAAATTCTGAACCACCTATTGAAAGTAATTCATAGATACCTCAAGGGAAGGGATTTCTAACATAATGATGCCAAAAGGTAAATAAAGCTTGTTTAGCTTTTTATCTAGCTCTTACTTTCTGTAATTCACTGCCAGTGTTTTTGGTGGGTGGATTTTTGTTTGTTTTGGGAGTTTTTTGTTTGTTGGGGGTTTTTTTGTGTGTGTGATTCTTTAGTGAATTTCAGACATGGTTGTAGCAGATGATCATGTTTCAATAATTTCCCTTTAATTCTACTGTTCCCCCAATAAATAACTGTTTTGCTATGTCTTATCTAAAAAGATGCCAGATTTGAAGGCTTTAAACCAGTGTGAAATTTATTAATGCCATCTTTGTCACGTTGTCTCTATGGGTGCTGCTGTGGCTCCCATTCAACAATGTAGGAAAAAGTCTCTTGCAGAAGTGGCTATCACAGACAGATCGTGGGAACAATGGTTTAAGTACTATGTTTCTTTGAGGTAATCTAAATCAGCCCAAAGTCCCACTGGTGGGGGTGGGGAAAGAGCACAATTAGGTGAATAAACCTTGACAGCATAAGCCAGTCTGTTCCTTTTACCACTATACCTATATATACAGTTGAAGATTTTGTACTTTTCTGCCTCTATCTCAAATCCAGCAGAATATTTTGCAATGGGCTGTGAACTTTGTAATCCAGAGATGATGATTTTTGGAAAATGTGCTTGTTGACTCTTTCAATTTTGCCTGGAGATCTCATTCCCAGTGAATGCCTAAACACCATCACTTGTTTCTTCCTTTGTGAAAACCAATGTGCTGCTAAAGGAAGTTTCTGTGATCCAAGTCCAAGCTCAGAAAGTATTCCTCTCTTCTTTTTCCAGTCTCATTTCTGTATCCAGTGATAATAATAGTAGACTCTCTTTACTGGTGGGCTGCTGTTGTGTTTTCAGATGATTGGGGTGGCTGCTTTTTTTGTTTTTTTGGTGGTGATCTATACCTAAATTAGCCAAGATCTGTCAGGTACACAAGCAGAACCTGCTGCTAAGCAACAAAGCTGCCCCAAATACTGAGACAATTGGCAAATGGTCTCGAAGGAAAAGGATCGGTCACCATTCTGTCACAAACCTATAAATACAGATACTAACAGTGATTAGCAGTCCAGGGGCTTTATAATTTACAGCCCATGCTTTTTCCAAACGGATTTCAACTGAAATCAGACCATGTAAACAGTATTTGCCATTTCTCTGCCCCTTTATGAAGTGGCTTCTATGCCCTGTATGTATATACAGGTCAAGGATACGTAAGATAAAGGTAATTCTGTGCTTTCCATTGCATTTAGCAAGGATTTGTTTCACATTTTATTTTGATTTCTGACCTTTTTCAGAGACAGAGGTTTATGTTGTGATTCTGATTCTGATAGATGGTGACATTTTCTAAGTTTCCCGGCGAGGTCACTGAAGGGACATCTTCTTTAAACATTTAATCTGTTTGTTTCTTTGGATTTGGTTTGGTTTGGTTGCTGTCATTGGTCCTACAGTACACTTTCCAGATTGGGATTATAGGGAGTGGCTCCCAAGCATGAAGAAATGTTCCAAAACTATCAAACTCATTCTCTTTTCAGATGGATTAACATTGTAACCTTCCAGTGTCCAGTTTCTAATGCATCAGTACTGCATCCAGTAATTTATTCAGGGTTGTGTGCATTTGCAATCTGAAGATGATGACCAACAAGACTACTTCATTGTTCATTGTCTTCTATAAATTATTTAAAATACACTGCATGGACAGATCTGTGCATTAGGCTATCATCATGTTAGTACTGTTGCTCAGAATCACTTGTGCAAAATTTTCAGCATTTTTAAATGAACACAAAACCTGTTCAGGTCTACAGGCTTCTGTAACCTTGGAAACTGTGATATATGTTCATTTTGGAGACAATGGATTTATTACAGCATTGTCCAAATATTTTGGATAGAAAGTGATTTACACTATTTCACTTGTTTGCATATATTTACATGACTCATCCACTGCTGTTATTGCTCTTAAGATATTATCAATAGTATTAGCATATTTAATGACGACTTTCCTGTTTGGTAGCACTTAAGAACTTCATTGAGTAGTGAAGCCTGTAGTCTTGGATTCTGTTTAGAGAGACAGACTTTACTTTGAAGAGATAATGCCAAAAGGCCTAATGAAGGCAAGTAAAGATGTCACTTGCTAAACAGATTCCAGAGATCTTTATGAGGGCCCATATATAATCAACTCCTGGGAGACTAAAATCAGTTTTCAGAAGGCTCTGACAAATAAACAAAGGTAAAGATAAATTTTGAGCATACTTTCTTTTTTTTTTGTTTGTTTGTTTGAAATGGCAAGTGTTGATACTACATAACATTGGTTACACTATTCTAGAAACCGTACCTTCAACCTTATTTAATTAGTGGCATTACATTTTAGCATTAATTTAAAATTGATACATACATAAAATCACTAATCATTTGGAGGAGTGCCCTCATCTTTCAGTGTTGCTGGCAGTTGTTTATATTCAGCAAGACTATTATTATATTAATGTTTATGATATTATTATTAGATGCACAGACAAATATTAATGATTAACAAAACACAATTGGAGCTGTCTCTCTCTGTTTTGAAACAAGAGTAAAATCTATTTCTAGTTTTCCTTAGCTGTAATAAGTGTGTGTATCAGAGACAGAACATGATTGTGCTGCTCGATAGCACATGTGGAACCACAAGCTTCCCAAATCCCAGCCTTGGTTTGTCACTGTGCTATCTGACTTAACCTTTATTTTGCTGCTACGTGTGGCTGCTGGCAAGAGACTGAACATTAGCAGGAACAGTAAAAGCAGCGATACGGGAAGAATGGGGTCTTTTAAAGTATTTTAAGAGTTATATTATGGAGGTTTTGCAAAGCAAATGTGAACTTGATAAATTCCAGAAGAATAGAGTTATCACTAGATGGTCCTTTGCAGTGGGTGTGCTTTGCTGTTTGTTCTCTTACCATGTTTTTTGAAAGAGGTGTTTTCTGTTGTCTCCAGTGAAAGCAGAGTTGGACAGTAAGCGTATCTATAAATGCTTTCAAAAAAACCTACTCCTATTTAATTTCTCTAGAGCTTTTATGGAAAAGCATTCTGACACTATCAGAAAACTTCTTGTGGGGTTTTGGGGTATGTCAGTTCTTCCACACAACAGCTTTTAATTTATTTGATTCTGTTTTCATGCTGGACTGAAAAGAAAGTATTTTGAACATTTTGTGGCAGTAGAACTGTGTCAGAACAGATGCTCTCTGTTTAGAAGCCTTGGTTTAAAAAAAAATAAATCTTAAAAAATTTCAAAAGATTTCTAAAACTTCTCTAACAAAAAACACTCTGGGGAAAAAAAACTGTTGCTGTTACAGTTTTGATTTCAATGAAAGATCATAACGCCACCTTCTATGAGTTTTGCAAACCATTTAAAACTTTTCCTGGAACAAGAGCTTATTTCTCAGAAAGGCTTAAATTGCTGTGTCACAAATAGAATTCATTGCAGTAAAGATAATGTCAAATTTTATATGCAAAAGAGGAAAAGTTATCATTACAAATAATAGTACAATGAAAATTACTTGTCAGAAAGCAAGCAGGTAAGTCAGTAGTGAGATATTTTATTGTTTAGTCCAATGTTATTCACATTGATTATTAAATTCACATAAAATATAATTGTCAATATCTAGCTGAGCAACTTGTTCCTCTAAATTTCTGGGTATTAATACAATTTTTTAGCACTGGGAATAATATGTGACTCAGTAGAAGATTGAGAGGGCTGACTGTGTTACAAGTGGAGTCATTCTTTTCAGATTCATATCTTTAAATAATTATACATTGCATTCCTACTGCATGTCATTGTAAACAAATGCATGAAAATCCAAGTGTCATGTGGAAGAGATAGCCGGTGTAATACTTGAAAGCATCTCTTCCCGTTTTAATGTCATGTACAATTGCAAAATGAGGTAGCACACATGAACAACTGAAGTACTTAAACTGATTTCCCGTTAAAATGGTAGCTTGATGCTTGAAATAACTTCTAATTCTTCTCTATACATCCAATTATGCAAAATTGTAGAACAGTGTTGTTATGTATAAATGTTCATTTCCTTATGTGAAAGGATTGAGGTACGTAGAAGTCAGATTCTCATACGACAGTGACTCACAGCTGAGAAAAACAACAGCGTAGCTCAATGCGTTTTTGACTGGAAATGGGCAGTGAGAGCCACCATGGACTGACAGGACAGCTGGCATGACAGCCTTTGATGTCCTGTGTGTAATTGATTTTGAATGCTTCACAGATTTTTAAAATAGTACAGAGGCACTTAGACCAGCAGGTAACTGTTGGGAATAGATTTAGTGGTGGTGAGCCCATTTTCATATTACTCTTGCTTTAGAATCCTTTAGATGCACTGGACATCAAAGATGTGTTCTCTTTTAAGTTCAAGTGCTTGTCAACTCTCATACTCCTTGTCATCATAGTCAAGAAAAGCAGAACAACTTAAAACACATGTATTTTATTTAATTAAATGATCATTGTCAAAGATGAAACCTAAAGCTTAGCTTATATACAGTAAGTGTGTGAAATAAAGGCTGGTTGCTCAGCCAATACTCTAAGTTTTATGTCAGGGACAAGACAAGCTGTTTCTGTCTGTTGGAAGTGATGGCATTTTTGTGTTTAATATGTACTTAGTGGTCTCATAAAAATAACATGACAGTTCTTAGAGAGCTACTGGGTTTGCTTTCCTTTTGTGTTAGGTGACTGAAAATCATATCTCTAAATATGTTTGATTTTTTTTTTTTTTTTGCTTTCACTCTTCCCATATGTCTTTCCATTACCATGGATTATCTTTTAGGATTTTAGAACAGTATTAGTGGAATTGAATACCTTCCTTCCAGGAGTCTAAATTTACTACATTGTAAAGGGGTTTGCATTGCAAATACTTAAACATGATGTAGTCTCTGAAAATCAGACAATCTGAAATCAACCATCCAGATACTGAATCATAGAATCAATAAGGCTGGAAAAGACCTCAGAGATCAAGTCCAACCCAACATCTCTTGACTAACTAAACTGTGGCTTCAAGTGCCACGCCCAATCCTTTTTTGAACACCTCCAGGGATGGGGACTCCACCACCTCTCTGGCCAGCACATGCCAATGGCAAATCACTCTTTCCATGAAAAACTTTCTCCTCACCTTGAGCCTTAACTTCCCCTGGTGCAGCATGAGACTGTGTCCTCTTGTTCTGTTGCTGGTTGCTTGGGAGAAGAGACCAACCCCCACCTGGCTGCAACCTCCCTTCAGGTAGTTGTAGACAGCAAGAAGGTCTCCCCTGAGCCTCCTCTTCTTCAGGCTAAACAACCCCAGCTCCCTCAGCTGCTCCTCATAGGGTTTGTGCTCAAGACCTCTCACCAGCAAAAATGATCACTTTGTATAAAAATCTAGGCCATACATTTCTAGATTTTTGGTCTTTACAGTAATGAAAATCTATTCTGCTTTTCCAAGATATATTTTTTACAGTTAAGGTTTGAATCTAGGTAGATATTTGAATTTAGGACAATAAAATCTCTCGCATAATACGCTGTAAATATCCAAAGCATCTGCTAGGATAAATTTAATAGACTGTGCTAAGCAATGTTCATAATATTTTATTAATGGCAGTGAATTTGATCTAGAAAATTTTACAGTGGTTGGACTGACCATTCATCCAAAAGATACAGGCACTTAATTGTGTCTAAGCAGCTGTCAATTTTGTATGCCCTTAAGATGTCCCTTTCTCACTTGGCTGATCACATCATGTTTGGAAGCTCTGAAACGTTCAGACTTGAACCAGAAGGGGAATTTTTGCTTGTGACAAAACTGCAACGGCTTAACCATTATGATGCATGTCTGCATCTTTATATTTCTCTGACAAAAATATTCAGGGTTATAGTAAGGGACAAATACAGTTGAAATAAACATTCATAAAAATCTAAATATCTTATTTTGCCATGTTTGATGGGTTTGCAGAGTAATTTGTTCAGTCATGGGATGAGCCATTTTAATAATAGATGAGCAATCTTTCCAACCTGAAAGAACCAGCATTGCTGTGCTACTTAATTTAATTTAATCAGATTATAGTTTTGAAGAAACCCACAGAAGGAAGGCTCACTGGTGATGACTGTTTTCACAGGAATAGAGGTTAATGGTGTTGGAATTTTATTCTACAAAGTTGATTGGATAATTTCAAGTCCAACTATCCAGATGCCTTCCGTTATACAAACTGTTCTTCATTTTCTATTGTGAAGATCTGTGCAGTGCTTTATGTCAGAGTAAACATGCAATGCATTCTATCTTAGTGCCATTTGCAATTATTGGGCTAGAAGGGGGAAAAAAAATTAATCAGGAGACAAAATCTTTCACTAGCGGAACGTCTTTGGTGATCACACAGGAAATAATCTAACATGGCAAAGCTAAAAAGCAATATGGCTCAGGTAATAACTATAGCAGCTGGTGCCAATTACTTGAGCAATTATACATTTTACCTGTTCAAAACTCATTTGTTTAGAGTTTACAAATAGCCACTAAAGTGTTGCAGCTAATCTTATCAAATCTGCTACACTAAAATAGTGTAATAGTGTAGTCCAAGGGAATACACCCCTTGGAGGTAGGTATTCCACGACGATTATGTTTGTTACAAACGTCAGACAAAAACTTTAAATCAAGTTTCTTCTTGAATACAGAATAAATGTTTCAAAATGTAATTTTTTTGGCAGTTATTTAAAAATTAATTTCCTGGCAATTGAGGTTCCCTATAACACGGTTTAGGTTCACCTGAAACATTGTAAAACTGAAAAATCTGCATGATCTGAGGGACATTTGTTAAAGAAGAGAGATATTTCAGACACTCTCTCAACTCCTCTTAGTTTAATAAGTTTATTGTGTGCATACAAGAAACTAACTGCAGACATCCCTGTCATCCTAAATGAGAAAGGTTAGGCCTAAGAGACAGTCTGTAGACAATTAGGCTAATCTGCTGAAAATTAGCCTAGAGTACCCTAAAACAGTATTCGGCACTTAAAGAGTTGCTAACAAGACTAAAGAATGCATTCCCCAAAAATGTGTGGAAGTAAATGCACATAATATGCAAAATGTGCAGGCTGATGCATTCTAAACTGTGTAATACTGACCTTTTTCTTATTTGCATGATGTTTTCTTAAAAGATGGATGAAGTGCTTGGTTGTTTTGTTGTGTGTGGTCTTTTTTTTTTTTTTCTTTTTTTTTTTCCTGTTAGTTTTCTGTTTGGTTTTGGTTTTGTTTGTTTTGGTTTTAGTTTTGGGGGGAGGGTTGGTTGTGGAATTTTTTTTGTTTGGTTTGGGTATTTGTGTGTGTGTGTGGTTTTCTATTCTTAAAAGAAATCTTTATGTTACTCCTAAAACAGCAACAAAATAGGAACTACTTGTTTTCTACTGTTAAAAATGGGGAACAATCTATGAGTGGAGAATGTTTCTTGCATTAAAATGTGACAGAGAAGTAATTTAAATTATGAAAGAGGGCTAGTTCCCACTGAAGCCTGTCTAAGCAGAATTAACCATACCTGTCATAGTCCATTTCATTTTCAGAAGCATTATACATCTGCTGCCTCCCAAAAGATAATCTTGGAAAACCAATTTGTATCCATGTTAGACTTGCATATTCAAAACTTCTCTCCTGTTCTAATCACTCCATGGACTGATTTAAATGTACTGGCCTCTCTCAGTGTTGCAGCTGTACATTTGGAATGATAAAAATAAAGATTGTCACAATGAATGGTTGCAAAATTCCTTAGAAGATGTGATGTCCTAGATCCTCCTTAAGGAGATTATTTAGATCCAGTTTACATAATCAGTTAGGATATAACTTGGGGGAAAAATGGAATATCCCAGTGTTGTTGAGAAGTTCTTACGTATAGATATCTTTCTGTATATATGATTGTGTTTCATACAGTTGTAGAAAATACACTTATTCTTTAGGGGGAGATTGAGTGCTGACTCACAGGAAGCACTTCAGACCTGGGATAACTTTTCCTCTGAGGGATGTTATGGCAGATTTACACTTTTGCTCTTCCAGAGTCATGCAGTCACTTTTGCTATTTTCCCCAAGTGGATCACAGCTATCGTATATGAGCAACAATAGAGAATGAATCCACTTGCAGAAGTTGTGAGAATATGCCAGATAAATCTTTATTTAAATCAATTTTAGAAGGTACATCTGTTATGGTTCCTCTCAAGTACTTGTAGGTCCTGCAGCCTTAATATTGATGAAAGTGATTTGTTGAAAGGATTAGTTTTGGTGAACAGTAACTTCCTTCCATAAAACCAGTTTCCATGCTGAAAGACTGTGCCTGTTCATTCTGCTTTTGCTCTTAGCTAAAAGAAACTGGAAACTATAGAAATAATAGATAAACTCTTCCAACCCTATTCCCAGAACCTTGCCATTAATTAAAAACTAGACTTTTTCTTCCACTTGCACCTCTTCTTACTTGGTGTCAAGAGAAAAAAAAACCCTGGTGTTAAGACTTCTACTCTCCTGTCATTTATGTCAAGCTAAACAAAGGTGCAAAACACAGGTCAGCAGTATCAGTTAATTTTGCTATTTCCTATTCTCTACATATCTTTTGTTCATTTGCTTGTCTTTGGTTTTGTTTAATATAGAAGAAAAGTAATTCTCAGCACTACACAGGCTTTTGTATTTATGCATTTTTTACATAAATAGCATTTATGGCTGTATCCAAGAATACTGTTATTTTTAATTGGTGTAAACCTTCCTCTGACTAACCTTTGATCGTGTTTGGAAACCTTCTGTAGTTGTTAACTGGAATTTATTGCAGTTGTATCAGTTGTTACCTCAAGGTAAGGGTTGCTTTCCCTAAAAAGGCCATAAAAGATTCCCTGTCAAAATGGCCCTTGCACCATTCAGGCTTCAAAATTATTTACTGCACGTGATTACAACAGTCACTACAGTTTGAGGAAATATTAGTTTCTGGCATGCTGGACAGTAATGAGTATTGGTAGTATTTTCAGTGAAAAAGATAAGAAGCTTCTCATTCCTTTTTTTCATCCAAAAGCCATATCTTCTCACTCAACTTTATTCCTACCAACCAGTAAAGAAAAAGAGTTTCTCTCTGTCTTGCATTTAAGGAAACAGACATGTTTCAGCAAAATTGTAGTGTAATGGAAAGTTCATCTGAATTTTGTGTCTAGAGATTTGAAAATCCTCTGGACGTTTTTGGACTAGAGCTGTTGCCTGGGATTTTTGTGTTTATCATGACCCAAGTAGTTGACATCCAGCTGGTTTGGGATTTTAGCTGTCTGTGAACTGTCATTGAATGTATCTATGTAATTCATATGGCAGCAAGGCAAAGCTGCATAGGCTGTGACTTGTGCAGTGTTATTTGCAGTAGGGGAAATAACAGTCACTATAAGCTAAGCCAGTCTATAGCAAGATCTACAGTTTGCACCAGTGATTGCTGCTGTTAGTTGTAAGTAGGGCAACTCCTTGATGAAGAGCATGCCCTACCTTTGCGTGTACTAACCAAAGAGACCCAAGACTCTTTGTGTTGAGTGCATCTTTTCCTTACTCAGTCTTTAAGTTGGAATTTTGATAATAAAATCTCCTCTGTGTGCCAAGTGAATTAGAGGCCTGTTTTTCAGGATAGTGGTGCTGTTGGTGCTGTTCATTAGACTAGACTAAAGGAAATCTGACCACTTTTGATGTATAGATCAATTAATGTCATTTACTACTACAAATATGTTTAACCTTGAACACTTGAGTTATTAGCACAAATAATTGTTTAACGTCAACATCTGTAGGGTCCAATTTATTTTTCAAAAAAGCTGAGCTGTGCTGTTGTTGCAAACAAATTTCAATTGTAAAGCAGCATTAGCCAAGCTTCTACAATGTCATTTTTATTCAGAGAGAACAAATAGAATTGTGTCTGTTCTGAGCACATACTGGATAAGGAAACACTACCTGTTGAGGCGATTAAATGAAGATGATGTGTACTATAGGAACTGCTCAAAATTCTTGATGCATTTGGAAAAGTAGCTGTAATAATAAAATAGGGCTAGAGGCTGACTGCAAACTTCAACCAATGTAGGAGTGATATGCATTTCCTGCTTGATTTTCCCCAGAGCACAAATGTAATCATGTTTCAGGTCTTACAGAATATGCCAGAGTCTCTCTGTTAAAGGACATTGTCTATTGGGCAGTGACGAAGAATAAACATACTGGGTTTTACTGGAATAACCTGATGTGTAGGGTAGCAAGGAGAGATTTTTTGTTTTAAAATTAGATCAGGGAGAAAAATCATCATGGAAGATAATTACTGCTCACATCTTAAAATGTACTGAAATATTTTAAAGCTTGTTTCATTATGTGAAGTAAAAAGAAAAAAGTAGGCTCAGATGACAAGTCCAAGCTGACCATCAGAACAAAAATAAATATTGTTAGAAGTGATATTTAATTCAGAATTTAGTAGTTTTGTAAAACACTTTTTCAAAATCACCCCTCTTTGCCCTCACAAATGTTCCTAGAAACTGAATCCTCATTCTAGTCCCCATGCCATTTTTGTAATAATGTAACTCACTCAATCAGATTGACTTCCTAGTCTTGAACTCCAGTGAAATCAGATAATTTTGTTTTGTTTAGGTATATGCAGTGCTCTAAGACCTATGGAGAAACATTGATGTGAGATTGATACAATAAAGTGATGACTGAGGTGATGAAAGCTAAATTACTCTGTTCCTCTATTTTAAGCAAGTCTTCCTAGCACACGGAATACAACACTGGAAATTTTTGCATTAAAACAAACCACCAAACAAAAACACAGTCCAAAGAGCTATCAAAGGGGATGACAGATAAATGTGTATTAATCAATGCCCTTAACCCAGTAATCTCAGAGTCATTCTTGTAAGTATTTATTCTTGCATATCCTTCTCTACAAATACAGCACAGGGATTAAAATATATACTGTGCGCTGTTGACATGAGTGTGCAAGTAATGCTTTAAAGTAGCCATTCGCAATAACCAGCTTTGATCAGTGATCAATAATAACTGCTTTTTTTTGCGCTATGATTCTTCCATTAATTGTAGTCTATTAATTGCTTATAAACATTTTATTTAAATAATGTTGTTAGTGAAAGAAAGCCAAAACATTAATGGGAATTCTTTTATCATTGTATACGTTATCTGGGTTATTGTCACTGTTCCGTGGGACAAACATGCCATTAAGACCACTTAACTGAACCAGATCACTAATAATGACCCTTTCTAATTTAGAAAACAGATTCTGCCAAGCGGAGTAACTCTTATCTGTTCCATGGGGTATATGATATTATTAATGAGATGTATCAGGTATTGTTTGTCTTGGAAAGCAGAGCGAAATCCCTGTGTGCACTGATGCTGTAAGGGCAGGTTCCTATTTGATGTGCATATTTGACCTTGCCAGAAGCCCCAAACCGAGATAGGAATTTTGATTTCACTTGCATCTCTTCTTCAGAAGCATGGGCTTGACAAATACTGCTAGTGTGGTTATGGTTTGGGTGGAATAATTGTCCTAATTTTGTACACCATAACTGTGTTTATTTTGTGTTGGTCTTCCAAAAGTCAGTTATGAGACCTGTTTACAAACATGCATCCTAGTCTTTTCAAGGCTGTACATTATTCATTTGCCATATTTCACCACTGCGATGGAAAAATCACCCTCCAAATGGATAGGAGCCTGAGTGGATGGCTAGGGATGAGCCTGCACAGCTACCACTTAGATAAGGCATCTGGAATTTTGTTTATGAAGCAGTTGTGTCTGCAGTGAGCAGCTGCATGGACATGTAATTGGTTATGTGTGGTAAGACTACAATTGGAAAAACAATAACTGTATGATTTGACTATGGTTAAGACCTAACCTGCTGGAGGGTAGGAAAGCTCTGCAGAGGGGATCTTGACAGGCTGGACAGATAGGCAGAGCCCAGTGGCATGAGATTTAACACATCCAAGTGCTGAGTTCTGCACATTGGCCACAACACCCCCATGCAGTGCTACAGGCTACAGGTCAGAGTGGCTGGAGAGCAGCCAGGCAGAAAGGGACCTGGGGGTATTGGTTGTTAGTGGGCTGAACATGAGCCAGCAGGGTGCCCAGGTGGCCAAGAAGGCCAATGGCATCCTGGCCTGGATCAAGTATAATGTGGCCAGCAGGAGCAGGGAAGTCATTCTGCCTCTGTACTCAGCACTGGTTAGGCCTCACCTTGAGTCCTGTGTCCAGTTCTGGGCCCCTCAATTTAGGAAAGATGCTGAGTTGCTGGAACATGTCCAGAGAAGGGCAACAAAGCTGGGGAGGGGTTTGGAGTACAAGCCCTCTGAGGAGAGGCTGAGGGAGCTGGGCTTGCTTAGCCTGGAGAAGAGAAGGCTCAGGGGAGACCTTATTGCTCTATACAATTACCTGAAGGGAGGTTGTAGCCAGGTGGGGGTTGGTCTCTTCTTCCAGGCAACCTGTGACAGAATAAGAGGACACAGACTCAAGCTGTGCCAGGGGAGGTTTAGGCTGGATGTTAGGAAGAAATTCTTCACAGAGTGATTTGCCATTGGAATGAGCTGCCCAGGGAGGTGTTGGAGTCACCATCCCTGGAAGTGTTTAAGAAGAGACTGGATGAGGCACTTAGAGCCATGATTTAGTTGATTAGATGGTGTTGGGTGATAGGTTGGACTCAAAGGTGTTTTCCAACCTGGTTAATTCTGTATTCTGCTACATATTCTGACTAGAGCAGTCAGCAAAGGTAATTGTCTTAATTACCATGCAAAGTGTAGCTCTAGTAATATCAGCACCAAAAGCTTCATTTATGTGTTGCAAATGTTAAGGGGGTTGAATGGAGGAGTTCAGCTGTGCTATTACTTACAAGAAAAATCACTGAAGACTCTTGCACAACCTCTGAACTTTTGATCACTGCAGTAATCAATCCTCCTGTAGCAGAGAACAGAAAAAGATGTTCTGTGACGATTTAATACATTGCTGTTCCACTCTGGTTTCCTGATGAGGAAATGATGCCTAAAGAGTTACTGAAAAGAAGGAAGCTCCTAGAACTGGTGGTGTCCATTTTACATTTATTTTCAGTATTTTCTGATAATATACAATTTTAATTCTCATTGGAATTGATTTTTAATCAGGAAAGTAAAAAAACGCACTGAGACCTAAAAACCCACAAACATTCTTTAGTCCTTGAATTAGGAAATAGCATAAGCCATCAGTTTTACAACTGAATGCATGTATGGCAGTGTGGGTGGATCTCTGAAATTACAAAGGAGCATCACTGAAGTCAGGTATAGGATCAGACAACTTTATACATGTAATCATTCCCACTCCTCATAGCAAGCTTTTAAAATTGTGTAGGATTTTCTTCCCACATCCTTCAATTGGTATTTAAGAAATAAGGAATTCTTTCTTGCTTAAAAAAAAAAGAAGTGGAGGAAAATAATTGAAGAATCAAAGTGACTGGAATCAATTCTTGTTGTGCAAAGAGGTTTAAGTCAAATGATACTGTACGGTTGTAAATTGCATCATAGAACCATCAGAAATTGCTTCTGTGTATATTCCTTATTCATTGCTAACAGATGGCCAGCAATTTAGTATTTCCATTTAATGAATCCTTAGCCAGATCACCTATGCTGATGAATTTGCTATCAAAACAGTGCCTACTGTGTTTGAGTGTTTCAAGAGTACATTGAACTTTTATCCATTTCTGACCCTAAAAGCTTAATTAAATGATCCATTGAATTCAGCCAGCTGTTAACCAGCCTCCTTTGAAGCCTAAATGCCAGAGACTAATTTTTCTCCCTTAATTGTTGAAATTTGTGAGACCACAAATCTCAGCTGAACATGACTCCCACTGGCCAACATTTTAAAAAGTAACCAGCATGAATACTGCTCTGTTTCTTTTTCTGTCATTAGGAAATGGTGCTGCTGCAGTTGGCATGATGTCAGAGGATACACAAAACTGATTCTTCAGGAACATTTGCAGCTCTAGCTTATATAATTAAATTCTTCAATCTACCAAAATAAAGTCCCTAATTACTTCAATAATGTATATGTGGGTAGACCTCCCAATATAATCTCTAAGAGAAATGCATCCCATGGTAGTCCATTAAATACATGCTTTGATAAAACTCTTCAAAGAACTTGCAGAAATAGAAAGATGCTTGACCTCCATTTAAACTAGACGGAAGATCTCAGTTATTTATGTATTATTTACGCACAACAATGACCGTGTTTCAGAGGTTTAGAAGGACTGAAATTTCAGCATTTCTTCTTCCCATGTTGGGGAGAACACTTGTGAGATCTGAACAAGGGTCTTTTCAACTACGTATCTGCCATCACATTATTCTTTGACTTAAGTAGGGTGACTTTGCCTGTGCTGTCATTTTGATCAGATTCTTCTAGGCTCGCCTATAAACTCCTAACATGAAATTTTGTCATCTCTCTTCCTTGTTTTGGTTTTTTGTGTTCTTTAGCTTTCCCTCTAGTTCTGGTAAATCTAATATAGTTAAGTACATATTTTATTTTCCTGTTACTTATCTCACTGATATTGAGATGACTTAAAGCTTCTCTGTTTTGGTACAATAAAAATGTTTCATCTAGCCTAAGTTTCTCTCTGTTGGTCTTGTTTCCTGTCTTGTACCATTTATTGTTGTAGGAAAACTAAGGTATTTTGGTTTTTATATAATATAATCATATTTGGTGACAAAAATTAGGATGTCACTACAATTGTTCTCAGGGTGTCTGCAGTTGTTTCTGTTATCTTGAATCCTGATGTTTTCGCCAGAGCTGATGGTCTGTTCATTCAGATCTCTTGAGTTTGAACAGAATTCTGCTCTGTAGAGAAATAAGGTCTTAATCTTTCCTTGGAACACGGTTTATGGCTGCATTACTTCTTGGAATAGCTTTCCATTTTTGTATATATATTTCTCTTCTATCTTACTTCAAGTCTAGTAAAATTAATTTCTTCCATTATCATCCTTTGGAATGCATGGTGCTATATTACAAGTAAAAGAAGTTTCTCCCCTTCAGGAGCTGATATCTGTACTACAGAAAAGGCTGTCACAGGGTAACAAAGTTTTTAGAGTTAAGCTTCGAGTCATGAGGCTTTCCTAGTACATAATGAGCCTCAGTCAACTGTAGAACTTTGAGGATCCCCAGCACTAAAGAAGTTCTAGCATGTGATATTAGTAAGATGTATTAGTATCTGCTCTTCAAAAAATCAATATAAATCTTCTATGTTAAAAAAAAGTTTTGAGACATTCAGAGCAACGGAGACTTGGGGTTTGGTTTTGTTTTCAATGAAATTTGTGCTAAGAATTTCCACTTTCAATCTTATAATAAATACAGGATAGTGTTGAGTGAAAAGTGTAAAAATATGCAGATTTCTCATGTCTAGATTATAGTCTTATTTTGTAAGAAATTATTATAAGCCTCCAAAATTAATATCCTATTCAGCCATTGAAGGCAAATTAAATGCAAATGAAACTCCTCCAATGAACGCATAATGCTCACCGCATTGAAGTTTCAAAACGCATTTGTGATGCTGAGTAGAAAAAAAATAAAACTCACTTTGAATGTAATGTGCAAATGCAAATGTCATCATCCATTTCTCTTTATGGTTTTCTGCTTTGGGTTCTTTGTTTTGCAAATACAGTAATTGCAATGCAATTGTATTAAAATTGGAAGAAGTCATCAAAATTCACCCGGCAACCACTCTGTTCTCCCAAAGTTATTTGGCTCAAAATAGCAAGATGGATTTGGAAATTTATGTCACCAGCTTCTTAAGTTGTGTTTATATATTCTACTATGGCATGAATGAGAGCAGAAATATTAACATGTTAGTATGAAATGAACCAAAAAAAGGCACAAAACCACCCCAAAAGCCCCTGTTAATGTGCCATTTATTTTTTAAAAGGAAGGCTGCCTAATGACAATTGTTTTGGAGAGACAAATATTTTGCTGCACACAATGAGGCCTTTACTTGAACTTTGACTTGTGTACCTGTGTTTACAAGTTTGGTTTTTTTTTCTTTCCAGTACTTTAATTTCAAGTTACCTTGTCATGTCAGCTTCTCCACAAAAGTCCATAAGGAAATAGCTTTTTAAGCCTGAAGGAATTACCTTTGCTTCATGAATTTTATGCTTCTATTTATCCATATCCAGTGACAGTCTGACAATGCTGGGAAGAACTCTCTCATGTTTGCTACAACACTGACTGCAGTGCTCTGTGATGCAAACTCAGGAAGTTGAAAAATCTTTCTCTGACATGTTGTTAAGTTTGCTACACATATACAAAAAAAAAAAATCAGATGCTTTATCAGGCATTTTATCTAATGCTAGCCATGACTTTGTGATTTGGGTAATCTATGCATTGTGATTTGTGGGTAAGAAAAGTTCAAGTATCATCCTATTTGTGGTTATTGGTTAATAGCCTATTAAATATGAGCCAGCACCCTGGCTTATATCAGAAATAGTGTGGTCAGCAGGACTAGGGAAGTGACTGTGCCCCTATTCTCAACACTGATGAGGCTATACTGTGATTACTGGGTTCACTCAGTAGTGAGTCCCTCACTACTTAGAGGTCACTGAGTTCCTGGAGCATGCCTAAAGAAGAACAATGAAGCCAGTGAAGTGTCTAGGGTACAACTCTTACAAGGAGTAGCTGAATGAACTGGGATTGTTTAGCCTGGAGGAGGATCAGGGGGACCCCTTTTCACTCTCTAAAATTACCTGAAAGGAGATTGTAGCAGAGTGGGGGTCAGTCTCTTCTCCTAAGTATATAAGTGACTGGACAAGAGGAAATCAATACAGGCTGGGGAAAGATGAAACTGAGAGCAGCCCTGCAGAAAATGTCTTGGGCTACTGGTGGATGAGAAGCTGGACATGAGCCAACAGTGCACATTTGCAGCCCAGAAGGCAAATGGCTTCCCATGCTACATCAAAAGAAACATGGCTAGCAGGTTCAGAGGTGATTCTGCCGCTCTGCTCTGGTGTGACCTCACCTGGAGTACTGTGTCCAGCTATGGGGCACCCAGCACAAGAGAGACATGGACCTGCTGGATTGGGTCCAGAGTAGGGCCACCAAGATGATTGGTGGGCTCGAGCGCTTCTTTTGTGAAGACAGCCTGAAAGAATTGGGGCTGTTCAGCCTGGAAAAGAGAAGGCTCCAGGGAGACCTTATAGCTTAATATCTTAAGAGAACTTACGGGAAAGCTGGGGAAGTACTGTGTAGAAGGGCTTGTAGTGATAAGATGAGGGGCAATGGTTTTAAACTGGAGCAGGGTAGATTTAGGTTAGATGTAAAGAGAAAGTTCTTTACAACAAGGGTGGTAAAATACTGGAACAGGCTTCCCAGGGATGTGGTTGAGGCCTTATCCCTGGAGACATTAGAGATTAGACTTGATGTGTCCCTGGGCAGCCTGACCCTGTCCCTGCTCACTGCAGGAGGCTTAGACAAGGTAACCTTTGAGGGTGTCTTTTAACCCAATGCAATCTGTGAATCTGAGAAATGTCCTTATGTTGTGCCAAAGGAGGTATAGGTTGGACATCGAGAAAAAGGCTGTAAAACACTGGAACAGACTGTGCATGGAAGTAGTGGAGTCACCATCCCCGGACATTTAAATGACACACGGGGACTCCTGTGGGACATGCCTTAATGGTGACTTAGCAGTGTTTTGTTAACAGTTAGACTTAATTAAAGATCTCTTCCAACCAAAATGATTCTGTGACTCTGTCATTAACACCGATACTTTGTGTTATTGGTCACCCAAGCTGACGCCTTGCTTGTTATCAGTCACAGTATTGTAAGAAGCTGACAAAGTCAAGACAGCTAGAAAGATGCCACAGCCCAAGAGACAGCATCTTGGCAGTTATGTTTTTACATTTCTACTATCAGATTTCCTGAGGCACATGCTGTGCAGATTGTTATTCTGCACTAGCAAGCAATTAGTAAGGGGAGTTAAATGGTACTGTCCATCTGGGATTCACAGTATAGGTAACAGATTATGTCTATTAAGAGAGAGAAAGCTGAATTAGTCTAAATGACATAGACTTGGTTCTGCTATGTTTTAAGTGGAAGATGCTGGGCACTTATGCATTCTTGTAAGGTTTTAGTTGAATTAGTTTGAATTTTGCTTTAGCTACTGACAAGCCCAAATGTTAAGTATTATTTTGTCATATATTTGCTTCAAAAGAACCTGATAACATAGAAACACAAAATGTCAATGTCCATGACACTAGGGAGCATGTATTTTCTATAATATTGCTTGCCATAATAGCTATAAAATACTTAATCATATTTGACCATGAAGTAAAATGTGAGCAGATGTGCTGAGCCTCTTGACTGATATAAATACAAATTAAGATTATTCTGTGAATGGGTAGAGTTATTCGGGTTTGACCAAGGAGACATGGCAGTAAATGCATAAATGTTAAGGTGATTTTTGATCTCTATTGGCCAATCCATTCAAAATAGTTTTGTCTTTTTAAATTTTATTTTATTTTTTGATTTAATGGAGGAGTTGTTTCTGTGTGACACAGATTAAGGCAAACACCAAAGGCATTTATAGATGAGGCAGTTTCAGGTGCCACAAACACAGTGGTGCTTAAAAACTCACAATGTCTTTCGTAACAAATTGCAGCATCAAGTTAGCCAACTGAATCAACATCAGCCAGCAAATCATTGCCAGGCAAAATCAAGTGATGACCACAAACCAGAGAAAAGTCTGATTCTATGCAAGCTATGTGCAGGAGGAAATAAACACTTTACACTGGCAAATATGGTGTTTGCACAGCCACATGCTGATGGCTTTTAAGAATTCAAGTAAGGTCCCTAGCTGACTATTTGCTTTCCATAATCTGTTTTGGTTTTGACCCTACGTTCCTTAGACTTCTGTTTAGTTATGTGTTCCTTTCTTAATGAGTCTAGGTCTATGAGGCCTGTAAAAATCCGCTCGAGTTATGTGAATTGTGGATACTAAATACAACTGACTTTTCAGTCTGTATTGGTTGGAATCACTGAAATATATAACTCTAGCAGTTAGCAGTTTTTCAGTAGATGAAGATTTTTCTCTGAGTCACTGTGGGCAAATTGATTTTCCAATGTGATAGGTCATCATCTATCAATGATTCTGCTGTCTTTAGAGATGTTCTCTCATTTGACTGAGAATTAAACAAGAGGAAAGTTCAGTAAAAGGTTTACTGCATAGCTTTTCTCTCCAACTTTTAAAAAATTGTTTCTGTAGTGCATGTCAGAATAGGCTAGACCCATTGGCAAATAAACATTTAGAAATATAGAAATTAGTGCAATTATTTTATCCAGCATAAACAGGAAAAGTTAAGTCCTTTCAGTTTTGGCTGTTAATGTTGCTGCTTTGTTCCAAAACCTGTTTTTGAAGGCTAAATTATATAAAATATTTTAAGTTTGGTTAGCAGGTGCAATCAATTTCAACAATACTCCTTTTCATTTCTAGCTGAATCTCTATTTTTCTCCTTATTTTTGTCAGATTAGTCAATACTTCATTCATTTTTGCAGCACTACACATGAAGCTAAAACTAACAGCATTTAAGATCCCTAAATGAAAGAGAGTAGGAATCTGGCTTTATTTAGAGATTTCAAGTCCTGTTTTGCAGATACACTGATGCTTATGAAATCATCATGCTTTGACCATTTTGATTAATCCAATGTAAAGATTTTTAGATTTCTTGTTTAACCTTCAGCTTGAGATAAACCATTAATGATGGATTTAGAGATAGGGAGTCATAGCATATTGCAGAGAAATTCTATATGCGAGCATTTGCAGCTATTACCATTTAAAAAGCCTGTGTCAACCTAAACAATACACAAGGGTTTGGATGACATTTTTTTTATTTATTTATTTTGGGGGGGGTGGGAATTTGATTCTAAGGATCTTTACAGTATGATAAAGGCATGATCCAAAGTGACATATTATGGAGATATTCTGAGCAGGGGCAAACAAGGAATAATAGGCAAAACTGCATCTCAACACAGAAGGAGCAAGAAATAACATATAGATATAGAGCACTTTAAACTCTGTTGTCCAGTGTATTGTGACAGTCATCAGAAGAATCTCATCTTCTCAAGCTCTTTCAATTTTCTGTAGTCTATTTGAATAGGTCTACTTCTATTAGTACCATATTAAATGGATAAGCAGAGTTTTTATTCTAGCTGCATCAGTACTGGCAGAAGAATACCTGCACAAATCCTGAACTTGGTTTCTTTGATCTGTAAATATCATACATTTGCTTATGGTACATGCCTGAATAACTCATTAAGGTTAGTGCTTCAAATACAATTAGGAAAGAATTTTTAGGACTGAGGATTAGGGAAAGTTGTATTTTTGTTCTATTGCTTTTATTGTGTAAAAACCCTCAGTAGATTTTTATGAGAGCCTCCAGAGGAATAGCTGTTATAAATAAACCAAGGCCTGAAAAAAAATAAGGTCCAGAGGCTCTCAGAGTTATAAACTTGCACTTGAAATGTTAGGTAGGAACAATGAATGCTTGCAACCTGCTCCTGCAGTACTCTGATGCTGAGAGCTGCGAGCACAGGGCTGTGGGAGTGTCAATTCCCACTTGAGCCAAGCAGAGGCGAATCGAGAGGGAGAATGCAACATTTGGTATCAGAATTTGCTTTCTAGGGTGGTTTTTAGAATGCTGAGATCAAGTTAAATTATAGCTTAACTCCTAATTGTGTAAGTGTGACACTTTCACTATAAACACAGGCTGCCTAGGTTCATCTGAAAACAATCTTACATGTTTGCCTCATTTTATTCATGGGGACATTTTTTATGTCATCTGCTGAGTGGGTTTGGTGCTTTTCTCCTTCCTCCTCCCCCTCCCCCAAATCTAGCTTCGACTGCTTGCAAGGAAAGCAGAAAACAGACACTGAGAGGAACTGAACTCCTTCATTGTGGGAAGTGTGCCTAGAAAATTTGTTTTAGAACATGGAATATTTTATTTTTGTAACAAAAAAGATCTCAAAGTCTGAGCAACAATTTTTTCTTTTCTGGCTGTATTTTTTCTTTTCTTTCTTAATCCAAGAATTTTTTTTAGATTGTTTTAACAAAAGAGAACCAATCTTTTTAAGCAGGAATGGGCAGTGCTAACCTTTGAGGCACAGAGTTTCTGTTTGCAAACAAAAAGCTTTACATAATACTCCAGTCCTAAGAAAGGTGACATGTTGAACAACACCTTACAGCTATCATAACATTGACTTTGTCTTTAGGATACTGTAGGATAAATAGTGTGAATGACAATATTGACAGTGTTGGCATGTTATTGTTATTATTTTCTGTAGCTGTACTTGAAAGTGATCTATGCCTGGGAATCTCCCTGATTTTTTTTTTTATACTGCCAGTGCTTTAACAAGGCTATGTAGACAATATGCTTTGTTATCTATTTAAATCTTCCTGGTACAGCTGTCAGTCCATTACCTGCCTGTTAGATACTGTCTAAAAATATAAAAGATTCCTTACTTTGACTTTTCTTGTTCAATATTACTTACGGTGAGATGATGTGTATGCACACATCCATCTCTCTTCACATATACAGAGACATACAATAGCTTTGCATTACTTTGCCATGAGAATTGTGGAGAAGGTTGTTCACACTTCAACTCCTTCCTATAAACTGATTACAATTTAAAAAAAAGAAAGAACATTGTGATATAAAATATGCTTATGATGATTTGCCAGTTGAAAGGTAGTCTGATGTATACTGATATCTTGCTAATAGATGGGGTATGACACATGTTCATGCAAAAAAAAAAAGTACCCTTTAAAAAATAGCACTCAAGATTACTGACAATGTTAAATGATGCAGCCCCATCAGTTTTGAATCGAGTTAGACTTTATCATCATTTATAATTCATTTGAATTCCTCTTAAACTCTGCTTCAAGCATCTCCTAGGTGTTTAGAGTGCAGAAAGATAAAATGCATAGATGTATATTGCTGCCTAATAAATCTCTTTGATGTTTTTCACTTGCATAGACAGAGTAGCCTGACCTTGGAAAAGGGCTATAAGCTAGTGTCTTTATAGAGATGAGGTAGCAGCTTTGACAAGTAGAAATTAAACCCTAGATGGTCCAGGACTATCTAGCCATTGCTTAATCTTCTTAATATGGTAAGACAAATCCCATTCTTCATTTTTATATTAACATGTTTCAATTTTATTACGGTTTTTAACTCTTAAGCAGAGCTTTAGGAGCTTGGATAGAAATGCCAGGTGAGCACACACATTAACAAAGAAAAAGAACTCAGCTCAGCAAGCTCACAAATTTCAAGAAGCTTATTTTAAATAACCATGAGTGAGGAAAAATTAGGGCATTGAGCAAGCCCACATAACTGCTGTGGAGACAATGTAATAAGGAGTATAAGATAAGAATTAATTGCTATTAACAATAAAGTACACTTATTCTAGGTAGTTCTTTCTGTCAGGATAGGACTCCTAAGTGGGCACAGGCTTAGAAACATCCACTTCTGATTGTTACCTGCATCATCAGCAAATTTCATCTTTTTGGGAGAAGGATATGCTTATCCTCAATTCTTCAGAAAAGGAATGTATGATGTCAAGTTTGATCTTTGTGAGGTGACTGCCTGTTATTATAGTCTGTTACAGTGCACAGAGACTGACCAGAAGGATTTAACTTTGAAAACTATATCTGGAACTGCAGCTCTCTTATTTCCCACATCTCTTTTTCATTTCTTTCTCTCAAACCAGTATAATAGATATTATTCTGTATTTGAAGCAATCTTCTGCTGCCGAGTGTGTTACACATGCCATTAAAGCAGTGAAATAACTGAGTCATGGCTGAAGTTGGCCAGATTAATTATGGACATATACACTATTTTCAACAACCCATATTTTATTTGAACAATAGTATTTTTTTTTTTTATGGTTAACTTTTAGACATGTTAACTCTGTTGGCAAATGTAGGGACAGAGTGGCTGCAGTGTCTGTTCAGTGTATGCTGTGGATATTTAAAAATTGTGACTTGAGGTGTAGAATTTTCCCTTTATGGCACTGTTGTGGGTTGCTATCATTAGATTAGGCACCGGAATGGACTGCCTAGGGAGGTGATGGAGTCACCATCACTGGAGGGCTTTCAGAAAAGATTCGATGTGGCACTTGGTGGCATGGTTTAGCTGATGTTGTGGTGTTATGTCATAGGCTGGACTGGATGATCTCAGAAGTCTTTTCCAGCCTCAACAACTCTGTGATTCTGTGATTATATGATGTTGTCCACTTCTGGATTCCTTTTTTCAGTGAAGAGTTGTTTGTCTTCTGTAAAACAAGCAAACAAAATCTGCTAATAATCCAAAATACAACATTTGCAAAGGTTTGTGTGCAAATTCACACAATGAGGAATATATTGTAAACAGTCCAAAATAAAATTTGTCCTGCGCAAGAGAGTTGTTCTGAAAATATTTTCCATGTTTTACTAGCTAACATTTACAGTCCCCTATGGAATAAAATTTTTAGAGCAAAAGATTTGCAATCGAAATCGGAACACCCCAAATCAAGGCTTGTACCTTCTCTGAAAGGCTGTCACTAATACTTTGGAACTTGGATTTTGCAGGGAGGATTTTCAATCTAGCTGCTGAGGTATTGATTCTATTCAGCATGCTCATAAATAACCTTGAAAAGGGGTGATTAGTTATGAGATACAGATTGCTGATTGATGAAATATTTTTGAATACTCAGAAGTAGAGCTGATTCTAGAGAGGTAAAACATGATTTTTAAAAAGCTGAATGACAGCTGAAATTCAATTTTGGTAAATGCAGTGGAATGCATTTGTTTAAAAATGCATGTATTAAATATTTGGTTAGCTCAATAAAGCTGTCTTTTTAATGTTAGTTAAAGAGAAAAGCTTTCAGGAATAAAAAAGAAATAAAGTTCAATCCTTTTGAAGACTAGCTTGCATTGTTATCTTGAATATTATAAACAAGATTGGTGGAAGCCCCCAAGGGAACTAAAACTACCAACAGCAAGAACAATAAAGATATGGAAGAGTTTCTTGTTAAAGACCAATTAAATGGCCATATACCTTCTCAGAAGGATTAGAACTGTAATAAAGGTCTAATAAATGACAAATGTCTGGGAAAGGTAGCATATTTAATTACCTCCTATAATGTAAACATGAAGGTGACATAATCATGCAACAGTTCTAAAACCAACAGAGGGAAATATTTGTTTCATAAACGTGTAATTGAATTGTGGAATTCCTTGTAAAAGGCTATGATGGGGATCTGAAATGTCAGCAGGCTCAAATGGGATTGGATTACTTCACGTTGTAATGAATAGGCCTAAATTTGTGGATTTTAAATGTCATGCAATCTTCAAATACAATGCCTGTCTCTGCTTTCAGATATAATATCCTGTGGAAGGGCCCATCAATACAATGTTTTCCTAGTTTCTTGCACTAGTTCCTAACTGTGGATCTTTGTTTGAGCAAAACATGGCTGTTCTTGTGATCTTCGTCCATTTCCCAACAGGATTATTTTTATCACTACAGTGTCTCTATGAAGTGTGATATTAAATGCTTTGTAGCAGTTTGGGCTGTGTGCCCTCTGCTATGTTTACTTCCTGTGTCCAGAAGTCCAGCCCAGAGGGGTGGACACAGGAAATTAGGTATTTCCTACCATAATTCTCTGCACCGCTATAAAATCCAGCACCGGGTCTGGCACTTCCTCTTTCTTCCTTGCCATCACCCGGTAACTGGGGGAGATGTCTCCTGGCCATGGGCCTGGCTAGGCCCAAGGCCACAGGGTGATGGGCAGTCTCAGATCTGGCCAGCTGAGACTAGCCTAGCAGTGGCAGGGTGAAGAAGGAGCCCTGGGGGTCTTGGATGTACCCCTAGGTGGGGATGGGATGTTTCTGGGTCTGCTTTGGGATTTCTTTTGTCACTGTGCTTCTGGCTCTCTGTACACACTCACTGCTTTCCATTTAAACTTTCCACCACTTTTGCAATCCCTTTGTTTGAGTTGTTATTTCTGCCCGTGGTGGGGAGGGGGACTGCCTTAAACCATTACATGCTTGCATATGTTTACACTTTAATCTTGTGAAGTGCACTTGCAAGACATGCATGCTAAAATATGTTGTGCTTGAAAAGAACTCATCTACGGTCCATGTGGTTTCTCAGGATATTCATGCATAGGAGCTTTGCTGCATACTGTCTATATTTTTGGCAGTCATAGGTGATCACAAAGACAAAAGTACAGGTGCAAATTTAGGGACTGAGCTTTGCTGTTGTGAGGTTGCCAATGCTTTTTATTTTTGGGGGTAAAATTTGCTTCTGTTGGTGTATTCAGATCAACAGTCACCTTGAACTTCAGGTTAATAATTATATGTATATGGAAATTACAACCAAAGTAAGATTGCGCTAAGTTTCTCTTTTCTTGTCTGAGGTTTTGTACCCCTTGCAGTATTCTGTTACCAAGCTGCAGATCAGTTCTCAGCCAGGAGATGAAATTTACCCCTTTATGTGCACCTGTGGTGGATTGAAGTTTCCCATTCACATTAACTAAGCACAACTAACTCAGTTGGAAGCAAATGGAAGCTCTATTTACAAACAAATACTATACTCTACAATAGAATGCAATGAATATGTGCAAAATATACAGTATTTGCAATATTATACAGATATTTGCAATTAGAAAATTACACAGATACCCCCCACTCTGGTGGCCCAGAGAGCAGGGAAGCCCCACACCCCCCAAACCTCCTCCCCTTTCCCTTTGTACCAAAGAGAATGAAAAAAGGAAGAAATGTTAGAAAGAGAAGCAGTGTTAGTGTTGTTATATTTTCTCAAGGCCAGCCAGAAGCAGTTATTGTCTCCCCAAGCAAAGCAGAACAGCTAAGACCACAAGAAAAAACAAAAGGAATGGGAATGGAAGTGAAATGTGAAAGACTGTTATGGTACAGCTATACCCCCAGATTTCCATCCAATGAATTTGTTTAGAATAATCTTTTGTTTGCCTTTTTACACCCAAAAGTGAATTTTTTTTTTCTACTTTTCTGCTTGAAATCTGCTGCTAAAGTTTAAAGGCGTAGCCTAAAACTGCCACAGCACCCAAGTTTGTTCCTTTCCTATGAAGAAGCAATTTAAATTATATTGCAATGCATTTACTGTTAGTGAGGAATAGCCCAGTTGAGTCTACTTGGCTATCAATTTCAGGACCAATTAATTATTTTAGTTTGGGGGGGATTTTATTTTTTTTGTTTTGTTTTTTTTTTTTTTTTTGTTTTTGTGATTCATAATAGATGCTCTGTTTCTTTATGGTAAATGATACAAGTTTGTGGATATATATATCAGATCTTTCAGTTTACAGTATTCTTGTCTTTAAAAGAATCCCAAGGACTGAAGGCAGATGGATTAAGAATTAAAGAAGGCAACAAAACCAGAAATAGCTGAAAATAAATTCACTGGAATTTTGAAATAGCCTGTATGAGAAAACACATTATCAGCAAATTCAGCAAAGGTTTTTGTTGGTATATGTATTTGGCTTGGCTGAGCTGGAGTTAATTCTGTCCAGAACATCTTTCTAGATCTGTGTTTTGCAGTGCTGTAGCTGGGTGTTGGTAACACAGCAGTATTTTGGCAGCTGCTGAGCCAAGCACCAAGGCTGTGCTTTTCCAGCATTTCCCCCCACTCCCCAACAATATGCTGAGGGGTGGGCAAGATCTTGGGAGGAGATATAGCCAGGCCAGCTGATCCAAACTGCCCAAAGTGATATTCCATGACATATGACGTCAGCTTAGATATAAAAGCTAATTGAAGGAAGGCAGTGTGGGAACATTCTCTCATGGTCTCTGTCCTCCAGAGCAACTACTACATGTATTGAAGCCCTGATTCCCAGGAGTGAGCCAGCATGGCTTGATGGAAAGTAGGGAATAACAACTTTGTTTGCTCTTGTTTCTGCACATGGCCTTTGTTTTTGCTTTTTATCCTGTTAAATTTCTTCTATCTTGACTCTTGTGCTTTTGTTGTATTTTCCCTCTCCCCTGTCCATCTATGAAAGAGAGTGACAGAGTGGCTTTGATGAGCATCTGGCCCCCAGCCAGGGCCAAACCACCACAGTATAAAATGAGGAAGAAACATATTTTGGATATACAGGATGAACTCAAATTACCCTAAAGCCTCTTCCTTTGTACTTTGGCTTAAATTTGACATGGCTGCCATGTCTTCCTCATAGGAAAAATCCTGGAAAGCAAAGAATTGTGCAGCTGGTGCCTACCTAGTTTATTGCTAAGGGGAAATCTTAATTAAAGCTTCCTTCATTATATATTACAGTATCCTTGGAAGGGATCAGCTATCACACAGAATATTCCATATCAGGGACAACTTCAGAGAACACTGTGCAGGGAATAAGAGTTCTTTGGAGAATGTGATGTTTTTTAAAATAGATAATGATATGCAGAGGTAGACTTTTGGAAAATTTGGCCTTTGGTTTTGCAATGCTTTGGGCATTCTGCCTGTAACCATACACTCACATCCTGGAATTTCTGCCAGTCACCCGTCACTTGATGTGATAACATCCAGATATACTTCCTGCCAAGTCCCACAGGCCTCCTCATTGCTCTATGCTCAAAGATTTAAACCAGATTAAAAAGCAACCATGAGAAGCAGAGCATGAAAAGAACCCTTTTGTATCTGGGAAACATGCACTGGCTTCTCACAAGTCATGGCATTCTTTGACATCAGATAAATCATGTAAGTGCCAATGGGTATCAACTGAGACCAAGAACAAGCTGGTGCTCCATGCTTTGGGTAGCTTCTGTGGAACATTCTAGCTCCACTGACAGCTCAAACAGAATGTTGTGTTGACTCAAAAAGAATATTTTAAAATATTGAGACTGCAGTATTTCAAGCTGGGGTAATTCTGCTTGAATGGTATCTGTAGTTTTAATTTTCCCCATGGGAAAATGAGAAAATGTTGATCAAACTATTCCCCTGCACAGAACACTGAAACTGCACTTTTTCGTAATTGGTTTAATAGAAAAAATGTTCAGCTTAGTATCTGGGGGTTTTGAGATTAATATCCTTGGCTAAAAATTATCTCCTCATCCAAACAACAATTCTTTTGCTCTTTAAGTCCTTTGCAGGCTGTTCACATTGTCTCAGGCTTAGGTATGTTGACATAAATGAAGCAAGAGTGCTGTTCTAGGCTTCTGTGTTCATAAAGCATTGATTTATATGGGTAATGAGACCCTTGCCTTTTCATAACCGAATCATAGGTGTGAAGAGCTTTCAGTAAAATGTTGCAAAAGAAGTTTTACAAAGCCTTTACTCCTAGACAGATTAAACGTAAAGGATTGAGGCATAGGCAGTTCCACATATACATGAGGAAAAATTTTTTCACTGTGCAGATCATGGAGCACTGGGGCAGGCTGCCATGGGGGGTTGTGTAGTCTCTCGCTCCAAAGATATTCAGACCCACCTGGATATCTTCCTGTGTGATCTGGTATAGATGATCATGCTCTGCAGGGGGGATTGGACTCAATCTTTCAAGGTCCCTTCCAGTCCCTAACATTCTGTGATTCTGTGATTTTTACTAAGTGCAAATGTTTGCCCATCCATTTCTGTTCATGGCTACCCAGCAATGTCTAGAGCATCCAGTTGTTCTTTTGCAAATATATTTTTCCCTTCCATGGGCCTTCTCAGTTTCAACTATTTCTTAAATCTTACAGCTGATTTATTTGGAAAACTTGTGATGATAGAAGACAAGGCCAATTAAATCACACAGTGTGTCTGTGAGGACAACTGGGTGAAGAGACAATTTTTTCAGCATGTCCATATTCTCCAGACTTCATTGTCTTATGCTGAGAAACCAGTGAGTAGCTAAATACATAAACTGATCATGTTATCTGTGGGGAGTTTGCTGACGCTATCTAATGGAATACTTCTATTTTACAAATAAGAAATGTGTAATCATTCTCAGAAATATTTCAGTAGCTCTTCCATAGATTAATGAAATGAAATCTGCAGCATTTTAATGTTTTTTAATGAATATGTCTGTGTCTTCAATCAGACCAAACCAGGAGGATCTCACTGACTCTCACTCTTAGGAGAGTATGCTACATATCAACAAACTCCAAGGGAATTGAAGAGAGAAAATATTTACATTTTTAATTTATTCAGATAAAATAATTTTGAGAATTAAAAAATATCAGTTTGGTAGTGCATTAAAATGTATTTTCCCTTTCTTCTTGAAAATATTTGCACATTTGAAAAAATATCTGCTCAGATATAAGTGTTCCTGGCTTAATGAAGCTTATTTTCAACATTCCCGAGATCAAGGCAACAGCGACAATCAAGGACTTGAGAATCAGGTTCTGAGGCTCAAGCCTCAGCAGTGTAAAACTATGGTAAGAAGTGACATTTCAGTGGCTTTGACTGTATTTTTGAGAACATATTCTCTCTGAATATGACTTAGTAATACACCATATACAATGTTCAATGTAAAAAAAGAGAAAAAAATTACAAGCTATACCTACTTTAGAACCATCATTTAAGTGAGACTTCATTAAAAAGAAATTCCACAGAAGAAATCCTATTGGCATTTCAGGCACAGGCTGTAACTGAAAAATGCTTTTATATAGATTCATACCAACGGCTTTCTGTCCAGCAGGTGACTTTTCTACATTAAAAGGTTTGTAGAAGTAGAGGTTTTAATAGGATGAACAACCTTGATAAAACACCTTGATTCTTACATTTGAAATTTTTTCCCTATTACATTTGCCTTAGCTAGTGCTGCTGCCATTAAGGGGATATCAGTGCTCCCATTGTAAACCCCTTTCATGGGGTTTTATGACTTCATGGTAAAAAATAGCTTTTGTCTGAAATCTAGCTGATTTTTATTTTTTTTATTATTTCTTTTTAAATAACTCTTTGTTCAGTCAAATGGTGAATGTTAACTTATAAAAACACATTTATTGTAATTGAAAGGGTAATCTTCACCTAAGTAATATCACGTCAGATTAATAAAAATGGAGGTATTTTAAAAATCCAATTTTGTTTTCACAGTTAAGGTTGTTTGTTTGATTACCTTTTTTGCATTGCATTTTGTTCAGACTGAGAAAATCAATGAAGTTAGTTTCAGGGGGCTGGTAATAATTTTCACTCTCAAATTTTTAGTACCGCAGTATTTAAGATGCAATAGCTGCAAGGTAATTTTTGATGAAAACAGCTGCATATATTGGAATTTTCTGAAATGTTCTCTTGACTCCTCCATTCCTCCAGCAGGTTCCCAAGAAAAAGCCTTTAAAACCTGATGCCTCAGTTAGCACCACATCAAATAACAAAACCACTTTCAAAACCCCAAGATTTAAAAGGAAGCCTTCTCCTTCTCCTATAGTTGTCCCAAATAAAACATGTTAAATCTAAACTCATACTTCTGCACAGAAAGTTGTTTTTTACAGCACCGAGGCTGCTGTGACAGAAGTGACTGACATTTCCATTACAATGTATTTTTGCTAAGGTACACAACAGCAAAGTCACTGCTTAGAACATAAACCCAAAAGCCAGGATAACTTGACAAACAAGTCAGGTGCATTGTCACAAGTCAGGCAACAAAAAAGGACAGAGCCTGGGCTTGTAAGGAAACAAGACAAGGATGGCTGGGAAAGGAGATCACTCCTCTGAATTCCTGTCTGGTTCATCTTCCAGTTCTTGTTTATGAAAACTTCCTCAGAAAGGGGAGAAAGGAAGAACTGCAGATAGCATGTTTGAAAGCTAGGCTCTTTGCAGCAAAACTCACAGACAAGAGGGTGATGATCAGAGCTGAGACACTGATTGCTGCTGGGTTGTGACATGTAGATGCAACCAAAAATTGACAAATACATTAGAGGATAAGCCAGGGGAGCTGCTCCACAGCTTGGAGCTCTGGAGCAGTGTCTCGGTCCAGAGAGGGAAAGAGATTCAGTTCTTTTGAATATACCCATGTTGTGAAATTAGAGGTACAAACGAGGCCAAAATATCAACAGCTAGACTATTTATTACATAAATAAAGTGGAAATAAGAAGGGGAGAGGGAGGAAATAGAGAGGGAGAGAGAGAAGAGAGAGAGGAGGAAAGAAATTATATTACCACACCCTCACCCCCCCAAGACAGTTAGAGTCTGTGGAGGAAAGCTGCTGCAGGAGATGTTGGCTTTGTAGAGAAACGGTGCTGAGGCTTTGGCTGGAGAAGAGATGTGGTCCTCTGGGCAGCCTCTTCAGCTCCATGAGTTGCTGCAGGCGGAACTTAGGACACAGAGAGAGGGTTCAGTCTGCTTCTTCCAGGCTCCACGGCCTCTTTTCTCCAGAGCAGCATTGTCCCGGGCTTTACCTTCCTTCTCAGAGGCACGGTCCTTCTTCTGCATTTTTCTTCTTCTAAGCCAGTAGTGGCTCAAGTCTTTTATACAGTTTTTAGTCCTTAGGTATCTGTCCAAGTATTGTCCCTCAGGAAATCAGGGGCCAGGAAATCATCCTTAGGTAAATATCCAGGTATCGTTCCCCAGGAAATCTTTCTGTGCATTCTTGTGTATTTGGGCAAGGGTCTGGATGGAGTGGGGGGGCCTCCGCCTCCTCCTTCTCCATCTACATGCCCCCACACTCATTACACATCAGGAAACAGGTGGTGAATCCATTGTATCACCCTTTCCAGGGTACTTGATGGGTGGAGATTATCTTGTCTTGTGCATATTCCCAAAGGTGGCCTTGGTCCACTGTTGTGAGGCCAGCTGTGGTCCAGTGATCGATGTTATCTTTTGCACCTCCCAAGAATCGTTCCAGTGGCTCTGCCCAACACATATCAGCTATTGTCTGGGCAAGCAGCAAGTGATTTTATCTTTGAGTCACACAAGGAGAGACACGTTTAGTCACTCACAAGCACTCAAAAGCAGCTCTCTTGTGGAATAGGTTAGAATATGAAGGGGTGTGTTCTTCCAGTGAATTCTGGAAACCGACGGATATTTCTGTCCTTGATGAAAACACAACAGAACAAAGGCCTCTGTTTATTTTTAATAAACTGCAGCTCAGCTCCTCAATGTCCTGTGAGCTTATTATTTGTCTTTAGGTACTAGCTTATGCAGGGTATGTACAGGAATGGGCAGCTAAATACTTCATAATTTGTTTCTAAATAAGTATCTTACTCTTGGTTTTGCTGTTTTCCCATTGTATACATAAAAGAACTAAATACTCTTATGTATTCACTTTAAATGGTTGTGCTGGAGTTATGGAATACCTTTCTCTGCTGAAGGCCCTGTCAGAGGGTAACAGTGATAACATAAGGAATAGTTGCAAACACTTGCAAAGACAGCATCTAGCACAGCATGAAATTGTGTTGCTACTATTGTTGGCAAACAAGAGCCCTTAGATTTGACTGTGAAGTGTGGGGGTTTATTTTAATCTGCAAATCCTTTAAGAAGAGATTTTCAAAATGCCTGTCTGTTTATTGAAAACTACCTTCACATGAAATTTATTGTGATTCAAAACAGTACACAAATTTGTTTTGTGTTAGAAGATATTAGAACCATACAAAAGCGATACAAAACCTTTAACTAGAAAGGGTTTATAGATTTGTGACACAAATGAATTCATGACAACAGTCCATTCTCAGCAGATTAAATACTTGAGCTAAGTTATTGGAAAGTGAAGTTAATAGCAGTATCTCTGGGATCTCATTGTTCAAGAACTGCCTATCAATACAATGCGTTAGTGCTCAAGCATTACCAGGTGATCTCTGCATTCCCCAAATGTATGTGAAACACTCTTTTGTATCTGTGGAAAAGTGGTATGCTAGGATCTGGCTGTTTTGGCTGTTGGATATTCATGTTTGCCATGTACAATGAAAACCAAAAGAAAAAAAAAATCAGAGTAAATTGCTATAGTCAAGTAACAGTTAGCTAAAAATGAGCTTGAGACAGGATTTCTTTGTTGTTCATTCCCTTCAAATACATTGTAATTAATCAGAAAGTTTAACTGTGAAATTAAATAAGTGGACAGAGAAACCTCCTTTCTATGTAGCTTCTGAAATCCCTAACACCATACTGACAGCTTGATATTACTTAAGGGAAAACTCTTATTTCTTTTCCAAACCCTGCTCCATCCACCTGCATTTTGAAGGAAAGATTGAAGAGCGTGTTGGGCCTACCTATCAAGTAGAGTCTGAAGGGACTGACAGTAGCTAGAAGAGAGAATCTCAAAGCACAGGAGTTGTCCCTCTTGTCTTCATCCAAAGAAGAACAGTTGGGACACTTCAACAGTTGCTTTATGAAAATTAATCTGTAGTAGAGACTGAGTTGTTAATACATATAGATAGCTGCTCTGATCACTTTTCCTTCCTGTAGTCCATATGTCCTACATTTCTGTGTTGTGCTGTGGGATAATAATAGTACAATTTTCTTCAGCCAGTGAGAGCCTATAACTGGATACCCACACTTTGCTTTTCTTGAGAAGAGATGCAATACTAAATCCTTCAGAAGAGAAAGAAAATATGTTTTAATTTTCGCTACTCATCTGTATGGCAATTTTAAATGCAAAGGCATTGACCAAAAATGTGCTCTTCTCATCTGGTTGGTTTGCTGGGCATTTTTAAAAGAAATGCTCAGGCTTTGCTTGTGGCTTGGTTGGTTGGTTGGTTTGTGGGTGTTGTGTTTTGTTGTTTTTTTTTGGGGGGGGGGGTGTTGTTTGGGGTTTTTTTGGGGGGGGGAGGTGGAAGGGAGGAGGGAGTCTGCTTTCAGGGAGGAACTTCAGAGAGCATACTGCAAATGAAACTTCCCTTCATCCATCAAGGAAGCACGATTGGGGACCAACGTGACTTCAGCTTTTCCCTCTTCCCCACTTTCTCCTGGTGAGTGCAGAAAGCTCTGCTTACTGTGCTGTACTGGGTGCTTTTGTGCGTAGCATGAGGTGTTCTGACAAACTAGATATGGATTTAATGACAGGAGATGGCATTTAACTGTTAGGAGTCATAGCATTTATTTTTATGGTATTGTGTTCTTTTCAAGTATAGTACTGTGTGGCAAGGGCATTTGTTCTTTCTGGATATGATTAGGAGACTTCTCCATCTTTTGTAAGGCCAAAACTGCAGATAATTTGGGCTGTTTATGTAAGCTTGTATTTTTTTAGGGAATTAAGTGTAAGAGTCTGTAAAAAAACCACAGCTAATGAGCAGCAAATTTACCTGTCAAGTTATTGTCCTTTTCCTTTGGTTTGTTCTTAGGCTACAAAATTCAGTTTAGAATATAAATGGAGGAAAAAAGATTTCCTTAAACTCTCTTGCAGCTCCTCCATTCTTCTCTGCAATGCAGAATGGTTAACAATGAATACGTTTCCTCCTGTTTCAACAAATGTTGGCCAGTCTGTGAGCAGGGCTAAAGCATCATAAATCATGTGAGAGGGTTTTTTTTAACAATTTGTTTTTCAAGTGTCTGTGTGAGCACAGGGATTGTGAGGCAAGCTGGTACTTTTCAGCTCCTGACGTCTTACTAGTATCAGCTGCCAAAAGAGTCAACACTTGTTACATTTCTAGCAATGATCCCCATTCTAGTATTGTTTCTGGTTTTGAGTGACTTAATTGTCCTGAAGCAGTTTGAAGACATTGAAGTGGATGGATGTTTTATTTTTCAACCAGCAAGAGAATAAACAATATAACCAAACTATTAGAATGAAAGCATTACAGCAATATGGACTGTATGCAAGAGGAAGTGAACGTATCATCGTCTTACTGTTGCTTTACTTTGCCTGACTCCCTCTAACTTACTCCAGTTTGCATTATAGAATCATAGAATTATTTCATTTGGAAAAGGCCTTTAGGGACATGAAGTCCAACCATTATCTAAGTGTGGTACTAAACTGTTATTATCTCCTCTTCATTTTGCCGTCAAATTTCTCTTTCAGCAATTAGTAACAAATATGTCAATGTTCTTGAATACATCAGTTTGGCTTTACTATTTATCCATGGAAGCAGTATAACAGAGACCGCTGTGGTGTGAAAATTACTGGTTTCTCGATCCATTCTAGTTGCAGCTTTCCTTTTTAGACTGGTTATCAGCATGTTATTGTAATGTTGGTATGAGATGGGCATTTCTTATTTGTTTGTTTTAAACTTATATACCCATATGATGTCCTACTATGCTGCACATCATGACTCACAGGCCATCTGATAGTGGTGTTTCGCTTAGGTCTGCTTAAGTACATTTTCAAGTGATCATTCCAAAAACCCAAGTATAACTCCCCAAGTTGAATTCTGTTTATAATTACCATTTTATTCTGCTGAAAGAGAAGATAATTTGTAATCTCTCCAAACGAACTTCATCATTCCTTATTTCCTTTCTTCTAATAGATGATTGTAGATTGATTGTATGGTTCTAGCAAACCTACAGAAAAATTATAGAGGACAATTTAAGAAGAGGCCAGAATGCTAGTGGCACAGAACACACTCAAAAGCTGAAGAGTTTTATTTAATTATTCATTCTTCCCTCTCCTTATCTTAGACTTATTGTGAAGTGCTTTCATGTGTAGAGTGTTTTCAGAGGAGTTGTGGTGTGTCAAAGCTGGAATACAAAAGGGTGTGCTTAAAATTTGTGTGCTGAAATGGCTTTCTTATGGTTTTGGAGTCTTGGTTGAGGTGTTTGTTCTTAGTCTCAACCTCATTCTTGTGTCAACATTATAGAATATAAGATGTCCAGGACTAGTAGGCTATTCTATAAACCTGAGTGCTGTAATATGTAAGGGTTACATCTGGTCTCACATTTTTACTATATATCCATGAAAAGTTAATTAAATTCAAGTGCTTGAAATATTCTTAGCTATTAAAGATATATTTTTTTTAAACACATGAAAAAAAAAATCATTTTGGTGTTCATGTGCCAGTCATATCCTATTTAGAATAATTTGCTTTATTTATTTTCATGTTTAGTTCTTAAGTCTTTTTTTTAATATATGTATCTGATACAAATGTAGTCTGTGTACTGCAGCTCGGCGTTGTGTTTTAGTGATGCTGTTAACATACCTCACATACTTGCTTACATCTTAGCCCCTATTTCTCTGTGCCTATGGTAACACAGAAGGACTCGTTGGGTTACTGTGCAATTAAGTGCTGATACATCTGTGCACAGATCTGTTTAGGACTGTAGGTTTATTAATACTTTCAATGTAGATTAAAACATCATATAATAAACTTCAGTAGCCATCTCCTTGGAATATGAAGTCAATGCAGATAAATGGCAAGTTATTTAGGTGTATGTGTAGAAAAAAAATATTTTCAACAATTTTCATCACCAGTTGTGACAGGAGAAAAATGGTTTATGGTACTTCAGGTAATGCAGTTCTGAAACAGACCATACTGCCCCACTTTAAGAATAATCCATACGATGGCTATATTGCAGTGAGGGTAAGTTCATCTTGTAAGTACCATAACAGTTCAATCTGCCATGGTTTCCCAGTTTTTCCCTTTTCCAGTTCCTTTTTTAAAATCAGACTTAGACTGCCATCAGTAGTTTATCTGCGCTGCATCAGAAGGTGGATATTTTGGGCTGGTGAGCAGAAAAAGCCCGATGGGTAATGATTGCTACTGAACAGTCAGTAAAGACCATCTGAAAAAAAATAATCCTGTGAGGTTATTTGCAGGCACCTTTGTAAACAAAAGTAATCCTAATCTAGGTATTCTAATAAGGAAAATGATAACATGTGATTACAAAGTTATTTACCTCAATGATGAACAAGATTTGTTATAATGTTAAAACCCACTAATGTTGACAAGGACAGTTTTAGAAAGCAGGTAATGTTTCATTTGAATGTCAACTGTGGCATTTATTAATGTTTTAGAAGCCAGGGAACAGGTCTGTGAAAGTCAAGTGCTCTAAGAAAGCAGTGCTTCACCAGGTGCTTCCTAAAACAGACACGTTGTTTATGGTCTGGCTGTGCCATTTAGTTGAAACATGTCCACAACGTATTTGTCGTCAGTATGTCTGAAAGCATTTAAATAAATGGTAATGTGGGAAAAGTTCTTTGCAAAGAACTGAGGAAGAGATCTGAAGCTCTTTCTGTATATACACTCCTTAACAGAATGATTCTGATGAGGATATCAACAGTTTTCAGTAGCTAAACATCACTCTCTGATGGGGTATATGGGTTCATACAATATTTTCTAGGTCTTGTTTTTAATTCACTTGAATTAAAAAGTGCAGCAAGTAGTACAGCTGCCAGTTATTACAAGTTAGTGTTGTGTTCTGAATTTCTGACAGCAAAAGACTAGTTTGAGAGGCAAGTCACTGAGGAACATGTGTTGTGCAGATGTTCCAACTAGGAGTAGCATTTTTTTTCCCCCCTTAATACATGATTTTTCTTAGATAATTGTGAGCTTGAGTCAGCAAAAATGTTTTGCACTACATGGACCTGTGCTGGCCTGAAGGCAGTTTTAGAGGCACTTGAGTGCACATAAATTTCTGCACAAAATTCAAATAGAGTAAGACACATTGGGTTTTTATTTTCCTTTGCATACTGTTGGATGACCATTAGCATGTCTCAAATGCTGTGTGGAAAAGCTGTCTTTCAAAGTGCCTATTAAGCCAAGAAAAAAGTAAAAATAAATAAATCAAAAACCAAATTAAAAGCAATTTCTCAACTTTCTTTACCAGTTAACATTGGCTAAAGCTCAGAAGAGGGTTACACTGAGCTTGAGGTCTGCCACCACTGATGTGTGTATCTCAGGATGATGTTTTTACCTGTGTGGTGTGAGGCATTTACAGGTGGGTAGTCTGGTGAGGGTTACCTTGAAGTAAATTCAGGATCTCAAAGCATGCCATGAATGAGCTCTACTTACACAGTATGCCAGTGTGCAAAGATGCTTGATTGCATCTTGGAGGCAATAAAAAGTACTTCCTGCAGCCCATGTTTTACCTTGATTGCTCAGCTTTGCTTTGGGCTATGCTGTTTGGGTATCAATTGATGAGACAGTAGTCTAAACATCAATGTTGTGGACCCTAGCAGTACTGCATTGAGAATCTATTCAGTTTTGTATTGGATACATGACTCCTCTTCTTCCATAGCTGAGTGGGAGAAAGAAACAAAAATCCTCTTATTGGTTTAATTTTTAAAGGAAGAGTAGTTTGCTTCTGATTTATGCCATTACTGGTAACTAAGTTCCAGCTTATTTCACTGATAATTTATCTGTGCATTAAGACTCAACAGTGTTTAAACATTCCCCAGACAGTACCATAATTTTAGAGATTTAATCCCTCCCTTATTTCATTTAGGATTGTATTAGATAATTTTATTTCTGCTGCTTCATCCTTTTCTTGCAATCAGTAAGAAGCAGTCTGTTGGATAGGTATGCTTTGCTTGGGAGCTGAATTCTGACCAGAGCCTTAACATTGCAGAATACTTGACTCCAAATCAATGTGGACCAGGGGCTCTAAAAGACACACTTCCCCATCTGTGACTCTTCTATTTCTTGTCCTCTTCCAGCAAAAATGCCTTCTGAGGAAACAAATCATAGGGAAGCTATTATCCCTTATAGATCATCTGTACTGTTGGGTACTTAATGCCAAATCTGTCACAGATATAAAACTGTATCTCCCAGAACAGTTCAACAGCACATTTCTTCCTCTGAATTGTAAAACCAAGCAAATGGTCTGTGCCATTACTTGCCACATTCATACATATAATAAGGTGTCCTGTTGCTTTAACTGCTTTAGTTTCCAGTCTTTCTAAGAGTCTTTCTCCTCTGTAGAGGATCCTTCCATGATATGACAGTTAAACAGTGAGTGAATTCTTCAGTGTTGGAGTGAAAACAAAAGTTCTGCTTATTTTGGAGTGTCAGTCACCATTCTGTCCTTTTTCTTGAGCTGACAGACAACCTTCAGAAGCCTATAGCATTCCACATTGTAAATTGCTTGGCTTCTTGTGGCTCTCTGGTGAGGCTTGACAAGCCAAGAATCAACCCTTGGAAAACTATGTGCAGTGACCTACTGGGGAAATAACTTTGGTGCTGCACCAGATCTTCTTGATATTGGGATGTTTCTTGATACTGGGAATGAAAATGCATAAATTGGAGAAAGGCAACTCATTGTAACCTGAAATTGTTTCCCTGCTTTCTGTTTAATAGGAATAACATCACTCCAGATAGCGACTTAGATTTCTGAGGGACATAATTTTGCTGACATGACTTACTTTGTATCCTTTCAGTAACCTGCAGTATTCTGGACATTTTAGAATGTTATATACAAAATCTCTGTAAATTCTTTGGCTGGAAGGACCTTTAAGAACCTGTTGTACTGTAACTTCTTTACTTATGTAGACAATAAAAGAAAAAAAGGTCTGTTAAAACTGAGCTCTCGCTGCTTGAGTGATTTGAAACTCTTGGTCTCACAGCCAGTTTCTACATGTTCTGTCTTTATTGATACTGATGAACTGAATTACAATGTGGTCTGATGAGCCCATCTGAGACTGCTGTTCTAGGAGCTGTGCAGACACATAGAAGACAACTACTACTTTAAAGAACTTGCAGTAAGCTCATTTGTTTATTGATAATTATACAGATGATGTTTCTTGTTCAAGATTATTCATCTGTTCAATGAGGAAACTGTGCAACCCCAATTTCTGGTCTAGTCTGGTGTCACATAAATCATTCTGTCAAACTATTATCCATTTTGTTCCCTCCATAATAGAATATAATAACAATAAAACATTTAATTGGCCTTCTCAGTGAAAATATCCCATTCACTACCAGATGGGTGATGAAGGTATTACTGTGTCTCTCCCAAGTCTTTCATCCACCACCATCTTTCTTTAACCCATTTTCTCCTCACCTGGACACTTTGTGCTTATTTGCTGCTGTTCTTTGTTTTTGTCTTATTCCTGTAGCTGGATTGCACAGCTTTCTTGGGGTCTTAAGGAAAGTATTTGCTATCTTGCTAGCACAATTCTGTTTTAATGTTGTCTCTTGGTTAGTATTCTCTTTGCTGATGGAGCTCTGAACCACCTAATGCATTGTTGTCTGCAAATGTGAATCAAACCTGTAGGTGAATACAGATCCACGCTCAGCAACCCATCTCTTGCTAATCAGTCTTTTCACTGCTGTTTAATTGCTGTGAAAACCCAATCTTACTCTATACAATTAAAAAAAAAGGGAAAAAAAAAAACAAACAAAAAAAATTTCTGCATTAGACAAACTCCCTTGCAAAAGGCAGCTGATTTTTGTTTCTTGGAGGGCATCTTGAGTTTTCCACGATCTTAAGAAATCCCAACTTTAGTCATGGAAAGGATAAACCTATTGGTGCCTGAGGCAATACAAGTAAAGAACAAACCAAACTCAAATGATTATACTTTTGGGAATACATCCTACCCACCATAATTTCACAAGAGGATTCCCTTGCCCCATGGCTTATTTATCAAATATTAAAAACAATTAGTATAAGCATCTGAATCTCTCCAGAGACTCTGCTCATAGTACTGCTTGGAGCCAGTATAAAATAGGCTGGAGTATTTTTTCTTTTTTTGTTGTTGTTGTTTGCTTTTATCTTTTTGAAACTGAATGCAGCTGTACTGCATAATTCTGCTGGTGAAGCTGTGGCAAGCTGATTCTACCCTGGAGATATAATTTGGATACCTGTGTCTTTAGTGGTTGGGTTTTATCCATGTAGGATGAGAAGGTTGCAATGCGGCCTGAACTGGGACTATTTCTTGTCATCAGATAGAAAAGAAAGCTGTCAGTTTGTTTATTAAACAGGCAGCAAACAGGATATGATGTGATGATGAATTTCTATTTTGGGTTTAATTGTGTGTGTTTTGGTTAATGTGAAAATACCTGGAATGTGTTTGATACTTACTAATCTTTCAAATAATGGCTAGCAGAAGAGGATCATCTTTCTAACTGGGATTTCTAGCCCACTGGTAGTAACTCACACATGGTCTCTTACACACTTAATGGTGTAAAAAGAGTGGTTTCAATGGATAGACACTAAAAATTATCTCCTCGACTCTCACTTCTGTAGAAGACTCTACCACTTTCTGGATTTAGTGTAATTTACATTCATTTGTTCATTTTTATGTGTTAAGATATTGAAAAACATGAACCAGGCATTAGAATTTGTTGGCAGAATTCCAAAGGAAAATAATAGGTGTAAAGATTTGTGGAATAAAGAAGTCATCTCCATGAAATCCCACTAGTGAGAGCTTAATCACACCATGGCACAAATTCAAGTCTCTTTGGACATTGTAAAGGAGAAAAGCCAAGTTTAACAGAGCTCAATATAAATGATTGACAGCAATAGAAACTTCTCCTCAATCTTCAACAAGTATGGGGTTTACCTTTTTCTGATTTGCTAAGCATTTGACAGCAAAGGCAATCAAATCTTAAATAATCTTTAAAATTTCAGGAAGTATTTCTCAATGTTTTTAGGCAATAAAAAGTGAGTTTGGGTGCTAAGATTGTGTGTGAACAGAAAAGTACACAAATACAATTAAAAAAAAAACAACACAAGATTAATACTCTAATAATTGTTTAGAGATTGCAGGACTGTTTGCTAAAACAGATGCAGGACAATATTGGCATTGTGTTGCCACGCAGAGCCTGAAGAAATATAGGCTGATCTTCCCAGAAAACAATGATTTCACTCTGCTGCCACTGATACTAATAGCAATGGTTATCCTTTTAATTTATGACTGATATTATGCATAGAAGTCATGATATCTAAAACCTCTCCCATTTCTTTAGCTTAGGGTTCTGCTGCTGTGCTTTATCAATGGACTTTTATCCTTACATCTGCAACAAAAATATGCATCTCAGACAAAGATTTATATGAAATTACTTTGCCTATGACAACAACCATGTTGTAAACAAGATGTGACAAGGCAGAGGGTGGTTATTCTGGTTTAATAACTACAATCAATCAATCAATCATTCAGTGTCCCTAGGGGAAATGGTACATTATATGGATGGAGTTGCCTTATTTTATGATCTGTTGCATTGCCCTTGGGGAAGTTCAGGCTCTTCCATGTGATTATCATCTGCTCAGAAGTGACAGTGAATTCTAAATATCACCTTTACCGCCTGCCAAGATTGGTAGCTCATCAGATTGGACAATACAATCATGAGTCAATGGAGGTGATCTATACCATTATTCTATGCAAAGAGACTTAGAGATGTTTGTTGAGATTTTCTGAAAATTGACTTTAGTAAAGCAAGATAAAAATGAGGCCTCTTAAGATTTTTGTTATGATTACATACAGTTAGGTATATAGAATAGAACAGAATAGAATAAACCAGGCTGGAAGACACCTTCAAGATCATTGCGTCCAACCCATCAACTAATCCAACCCACCTAAACAACTAAACCATGGCACCAAGCACCCCCTCAAGTCTTCTCCTGAAAATCTCCAATGATGGTGACTCCACCACCTCCCCAGGCAGCCCATTCCAATGGGCAATCACTCTATAAGGAACTTCTTCCTAACATCCAGCCTAAACCTCCCCTGGTGTAGCCTGAGACTATGTCCTCTTGTTCTGGTGTTGGCTGCCTGGGAGAAGAGACCAACATCCATCTGTCTACAACCTCCCTTCAGAGGTCCCTCTCTACCTGGCTGCTCTCCAGCCACTCTGACCCCAGCCTGTAGCACTCCATGGGGTTGCTGTGTGAAAGGTGCCACATCCAGCTGGTGGACAGTCAGTAGTGGTGTGCCCCAAGGATCACTGCTGGGCCCCATGCCCTTTAACATCTTTATTGATGATCTGGATGAGGGCATTGAGTCCATCATCAGTAAATTTGCGGACGACACTAAGCTGGGGGCAGGAGTTGATCTGCTGGAGGATAGAGAGGCTTTGCAGAGGGACCTCGACAGGCTGGACAGATGGGCAGAATCCAACAGCATTGGCCACAACAGCCCTATGCAATGCTACAGGTCAGAGTGGCTGGAGAGTGGCCAGGCAGAGAGAGACCTAGGGGTACTGGTCAATGGTAGGCTGAACATGAGCCTGCAGTGTGCCCAGGCAGCCACGAGGGCCAATGGCATCCTGGCCTGTATCAGGAACAGTGTGGCCAGCAGGAGCAGGGAGGTCATTCTGCCCCTGTACACTGCACTGGTTAGGCCACACCTTGAGTACTGTGTCCAGTTCTGGGCCCCTCAGTTTAGGAAGGATGTTGACTTGCTGGAGCATGTCCAGAGAAGGGCAACGAAGTTGGTGAAGGGTTTAGAACACAAGCCCTATGAGGAGAGACTGAGGATGCTGGGCTTGCTTAGCCTGGAGAAAAGGAGTCTCAGGGGTGACTTTATTGTTCTCTACAACTACCTGAAGGGAGGTTGTAGACAGACAGAGGTTGGTCGCTTCTCCCAGGCAACCAGCACCAGAACAAGAGGACACAGTCTCAAGCTGTGCCGGGGGAGGTTTAGGCTGGATGTTAGGAAGAAGTTCTACACAGAGCGAGTGATTGCCCATTGGAATGTGCTGCCTGGGGAGGTGGTGGAGTCGCCATCACTGGAAGTGTTCAGGAGGAGACTTGATAGGGTGCTTGGTTGCATGGCTTAGTTGATTAGGTGATGTTGGATGATAGGTTGAACACAATGATCTTGAAGGTCTCTTCCAATCTGGTTTATTCTATTCTATTGAGAAACAGGTGAATACAGATAGAGAAATAAAATAGGTGGATAATCTTTCAAAAAATCCTGATTAAGTCTGAATTACAAGTGTGGTTATGTTTTGTAGTATTAAGCACAGTCTTAAATATAATTATTTTTTTCTTTGAACTTGAAAAGTTATTTCTTACCATGAAATACCAAAGCCCTGTAGGATGAACAAGTAAGAGCTTTTTGCTGACAGTGACCATTTTGACCCGTTGTCACTAACTCCAAACCCCATCATAAACCAGATACATTCTTTTGTTCTAAGAATCCTGGTAGAAAGCAGTCTGATTAAACAGTTCTGTCTGCATGTATCACCTGCTGCCTGTCCTCTTCCCTTTTCTCTCTCTCTCTCTTTTTTTTTTTTTCTACAGGCTTTTCACAAATAACAGGATCTTTACTCCTTATTACAGCTTATCTATTCCTGCAGGTTTTTTCCCCTCACCTGGAGTAATAATCCTCTATTTGCAGCACTGTTAGCATTGCCACAGTAACCAGCTGTGATGTCACAGACAGCAGTGGATTATGATTTCTACTACAGAATACATAACATTTTAAATCCAGTGTATTTTCATGACCCAGTGTAAATACTAATGAGAAACCAGTCTTGTTCATCTAGATAACAGACTGAAGAATCAGTTTCTTTGAATATTGTGGTACATAAACAGAATTAAGACTTCTTCCCACGGTTTGAGCAGTGGATTGTTGACAAGATAGTATCCTCAGGTATTGCAACAAGAAATAACTATTCTCTTGCTATGCTTTAGCTCTGATTTTAACAGATTTAAAGGGGTAGTTAACAAAGATGAAGGATAAATAACAGTATTGCTTCAAAGAAACAAAGATAATGCAGAGTATGGAAGAACTAATTCTGATCCATTTCAGTTTACCTCCGTTTTGTTTTCAGGAATGCTAGTGGCTCTTGCCAACATAGCTTTCAGTTATCTGAAACCTTTAGTTAGGAGACTCTTTCTGATTATCTCAGGAAGTCATTTTCTCATAACTTTTCATAAAGAGCATAGTGTGTTATTAAATAATTGTGCCTTCTGAATATGTGAATTGGAAAATCTGCACAAATCAGCATTTCAGAGGATGGTATTTTATTAGGTTAAAGTAAGAAAAATATATTAAGAGTACTAAGAAATAGCTACTAAAATATTTAATTTTGTTTTTTCCTGTTTTCATGGAATTTACAGTCCACCTCATAGCTGAAACTCTCTGTAGTTAAAGCTAACAAAGACATCACTGCTTGTGATGCATTTGGTCTGGTCAGTCTTCAGCATGTTTTCATCTGAGCAAGAATCAACTGATAATTGACACGACTTTCCAAAGATGTAGAGAGGAGAATAATCAAGGAGCTGAAGAAACCAATCCAAAACAGTACTCTTGATTTACATCAGGAATGTGTTTTGGATCCATGAATAAACTAAAATAATTGGCAAGCTGATTTTATCCATTAGGGATGCTCATAGAAATTCCGGTAAGCACTAGCAACATACCTGTTGTGTAAAAGTTCAGCCAGTAGAAACGTGGACCTTGGACTGACTAATCATTTCTATGCATGGAACACACCAGATTTGTCATATTAGAAAGATTTACTTCTGTCTCAGGATCAAAAAAATCACTACCAGCATATTTGCAGATATAAGAAAAATACCTGAACTAAGGGAGCAATTTGCAGAAAACAAGGTAGTTGATTATTTTACCCCTTGGTGTTACTTGCTTTGCAACATGAATGTGTGAATTCAGTAGTATGAGATTTTTAACTCTGGAATTTTATTCCCAGCTGTTCAGATATAATTCAAACTTGTGCATATGCTGTTAGTTTGGTATGGTTGCTTGCATATGGGGTGGGATTCTGTTTCTATTCCTCCTTGGCTATGCAAATATTACAGGCTGCAAGCACTTTTGGTCATGAGTATTTGTAAACAAATCTAACACTGAAATTCCCCTTTGTAGGAATTAATGAAGAAAAAGGTGGGGGTTTTGTCAGAGTATTTTCAGAAAGTATCACCAAAGGTGTTTAAAAATAATGAATGAGTTGCAATGGGTATTATTATTTTTTTGTGAGAGAAGTGATTCATTAAATTTGTGTGTTTTAATGAGCAGCTTATACATTTCTTTTGACTGGAAACACCCCTTCTTTACAAGTGTAGGTTTTCTTTTTGAAACAATACAAAATAGTATGCCATCTGCCTTGAAGGGTTTAAGAAAAAAATCATTAGGAAATTCTCACATATTTCTTCCTCCCCCACCCTCTATAAAACATGCTTTCCACAAGAAAATATCCTCTAGCACACAATGAGAATTTGGGAGGTTCTTCTGCCTAAAGCCTTTCACTAAAATCTGTTCTTTTGTGTAGATAGGAACTGTCCTTCTCATCCACTGTTTGTTCAGAAGAAAAATAGGAAGTACCTTCAGTAAAGCATTTGTACACTTCAAAAAAAACCCAAACCCTTTGAATTAGACACGTTGGGGATTTTGAATATATTTCAGTAGCCTACTAATTTCTCTGTCTTGAGTCTCTCTGATGTTGGCTAAATGCTAAGGACTTGTTTTAAGTGCAAAGGCAAGAAAAGTTTCCCATTGGTGTAGGGTTGTTCACTGATGTTTGTTGTTTGTTTATTTTTCTTGGATGAGTCACTACAGTTTCTTTATTTTTATAACTTTTTAGGAGGTCTATATTGAAATGAAAATCCACTTCAACATAATATCTCTGAGGACAATTTTCATTGCCTCAGATACTTTATCTGGGCTATGATGTGTGCCTCTTTCTTTATCATTATTTTTATATTCTGTATGTGTTTCTGTTACACTACCACGCAGCACAGATGTTAGAAACAGTTCACTTTGTTTAGTACAAAAGTAACTGTTATCTGTGACCAACCAGGATGTACTGGACAAAGAAGGAAATCCTGGATTTACTAAATATGAGAATGGGTTCATCTGTTGGTCATAACAAAATTTCATTATTTTAAACTGTCATTTACATTAACTGGGATGTGCATAAGAGCTATTCTGAACAACTCTGTGTTGTTTCAATTAAGTTCTTCTTAGATCAAATCAAATAATGGTAGGATTTGTTGATCTGAAAAACTGCCTTCCCCATATGGATTGGTATGAGATTATCCCACCAGGGGTTTAGTATCTGGGAAATTAAAAAAATGTATCTGAGTGACTAAATGTTTTCAAAAGGAGAAAACATCTATGATAATGAAACTGAGTCTATTTTAAAATGCTGGGCATCCTCCTGAATGCTGGTACTAAGCACAATCAAAGAAAACACTGTGCACTATACACTGTGCATTATGATTATGAAACTGGGTCTCATTTAATCCATCAATATTTTCATATGTTTAATATTTAAAGAGTCTTTTTAAACCATTACTCAGAAAACCCTGGGATGAAAATGATTTTAGAAATAACAAAGCGTACAAGAATTGAAGATAATTTGACCTTTATCGCCCTATTGTCATTAGTAAAAGAAATTCAGCAGTAGCAGCTAGTCTGCATATATATGTGGAATCTGCATCTTTTCAAAACAGAAGAACAGATCAGAGCATTTTCCATCATTTTGAGGCTTTTACAAAGCAAGTGTATAATAAAATATGAGACTGTAATAAATGCAGTTACGCATCCCAAATATGTGCCAAGCGTGTTTTCGTACTTGATACAAGGAAATGCAGATGGTTGAAGGAAATTTGGTTTTGCTGTAATCAATAGATCCAATTTTACAGAGTACTTACTGAAGCTGAAACAGTGAGTCATCACCTTCAGTTTATCGTAATATAGGAAACATTGCCTTATCAGCTTGACTGCCCTGAATATATGTTTTTCATATTTTGGACTGAGTTTCTCAATGAAAAACTATTAGAGGAAAGAAATATAGTGAGTGTATTATATCATTTGAAAGAGCACCTTTCTGTCAGAGCTTGCCTGGGATGTTGTTTTCTATGGATCCTCTTCTAGCATGGATTGCTGTTACACTGGATGTCATCTATATGGAAAAGCATTCGGATGCTACTGACTTGTGTAAAGAAACACAATCAAGCTGTATTTCTGTTTCCCCTTCTGTGCTTTTCCACTCATTGTTTCAACCCTCTGTATTTCACAGTACTAACAACTTTCAAAGAGCTACTATATACTGTGTACAAATACAAAACCATGTAAGTAGAAGCTATGATCTATAGGAATTCTAGTAGGAGACTGATGAGATTTTTTTTTTTTCTTGTCAAAGAAGTCTGCAATACACAGCCTTGTGGCTTGGGTAGCTCTTACCATGTTAAGTCATGTGTGCCTGTGTGTATACAAGTAGCCCTTGTGTATACCAAACAATGAAACAGTGAAAAAAATGTGAAGAATTTGGCACATCTTTTATGTCTGCATTTTTATTATGGTACAGTCTTTAACTTAGAGGATCATCTAATTTTCTGCCCCTTAAATGTATGCTGACATTCATTCTGAGGATATGTGATGTGGATATTAGTGCTTTTTGGTGATAAAGTATGTTCAATGTAGGATGTTATCTCTGCTGCAGAATGTGTATAGTGAAAAGGACAAATCACTACAGTTAAAGGTCAACTTGGAAAACCTGTGCTCTGTCACATGGAGATACATTAATAATTTAGCCTACTGAGATCTGCTTAATGTAATTCATATACTTAGATAACCAAGCTCCTGTGAATTAGATGATTTGCTGTTATTTCAGGTTATCTCTCAGTAACCTATTTTTTGTGCCTCTAGTCACAGAGTTTCTTCAAGAGAGGACTAGGATATTGAGCTTCTTATTGAATCCAGAGGCTTGTTTTACAGAATTGCCATATACTTATTTATGTGATATTAGTTACATCATTGAAAGTGCCATAGAAAGCTAAATGCTGTGTAAACTACTCTAAAGAAGATTCCTCAAATGATTGTAAACTCTTTATATTTGCATGAAGAATGAATTATAAGAACAACTAAAATACTGTGTGTAGCTCGGTAGGAGCAGGATAAATAGTCCAAAAGTGAGTTCATGCATGTCATAGGCAAGTTACTGATGGGTTGTTTAAATTTTGTAAGTGTCTTTATGTCACATTGCTGTCACCACATGATAACAATGTGGACATACTTTCTTTACCTCAGTTTTCTGATGGATTAAAGGGAACGCTGCCTTATGTCTGATGGTAAATTAATTGGTGGCTGTTAGTCATTTAAATGATACAAGGAAAAGCTTCACAGAAAAAACAAAACACTTATGAAGGCATTAATATTGAGCTATCCAAACCAGGTTTTGAGGTGATATTAAAGATCATGTCTGAATAAAGAAGGTAGAATTAGATACTTTTTGTGTTCACTAAGTGACCATTATCTATTTTATTTACCAAATAAGGTGGAGTTCTGGGAAAAACCTAATATATGAATCAGCAGTTGCAGAATGAGTGCTGACAAATCTGCTTTTGCAACTAAGCAGAAATTTACCTGAGTTACTGCTGTTCAATTTTCCCTTCAGCTGAAAACCAGTAATCCTTCACTGGACCATGGCAATGCCCCTAGACCATTTGAGACCAAAAAGTAAAACAGAGTTGCTTAAAACACCTTTGGTATTGAAGCTTAAAACTAAGAACTTCTTCCTGTAGTGAATAGTCACCATGTCTCAGGACTGTGCCCTACATCACAGTTTTGTCACCCATGTCTGCTCTGGGTTTTGATCTTCTCAGGAGTAAGAAAATTTTGGTAGTGCCATCAGCACCAGAAAAAAACAGTGTTTGGATTTATGAATATGCATGTGGATTTTCCAGTCATAAATAAGAGCCAAAGGAGGAAAAGAGCCATTTTTTGTCTATCCTTGTTTATTTTAATCTACTTGTAAAATTTATTGCAATAAATTAAATGTATGTGCTTGTGAATGCTGGAATGTGGTCATACCACTGCTGACTTGCTTATGCTTTTAACTGTTTGGAAGATGTCTACAGCCTAGAGTTTCATAGATTTGTGCATGTTTCCTCAGCAGAGGATAGTCAATTATGCCAAATTATAGCCTGTTGATGAAGTAAATTGTTTTTAGAGGCATTGATGTTCTCACTACCTTGAGCAAACTTGATTTTAATAAGCTCTTCCTCTGTACTAGTTCCTCATCTTCAGGTTCTTTTCTAGATCCTGCAAACTGTTTTGTCCGCTTTGTAAGCTTAAGCTTACACCCGGACCTCTCGGTGTTTATGATGGTGTGTATCTGCTTTTCATGAATAGCAGCTTGAAAGGATATAATGAAAATTATTCCTGCATACAAGTTGTCTAGTATTTGTCTTCTCTTTTCTTTCCACCCCTATACACCTTCATTGAAGCTCGTTGTCATGGGTTGAGTTGAACCTGCTGCTGTTATTTATACCCTGCTGCAGTCACACTTGCTTGCGTGGACCCTCTTGTGTTCTGGTTTATGTCCACTGCCTGTTGTCCTGTCACTGGACACCAGTGAGAAAAGTTTAGCTCCATCCTCCTGACAATGCTTTTTAAATGATGAAAGGCTTTTTTTTACTGTGTAACTGTTACATTTATAGGAATACCATTTCATATTTGGAACTAGCTATTTATAGGGTAAAAAAAAGTACATTGTAAAATCACTGTTTATTCCAATGTTGATAAACAGCCAAATGCAGGAAGCAGGGAAGGAAGATTTGGTTGCAGAAGGTGATTTTTATTTAAAACATTTACAAAGTGAATACGAACTGAGTATAATAAAAAGTCCTGTTTATCCCTTTTTACTTCAATTTGCCTGCTCTGTAGGGTACCAGTGATGAATAATATAACTCACAGAAAGATTTTAATAATCTGGGCTGGTAAGACAATTTGTAAGTGTCTGATATTTATCAGTAACTGAATTATCTACTGTAGTTGGTAATCATGTATGTGTTTCAAAATACTAAAGAGCTTACACAAGAGGTTAATGCTGTTTGCTGACATTGGAGCTGGGTTCTATAGGTTTATATAACACACATTAAATACTTTGGTTTCTCTGACAAGCACTAGTTTGATTGTAGCCGCTTGGCAAAATCTGTGAAGAGCTGCAAAGTATGAACAAAATGTTCATACTGAAAAGTTGGAGAACCACATTTTATCTGCTAGAGTTTTAAGCTCCAATTCTGTCAGTGGAGTGGGGTAGGGTCTTGAAAGCTCTCATGCTTCTGTAAGCTGCAGGAGGACTGTTAACAAGCCCCAGACAGGGCTTCTCTAACTGACTGTTAATTGCTGTGATAATATTTTTGCCAGTGCTTGCTTGGAAGCAAGTGGATTCATGGCACCTGAGGCACGTATAAATGATTTTCAAATTTCATTGTGCTTCAGCATGAAAAACCAAAAAAACAAAGAGAAGAAAAATCATTTCATTTTCACAGTAGGTCACTGGGGATGGCAACCATTTGAAGCAGCACAATGCTACCAAATGATTGCCAACATTATTAACAGCAAGTACTCCAGTGCAGTATTTGGCACAAGTAGTAGTTAACACCCAAAGAGGGGAAGAGAGTTGCAGAGGAGTGAGTTGCATTATTTTTCTGGCACTATGGAACCAAGTCAATATTGGCTGTTTGATACTGTGTTTCGTTCATCAGATATCAGTGAAAGTGCGCATTTTGGATCCTGAAACAGATTTTGGATGTATGAATTTGTGTATTGTTGTCCCTTAGTAAAGTAAAGCGAGTATAGACAAAATACGACTTGCTGAAATTGTGTCCTCATGGGTGTGAATATGTGTGTAAGACTCGGTGAGATCTCTGAAAACTTACTAAGCAAAGAACAGTCAGATTAGATGTTAGGAAGTTCTTCACCATGAGGGTGGTGAGACACTGGAACAGGTTATCCAGGGAGGTGGTGGAAGCCCCATCCCTGGATGTTTTTAAGGCCAGGCTGGATGTGTTCTGAGCAACCTGACCTAGTGTGAGGTGTCCCTGCCGATGGCAGGGGGGGTTGGAACTAGATGATCTTTGAGGTCATTTCCAAACCTGACAATTCTATGATTTGATGATTCTACAAACTTTCTCAGTGCCCAGGCCAAATAATGCAAAAGCCAGTGTGCAGGTCTGCAGTTTTAGGAGTGCTGAGGAAGTTGAGGTGTCTGCTGTGTGGCGAACTCACTGCTCAGAGCGTATTTAGTTTATGGGTAGGTATTTCCACATTGTAGAGAAGTGAAGATACCTTTGTGTCATTAAAGGACACAGTTACCTGGATGTTTTTAAATATCTGGCCACAACTAGACTGCAATTGGTGGGTAGCACCTAACTCATCAGAACATGCACATGCGTAAAATTGAAAGCATTGTGGTTACTGGATGGATCCACAGTTCTCTCAGTGTCTGGTGGTATAACAAAAATACCTTCTTTTGCCTGTAAAATGGTTTGATGATTATTGAATCTCTTGTTAAATCTTCTGCAGTATCTATAAACTAGGCCATATCAACCACTGCTAGATTTTTCAATAGCTGACAGTCTTGTAGGAGAGAACAAGGTGAGGATGAAAACAGAAGATGAATTTGTCTTTTATCCCTGAGGGAAGGCTGCCCCTGACAGCTCTCAGTTTAGCTGGTCAGTAGCAGGACTTTGTGCCTTCTAGTGCTGATTGTACTGAGTTTGTCCTGGGAAAAAAAGGTTTTGTTTTCTGGTGACATCCATCTGACTTCTTTTTAGACACACTAAAGTCAATTTAAAAAAAAAAAAAAAGTCTTTAAGGCATGTTTTACCTTCTTCTTTACTTTTGTGATGTCATTTTTTTTTTTTCCCCTTTTAAATTTGTTTAATTGTTTTCCTTTGAATTTGACTTTATCACCTCTGTGGCTCATCAAAAATTGTTTCACACTTGAGGACGGGTTGACTTCTCCAAGTTCTTTCTTTGAACTTTCAACTCTAGATTTTAATGAGCTTCCATCTGATTCTACTGAAGCTGCAGAAGGTTATTGCATCTGCTGTGGTACTGCTGCAGTTGAGTGGCTACATTACTACACTGAGATTCCTAGAATCTCCACAACCATTTTGATTTAGTGTATGTTTAAATATTGTGGAGAACATTGTTATTTTTTATTAAGAGTTGAAAAAAACATTTTTCTAATCCAGGCAGAAATCATAGAAGGGAAAAAGAGCATGAGGAAGCTGATCCATTGGTGGTAAGAATCTCATCTGCATTGTTGCGGAGATGTACACAGGATAACCAGACAAAGGATTTATCATCATTGGCATCTTCACATTTAAATTTTATTAGGTGTTTTTAGCCTCTTCTGTTTGATTTATTTTAATTGGTAGCAGGTGCTTTGACATTTAACATTATTATCACATTTATACTGCTGAAACAGGAATGATTTACTTAGCTGAAAATCCTGTGTCTCTGATAAAGAGGAATTGCTTTTGAGGCTTTTTTTATGGGCAAGAAGTCTACAATCATTAAGATTCTTTAACACAATTCTTTGTGGTTGATTTGAGCTTCTAAAATTCGCTACTGTATGAAGAGTTCCTATTACTACCAAATTCAGTTTTTCTTTTCTGTTACAATAAAGTCTTGTTTTGAGTGTCATATTATTTTCCTCGTCTATTTTTGTAGTGTATATTTTGCTGGGTGGGTTTTTTTGTTTGTTTTGTTTTGTTTTGTTTTCCCAGGGAAATTATTGAGGGCTTAAAAAAGAAGATGGAATTATGGAAAAACTGTGGAAAAAAAAATTTATTACTAGGCGTAGCACAGATAAAACAATAGTATACAGAGAAATTTTTTGATAGACTGGTTAAAATTAGTTTCTTTGGAGATAATGGAAGGTAGTATACATTAAAATACATTTTGATACAGGAAAAAATTATGCTGTCTAATTGCATTCCACTAGAAGATTGACATTCTGCCTAAGAAGAGGGGAGCACAATTTATCACATCAAAACACTGTTATGAAAAATGTTTACATTTCTCTAACAATCAGAAAGATGTGGGAACATCAATTTGAAAGAGGAATGCTGTTGAACAGGAAAGAATGGTGGGAAAAATTACTTTTTTTGATGGGGAGATTTAATTCTTTTAATAAAGCAATGAAATTGCTTTTCTAATGGAAGCATCTTCCTCACTTTCTGTGTAGCAAGCCTGCTATGTTAACTATTTCTTTGATGTATTTCTAAAGCTGAAGAGTAATTTTAATCACTTTGGATCTCACAGGACTAATTTTGTGTTACACAGTGATTTATGCACAGCACTCTTTCAGAAATATATGGTTCCCCTCATTTAATATTTATACGTGAGGATCATAATTTTTATTTTTTTCTCTTCATGAGGGTGATGTATAATTTCATCTGACATTTATCTTGATTCAGGGGCAGTGTTACTTCATCTCTGCTTGGCTTTGTCATATCTGTCATTCAGTGGAAGCGATTGTCTGCATCTCTGTAGGAAAGAAACTGTTTTGTTGACTTATTGTCTAATGCTGTTTTAAAGGGAAAGACTTTTAATCTCTTTATATCGCACTATGTTGCTGATGATTTCACTTCCTATTCTAGATTATGCACTCCCAGTTTATTACCTTATACTCAAGATTAGTCGTTACAAAACATTGCTGAAGTATGTTTTCTCCTTTCACTTTCTGATGATCTAAAATTGAAACTTTGTTTCAGTTAAGTTTAGGTTTTAAGGTGTAAGAATGTGTGCATACCTTTCGCAATTAGAAGTTATTTTTCTGTAGTAATTTTCTATGTGTTATGATGATTCTTAAGCATCCAAAGTCCTTTGCTGGAAGGATACAACACTGGTGCTTTCTTTTTGAAATTCAGATACACCTGAAGTAATTTTACTATGATCACCAGTACAGTAGATTTGCTTGCTCTTTCTCCATTGGTCTGTATTTCCCTACTAGATCTGAGTTTATGAGAAGTGGTATATTTCACATCTGTTGGATAATTTATTTTAACTAGAAGAGGGAATTGGATGTGGCACTTGGTGCCATGGTCTAGTAGGCATGAGGTCTTGGGTGACAGATTGGACTTGATGATCTTTGAGGTCTTTTCCAACCTTGTTATTCTATGATTCTATTCTATGAACTGTTTATATCCAAGACTTCATTCTTTATTGACCAGAATCTGACCACTGGTAAGTTGTTTGTAGCTGTGAGACATACTATATAATCCTATGCCTGTGCTTTCAAGACTTCACCCTTCAGTCCATGTTTGTTCTCCTAGATTTTTATTTCAAGGTTATATGGATAATTTATCTTCTAAAACTAAATGCTTGCTATTGGCTACTAATGTAAACATGTATATAACAGTATATGACACACTACACAGTTGTACAAAGCAAAGATAACATATATAAGGTAATAATCATTTGGTCTCCCAAAAATTCCTGAAGCTTGAGTTGTTAGTTTAATGTAAAGTGTGTTTCTAGCAGTAGCAGCACTATATTAACTTAATTGCAAAGCTACTATACAGAAAATATAAATTCATTTCCAATGACAAAAAAAGATGCATTTCTGGTGTTGGAATGGGTTTGGGGAGGAATCTCTTGTGGTAGCAGAGTAGAAGGCATACCATTGTGTTTTTCCCACGCCACATATTCTGGAGGGTTTTCCCAGTCCTTTTTCAAACTCTCACTCTCCTTGTCAAAATCAGTCTTTAGATGCGTCAGCTCAGGTTCTCAGGTGAAAGGCAAAGTATAGGAAGCTGCCTGTAGGACAGCAGTGGACTTGAAGGATCTTAGAAGCATACATCAAATGGACAAATGGGCTTGTTCAGATGAATAAGACAGCCATAGTTCTGTTTTTGTCTCATTTCACCTGTCCCAAATCTAGGCTCTGGTTTTATGCAACGTTATACCTTCATTCCTATATAAATACTTGTGAATTGGGGAACAGGACAGTTTATACAGCTCTTTGTAGAAACCAAGTAAGTGAAGCATTCAACTCCAATTTATCATGGATTGGGGAAATAATTTTTTTTTAAATAGTGCATGATGCATGGAGAAAGAGTATATCTGTTTATTAAAGTTTGAATACTTTTGAAATTGTGGGTATTTGTAAAAAGTTTCAAATGTTGCATGCCAAAAGGATATGGCTGTTCTTCCACTTTTAAGCATTTCGTCCTTAGATGGAAGGAACAAACATATAAAATAAACACAAATGACCAAAAAAAAAAAACCCCAACAACCTAAACCACAGAAAAACCCTTACTGTTTATCCCAGACTGGTGTACTGTACCAATAAAATATGATCTCCATTATAATAACCTACTTTATAAAGATTAAATGGTTTTTGCAATTCAAACAAGGTAAAATTGGTTTAAAACATAATCAAACACTAGTTTGCTAGTTTAGGATTTGAATAGTGGAATGAGAAATCTTTTTTTATATTGCTATTGTGCACTGGTCAGCTAAGAAGTAATTGCTTTTTATAAGGCAAATTTGCTTTTACTTTTCCAAGGTAATGAAATGAACCTGAAACATTTCATTTGAAATCAAAGTCACTATCACTCAAATGTCACCAGCAGAATTCCATCATATAGTTTCAGCAAACACATAATGAGAAAGTAGTGGTTGGCTATGATTGACAGTATTCTATTAGAAAGCTTTACTACACATTCATCCCCAATTATTTGTGTAGTACATCAATAGTGGTTTGATTTTTCTTTTTTTTTTTTTTTTCTTCATATTTTTATGTTACTAACATTTAAAGAAAGAGATGTCTGGAAGCTACTTGGAGAGGAATAACTTCAAGATTTAGTTAGGAAACTGCAAATGCATTGAGGGTAGGTGTCTAGAATTTCTTTTTATTAACACCTAATGAAATTCTGGGGTGGGGAAGTATGCTTATTGGCACAAGAACATCTTAAAATATAATATGCAAAATTATTCAAGGAAAAAAATAATCGAAGATTAAATCAAATATTTGAACAGATACACATAAAGCCTTAACAAAGAAATTATTCCCGAGAGTAAAGAATTTCACTTGCATAAAATCAAAGCTTCTTAAGGGAAAAAATATGTCAAACATAGTTTAGCTCCTCTCCAGCCTTATCCTCTGTTCAGAAGAGGAGACATTATCATTGGTCTGAAAATACGTTTTTAGGAGCAGGACAAGGGATGCAAATTCAATCTCAGTGGGAGGCTTGAATACTTTTAGCAAAATAGAAGCGTATTGGAAGGAATGTTGCAGAAGGTCCATAGAGAAGAAGAATTTTTGAGCCCGTCCCAAAGATACTGACATGTTTCTTCTTCTAAACAAGAGAGTGAGGGTGAGTGCTGTATAGCTAAAATGCAAATTAAATGAGCATGGTCTCATGCTAATCTAAAGCTATTATGGCATTGTCACATGAGACTGTATTTTAAAAATATTCTAAAAGTTGCTCCGCATCCAAGGAGGAAAAGTAGCAAATATAATACCACTGTAGCAACACTGAGGCCCAGTGGCGCAGCTCTCATGATTTGATAGTTAGCATATTGAGGAGGACTGAAGTGGCAGAAGGGGAGGTGAATGATGCTCTATGCCAAATACAGTTTTATCCATTTGAATTACCAATAGCTTGGGAGGCTTCCAGTGACAATGGATAAATCTTGCAGGAGCTGAAATGCAAAATGGTAACAGTGGGTGTCTGCTTTGTAACGATCAGTCCCAAGAACAGAATGACAGTTCTGTAAAGGCTCATTTATATCTAGCAAGAAAAAAATTAGATTTCACTTGGAACATCATGGAAATTTTCATGGTAAAGCCCGTATTCAACTATTTTGAGAGCAATTTTAGAATGTCTCAGTAACCCAGAAGCTGACTCAATTGCAAGGTGAATTTTGCTAATCGAAAAATGTTCATTTGGACCATACTGAAAATGAAGGCTCAAGTCACAGCTCAGTAAAAAGCATTTGACAGGACTTTGCTTCTATAAGAAATGTGATCAAATTAATTACAAGAAAAAACTAAATTGAGGTAATAGAATAAAAATTGAGACGTTTATAAAATATTCAGTGAACAATATAGAAAAACCTAATGTCCCACTTGATACAGAAGACCTCTCTCCTTTGAAAACAAACAGTTCTATTTTACAAGGAAGTTTGATGCAACTCTAGAATGTTAGGATACTAGTTTTAAACAAAGAAATACAGAAGCAGATAAAATGTAAAGTCAGAGTTAAGAATTGCAGAAAGCCAAACGGTGGGAAAGAAAAGAACATTAGAAAAATCAATCTAAGACTGAAAGATTTTGTTTCAATGGATAAAATCTTGTAACGGTATTGAATTGAGTTAATCCACTTGAAATACTGAAAATAACCTGAGATATTACACTGAAGCGGAATAGATGTGTGCAATGACCAAAGTGCAGCTGAGGATGAACTAAATTAAACCTCTGTATCACACTGATGCAGTGAACAAGTGGAATGCAAATATATTAAGAAAAAGACACAAAAACATTGTGCCAAATAAGTGAATGAACATGACAAATGCTATGAAAAATGGAAAGTCATTCAAAAAAACCCACCTAATTTTCAAAGATTTTTTCCAAAGATCTTTGAAATTGACATTTTGATAGCTTTTTTTTTTTTAACCCAGAAAAAACACCAAACTTTTCTTTCAAGAGATCAAAAAAACTCAACCCCAAAAAAACCAAACCAAAACCACAAATTAATGTTTTTTCCCAAGTGTTATGACTCAGTTTATGAGTTTTTGTCTTTACTTCAGTCTATGCAAAAAAAAAAAAAAAATAAAAGTGGAATGATTGGGAAAAGGCTTGAATAATGAAAAACTAAAAGGGGGAAGTATAATTAACAACTGCTGAAAGGGTTGATGGAAGATAATGTTTTCCAAGTTGGCTTGGTATGATTTTTTAATGTGATTTAGATTGGCTAATATAGGCAGTGGTGTTTTATGTGATAGATTACTGTAACCACCTGCTGAAGGTTTTTGCTGAGGAAATGGAAGGGTGCTAAGTCACATTGTGGACCTTGAATTAAGAGAATTCCAAAGTAGGTTAGTAGTTCAGCAATACTTGGGTAAGTAATAGGGTTTTCAGACTACTATTTATACATTTTTCCCAGTGACATGAAAAAAATAAAATTATTAAAAGTGATAATGCAGTGACGGAGGTATGTACAAGAATGATGAATAATGTTTGCAAAAATACACTGCTGCTGATCCACAATCAGTTGAATGTATACTGCTAGGATGAGGTTACAGCTGAAGATAATGCATTTTTATGTATCAAAACAGTAAATTAAGGATGTGATTTTCTCTGCATTTGTCACTTTTTATAATCAAAGTAGGACATTCTGTTCAGTTTTGGAGTTATTGGCTCAAAAAAACATGGAAATATATGGAGACAGGTTCATAAAGCTGAGACAGTAAGAGAAAACTTATTTTGTTGTGAAAGGTAGAAAAAGTATTCCACAGTGAGTCAGGAGTCAGCAGATAGAGTGTTAAGGATCAACCTGACCAGTACAGAAGCAATTCCGGGGTGGGGTGGGGGATGCTGAAATAAATAAAAAGAAGATACAATGCCTGGGCTGTAGTGTTACAATTTCTAAAGAAGCAGTAATTAGCCACCACAGAAACTGCAAGGCATTGCTCTGGGGCTTTGGGTATTTTTCCATCACTGGTGATTTTAAAATGAAAATTTTATTTGGGATTCTATAATTCTCCAACTCCCCCTCTCCCCAAATATGCTCAGTGTAAATATTGGGCAGACTGGAACAAATACTGCATGAAAGACTGTACTAGAGGACCAGAGTACAGCCCTATTTTGAAGTAACTTGTAAAGAATATGCAAGAATATTCTACTACTAAGTTTCTTGAGGAAACTCACAAAATGCAGCAGCTAAAGAAGTGCAATGAACTCTTGTCTGTAGCTCCCCAGAGCCTGTAAAATGGCAGGGCACCTGGAGAAACAGGAGGTGTGAGGCACTGATTCTGCAGTGTTGTGCTGCTTTTGTTACAAGTGGCTACATGGCATTGTTTTTCCTTTCTGGGTTCTAGTGTGTTGAAGATGTCTGTTGCCCAGCCAACATATGTGACTGCTGGTGGTGTTCTTGTTGCCTTCTCCAGTCAGGCTATGGCAGTGTGGAGCAAGGAGCATCTGATGAAGCTGTGCTGAGATAATGGGGAAGACCCATCTGTCTAATTGAGCACCCTGCTCAATAAAAAAGTGTGATGGACCTCTCATATAGATGAATCTTCAGCTGCTTCTGAAGTTAGCAGTCCACATGGTCTGCCAGGAAATTTCTAGATGCTTTCTTCTCACCTCTGAATGTGAGACATGAATGTCCTGGGACAGATTTCTTTTTGGTGCTTATCTGAGCACTCTGAAAAGTAAAATGACACACTGATCCTATAGGAATTCACAATGCTGTTTACTTACTGGGATGTTCTGGTTTGCAATTAAGTCTCCCTCAAATTATTTATCAAGCATATTTCTATCCTTCTCATTTACATTTTGCAGGAAAATCTGGATCCTTTGAATAAATTAGCATTTTTTTTTCAATAACTCAATGAAATGGTGCAGATTTAAACCATCTGTCCTCACTGCCTGTAAGGATGGAAACTGTCTGAAATCCACCTCCAAGACAATTTAAGAAGTGTCTTGTGCAACATCAAACCTCTTTGAGTTGTTGATGGAGGAAATTTTTATGCTAGTATATAGATATTTCTTTTTCCTTCTTTCCAACTACTGGTTGCAATTAGAGTGTTTAAATTTGCCACAATAAAGTTTGGAGTCTTCTAGGAGGGTGGCTTTTTCCTTGTAACATTTTTCATTTCAGTGTCGTGAAGCAGAAGCAAGTAAATTTGTGTGTTGTAAGCTAATTTTTAGATAGATACTTATAAAGAATATGGCAATACAAGTGGTAAAACTTTTCCTGTTTTGAAAAGATCTCAATTTCTGCAATAGAAATTTTAACTATAGTGATGGTGACTTGCATATCCTCTGCCCTTGATAAAATTCTGTGTGTATTTATGTGCAAGAAACCAGGAGAAAACTTACAGAAGTTTGTGGCACTTTCATCTTCATCAGTTTTTTAGTGTATTTACATTTTCATCTAACCATCTTGGGGATCAGTGAGCAGGCATAATGCTAGAAAGCTGGAGTGTTAAGTCAGGTTAGCAGAATTCATGGCAATGTTTCTGAAACCAGCAGTTTTTAGAAAATTTGCATAACTTAAAAAAAGAACCAAAAATGTTTGTGTCAAAAATTGTATGTACAAAACCATTGTATAAACAGTTGACTCAAGGAGACAGGTGAAGGTACTATGTCAGTGTTGTTAACACTGAGTAAATTGAAGAGAAAATCACCAAAATAGAGAATGCTACATCTTCTGTTGTCAGGATATGCCACAGCTGATTTTTCTGATTAGAGGGATACATGACAAATTGATACAAGGCATAAATCAGATTGACCCATAAGTAGCTAAGAGTTTTAATTGTTCCATTCTAAGGAAATGCTGCTGTTGGGAGGAATAAATTACCAGACCATACCTAAACTGAAAATAGCAGGACTGTGACATAGTAGTGTTTGTACTGCATGATGCTAAAAGCTCAAGTACACTTTTTTTGATGGCGTAGTTTATTCTAATGGCTACTTTGAGTAATATACACTGTCCATAACTGCTCTTAGTCTGGCAGGAAATTTCATGCTCTTGACAGGTGAAAAGGTTTTCTTTTCATCCTTTGCAATCTGTAGATCATTAAGTCTTTAATAGATGAAAAAAATAACAATCAACCAACTGGCCAAACAAACTTCCCTGCTGCAGTGTGCACCTCTTGTGGCTGATAACCGTCAGAGAGAATTTAGTGAGCCACATGGGGGTCCCCTCTTAAGTTTTCCTTTGTTGCCTAATTGATAGGCAGACCAGCTATGCAGAAGAGCTTGTACCACCATGCTGTGGCACTTTGTAGTGATGCTTGTGATTGGGCACATTCGGGGCTGCATGTAGTTCAGTAATACTTTGCTGATGTGCTTTTTTAATGTGCAGATATGGTGGAAGGCATGGGACAGTGAAGTAGAGAAAATAGATGTAGAAAATAAAGCACCCAGCTCACTTTCAGGTTCATTTAATGAAGTCAGTAGTTGAAATTGCTCAAAAGATCCCCTTTAAACTGGCATTTGTGAAATGTGTTTCTGAAGTGAAGGAAGTGTGCAGGATGGATTCCTGACAGTGCTGCCCTTCATCAAGAGTTTAACTTATGATTAAATCGGTTTGTATAGTTTACAAGCAGTTCATGCTACATTCAGTGTGATGCTCCATCTATATATAAATTGACCTGACTTAAATGTTGCTTTATTTTGTTTTGACCTTACAAAAACCTGCAAGGCAGGTAATCCCAATATACAAACATTCAAAGATACAGGGAAGGTGTCTGGATTCATGCTGTCTACTAAAAATAGAGCATTACCCATGAAATAGGTTGGGATTTTAGTACAATATAATGCTTCCCCAAAAGAAATAGAGGAATCTGGTTTGTATCTCAATAGGCTTTTTGAGCATAACATACAGTACAGATTGGCACTATCACCCTATTATTCAGTCTGCATCCTTTCATTTACAAAGGAGAGAAGCAACAGAGTACTGCAGGGTATATGCACTGGGAAGTCTGGACCTACTTCGTGACAGCTTGATTCCTCCATCAAGCTGGAGGCAGGTGTTCATCTGCTGGAGGGTAGAGGGGCTTTGTAGAGGGACCTTGACAGGCTGGACAGATGGGCAGAATCCAACAGTATGAGATTTAACACATCCAAGTGCCGGGTTCTGTACAGTGGCCACAGCAACCCCATGCAGTGCTACAGGCTGGGGTCAGAGTGGCTGGAGTCCTTGAGTCCTGTGTCCAGTTCTGGGCCCCTCAGTTTAGGAAAGATGTTGAGTTGCTGGAACATGTCCAGAGAAGGGCAACAAAGCTGGGGAGGGGTTTGGAATACAAGCCCTCTGAGGAGAGGCTGAGGGAGCTGGGGTTGCTTAGCCTGGAGAAGAGGAAGCTCAGGGGAGAGGTTATTGCTCTCTACAACTACCTGAAGGGAGGTTGTAGCCAGGTGGGGGTTGGTCTCTTCTCCCAGGCAACCTGTGACAGGACAAGAAGACACAATCTCAAGCTGCACCAGAGGAGGTTCAGACTGGATGTTAGGAGGAAATTCTACACAGAGAGAGTGATTGCCCATTGGAATGGGCTGCCCAGGGAGGTGGTGGAGTCACCATCATTGGAGGTGTTTAGGAGGAGACTTGATGGGGTGCTTGGTTGCATGGTTTAGTTGATTAGGTGGTGTTGGATGATACGTTGGATACGATGATCTTGAAGATCTCTTCCAACGTGTTCTGGTCTATTCTATTCTGTTTTATAATATTGTGGAGGTTGTACAAAAGTATAGTTGTGTGTGACCATCCACCTTGTGGAGTACCATGGCATACTACTGAAGGAACAACTGGAATGCTAATTTAACATTTGTATGGTCCTTTCACTGTTAATGAGAAACTTTGTTGTCTTTTGCAGCATTTTCAGTTGTTCGTGTATCTTATATGTATTCTGATTGAATTTACCTTTTATGTCTATTTTAAGCTGAAGTACTGTACTTTTTGCCCTCATACATTGCAATGACCAGTGACACTTTTTATCTGTGCCATAATATCTTACTCTTGTGTCCTGTTGGTATAACTGCTCATTTCAGAGAGCAGTAATAGCAAGAGTCTTAAGTTTTTGATATTTAGTCCCAAAAAGAGCAAAAGGAGAAACAAAGGCACTCAGCAAGTATTTCAAAGAAAGAAAGAAGAATTACCATGAAAACAGCTTCTTCACAATCCTGCTATTATCACAAAAGAGAATGAAGTCCTGTGCCAGTCTCCCTTTTGGCAAACAGAGCTGTATGTTGCCCGTGTAGCTCTTATATTCTTGCTGTCATCCTTGAAATACTCTTCACAGACTGAATGATGTAAAACAGACGTGAATCAGATAACAATTTCTAGGATGAAAGAAGTAGATGATGAATATATTTTCTGTAACTTAATATTCTCTCATGCTGGTTCACCCTCCAAGTGTGTTGGTATGATAACAGAGGAACTTCTGGTCTTTCTTCTTTTGGTTGGCTTCTTCATTTTAGAAGCTTATCCAAACTACACCGACTTTGCTGCGAGTCTTTGACCTTTTGTCACCAGCTGCTAAGCTATTCCGTAGGTCTAGCAAAATATTGTGTGTCATATTGATGAAGCCAGTGATCTTTCCCATGCTCTGTATTTGCCTGATATTTACTTGGTTCTGAAGATAATGCTCACGTGAGGTGCTTTGTGAGGGAGAATGAGAAAGTTTAAATTAGTTTCACCACCAACTTTTCAGGTAGTTTTTTTTTCTTACTTACCCTGTTATCCTTTGCATGTTTATCCACTGTATTGAGTAGCCAGAACCATCACCTCTGCTGCTGCTTGTTTGTTTTTGTTGGTTTTGTTATGTTTTGTCTTGGGATTTTTTGGTTGTTGTTTGGTTGGCTGCTGCTGTTGTTGGTCATTCTTAAGCCTGGCAAGAAAAAGTTAACAGATGCTTCTGTAAATATCCTTCCCCCTCCCCCCCAGTCTTCACCTTTAGGAAGGTTAGAAGAAAACTGGAAAATAAGATACAACTTTCTGAACAGACTGCCTGTTACTGTTGTATTTGCTGAAGTGTTGGAAAGGGTTTCTTTGTAGGTTTCTGTGCACTTAAAAATAAAAGCCTAGCAAAGCATTTCATGGTTACTGCATGACCTTGTATCTATGAAAGTCAAAACTGATTAAACCATATTTGAGAAACAAGTTTTCTCTTCTTAAAGGATGCTACAATGCTCTCTGGTTTGAAATGATGCTTGTAAAGTCTACTTTAACAGTGTATCTGAGGCAACCTGATCTAGTTGAGGATGCCCCTGCTTACTACAGCAAGGGTTGGACTAGATGACTTTTGGAGGTCCCTTCCAACCCAGACTATTCTCTGATTCTATGGTTCTAGGTATAACTACTTCCTTTTTGACCATAAAGTACTCATTTTATTCTTTAATGTGAATTCCCTGTACTATTAAGTAAAAATATAAACATATTTCACTAAATGTGGACTAAACTAACTCTTTTACCAACAAGTACAGAGGCAGCAACCTGCTGCAGGTAGAACAGTGTGTAAAGTAACCATATATGATATTGGCACAAATGATCTTAGTTACAGAATCAACCAGGTTGGAAGAGACCTCCAAGATCATCAAGTCCAACTGATCACCCAACCCTAACTAATCAAGTAGACCATGGCACTAAGTGTCTTATCCAGTCTTTTCTTAAACAACTCTAGGGATGCTGACCCCACCACCTCCCTGGGCAGCCCATTCCAGTGGCCAATCTCTCTTTCTGTGAAAGACTTCTTTCTAAGATCAAGCCTAACCCTCCCTCTGCACAGCTTGAGACTGTGTCCTCTTGTTCTGTTGCTGGCTGCCTGGGAGAAGAGACCAATCCCCACCTGGCTGCAACCTCCCTTCAGGTAGTTGTAGACAGAAATAAGGTCTAATTCATTAAGTAGTTTCCCAAATATGTAATCCCCAAAGACATACCTATGAATTAAAACATCAGTGATATGCTCCCATAAGAATCAGAGAGAATTCTTCTCTCTGTGTTGCCCATTGTTGCAATCAGAACCCACTCGTTTTATGGAGTAATCCATCATGTTGATTTACAAGTGCTGCTACCATCTGTATTGTGCTAATAGGAGGCTCATGGCATCTGTCCTGCAAGCCAGCAGTGTAAAGCACACAATTACTAGATGATGTACAGTCACTGGAGAAGGGAGGGGAAGATTGGGTACGATTCTGGACCATTTCTGGATCTTAGTCAATGAGCTGGATTTTTGTGTGTGTGTGTGTGTATTGTATGTTCTTGACTGCATCACAAACTGTAAAGGAAGATTTTAATTAGCTGGTTGTTTCTTTGTTCTCACTATGTGTCTCTGCTCCCTGCACAGACTCTGCTAAAGCTGCCATAGTTGGCTCTAACCTCATCACTAATCACTGTGAAGATGAATGGGAGATGTGCAGACTTCTCCTTCAAATCCTATTCTGTTCTACTTCCTACTTGTTAAATGAATGGAAAATTTGATTTCTGAAAGGGAGAATTTGATTTTGCCATCCCAAAGGCAAATCCTTTTCAAATTCTTCTTTTATTCTCCTTGTGGATTTTTTTCCTCCTAAATCCAAGATCTTAGTATCCTTTATGTGAATGGGAAGCTGCATTTTACTTCTGCTTATCTTCTGTCACTTCCTCAGCTTTATCTCCAAAAAAGCCTCTAATCTTTTAAGTTGGAACATGTTTGGGTTTTCCAGTCAAAGGTCTGTTCAGAGATGTCTTTTGAAAGTAACACTGTGCAATATGCAAAATCACGCTTTTGAGCGATTGAGACCATTTTTCACCTCTGAATTCTGAATAATACCTACTTGATATGATAGCAGAGGCTGCTTAGAATGTTAGACCCTGAAGCTGAAGCATCATTGTTGAAAGTTCTATCTAATCTTTCCAAACTGGTCCTGAGAAGTATGTCCCTTTGGTAAATAAATGGAAGGATTAAAATACACTTAATTCTTTTTTGTGTAACTCACATTTACAGAAACAAGTCAGATATGTTTGCTGCCTTTTTGAGAACCAAAAACTCTAAGAGCTTTGCTTGCCAGCATATGTCTGGATGAGTTCAATGTCTGTAAAAATTGCCTAGTATGCCAATGACCACCTGACCAAGAAAATGTCCTTCTGTTGTAGGCCTTTCTCGTGTAGACAGTGTCCTGCTTTGAGGCTCGGCAGAACCTCTCTTGCCCCTAAAAGAGGCAAAAGAATGACACACAAATGGATTACAAAAGTGATGGAAAGCTTAAATGGAAAGCAGTGTGTGTTTTATAAATGCTACAAAGCGTAGTGACAAAGATTCCCAAAGCATACAGAGTCCCATCCAGCACAACCAAAGGTCCCCAACACTTCCCGTCTCCCCACCTGAGGGTATATCCAAAACCAGGCCAGCTCAGGCCAGCTGGGTCTGAGACTGACCCTCCCCACCTTCTCCTCATCCCCCCCAGGGGTAGAGAGGGAAGAAAGAGGAAGAGAAAGACTTTGCAGATGGATTTATAGGACACAGGATTTATGGGTATGAAATACGCTATTTTCTGTGTCCACCTACTGTGTTGGACACTCGGGACACCAGAGGTATAATTTATGTGATAGTAACAGGAGGCATCCAGCCTAAACTGCCACAGACAGGCACACTTTGGACTTGAATTTTTGGGTGATTGCTAGTGGCAGCATCTGACTTCAGTAGCTTAAGCTAAAGTCATGTGTCTTGAGGGTTCCTGAAGTGTTTTGATGCAGCTATATAATTTGCAATGTCTTGTTTCTCCCTGTCATCTTAAAAGGGGATGGTTTTAAAGAAATCTGAGGGATTAGTAGAATTTATAATCTCATACTGTTTCTAGAGGCAGTAGTGAACTACTGGTAATTGTAACTTGTGAGGTTACCTTTTCCAAGTGGCATTGGTTGGTGGCTAGGATTTGGAGTAGGTATGTTTATGATCATCAAGAAATGGTTCAAGTAGGATAACATCTGGCAGTAGTAATGGCAAAATAATCAGGATAAATGTGACTGTGACATAGAAATTCTTCATAGTGTATGCCAAGAGTGTGCTGTACTCTGTAAAGATTCAATTGTTTGATCTAGATTCTTTGTGCCTGAGAATTAATTTGTATAGTCCCATGATGAGGAAATGTCTTGCTTAGCACAGATGAATCTGCTCAAAACACCTGCAACTTCTGTAGCAATGGAATGGAAACAGGAGATGAGTCTTTTTCAATTTCAAATCTAAATTGACTTTACTCATTGAAGTTACAGGTGTTATGTTCTGTAACAAAACCCATACTTTGGATTTCTGTTCAGCAGTCGGGGAGGATTTTAATCTTTACAAAGGTAAACAAGTCATCTTAAAGACAGCAAAGTTCATTTGGAAAATAGATGTCCTCTCTTTAGTCATCTGTCCTGTTAGCTCAACTTTCCTTGGAAGTCTGGAACCAGTTAATTTTACAGTGGAAATCAGTCAAAGCAGTATTCCGAAAACACAGCTTGAAGTAACACCATTAAAATCAAATGCAGGAGCTCAGAAAGCCGTTCAATATATATTGGGAAATATTCCTAGTAATGTTAAAGGTCAGAATGTTTGGTAAGATCGCACTTGTGACTATGTAACTCTGTTTTCTGACTAATGTCAAGCTCCAACTAAAGATAGAAGTGAAACCATTGGAGCTTTTTTCTTTTTTTCTGTTTTTTCTGAGTTCATATAGAAATACTTCTGATGTTTTTGAAAGAAATTCTGTGGATTCTTTTAATTTAAACCCCAAATAATATCTGTTTTCCATGTCAAGTTTGAGAACTAAACTAAATCTTGAATTTTTCTGCTGAATCAAATCATGCTTTCTAACCTTCCTTGTGTTTCTGCCTTCCACATTTGGATAAAACCATACAGAGATGTGTGAAGGTAATCTGTCATCTGTGAGATGCTGTCTGACATCTGTCAGATGCTATTTTAATAATTTTGACAGGAGAACATATTAAAGTGGTTTAGTTAATGTTAAGATACAGGGCACATAGAAGAAGACTAAAGCAGATGATACATGACTCCAACTGGGCTGAAAGGCATAAGAAAATTAAGCACCTTACCTCAGAATTCTTTCCTGCAATGATGCAAGGAAGAGAGGAGGCAGGAATTGTTTCATGCGTTTGGAAATCTGTTTCAGGCTTTTTCCCAAATCTCACTCTGTCAGAAAATTATGAAAAGATTGCTGTAAGTAGCAGTCTGAGGTAAAAATGAGTACTGTATCACAGTATCACTAAGTTTGGAAGAGACCTCAAAGATCTTCGACTCCAACCTGTCTCCACAGACCTCATGACTAGACCATGGCACCAAGTGCCACGTCCAGTCTCCTCTTGAACACCTCCAGGGACGGTGACTCCACCACCTCCCTGGGCAGCCCATTCCAATGATGAATGACTCACTCGGTGAAGAACTTTCTCCTCACCTTGAGCCTAAACTTCCCCTGGCACAGCTTGAGACTGTGTCCTCTTGTTCTGTAGTGAGGTATCATCAGCTGCCATTGGGATCTGGCACATTAGAATTATTATAGATTACCTAATTTATTCATCTTTGTTTCATTTGTGATTTAGGAAGAAGCTTGAGAACAAACTTGAGCATCTCCTACATTTAATTTCATTTCATTTAATTTCATTTCAGTTTAAGAGAAGGGAAGATGTTTTTAGATTAAACACCTGAACTTATTAGATGTTTGTGTTTTCAGGAACTTGATAACTAAATATGAATGTGACTCATACTATTTTTTTGTTAAGAATAACTACTTACCCAGTGAAAAAGAAAATGGTTTTATTGTCATATGTCTTGTAGATTTATATTTAATTTTCATATTTAAACAATTGGTGTCATAAAGTATAACAATTATATCTCTATAATACTTGTTTCACTCACAATAAACAAAGTAACTATTTCCATTATTCTTTCATTTATTATCTCTTCCCATTGACAAACTGCACCTTATTAGACAATATCTGGTACAGAATTTGGGCTTTTGCTTTTTCATGATGGGTGTTCACAGAATAGCCAAAGACTAATGTATGTGTAATATAATGAAGCATAGGGTTAAAAGTTTGGTGGGTTTTGATTTTTGAGTTTCTGTTGGTTTTATTTTTTCAGGTGTTTCTTTGTTATTTGGAGGTTTTGAGGGGGTTGGTTTATTTGTTTGGTTTGTATTGGGCTTTGGTTTGGTTTTGATTGTTTGGGTTTTTTTAATTTGGTGTACAAAAGGACATATGAAGACAGGAGAATCCATAAGTAATGTTAAGGTCCTAGGCAGCCTACCATTCTGACAGCATATTTTATAAACAACCATAAATAACACTCACTGCAGCATATCAGAGACAATTATACCATGCCATCAGCACCATTGTTCTGATTTACTGAGGTCTTTGAAGAAAAGAAGTACTCAGCTGTCATGCCAAACTGCAAAGCTCTAACATGGTTGATATTTTTTCCTCATGGTTCATTGTGCCTCGCTCTTGTTTACTGTGATTTTTCTGCTTGTTTTGTATTTGAAAATACAATCAGGAATGAACTTTGATAATTCTGGGGGGGAATCAGAATGCTTGAGTGGCTGAAACAAAGTCCAGATGCAAATCCTGTAGTACTGCTAAATAAGAAGACTCTAACTTCTGGCTCTCCCAAGCAAAATTCTTTTGTTTTGGAATTGTCTCAAGGAGCAAAATAACACAGGATTAGAAAGATAATGAGAAAGTGTCAGAGCCTGGGAGCAAAATTATTCCCAAGATATGTGTTTCTATGGTGCAATAGAGTGAGGGTCAGGTGTCTTTCTAGGCAAGTGGTGTGATACAATAAATGACACAGCAGACTGGTTCTGCTGCAACAGGTACCAAATAGCTTCAGTAACATAAGAATGGCCTTAGGAAAATTTTCTAATAAGAATTGGATTATTTAGGGCACAAATTCTTATTTGGAAATCAGTAGAAATTATATTAGAGACTTTAAATATTTTTTCAACCACAAGTAGAAATGTCTTGCTCCATTACTGGTTCAGTGGATTACATCTAGGAAAAAACTAGTTCAAGTTGGATAGGTACAGATTCACTAGGTCAGAAATAATGAAATTAGTTTTAAAAAGAATTAATGTAATTCTCAATAAAATTTCAGAACTCAAATCTGAAACACACTGCTAAAAATAGTAAGTATTAAAAGCAATGTTAGAAAGTGTCAAGAGAAAGATTAAGAAATTCTTCACCATGAGGATGGTGAGCCACTTGAACAGGTTGCCCAGGGAGGTAGTAGAAGTCCCATCCTTGGAGGGTTTTAAGGCCAGGCTGGATGGAGCTCTGAGTAACCATTCCAACCCCCACAATTCTATGATTCCATGTGATTTTTGTATGGATACAAAGAAGAAATTCTCTTTTTCTTCCTCTTTCTCTGATTATGGTATATGAATAAGCAAAAAAAGATTCTGTAAACAATCTTTTTATTATACTGATGTGAATGATGTGCTAGTGAAAATTATGTGTTAAGGTATTGTATTGCCTGGCAAAAATGTCTGAACTGCCTCTGGCAAGTGCAAATCATTTAAGAAATTAATTGTAATTTTTTTGACATGTGAATTCCAGAGAAGAGAAGAAATATTAATGAGGGAAAAAAGGGGAATCAAGTGACTGTCTTTAAATAGCACTATATTCTGGCTCAGGCATTTTCTCAGAACCAGGGTTACCTGTCTGATGTTTAATTAGGTTTTAAAAAAAAATAGATTGCAATTCCAAATCAATGCCAGTTTACAACCTGGAAACTAGTAATTGCCCCCATCCCATAATTGAAAATATAAGGAGTCCTTTCTGGCTTTTGTTATGTACCATAACTGCTTGTGACAAGCACCAAAGCCTCTGCTCTGGCTCTGGAACAGAATACAAAATCACAAGTAAACACTGGTCAGCACATGGCACAGCACAGATGTTACTTGGGGAGATAGAAACCTCAAACCCAGAGCGGTGCAGCTATGCCCAAGTGGGCAGTTTGGGATGCTGATGTAGCTGGGTTAGTTAGTTGCTGACAATGGCTCAGGTAATCCTTTGCTTGTCTTCATCATGTCATGTAGACAGGCATCAGAGTTAGGCTTTTGGTCATAGTTAATTTTATAATTATTTTGAGTCAGTTCATAGACTTTGAATCAGGTGTTCAGAACAATTTAGAGACTGTAACATGAACCCTCTATAGGCTGTACTGGTCCAAGCATTCATTTCAGTCTGACCTGCTATTTGAGTCATCTTCAGCAGTTCTGCACCACTTTAACATCTGCTGAGAATCTGACTCACCTGGGTGACACTAAATGGAGAAATCTAGATCAGTTGTTTCAGCAGGTTTTGAGGAAAAAAAAACTCACTGTCCTCAAAGTTGTTCAAGGAAATTTGTTGACTTCTGGTAATTATTTATTGACAAGGAAGTTCAGGAGTGCAAATATTTCAAACTCTGGATAGCTAGTCAAAGACAGAAAATACATATCCTACCCCCTTTGGATAGCAGGACTCAGAGGTAGCTTTGAAGTCTGCTGACAATACACAGAGAAGTGAAAAGGTTTATTATTTTTTTCCCCCCTTCATGTTTCAGCCTTAATGTTTTTAATTTAACAGAATTGCTTTTTTTAATATTGTACTGAATTCTGCAATATAGAACAATCTCACAAAGACTTTTGCATGATTTTGGGTGCAATTCAGATAAGATAAATAAGTCTCTACTGAGATAATTAAATCTGGTATTTTTTAATACTAATATTCATATTCCAATTATTGAGCAGAAAATATTGTTCTAGATATTATAAGCATGTGTATTAGTAGAAATATTATTAGGCTTATTACATTCTGGTGGTAAAATGAAATAAATTAAAGTGCTTGTTCATTTTTCCTTGTGTGTTCAAACTCCAAATGTTGCATGTTTAAAAGACTTTTAAAATTTCCTTGCTGTTAATATTACTGAAGTCAAAGAAGTATACATGTCAAATAATCTTCATTCACCCTTGTTAATAAAACCTAAATGTAGTCATATTTTGGTAGGGATGCAATAATTGTGTAGGCTAGTAGCAGTTTTTTCCTTACTACTTCTCATTTTTTTGATTATAAAGATTCAAGGGAGTCTTACCCCAGGTATCAGTTCAACCTATTTTATTTATGATGTTCCTCATATTATTAATAATAATAATGAGTATATTACCAATTTACTATTATATAAGCTATAAATGGATTAAATTTATTACATTTACAAAACAACAGTATTGTCTGAGCTGTAAGAAACAGACCAAGTATTTAAAAAAAAAAAAAAAAAAATTACTCTTTGAAAGGGCATTTTTCTTAAAATAGTCATACTAGCAAGTGTAGCTCTGTAACACCAGGACTTGACTGTGCTGCCCTGGGTATGTATTAAAGCATACAGTGATTAACAAATGGTGTGAAAATTTTCGGTTATGGAAACATCAAAATACTCCATTTGCATTTGTTAGAGAGTTCCTTTTATTAGAAAGGGTCTGATTGGGTAATTTTGGAAATGTGTTGTAATGTTTCTGAGACCTGTATCTCTGAGAACGAGCTACCCACCAGAAGAAATGTTTCAACCTGTCTCTACAGAAGCTGCCAGCAAACGGCAGCCTAATGTATGCATGAAATTAAAGTATTCACTGTTAAACTCGGGGCAATTTCTCAGATCAAAATTCAGCCAAACATGATATGAAACTGGTGTTTTCTAACCAATCTATAATTGTACATGTGGAAAGTTATTACATTTGTGTATTTACTCAATGCTTAGAAATTGTTATAAGCTCCCTTATTGATTATGACCTGCCTCGTGCTAAAAGGTGTGATTTTAATTATAGTGCTCCCTTCAAGAAAAATTATGGCTTGCAAAAACTGCCTGAATCTTGAGCCTGGCTTTACAACCTACAGGTGTACATTCTACAATTAGCAGGCAAAGAAGTGGCCATGTGTGGTGATAAGGAAATGTGACCCTCACTCAGACCTGTACAGGCTGTCGTGGGGTAAGACTGGTCAGGGGAAACAAGTGCAGTGAAAAGATGCATCACATGGTTTTGACCCTGAATCTTTAAGTCGTAGAGCTTGCAAAATCTCTGCTGTGTTCCTGATTGATGGTTTATTTCAGTGATTATGAAGAGGGGTCTACCAGCTCAATATTTTTGCCATTGCCAATAGAAGGACATAGGTTTTTATTGTCATGGCAAAGCTGGGCACCAAGACCTCTCCACTTGTGTGCATTGTCCTGTGGCCAGCAGTTTTACATCAGTGATTGCTCCAGCTTTAGTTTCAGCTTTGTGAGTGCCAGAGCTAAGAAAGGGCTGGAAGCCCTGGGATATTGGTGCATCACAGCTTTGGGGCTCACTGTCTGATAAACCACATTTTGGTGTCAGCTGAGACTGGAGAATATACATGGGCACCTACGACTCAGTGGTGGGCATGCAGTGGGAAGGAAGCAGAAAATGGTAAAAATGTCCTAACCTAAGTGTAACCAAGACCACCCTTCCAAGGGAATAGACCCTCCTTCCTTCCCTACCCTCCCTTCTATCCTGTAAACGTCATATTTGCTCTGGCAAGACTTCAGCATAGTGGTAACTCACCTGGTTGAACACTGGTGTGATTAGTGTTTATGATGCTCCACATTACTTTTCTAACAGCATTTGAAGCAGCTTGATTAAGTGTGGTTTAGGCAGTTCATATGAAAATCTACATGTAACATTGTGATATTTTAGATATACCTTGATGCAGTCAGTTTATTTTTTATTCTTCTCTAAGTATTGTCTTAAATGTACAGGCAACACTTGTAGCATAGACTGGCAGGGTAAGCACACTACTGTGCATATCCAAAAGGGAAGAAGTTCTGTTAAGGTGACAGATCACAGTCTGTGTCATTCTTTGTCCTGTGTATATAATGAAAACTTTCTCCAACTCTTGAAATTGATTTTTTTAAAAAATTATTATTTTATTTTATTTTGCACTATTCTGGCTTGTGGAGGATTAACTTTAAGTGGCTACTTGGATATGCAGTTAGACATGCACATAGGTGTTCTTATGACTTAGAGGACATTCTCAGCAGAAGTGTCCAAGACTTTTATGGTGTGCAAGGTACACATTATACTCTTAATTGCTACTTTGTGCTGTGGTGGACAGATGGTTCTCTATAGTTTCTGAATGAAGAAAATTTATCTCAGTAAGAAACAACCAAGTCTAGTAGTTCTGTCTCTTCACTGAACATAAATTCCTTGGAACAAGTATCTTGTGATTTTCACCATTTAACCATTAAAAGAATGTTTAAACCATTTAAAGGATAAATGTGAAGGCAAACAGTGTAAATATCTTCTACTTTCAGTCTATCATCAAAAGGCAAAATAAGGGAAAACTAAAGTAATTCACAAGGTCTCTGAAAGAATTGATTTTCTTCTTGAAGAATGTATTGAAATGTGTGAGTCAACACTATTGGGAGGATCAGATCTCATAACTGGTGTTTTATTGGGTGGATTTGTGTTCAGATAACACAGAGGTCTTAAGTGAAATTTCAGGCTGTTATTTAAGTATGTGCTTAAAGAGAGTCTTTCCTATATGGGTATGGGGTTGTTTTTTTAGATAATCTTGCATGGGTTTAATGCATAAAGAAGAAAGGAATCATTTTGAAGACCTTCATGGTTTATTTTCTGGGTTTAATTTGAGACTTGAATTTTTTGGAGGTTTCATTACTGATAGCTCAGTTCTGCAAGAAAATGAAGTATGCTACCTTCCTTTGAACTGCTGCTATTCAGAGACTTCACTCTGTATGTGGGTGTGTATTTATTTTAGAGGAAATTTTTTTTTGTCCTGAGCCATCATACCACACTCAGATATGGACTTCCCTTTTGCCTCTGACTTTGGCTGTCACCTGCTCTGGAAAGCACCACATGCTGAGCTGGAGCAAGGAGATTAAATTTAATTTTGCACTTCTTTTTCTCCTTTTTAGCAGGATTAATTAATATAAGGATAGTGTTCTTCTTGGGGGAGGAAAAAGACAATTTGATAGCTTCAGGAATCAGTGTCAGCTGATTGCAGATCAGCAAAGCGTGTTAAGCCATTAGGTCAGGAGTGGCCAACTTCATTCCTGCCCCCAGTACTAAACACCTTAATTAGAGGAACGTTCCTGAAACTTCTGGCATCTTGATATTTGCTGTAGGGTGGTATGAATTTGCAACATCCTGAATGAAGTAAGTTCCAGGTTTCTGGTTTCCTAGATGAAAAATAAATTTCTCAGAGCAGTGAATCGCAATTAATGAACAACCATGCAACGATTATTGACAATCCCTTCAGAATATACTGCATGGCAGCAAGATACTTTCTTCTAATAAGGCCTAACATGACATAAGCTTCTATCTGAAGGACCTTCTTGCTTTATTAATCTCATTATGACCAGTTGAATTGCTTCATCCTCTGTAATGATTAAAACATTGGGCTCCCTAGTGTGATATTATAATGAGGATGGAGTGCGTACAATACAGCATTCTGCAAAACCTGTCAGCAAGTGGAAATACAAACCAAACTCCTCAGTATAATTTCCCTACTGTTTCCCAGTCTCAAAAATTTTACATGCTTACCTATATATGCAGGTTTCAAAATCTCAGGAAGAATCCTCTTATGTGTGATATGTTTTTGCATATTTAAATCTTTAAAATCTAGATGCCTTGAGCACCATTTTTTAAAGGAGTACAGGTTACTTAAAGTTATATGAATTATGAGGTGAAAACTGACCACTTAGAGTATGATCTCATCTTTCCACCATGTGTGTATTGTTGGGAATGATTTGAGTTCAGAGCATTAGTCAAATTCCAGTTTGACAAACTATAATTTGTTGTTGTTGTTCTCTGCACTTCTCTTGTAGTTGAAATTTTCTAATTCTTGAATGTACTGTTGTTCAGTAGGAGGATATAATTAAATGTTCTTTAATTATGTATTTATATGTTTTCATTAAAATAAAATCTCAATCTCATACTCAAAAATCTAAAAAATTCTGAATGAAATTTAGAATCCATCTTGTTTGCAGGTAATAAAGACACTTTTTCTTTTCCAGGGATTTTGCAGAAGAGAAACTCTTGCCACTCTTCAGCATGAAGGTCTAGAAGAAAGCATAATATGTGTTGGCCAAGCAATCCAGAGGCATGAAATGAGTAAGTAAATGAAACTGAGGATAAACATTTTACTTCAGGTCTTCCTTCCTTGTCTGTTTTTTCAGCTGGGTGGAAGGGGTTGCCATCTCCCACAAAATTACTTAATCCAATGTTTTCCTTGTTCATGGTAGATTTCTGTGGGTACAATTGCTGCCTTAAACACCTTCACTGTTGGCTCTGCACAACATGATTTTCTACCATCACTCATCTGTCCCAGCACCAAAATCCCAGTGACTTCAATTAGCTGCATGTTGTTTCTTTTTTTACACTCTCTTTTTTGGTCTAATTATCTGTCTAATGGATACATCCAATTCCCCTGTGTTACCTAATCTTGGTAAAAGCAGGAAGGGAGCATACAGAATACTGCAGAATTAGGGAAAAAGAAGATTGGTACTGGAGTGCAATTTGCAAAAAAAAAAAAAATGTGTAGAAACTTCTGCTTTTGAAAACTCCTGGGAAACATTTCACAGGTACTCAGGGAACCTGGGAGACATTTGGTTTGAGTAATATTGATCTACAAGGGACTTTGTCTAGGGCTAGAAACCTGCTGTCCTTTCAGATAGGCTCCCATATTTCCACATAGTTTTCATCTTCCATTTTAATTTCATCTTTACTGTTAAAAGTACTTCTGCTTTATCCTGTGATACAGAAATTAGTACATCATTATATAAGGCAGTCATAGTGTTAATTCTAGGGGAAAGTTTTCAGAAGGAAAGTCTTGGATGGAATAAAGGTATCTAGGCTTTATTTTCCTGTTCTCATTTCTTAGTAGACTGTTCAACCTAAAGTTGTATTTAGGCATTCACATTCTAACTTCATGAATATATATGCAAGGTGGGGATAACTTCTTCTTCACTTGAAACTGCCATAAGTTCCATGAGATTAAGGACCTAACTGTTAATGTAATTTGTAGTCCCTTTGGGACAATGAACAGACTTTTTCAGTTAAATCCACCTGTTTTTCACTTCTGTACCCTTGTGATTATTCTGGACGAGAGGAGAGTAAGATGGAGCAACAGCCATCAGAATTATAGTGCCTAATTAGCTTTTTCTGTAGTTTTATTCTCTACTTCTTATCGTCTCATGTAAATAGGCACTCAGAGCTCTATTAAAAATTTCTTTGATCAGGGTCAAAGAATTATCAAAGCCAGGGAACTGAAAGTTGAGCGGACAACCAGATGCTTGGAAGAAATGAGCACCATTTGGCAGGGAACTACCTTTAACCAAGATTTAATTACAATATTCATTACTTCAGAGACTAGAAAAATTGAATATGACATTCTTAGGGGACCAACAGTAATAAAATAATGAATGAAAAATTCTAAAATACCAGCCAAGTGAGAGAGTATATCTATGGCAGTAAAACAAACTATCATAATTAAACCCATCTTTTAATTTCAAACTTGTGATTGTTCTCTGTAGCCTGTAGAGAAAAAGGATACAAAGAAAAACATCTGAAATATGTCTGAAAAAAATTGAAAAAAACGTGGAAATATGTTTACTTGTACTTCTGCTGGATGCTGAAGATTGTTATTCTGTTAGTTAGGAGTTCTTTCTGCTAATTTGGGTCTTGCTATAATCAGTAGAACTTGTAATTCCTTATTGTCCCAATTCCATTGCTATCACACCAATGTTAAATCCCAACCCATCTGGTAAAAGACAGAAAAGCCTGAAGGTCAAAGGGCTGCTTTTGCAAAGTATACCTGATGCTTGTTCATAACATCCTTCCTTGCAAATTGTAGATAGTTATTACTTGATTTTGTTTTAACTCAAGTAATTTATGTGGAAGCCATTTGCAGTAGCAGAGTGTTTTAAGCTTTAATTCAGTTATAATTTCTGGAGAATTTGTTTTCATCTTTATTTCATGATAGCAAATACATTTTACTAAACTGCATATCAGCTCTGGGCACCTCATAAATTGAAAAACTAACGTGCTGTCAAACAGCTGCTTTCCAAATGTCAGCAATATCTGAAACCACATCAGCTCTGGAATTAATATTTTTATTTCCACTCTGCAGTGAGATTCTGACACTAATCCATTACTGTGTATTAAACACACACCTTTTGTAGATAATATCATATTGACACCTAATGGCTGCAGATGCTGTTTCCTGCTGTTATGTATATCAAACTGCGGAAACTGTCATCCTCTGTAGGCCTTTCTGAAGTACTGCCATTGATCTCAGCAAGGTTTTGTAGTAACCCACCAAAGAGAACAAAGGATGCTGCTTTTTAAAACAATATTCTCAGTATCATTTTTACAGCTTGCTACCTCATCTACTTATTTCTGTTCTCCAGACCGCTTCTTTCCCACATCACAATAGCATAAGTATATTTTTAAAGGTTGGAATATGTATTTAAAACATTTCCTTCCTATCTAAAAGTTTTTTGGGTTTTTTTTTGTTTGGGGTTTGTTGTTTGGGGTTTATTTGGTGGTCATTTCTGAAATGACAGCTTTCTAGGTAGCATTGTTTTACCAGTCATCTTAATCAATTTATTGAGGATGTAACTTACTATTCATACTGCACAAGTCTTTTTTCCCACTGTTATATACATATATACGTAAGAATAATGTTAATGCTGTGATTTCTGTCATCTTGCTCTGTGGTGGTGAAAGTTCAGTTCTCTCCCCCCCCCCCCCCCCCCCCCCCCAAAGAAACCACGGCTAACTCAGTCAGAGAAGCAGAAATTAATACAAGCTGTATTTACAAGCAGGATGCGATGTAGCGAATATACACACAATATATAGTATTTGCAATATATACAGAAATATACAGCAAGAATGTAGTACAGAACAAAACTTTCCCTCCTCCAGCCAGGAGGGTCTGCCCCCCCCAACCCGTACCCCCTCTCTCCCACTACCTCCCTTTTTTCCCAAAAAAGGTTAGAAAGAGAAAAGGTAATTATTAAGGAGGAAATTCTGTTAGCTCAAGGTGTATGCAAAAATTAGTTTTTAATCTGTTAGTTCAAGGTCAACTCCGTCCTGCACAGCTGTTGCTCAGAGAGGCAGAAAGACAGGGTGAAAAAGACAGACAGAATTGACTGAGATTCAAACTGAACTAAAACTTAAAATTGCATTCTACCAATGAAATTCATTTAGAATATCTTGTTTTCATTATTTCACCAAAACATTCAGCCAGAGTGTCCCAGCAACTGTCTCTTTCTTAAAGGCACAGCCTAAAATGGTCACATGTTCTTTCATTGTTAAGTGTTTAATTTAGTACCATCCATCCCTAAGGAGCAGGATTGCTTAGTTTATTTTGATCAGATTTTAAAATCTCCTTGATGAATTGAGTCCACAGAGGCACACTTCTAATGCTACATGAGTTCTACAGAAAGTATAGGGCATGCAAAGAAGTGTACTGAGATAACTTTGTTTTCAAAGGCTGCTCCTAAAAATGCAGTAGATTCAACTTAAACAAATGAAAAAAAAAACCAAAACAAAACACAGAAACAAAATATCATTGTGATTATCTTTTCTGCAGCACTGGCATATATCTTCTTGGAAATCAAGCCCATGCTTTATGATCCTCTATTAATCTGCATTATTCAAAGAAGGAAGGGATGTAGGCAGAATATAAAAAGGTGGTAAACACAAGTAATTCTTAATGAGCAGTCTTTAGATGGTTGTGTTTGTAGAAAACGTATGCAATAAAAATTCCTGAAGTCATGTGCTCTGGGCTGTAGAATAGTCAATAACACTTCACGTATAAAAAACTATAAAGTGTCCATATTTTCCCCACAGCCAAATATCAATCTAGTTTATGAATGACAGTAAGCAAAACTTAGACCCAAATATGGATTCAGCAATCTCTCTGAAGCAAAGTTGCCTGTGATAAAAAGCAGATCTTGGATTAGACTTGACAGCTTGACTGGAGATTTTGTGGACCTCTATGTACAGAGCCTAAATGACATGAACATTTTTCCAAAGATGTTGCATTGCACATGTATGTTCACATGTGTACAGGCCCTAGAGTGCAGTTCATTTGCTTCAATTCACATTATTTTGCTTCAATAATCTATTAAAAATAAAAAGCATTTCAGTCATTCTGAGGAAATCAGCATGTGAATAAATGAATAAATAAATGAATTTGTGAATTCCATCATGATGGTTAACAGAAGAAACCAAAGTGTCTATTACCTCCAAAATTAGGCTAACAATATTTTTTCAAATCACAAGTTTGCAAGATGGGAGGAAAATAGAATGACCGGGTGACTACACAAGACTGATTTCCATTAGCGACATTGTAATTCCAGTGTAACCTATGTCTGCACTTCCCTATCCATATGCAAAATATTAGTTGCAATACATAAGATGTGAGCAATTCTGCAAAAATGGGAAAAAATAATTTATTTCTAAAAACAAAGTGTTGCTCTGGCATGTTCAAAGAGGACAGGTGCCCTAGTCAAGGATGCTGAAATGTAACTGACTTGAGTTTTTTTTTAATATTAATGAAACAAAAAGAGTTTACAAGGCTTAGATACAAGATCATTAACTTGATATTAAACAAAATCAAAACCCCACATATTTTAAGGAAAGGAAATATAAAGTCAGTTGAATTAGGAAGGTAAGTTTGTCTTTCTTCAGTGGGGTCTTGAAAGAAATCTTGGGCCAATGAAATAGATTTTCAAAAGTGGAGAACCAGGTCTCTTCCTGGGAAAAGGAAATGTCTTATTGATATAGACTAAAATACATATATAGTTGAGGAGTTATGTTGGGTTGCTTGGTTCATTTTTTTTCTGGTGGGAACTTTTAAGCTTGATGGGGAAAAAACTGAGATGGGATAAGAATTGGCCAGGAGAGTCCTAGTCTCTCTACTTTGAAAGTCTCCAAACCACATTATGTCAAACTGCGTACAAGGGCGTAGACTCAGCTTTCATTTGTGCTCAGCATGGCCTCTGAATGCAAACTCAGATTCACCAGTGAGTGTTGAATTCCTTAGATCCTTGCCAGTGGTGTCTCCCTAAGAACATGAGAGACCAAATGCTTTTAAGTCTGGTGGTAGAGTACAGTCATACTATACTAGGTGTCAGTTGTAGACTTGCTCATCTTTCCATTATACTTGATGGTATCACAGATTCTATGTTACCAAAACAGGCTTCCAAGAACCTAGTCTTTGTAGATATGTTCACAGCTTCTTCCAGTTACTCCACTTTGATTTTCAGGTGAATGAATCTATAAGGAAAAACAAAAACATTTAAAAAAACCAATGTAGTACTATTTGGGTAAATATCAGTGAAGAAAATGGACAGAAAGAACTACATCTGAATTTCTAATCTGAAAGTTAAGTTACCTTGAAGCTGATCTTCAGAACCTAGATCCAAGATGTAAAGACATCACCTAGTATTAACAATAAAAACCTCACCTGTGTTGGTGGTGCCATGGTAGCTGTGTACAGAGTAGGACTTGTTTCTGGCTTTTGAGAGGATTTTCCAGCCTAGACCTAAATAAACTCACTTAGGACTGCTATATCTTAACAGCTTTATTTCAGCTAATTCTCCTGCAAAATAAACTCTATGGTTTTGAAGAAAAGTCTAGGGAAATGCATCTCTATTGCAAAGAAGTGACTATGTTTTTCTGCTTTCTGATCTCTTTTTATCTTCTACCCTCCACTTTTGTTTTCTTTTTCCTTTGGGGCTACAGATACAGCACAGAATAGTGATGAGGCAAAATTCAGCATAAATTAAGGCAGTCATTTGCAGATAACTGCTTTGGTCTCTAATCAGCCAGAGAGTGTTTATTTTCAACAGATGAAATTGATTCTAGTCCATTCTCTGTAGATTCTACATGAGTCATCCTCTGGTTTTGGTCTGCCTTTGCTTTATGTTCTTTTCCATCACAAGAAAGCGAGAGAATATAGCTTCTCTTGTTTCTAGCTTTACTCTTTTTTTGTTAAAGATATTTAGTGGCTGCTTAAGGATTGAGGGCAGCTACTAGAATTGCAAAGATCACACATTTGCTTATCAATCCCTATTTAGCAAGTATGAAAAACAGTGGTCAGGCATTGGAATAAGCTTCCTAGGAAGGTGATAGAGTTACCATCCCTGGAGGTGTTCAAGAAACATGGACAAGGCACTTTGGGACATGGTTGAATCACCATAGTGGTTCTGAGCAAATGCTCAAAGGATAAGCTACATATATTAAATTACATTGTTATTGGTACATCACAGTCCTGTTTCAGTAATGTATGTTGTATAAATTCACAGACGTGGTCATTAAATTTATTAGCTAAGCTTTCTGTAAACTCTGCAAAGTGCCATCTTCCTCTAATTGCTCTTACAAAAGATAATTTTAACCATTACAAAAAAGATTATTTTTTCCTGATGCAGTTCTGGTAAACGTCACAGTCAAGACATTGAAACTTGCTTACACAGCCTCAGGATAAAAGGTCATTCAGGCCAGGCATTATACACTTGAGAGAAAAGTTAAGGCTCCAGAAGGGACTTCCTAAACAGCTTTCCCAACTCTTTGCATCACTGAGGTGAAAATATGTCAGCAATTGGGTCCTCAGTTTTCCCAGAAGAATAGCAGGCAAAACAACACAGCAGTCCCAGGGAAGTCATTAATTCGAAATCTTATTGCTCTCTGTTCTGGAGAGGTTATTTCTGAAGTCAAATGAAACAAGATCTCAGCACAAAGATTCCTTCATGACGACTAGGACAGTGCAAGACCTAGCAGCATTTACCATAAAAAGAAAGCTTCACTTTCTGTAATCATGTATTTTCTACTTCATACTAGTTTATGCAGGTGGTTTCTTGTGGGAAATGAATACTTTCTGGCCACTATGCTAGAGAATACCTCATAGTCACATTGTCCTAATAGTCACATTGTTTTACACACTCTTAACAACAAATCAACCTCTGTCCCATCAAAGGCAACTCTAGCTTCAATAAAGCTGGGTTTGCACAGCTGAGACTTGAAGACTTGAGGCTTTGGGTTTCTCAGAAACATAGCATACAGTTCTTCCAACCACCTTTTTACTGTACTTAATTCTATGACATACTAACAAACCAATATGCATTTTGAATGCATATAACCAATGTTCTCCTCTTCTATTTTAGTGCCAGACAAGCAACTAAGGGGCAAAGGCAAGGGCTAGTTGATTACAATGCATCTTTTCTGTAAAAATCTCACTACTACCACATTTCCCCCCACCCCTTTAACCTCTTGTTTTTAGTTCCTAGTGATCACATTGCTTAACATCATTTCAGGTCTTGACAATGTGCTCTTCTCCTCACATCCTGCACAATTCCCCCAGAAACCTTTTTAAGGACATAGTTTAAAATAATTCACACTCTAAAGCTTACAGTTTCCTTCTAGACTTTTCAATAAACAGCTCAATAAACTTGCATTTCTCTTTATTTACAGTCAGAGACAACTGATGTTGCGCAGCTTTATATCTTCTAGCACTGCACTGCTTTACAATGTTAACAATTCTGCAGCTGCTAACTCGGCACCTCTTAGGAATCATACCAGCATCATATGAGCTTTACCATATAGTAAATCTGCTATGAAGCAGATTGTTTTCACTATGCCTCTATTTAGCTTTGCAATGGTTAAATATTTGATGGCTCTAGCATAAGTTTCCCTTCCATAGAATAGGTTAAGCTTTGTTCTCAATTTAACAGACTAAACCAATACATTTTATTAGTTGATCATTTCTACAATAACATGCTTGCAAAAAAAAGCTACCAACAAAATCACACCCAATGTAAAACGTGCTTGTCTGACTATCTGTTGTTGATCCAAGTAGCAAATTAACAGCATTGTCATACATTCAGCTTACTGTTACTGTTGCCAACAATTTTATAACTACACTTTAAAAGGGCAATCACTCCACAGCTGTTGATTCATACTAAACTAATATCATCTTGTTGCAGTTTGAACACTTCAACTGTTGCCCCTGTTTCCAATTGGACTATTAATGGGTATTAGCTATTGCAGCCATCTTCATTTGCTTTAGTATAATTTAAGACAACTGCATATGATGCCTGTCTCTTTTAACTTCTACTTTTTAACTTTTATGTTTTATCTTTTAAATCTTAGTCTTCTAAATTGTTTTGCTTCAGACATAGAGAATTCTGAGACTTAAACAAAAAGACCTACTTACTTGTGTCTACTAATAGCCTTTCTTTGCTAATATGCATTCTCTCCATATCTGACAGCTCTGTTGCGTTCAGACACACATTATTAGTAGCAGAGGTTTCTAGAGGTAACAGATTCCATAAAGGCAATCACAGTTCTGTTCTGATGCATACCTTGTGTGCTACCCATCAGGACAGACTGGACAGCACATATCTAGTTTTAATTAAATAACTAACATTGAATTTCATGTTAATGAATTTTTTCAGATTAGAACAGACTCAGGAAACAAAGGAGCAACCAAATGTTCCCTGTCTACCACTTTTAGTATAACTGTTCAATTAATAGTATTTTGTGTTTCCCATTATCAGAAAGGATATATGACTGTGCAGGAAGTGGTCTAAGCTGGTTAAACTATGGTAATGGATTGGCCTAACCACGACTTGTCTGGTCTTTTTCAGTTTCCAGTAATTGTTACCTTACATAAAAGGGATGACATAATGGTGATGTTTTCATCAAGTTAGAGTGAAAAATACCACTTCAATCCCCAGCAATATATATTAAACATACAAACAGACAACCCACAAGCAGCAAAAACCTTTAGTAGAAAAAAGGTTTGAATCAATTGAGAAGCTCCTGACACAGCAAATGGAGTGCCTCAAGTAACAGTAGCCACAGAGTAGAAACCCTTTAGAAGTTCACTTTAGTTTAGAATGTACAGAAATATATTAAACAGATGTGACATTTGTGATGCATTTCATTGAGATTACTACTTTAGTGACAGATGATTTTGTTTGTATTTTATAATCTTAAAAACTACAAATATTTCCACATTATCAAAGCAGTAATCTCTATACCTATTAACTTTATGTATTTAATGAAATTAAGGTGCTCTGTAACTTTGATTCAATAATGGCAGTACAACTAATTAAATATATTTTGATCTATTAACAAGCAACTCAAATCATTACTTAGATTTTTGGTCATGTTCCAATACATTACCTAATCAGGCCTGCAGGTACTACTAATTTGTTCAAACAAACAGCATTCCACATTCCCCTTGTTTAACTAAATATGTTAATTAAGTTGTTCTTGTTATCTTAATCTTCAACAATGAAAACAGACATGTCAAACTCTCTGTTAGTTGAGTAAAATCCCTATAATCTTGTGACTTTGCCTCTTAATGACCAAGTATATTCAAAACCTCCAGAGTAGCCAAGTTAATTCCACTGCATAATAGTCACTGGTTTAAAACTTGACTTTCACCTCATTCCAATTCTCAGAACCAATTAGCACACTTTATGACACCATTTGGTACAGCTCCAAGTTCACAACCACCTCACTGTACTTCATTATTGCTTTATTTAAACAGTCTAACTTAGACCCCTGCTACTGTAAGGTGGTCTGCTATGAAGGTCTGGAAATATTACATCTATTAAACAGATGTCAACACTACAGATTTTTAATTAGCTGTTCCTATTTTGTAACATTTACTCAAGCTCCTGAGTACTGGAACCATTCGGTGCCAGATAAACATGATGTCCTTCAAATTGGACAAGAGGAGCAAAGAGGCCATGAGAATGAAAATAAGAAAAGGTCACAGTAAGGTTTAAAAGGGGAATATTTACAAAACACTTCAGGTAATAGCTTGACAGTTTAAATGTGGCACAAAAATAGAGGTTTATAGTCCATCGATATCCTTTAAGTTTGTCCTTGGCTTTCAAGCATACAGAAACCCAGATTGTGATAAATACCTTGATCTTGTAACTTGCAATCTGCTACTATGACAAAAATGAATAAATACTTAAAATCCTTTTATTGAGATCCAAGAAAGTAGCCAGAAGAGCAGGTTAAACATGCTGTGGAAGAGCACTGCACCTCACCTACCCTTTTCCTCAACCCAGAAAGCTTTTCTTCTCATATGAATGCTAAAGATGTGAGAAAGGCAGGTCATTCAGAGGCTACAACCTGTTGCCATTTATTTAAAGGATAGTTTACCATAAATCCCTTTGCAGCTCTGGTATAACTAAGAGCCTGAAGCTCAGTGGGGTGGGTATCCACCTCTCATAACTCTCTGAATTCACAGAAAACTTTCCCAACCACTTCACAAATCTCTCCCTATATCCAGGTTTTCTGAAAGAATATAAACTCTGTGCTACTGGAAAGAAAGCAACCTGGGGACTGAGCAAGACATTTCTGGTAAACAGCTAACTCACTGTTGGTTTTTTTTCCTGCTTTGGCTTTGTCAGTCCAAAAAAGCTCTCCATGATAACTTTTGTTGCAACATTTCAGACCAGTTTATAATCGTGACTAGAAAACAAAGTCGTAAGTTTGCCCTTTGGAAAAGAAATTTAATGAACAATTTTGTTGAGCAACATCAACATGAAAGATATGAAATATTGCCTCGAGAAGCTGAAATGAAATATTTCCATTTCCCCATATATTTTCTACTAGCTGTGCTTCTCGGTTTGCACTCTGAGGAGAAAATATTTTGACATCTACAAAGGATCTGGAAATACAACAATTGCACTTCTCAGACAGCAAAATTGATAGGTGTGTAAGAGAAATTAAGTTAATTATTGTGTAGCAGGATAAAAGTCTGGATAATGAATGAGAAAGCTACTAGTAGCCTGATTCTTGACCCATTGCTAAGGCAGACAAGATGAAAATATTTGTAAGCTGAGGATAGTCAGAATCATATGTATGTATGTGTTTGTATATATATATTTTATTATTTTCTTGGGAATTCTGGCTGTCTGAAAGGGCTGTAAGATGGCACTCAGATCCACCTTATTCCTATGGTCTCATGCCATGAAGCAGACAAAATGGGAAGGACTCTGCTATACACAGTCTTTCATCTTTGAAAGATAGTAATTGTAAGTAGTGATCAAGATTAATGAAATTCCCACATTCTTTTAAGTGTCACATACTTTCTAAGGCACCATTGAGCCACAGAGCTAGAAGGATCTAGCACAGCAGCACCTGGATGACAATCCATGTATTCTGACCACTGAACAAGAGTTAATAGGATAGAAAGATCAGCACTGAGGAGAAGACAGGCAACAGTACCACTGAATGAGGCTCTATCTTTGTGGCCTTTTACAGGCAAGTGCCAAGATGAAAACAACATCTTCCTCTAAGGTGATAAAGCATTAGTTCTTTTCCCTGCAGAGAGAGCAAATTGTAGCTGAGGAGGAGATAAATGAACTCAAAATAGGCAAAAATCACTAGCATAAAGGTCTGTGAAGTTCGTAACTCCCATGTGGACTTTTAAATGATTTTTGCAGAGTTTTATTCTTCATACTGAAATTCAAGAGCATGTAAATTTTGCTTCAAGTTACATTTGGAAAGAACTGCACAGTCTTACTGAATATGTTTCAAAGAACTAGCACAATACAGTTAAGCTTTTAAAGACATCGTGATCCACAAAAACTGAAACTTTTATTTTTATTCTACTTTTTGAAGTCAGTATGAATGAACTAAGTTATTGCATGCTTCTTTCTCTGCCTTTCCCTTTCCTTAAAAAAGATTTTCTAACTTAGCAATACATTTCTATCAAACCTGAATATGATTAAGATTTTCAAGAGAAACAAGTATCTACAGCTGTTGTGAAAGAAAGATAGCCTGAAAGGGTTAGTGACAGGACCTTTAACTGATGGAGGAGGAATCTTGATGTGCGAGTTCCTGTTCTTTCTGATGGGATAATCTTGATGAAAGCAATTTAATACAAACTGGAGGAAAAGTCGAAAACTGACATCAGTTTACTGTGAGAGGCAGATGCATTGAAATGTGTGTCATTTCAAGTAGACGTCCCCAAGCACCACATCCAAACGACCTTTAAATACATCCAGGGTTGGTGACTCAGCCACCTCCCTGGGCAGCACATTCCAATGCCTGATCACTCTTTCTGTGAGAAAAATTTTCCTAACCTCCAGTCTAAACCTACCCAGTTATAGCTTGTGGCCATTCCCTCTTGTTCTATCACTAATTACCTGTGAGAAGAGACCATCATCAGCCTCTCTACAATGTCAAGTAGTTGCAGAGAGCAAGTCTCCCCTCAGACTCCTCTTTTCCAAATTAAACATTCCCAGCTCTTTCAGTCACTCTTCATAAGATTTATTCTCCAGGCCCTTCACCAGCTTTGTTGCTCTCCTCTGCACTTGCTCCTGTGCCTTGACATTTCTCTTGTATTGAGGTGTCCAAAACTGACCACAATACTTGAGGTGTGGCCTCACGAGAGCTGAGTACAAGGGGACAATCACCTCCCTGCTTCTGCTGGAAAAATATGTTCAATGAATGTGTGGTATGCCTTGACAATGGAAATATTTCTGTCAAGTTTCTTCATCACTTTTGCTTGGCAATGTGGTTACCAAACTTAGCAATAAGATGGGGTTTCTTGATGTAGTTTTGAGGGCTTCTTCCCCCCCGCCCCCCCCCCCCCCCAACCCACACACATTAGCTCTGTTGTTTAAAAAAAGATAATGGTATGCAACGAATCTAATCAAACATACATCAGCAGTCCAATTTCATAACTCTACACATCCTCTTTTTTTTCTTTTTTTTTTTTCTTTTCTTTTTGTTTTTAAAATATATCCTGTGTCCATCCTATCTTTCTATTTCAGTTCCTAGAAATACATTGACAACACACTGCATCTATTCTGCCAGGAATATTTGAAAGCGTAAAAAGGTAAAAATCAGGTCAACTGCAATTTTTTGGTTGAAAAATATGTAATGTAAAATTGGCAAGGCAGCAGTGGGGAAAGCTATGGGGAGATTCAGGAAGTAGGCCAGCAAAGAAAGTATGTGTACCTCCTGTAGTTGGTAAAAGGGTCAGGTAGCTTATAAAGTGGGTATAAAAAGATCAAACGGTAAAAAGCAATTAACCCCTTGGCATTGGGAATTGGGATTTCCTGACACCAACTGCTAATGCTGGCCTTAAGGGGTTATAGGATCAAATAATAATAAGCCAAGTTCTGAAATAAAAGCTATCATTTTAGGCAGAGAGGAAGGCATTTCAAGTACATTCTGGGCTGATGGACTAGTATGGTACAAGGAGAAGGGCACAGAGGAGAAATACTCTGAAAGATAAATGGTAAAAATAGTTTTCTAGATTTAGACTCAAATAGATTTCTTTAAACCTTCTTCTTTCTGAATTAAACACACTGTTTTGCTCTATATGTCTGTGATCTGTGACCTCAACCAACTCTTCTCTGATACATGGAGAGATTTAGCCTCCATTTTCTGAACAAGTTCCTGCTCATTTTGTGAACAGCTTCTGAACATTCTCTAGATTAGCTGTAGGTGGTTTTCTTAATGGCCTTAAACATTGTGTTTTTTATACTTTCCTTCCACACATTAAGGAGGGGTGAAAAAAAAAAAAGGAGGAAAAAAGGACAAGCAACAGCAAAGAAATTCTTTAACAAAATCACCAACATTTAATAATCAACCAGTCTGAAAAATTGCATTATTCTAATAGTCAGAAGCCTACATTTATGGTAGAGGGATTGTTTCTTTCTTTTTAAAAAGGCAAGCTTTTCCATGATGACTAAGCATACCTACTTGGTAACTGATATGATATAGTTTTGATATTTGCTTATTTATACCTTTAGATTACTGCAGAGAAAATTAGACAGTTTCTATACAATAATTACAACATGTCATTTAGTTTCAAAACAGAAATCCACATCTAACATCCTTCCCTGCTAGGTGGTCTGAAAATCTAGAGATTGGTACTTCATGGAATGTTATCAAGTGCTTCTCTAGAGCACTGATCCCAAAATGAATGCCAGAACACTATTTGTCCCCAGCTTTACTTCTGACAAAGGCAGAAGTACCCAGTACCCAGCCAGCATTTATAGTCTTTTAAAGTTCTCTACAAAAACATTCCTTCAATGAAATATCATATCCAATTCTTTACTGTACTTTTTGATTCCTCAGAGTTCTTATAAAGAACTCTAAAATAATTTGTTTCCTGCCTGATCAAAACCTGAGATGAAAAAAATAGAAAAGAGTGTTTGAGAAAATATTATGGAGCGTAAGGATTATTATCAGGACCTTCCCACTCTTTGAAGTATTTGTTCGCCACAACATATTTGAGAAGTTCCAAGTTGAGAAATTCTGACCTCCTATGGCCTGAGTATGCAGGTGATTTCTTTCAAAATAAAACACCATTAGAATATAGGCTTCACTTTTGGGCTGCCTCCAGTTAACACTTCTGAATTCAACAGTATCCTAGGAAGCAGGGAAAGAAGACAAAAAATGGAGCAGGTCGTGCGTTAAAGGATCAAATTAAGCTTAAAATGTGTAAGACACATTTTACAAATTTGTAAAGCTTATTTGAAGCTCCTCCAAATAGCTCAGAACCATGCTGTATGAAAGGCTGCATGAAATTAAGACTAATTTCTTTGAAATTTGTATTTTTCATTTGGATTATGTAAGCAGACTGATATACAATTCAAAAGAGCTTCTCAGTGAATGTTTTCATCTCAGACTACATTGTTGTAGTAAATTGCATCAATGTAACCTTGATACTGTTAATTAAAATGTAATTTCCCATTCTTCTATTCCATCCTTAGGGGCAGGCAGTAGCCAGCATGACTGTATGGACCAAGTGAACATATATGGCTGCACCTCAGTGTGAGGCATTTCAAATACTAGTTGGGAAACAGCCAGGCAGGAAACTCATCTTTGCACTGTTTTCCATTGGTTTGTGAGCCAATGGATTTGTGTGTGAAAACAGTAGTTTTGGTGCGAATGAAAAGATGAGCTGGTATGAGCTGTTGTCTCTCCATATTGTTCTCTGTATCTATCTTCTTTCTTCTTGCATCTGAGTACCTTAGAAAGACTAGTGATTGTAACAACATTGTATTCCCATTTCAATTGTCATTCTCTTTGTCCTCAGAGATATTTCAACAGCTGTTGAACCACTCATGGTCCACTCATACCAAGCAAACCAGTTTGGTTCTCTTTAGAAGTTACTGCTATGATGACAAAGCTGTCTAATATTTGCGACAGACCATGTAAGAAACAGATCACATCTCAGTCAAGGGGCAAAAATTTCTGTCTGTATGGTGGTGACTGCTTGAAAGGGTTCACTGAAATTCCGAGGACATCATGAAAATGCACTTGTAGGAAACAATGGCAAAGCAAAACAGTGAACAGATGTGATTATCTTCCCATATTTGCTCTTAAGCTCACTTTTTAATTTTTATTACTTTATTTATTAGTAAGATAGTCCTAATGAAGTTCTTGTTCCTGTACCTAGTATATCCATACCCCCCATAGTGTTCAGCTTCCCTCCCCACAACCCTTCAAATCATGCCAAATCATTCTCATTTCTAGGGCTTTTCATATGTACATTATATGCTAAAGATTAATAGGGTGTTGCCCATTGTGTATAATAAGGCACATAAATCCCTAGTGATGTGAAGAGGAATTGAGAAAAATCTCAAATGCAGTCACAAATTTAGCACTGATGTGTTCTTATCACACAGCAACCCTGATTTCTGCCTCGTAAACTACTTTTCTGTTGTTTAAATGTTCTCTACTTTTGAAATTATTTCTGCAAGCTATCAGAGGGTATTAATGCTACTAGATTAGGAAATTGGTAGCCATAATTAATTTTGCCATAACCAGAGACGTGTCTTTGCCAAAGGCATTTTCAAACAGAAATAGAAGTGGTCTGAACCATACTTTGAAAGAGGGCCATCTTCCTTCTCCACTGACTATGACTATAGATATTATGACAGGTTTTTGGAAGATTTAAATGTCATTCACTGATGCTACTGAGATACTTTTCCTCCATAATTATTCTACAAGTAAGTAGGGTTAGGCCTCATGAAAAGGTTAAGCAAAAGATTAAGAAATCTTACCTGATCAGAAAAAAGTATTCCTTGAACTGATGATCACAGTAAAACAAAAATAGCTAAGTAAGGAAAATTCCTTTCTGATGTCATTATTACTAGTTAACAAATCAGGTGGTCTAAGACAGACAGAAAGCTCACAGCTTTAGAGTTAAATCTATTCCTGAACTGGTAAAAGTATTTACCACTATAAATCACTCTCAATTTTTAGATCTGGTGCACACTTTCCTTTCATCACAGCTAAGTTTTCTCTTTCCTTGCCAAAAGCTCTTCATTCCATGGCTTCTAACAGTTTACAACTGCTTCATCTGTTCAGGGTTGTGGAAAATTAGAAGTCATGCTGTTCTTGAGAAATATTTGTCATGTGTAATCTGATATATGTCATCATATAATAAAAAAAAATAAGTTACCAGTTTCTAATGCAAGTCTAATGGATTACCAATTCTTAAATTTCATTCTTGAATTAATAAACCTGTAATTGGAGAGTATTGTTCGCCAGGGATCAATTAGGAAACATTGTACAAATACACAGCACATTATTCTAATTTCATATAATATTTTCCAAATTATGTTGGCATTTTTACAGAGAATTCAGGGGGGAAAAATAGCATCTGAACACATCTATGTAAAAATGTATTTTGCTTTTATATGTATTCTGTAAAAAGGATTTTCCCCACATAGTTGTCCTTGTATTTCTGTAAAATGACAGCTATAATTATGCAGAACCTTCCCTCCTCCCTGAAGGACAGAAATTACAGCACGATACAGTCTGAAAACCAACCAAATGCTTGTTTAGAACTGTTTGAGTGCTTTGTAACTGAGGTATTTTTCAGAGGGGGCTTTTCTTTTAACCACAGAGAACAATGGCTCATATAAATGCAAAACAGATATGAGAAGCAGTCAGCATGCTTTCCCCAATCTAACACTATTAACCATCTGACCCAGCGTTGGCAGGATGCATCTCAAGAATGTCACCACTCCCTCTGACAGAGTCCAAGGACCAGGGAACCTATTGTGAAAGATAAAGGAGCAAAACAAAAACTATATAATAAAGTCCTCCATGCTCCTAGGCAAAGAAATATATTGCAGTGACACTTTAAAAGCGTTTTTCCTCTTTTACACAGCCTGCTTTTTACATGAAGGAATCAGGAGGACAAAGTCCTCACGCACACACAGAAACCTTTAAAAAGCTCTTTGAAAAGCGTTACAATTTCTACAAAGAGGCTTCCTGTGGCCCTTTGAGAAGGCAAAGAGTACTTTTAAGTGCTATACTTTTTTTAAAAATTTCTTTTCAACTGGTAGCTAGAATACAGGTTTGATGAAGAACAAATCCCCACCCCACCCCATGCCCCAGCCCCCCCCATGCATTACTTTTGCAAGGGAAGTCAAGATAAATTTATCTCCCTGATAACGTCATAAGCGTGCAGCAGACAGGAAAGTGAAATGAACATCCTTAAGTCTGCAGATGTGAGGCCAGCATGAGACAAACAGAGTTTAGACGAGAGTATTAACACATTCTAGTTTGATAGCACGGTATGCAGGCTGCTTACACATGAAAAAAGACTTATGCAGATGCTTATAAGTGTGGGATTAAACATTTTATTAACATCTCCAACAGGGATATTTCTTCAGTTGGTATCTAAGGTACCAGAATTTAATCCCAAATCTGAAAAAAATCAAGGAGTTTTCCTGCAAGGACATAACTATTCATCGTGTTTCTCTAAATACTTCCATTCATGTCGGTGGAAACTTCTCCTTGGATGTGAAGATATAGTAGAAGACGTCTCACATCTAGTGACATACAAGTGTTTGAAAAGTACTGTAGCTAATCATGTTGGACACTGTATTGCACATGCCAGATCTCACTTACAAAGTCCTGATTATGGTCTCGCTTCTTTCTGGACAGGTCACACAAAGATGAATTCAAGTAAACACCTAACCCTGAGGAAGGCATGGGGGCTGTCGCATCCTGTAATCACTAACCAGGTACAACTCCTTTCTGTAGTTAACCAAATTAAGGTAAGAGTTCAACAACATATTTCAAACCTGTGAGCCTTGTGTTTGTGTACGCTTAAAGTATGGATATCTATGGATTTTATTAGATCTTTGTTTCAACTGGGAATTAGGCTGTGCTTAAGGTTTACCTTACAGGGAGGGGATTATGGTTCTCGACCCTTGCTATCCATTACAGGATGAAATTTATCAACACCTCATGTGAACATAAGCCTGTTGATTTTTCCAAAATAACATACATTATACTTTAAAAATTTTAACTTCCATTTACTTCCATGGAGCATTCTTCAGGGTGTCTTTCAGTAGAAGTATCAGTGTGGTTTTGCTTTATTGCTCTCTATAAGAACCATGGAATAGCTTTAGAGGGTTTCATGTGGTTAAAGACTCATATCTGTAAGCAGCCAAGGAAAAATTATGGAATAAAGTATTTGGGGAAAAAAACCAGCTGCCTGATCTCTGCCACTGCCATGCCACTGGCATGCCACTACCTCGTATGTCATTTAACACAATTTCAAGGCTGAGCAGGAAGTCATGGAAATGACAGAGTAAGAGATTTTTAATTGTATGTAAATTCAATAACATTTTCAAAAGAAATTATGTGCACTTCATATGCTAGCAAAGATTATTAATATATGAAAATACATCATATCAAGGGATAACTGCATTATTTTAAATGTGATTATTTCAAACCTGTATTCCCACATTATAGAATGTAAGTTACCCACCAATTGATTAATCTTTAAGACCCAATTCCAGTTCTAGCTCTAAGAAAGGCTCTTCTGAAGACATTTTCTTAACTTATTAAGGTAAATATGATGTATGGTATTAATCTAACAGGACACTGAATTATTTTAGGCATGCAGGAAATGAAAGGCAATTTCCAAATCTATCAAAAGTGCATGCAGGCTAAAACTTGCACAAAACTCACCTTTGAGAAGGCTGAAAATCAGTTACTTATCTTATCTGGGAAAAGAAAATGAGATTTTCATCAATTATTAGAATATATTCCTGAAAAAGCTACAGAAATAAGCAAAGGACAAGACTTTGAACAGTCTTAAAGCACAGTTATAATTCTTACAGAAACATTTTGTTGTGTGACATTTTAATATTCATATTGTTATTTAGAGCATTCTGGAATTAGTCCATCATAATAAAGTGGATAGTATCTGCAAGCAATTAATTTTGATCTGTAATAAACATATATCACATAGTGGGATGGTAATGGGAATTAATCTTCACACACCACTTCCCACATCCCTAATATATATTTATTAACTGATTTTTCAAAACTTTGAAAGTCTGTCTCTAAGCCTGGACCGCTTTTGAAAACTCTAAAATCATTAGCATGGCAATTTTATTGAATTTACCTTAATAGTCCTACTGTAGTACAGCTGCATGAGACTCCTCAGACACATTCAGAGTTTATTAGAAAGTGCAACAAAGTTGTAACTAAACATCCTTTCATACATTTTGTCCATTTTCTCACAGTTAATGGGGGGGGGGGGGGGTGAGGAGGAATTGTTTCATGTCTGTTTTTAGCCCAGAAGTAATTTGAAGCCATAAATCTAATAAAAATATGACAGAAAAGAGATAAAATAATTAAAATAAATCACCATACTGATGGAGAAGAAGGATATGGGTTTTTTTTATGAGAGAGGGGTAATAAACTACATTGTATTTATTACACATTTGCCTCGTGCATAGGTTTTATGTATTTACCAATGCACTACACATTGAGTGGTTCCTACACTCATATCCCACTGCAGAAGGAGTAGTGTGGCCTCACTGAAGTCTTACCTGAATTATCTTTATCCACAAGGATATATCAGGAAGTTGTGCAGCTCCATAAGTTTTCATTTTTCAGCAGAAACTCTGCCATTTTTGGCTGTTCTCCAAATAAATATCTATATATGCTTTAGAAGCCCCTGAAGTGATTAAAGATATAATATTAAAGATATACTTAAGAATCCAGGTATCTTCTTTGTTTTCTCTCATCCTACCACAACCGTCTTTAGGCTACCAAAACCCAAAATACCTCCAGTCTATATCTGTCTTACAGAGAAGTCAGTGAACTATTCTGACATAATAAACTCAAAGCAATGAAATGACCACAGGATCATTCACAGTTTTGATGAGTTTCAAATTAAAAATTTGTTAAACCATTGTTCTGATTTCTACACTCTTCTGCCTGCCCTGTTTGCCAGTTTTGCTTGTGGTTTTCAGTAGTAGGAGGGCGAATTTGCAGAGTATCAGATTAGTACAACCCTGCATCTGTATTTCATCAGGACCAGCCAAATTTCCAATTTAGAGCTCAGTGAGGAATTCTTAATCTGAGTTGCTTGAGCTATTAATTATTTCAGCATTACAGAAGGACAAATGCTGGTTTTGGTATAACTAGTAACAGAATAAATGATCAAATATGGAGACATAGTGGTAGACTTCTGGTAAATCCAGAACCAGCTTCAAAGATAATCTTCAAAGCAAAACCAGATAAATGTCTCCACTGGTGCTCCAATTCAAGAAGTGAACTTGCTTGTACATATGCTTAACTTCCAAATAATTCACACACAAAACTGCTTTTATTCCACAAAAGAGTGTCTTTTTACTGATTAATATAATGAACTTTCAAAGTAGCTTATATTTAGCACAGTATAGTGATGTGAATATTGATAAAGAACTAGTAGATTTTATGTGTGCATCCTTCCAAAGTTCATTCTCATTTGTGTGTTACAGCAGTTTTAGGCTGATGCCTAAGAAATTTTTTCACAGACTGAGTAGAAAGTGGTAGAATGTAAATAAATTATCATTGGATATAAAGGGAAAAATAATGACAAAGTCTAAATAATCCCATTGGTCTGATAACTAACATGAAATTAGTTGTACAAACTCTTCTCGGCTTCTTCACTCTAGCAGATGCTAGCTGCTTGCTTCTGCTGGCTTGCTGACCTTGGCTGCATTCTTGTTGCAGTTAAGTACTGACAAGCTATTCTCTGCTTTTTCTCCTCTTTCTCTTTTCTCTTGTACAGAGTGGGGAGGAGAGGGGAAACTGTCGGTAATCCCCTGGTTTTGTCCAGGGGGGTTCTTGTGTTGTTTATGATTTGTAAATATATGTAAATATTGTGTATTTTGTATATAGTCATTGTATTTCTTATACCTAGATTTTAGTGTGCTTCAATTGCTTCCATCTGAGCTGGACTGGCAATTTTGTTTTGGGGGGTAATTCTCTCAAATTACTTGGGGCTAATCTCAACCCACCATAGGTGTTTAAACAAGCTCCTACACAGTTGCAACTTAATTCATCTCCCAGCAGAAGGTAGTGAAAGTAGCCGAAGGATTACATTAGGTACTAGTGCTTTGCAATGAGATCACAACTGGATGTCCTTGTCCCTGTGTGTTGTATATGCATGCACTTGTAGATACGTAATACCTAAATCTTATGCATCTACTGAAAAACAAAGTTGTTCTCACTACAGCTACCCCTGAAGGCACTGGTGATGACTCATGTTATATCTCAGCAAGATCTTCTCTATTTCCACTTTTTAAAGAGGCTGTGCTGCTGGTTGTATCTAATTTTGAATTCAGCTTAGAAATCAAGTCAGATTTTATTGCATGCATTTTATCAGACTGACACACATGGATACACATCGTCACCCACATAACAGAAAGCTTATTCTGCTTGCAGAGGGAGTACACAAAAGCAGTTGCCACTACATTGAAGTTGTACTTATTTGCCAAACCATCCTACAAAGAGCCAAGTAGCTATTGTTACTAAGTTCCATTACTTCAGCCTTCAGTGATTTGCCTTGTTGGGAAATGTGCAGGAATGAACTTCAAAGTTTGCCAAACTAAGTATTCATTCAAAGATTTGTAATAGCTAATGGCAACAACTACAACAACAACAAAATCCCTTCTTTTAAATCTTCGCTTTCCAGACACTTCTCAGATATACAATCCCACAGTAGAAAAAATTGATTTATAAAGGTTATTCAGCACATCACTGCATGCCAAAACTGAACTCTACATGGACAGGAAAGTGACATTCATATTGGTTTCTCTAGGATTTTATGAAAGTCCACATCCACAAACACGGAATTCAATGTAAAATAGTGACCTTAAGTATACACAGTGAATTAAGAGCTGTAAATCCCTGGTTCTAAATCTTGTACTTCAATAAACTCTTTTATTTAATGGGGAACCACTTCCCTAAATTAATACAGAATCACTGAAAAGCACTTAGTTTTGTGAAGCTTTTCAAACCTTCTATCTCAATGGCAAGAGAACCACTCTCGGAAAGAATTTTCAGTAAGTGATATCAAGTGGGCACAAAATACCCATTGACCCTGAAAGCAAGAAAATGGAATCAGTCACTTCAAATGATGTAATTTGTGTTCTCCAATAGAGTTGAAGTGAATAGCATTCAGCTAATCTGTAAAAACTCTCAAGCCATTATAATTTACCCTATGGAACAGCTTCATTGTCAGATGAAAAATCTGCAGTACTGGAGAAGTGCTGTATACTTAGCTTTTATACAACAGTCAAGAGATTCCTGAGATGCTCTCAGGAATGTAACCTCCACAAAAACTCTCAAGGTAAAGACCTCTTATGCTGTTTGCACAGATCACAACAATATGAAAACACTTCTGGAATGTGAATGACAGCAACTTAAGAACAATGGGGTTTATAAAAAATTCATTAGGATTCCTTAGTATGAGATTACTCAGAAGGATTTAGGAAGGACAGAAAATCGAGGATTGGTCAATAATTTCTGTTTTACATTACTTAAAATGCAATAAAAAATATGCAATAGGTCAAAACAAGCAAACTAAAAGCCACTCTCCCTTAGCACAGAGCAGCAAAACTGGAAACCCATTACACAAAACTGGAACCTTATTTCTTGCAGACAATGGTGGTATACGAAAAATAATGAGGAAAAAAAAGTTTTCTAACTGCACCAAAACAATGTATATGTCATAAAGCTATGTTACAGGTCATGAACCCTTACTACCACTAACAGTCTTCTAACATAATCCTTCCCCAAGCTCAGAGTATTGAGCATATCACTGTGTTTGCATGGTAGTGGATATATACTTATTCCAGTCTAGGTGTGAATGTTTAAAGGTGAATTGCTTCATCCTTGTACTGCAAACTAGACTTTGCCTAAACATGCACACACTCACAAAAATCTTTCTTCTTCTTCCTGCCTCTCAATACCAACCTATTTATAGAATGCAATCATATTAGCTTGCAAACACTTGTCCCAGCTTAAATAAGACAGGCTTTCATCTTTTCTCCTAAAATCAGCTCTGCCTTTCCTCGAAAGCACTTGCAGCTCAACTCTCTTCCTCCACAAATGGAATGAGTCTTCGTGTATGCAGATAATCAGAGTGTACACAATAGCTCAGAAAAGGTCTCACAATGAAATAAATCTCCCATGGAAGATAGAATATCTTGCATGACAGAAATACACCCCTACTTTAATTATTTTTTTTTCTTTCCTTATTCCCTTGAGTTTTGTTGTACTACTGAAGAATGTATGATAATACAGTCAGGAAGTGCACAGCCCTGATTTCACAGCTGGATATCTGGGTGGAATCAAAAGTACATAATTAATATTGTCAACTGTGAGCTATAAGTACAATAATAGGAAAGAACATAAGGATCTATCACTGAAACTAGTGGTATCTAGATGTTATGTAGTCTGTGGGACCTATAAAAATATTTTATGGTAATTTCCTAAATCTCTTATCTGATCTCAGGTCAAATTCTTCCAACTTCCAGCAGATACTATTGATTTAAATGTATAACCACAAATATCTATTTAGTAAAAAATAAATCAACAAAAAAAGAAAAGGTGTTCATTTTTCAACAGCACAGTAATGTAAAAATTTCTAATATATTTAAACTAATGACATAACAGAGAGACAACTCAGTCTAAACTCCGGTTGGTTACTTTATAAAATTTCCTAAGCCATGTGGCTGAGGATACTCCACACAAAGTCACAAAGTAAGGAATGAAAATGTTGTCACACTTTTGAAAATAATTTACAGACAAGAAGACCTGGTAATAATCTGTGTGACATGCATCACCCACAATTAACAGAAACTTAGGTGTGGTATGACATGGAGTTGATCCTCTTGGTGAAAGGGAAATAATTCTTATTGGTAGAGGAAATTAAAATGTACAAGGAGTTCTACTGAAATATATTGAAAATATTCCTACTTAATTTTGGACTATGTACTTCTTGTTCTCTTATTTTATCATACCAATGCTGAAATTTGTTCTAGTTTATCAGTTGCTTTTGTTTTCCTACTATCAGTTTTACTATTTTTAATTCTATTTTAGCAGAGTTCTATAGTTGGTAGAATGCCTTGCTCTGTAGACAAAGCAGACTATATTATTACTACTATGGATACTGGCTTACAGGATGATTAGTACAAAAATATTTTTATCTGGAAGCATATAAGGAAAAGAGGTGAACCTTGAATACAAACACAGAGAATAAACAATATTCAGAGAGAAGCAAGTCTTTGAATTCTTCACACTACCAAGTATCGCCTGGCTCAGTAGTGGAAATAATTCTTCACACTACTAACTATTGCCTGGCTCAGACACAGAGGGGTTTACTGGGTCATAAAGTCCAGACTGTTCCCATCAGGCATTTCATAACATTTCAAAATCCACTTAAATTCTGGTGGCTCCTTTGTGAATAGACGAAGTGCATAAATTTTGTGACATAGCTGAAGTTGTTCAACTAATCTCGACCTCTGTCTGTGTGTATATATATGTGTGTGTGTGTGTGTGTATATGCATGCTTTCCTAGAACACAGTGCTGCTCACAGGCATCCTAGTTTTTTTTATGAAGAATTTTATTTATGCCATCACCTCCCTTTTATTTTTTTTTTCCAGTGTAGAGTTAGCCAGTAGGTTGCAGCAATCATTTCTCATACATGAATGGGAATGAGAACTCCTTTTACTCATGCAGCAATGTCTCTTGTTAAATACATCCCAGGTAATAATGGTGCCTTTACTTTAGACATCACTATAGTGCAATTGCAAATGTGCTGAGGTTTTTATGTTTAGTAAAAATTACGAAAGAAGGAAATACAATATTTGGAATATAAATAAATTTATGTTTTCCTGTCCTATGATGAAATTCAGTTTCTACTTTTACCCCGTGAGAGCTTGATTGAGTAGCATAGAATGGAAACAAAAATTGCTCTTCAAATTATTTGCTTACCTTTCTTCCTTGGCTGTATTTACTTTCCAGAACCTGTCCTCTGAAGTGTTTCCTCAGTTCCTTATAAATATTTCAACTTCGCACCTCCATGTAAGACAGTGGTCTCCTTCTCTTCTGTATTTTCCATTTTAACCCTATAAAATTCATCTCCCTACCCATTTTCTCTTATTTAGATTCCTTTTCTACTGATGTGAATGTTTCCATTTACATTCATGTCAAACTTTCTTTAACCTTGAGTTCATTGGAAGGTTGTCCTAAAAGGTCTGTTTTTGTTACCGTAGAATGGCTTAGGTTGGAAGGAACCTTAGAGATTGTCTACTCTAACCTCCCTGCTCTCAACTAGATTAGGTTGTTCAAGTGCTCATCTAATGTGGCCTTGAACAGCTCCAGGGAAGGGGCATCCACAACCACTCTGGGCAACCTATTCCAGGGTCTCACTACCCTCATATTGAAGAGCTTTTTCCTAAAATCCAGTCTAAGCCTGCTCTTCCTCAGCTTAAAACCATTCCCCCTTGACCTATCACTAGGAATCTTATGAAAAGTCCCTCTCTGTCTTTCCTCCCTTCAGGTACTGGATATGATTTGTCATTGTATGACATTTTTATTTACTAAGACATCTCTCAGTTTCATATGTGCCTTTTAATAGGGGATCAAGTGTAGCAATTCTCCAGTTAACTGAAGTGAATGTTTCAGGAATTAACATAGTAATTATGTGTTCAGCTTGAAGTTCTCCATTTTGTTAGGAATTGGCTGGAGGGCTGAGCCCAGAGAGTGGTGGTGAATAGTGCCACATCCAGCTGGCAGCCAGCCAGTCACTAGTGGCGTCCCCCAGGGATCAGTGCTGGGCCCCATCCTGTTCAATATCTTTAGTGATGATATGGATGAGGGGAATGAGTCCACCACCAGTAAATTTGCAGATGACACCAATCTGAGGGCAGGTATTGGTCTGTTAGAGGGTAGAGGAGCTCTGCAGAGGGACCTCGACAGGCTGGACAGATGGGCAGAGTCCAACGGCATGAGATTTAACACATCTAAGTGCTGGGTTCTACACATTGACCACAACAACCCCATGCAGTGCTACAGGCTGGGGTCAGAGTGGCTGGAGAGTGGCCAGGCAGAACATGAGCCTGCAGTGTGCCCAGGCAGCCAGGAAGGCCAATGGCATCCTGGCCTGAATCAGGAACAATGTGGCCAGCAGGAGCAGGAAAGTCATTCTGCCCCTGTACACTGCATTGGTTAGGCCACACCTTGAGTTCTATGTGCAGTTATGGGGCTCCTCAGTTTAGAAAATATGTTGACTTGCTGGAATGCAGCCAGAGAAGGGCAGCAAAGTTGGTGAGGGGTTTGGAGCACAAACCCTATGAGGAGAGGCTGAGGGAGCTGGGGTTGCTTAGCCTGGAGAAGAGGAGGCTCAGAGGAGACCTTATTGCTGTCTGCATCTACCTGAAGGGAGATTGTAGCCAGGTGGGGGTTGGCCTCTTCTCCCAGGCAACCTGTGACAGAACAAGAGGACACAGTCTCAAGCTGCACCAGGGGAGGTTTAGGCTGGATGTTAGGAGGAAATTCTTCACAGAGAGAGTGATTGCCCATTGGAATGGGCTGCCCGAGGAGGTGTTGGAGTCACCATCACTGGAGGTGTTTAAGAAGAGACTGGATGGGGCACTTGGTGCCAAGGTTTAGTTGATTAGATTGTGTTGGGTGATAGGTTGGACTTGATGATCTCAAAAGTCTTTTCCAACCTGGTTAATTCTATTCTATTCCTATCCTATTCTATTCTATTCCATTCCTATTCTATTATATTCCTATTCTATTCTTTACTACCACTGTGGGGAGGACTGCAGTTGATTTTGGATAGCCAGATGACGAAATGAGTTTTAGTTAAACTTATGTGACTGAAGCTTATGATCATTATGGCCTGATGGATGCTATACACGGTCTTCTGTGACTAGTAGTGAACATGGATTTAAAATGCTTGAAGGAATTTGTAGAGAGGTTAGGACAGACTTGACGGGGTACTTGGTGCTGTGGGTTAGTTGCTTGGGCGGAGTTGGATTGGTTGATGGGTTGGACGTGATGATCTTGAAGGTCTCTTCCAACCTGGTTTATTCTATGTATTCTATGTATGTTAGATGTGAAAATGGCAAACTACTTCTAAGCTTTTGTTATGTGCCAACAGGTTTTAGAATCCACTGAACTTATAAGCTGAACATGCTGAAGCTCTGATCATGGAATCATAGAACAGTTGAGGTTGGAATGGATCCTGAAAGATCACATGGTCCAACCTTTTGTGTAAAAGGGAGCCTTGGTGAGATTATCTAACATTTTGCCCAGTTGCATCTTGAAAACTTCCTGTATGGGGAATCTACTACCTCCCTGGAAACATTGTTCCAGGGAGTGGTTGTTCTTGCTGTAAAAAATTTCTTTCTTATATCAAGAAGAAACCTTTCCTGTGCAAATTGTATGTGTTGTCCCTTGTTTTCTCAATGTGACTCCCTGTGATCAGAGATCTTCTCTCCATTTTGTAGCCACTCTTTAACTACTGGAAAACTGAGATGTGCTTCCTCCTAAGCCTTCTCTTCTCCAGTATCAAAGGACCTAGTTTCTCAGTCTTTTCTTAAGAGGCAGGTTCTCTGACCCATTGGTTATCTTTGTGGCCCTGCTTTGGACCCTAATCGGGTTTTTTCAGATGTAGGGAGCAGAACTAGACATAGTGCAGCCTAACAAGTTCTGAGTAGAGGGGTCAGCTGGCTGTATTCTCTTTGTTGACCTAGTGAAGTAGATTGCATTGTTGTAATGTTTCTGTGGTGAGAGGTGAGTGATAAATGTGCTCATTATTAGTTGCTATGGGAAAAAAAGTTTATAACCTTAGTTCTCCGTGTAAGTCTATCTAAATTGGCTTCCGAAAGCAGGACTATTTTCAGTTATGAAGTACATATTAATTCTACTCTGTAACTGGGTCATATCCGTCTGTGACAAGGAAATAATATGATAAGTATAAAAATAAATTTGTAGCACCTAGATTGCGTGGTAACTGCTGCTCCATAAATATCTTCAACAGAAATTAACATATTTCAGGACTAAGTGGAAATAGATCTGAAAATGAAGGGCGGTGACCCAAAAGTGGAGAAAACTGTCTAATAAGAAAATACTGGAGAGGATAGACACTGCATTGTTTCCAGTACGTCCCAGCACAGTTAGAAAAGTAAATAAAACTAGAGAGGAGTTATCACAATGGTCAGCATTAATCTTTGTTAAAAGACCCCTTTCTAATGCCACGGAAAGGTTTTGTATTCCAGCAGCACTGAGGCAGTCACCATTGCTGGTAAATCGGATCAGGCTACAAGGTCAGTCTCCTTTGTGATAAAGTCTCTCTGCACCTAAAGGAGCAAACATTCCAAAATTTCTCTTACAAAGTCATATTTTATTGCTGAATCAAGCATTTGACTTTGGAGTTATTAGTTGAGTGGGATTGTCTGAATCCTCCCCAGATTTCACTCTGAAAGTGTGTGGAACATCATAAGATAAGAACAATGGATTTCTGATACTTAAGGATGTTTTTTATAAGCTCATAAACAGTCAAACAAAATTGCCCTAAAAATAGCTGCCTAGGCTATGTCTGTATAGCTGCTAGTTATGGCTTTGTTAATGTTTAGCACCAAAGCAATAATAGAGAAAAGGAACACAAGCAGAAAAAGGGAGAAAATGAGAGCTGTGAAAGACTAAAGGATGCTTCTTTAACTGGGAAAATGAGAAAAGAAAATCACTTTCAGAACTTAGTTCAAGAGACAAAAATGTAGAAATGTGTTGCACTACCATTTTAAGAATCTAAACTTTGTCACCACCTGGCATTTACTAACAAGAATCAGGATTAATATTATGCTGTACTATTCCTATGTATTTTTGGATTGTAACAGTTCAGTTTTTATTTCAGCATGCATGCAAAATGAATCCTAAAGTGATTCCATAGCTTTTTATTTTGTATTTAATTTTTTTCAGTGTAGTAAGTCATAACTCACAGGTCTGAGACAAGAGATGCATGTTTATGAGGTTTAAAGTTTTTGTCTTTTACTGTGGGGATTTTTTTCCTTTCCTTTTTTGTTTTTTTCCCCTTGAAGCTGGGAGGTTACATTTGTGGCTGACTTGTTATATTAAAATTATTATTAATGCTGTCTCATGTGTGTATTGTACACCCCCCCAGTGGCCTATCTAATAAGTATGCATTACTCGTATATAGATGTATTTGTATGTATATACCCAAAAATATACGGCTTACTTTTCTAGCAGATTTTAATTCTGTCTTGGATAGGCCAAAGCCCTTTTAATATATTTTTTGTCTTTGGGGTTTGTGTTTTTGATGGTTGTTTTTTTGTTGTTGTTGCTGTTATTTTGGGTTTTGTTGTTGTTGTTGCTGGTTGGTTGGTTGGTTTGTTCTGATACAACAACTATAGCAGACAGCACATACAGCTCACTTGCTGTTTGATAAATTTACCTGTTCCATATATTCAGCTAGCCAGTGATCAGATAATTTGCTTTATTCCCCCTCAAAACAAATAATTCTCTGACAGAAGCTTAGGGATTGACATGAAATTGGCTGGACAGAATCATCCATGTCAAAACACTAGCTCTTTAGTTCCTGTCAGCTTTTGGTCTTCGTTTAATGAATCTATTTACAAGTAACACAGAATGAAGTGATAAGGACTGCACCAACCAGACAACAACAATTCTGTATATAGAATTTCTGAAACCGAGAATTGATTTTGTCCCTGTGTGACATGTCTAAAATAAATGGCTTGTGTTTAAAATCAAAGGCTGATCTGCACTATAGACAACTCTGGTTTGGATACTATTACCCAGATTCAGATGATTTATTTTTTTTCTTCCTAGATCATAGTGGGAAACACAACATGGATAACTTTAACATTAGAGAATGTTTAAGATTGTGATGGGGAGAGATATTGTAGCATAAACTGCTTTTCACCACCTGCTTTACTATTGATTTATACTTTCTTTTTTTCAGCCAATACTTGGTAAAGTATTTAATGTAATTCAGAAGAGTAAATTTCACAATCAACTCATATACAATTCTGCTTTTCACACCAGTTTTCAAATACATGGATAGTGACTGTGTCCTTCAACAAAAGGAAAAAAAAAAAACACACCAAGATAAATTGCCCCACAGCATCTGAGGACATTAGAGATACTCATTCAGAGTGCCGGGCGCAGTTAAGTTGTAGTATTTTCTAAGGTTAACCCATACAAAGAAGGTGATAGAATATATGCGGGTTTTATCCAGGAGAATGTGTGCTGCTTTCTTTCCAATGTGATGGGCAGGCCTCACCTGAAGTGTAGTTTCTACTTAAGCACTTATTTAAGACTTTGAAGGAATAAATAATGAACCTGTGGTATAAAAGAAGAGTGACGTTTTAAGGAGAAAATCATAAAGATGGCAATTTAGCCTTCCCTCCCTCCCAAAGCAGCACATAATTTTTGAATTGTAGGGTTTTTATGCTGTCCCTTGACACAGAGCTACTAAAACTGATGAGCCAGAAGTTTGTTTGCTGGGTTTGTATTTTGCTTTTGGGTTTTTTTGGATGTATGTGTGTGTTTTCCTTCGTTTTTTGTGGTGAACACTGAAAGGTCATTATAGTAATAAATTACAGCTTGTTCCTACAGAACATTGTAAGCAGCTGACTCCTCGCCTTCCTCCTTTTGTTCTGTGCATTACAGTTGTTCACAGAGTATTTCGACACAGCCAGAAGTCAAACATAAAGATCACTGCCTGGGTTACTTGTGTGTTGGTCCACTATCCAATAGGTCTGCCTGCTGCATTACATTGTCAAAGTTAGCCTTTCTATTGACAAGCATATTGATTTCCTGATTAATGTACCTCTGCTTTATTGGCGTTTGCTGCAGGAGACATAATTTTAATGTTTGTATGATCAATAGCTCCATCAACACCAAGAATTCCTACTGTTTGCCTGCACAGCTCTAACTATGGGGAGTTGTATATTTCTTGATAAATACTACAGGGAAGTTGTAAACATTAGAAAAGCAAAGAAAATTGATGTTCTTTGTAGATTCCTAGCGTATTTCACCCCTAGGAGAGAATGCAAAACCTTTCAAGTAATTCTCTGTAGTAAAGGCAACCAACAGGTGCTAGTTCCCTGGACTGGAATATAAATGCATGGGAAATAATTGCTTTCACAGTTCCCCTTGTGTAGTCACTTCATCTCAAATGTGTAAACACCCATAAGAGAAATTATGACTTTTATTCAGTTTTAGATTAAGAAATGACATTTTAAATACCCTTAGTTAACCTCAGTAGAGGAATGGAATCCTGTGGCTGGCATAGAGGCTTCTAGACTTGCAGCTGTCCATAAATTATGCCAGGTACCTGAAGGCATATGCTTAAAATGTAGCTGAAGCAGTTTTTGTTCTTGAATTGTAGTGGGCTTTACAGTCTCTTGCTTGTTGCTGAATAGTTTCTTTTGTTCCTCCTACCTACCTCAATTCTGCCTTTTAAAATCAGAGAAGGCTTTGTTGTTCCACTCAAAGTGGTAAACTTAAATTTCCACCTTTTTGTTAAGCTTTAATATCAGACATAAGATTATCAGGAGAATGACGATAAATTATGATATTTATCAGAAAATTTTTATGAACATTTTTCAGATTAAATTTCTTCATTCCATTTAAATTTAGATTCTCCCTTCCCTTGAAGGGAGGTGTCTCAATGGCATTTCTCAGTGTATGAGAATGTTCTTGTGTTTAAAATCTATTGTGAAGAGTGTATTTTTATATGAATGACTTGGTTAAATCAGTGCTGGCCTGTCCTTGTAGAGCCAGGAAGATGGCGGCAGTTTGTCAGGTAATTCAGCCATTACACAGCTGACAGCCTGTTGTTTCAACCAGGAATCAGAACGAAGGATCTTTATCTTGAGACAAAACAGATGATCAAGTGAAAACTATTGAAAATTCTCCATCTGCCAAAACCCAGGTACTTTTCCCCAAACTTTTTAAAAATAAGTGTTTATCACCTGCTATCAGCTTGGACATATCCCAGTGGATGAACCTCTAAATCAAAAAGAATATTGCAACCATGACTAAATTCCCTGAAATTAGAGATATGAAGATCACTGTATAAGATGGTAGTGACAGGCAGCTAACTCCTTCGGTACACAGAACTAGACATAAGTGAGGTCAGTAATTAAGTTTAGTTGGGAATTAGTTTCCCATATTTTCTTTGGAACTATCTTCAAATCTGCCTGTATTCCTGCAATAATTCAGCACACTGACATCATATACATACAGTGATATTTACGGCTTATCCTGCAGCAGTGAATGTTTGGCTAAAGCAGTATTGTTAGGAAGATGTTGATCCTGGTATCTGTCTCCATGACTGATTTTAATAGCACATTAATTATTCTACTTGATGCAAGCCAGCTAGTTTGACTCACAACTTTCAAGTGATTGTTCTAGCTGCTGGAAATTCTTTACATCCACAGGGTTCCCTAAGGGGATGCTGATACTGCCTTTTATGTGGTTGACTTGGGTCCCAACTTCAGTTTCTTTCACTGCTTGAGTATAGACTTGCTCTTCTGAAGTTTCACTAATTTATCTGGAACACTGCAGGATTCTCAATTCTTCCTAAGAGGCTGTGAGAGGACTGCAGTCAGCTACCTTCTGGGTCATAGTAGGGCAAATGGGATTACACAGTGGCATGGTGGTTGGATGAAGCACTATGTAGGTAATGTGTACACTCATACTCCAGCACAGATTGGCTACTTTACATTTACTAATGGAAACACGTGTGTGGTTGGCTACCTTACATTTACTAATGGAAACACGTGTGTGGCAACTGAAGTTTGAAAGTAAAGGAATATAAAGTCTTAAATGTTTGTCAGTTAGATACTAATTTCTAATTCTGTTTCCTGCATAAATTGTGTGAGTGTATGAATATTCATCACCTAATAAACCAAAGCACACCTGGCTCTGTACACCCACTTTTTTATTAAGTAAAGGACTTTTTATATTAATCATAATCTGAAACAGCCATATAGAGTGTTTGAGTTCAGGCTGACCCTTTTTTGGCCTTAGGCATCTTATTTAACTTCCTTCTGTTTTATACCATCTTTTTATTACATGAGGGTAACTTTGTCCCCAGTTGATCCTGGAACAAAAACCTGCTTGGGTAAGTAGAAAATTAATATTACAGAGGTTTTTTTATTATTATTTTATTTTTTTACTGTTTCACCTTCCCCGTTTTTTGTTATCCCTTCCAACACATGTACCAATCAGACAGATTTAAGACAAAACCATCTGCCTTTTTAAAATATGCTTACTTGTAAACACTTTCAGCAGAATTCAGGAAATACGGTACTTAAGTTTTATTTTCAGGACTGGCCATTTATTCATCTTTTAGCCCCAGGGTTCTCCATGATTCAGCTTGCACTTTTTTTGGTTGTTTTTTTTTAAAGCAATCACTATAGCAACCTAGTGTTATCTGATGAGCAGTGCACACAGGGTGCAGATACACCTACATGCAGCACAAAAAAGCCCAGCAAGCCAGGTAGACCAGTGAGGTATTATATTAGCCTGTTACAGAGAAGCTCTGAGCATGAACAGCAGGTTTTAAATTCACTAGCAGGGACACATTTTGAGATGTCATCCACCTTAGTAGATGTTTCAACTTGATTGGCAGTTTCTCCTCTAAAGAAGACTCTGGCTGAAATAAGAGTGTAGCTGATGGATTCTATGACACATAAGAGCTGGATGAAAATTTGATCAGGTTTCAAACATTTGTTTCCTTTTATTTGTGAGCAATGCAGTGGCAAAGGTATTGTAGGGGTAAATTTCTGTATTATCAGTTTATGGCTGTGTCTAACCAAGGAAAGATGTTTGGGGACAATAGGAGATGAATAAAGGTAGGCTTTAGGTAAGTTTTAAGTAAAGGTTTAGATTCAAACTTAACAAAAAAGCTCCCCAAGCTCTGATGGACTGTGTCAACCCCTGAAACTTGCATTTTTGTAATACATGATTATCCGTGACTGGGTTCTGCAATCTTTGTTCTTGTTGATTACTTCTTAACTAGTATTAGTTGCAACAAAATACTGCATTAGCATGGAGTAGCATCCAAAAGGCAGAGTACTGCACATCTCCACCCCAAGTCTGCAGAGCTAATGGAACAGTAACAGGCTGTTGTGTGAATGAATCACTTCAAGAAAAGGTGCATCTCATTCACCTGCTGGGTACTCCCGTGGTTTTGTCTCTGTTCAGAAGGAAGGTAGTGAGTAGTTTAATTACATGCTTTTCTGTCCCACACCTTTCTTCTCCTGCTGGATAATAGAGGACTGTCTATTCCTGTATGTCCCAGACTCCTTCTCAACTCTGTACTGATCAACCTAGTTCTTTCTACATGGCATGTACCAGTGAGAACAGCGTTAAGAGCAGGGAAAGGTCAGTGCTCAGCTGTTCTGCACTTAAACTCCAATGCAAAGGATTTTGCTTTCACAAAGCAAACGTTAATATGCTGCATCTGCTGGGTGTTAATGTTAATATGTTCCAGCTGCTGTTCTGGGTTGATTATGGACCCCCTTGTCATTGTGGTGTCTCTCTGCAACTGGAAAAGTGCAAAGGGAATGTTTTATACTTCTTACTGTGAAAGCGGAGACATATTTTAAATAGCACTTTTTGATAAATACCTTTTGCTTGCTTTCATGATGGGTGCCAGAACTCTGCCTGTACACATCCCTCAATTGCAAAGTTTAATTGTATCTCATCATTTACCTTCTGAACAGACCTTATTTTACATCAGGTTATACTGTTATTTTTACTGACGGAGGTCATCATATTCTTCAGCTCAGCAGTTGACAATTTAATGTTTCCATCTTCAATCCAGACCTTAAAAAGGCAGGGGGACTTAGTGAAATTCTCTGGAGTGGCAAAGCGTGCACCTGCCTGTGTGGGGTCTCATTATCAGGGGAATGTCTGAACTGGATATTTGCTTTGAGGTTCACAAGATGAGTGTGCGCGTCTAAGTTGGGCTATGCAGAGGATTTGGGGGAGATGTTCTACTTCTTTTCAGAAGGTGTAAGGCCCTGATAAGTGCTTTTTTCTACAGCACACAAATTTGATGGCTCCCACTCCAAGTATCCAGCCTGGGTTATTAGCACATGAATCAGGAAGAGAAGATATTTCAGTATCAGTGCTTTAGCAGGTGGCATTGTGGAGGAGACTGCAACAAAGAGAAAAAATGACTGAGATGTGAAAGTTCTATTATTCACAACGCTTGGGACTTTGTTTTCTTCTTACCTTGAGCCTTAACTATGTGCTCTCTTACCACATATTTGAGCTCTCAACTCATGACTTGCTCAAACCTTAAGCATTGTTTTCCAGTTATGTCATGTAGACCTCTAAGGAGAAAGGATATGTTAATCTAGGGTAATTACTTACCTCTGAGCTGTTGTACCAAAAAGAGTAGAGCAAGTGTAGAGCAAGAAGCAACTGTGGAAATGCATTTGAAGTGTGTGGATGTTAGAAGTGCCTTGACTGTGGGAAGAAGTTCTGTACCCAAATAGGGCTACTTTTTTCTTGTATTTCAGAGAAGGGAGCAAATTCTCTGGTGGGAAGATCATATAACTCTGGTGAGATGGCTTTGTCAGCTTATGTTTTACAGGGATATTCACTGAAAACAGACATAAGTTTACATTAATATAAAGAAGCTTTATTCATAACTGCTAGCTGCTAGATGTTTCATACTATGCAAAATTTAAAAAGAGGAGAATCTCAAAATAGTTCTACACCAAATTGAAACTTAAGCTACCACTTTGACAATTGCAGAATAAATAAGATCTTTACCTATAAGACTTTTTAAGCCTAAGGTAGCAAAGGAAGGGTTTTCAAAATATACTCAAGCACTTAGGTATAAAGTTTATAATCCTCAACCCCTTACCCTGCAAGAAAATCTACATACTTGAAAAGTCCATTCTGCTAGTGAAATAAAATTGCTCTTCCAAATCTAAGGAACTGAGTAATACTTAATAAGTTTCTGACATTTCTTTATCCTAAATCATAGGGGGAATTTGGACTGCTGGGAATAGCCTGATGTAATTGAAAGTAGCATTGTTCTCCTCTACCCTATTTAAAAACAACATCACAAGCTCCTCAGTCTCTGCTTTCAACCCAGTTATCGTATGCTTTTAATTGAACATATGAAATCAATATCAATTTAGCAGAGATCTAAGAATCTATGACTTGAACAGTAGGTGTCTGATGTGAACAGTAGGCATTTGATGAATAGCCTTTTAAGGGTAGATATCCAAAGTTTAAATGTTTTTTAAACGGGATGCAACAAGTTATAAATGCTCTTATGAAAAGTGGAGAGAGAAAGGGATGCTGATCAGAGCGAGGGTCAGTTTAGATTGCTTTTTCCTCTGAACTTTGGTCCCCAGTCTTCTACCCTTGCAATTGAAATTGCTGTGGAAACTTATAAGGACAAACAACACTGAAACTTTCAAGCATGATTTAGTGTTTCCAAGGTAACCAATTGTAATTAATTTTAAGCACCAGCTGGCTTGTGATGAGCATGAAACCTGACAAAGGCTCTCAGGAATTTCCCGTATTCTGAAGCTGCAGTAATAAGAATATGAAAAGGCATCTACAGCAACAAATCAAGCCACAGCTTTGATACTGGTTACTTCAAAAGATTAAGGAATAGTTTCCAGATATATACAAGCAGAAATGTGCAGAAAGGGTCAGGAATTCTGAACTCTAATATGATGGTCCAGGTAGACTTTTTAATTCTCCTCTTTCATTCTCTATTTCATTTCTTTCATTGCTAGTTTTTCTTGAGTCAGTACTATGATTATTGCATTCTGTGCTCATTCCTGGACTCCATCATCTAACATTTAGATAACCATAGTGGATATCCAAAGCCTTAGAAATATAAATAAGTTGTCTTCAAAGTAGTAAAGCAGAAAAAGAGCAAGGGAAGGTTTCATAGTCTTTGTGTTCAACTGAAACCACAGAAGAATACAAAGCATCTGAATATTTAGAAATGGAGCTAATTCAGCAGCATGGCTTGATCATTTTATTTTTTGAATGGCAGCTTTGGTCTGGAGACCTTGAGTTAATCTATACATTGGAGTAATACAATGTGAAAGTGATCACAAATGTAGTGGTTTTCCCTTCATTTTTAAAAAGGAAGGTATTCTAACCCAAAAGATTGCCAATACCTTATGTGAAAATAAATATCTGACCTTAATTTAAGAAGTCATTAAACTCAAGTAAGTAAAATCACTCAATTTTTCATTTGGTGTTGATGCTGATCTCCTTAATCACAACTGAAAGCTTAAGTTTAGTGAAAGCTAAAACATTACTTCTGCTCTAAAGGAATGTCTTTGAAAAAGAAATTAATTTCCCAATCCTACAAATGCAAGCGGTGCTCTACTGGGTATATATATCCATATCAAAATCTAGCTTCAGGCAGCTGAGAGAGAATAAGCCTAGTTACTGCTTTAGCCCTGTACAAAAATATGTTATAATCTGTTTGGGATTACCCTGATTCTAACCTCATTTATACTGGAATACATCCACAGGAAACTAATAATGATACTAATACAATGGAAGTCAGTGGAATTATAGCTGAATTATTCCAGAATAGCTGAGATAAAAATCTGTCCTATTTATTGTTTCATTTGGCACAATATGTCCCTAATGAGCCACTTTTTTCCTGTCTTTAATTTTGCTGGGTAGGACTTTGATAGTGGAAAGCTGATATACACAAAAATGTGATGTTTTTAGAGGAAAGAGGAAATTGCAAACATTCATTCCTCAGGCAAGTTCACAGCCAAAATATATAGGACCAGAGCCAGCCAGCTACTTCTTATCATGTCATTCAAAGCATCCTCATAGGCAGCAAGTGGGGCTCTCAGGGCCAGATCTGGATGTCTCAAGTGGGGTCTGGATGGTGTCAGGCAGACATGCACAAGCCTGTCCTTTGACTTTTGTCTCTGGACACTTACATGTCTGGCTACATTCAAAAACTCAGTGCAAGAATTTTGCTGAGATCTTTTATTCCTTCTATTGTGTGTTTCTTCTCGTTGTGAGAAGGGGACACTTCCTATTTAAAACATTTTATCCTCTTTCCCTTGAAGGTGGGAGAAATAAAGTATTTATCTCATTTGTCCCTTATTCATGGTAACACTCCAGAGCAGCATCCTGAAACTGATTTTAAGGATTTTACTGCCACCAGAGAGTTCTGAATAGCAGTGAAAACATAGAATTGAAAAATAACTAAAATATCATCAAATCCAACCTTTGATCTAACACCACCATGGCCACTAAACCATGTCCGAGGTGCCATGTCCATGGTTGGGGGTTTTTTTTAACACCTCCAGGGGTAGTGCCTCTAGCACCTCACTTGACAACCTATTCTAATGCCTGACTGCTCTTTCCATAAAGAAATTTTTCCTAACATCTATACTAAAGCTCCCATGGTGCAACTGGAGGCGATTTCCTCTGATCCTATCCTATCCTCATTGCAAGAGAGAAGAGACCAACACCCACCTTACTACAATCTCCTTTCAGGAAGGTGTAGAGCGCAATGAGGTCTCCCCTCAGCCTCCTCTTCTCCAGACCAAACAATCACAGTTCCTTCAGCTGCTCACCAGCCCTGTTCTCCAGGCCCTTCCCCAGCTTTGTTGCCCTTCTCTGGAAGTGCTCCAGCAACTCAATGTCTGTCGTGTAATGAAGGGCCCCAAACTGAACCAGTAACAAGCACAGGAGTATGATTGCTTCCCTACTTTTGCTAGGCACACTATTCCTGATACAGGCCAGGATACTGTGGGCCTTCTAAGCCACACTGCTGGCTGTCAGGCAGCATCTCCAGGTGCTTTTCTGCCAGGCTGCTTTCCAGCCACTCCACACCAAGCCTTCAACATAGCATGGGGTTGCTATGACCCAAGCGCAAGACCCAGTCCTTGGCTTTGTTAAACCTCAACAACTGACCTTGGTGATAGTAGAACAGATCCTTCTTAATGATGTCTTTGTGCTATTATCCAGAAATCCAGAAATAACACTAGAAGTGCTCGTTATTCTTCTCCAGGATTACAGATCCTAATTCAAACCTTCATCAGGAGACTATTCTGCTTTTAGTTCATTGAAGTAGGAGAATTTTCTATCAGTGCAGACCACACCAGGGGCATGATGACCTATAACTCAGAAACATAATGTGCATAAAAATCAAAACTGCAGCGTTTTTGTTTGCTTATTTAATGGTGTATGTAAAATTTTGGGGTCTGCTTTTGGTTGGTTGGTTTTGGTTATTTGTTTGTTTGCTTATGTTTTGGTTTGGGGGTTTTCAGGAGGTGCAGGGGGGAAGGGAGTTAGTGAGTTTGGGGGTTGTTATTTAGTTATTTATTTATTGCCCTGCTATGAATCAATCAATCAAATATTTATTTGAAAAAGTGTTGGTCTCATCACCATCTGTTTTGTCTTAGAGATAATTCCTTCTGCAACTCACATAATGTATTTTTGCTGTGAATCTAGAGAAATAAGAGCTTCTCTATCCAGATTAAATGTACAGGCAGACAATCATTGCTGGAATATAGGTGACATCTAATTTGCCCTTAATATCCAATAGTTCTTAAGTTGAAAAGCATCTGTTTCCTGACTTTCTTGAAACATGTCATGTTGCTTATTCATCTCCAGTCATTCAGGAGAAAATGCAGAAATTTAATTGGGTGGGAAGCTACTAAATGTTTTATGGTCAGTTTGCCCACAATTACAAACTGAAATGGGATAGCTCGGTGTTAAATATCTTTCTTGAAGTCAATCAAGTGATGCTCATATATTCATTGAGAAACTGCCCTTCAGTGCCCACTAGCAAAATGTACTTTCCTAGCTTAACAATGAAATTTGGTCAGCGTGATGCACATGTGTTCTTCAATGAATTATTTATAAAGGCAGGTGGATGTGTAATTATTTTCAGTTCAGAGTTGCATGAAACTTGTGTGTGAGACTTCATGTGATGGCTAAACAAAGAAGTGAGAAAGTTCTAAAAACTTTGAAGGATAATGTTTGAGGACTGAGAGCATTTGCAGCCTCAGGCTATGCCATGAAACAACCACAGTACTGCTCTGTCTCAATATCCACAGCATTTTTAAAGAGCCGTTGTGGGAGTATTCAGGGGAGTAGGGGGGAAGGCTTAGAAGTGTTTGACTTCTCATGTTTCTGCATACATATAGGATGAAAAACATTAGATTATTACCATATCTAAACCAGCTTCATCTTTGGATTTTATAAAAGAAAAGGGAATGAAAAGATGGAGACTGGGAGGTGGGCAGAAAGAAGCCTTCTATTTTCACATTAAAATACTCTAAAAACAGGGCTTAAAAATCTTTAGAAATGGTTTCTAAGTTCAATAGCATGTCCACATGTCATAGTAAAGCATCTCTAATATGTTGCTCACAAGTTTAATGACATATATTCAGTAAAATCACACAGACATAAATCTGAACACTGTTTTGTTATCCATAATTTTATTTATGCTATATTAATCCATAGAGCTGAGTTGCATTTTCTCTGTGTCTGTTCAGTTTTAAGCTGAATCCTGGCAACACAGTTTCTGTCACCTATGAGACTTACTCTGAATGATTATTTCTTAATAGCCCTGACATTGAAGTTGTTTACTGCCAACAGCTAAAATTAAGAGTAGTGCCTGGCAGCCCAAGAGAAACAAAATTTCCAAATTAGAGGCTCAGCACTTTCCATTTCTCAGGGAGCTTTTGCATTAAATGCTCTCGGAATGCCAATAGAAGGCATTTTAGCAATTTGGATCTGGTAAATGATTTTATTTGTTTACTAAATCAGGTTTAGGAGTAAAATAGTGCTTAAAATCAGTTAGGATTTTGATGTGTATCTGCAACATGAGCCTGAATGAGAGAAGATGATGTACAAAACTTCCTAGGTGGATTTTCTTTGCTTCTCTTTGCTCTGGTAGAAAAGAAGGCTGAGGGGGGAGCTTACCGCTTCCTGCGAGTACCTGAAAGGAGGTTGCAGAAAGGTGGATGTTAGTCTCACCAGTCACAACTGATAGGATAAGAGAAAATGGCATCAAGTTACGCCAGGGGATGTTTAGCTTAGACATTACAAAAGACTTCTCTACTGAAAGAGTTATCAAAGCCTGGAACAGGCTGTACAGGAAAGTGGTTGAATTGCCATCTCTGCATGTATTTAAAAGCTACCTAGGTATGGTGCTCAAGGATATGGTGTAGTAGCAGCCCCAGCAGTTAGATAATGGTTGGACTTGATCTTAAAGTCATTTTCCAACCATAGTGATTCTGTGATTCTGTACTATGTCCACTGCTGTTTCTGAAAGAAGAGGTCCCTGTGCTTGTGTACTATGCTCTTTATGTGTATTATGCTCTTTAACATCTTTATTGATGATCTGGATGAGGGCATCGAGTCTATCATCAGTAAATTTGCTGATGACACCAAGCTGGGGGCAGGAGTTGATCTGCTGGAGGGTAGAGAAGCTCTGCAGAGGGACCTCGACAGGCTGGACAGATGGGCAGAGTCCAATGGCATGAGATTTAACACATCCAAGTGCCGGGTTCTGCACATTGGCCGCAGCAACCCCATGCAGAGTTACAAGCTGGGGTCAGAGTGGCTGGAGAGCAGTCAGGCTGAGAGAGACCTGGGGGTGCTGGTTGATGGTAGACTGAACATGAGCCTGCAGTGCGCCCAGGCAGCCAGGAGGGCCAGTGGCATCCTGGCCTGCATCAGGAACGGTGTGGCCAGCAGGAGCAGGGAGGTCATTCTGCCCCTGTACACTGCACTGGTTAGGCGGCACCTTGAGTACTGTGTCCAGTTCTGGGCCCCTCAGTTTAGGAAGGATGTTGACTTGCTGGAGCGTGTCCAGAAAAGGGCAACAAGGTTGGTGAGGGGCTTGGAGCACAAGCCCTATGAGGAGAGATTGAGGGAGCTGGGGTTGCTTAGTCTGGAGAAGAGGAGACTCAGGGGTGACCTTATTGCTCTCTACAACTACCTGAAGGGGGGTTGTAGACAGGCAGAGGTTGGTCTCTTCTCCCAGGCAACCAGTACCAGAACAAGAGGACACAGTCTCAGGCTGCGTCAGGGGAGGTTTAGGCTGGAGGTTAGGAGGAAGTTTTACACAGAGAGAGTGATTGCCCATTGGAATGGGCTGCCTGAGGAGGTGGTGGGGTCGCCGACGCTGGGGGTGTTCAGGGCGAGGCTTGACAGGATGCTTGGTTGTATGGTTTAGTTGATTAGGTGGTGTCGGATGATAGGTTGGACATGATGATCTCGAAGGTCTCTTCCAACCTGGTTAATTCTATTCTATTCTATTCTACTAGCTGAGACTAGGAAAAAATTCTTTGAAGTAATGAAGCTTAGTCTTCACATGAAACTGTTGTTATAGTGCTGTGGTTAGCTGGCACTGAAACATGTAGTCCTGTAGATCAGTAATAGCTTGTTGGCGACGATAGCTATAGGCCACAAGCATTGGACTGTTTGTAAGGACTGAGGTTTCTCACACATGGGCTGAATTCATCTCGAATTCTTTAGATCTTTGTTTTAACATGGACTTGCTCTGCCAAAAACTTTTCTTCTGACCAGGTGGCTGTGTCTAATTAGTTTTACCCATTCCTCTTCCTGTGGCTGAGAAGAGATCAAATGTTTATTTTTTACTTCCAAATTGCAGAGTGGACTGGTATTTGTTTGGTACTCATCTCTCATCCCTGCCCCACTCCAACTCCCATGCTATCTTTCTGGTTTCTTTACAACTCTCCAGCATTCCATCTCAGCAACTGACATAAATCAAAGTCTGTGTATGAACATGGATTTAGTGTTCTTGCTCTCTGTGTTAAAAAACAGATTGCTCTAATGTTTGCAGTTTTGCTAGCCATTAACCTGCATTCCAATTAGTTTTCTTAGACTATGCTTTGACAATATGTATAATCCATATGCATCTGACTCCAGAAGCCTCATCCTGTTCTTGCAACCCTTCCCTTGTGTCAGATCAAAGGGCATGGTGAGTGTGAGGAGCTGGATTAGCCAGACTGAAGTTTGTTGTATTTAATTTTTGATAGGGTGAATTCTTCATTAAATAAGTCATATCGTCCAGCTCCCAGTGTAGTTTCACAAGCATAGGGGTGGTTGGTAATCTATATTTGAGATCAGGGAGGCCCTGGCCATCCACAGAACAACTTTTAGCTAGATTGTGTAAATTCTCTATAGGAAGCAGAGTCCACTATCATACACATTGGCCACAACAACCCCATGCACTGCCACAGGCTGGGGTCAGAGTGACTGGAGAGTGGCCAGGCAGAGAAAGACCTGGGGGTACTGGTTGATGGTAGGCTGAACATATGCCTGCAGTGTGCCCAGGCAGCCAAGAAGGCCAATGGCATCCTGGCCTGGATCAGGAACAGTGTGGCCAGCAGGAGTAGGGAGGTCATTCTTCCCCTGTACACTGCACCGGTTAGGCGGCACCTCGAGTACTGTGTCCAGTTCTGGGCCCCTCAGTTTAGGAAGGATGTAGACTTGCTGGAACGTGTCCAGAGAAGGGCAACAAAGTTGGTGAGGGGTTTGGAGCACAAGCCCTACGAGGAGAGACTGAGGGAACTGGGGTTGCTTAGCCTGGTGAGGAGGAGGCTCAGGGGAGACCTTATTGCCCTCTACAACTACCTGAAGGGAGATTGTAGCCATATGGGGGCTGGTCTCTTCTCCCAGGCAACCAGCACCAGAACAAGAGGACACATAGAATACATAGAATAAACCAGGTTGGAAGAGACCTTCAAGATCATCGCATCCAACCCATCAACCAATCCAACACCACCCAAACAACTAACCCATGGCACCAAGCACCCCGTCAAGTCTTCTGAAAACCTCCAATGATGGCAACTCCACCACCTCCCCAGGCAGCCCATTCCAATGTGCAATCACTCTTTCTGTATAGAACTTTTTCCTAACATCTAGCCTGAACCTCCCCTGGTGCAGCCTGAGACTGTGCCCTCTTGTTCTGGTACTGGCCACCTGGGAGAAGAGACCAACATCCATTTGTCTACAACCTCCCTTCAGGTAGTTGTAGAGAGTAATAATGTGACCCCTGAGTCTCCTCTTCTCCAGGCTAAGCAACCCCAGCTCCCTCAGCCTCTCCTCGTAGGGCTTATGTTCCAAACCCCTCACCAACTTTGTTGCTCTTTTCTGGACACGCTCCAGCAAGTCAACATCCTTCCTAAACTGAGGGGCCCAGAACTGGACACAGTACTCGAGGTGCGGCCTAACCAGTGCAGTGTACAGGGGCAGAATGACCTCCCTGCTCCTGCTGGCCACACTGTTCCTGATGCAGGCCAGGATGCCATTGGCCACAGTCTCAAGCTGCACCAGGGGAGGTTTAGGCTGGATGTTAGGAAGAAGTTCTACAGAGAGAGAGTGATTGCCCATTGGAATGGGCTGCCTGGAGAGGTGGTAGAGTCGTCATCATTGGAGGTGTTTAGGAGGAGACTTGATAGGGTGCTTGGTTGCATGGTTTAGTTGATTAGGTGGTGTTGGAGGATGGGTTGGACACGATGATCTTGAAGGTCTCTTCCAACCTGGTTTATTCTCTTCTATTCTAAGAGGAGGCAGCAATGCTTTGATTTCAGGGACATAGAATCTGCCTTATTGGTTATTGCAACCCTGCCTTTCTCTGTTAAAGTGATGTACTGCTCACTAGTGGTGTGCTCATAAAGTAGCTGAGAAAAATGAACTGGATGCTATGAATAACGAAAAAAAAATATAACGCTTCTGAAAGATGCAGGATACTTGGTTGACCATATCTTTATCTGCCATCTTCTTTGCACTTTGCATCTGTTTTGTTCTGGAGAACAGAGATGCCAGGATTCCCCAAAACATTTCCAAATATTCAAGTACGAATATTGCTGGCTTTTACTTTTCCTGGCTGTTTCTTTTATGTCAGGTTTTTTGTTTGTTTTGGTTGTTGGGTGGGGTGTTTTGTGTGTTTGTTTTGTTTTTCTGTGAGGAGTTTGTTGTTGTCAGGGACTTGTTGTTCTCTCGTTTGTATGTCTTTAAAGGTGTTACACAGATTTTATAAATTTCTAAACTCCTGATCGCCAGTGTGTCACAGGATGCTACACTGCATGTACTATTCATCCCAGAGGGAAAAGCAAACAAACCCCACAAACTTACCAGCACAAAACTGAAGTTTCTTGCACTGGTGACTCAAAAACAGGGCAATGCTATAATGCAAAGCTCCTTTAGAAATGAGAGAGTAACTGGACTTTAGAAAGGGATGATTTTCTTTTCATGCTTAACAAAGTAATGCACCTTGAGATTTATTTCTCATCTCCAATGCAGTTTTGACAACATAACAGTACAGAATGTACCTGCTTTTTTGCTTTTATCAGTTTCTTTGGAGCATAGCATGAGCACTGACTGAAACAAATGCAAGTGGCAGAGCAGTCCTCAGCATTTTAATTCATTTTTTCCTCCTGTATAAAGCAGGACTCACCGACCACACATACATTAGAGCAAGTTTTTATTGTAGAGAGGGTTTCTTCAAAGTACTTCAGGTTGGAAGGTAAAGATCTGTGATAACACTTCAAAGCAGGTGACCTGGGTAAATGAAGGAGCTTTGTCATTTGATCTAGAATAATTTGGGAGAGGTGAAACGTTTTGTTTGTTTGATTGTTTGTTTTTTCTCCCAGTCTTTTACTTGCTGGCAATGATTCAAAGAATAAGACCATGGAAATTACATGGACTTTCTCAAACTCTGTCTTCTCATCCTGTCTCATTCAGTGCACAGGATGAATGGTTGTGCTGATTGTTAAGAGGTTGGTGACTGTCTCCACCTCAGTCTTTGTAAAGAAAAACTGTCATAAACCTCAGTGTCATGATATTTGTGTTTTCCTAATATCTGTTGGTCATCTGAAGGGCCAAATGACTGCTGAGAGAGAACATCTGCATCAGCAGTAAGACAAATTACAATGTATCACATTGCTATTTGTTTCACAAATATGAGAGTCCTTCAGATGCTTAAGGCATTTAAAACTCTGCCCAATGCCATATGCATAAAAGCAGAGTGGAACAGGCTGGGAGAAAGAGAGTTATGAACACTGAAAACAGAGTAAGTGTGAATAGAAGAAGGGGAAGCTAAGAGTTATCTAAAGAAATAGTGGTAAGAAACAAGGATGGGAGAAGAGATAATTTATTTTTGGTATCTAATTTTTCCATGAAATAAATAGGTGATGTATCCATTAAAAACGCATTAATTTGTCTTTCAGGGATTACTGCTGAGTGATAATATCTACAACTGATATTGCTAATCTGCATCCAACAGCTTCCTTTTTGTAGAGCTAGAACTGTAATTCATTGTATTTACTGTAGTTGCTCGACGCTTTGGAATATATTGTAGATAATGAGTTGTGAATAAAGGGTGCTCAGTATGTTACAGACTATGAAGTTTTAGGTCAGCCACTCATCAGGAGAAGTTTTATTTTGCTTTAGCCATGGATATTTCTTGCCATAAGTAGATGCTAGAAGACATGTACAAATAGTCTAAAAATAATGAGCAACTGATAATGCTGAAAAGGGTTGTGTCTCAACAATGCTTTCCCATATGTGTTATGGCAAGGTTTTTCCCCTGAGGTCACTGTGTAGGACAGAATGATTGACATCTGCTGCAAGAAGACAGGCTTTAAATGTAAATCAGCTATGTATGTTGCTTTCTGATTTCTGGGTATAAAAAGACATTGCTACTTTTTTTTTGTAGCATGATATAGGGTTATGGATAAACCAAACCATATCATCCACTTTTGTTCCCTAATACTTCAAATTCTACATCATGGAGTTCCTTTAATTAACTTAGTGAGCTTTATGCTTATAGCAGTCAGGAAACCCATGGAAAACATAAATGATCTAATAGTCAGGACTATTCTTATTTCTATCCTAAGCTTACTCTCAGACAGTGAATACGTGTTGGGTTTGGGTTTAATTTTTATTTTCACAACACTTTGAGCATGAAAGTCATCCTTCCAAGCTGTGTATGCCTTGGCCCTACTTGTAACAATTCTCTTATTGAGATTTAACACCGCACCCACTGCTATCAAAAAAATCTCCAAACAACCCACAACAAAAAACTCTTATTGGCAGCTATTTGTTTTCCTTTTCAATCCAGGGCTCCTCTTCTGTACCAGTTCCAGGTAAAATAACACTTTGGTTTTTTTAAGGCAGCTGATGAGTGCGATATGGATTGATTCAGAGAATGTCTTGTTCTAATCTTGTACTAATTAACTTGCTTAGTGGGTCCTAAGGTCATATTAGATTCTTTTGTGGCTATATCACATTGATAGTCTTTTTATGATCAACTTTCCTTTTCTCCACATCCTTTCTTCAGATGCTTTCTGTGCATGAATTCCAGGTCAGCCAAGTAAATTACATTCTTTTTATGCTATTGAATTTTGCTGCTTCTTCTACTGCAGTCTTCAGGATTTCCATCTCTCTAATAACTTAATCTTTCTCTTTATTAAAGATGGTGACACTCACTCGCGCTTGTTTTCGTGCCATTCATGAAAGTGCTAAATAAAATACTTCACAAGAACAATCCTTGAGGAATTCAAAATAACCTGTTTCTTACCAGATGTGTTCCTTTTCACTGCTGTCATTTTCCTTCTCTTCTACTCCTTGATTCCTTGCATGTTTTAAATTGTCCTGCTAATCCTCACTTTCTGACGTTAGTGCAAACTCTAATGTGACACCACCTGTAATTCTTAGCTGAAATCCTGTTAGATAAGATTTTCAGTGTCCCTGTAATCTTATGTTGTATTGAAAATCTATTGAACAAATGTTGTCAGCCTAGAATAGAGTGATCCATAGCTGACAAAATCACATTATGTCAGATCTTGTTTTCTGTGTTCAACAAGATTTGAATTTTTTTTTCTCACAAATTTTGTTCTAGACTTTTCTTTGCATGCTGTTGAAGGCAATCCATTGCAAAGTGGACCATTTGTCTTTGTGTATGTGAGTGTATGTGTGGGTTTTTTATCTCTGAGTGTGTACGTTCAAAGGGGTAGTAGTATTAATCAGAGTTAGCTCCAGGAATAAATGCATTGCAGACTATAAGGCTCCTGAGCGTTGAAGTTAATTGGTGTTGGAAATTAATCTTTAGACTACTAATAACGATGCTAAACAAATTGCATACATCAGCATATATCTGAGATTTACTCTGAATAAATAATACTGGATCAAGATTTTATCTTTTCCTTTGAGTAGTACTAGTGACTCAGCTGAAATTCAACAGATATATCTGAATTTTGTCTGCTTGAGTTTCATCTGAGCCGTCAGACTCTACAGGGAAAGCGCGGCCGGAGAATTTAAAATTTTGCCAAAGGTCAAGACACTTCTTCTGCATCCCTAGAACGCTATCACTTGATGGAGTGTAAGTTGTCATAGCAACATTCAGAGAAGCTAAAAGTATTTTTGTTGCTGTTGTTTTGTTTTAAAATCCATGCAGCTGAAAGATAACATTGAAATTGTTACTGGAAGTCTGCTTCTTCCCATCCGCTCCTCACTGCCACCCCCTATTACATTTGATATTCAGTTGAAATATTTCTAGCTTAAATTAAATGAGGTTCAGTAAAGTGAAGTGCAATGTCCTGTACCTAGGTCGGGGCAATCCTCAACATAAATATAGGCTGGGGGATGATGAAATTGAGAGCAGCCCTACAGAAAATGATTTGAGGATGCTGGTGGATAAGATACTGGACACAAGCCAGCAATGGGCACATGCAGCCCAGAAAGCAAACTGTATCCTGGGCTGCATCAAGAGAAATGTGGTCAGCAGCTCAAGAGAAGTGATTCTGTCACTCTACTCTGTTCTGTTGAGACCTTACCTGGAGTATTGTGTCCTGCTCTGGGGCCCCAAACACAAGAAGGACATGGGCCTGCTGTAATGGCTCCAGAGGAGGGTCACCAAGGTGATCAGAGGGCTGGAGAACCTCTTCTATGAAGGCAACCTGAAAGGTTTGAGGCTGTTCAGCCTGGAAAAGAAAAGGTCCAGAGTGACCTCATAAGGCAATACCTTAAGAGGACTTACAGGAATGCTGGGGAAGGACTTTAGAAGGACTTGTAGTGATAAGATAAGGGGCAATGTTTTTAAACTGGTAGATTTTCTTTAGTCGTAAGGAGGAAGTTCTTTACAATGAGAGTGATAAAATATTGGGACAGGTTGCCTAGGGATGTGGTTGGTGCCCCATCCCTGGAGACGTTCAAGGTCAGACTTGATGTGACCCTGGGCGGCCTTACCTAGTTGGAGGTGTCCCTGCTGATTGCAGGGGGGTTGGGCACGATGACCTTTGAGGGTCCCTTCCAACCCAATGCAATCTGTGAATCTGTAAAATTAGAGCACACTCTGTTATGGGTATTTAATCACAAAAGATTTTGATTCTGTGTAAACATTAATTCAGCAATGCAAAGCAGCTGTGAATGATATTAAGTAATTTTCTGAGTACAAATAATTGCTGGAAAGTGGATTTTAATCGTGTTCTTTAACTTTCTAGAAAAAGCTCTTGTGCAATGAGCTGACCTCATTCCCATAACTATAGAATACTCTAGAAAGGTTTGTGCCAAGGGCTCTATTAAACTATAAATTATACATACTGGGAGATGGATTTTGGGAAGGGAAACAACTGTGAGTGCATCTTTTGGGTCAGCTACAGTAACTGATCAAGTAATTCTCATTGACCAGAGCCTCCCTTCCATAGGGAAGGTACATATTGAATGAACCAACAATGCAATCTGCTATGGGTCCAAAAAAAATCAAGAAGCTTCATTAGAGCCTACTCTATTTAGTATTCAATTTAGCATCCCTTTCCTGGACTTTTGAACAATTTTACAGACTTTTGACTGCTGTGAGGTTTTTAATTCATTTAGGGAGGCTTGAACTTAAACTAATTAATTTTTTCCGTATTTTCATCAGTGTTAGAAGTAAGAAGTGGAAGTGACATCATTAAAACTGCAGCAGTTGTTGTCATATAAGCATTTTTTACAACTTTCATATAGCTGATATGCTTTTGATTTGTTATTCCAGTAGCAAAGAGCATTTCAATTTGTACTTTTTATGCTGTCATAGTTTTTATTGCAACTTGCTCTGTGACCTGATGTGCTGTGAACTGATCCCATTGAAAGGTGTGGTACCTGCAAAATTAATTGGTATTACTGCAAGATTTTGTTATGAAACACTTACTTCCTGACCTAAATGCACATCTTAGGGATTAATTAAAATCATGGCATCTTCTGGTTTTCTTTATTTTCTTGAACAAATCCAAGTTAAATGGAATTTCTGGATCCTGTGCATGGACTGCTTTGACAAGTTTGAAAGGAGATAAAGGAAGGATCTTTCAAACTTTGTCATTGAAACCCACACACCAGTTCACTGAAAACAAAATGTGCAGTGCATACAGCTGTCAGACCTCACAAAGAGGTGTTATAAGCTTAGCAAGATTTTATGATAAAGTCAAATTTCTCTACCAAATATCCTAGTCTTCAATCATGTTGAAACACAGTAAAATGTGATTAATTTTATATATGCCAATCCACTATTTTTCTATAGCCTTGTTTTTCTAATAAATTTCAACAACAGAGTTAAAATTAGTCTGAGAGAGCAAAACAAATAAAACTGGGCTAAATTAATAACTTTAAATCTTCATAAATGAGGATTCTCTGCTAATTTGACTAGAGTAAATCATCTCTTAAAGATCACATCTGCAGTGCTCATGCAAGAATTCATAAACAATATCCTAATTAATACAAATTAAGTTTAGGTACCTGTCTTGTTGTAGACTGTATTTATTCACCTTGGATTGCAATCCAGAATCTTTATTTAGCAGAACTCAGTTTTGTCTCCCTATAAAAGCGACTGTAAACTGAGCTAAAGCCCATATCTGTCAGACTTTTATAGCACCTTGATACAAATTTGTTCCTTTCTTGCTGTGTAATGAAGATCATAATCAAAGGCTAGGGAAGCTGCCTGGATTCTTGAAGAATTGTTCTTGGCCTGACTTTACTATACATTGAAATGTGTACCAGGATTTCCCTTTGCTATTTTCCCTCTTCGTACTCCCAAACTACCTCTCATTTTGACAGTTTTCCTTTCTTAAATTCAGCAAGCAGTAGAAAGGGCTTTTTATTTGCAGATATTTTGTCTTTAGAGAAATGCTAAAACTGTGGTAGAAATGGAGATTTGTGTAAGTGAACCTGACTCTGACTTTGAGCTCAAAGGGACCAGTCCAAATGAAATTGTCCAAAGTCAAAATCTTCTACAGAGAAATATCATTACTTCTTAATATGTCCTTTATATGCAAAATGTCTCACTTTCTAATGGAGACTTGTATTAATATGTGTAAGACTCAATGGAAGGTGGCAATGGGTAAAAAGTGGTATCTGGACTTGGCAGAAAGTTAAGGACTAGTCTCTGACTTAAAGGAAGCAGTTTGAATCTGGTCTTTTTCTTTGTGGTTTCAAGAACAAAAATTCTCCGTTTTCCCCCTACACTTGTTTCAGCTATGCCTTCTGAAACTTAGGTGGTTTTACATTCCAGTTTTAGCTCTACCTGAATGCCTGAAATACTGTTAGTTCCTTAACCCTTTTAAGTAGCTATGTTCAAACATGAAACTAGAAATGTGGCAGTTGAATATTGTTTTATTTGTGATACATTCTGAGGTACACTAATTCTGCAGGAACACAGATAATCTAAAGGACCTTGAAAAAAAAAACCCAAACACTAGAATTAAGGAAAAATATGATTCTGAGGATCTCTGTATTTTTAGCTACTGTTTCCAAAATGGACACATTCATTTCTGGAGCCCAGGCAGCTATTGAGCAAGCCTGTACTGGAGAAGTGCTACTCAAAGCAGGGTAATAACCTATTGGAGTAACCAACTTGCTAGAGGGACACAGGAGCAGATTTTAGCAGGTTGCTGTCATCTTCTTTATATCCCTACTGTTGTGCTAATAGTCAAGAAAATATGTTGTGTATGTTCTAGACAGTTCCTGTTTCCTGCTGACTTTAGAAGTCTGCAGGGGCTCAGCCACTGTGCCACTGGCTCCCAGGGAGCTGCATTTGGCACATTTTAACCTCCAGCTGCATCATTTCCCAAGTTTCTTGGTTGCCTGCTGTTTGTGTTTGTGGCAGTAGTTGTGAGAAGACTGATGCTAGGAACACAAACATTGGCATGTGACTTTATCATCAGTAGAATCAAAAGTCTGTTTTCCTGTACAGCGCCAGAGATCCTAGAAGCGTTGGCTTTGTTAGATGTTCACAGCTTTGCCCTTGTGCATGTGGTGTACCTACATGCACACCTATGCTATGAGTATGCACACATACTTTACATGTAAATTCCATGTACCCAAGGGAATTAAGTAACTGTAACTGTGAAGAATTTCTTGGCTGTGAACCACACACTCAACTCCAACAAGCAGAAAGTAGAGCCCAGTGAGCAGAGACTGGAATTGCACAAAGGTGAATGACAATGAAACTGGCTCAAAACCTCTGCAGATCAGTCTTCCAGGATTTGCATAACTTGAGCTTGAGCCAAGGCATGTCAGGCCTGTTGTGAATTCAGCACAGACCTTGGCTTTGGACTGTAAAAGTATGAAGCCATTGTTGATGACTTGTAGCATTTTTCTGTCAGCCATTAAAGATTTCTGGTTTGGATGAGTATAAGGTAAAGTCTGTAAAGTATTTGCCATTGGGTTGGACTGACTAGTGAAAAAAAGATCACCATTTTGACGTATACAGAGATTTCTTCTATTTCAAATTATTTCCAAAATAAGCAACTGTAGTCTGTATTTTGATGTCTCTTTTAGAGGTCTTGGTTAAATGCATGAGAGATTAAATTGGCAAAGAAGAACTTGTAAAGAAATGTTACACTATTTATCATCTGTATGCAGCTATAATTACAACTCAGTATTTCTGACATGTTGATTTAGAATGCATCACACTATGGTCCTCTTTTCAATAATGTATATTTTCTGGTAGCAAAATGACTCCTGAAGATGGTCAGAAACTGTTTTCACAGATGTCTATAGTAAAGATGTTTTCAGGTCTGATTATCATTCCTGAATGGAAAGTTAAAACTGCAAGAACCCTCTCAGCCTTACGCTTGCTCTCTAATAGCTTAGTCCTTTGCAGTTGTACCTGTGCTGAGTACAGCAGAACTTTCAAAGAGTTGTAAGCTGACACAGAGGTGTGAGAGTCTTGCTTGTATTGGAATGGCAATAGAGTTTTTTGTTTCCTGTGATGACAAATGGGTGATGGAATGGTGAATGTGGAGTATATAATCCAGCAACTGCTGTAACAGAGTCAGTAATGGATTTACAGCTTGCTGAGAGCTGAAAGAATAAATGTCTGAAAAATAATTTATGTTAAACTCTGTATTTTCTCTGTTCTTATGCACTCTAAATTAAAGTAATAAAAATAAGCCTTTGTATCAATGCTAGTTACATATTGTTCAAATAGACAGGCAAGAGATAATGGGAAATTTGAGAATATGCTCAGCTGATACCTTTTTTAACTTGTATAAATTTAAAACAAAAATCGATGTAGAATCTACACTCAAATTTAAAGAAGCATCCCTTAGGAATATGAACAATAATCTCTGAACATCCTGGGATATTAACAATCTCTCAGTTTATCTATAGGATGTACTTTGCAATTTTTAATTACATAAAAAGAAACTAATATATCATTATACAGTAGGTTTTATTAGTTCAGCTTTCTGAATTATTTCATTTCTTTGAGAAGACCATATTGCAGGGTGGGGATGCAATTCAAACTCTGAAATGTGCCGTTTCAAATTTGGTATAGTTTGCTTTCGCTTATTCTGTGCTTACTGAACAACAGCTTGATCTTTCCATTTGACCCTGTAGAATTCTCTCTGTTGCCAGTTCCTTTTGAAATATTGAGAAGCATTTGCTGAGTATTTCAACACACCACTCCACTCCTGCTTTACGTCTTCATTCTTGAGGGCTGCAGTTGTGTTATGAACTCTCTTTTATGTTAAAATTTAAGTGGTGCCATTGTTTACACTACTGTTGCTAACTGCTGCCAAAATCTGAATCTGAGCGGTTATTCTAAACAGTCCCACATTTGCATGAAATGTGGGTCACTAAATATGGTGGAGCATGGGACCCTTAATCTCAGGGTCATGGGTTCAAGCCTGCAGTGAGCAGCAGTGTCCTTTATAGGTGGGTTGGATTAGTTGATAGGTTGGACGCGATGATCTTGAAGGTCTCTTCCAACCTGGTTTATTCTATTCTATTCTATTCTATTCTATTCTATATCTGATAAAACACAGGAGTCAGTGGAATGACTATTGTCTCTGCAGAAATCTGGAAATGAGGTCCTAGGGATAAATGTTATGGAAAAAAAAATTCTAAACAAATAAAGCTCTATAACCTTTTTCCTGGATTTATCTTAGTGCCTGATTTAATTTTGAAAATACAAAAACAAGTATGCTTTGGGGTGTTCTTAATCTGTATTACAAAGCTGTCAAATAATAGGGATGAAATTCAGATCATATTTGTGTTTGCAATAGTTTTGGTGCTGGTGATGGCCTGGGATTTCTCTTTGGAAAAGTCATCCTGTTAGCTTTTCAAGTTATTCTACCCTAAATCCTTTGATGTTATTGAGACTTTTATCACAGTGATTATTTATCTAGTAAGAGTGAAAAATATCTGAGATTCCAGTTATCCATACATCTTTTGAAAATACAAGAAATTTTTAGGAACAGTTGTTATGCATGCCAGGCTCTGACAGGAGAAAAGTAACACCCTCTTCACTTTGATATCTGACTAACACCTTGATCTGTGAGACATTTTGGAACCAAGCATGAAGTAACCTTGCTAGTTTCTCATTGCTAGAGTAATATGTTCGTTTTGCATATAATTAATTGTTTACTCAGTAATTGTTTGGTGGAACATTTGCATTGCAGCAATGTTTAAAAGCATTCATTCAAAACATAGCATATCTCATATTTCTAAAATGTCAAGTATTTATTTTTTCTTTTCATTTATTCCTCTGGAAATAAATAAATAACTACAAAAATTATCTGAGGCAGCAAAATTTTGCAACTTTTCTGTTTAATGGTTAGGTATACTGAAATTATTTTCTCTTGAAACAGTATTTTATTTTCTTTTCATCTACTAAATAGATCAATAACAGATTAAAAAAATACTGAGAAGGCAGTTAGAAGAAAAAAAAATAAAGCCTTTCTGTCAGTAATGCTCATAATGGCAGCTCATATATTACAGCTGAAAGTACAAACACTCTGAAACTTTCTAGGAGCTTTCTAGTGAAAAAATAAATCCAGCAGTTTCAACAGCATTAAACTCTGCCCTCTACCTCCTGCAAAAAAAAACAAACCAACCAAACCAATTCAGGAGCAGTTTATCACTGTGATGCATTTAGAAAGTCTCAAGATTCAACTGAAATGGATCTCAGCAGTATGGAGCTCTTGGATTCCTTTGTGCTGGGCTACAAAGTGTTAGAGGAAAATTCTAGGTCCATTTCTCAAGTATACTTTTTCTCCATAAACTTTGTTCAGTAGAATCACATGCATTTGCTGGACTTAGGGCTTTTCAGTTAGAATGGAAAGGGAATCCATGTAAATACCATCAATATAATTTCATATAGGACTGGCCATTCAGCTTGTGAGGGCTTTTTTGTTGTAATTTGTTTGGGGGTTTTGGTTGTTGTAATTTATTTTTGTTTGTTTGTTTTAATTTAGTTTCATTTTCTTTAGCTGCTACATGGATCAGATAATTGATCAGTCTAGCCCAGCCTGTGCTATTGGCACCAGGCAAAGCTATTTTGGGACAGCATGTTGCATTCCACCATCCCATCTACTTCTATTCTAGTCCCCACTTCCCTCCAGCTATAATGATCATATCAAGGCTGTTGAGGTGGGCATACAGTGAAGACAGTAGAAATCACAGATACATCTGTCTAGTGTTCATTCCATAAATTTTCCTGCTTTGTTGCAGAAAAAAATCTTTGTTGTTTTTTTTAAACAAAGTGATGCAAAACAATCTTTCAGTTCACCCTGACAATATTTAGTACCTCTCATTGATGTACTTTTTCAAATGAACATGTTGCTCTGACTTTATGGCAAAAAAATTATCCCTATGGGTTAAACCTCGCACAAAATATTCCTCTAAAACCATTTGGACAAAATCAATGTAGGAATAAAGTATGATATTTAGGTAGGCTAAGAATTTATATAGTTTCAAACTACTTCAAGTATGGTTTTGCAGGAGTACATGGAAATAATAGGAAACATTGGTTGTAGTGGAAATCATCTGTCTGGTTTCAAGCAGTGTTGTTTGTCTGTCTTGCACATCACCAGCAGAGGTTTGCACACTAAAGTAGATGGTGATTAGCTTTATGCTCCCTTGAACAATATAGCTGGATCTGTACCATACGCTTGTACATGGTAGCTTCATGGTGTCTATGATATACTTGGCATATATTGTTGAAAGTTTTCTGGAAGACTCAAGTAGTAAAAGAAAGATAATTTTTCACCTAAAGTAGTTGTTTATGTTTTGTCAGTGAGCTTTCCTGACTAAACCTCTAATTACTCTAAACCTACATCTAGTCAGGCGGAGATTCAGGGTCCAGCACTGCCCATTGTACCTGGAATGTGGACATACAAGAAACCTTCATATTATCCCTTTAGCCAGTGTGCATGAAGATCAGCTGTGCTGAAGGCCCAAGTAACAGAAAATCAGCTATATCTCAACTATATTACACTTTAAAAAAGGCAAAGTAAATGCAAGTCTCTATCTGAATAAAACCACTGCTATTACTTTTTCAGTGTCTTTGATTTAGAATCTGTCATCTCATATAGGCATGGATGGATTTCTCCTCCGGTGTTTTTAATTGAATACAACCTACCATGATTTGTTGTGTTTAGTAATACGTGCCCTTGCTTCTGGAAAAGCTGACTTGCAGGCTTGAATATGTTTTATTCCTTCAGAATTTGAAGCTACTACTTTAGAGTTCATCCTAAGGGGTTTTTTTCTTTCTTTTTTTTGTTGGGTATTTTGGTTTGGTTTGGTTTGGTTTTTGGTTGCTTGGTTTTGTTTTGTTCTCTGATATCTGGTTAGTGTAAAGTTAAATCTTCTTGAACTTTTACTTTAGCCAAGACAGGGCTTTAGAGACTGTAGTCAGTGGCTGGAGGTTTGCAAAGAGGTTGTAATTGATTCATCTCTGTTACCTGGAATTTGTAAATTCTTGCAATCAGACGTGAGTAAAATAGACATGAGTGGAATATAGATGCCGAATAGCTATTTCCTCCTGACCAACAACCTAATGAAAGACTGTTCTGCATCATCTTGGTAAACCTCCAGTTGATTCTATTTACAACTGCCTGCAACTGAGATGGAAAATATTGCTCAATTAGATTAAAAATTATTTTGGAATTAATTACTCAGTGCTGTCTTACAGAATTGGTATCTGCTTGGCCAAAGGGTACCTGGAAGTACCCCCTACTTATACACATGATACTATAAGATACTGTCACTGAATTCAGCACAGTTACTTCCAAAGAAGACAGGGCATATGTCCATTCTACTCTGAAGAGTGTATTGTTGACAGCTTACTGTTCTTTGTATTCTTCCTGTGCACTGAACTGAGATTTTTTCATTTCATGCATCATCATTCAAAGCTTGCTGGAGTAATTCCATAAAGTCTGTACATATCCTTAACACACACACACACACAAACAGAAGAGGGAACAATATATTTTTGATGTTGTTTTTGAAAGCTGGACATATCTGCATAGTTTTAACTTTCTTTTTCACCTTCTGCTGAGGGAGGGGAAAAAGCAACCTCTAGATATTTTAGAATATTTGTAAGCTTGGGGTCCCTTACTAATTTGTTACACAATTAGGTTTTCTGTATGGTTTATATCACTTCAGTTAATATGAAAAACAATCCTCATTTAAAATCAGAGGTATTTTGTTGTCTATTTGAAATCACCTTGAAGGTAGTTCACCTGTTAGAGTTAAATAATTTAAATAATTGCCTGCAACATACATGTCCTCTTGACTTTGATCTAGATGTGTGGATGGACAGGTTCATATTCTTTTATGCAGACTTGTCTATTAATTCATGACTAGGGGCATGAGAAATTCTTTCACTGCTCTAAAGAGTTTTCTAGTGTGTGTGAGTCCTCAGCTGGTAAGAAGGGACTACAACTGAGTGTCAAGGACACGGGGTGGGAAACTTCTGTGTGTTTGATGTTACTAGGCCTTTTACTACATGGGATAGTTTAAAACATCAATATTACCCTAAATTGTATCAGCCATAGCAAGCTGGCTCTTCAAATCTTTGCTGGCAGGAAGTATGATGTGTTGTTTCAGTGGTCAAAGTATACTGTATGCTGCTCATGCTGCAGGCTGTAGCTGGAAACCTTTGGTCACAATGTCAAACTAAGGGTGTCCTGTTGCCGATTTTCCCTTTTGTCCCTTCTCTGGTCTCTGCCTGACTGTTGCTGTCTTTGCAATCTCATAGAATCATGGAATTGTTAGGGTTGGAAGGGACCTCAAGGATCATCTAGTTACAACCCTCCTGCCATGGGCAGGGACAGCTCATACTAGATCAGGTTGCTCAGAGCCACATCCAGCCTGGCCTTAAAAACCTCCAGGGATGGCACTTCTACCACTTCCCTGGGCAACCTGTTCCAGTGTCTCACCACCCTCATGGTGAAGAACTTCTTCCTAACATCCAATCTGAATCTACCCACTTCTATTTTTGTTCCATTCCCCCTAGTCCTATCACTACCTGGCACCCTAAAAAGTCCCTCCCCGGCTTTCTTGTAGTTCCCCTAAAGGTACTGGAAGGCCACAATTAGGTCTCCTAGGAGCCTTCTCTTCTCTAAACTGAATAGCCCCAACTCTCTGTCTGTCCGCATAGAAGAGGTGCTCCATCCTTCTAATCATCCTGTGGCCCTCCTCTAGACATGCTCCAGCACATCCAGATCCTCCCTGTAACAGGGGCTCCAGAACTGGATATCCCATTAGCTGTGGAGCCATACAGAGTACAGGACATGAATGAATGAACAGTATGCCGTGGCAGAGATGGCAAACAAAAATGAGTCCTTCAACTGCCTGTGTTGCTACGTGTTTCTGAAACCTCAGTACCACTGACTGGACGATTTGGAAATAGAGTGACTGGTGTATTGCCAGGAGTAGAGAGGAACATGTTGGTTCTAAGAACTCAAGGATGCACATCCACTTCATCAAAGATAGCTGAAAACCACCATGAGTTATGTCCAGAATAGAAAGTGTCAAGGCTGAACTGATGCTGAACTGCGTGGTCTGGAGAGTGATAAAATAAACATGTGGTTTAGATGCTGATTAAAAATGCATGTGTTTGTGAGGGAAAACAACAGGAACTTCTGAGAGACAGAGAGAGTCATGGGGAATTAACAGCATCAGCATCATGGTTCAAAACAGGATAGAAAAGAAGGTGGCTCTGTTGGGGCTCATTGCTGACAGCAAGAGTCGTAGTATTATATAGACAAAGGAAAAACAGTAGGCTAAGGACAAACTATGTAGTATATTCTTTATGAATAAACCCAATCAAAATTATGAGATTGGTCTTCCTGATTCATCTTGCGGGGAAGAGGGGGAAGAATAGGGAAAAAAAAGTTTAGTTTTGTATTTTTGTTTTGTTTTGTCACCTGTTCCCAAAGGTTTGATGTTATTTTTCAGAAACAGTGTTTTATACCTTCAGCTTTTCAGGTTAAACCTGATTCAACAATTAATATTGCTCACTTAGGGGAGGCATGATTGCTTGTGGCAACTAAGCCCCGCTTTCTAGGTTTTTCCTGTAGATTTATTTATTTATTAGAAAATTGCTAATCTGTGCCTTTGAGACTGCATCCAAAACCATAATATACAATCTAAAGTAAGCTATGTTATTTCACATTTTTATCTCTGTGGATTCTAGGTGATGATTAATAAGGATATGTGTTTGCAGCACCTGGAATATCTCTCAGTTTGAGCTCACATTCTCTGCATGTGCCTCAAGCGCTTGCCCCAAGGATGCATGCATCCCTGGATGGCAAGGTTTGATAAAGGTCATTTGGTATTATGAACTTTTGATAGGAAGAGTTGTCAAGAGCTAGGGCTGTGCTGACCACTAGACAAATGACAGACAACCTCTATTAACCCCTCTTCATTCCCAAAGGGGAAGAGAAAGATGTTAAGGAAGGGAGACTTATGATTTGGAAAAGAAAGGTTATCAGCTTTAACCAAAACAAAAGCAATAAAATTAAATACACACAAATGTATGCAAGACTAACAGCAAGCACTGCCTCCCTGATGGCAGCTACATCACTTCTTACCACTGACGCTGCAGGGCAGACACAGGGGAAGTGTCAGCCTGGATTTAGTGGCAGCCAGGAGCCAGATTAAGCGGGTGGTCATTTTAAATGGGTTTAGAAATGCTGGCCATTGAAGAACAGAGCTTAACTCTTGTTACCCCTCAGCTTTATGATGAATATGATATATATGGAATGGAATAGGTGTTCAAGAGGAGATTGGATGTGGCACTTGGTGCCATGGTCTAGTCATGAGGTTTGTGGTGACAGGTTGGACTCAGTGATCCTCGAGGTCTCTTCCAACCTTTGTGGTACTGTGGGTCACCTCTCCTATCTGCTGCTACCCACAGGAGTGACTTCTGATTTTACAGCACCCAAATGTGGCGCACAAGATTTAGCAGTGACTTTGGTTTCTATAGGAGCAAGTATAAACAAGAATCTTTCTTCATGCCAATCCTTGGTAGTAACTACAAACATTGTTATCACTTCTAGGAGCAGATACTGTCTGTGAAAACATACCTTTAACCTCAGAAATTAAGTTACTTGAGGAGAGACTGAGCTGTAAAATAAAATCACTGAACAGGATTAATTCTGATCTAACTCAAACCAGGACAGCTGCTTATGCAAGACTGAATTCTTCGTTGAACTATTTGGCACGTACAAGCACTGCTACTGGCTTCTTATGAGTAAGCCTCAGACCTTGTGTGCTGTGTAGTGTCCAAGGTGACGTGCAGGTGATGATTTGTCACCACAGTACCCACGCAGGTGTAACTTGCATGACCTTCATCTGCCACATCATATGAAAAGTGATCAGTCAAGGCACCTTCTATGCGCTTCAGGCTTTTGGAAATAGAATCATAGAATCAATAAGGTTGGGAAAGACCTCAGAGATCAGCAAGTCAAATTTATCACCCAACACCTCATGACTAAAAAAACCATGCCGTCAAGTGCCATGTCCAATCCTTTTTGAACACCTCCAGGGATGGTGACTCCACCACCTCCCTGGGCAGCACATTCCAATGGCAAATAATTCTCTCTGTAAAGAACTTTCTCCTCACCTCGAGCCTAAACTTCCCCTGGTGCAGGTTGAGACTGTGTCCTCTTGTTCTGATGCTGGTTGCCCCACTTGTCTACAATCTCTTCTCAGTTAGTTGCAGAGAGCAATAAGGTCTCCCCTGAACTTCCACTTCTCCAGGCTAAACAATCCCAGCTCCCTCAGCCTCTCCTCACAGGGCTTGTGCTCGACACCTCTCACCAGCCTCATTGCCCTTCTCTGGACACGTTCAAGTGTCTCAATATCTTTCTTAAATTGAGGGGCCCAGAAATGGGCACAGTACTCAAGGTATGGCCTAACCAGTTCTGAGTACAGGGGCAGAATGACCTCCCTATACTTACTTCCATATACTTAGCTCTATTCATACCCTGACAGGAAAGAGAATTTCCACATTTTTATGTCAGTGCATTTAGTCTCAGACTTCTTTTTAAGTTCAGCTTAAAAGTAAAGGGAAATGTATATATTGTTACCATTTGTGGCTGCATCTATGCTGTGTTAGCATTGAAAAATGTCCATAAGTATGTTTCTAAGAGAATAGATGAAATCATTTTTTTTTGTTTTTCAGCAATATTGCTTGACTCATGTGTCATGCACAGACTGGAGTCTGCTCACTGCAGCAATCCAACATTGCATAAAACAGTCATGTACTGTTTTGGATACTTCTTAGGAACTTTAGTTTTTCATGATGTAGAATAATCTGATGAAGTGTTAGAGAACCTAGAGAAAGGCCTAAAAAGATAATAACAACTGTAAGCATAGCCTTTCCTCAGCACTTACAGCTACCCCACTACCTCCCCAGCTGGAAAGAACCTCCCACAGTGTTTGACAGGGTACTATCGGTGAAGGGTCCAGAGAAAGATGCTTAATGCTGAGGCATTATCATGGGATGAGACAGTAGTGTATGGCCATTGAAAGTACCAATAAATCTTTCGGAAAGATAGAGCTTGATGATGATGGATCTCTTCAGTTTTAACACCTGCTACTTTGTGTATATGGCCAATACTGATAGAAAAGTTTAACCTTAGGTATAAGTTCGTTTGTTCTTTCTTTTATTTTGTGTTTTGTTGTAGGTTTGGTTTGGTTGTTTTGTAAGATAATTTGATCTATGTTGTGAACAGAGTTTGAGATCAAGTGAAAAAGTGGCACCTGGTATCTTGCTGGGAAAACCAAATTGTAGTGGTGCCATTGTGTACCTGTGAGCAGACTCCCAGACTGTCACTTTCAAGCCTTGGTCAAGATCAGGATCCTGATTTCTGAGACATAGTAGGTATAACTGAAATCACTTAAAGATCTGCCTAGAATGTAATGATGACTTCTTTTCCTAAAGGCTGCATATAGATAGATATATTACTTATACTATCTTTATTTAAGCCACAGTATTTCAGGTCTGGAGTCTCTTCTCGTAACATTGTGAAATGAAACATGCCTTGCTTTTGATGAAATAAAAATCCTAGCCCATGACTGAAAACTGTATCTGAGCTTATAGGAACAAGATATTTTTCTTAGTGAAAAAAAGATAGTAGAAAGCTTATAGAATTACACAAATAAGCTTCTATTTACAAAAATTAAGTATTATATTTTACAAGTTCAAAATCTAACATGCCAAACTTAATTCTATAGCACCAAATCTTAGGTAGTTAAGAACTTTATTTTGTTATCTAAGCTCCAATTCACTTAACAGACATGGCACAATTTGATTTTTAGTTTCCATGGGGGAAAGAAAAAATAAAATAGAGTGAAATATTTGGGTAATATTTTTAAACATTGATGAGATCTAATTAGTTCTACTTTCAAGGATGATCAGTGTGTGTTAGAAGGAATCGGATCAGGCTCAGGGAAATGAAACTAAGTACCATAGTTAAATTAAGTGAGAAATTACCCCTCTCTAAATGTTCCTTTTTTCTTTTCTTTTTCTTTTTTTTTTTTTTTTTTGGATATACAGTTTTTCTCAAATATGAACATGAATAAAATATGAGATCATCATTTAATACTTTTAGGGGAATGCGAGATAGTAAAAATCTGTAACTAAGCTCCATACATTTTAATCAACACTGCATAATAGAAATATTTAATAACAGTTTATGCTCAGTTATGAGGCATGCACACAAAACTAGGTAGATTAAACTTCAGAGTCCAAGTTCAGATCTCAGTTAACACCAACCTAGATCTACAGTAAATTCACTGAACAAAATATTACACCAGGACCACTGAAAATAGATTGAGATGTCAATGTAGTATAAAATACTGTAGTCACTCATTTAACACGGTTCCATTCAGATAATAATATAAAGCTAATTGTCCAACCTCAAGTTAACACATCCTGTTGGTCTGTAGCTCTTAATTAGCAGAACAGGGGGTTTGAGTCATATAGAAGCACACTCTATTTCAAGTTAACAAGGAATTCAGGATGTATTAAGCTAAAAATAGCATCACATATAAATCATTAGAGTGACAACTTAATTCTGTTGCCAACTATATAAACAGCTCTCACACATCGAGTGATCGCTGCAACCCTTCTCCCTGTTGGCTGCAAGGGATGCTCCTTCAGGAAGTGCCTGGAGGGTGGCTTGGCAGTTGCCAGCTGAGCCACTCTGGATTAAAATATCGAAAATAATCTCCTATGGTTTACCTCCCCCAAAGGTGCCAGCTGGCACTCTCAGATTAAAATTGACAAATGATTGGAATGTTAAAATGAGCAGCATAAATTTAGAATAACTACATCACTTTTGCAATATTAAATTTCTATACTTCATGTTTAAGAGCAACTTGCAATTAGCTGTCTTTGCAGAGTCATAACAGTGCAGCTGTCAAAAGCCTAGCAAGACAGTATGATTGGGATGAAAAAATCTGTGTTGTAAAGTTTTTTTACAGTGTTATCAGTTTTTCAACACTTAAAGGTAATAAATAACCTCATTATCACAATGACACAAAAAGTATTGTGTTCAGAACATGTGATAAATATGATTGTCATGTTCTTATTTTTGTAATGGCAAGCTAATAATAATGCTGAGATAAACTGCTGTGTTGGATGTGTCTTAGCATGTGATCCAGTGATGAGAAGGAATGAGGTCTACATAGCATGCCTTACATTTAAAGGGTGACAAAGTCAGGCCAACACCAGTTCTGACCAATCCTAGTTATTTTGAACAGGAATTCTTTCAAGCCAATAGAGTGTTTTGCTACAGAAGCTTTTAGAAACCTGCTTGGAAGCTTGATGTTGCCTGTTGGTTGTCAGGAAGAGGATGGCACATTACATAAGTTGTCTTTGGACAACTTAGGTCAAGAGTTGCAGTTTTCTGCTTCTGTAACTTTTCAATGGAAACCAAACTGAAGTGCATAAGCATATTGTAGGTCTTCCTCTCACTCCTCCTTATGCTTCATGTTCTTTGAATAGAAAATAGAGTCTCAATACAGAGCAGACATTTAAACTGAACCTCACACATTTTCCTTCTTTCTTTTTCAAGGAGACATGGGAAAATCCAACCTAAAATTTCCTAACTTGCTTTCATTGGTGTCCTAATACAAGAAACTATATCTCTAAATGGATGTATTCTTTTAAAATTATGTAACATGCACCAGAAAAGGGCAGGATCCCCTCCAGTCTTGGCTACATCCATTTTCCTATCACTCTCTGCCTTCCAACGGATGTGAAAGAAATGCTGACATTGTGTAATGGGTTAACACACAAGTGAGAGAAAGTAACAACCCAAGAAAACCCAAAACCAGCCAAACAAACAAACCAAACCCAACCAAAACAAAACAACTCCAGGCTGTGATAAAGAGCTTTAATGAGAAAAATGAGATAACAATGCGCAATTACCTTAGTCTATCTGCAGAAAAAGCACAGCAAAATGCAGAAAGCAGCAGCAAGCAGAAGTGACCTAACCCACTCACCCCTCCCCATCCCACCACCATCTAAGTGGGAGAGAGAAACACCCTGGATCAGGAACCCAAAGGCAGGAAACGGAACAGGAAGCCTCTCACTTTACAATCTGACTGTCATGCCTCATAATGTTTGCTCCAGGCTGCACTTTCATTTTGAAGCTGGCCTGACACATCATAGTCTTGAATATCAGCAGCAGATTCAACTCATCCCATGACACATTGGTATTAGCAAGGACACCTTGAAAAGTCCTGCCTAGCAGCCTGAGAACCTGGATGCCAACAAGAAACCAAAACTAGTTCCCTAACAGCTTTACCCATGCTACAGTACTACAGATGAACTACCACATGATCCATGTTCTTTTTAGGACTACTTCACTGCAGAGAATATTCAATATTTTGTGGCTAAAGCAGGAGACATCCAATAAGTTTTCACACTTGGTGTGGCAGAACCTCTGTGGGAAAAAAACATAAATGTATTTTGTCTTTCTTCTATTTTTCCATAATTTCCCAAGTAAAACTATAAGAACAAACCAGCCCTGTATGTCAGAATTATTGCATTTCAATATACAATTTTACATTGGCTTGTTCAGCACAAAACCTGAATTGCCCTCACCCAAGCTGTGCTAGATGACAGGAAAACATTTTTTTGTGTGTCTTCTTAGAAACACAGAGGAAATTATTCTTGATGATCCTGTTTCATACACAGGTGTTTTATTAGCTGCAGTATTGTCACCTGAAAAAGGTAAGTGGTTCTTCCTTCCATCTTTTAAAAGAGGAGGAGGGATTAGGCACCTAGATTTACAGGAAATGTAGGTATGCAGGTCTAAGTTAGGGGGAGATACTACCTCCTGTTTTAAAGGTGGAACATTTGTCATCACTTTGACCTTATTTTCTGGTTATTGAACAAAATATTGTGCTTAGACAGCTCAGCATCTGCACAGTGCAAAGTGAATGTCCAGGATTCTATATTTTGTTCACATACCTGAAATTCATCCCCTGTTTTATAAGCGGTTTCTTTTAAATTAGATCTAGTTCTTAACACCTCTGCTCCACCCTGAAAGCACAGGACAAAAAAAAAAGGAATGTGTTTGTACTATAGAGGATTTATGCATCACATGTTGTCAAGCATTCAAATAATTTGATTTAAAAATAGTTTCTGGGCGATAATAATCTGAGACTGATCTTGTGGCAGCACAGTTAGAAATAAAGATATTGATTTTGAAAAGGTTTGTCGGTGTTCAGCATGAAGTTTAGTTCATACTGAGGAAGATAAAAAAAATGATGCTGGTAGATGTGATGGATAGGGAGAGGCATGGTGTTTGCTGACTGAAATAATCCTAAAGGAACTTCATCTTGCAGTGCTAGCAGTATTGGCATTTGGCATGCTGCAGCTGTAATAACATGCCCAAAACATTTAATGTAAATTCAGCATGACAGTTCTTATGGTAGCATTAAATAGAAATTAGCAATTTGTAAAAGTTCTTTCCAGAGTTTTATCAGAGGAGTAGAAGATGCACAGGATAAATAGTTGACTTTCAGGAACCCTGTTCCAATTAGACTTTTGAAAATATGATTGTTTTGATTCATGAGGGAATTGCAAATAAGAACTACCAGAGCAAGTGGCTCATTAACAATCTGAAACCAAAGTATTGTTTTTGTCTCCAAGTATTCAGCACCCATAATTCACTGTTTTAAAGGTATCATACTGTAGCTTTGGAAATTAACTTAAATAAAAATCTTCTCTCTTACCCTTATGTAAAACTGTCATTTGTGTTTAATGGAGGGTTATTAAAGATCTGTGCAAATAGAACTTTTAAAGTGCCAGTTGCTTTATTTTTATTGCAATGGTGGGTTTGTGGAAATCAAAACTTTCATATCTCTTAAGCCTAAATTGTATAATTTTGACCTGCAATTGTTATATTTGAATTCCTTGGTGCTATTTCTAAATTAAATAGCAACCCAAAGTAACCTACCAAAATGCTAATCTTTCACTTTCTTCAGTCACTCTTTCTATGTTTTCTTGTATGCTAATACTTGTGTTCCTTCTTGTGGATTCTTTTTAGCTGACCTTTAGTAAAACATGATCTTTATTAAATGAAGATTAATGATGTTTAACCGTATTTGACATCTATCTGTAAACTGAACGGGGTGGGAGGAGTGGGGAAAAGCACAACACAGTAGTTTTGGTTTGTTTTTTTTCAGAGAAATGCCAAAAAAGTAATATTTTTTTTTTCCCCTGGTAGCTCATTATTTTATCATTTGGTGTCACCTCAAGTAGGTATCTATTTGGTACATTCTGGCCTTCAATAAAGAGGCAAATTAATCAAAGGACATTTCTGCCCACTGTTCTCCAGGAAGCATGTTATCAACAACTATTTTGCATCCAGCCATTATTAAATTGAAAAATTAAAAGTAAAAAGAATAAAAAAATTATGGTTTTGTTTGAAGATCTCTCTCCACTTTTTGAATTCTAAATCCTGATTGAAAACTTGAAATAACAGAAGCCTCAGGGAAAGTGGCCTTACCCATATATGTTTTAAAGAGTAATCATGACAATATTATAAGTTCCATTTCAGAAACTCATTTTGCATTTTTCATAGACATGTATGGTAGATTTTTCAAAAACTTCAGGTAGATTTAGGTTCTTAAAATCAAGGTAGAGATGCAATGAACAGATTCCAACTAAACCATATTATATTAGGTTGGGGACTGACCTGCTGAGAGCAGTGAAGGGGAAAACAACTTGGGGGTGCTAGTGGATGGAAGGTTGACCATGAGCCAGTAATGTGCTCTTGTGGCCAAGAAAGCCGATGTCATTCTGGGGTGTATTAGAAGGGCTGTGGTTAGTAGGTCAGATAGGCCTTCTTCTCCCTCTGTTCAGCCTGGTGACACAAAATACTTTGAAGGACTCTGAAAGTTTTTGGTATCAGCTCAAAGAGGAGGTTTTGTTCTCTTTTCCTTTGCTGCAGAAGCATAAAGAAAAGAATAATTCAATTTGCTGTTCTGGATTATGTTAAACACTCATGGAAAGAGCTTTTCTTTTGAAAAAAGCCTAAACTGTTGTATTTTTTCATATGGAACACATTCAGGACTTTATGAAAGACCCTGCTAGAGACCTTCTTCTAACAGGTATTCATATCCTTTGTCCTGAGGGCAGCTAGGAAGTTCTGTCTTGTTTCCATCTGGTCCATTCTCACCTATATAGATGACTAGCTGGGGAGTTTGTGGACCATCCAATTAATTAAGTGCACTGGGTATGCACACAAGCACAGCTCTGACATCCAGTTACACAGCTATAAGAGAAGGAAATGCATTTCATCTTCTGTCTCACTCACAACTTAAATTCCATAGCTCTTTCCCCAGTGGGGAAAATTATTCTCACCTCTCTCAGTTAAAAACCAAGCACAGGTGCAAAAACTGTTGCTTGTTTAAGTGCGTAAATATACTTTTGCAGTAAATGAAGAGGGATAAGTGAGAAGACATTGTTTTTATACTATTTTGAAGTGAGCTTTTAATCTAAGTTATGAAGGTTCTTCAGCCTTAAAGGTTACATCGGCTTATCATGATTTACTTGTACTTTAAAATAATGCACATTGGGAAGGGAATTTGCTGGGCAAGGACTTTCAGTTCTTAACTTCTACCATCTGTGATCAAGATGACCTTGGTTCTTACCCTTTCTAAATAAAATGTAGGGTTTTTTTCACTGGGATTTCTCTCAGTAAAAAGTGTGACCATAAAGTAGTTCAGCATTTTTGCTGAATGATAATCTCCTTGAAAACAGTAGAGAGCTGACTTAAAATCAAGCCCTCAAGAGTTATACCTATGTGAGTATCAAAAGCTGAATTTCTCCTTTCTGTACTTTGGCTTTACGCTTATAGCTACCCTCAACTACTTCTTGTTTCACAAATAGCGGTAATTACTATATTTGTAAGTAAACTTATGATTTGTCACTATTTACTTAAATTATAACATTCTAAATTATATTAAATTGCATGTAAATTAATTAGAGTGATTAATGTAAAGTTCTGAGTACAAAGATGTCTAATTCATTTTCCTTTTTATTATTTTTGTTTGTTTTATATCCTTTTTCTATTTAGAATTTAACTTTGAAAGTAGGGGGGAAAATAGCTTTAAAATACTTTACAGAGCAGCTGGAAAATCTAAAACTTGCTTGCTCCTCAAGACCTAGTAACCCTAACTCACCCTCAGCTCTTGATTAAAATGAATTTTTGGATGCAGTTTGGAGCACTAGATTAGGTAAAGACAGATTTTTCTAACGCATGATTTCTTATCAGCAGTTATTTGGGTTATTACATTTGAAGGCTCTAGCATATTGAAGCAATTCTTACTGAATTCATAAAGAAATTCAAAGAGCTAACAAATTAAAGTTGATAGTGCTATTGATACATGAAATACAAGGTACAATTTGATGTCATTGCATCTTAGAACTTTTTGCATACAAAGGGTGGTGTTTAGGGAACACTTTGAAGTCTTGAGCTTTTTTCTCTGATTCTGTCTACATGTATGCAGAGGAACAGAGCTATGGATCTCAGTGGACCTTTGTCATTGCAAGTTCTGTCACTTATTAGTAATAAAGATTAGACAGACTCTTCTTTTCCATAACATTAATCTCTGATCACTTAACAGAACGACATTATTTTAACATGTGCTATATTAATGTATTTGATCATATTTGGTCTTTGTGGTGTCTTTTATTTCTGCTTAAGCAATGCCTTGGATTCCTGTCAATTTTTGAAAGGTATGGTTTCTTTGAAAATCCCTTTTTGCTGCATCTTAATTGTTTTCTGAAGATTGGCAAGTTCTTTCTGAGCATTCTGACATTTTCCTCATGTCTTGTAGTAATAGTTCAGTATGATATAAAGAGTAGTGTCTTGGAGTCTTTGTGATTGTCTCCTTAAAATATTCAGGTAATAGGCAGTCCATATTTTTACTGCTTGGTTTAATATATAGTTCTTCTAGGACCTCACATGCATCTGGCTCTCATTACAGAAAATGGGGTTTCAAAGTTCTGCTGATTTACCAAAACTCTCTGTATCTTTTGCCTGTCCCTGTCACTACAAAACAAGATCTCTTGAAGGATAATTATAGCAAAACTCCAATAAACACACAACAGATGATACCTGTTGTCACTGCAGATAACTCCTCTTCCCAGCCACCAATATTCTTAACATGGTTTATATAGGAACTGAATCATTGCCAAACAGGACCAAAGCTGCTGGGCAATATAAACGGTCTTTTATTATCAGATTGGCTTTCAGAATAAGAGCACATTGGCAACAATGCCAGAGGTATTTCATCCTAAATGTCAGTGTTTATTTTGGAGTGCTTGATTCCTCCTTGTAGTACCTCACCAATCATTCTGTTTCTGCCTAGTTCTGCTATGGTTTTGATTCTGAGTTACTAAGATATCATAAAAACCCAACAACTTAGAGATGGTAATAAAATTACCTTACTCATGGCTTTAAGCAGTTAGTGAAACTTCTTGAAAATTCTTCAAAAGTAATTCAATAAGATAATAACAATTTTTAAAATCCCTTCTCTCTCTTAATATTAAGGCATTTGCTATAATAACAGACATATAGTGGTATAAATGATAGCCAGATCCAGACAAAAGTAATCCTGCATCTGATTCAGATAATTTCATTGTAGAGCTCAAGAAAAGTTGTAAGCTATTTTCTGTGCTGAGTTTTGTAAAACTGAAGTAATTCTTACGGGCATTGTCTCCTGCACGACTGCTTACTTCATTATGTTATAATAATATACGAGTTTTATATCTTCATGCAGTGTAACTGATTCATCCATGTTAGCAACTGCACTTTTTTTGCATGTAAGGGAATTAGGAGACTACTCAAACTATACTAAAGGGAGAATAAGTGAAAATTACTTTTTCAAGCTACCTTTGCAGTACTTGCTAGAATCCTTATCTAGAGTGTCCTGATTGGAAAATTGAACTTTTTCAAAAGAAAGTTTATAGCACTATAAAGTTTAGGAGAAGGTATTCAAAGACCTGCAGTTTCCTTGTTTTGACTTTTTGGAATGCTGTTTTAGATGCTTGAGGTCTGCCATGATAGTGAATGAGAGAAGAGGATCTCTTCAGATGTACTGGAATGATCACAGGATGTTAGGGGCTGGAAGGAACCTCTGGAGATCATTGACCCTCCTGCCAGAGCAGAACCATAGAATCTAGCACAGGTCACACAGGGATGCGTCCAGATAGATCTTGAAAGTCTCCAGAGAAGGAGACTCCACAACCTCTCTGGGGAGCCTGTTCCAGTGCTTTGTGACCCTCAGAGTGAAGAAGTTCCTCCTCATGTTGATGTAGAACTTCCTGTGCTGTAGTTTATATTCATTGCCTCTTGTCCTATCACAGGGTGCAGCTGAGAAGAGCCTGTCCCTTGCTTGTGGACACCCAGCCCTCAGATATTTATAAACATTTATATCTATTTCAGGTTTCTACCACAGACCAACAGTTTCAGTTTTGTGTGAATTTGCAGCAGGAGTAGGAGAGAAATTGGGTAATGACAGCTTTAAATCATGGGGCTGGAGATCAAGCCCATGGATGAGCTGGGATTTAAAAGGAAAGCGGTCACAGGACTATGAGCAGTCAGGGCTATGGCATCACTGGAATTACAGAATTGAACTAGCTAGCATAATTTAGCACTCTGTTCAACAATTTAAGGGCACTTTAAGAATATCAGGAAAGATGAGGAAGAGGATTGTGCACTGTCATGTGGAGGTAACAGCTGATAAGCTTGGTGAAAATTAGAGTCAGGATGAGATTTGTACAAAAATATGTCTTCAAACTATTGTGCTATCAGGCATTTTCAGGTAACAGTGTCCTTCATACTTCCTTGCTTTTAAACAAAGTGCACCTTGTTGCCTTACTTCTTGAGACTTACTGATTTTCATGACTTGTATGTGTGCCTGTTACCATCTAATGGGAATAGAACCTCCATGTGATTTGTTTGGGAAATAGCACCCCTTTAATTTTGCAGATTAAGACTAGTGCTTAGTATTTGGGGATTACTTAGAAAAGAAAGAAGTCTGTAAACACCAAGTATGGAGGCTTATTTTATTTAAATAAAAAATTGTGCTGGATGATCAAAGAGTCTCAGTTTTTAAGCAATTTTGATCTTGGCCTTCTTGATGCATTTGCAAGTGAAATTGCATTTAAAATTCCAAAGGAGCCAGAATACAGCTGGACAAACAAGGGTTTGTTGTTGCCGACAGTTTCTAAAAGATCTTTTTAATTGGGTCAACTACACGACAGCCATGGCAGGTTGTTAATTGTACAAAATATATTCTGTTCTTCCAGTACTTATTGTTCATTGCTACCAAGAACAGGCATAGTAATTGTTTTGGTGTTTTTTTTTCTCTGTGTGTCACAGAAACATAATGTATGGACCTTATTATAAATAAATGCAATCTAGTGAACACTGAACAGCTTATAATTGCACTTTTTATAAGAATGTTAAAGCTCTATCTAAATTTTAAAAGCTAAAGAGGAGACTGAAGCAAAGACTTGCAAAGTCTCAGTCTGAAGACCTAAATGTTTTCTTTCTAAAAGTATAGCCTTTATATCTCATTTGTTAGATTTATACTGCACAAGAGCACTGAAACTATTAATGCCAGATGTGATTGGTTTCCAGCTTTTTCCACCTCGAAGTATGATGACATGTTTTATTTTCTTTAATTATAGCACAATGATTTGCTACTTACACTATTTCTATTATAAACTGAGTTACCCTCATGGCCTTTTCTGTTACTAATTTGTCTCTTGCCTCTCAAAGCTTGCTTTCCAAAGTCTAAAATACCTAGAATTTATCTGCACTATTATCTTTGCAAATCTGTGAAATATGACGTGAGAATCCCATCAGCAGTATTAGATAGTTAGCCAAAGGCTTTTAACCAATACAAGCTGATGCTAAAATGTTGAGATGGGTGCTGTATTTCACTGGACAACAGAAACCGAACAGGTCAGTGCAGTAAGCCACTTACAACTTTGTGCACAGTTTTAGACATTGTAGCTGTGCTTCATCTAAATGTGTCTATAGTTGTCTTTGTCTTTTTATTTTTATCTTCTCACTGGCCTATGCATTGCTGTGGCACATTAATTTTCATCCCCCTATAGATCTCCAGTTACATACACATCTCATTGTAAAGATTCAGATAAGATTGTAACAAATAGAGAGGTTTTATTATGAATACAAATGCAGCTCTAAACTTTTTGCTTGCCAGACAGGACCACTTTCACCTTTCACCCTTCAAACTACTTTTGTCTTGTTATATGTTCCCAATGCAGGCAAAAGTATAATGGACTAATTAATAATTCATAAAGGCTTGGAACAATAAAGGGATTTGCTTCCATGTTGGGTTGTTTTAAATAATATCAAGAATCCTGGTACTGGTTTTTGAGACAGTGCAAAAGCTATACTATCAGATCAAGTTTACATCTCCTTGGAGGGATTTCAAGAGAGTATACTGCACCAGAAATGCTTTTAATGAGATATATCCCTGAAGAGAATAAGCAGATAAGCAAGATGATTTCACCTTCTGTTGCAGAATCTAGTAATTTGAGCATAACATCAAGGAAAAAATTACTTATTTTAATCAAATGGGAAGATAGTTAAACATAATTTGTGGTTAAATGGTGTACACATGGACAATGTTTTACTTTGTCACTAGTACATGAACTAATGCACAAAGAGTGGAAAATAGAAGGATGTGATCTAATACCTGAGGTGCAGAGCTTTCCTAAAATGCTATATGCTTCCTACTTATTCATGATTTGTAGGAGTTCTCTGAGAACATTAGTAACAACCTTTCAGAACTACTGATTACAGAGGGAGATGCTGTGCATATTAACAGCTGGTCTTTACCCAAGGGAATCTACAGCCAGACTGACAAAAGCAAAAATAAAGAAGCAAGGCAAGGGAAAAAAAATAACAAGGCAACTGGATTTGAGTAGAATGATAAATATGCACTTGAACTAAACTGAGTAGATGACATTGCAATGGAAGAAGAAAACAAGAAGAGTCATTTAAAGCACCTCTCACTCAACAGTTTACTTCAATAGCCTTGGAAATGGGAAAAGTGGGAAGCTAGTAGGGTTATTTTGTGTAGGTATCTGCACAGTAAAAGTGATATGCATTTTATCTTCTCATTTTAAGGAATGCACACAAGCTTTATCCTATGCTTGCTAGCTTTATTCTGGTACAGCTTCTTTCAAGCAAATGGCACTACCCTGTATTTACACCACTATAAGAAAAAACAGACAGGGGATTCACCCGCGTAGGTTGCTTCAGTGAAAAGTAAGATGACTTTTCTTATTTGGAAATTAGTGCAGAAATTTCTATAGTCCTGACCTTAGAACTTGTTTTTCCTAATGAAAACTTAGCCGGTAAAGTGCGTTTTTAAAGGCTCATAAACTTGTTATTTTACTTAAGGGAATAAAATTACACTGCAGTGTCTGAACTGAATTGGCATGAAATAAGGTCTAGGCTTTCTTGATGAAAACATTTCATCATTATTCTCGTAAAAAAATTACTAAGAATGATTTGGTTTAAAACATCATTTGAAAACTATGACACTCAATTGCTGAGCTGGAACTCTTTGCATTGGACAGTTAGTTACCCACATGTTTAGTTTACAGCAGACAAGACTGATAAAGTTTGTAATATTAATCAGTTCAAGCAGAGTTATACAAAAAGAAATCTAAAATAGATTACGGGTCAAGGTTAGATATAACTGGAGAGAGAAAAATATTTGCAGTATTTGCTTTAGTCTCACTTCTTAAGAAACATTTATGACCCAGCTTCCCATACCCCCAGTATTCAAGAGTTTTTAGAGCCACATCATCTTAGTGGTGTCAGCTGAGTGTTGTCTTCATTCCTCTGGATGGTGATCTCCAGGCATCTTGATCCTGTGATCAAAACTGAATGTAGTTCAAATACTTGTAAAGACAGGAAAGATGACCAGTACTATGGAAGTGATATCTCCAAATCTTTCCAAGTAGATCTTGCATCACCTTTATCCGTGTAAAGGGGATAATTGTGAGATATTTGTTATTTTGGAAAAAACAAACAAACAAAAACAAGCAAAAAACCCCACAGCCAAACAAACAAACAAACAAAAAAAAACCCACCACACAAAGAAACTCTATCTGTAGTTCAGAAAATGTTCATGCACCTTTCCTGTGCAGTGAATAAAAGAAAGATTAATAGGATCCTGCATTTATTTCTCATTCCTATAATTTTCAGTGCTATTCATCTTGCTTGCAACCTCAAAACGCATTTATTTTTTGCATACCTGGGAGAGTACTATAGGAGTGCTTTTTCATGGTGGTAGAAGTCCTTTCTGTCTATTTCTGCAGACTTTCAGCCTTTCTGAACTGCAGCCAAAAGCATTTCCTTCAGCATAGTTCTGCTTATTATTGTTTCTTATCTTGTCATTGCTGGCTTACATGATTATTAGTCGGGAAAAAGCAGACAGGGCACTTGTTGAAATTTTTGAATGATCAGTTCCAGGTCATATTAATTACTCTGAAAAGCATTTAACAGCTTAATAAGACAAGGGTTTGACCATAAATGTACTTTTCATTTATTGTTGTTATTTGAGACTGTTGTAACTTGCTGCTTAATGATCTGTGTCATGCAGGTGTATTATTAGCTCTCATTGGCACATTTACGTGGTTGTTGTTAATGGCACAGGATGGCTTTCCCATCATTTTCCCTTGGAATCACAGATAGAGAGCAAGATGGGTGATAGTTTTATCAGTGACTCACATTAAGCTGCTCTTTGCCACTTATGAATCAATGTATTTTCATCTCAGACTGGTCCCTACTCCACATATATCAGTGCCACTCCACTGTCTCATTTGCCAAATGAATAACAGAGTTCTCATTAAATTAATGCCGTGATTTATTTTTTTCCACTGGATTGCCTGCAATATGTTCATTTTGCTCTTTTGATTTTACTGGAAAATTACTCTCAAATATCAAAGAATAAATAACCACAGTTAAGTAAGAACTAAAGAAAATAAAATGGTATTTTGAGTTATAAAATCAGTCACGGTTCTTGACTGAAAATTCAGCAGTAATTGGGAACGTTAGAGGTGGGAAGCACATTATTTCAGCCTCCAGACCCACAGCATGGTCACTTTTTATTTGTGCTAAGTAAGGAGAAGGGGAAAAAAGCAACAGTCTGTCCCCTGCACCTGACAGGTTTATAGCCAAAAAAAAATCAAGGTATATCTTATGTATCTATGGAAAGTAGTGATTAGTTTGAGAAAACTCAAATGAAATTAGATATTTAGTTTGTTTTGTGTTTTTTTTTTTCTCACCTTCAGAAAATGAAGGACCAAAATTAAATTGCCTTTCTTTAATTATAAGGTCACCTAAGGCAAGGAGATGAGACCATTTTCTCACCTTCCTCTGTAGCAGCTAACAAATATGTACATCTGCTTCCTCTTAAAGATGCTTTACTCTGCAGGATATGAAAGACCTGCTGTGCTTCCCAATATAATCTGCATCATTGTCAGCTTCCTGCTTTCTGCACTTCCCCTTTTGTAGGGATTTATAACTCAGTCCATCTTTTCAGTGCCTTTTGTTTTCTGAATTGAGCAGAAGAGTGCACTGAGGGAAAGCATGTTCTAGAACAAGACTGATTTGGCATGATGAACCAAATCAGTTCCCCAGTAAGGGAAGACTCTTGCAAGACTCTTGCAGCAATTAAATGGCATGATAATGATCAACACAGGACACTGCAATAGCAGCATGCTGAAATCAAGTTAATAAACCCAGTTTTTCTGACGTATAGTCTATACTTAGGTTTTTCAGTTATTTATGTATACCATGATCAATTTTGTCCCTAACCTTTTCATTTCCTTTCTAGCAGTAATGCTAGAAAATTATAAAACACATATTTATAAATACAGGGGAAAAAATAGAGATCAGAATTTTTTAAACTGTGAGTCAAGATACCAATCAGCACATGCACTGCAACAGATTGTCCAGAGAGAACATGGAATCTCTAACCTTAGAAGTTTTTAAAACTTGCCTGAGCAGGGCCTTGAGCAACCTGATCATACTTTGAAGCTGCTTTGAGCAGGCATTCAGATGTGCCTTCCAACTTAAACCTTTCCACTCATTTGAAGCGGAAAATCTTGTGTTGCTCATTTGCTGAAGTCATCTTCGTAGAAACATGTAAGACATGGGGTTGTCGTGTTTAAGCTGTCATTGCACAGGTCTCAGTTAAACAGATGGATGGCAAGTGGTAGGATCAAAGGAACACTTGAGTTTGTGTACATTCATGAGATCTATAAAACAGTGTGGCAAAGCTTTATGATAAGCCTGTAATATACATAGAAGATTACTAATGTTTTCTGCAAAACACACATTATTGTGCTTTACATGTATAAAGAAGCAATATCAACTTAGTATTATTTGATTTCTGTCATAGAACACTTTTTAATTTTTTTTCCTAGGAGATGTCTTGCTGTTCAGTGGTTGCTGTGAAATACTCTAAATTGTGAAGGTAGTGTTTTTCTGGGGGGATGTGTGTCCCCCGCCCTGTTTTTTATTTCAAAAAGTGGTACACTTCCTAGAAAAGAATGTAGAAAACTAATACATAAGTTCACCAGAGAGATGGAAATTTATTCCTCATTTTGTTCAAGACTAATTGGCTTCCAATTATAAATAACATAAACCATACAAAAAGTGTTTTAAAACATGTTGCCATATGAGATGGTAGCTCTGTTTTTTTCTCTGGCATGTGAAGAACACTGAGAGTTGGGTCACTTTTTTAAACATCTTTCTGGAGTCTTCCTATCATTCATTCTGTAATTCCTTAACTGCATTCTGTCACATCAGCCTTCTTGTTGGAAATAATATTCTCTTGGTTAATAGAACAAGAAATTACCCTTGAGATATTTATTTTGCTATAAATTTTCCTGGTCAGTAATAATATGCTGACATTTCTGCTGAGAGAACTTGATGAAATCTTGTGGTTTTGACCTATCCTTGAGAATCACTCCTGGGAAAAGAGCACAACACAGCAGAAAATATTGGAGTTCTGGTTTGATGATGTCATGTTAAATTCATTAGAAGCACCCAGAAACTGAAATTTTGTTAGCTTCAGAAGAGGATGAAGTATGTACCTCTATAGTAGAGAGGAAAGAGATGAGGGGAAGTGAAAGAGAAAAATTATTTGTTCTTGCCTGTTTTTTGCCCTCCTCGGGCTTATGCTGTCAGCACAGATAGAGAAGAGCAGTGAGCCTTTTTTCTTTTTTTCCTATCCCCCATTTTGGATCATTACGAATTTTCTTTCACCATAGTTACTACCAAGAATCTTATTATTGTTTAACTTTACAATATTTGTTGTTAGTTTGACATTTGCTTTTCAATGTTAATAATCCTGACAATTATGAGAGCTACAGAGTTCCTAGGAAAATACCCTTTCTTTATTCGACCTGTACCTTAGTTATTCTTCTTTATCTTAGAGCTCTGTTCCAAAAATCTCAGGTGAATTCAGGTGAGCAAGGTAGGATTCATCAATCTAAGCAAAGGCATCTGAACATCAAGAAGTTTGGATTTCATTTCTCATGCAGATAATTAATCTTATCTAAAGTTAGAGGTCTAGTATCAGTCAGCTGGGTGGTGTTTCTTTGTGAACTACTGGGGAATGATGAACACAGATAGTAGTTTGCAGAAGTTGGGTAAGGTAAATCCTTCTGCCCTTCACAGATAGACATAAGGGAATGATCATAAAAAACTCATGAGGATAAGCAGAAACATAAACCTAAATTAAGCAAAAGTGTATTTTAAATGTTGACTTGTGCTCAGAAGTAGATCCCAAGGCACAATAAAATGTTACATAGCTTTAGATTCAGCTATGAGAGCCCTGAGAACTCTGTTTCTGGCCTCCTTATTTAAGTAGTCCAATGACAGAAGCTGGGCCTCAGTGTTCTAGCCACTGAGGGCATTTCCAAAACAACCTGATTTTCATTACAGAATGTTCTAGCATTAAGCCTAGAAGTTTCTACAGTAGTGATCCCATTTCCAGATGTCTTTTTTAAGGGGAAATAACTCTTGGAAGCAGAAAGAAATATTGAGAGCCTTCTGTCAGTGGCATGGCGGCATCCAGAGCCGTTCTTAAGACTTGATAGAGAAAGATGTAAGAGGTGAGAAAGCCAAGACCTTATCCTCTTCACAGGGCTCCAACACCTTGCAGATGCATTGTAAAATGTATGGAAAGCACTCTCAGTTGCAATCCCTAAGTGGAAAAGATTTTTGTTTCTTTATCATTTTTATTTTAAAAATAATTTCTGTTATCAACAGTTAAGTCATTTCAGATGGAAAAGCATCCAGGTTTTTAACAAGCCTGAAAAATGGTTTAGTTACTAGTTACTAAATTACTTTGTTGGTTTTTTTCTTTGAAGTTTCAAGAGTTTATTCCTTTTCAATGTAGTTAGCACAACTCATGAGGTAGGGCAGATACCATACACCAGTGTATTTGCTCTTTAGCAAATACACTCAAGGAGTGTATTGCTCTTTAGCAAATACACTCCTTGAAACGCCGTTGTTGAGAAAAAATAATGAATGAATGTTGCTTAGATGTTTTTTTCCTTTAAAATTATGATTTGAAGTAGATTTGTTTGAGGTAGCATTACATTTTAAATCAAACAATAAAACTGCCTTCTGAAGTGCTAGAGTCTGTGATTCAAAAAAAAAAAAAAAAAGAAGGAAAAAGACCTCAGTTAATATTCTGTTTCACGAGTACCATCTGTGAATGAAAGGTGTCTCAGTATCCAGGTTTGGGGTGGTTTTCTTCTTTATATGATGTGAGTCCCTGTAAAAATTATCATGTAGATCTTTGGAAAATACTGTATCTACCTAGTGCTACTCCACTAGAGGATTCAGAAGTTCCATGAGCATTTGATCAAACTAAGCTAAAAATAAGAAAAAAGAGATGAGCTGGCTGAACTGTGATTTTTTTTTTTTTTTTTCTCTGCAGCTGCTTGGGATCAAGTATCATACAAACAAAATACTTCATTATTTCATGTCAGAGGCACAGGGTTAGACATTAGAATGCTTCTTCCAGTAATCATGTTAGAGAGGCTGTGAACTGAAATGAAAGAAAAGGTTAAATGTATTTCTGTGGGGTTTTTTTTTGTTGCTGTTGTTGTTTTGGTTTTTTTACTAGTCACAGAGCAAAAGCAGAAAATTGTGGTAAAAGTTCAAGGTGCCATTAGGGGAAAGATAGTAAGAGATTAATTGTTTTTTATTCATGATGAAAAATCTAAGACAAGGTTTGAAATGATTAAAAGAAAAGAAAAGAAAAAAGTCATTGCTGAGTTTTTGAAGTTTACAATAATGTCGTAGTTGCCCTTTCTGAGACCTGGTGTATTGTGCCTTGGCTATCTCCAAGGAGATGTAGACATGGTCCTGTGCTCCTTTGTTTTCCTCTGTAAAGTGATGGATTTAATAGCTCTCAAGTGTAGATGAGTAACAATGCTCTGTCCTTTCCCAAGATTTGGAATAAAACACTTAACTTTCTCAAAGAAAAAGTATCTAGTGAGAGATCCAAGACAGAAGAAATCTCTTAAGAAATGCAACAGCTCTACCATGGTGAATAGTGCTTTTTTTAAAAATCTGACTATGAAACTATTTGCTGCAGTACATTTCATGCTGAATTACTGGGCGGCCTCCCTTGTTGTTCCATTTATTAGTTCAGAAATAAGCAGTATCTGAATTCATTTCATGGCTACTATTTGCCACCAATGTATTTAATTCCCTATGATTGCTGCGATTTGTTTGCAGAGTATTTTAATTTATAGCTTATTGAAACTTGTTGTTAAAGTACTTGAGATTCTCTGTTCTTTTCAGTGTATGGTAGTATGTCTCAGAGTCTGTATTCTAATTAGAAAAACACTCTCAATTCTCAGCAGAGAAATTCTAAATGATAAAGAGTAGAAAGCATCTTCTTTAAAAACAAACAAACAAAAAACCCAACCACACACACACAAAAAAACCTAACCAATGCTTTTTGATGCTGGAACAAATGTTTCAGTGAGTTTCCTGCTGTGACACAGGCAACTCAGTGTTTAGATGCTGAGATATTGAGTGCCTCTGTTGTATGAAAATGTTAAAGAATTGCAGTCAAAGTCCTTTTTGAAACAATAAACAGGAAACTTCACTGCAATAAAAAACCCAATCTTGTTCCAAAACTTTGCACATTATCTGTTTTTTTCTGTTGCTTTAAGGGCTCATTCCATCTTACCTCCTGTAAAGCCATAAAGATAGAATACTCCACCTCCTCCCTCAGAAACTGCAACTTGAGGAGAAGAAACTTGTTTTATTTCAGTGTCTGATGCTGATAATTTCCATGTGTGTCAGAGAATAAAATAGTTTAGTTCAGTTGAGTAAGAATGCTTAATATCCTGCCAATATCCAGCCCCCAAATGTGGTCCAATGCAACTTCAACTTCTGGGCTTCAGGTGCTGCTGTTATTTAAAGACATGTTCCAGTTCTCATCTTCCTTGGCAGCACTGGTTGTGCACTCAGTTCTCAATGAATGCTATCCCTTTCTGCTTTCAAACATAGCAAAGAAATAAGGAAATTAAGGTAGTGCTTGAGCTGAAGGAAGGGCAATTGTGGCATTTCAATTTTCAGAACGGATTCAAAACAACTCTAAGTCAATTAACAGTCTCATTCCTCTAAATGAATGCAATATGAATCAATATACATTTACTTTGTTCCCCCCTGGATTTATCATTGAACAGATCTAATCATGCATCTTATCAGCTCACAAAATGTGAGTATTACAGTGGGAGAAAATTGCCTTCTTGAGAAGGAGTTGAATCGCAGGCATCTACAAAACAGAGCATTTACAAAGGTGAGAAGAGTTATATGTAGGTGATCTTGCACGAATATGAAACAACAAAGCACTGTGTATTCAAAAATGGAACTCTGAATGTGCACCCTGTCTTGGGCAGAGTAGACTATAATTAAACTTTGTGTTAAAACACAACGAGTTTGTAAAACGAAACAGAAACATTGTGTGTTGATTATAGTGTACTTCAATTGCAGAGAAACTATTTGTGAATGCTGTTTGTTTGGACATTCTAACAGGGATTTAAACGACTCATTTCTTTTCAGTTCAGTGCTAATTTAGATTTAACTATAATAGACATTATTTAGGGTCAATGCCAGTCCAGGCCAGTTCCAGTTTTATCAGGACATTTTCAAGTTTCTGCTGTGTAATCAGTCTGCATTAGAAAACATTACATCTGAGATGGAGAAAGCAGACATAATTCCCACTTACAGATTTACCACTGAAGTGTAGTCGCTATTGTCAGTCTAAACTTGTCTGGTAAGAGCATAGATTTGGAGACCATTAAAATCCCATTCTTTTCCTGAAACAAATGGTAGTGTCCTGATCTTACCTGTAATGTGACACATAGGCACAGCAAAATGGCCGCAGCCCCACTTGCTGTAGAGTGTACAGAACAGTACCTGCTGTGGTGAGGCCGCTTTTCCTGCTGTCATTGCTGACACCAGTGTGCGCTGCAGAAACAAACCCAGGTATTTGAGGATCTCCGTTGACCTGCTCCACCACATCCATGGAAGAAGCAGCAAGTACCAAACTGGAACACAGGCTCTTTCAGGAATTCTTGAGAAAAAGGCAAGTTGCCTGACTTCTTGGCTGGTTTAAATACTGTCCCAAGACAAATAATATCCTTTGGTAACACAGAACCCTGAATACTGGACCTACAGGATGGGGCATATGCAAACACAGCACACAGAGTTAACAGTTGTGTTACAAAGTTAATTACACATGGTACATGTTTATCTGGACCCCAGGAAGTGTCCAGGTTTGCACATTCACAGGTGCTTGAAGGTTAATCACACATACTATACATTTACCTGGTTCCCAGGACCTGTCCAGGTTTGCGCATTTGCAGGTGCTTAGCCCATTTTCTGGGCTAGGGCATGTTTTGGGGTTTGACCCTTCAGGACAGTACTGAGATAGGGATGCATAATGCATATACACCATCTACTCAATCTTTTGGCCTACAGATTTCCTTGCTTAGTCTTGTTTTTCAGAGTGGAGATGTTTACTTTCGAGAGTTTGAGAAATTTATTTTATCTCTTTTAATTATGCTGGGGAAAATAAATTATGTTAGCAAAAATAAATTAATAAACAAACCTTAAGACTAAAGTCCCAGTCTTAGTAAAATTGGTGAAGATTACAACTGAGACATGATCCCTAAAATTACATTGAGTAAGCATAGGCTAAAAGGTGCAGTTCGTAAACCTCTCAGTTTTACACAGCTCTGGGATGGTGCAGTAAGGAGAAGGGGCACAAGCAGCATATCCCCAGCTGCTCCTAGGAGAATGCTGTTACTGTGGTTTGCAGCAGTGACTTTTCCTGTTCCTGGCTTCAACCATGAGCACACACTGAATGAGGAGCACAGGAGTCCGGCAACATGAATGCAACACTGTAGTTGCAACCATCTTCTAGGTACCATCCTTCTGCTGCCTAGTCAGCAAGATGGCGTGGGATGTAGCCATGTAAAACAGCCTAGGAAAGGTAGATATGGGCAGGTGAGCAATTTAGAGGAGTGCAGATGAAAGGAGAGTTGTCACGTCCCATATCTGTGATATTGCATATTCTTGTGATATGAAGTAAGCCAAGGAAATCAGTAATACCTTACTAAAGACACCTCAGCATGCACTGCATCACTGCCACAGAACTGCACACCTTTCTGTTACCACCAGAAAGAGTTCAAATGTGCACCAGTCCTTTTCTCTTGCCTATATTTTCTGCTGGAGAAATAATAGTGCAAATCAAGTGTTGTTTCCTTAATGCTTGTTGTCATTATATCTCATTATATCACAAATTGAAGAAAATATTTGTTTTACATATTGTAGACTGTTAACATCCTTTGCTTGTCAAATTCTGCAATCCTATAGACAGGGCTGTCACTCCATATTAATTTGCCCCTCAGCAAACAAAGGTACATGCTGTACTAAGTGTAAAGCTAAAGTGACAGAGTCCTTTACGAAGCTAAAATAAATACATCCCTGTCACTTTGAAATCAGCAGTGTTCTCTGGTGTTATTTTGCAGGTACTAGAGGAGGTCAAAGCAGGAAGTGAGAGAGAGCAAGCTCATTGACTTTCCTTGCATATATATGTAGCTATACTGGTTTTAACCTTGCCCATAAAAAGTCATGCATAAAATTATTTCCTTGGAGCAGCTGTCTTCAGAGATTTTAATTAACATAGATGGAGAGAGTGATAGTTGAAAAAAAAAAAAAAAAAGAAAGAAAAAAAAAAAGTTCATTTTCCCCTAATTGGATTAAGAAAAGTCTCATGCATACTGCAAGGGTGAGGTTCCACTAGACTACAAACTGCTGGGTTGACAGAAACGGATTAATTTATGTGCCTCTTGTCAGGTTGTTGACTAATAATGTATTGATCGTATCTGTAAGATATGCAGAGTGTCTGTCAGAAAGGAAGACACTCCAGAATTGAAAATTGCTAGCATCTCCGACATGATCAAAGCTAGATTAATGCTATTAACTGGCAGTAAGCAGGCTGCAGCATATCTCAGATGCAGAGTTTTATGTCACACGTCTTGAAGCAGACATCATAATGAGGTATAATACCCAACCTCAGCAATGACTGACTGATTTGTCTAGCTCCTGAAATATCTTTTTTTTTCTGCTTTTCTGTGTGTTCCTGAAGACATATTGAACTACTAGGGTTTAATCCCAGAGGAGCCTGCAGGTGGTATTGTCCTTGCATTGAGGAGTTATTAAATTCTTAAGGTCACCATAAAAAAGGTTCCATTAAATTGAGTTAATAAAAACATTGGGCTAAGGTTTGCAAAGAGTGCAGGTGTCAAAGCCTTGGGAATTGGACTGTGTTTTATAGCACCAAGCTAAAAGAATATTTTAAAACACGTGGCAATATGAAGATGATATGCTGTTTCTGTGAAGGTTTGGCTTGGGTAAAATAGGGACACGCATACTTTGAAGGAAATGTCCTACCTGAAATTCACATATTTTCAGAAAGGAGAGGCTCTTGCAATTTTCATTGATGAGGGCTTTAAACTTGCTACAAAGAAATACTAACTTTTCCTTCTGTTGTTTTCTTCACATATGTATGCACACAGAGACACAAAGATAAATAGGTGTACATAAAAATGTAGATTAGGATATAGATCCATGGGTGATCTGTTGTTAACCCCTGCTTTGTACTTAACAAGGGCAACTGAGCCTGCTGTTTTTCCAATAACACTAAGATATGCTGAATGTTTTTCCCTGAGTGAAGCTTATGAAGATCAGGATTTAAAATAATTTGAAGCTGATTTCTTTTATTTCTGGGTTGAGGCCACTGATGAGATAAATAATCAAGTTGTACTTCTCCTTTTTAATATGTTATGACTGATATTTTTTTTCTTTACATGCTAGTATGAGATTCCTCCTCCACTGAGCTAAACAGCAAACCCTTAATTTACTGCTGTAGAACCCACATTTCAGCACAAGAAAATGGATGTGGTTTTGCTGAAATATTTCATTGTGCCTTCAAAATGAATAGCTGATGCTATTTTCACCGTCAAAATATATTCAAATCCATACCTTGGTATGATGAATTAAAAACTTTGCTGCACTTATTGGACAACAAAGGAAGTAAAAGGAAATTCTTATATTAGCAATTAATTTGCAAGCAATTTCCATAAGGCCTTAGTTTTGCATGACAGTATATGACATAAATAACACATTTCACAGCACATTAGAGGTATGAAGAGACCTCGAGATCATGGAGTCCAAACCCCCTTTAGGATAGTCATTTAGGGTAGTCCACACAGGAATGCATCCAGGTGGGTTTTGAAAGTCTCCAGAGAAGGAGAGTCTCTCTGGGTAATTATATAAATTATATAAATTTAATTATATTTTTAAAAAAATATATATATTTTAAAATAATTATATAAAGTATATAATAATATTAAAATTATATGTTAATATATAATTATTATTTTTAATCTGTTGGACATGAGTTGCTTAGGATAGTTTTCAGTCATCACCTGCTTCCTTAATAAGTATGATAGATTTCCATGTATTTGCAATATAAGTTATATAAATGCACATATAATATGTGGAAGTCTTTTTTAGAAGACCTAATCTGTATGCTATATTGATCTCTTTGTTCATTCGAGTTTGAAAGGTACTAATCATTAGGTATAAAATGGATAGAAATTCCACTCACAAGTAGAAGCATCACATTTCAGGCATTCATATATGACTTGTTACAACATGCAAATGTCAAGCATAGCAAACTCTCTGTTGTTTAATGAGTGAATACTGTAGGAATTGATGAACAGCATCTTAATAATGAACACGGATATAAATAAAATAAGGATAAATAAAACACAAATCAGAAACATGTTATCCAAGCCAATAAGACAGACTTGATCTCACAGTCCCCATGACTTCTAAACTCAGGAGAAATTCCCTAATTTTTCATATGCATTTTTTAAAAGGATGATTTTTCATCTGGTGTCTGCTTTTTCAGGTAAATGTGTCAATTTGGCTCTTGTCCTTAGGTATAACTTCATATTAACTCAGACTGCTTGAGACTGAAATAACATTTTGACATTCTTTCCACATCTGCAGTCACAAGTGCATATATTTCAGAAACTTCTACAAGCTATTAATTCTCTTACTGGATTCAGAAAGCAAAAGTAGCAATTATTAAAAAGACCATATGGCAGGTGCCTTTAAACTCCAGGGTGACACTAAAGCATACAACTTCAGCTCGTTATAAGTATTTCCTAGGTTCTTCTTAATTGCTCTAGTAATTAAAATTCACCAAAAACTGTGGAAATGCCAAACAATTAAATAATACATTCCTCATGCATGTGCCGCAATATTGTATGCAACAAAAGGTATATATTTTTATACTCTTGAATTAAGTTACTTAGTCATCTGTGTTCTGAAAGGAATTTAATTACTTTCCTTGTATTTTGTCAGCTTTATACATTTGTTTTGCAATTAAGAAATTATTGTGTTTGAGTATTCAGGTTAAATGTAAGTAAAATTAATTTAACATTGAAAGCAAGAGTAATGTGCTACAAATAGATTGTATTTATCAAAATCATGTCAATAGTTAACAGTAATGAGCTTACCATCTGTGGTCAATGAAGAGCTTGGAAAAGGTTCTTGAAATATTTTAAGGATAATTTTAAAAGACACTGATTTCTTTTTCTCCAGTCTGATATTCCATCAAAGCTACTGATGGTAAGAAGTAACCAGGATAGGAGAATGAGAAGGGTACATTAGAGGCAGAGTTTGAAAGGTTTTAGAATAGAATAGAATAGAATTAACCAGGTTGGAAGAGACCTTTGAGATCATCATGTCCAACCTATCATCCAACACTACCCAATCAACTAAACCATACAACCAAGCATCCTGTCAAGCCTCGCCCTGAAAGACCGTATTTGTAATAAACGGTTATTTTTGTATATGAAATTGAATTCTTAAACACAAATCTTTGAAATGTTTAGTGGTATTAGAGATTAGGTGATACCCTTGAGGAACCAGTTATTTTAAAAGTATAATCTGAAATGCATGGCAGCATAGCCATTGTAAATTGCCTTCCAATAGAAGGTGTAGTTGTTATGTGTTTAATCAATCCTAGCTGTAAGAAAACTAAAGGAATAGTGTAAAAAGAAGAAAACACAGTTCTTTATTAAAGGCAAAAAAAAATTAAGATGTTTAGAGGTTTACCAAAAACCCAATGTTTTATTGCCACCAAAAAATCTTCCAGCCCTCCAAAAGTAAAAGTAAATTACATTATGAAGCTAAATTGTCCACCTAGAAGTACTATACATATGGCCCAGGTAGTGTTTGCTGGGCACCCAGAAAATGAGGAAACTGCAATTAGCAGTTAGTTGGGGGGGGAAATAGTTCAAGAGCTCTCTGTTGTTTGGAACACTGTGTAACTGTTTTCCAGGGCACTACTGAGGTATTGCAAACCTGAGACTACAGTTTCACTTTCTCATTTACTGCAGAAGTTGTGAAGTTGTGAATACATTTTCACCTCTGCTTCATCTTTAGTCAAGTTTTTTGCCCCTGAAGAGAGAGGCAGTGGAAATCAAACAACATCCTCTCAGGAGAAAAACATAAGGAGTAGGGATAAAAAACGGATTTTTAGACACCTCTGCAGAGCAGTGAGTGCTCTCCTGGCTCCTCCTTTACTGTCTTCTGGATGGCATTGCTCCTATCCCTGTACATATCTTTTTGTCTCCCTACAGTCATTGAGTCCCCTCAGTCATAAAATCAGAATCATTTGGACTCTGATTTTATGGTTCTTCCCTTAAAACTGTAGTAGCAGACCTTTAACTGACCTTCCATCCACATTCTGTAATAGAGGCTTGTAATAGCTTCTGTGCAAAATTATCCTCCTATAAGATAGAACCCAAGTCACTGTGAAATATGCACCATGTCTGTGGAAAATTTGGTATGGAACTGTATAGTTTAGAGACTGTCTTGGAATGTGTTTACAGTCAGAGACACGTGAAGTCTGCAGGGCAGCCAATGTCATGGCGTTTCCAAAAGTATATGTCCTCAATTTTCTAAGCTTAAGGCTCCTTCAGACAATGCCACTGCAGAGCAGCTGTACTTTTCAGACCTGTGGATACATAGCTCAGGTTGTATTGTTCAGCTGAGGGGAAGGATTTGTAGTAAGAGCATAGTAAAACCATCAGACTTTCATACAGCTTATCCTGGTTTGCAGGTGATGTTCCTGCAGTTCTACCTTTCATGAAGTCCTATGAGGTGGTTTTTGTTTGGTTGATATTTTGGGTGGGGTTTTGGGGTTTTTTTTGGAGGGGGGGTGTTGCTTGTTTGTTTGGTTTTGGTTTATTTTGTGCTTATTTGTTTGAGGGGTTTGTTGTTGTTTTGGTTTGAGGTTTTTTGTGTGTGTCTTTTTGATTGGTGGGTTGGTTTAGTTTGGGGTTTTTTCAGCTTATTCTCTTTTTTTTTTTTTCAGACTTGTCTCCTTTTTTGGATTTTTCTCTTTTTTTTCAGATTTTTCTCTCTTTTTTAGAAATGATTATTCAGAGAAAGATGCTAAGGTGAAAATACATTAAATTTTCAATTATATTTTAAAACTTCTTTACTAGACCATTTAATCAGGCTTGCTCACAATAAACCACCTGTTCTCTACTTAGTTTAGCAGCTGGGCTAAATCTATCACACATACAGCTGCTTATGACGATGGAATTGTTATCATGCAAGTCTAGAGCTTTTTCTTCACAGCTGTGGAAGGATGGGGGGGAAACAAGAAGGAAGAAAGCAGGTTGGCCATATGCAAGGCTGGATCCATCTGCTTATTTGTTTGGGGGTTTTTTTGGTGTTTGTTTTTTTCATGATGTGCAAGAGTCTTGGTCAAGCTACCTGCTTCCTTCATTTGCATCCCATACAACTTAACTTTCATGGTAAGTTCTCCACTCCTGTTACCAGTTCCTGTTACCTCTTCTTCTAGATGGGATTCCATCTATGCCACATGAATGGCATTTCTTAACAAGTTTTTGAAAGATTACTGCAGATTTGCAAGGAGTACAAGTAGAACTTCAGAAATCTGAGAGTGGTAGGAGGTATTTTGTGCTAGATGTATATGAAAGTGACACTGAGGAAGTTAATATTGCATGTGTATGCCAGAAGTTCAGGATGTGGTAAGGAAAATGTTAATGGCATGGTAAAGATTGGCCTGTAATATACTTTTTAACTCAAAAGGAATTAACAAAAAAAAATCCCCAAAATCATGACAGAATCTGTGGGAAATTTTAATTCTTGTGGTGAAAGTACAGCCATGTCAGCAGCAGTTTCTTGCTGATGGAGGCAAAGAACATGTGGGGCTGTTTAGTGTTGAGAAGACTGAGAGGAAAGCTGGTCAATGTCTATAAATATCCAAGGGGTGGGTGTCATGTGGAGGGGGCTAATCTCTTTTCAGTGGTGTGAGTAATAAGACAAGGACCAATGGGTACAAGCTTGAAAATAGAAGATTTCACCTCAACATGAGGAGAAACTTCCTTACAGTGAGGATGACAGGACACTGGAACAGGCTGCCCAGAGAGATTGTAGAGTCTGCTTCTCTGGAGACTTTCAAAAACCACCTGGATGTGTCCCTTTGTGGACTACCCTAGGTGATCCTGCTTTGCCAGGGTGGTTAGACCCAATGATCTCTGGAGGTCCCTTCCAACCTCTAACATCTGTGATTCTGTGATTTGAAAAATCCATCAATTAAAGCATTTGTTCTTATTTCACAACACTGTACAACTTCCAAAAAGGAGCATGATGAATTTCCTATTAGTGTTTCTGGGGCAACTCACTGAGTTCACCTTAGATTTAAAAAAAAAAAATAAAAAATACAAAAATAACAAATCTAGATTTTCTGAGTAGTATTAACTCTGGAAAAATTACTTTATGACATCAGTTGCTTGCCCCCACAGACTTAGGATACTAACTTTTGCTGACTGCTTTATGCAGACCAGAAGTGGAATGTCCATGTGGCACACTGATTTCTTATCTGGGGAACAATTTATGGAATGTCATGCAGCACAATTTAATTGTGACCTAAAATTTCAGTATAATCTATTACTGAGCACAATTTGGGCATGCTTCCACTTAGAAAATCATGAACTAGAATGTGTGGTTTCTTACCATCCATTTACTTTTATTATCAAGCATTAAATTAGACACTTCTTTTCATCTGAACAGAGAAAGGTGAATGTATTTCCATCAACATATTTCCCCTGTTTTATGAATAGAGGAAATATGTCAATAGAAATACACTTACTTTTCCTAAACCAAGGAGAAATACTTCAGCAGATACATCAGGAGGTTTGTTAGAGTAGTTGTATGGGTTTTCGTTCTCTTAAATTTTCTCTAGTATTTATTTGGACTGCCAGTGATATTTTACTTTCTTTTTTTCCTTTCACTTTGCTTTTTTGCCCTTTGTTGTTGCTGTTCATGCTCCCCTCTTAAAAATGCAGGTATCATTAACTTTTTGTAATTGGCTATGTTTGCCTGTATATGTTTATGGAGAAAGAATTGGCCAATGTGAAGGGTTTTGTGATCTTTGACTGTGCTATTGTAGAACCTGACTTAATTTAAGAGTAATGGGAATCATTAATTTCTTCATCTTATCTCGAACTTTCAAATTTTTGGTAGGTGCCTTCCCCAATACTGAATGTGTGTATTTTACCACCATATATTTCATGGGCAGGCTTTTGATGGTGTGTTTGATACTTCTCTGAGTAATGACTTCATTTCTATTTCTCTTTTTTCAGTTCCTTGCTTTTGTTTAACACTAAAGGCTTTATTACCAGAATAAGAGATAAGACTACTGTAAAAATATTTTTTAACAGAAAAAGGACTGTATTTGCCAAATATGTAAATGTGAAAGGCAGACCTTGCCACAGATATCTTTGAGCCAAGGAACAGGACTAACTAAATAGGAGAAGAAATAACTGAAATATGGAACTGTGAACATGAAACTTCTGTAATTTATGAGAAAATCAATTATATTCTTATTCATTGCTATTGGTCATGTTTGACCCATACATGTTAGGAGAGCAATGAGGAGAAAAAATAAACCCTCCTGAATCAGAGTTTCAGATAATCAGGAAGAGGAAGTGTGGTTAAACTAAAAAATACTTCGTTTCCCCACTGAGTCTTCAGTGTTCTTTCAGAGTAAGATTTTCTGTTTATTCTAACAGTCTCATGAGAGCTCATAGCCTTGCAAAAAGTAGTAAATGCCAGAGACTTAATCAGCAGCCAGCAAGTCTGTCAGATATGCTTTACTCATGTCCTGACCTGCAAAATGTCTGATCTGACACATCCCTGGGCAGCTCTCAGTGTCCAGCCTTTTCCCACCCTATAATCGTGCTTGCTAAGCTTGCCATACATGATACCAACACATGCAGCAAAAATAGAATGGTTCTTTATTGGAGTGATGAAAAAAGTAGTTGTCTGTGATAACCTGGGAATGGACTTGCTAATTCAGGACATCCCTTTCATATTCTGTGTTTTCTTCTTAGTAGATGGGATTCTGGCTTCAGCTTAGTGTATACTGAATAGTGATCTAACAACTTAGAAGGTAAAGCACAGACTGCCTCCATCCACCTCCTTAAATTCAAACCTGTGAAAAAATTGTCTCTTTCAGATGGCCCAGAGTCAAATCTTTCTTTTCCCTGCTATATTGCTCCTCACCGCCTGTGTTCAGTCACTGATCTTGCGCCAAATCCACCTCTCCTCAGGGCTATTTTTTCAGCTTCAACCCCCTAAACTTGCTTTATTCCTTTACCTGACCACCCAACCAGCAATTGTTTCTTAGAAATTCAGTTCTCTGGGTTTTAGCAATCTTATAAACCACTAGCAGAAGTGGCTAGGGAACAGGGCAGCCATTCACCACGTCTCTCTAACTAGAAAGTCTCCCCCTTCTCAGTGTTTCCATAATGTGCTTGTCTCAGATTTCTGGTTCTCCACCAGATACATCCTCCCTATGGGTGGGGTCACATCTTGCACAGGTGGCATTTTCCCATGGTTATTTTGTTTGTTTGTGGGGTGTGGCTTTGTTTGTTTTAGGGTTTTGGTTGTTTTGTGTGTGTGTTTTGGATTGGGTTGGGTTTTACTGCTTTGAAAGTCTGTGTCCTGGATGCAAGAACTTGTCCTGTCTGTGGTGAAGATGTATAGGGAGTCACAGAACAGGAACCTTTGGTACAGGAAGCTTTGGTGAGCCATATTCGGAGAAAATCCTTTGAAGGATACATGGCAAGGCCACAATATGGCTGTCAATCAGGTTAGTCAGTGTTTCCTTTGGTCTCTTTAAACAGGGATGCATAAAAAATGTTTAAAAACAATAGGATATAAGAATGCTGCTGGCCCTCTTACTGCTCTTCATCTGCTTTAGAGCCCCTGTTTTTATCTTTCTCTGAGTTTTTCTTTTGAGGTTTGGCAAACTGTACTCATGTTCCTTTTGTCTTTGTGTAATGTCCTTCTGCTGCCCCTTTAGGCTCATCTTAGATGTCTCTCCATATGGCAAGCTGTTCTTCATATATTTTGCCTAGATAGCTTTCTCTCTTCTTCTGAGTTACTCTTTAAAATACTCCTGTTTCAGAAGGTGTGTAGAAAAGTGGATTGTTGCACAGAGATGCCAATCACTTGGGCAACTGAAATGTATAACCACAGGAGCTCTGCAGTGAGTTTTCCCTGACTGGCAGCTGAGTCCCAGTCACACACTTACCCTCCCATGGATCCCACCTGCAGCAGGACAGAGAAAAGAATCAGAAATGAAGAAAAAAGGAAAAAAAAAAGAGTCAGTATAAAAACATGTTTATAAGAGAAGAAAAGCAAACAAACAACAAAACCCCCAAACAACAAGAGAGTCACAAAGCCCAAGGGATACAAAGGCAATCACTCACCACCCTGCACCAGGAGATTCAATGCCAATCACATAATACATAATATTACACAATATGACAGAAGTGGCATTCCCAGCTCCAGGTTCACTGATGCCTTTCTCTTGTCCACTGTTCCTGAATTTATAGAATACTTCTTTCACTTTGGCAGAGTAGTAGGAGGTGTGTGTGGGGAATACTGGGGGGGGGGTAATAGTCTTAAATGGTTTATTTTTTATGGAGCTTTGTGTACAATGTTGATATTTGTGTCAACCACTGTGCCATTATTATTATCTATATAAATGGTTGGTAAGGGGGAAGCTAGTGGTTGAAGCTTGTTTAAATATATATTTTATGACTGGGTCTGAGCATGATATAATGCTGAATTCAGATGTTATTCCACTTATTTTGTATTATTAGACTTTGTATTACAAGACCCCTAAAGGATTTCAGTACTACTTACTGCTAAGTTTCATCTGTAGGGCTTTTGTTTAGTAGGTAACAATTCATTGACATTTTACATAATATATATAAAGACACACTGAAAATATAAAACATTGTCATCCCTCATTTTTTAATGAATCATTAAACTAGTCAAATAGCCTTAAAAAAACCCTTCTGAAATCAAGATTTTATAAAGCTAATTTTGAGTTAATGTTTGAATAATTAATTATTATTAATTATTTGAATAATTAAAATTTGAATAATTGAATAAGTGTGCCAGTGTGCACTTGCAGCCCAGAAAGCCAATCACATCCTGGGCTGCACTAAGAGAAGCACAGCCAGCAGGTTGAGGGAGGTGATTCTCCCCCTCTACTCCACTCTGGTGAGACTCCAGTGAAACTCCACCTGGAGTACTGTGTCCAGTTCTGGAGCCCCTTTTGCAGGAAGGATCTGGAGGTGCTGGAGCATGTTCAGAGGGCTGGAGATCCACTCCTATGAGGACAGACTGAAAGAGTTGGGGCTATTCAGTCTGCAGAAGAGAAGGCTCCAAGGAGACCTTGCAGTATCTGAAGGGGGCCTACAAGAAAGCTGGGGAGGGACGTTTTAGGGTGTCAGGTTAAGGACAGGACTAGGGGAAGTGGAAAAAATTTAGAAATGGGTAGATTCAGATTGGATGTTAGGAACAAGTTCTTGGACACTGTGAGGGTGGTGAGACACTGGAACAGGTTGCCCAGGGAGGTGGTGGATGCCCCATCCCTGGAGGTTTTTAAGGCCAGGAGGGATGTGGCTCTGAGCAACCTGATGTAGTATGAGGTGTCCCTGCCCATGGAACTGGCTGATCCTTGAAGTCCCTTCCAACCCTTACAATTCTGTGATTCTGATTTGGCCTAATAAGTTGGTCACAGTTGAACAGTGTTGTGGCAGAGTAGAGTAGAGTGGAGTAGAATTAACCAGGTTGGAAAAGACCTTTGAGATCATCGAGTCCAACCTATCACCCAACACCATCTAATCAACTAAACCATGGCACCAAGTGCCTCATCCAGTCTCTTCTTAAACACTTCCAGTGATGGTGACTCCACCACCTCCCTGAGCAGCCCATTCCAATGAACAATCACTCTTTCGGTTGCTGCCACACAAGTTACACTTTTGGTGTCACGAGTGTCCAGCCCAGCAGGTGGAAACAGGAAATATTGTATTTCATGCCCATAATATCCTGTGCCCTACAAATCTATCTGCAAAGTCTTTCTCTTCCTCTTTCTTCCCTCTCTGCTCTCATGAGAGATGCTTCCTATCCGGTAATGGTGGGGGAGTATCTCGAGGACTCTTAGGCCTGTCTAGGACTAAGGCCTAATGTCAGGAGGAGAAGGGGGAGGGGCAGTCTCAGCCCTGGCCAGCTGAGACTAGCCTAGCAAGTGCAGGGAAGAAAGAGCCCTGGTGGTCGTGGGTATACCCTCAGGTAGGGAGAAGGGAAATGTTGGGAGGCTTTTGAGTGTGCTGTAGGGTACTCTCTATGCTTTGGGTTTTGTTTGTCACTATGCTTGTAGCTTCTGTCGAACACTAACTGCTTTTCCATTTAAGCTTTCCATCACTTCTGCAATCCATTTGTGTGAGTGTCATTCTTTTGCCCCTTTCAGGGGCAAGAGAGGATCTGCCTGGCCTCAAACCAGAACAAATGTCCACAGAAATATTAAGTCTGGTGTCTCTGACTGGATCCTTCTACTCATGAGAAGTTGCTGTGTTGGGTTGTTGGGGTTTTTTTGGTTCTAATTCCAATAAAGCCCTAGTAGACAGGGCTTAGTTTCACCAAGTATTAATGACTAGGCACTTTATTTTGCTTTGAGGTATCGTGCAATTTTCAATTACTATAGATTGCCATGGAATTTGGAGGTCTTCAGAGAATACTAATTTTCTTTCCCCTTCAAAAATAATAATTTTTAAATATCTTTTTCCTCCATGATGCTTTGGTTACTTTTGTGGAAAGGGAACTCATACATCTGATAGCAAATAATATTGGCTTTCTTGAGCAGATGATTAATTAATGCAGGTTTTTTTTATTCCAGATTTAATAATAAATTTTATTTTGCTTCTCAACACCATTGTAAAATCCCAGAAGACCTTTGCTGAATCAGGAATGAAACAAGTTAGCAGCTGTTATTAAGAGAACATGTCTGTTGCTTTAGCAAAATGCCAGAAGTTGATTGCAGACCAACTGGGGAAGACCTATGAGATCCTTCCAGTGTACACAAAAGGAATGAACCTATAATTAAATTACAGTTAAACACAGATGGTTATTTTACAGCAGGTGCTCAACTTTGAAAGTGTATCTCTGAACTGTTTTTGTTCCAACATGGTGTTTGGTCCCTGCTGGTTTTCTGGCATAATTTTATGGTTAGATAAAAATATTCCTTTGTATACCCTTTTTTTTTTTGGTTTTGGGTTTTGGGTTTTTTCCCCCCAGGATGCAAAGCTATTAAGTGCTGCTATGTTTTAAAGGAAAGCTAGAAGTAAAACATGAAGCAGAGCTTAAATGTGGCACAGGGAAAAACAAATATAAGATTATAAAAAGGGTATCTACATGCCATTTATGAGATCTAGAGGACTAACATGTAAAATTAAATGAAGACCTCACAGTTTGTAGTCATCTGAGCTGAAATAATAACTATGCAAATATAAATAAATCTGTCTTTTATGTGAATGCTGAAAAAAGGTCACATTACCTTGCTAAATCATTGCAAGGTGTATGTATGTTTTATTTATACATAATACATATGTTTCAAGGACTACATAGTCTTCATACATGACCTAAGTCAGCAAGATGTGAAAAATGCGTCCTAGAACTACCTTAGTCCAAATTGGAATTATTCCCTTAAGCACTGCATGCTGAGATAAACTAAGTTGTATGAAAATCAAATTTGATTTCATATTTGGTTTTAAATATGACAAAAATCTATCTCACAGATAATGACATGTTCACAACAATAAGGAAAATATAAAAAACAGTGCTGCAGAAATCTTGCCCTTTTGTGGGTGTTCAGATTGTGAAAGTAGGTCAATACTGACTGAAGTTTCAGTGAAATATGTGAATCTATTACTGTACACTGTACATTGAATTAGACTTTATAAGATTTTTTTGTCAAGATATTCCCCAAATACCTCAGGTTAGTGATTTGACTTGGGTTATATTGATGAACAGTTAGAGATCATCTGACTTGCTGAAACCAGTCAGGTCAGCCCTTATAAATAAACCAGTGATAGAGAAGTAGGAGTTGCAGTTTTAAGAGCAACTAGGTAATCTTTTCAGTTCTTTTATTCTTCAGCTCATATTTTTAATTTGCACCTTCAACTTCAAGTACAGTTAGTTTCTGGAACCCTGAGGCTGGAGAAGTCTCTTGAGGTGTCCAAAAAGCGAGCAGAATTTTGATGCCTTTACCAGCTAAAGGGCTGCTGAGCAAAAGGATTCCACATTTACTTGGGCAGCGAAGTGGCTCTTTTATTTATATATATATGTGTGTGTATATATATATGTGTGTGTGTGTGTGGTGTGTGTATGTATTTCTAGATTTCTGTCTCTTTTTTAGTTGAAATCTGTCTAAGGTATAGAAAAGCATGGAAAAAATGTGTTCCTATACTGCATCTCTTTGATGTAATTGCTTAACTAAGTAATGAAGATGCTAGGATAAGGAAAGCAATTTGTTTGCAGTGGACTAACCTGTCACTTATTAAAACAAAACAAAACAAAAAAACCCAAACCAAACAAAAAACCCCCAACCAACCAACCAACCAATCAACCAACACTCCCCCCCAAAAAAAAAACCCAAACAAACCCAAACAAACAACAAAACAAAACAAACAACAACAAAAAACGCCAACCCCCACCACCACACACAAAAAAACCCAAAACACACACACACACACACACAGGAATTCTTACTCTGACCAATTGTGTATAATGAGGAAAAGCACTTTATTGTAAATCAGTGTAATAATTGTCTGAATGTTTCCCATTCATCTCCTCTGGAATTGTTCTACTTCTTTACTGTAGTAATATCAGTCCTATTTTTGCCTGCTACTCTCTATACTTTCCCTCTCATCCTTCAGCTCTAATATAGCAGTGCAGACCACTGTGCTTCCTAGCTGTCCTTTTATTTGTACTGGCTTAGCCGTTCATCTCATTCTTCATTTTCAAATGTATTTATTTTTTTTGTCTGAGCTCCACCATTCTTGTTCTTACTTTTACCCTTTCTTCTGCAGTGTTTCTCAGTGTTGACCTTTCTAATGTATCTGAAATGCATTGACTTCATTCCTGGAATAATCTTCATAGGCTTTGGATGCTCTGCAACTGTCTTGTCTTCCTTTTTCTGCTGCTGATTTTGAAATAATATTTGTTGTATCCTAGCACACAGTCATTGGTCTGAAAAAGTCTTACTGTGCATATATGATAAGAAGCAGTCTTCATCCTGGGGGTCTGAAATGTTATTTTAGCTAACAAAGCCTGTCCATGGTTGTCTTGCCTTCCTCCTCTTTTCCCCCTCTCTCAATATGCTCTCAGTTAGAAGGGAGGAGTGGAGAAGTATACTGGCATTTTCTTTCTTATTTTCCCATAATAATGCCCAGCTCTTCCTTCATGGTCTTCTCAGACCCTGATCTGGGAAGACCTCCTCTGGCTCTGCATTGATGTGCTGTGCTTTTTGAGCCGTGAGAGACAACATGTTTCTCAGACAATGCCCAGTGCTTTACCACCACTCCCAGGGAACAGCATTTAGAGACCCACCATAGCACTGACTCCAGCTTTTTCCTCACTCTTCCAGCTCAAACCATAGGCTGAGTTTTAGGCAAGACGTCTCTGCTCTTCACAAGACCACATATTTCTCAGAGGGGAACATCTATAGCCTCATTTGGGGCCCAAACTAACTGCAAGTCTGAGCTCTTAACCCTTACCCTGTACAATTTATATTGAAACCTCTGAAAATATGGAAGTTCTCTTTGTACATGAGCTGTTTAGAAAAATCTCTTTTTGCAAATAGAGCATATCCTGAAAGATATTTGTAATGTTAGTTATTGTGTTTTTCCCTTTGACCAGTGTCTGTGGTGACTGGTGCTGTTATTCCAGTGACAGCTTGGACTGTTTTCCCCTGTCCCCCACTCTCAAAAGATGGCATTTCTAATCAAATCCAGTATGCTTGCCATTTAAATTGGCAACTTTCAAAGACATTCATTTCTAAGCTTTAGTGTTTAAAAGGAACACCTTAGAATTTTGAAAAATATGCAAAAGCAGAGGAATACCAACTGCATTTTAATGCATTGTGTGTTAAGGGATGTATTTACTATTTTTAATTCTATGTCAGCATTTCCTAGTTGCTATTTTCAGCACACATCCTTTATTTTTTTAATTTAGGTGCAATTTTGAGCTAATAAGACAGGAGTTTTCTTTGCTACATGTGAAATATGACCATTTTGCTTAAGCATTAATGACATGGGATTCCACGCTTCATTTTAAGATTCAGGATGAGTTGCAGGACTCTGTTAGAATTAAGTGAATATACCACAGCATTTTGAAATGGTATTCTACAATGTTGACCAGCTATGCATTATTTTGAGTTGAGATTCACCTTTATGGATTTTAAATTAAAATTTGCTTAGCCTTATTGAGGCAAACATTATAGTTTCATCATAGGTCAATACAATAAAATGGAAAGTGTAATGATAGCATGTCAGAAAACGCATTTATAGCATAATAAAATACAAAGCTGCTTTTTTTTTTTCTGTTTAAAATCAATTCACATTCTTTTCTAATATTTCATCAGTCATACTGACACAATGATTTACTTGGCATTACCTCTGATGCATTCCACTGAGGCCCTGATTCTGAAATTATTTGTCCTTGAACTTGCCTTGACCTATATCCAGTCTTCTGTAGCTGAAATTACTCCTTAAACATTCACTGCTGATGACTAAACCACCAAGAAAAGAAATGTGCATTGACACTTTTAATAGTGGCATTAAGTGAGTCTTAAAGTATTAATATGCGGGAACTTTTTCATCATGTATACATGATGTTTCTGCTGTGAAGAGCAGCAATCCAGGTTGCACAGGTATGAATGACTTCTGAGTGTCCTAACTGCAGCCTGACACACACTTTTCAGCTGTGGTGGCAAAGAGAACAGAGATGCTGGAGTCTGAAAAACTGATGTCTATCTAACAGTGATCTCTTTGGGAAAATGTCATGAGATCATGAGATCAAACCAAGTGTGTTAAACATCAGTGTGATAGACACAATCCAATTCCTGTAATATTATGCAAGGTAAATTGAACCGTTAACAGTAATTTGGATTCTTGAACTTTCTAGTCTGTTATTTCCCCTTGGTTGCTTTATTTTTTTTTTCCCATTTAGCTAATGGACCTTCTTTTTATTACACAGGAGGTTCTTTGTCTACTCTCTAGTTGCTTCTACTACTGACTGCTGCCTCACAGAACTGGAAAAGAACAGGTATGTGAAAAATACTGGGTTTGGTGAGTATTTGTTTTAATAGTATGTAATTTTTAATTAATTATCATATTTGCGCTCATGTCAGGCAGACATTTTCCACAGATTTAAAAAACACAAACTACAATTAAGGCACATCCTCGAGCTGCTTTCCTCTGATGCTGATATTGCCATGATCCATAGCATAGTAGTAATAAAGGAGGGGAGCTTTCTAATGTCATAGTGTGTCTTATGCAGAAACGGTGTACCAATCACTAATGAGAAATAAAAGGCAGAGAAATGTGGACAATGTTTATCTTCTTTCTTTGTTAAACTTTACTCTTACAGAATTGGTAGTTCTTGAAACAGATTTCCTCTCTCCAAATCTTGGCTCTGTAGATCCAATACATCTCCAAGACCATACAATTAGGTATGGGTTTGTGATGTATCTATATCTGTGAATATTCTTGTTCCCCACTCAAAGGGCATTGTGAAGTTCTGAGTCCTGTGGCTGCTTACACTGTGACATTACAGGTTTCCAGCAATGACAGCCAGCATATTAAAGGGCCCTTTCACAAAAGCATGTTGTAAAACAGCCAAGGGCAGGAACAAGTCCCTGGCAGCCCAGAGGATTGGTTTACCACCACAGGAGATGGTGGGAACCCATTCTTGAGTCTTTGCTCACCTGACTAGGAAAAGCTAGAAAAACTCTATGCAGTGAGATTATCCAGCATGAGAGGAGACTCCAAATGTCTGCCTTCTGAAAGGAAAAGCAAGGAGTTTTTTCTGGGGTTTGTGCCTGTCTCCAAGACCAAAAATCTGTACAAAGACCTGCCCCAAAGGGTAGCAAGAAGTCATCAGGAGACCAAAGTGAAATAACTTAAAATCAGCCAACCTTTTAAAGACAAATAAATGTATTGTGATAGAGTTCTCAAGACACTGAATCAAGCTGTCTGAAGGCTCTGTACACACATGGAGAAGGAGTTAGGAAAGGTAAGTGCATGGGAAGTGAATACACTGCCTACCCATGGTAAGGCCTCCTCCTCTAGCCTGTCCTCATTTGTTTTATTTAAAATCACTTTACTCTTGTTAACTGCATTTCAGACATAAGCTGCCTTCCCCTGTAAAATGTTGTAGCCTAAATTGTCTGTTGCCCTTTAAGCCTGTCTTTTTTCTCTTTAATGTGCATTGTTGCCAAGCCTTCCACTTAGGAACTGGATCTGTCTCAGGAGGATGGTTTCCTGAGTAATTTTGAAAGGAACATTATGCACAGCGTTGTGCCTCTCAGCTGCAGTTAAACAGAAAGGATGTATACGTGATAGACCAAGCACCTTTCCTCTTTGTCAGAAATGTTGTCTTCTGACTTACATAGCAGCCAGAAGTCAGAAACACTAGCAGGCAGATGTCATTGACAGATCTCTCATACAGTTGGATTTTGTCATACCACTAATGCTTATTTACCCATAGGTTGCATCTCACGCTCTTCTTAGATATAAAGGTATTATGTTCTCCCCCTTTTCCTCTCTCTCTCTATATACAGTAACTGTAAAGGCACCCTGCAAGCTGGGACCTTTGACATTTCAGTATGAACTTGCAGAACAGCTACTCTGGAGTAATTTTTTTAATGTAAAGTTATTTCAGTGCATTATCCATGAGATACTTGACAACCTCTGCCTTTGTACCTTACTCTCATGAAATGTTAAACTCACTTTATTATTATATTTTCTCGATTGTTACCTTTAATTAAATTGTAAAGCTGTCATCTTTGTGTACTTGGCTCCCCAAGGGGGAATTATAGCTAGACAAACTATTACTGACAATATTTTCAGAAGAGATATGTGGAGATATTACATTCACGATAATAATAGAATAGGAATTCCCAAAGCTGACTTTTAATGTGCATGCCATTCCCATTCAGGCTTCAGGGCCCCTAGCTCAATTCCTCTTCTGGGTAAAGAGAATGACAGTACAAGCTAATTTGGTCTGTTTTCTTAGAAGCAACAAACCTTCTCTAAATCAGCTGTATGGAAAACACAAGTGGTCTGCAACCTTCAGTCTGAGGCCATGGGGGGGCCAATAAACTATGCTGGGCCACCTACCACTGTTTCTACTCTTTCCTAGAAACAAGGTGTATCTTTCTTAAGGAAAGAGAGGAAAAGTTATATTTAAAAGAAGTGGGATTTCCCATAAAAAGCAAAACAAAACTTTAAAAATCTAATTCTTGGTCATTTCCCTATATTTGGGATGATTAGACATAGCTTTGCTACAGTTTTACTTGTTTACTTGAGATAGGAGTGGTATTTTGAGAGTCATCAGGGAGCTGAAGAATCACTGCCAGATTAGGACTCTTGTAGGACAGTTTGTTTGGGTATAAGAAGCACTCTGAGGAAGAAGCAATTTCCAAATGGATTCTGCAAACATATGGGGTGATTTGTATGAAACATATCAAAATCTAGTGCAGAAAAACAGGACAGAACAAGTATCTTCTCCACTGCTGTGTATTCCTGTGGCCGAAGTCTTCTTTGGGGCAAAAGTGGGAACGCGTCAGATATATGAAGCCAATAATTTATTGTTAGTTAATTTAAAACTATGATCAAAATACATTGCTGTATTCATTACTGCTTCAGTTACAATGATACTGCTATGCACAGAATTATGCTAGTTAGATAATTTAGGTACATTTAGAAGATATAAGAGGGGAAGAAAAAACAAATTGTCAATGGTTTCTGCTTTTCAGTGTTATGTTCAACCTGCTGCTGCTCTTCCAGGTCCAGAGCCTATCTCAGGATCACAGTTCATCTTCAGCAGCATGCAAGTGTTCCACTGGAAATGCCATGTTACTGATGAAGATTTCTTCCTCCATCCTCTTTGCTGGGAGGTTCATGATGATCTTTACTCCCCTTTCTATGTTTTTCAAAATACTCTATACCTTACTTTTCACTTTCTACCAGGTTTTGCTACAAGGATGATACATTTTGAAGATGCACAGTAGTTGTCCACATCCTTTCTCTTACCACTAAAACTGGTTCTGCCCAGCTCCAAGGTGTGCACTATTACCAGCAACTGGCCACTGCTGAGTTGTTCACAGATGCAGGACTTGTCCTCTGGCTGCTGTAACTCTTAACCTTCTGCCTCCATCACAGGCCTGACCTTTTTAGCAGTGTAGTATTATTTTAGTTTCATAGATAACTCATTGTACAGAGGATAACTTCTTATCATGAAAAATATTAACAATGTGTCTATTACTATATGCAATCATATAAAGGTAAGTAAAGTTAAAATTAATTAGACAATAGTGACCTGCTTATTAGAAGCTTTTCATTACAGCCAAAGCTAAAACAAAGCTCTTGGTGAACCAAGTCCAGGCAAAGCAAACCTGGCAATTCCCAAGACCTCTGTTGTTAGCCAATCACAAAGCCAGTGGCAGTGGCATACTGTAACAAGACTAAAGTGTAGGCTTGAATTATGATAGTTTTGAGTAATTTTCTTTTGTTAATAGTCTTGGGCCTATAGGTGAGGTTTGAGAGCAAGGAAGGATTGTCCTCTCTGGGGAAAGCTGTGAGTTGTGCCCTGAGTGAGTGGACTTTTTTCTTATGCTGCACACAGGAGTCTGCAGAAGTGCATGGCATCAACTGAGAAAGAGGCAGGTTTTTTTAAACATAAATCAACTAGTAGTGAACATAAGCCAATACTTTTTTTTTATTTATTTAATATAATGATGCCTGATATCACATCATATAAGAAATCTACAAATTTTCCATGTGAAATTCAGCTAATGGCTTGTGCAGAGAAAGAGGTTCTGTATGGGAAAAGCTTCTTTTTTTCTGCAAAGTTTCTAATTGCTTGTTTGAGTGTCCAGAGGGTATTAATATTTGCATTAATGTGGAAATCATAATTCCCAGCAAAGTTGGGGATACTGCTGTAACCATATTCAGAAACTGATTCCAGAAGAATGGTCAGGTAAAATAATAGAAAACTCAGATTGGGTTAATATGGGTGGTTGTCCTGGTGCTTTTAATAAGCATATATTTATGTGAGTAGTTTGATGAATGGGAAGCAAATATATTACTCTTATTCTTCTTTTGAAATATATTACTAGTATATATACATTCTTTGAAATATATTGGACTGCACAACAAGAGTGGTAAGGCATTGTAATGTGCTGACCGGGGAGGTGGTTGAATCATCAACCCTGTATGTGCTTAAAAGCCATTTGGATGTGGTTCTTGGGGTTATGGTTTAGGGGTGAACTTTGTAGAGTAGGGTTCTCAGTTGGACTTGGTGATCCTGAGGGTCTTTTCCAGCCTGAATGTTTCCGTGATTCTGTGACATTCTGAAAGACATTCACTAGCAGATTAATGTGAAAACACATAATGTCTGCAGTTAATTCAAGTAAAGTTATTTGGGTATGAAAATAAAATTCCCTTTGTGAATTTGTATGTTCAAAGAAAAACAATGCACAGATAAGAGCCTGACATACTGTATTTCCAAATAATTTCTTTTAAATCTAAATGAAGCACCCAAATTAATGCATGAATGGCTATTTAGAAGCCACTTTCTAGCTGTGTTTCATCACTTTATTGTACCACGTAACAAGTACGGGCTATGAAAAGTGTGATGTTGTAGAATATAGTACATCAGTTTCAATTTGCTTCAATTTGGTATTGTAAATCACTCCTATGCCGTAGCTTAAGTAACAAACTTAATATTAGAGACCTTAAAAATACATTTACATCAATAGTGGCATTTTAGCAATATTATAACTTGCAGCATCTTTTAATTACTGTGGCTGGGGATGTGTTTGCCTGGATAAAATAGATCCATATAATATCCATAGTAAGTTATTTAATACTTGGATTGTTGGTTGAATCACTGATGAGGGGCATAACATGCTCTCTAAGGTAATTGGTTGATGAATCTGCAGTCTAAATTTATACAATTTGATTAGCTCCACTGGTAGATAATTGGTAATTAGATGGTACACAAAATGTCATTTTCTTCTATGCTTCATCTTTCAATCTTATTTCCCAAGCAGCATTTGTTGGAATATAAAATCATAGGCTCAAGTGAAAAGAGCTTTCTAACCTAGATAATGGCATGGAATACAGAATTTGGGGGGATTGATATAATTAATTTTTTTATACTGATAATAACAATTAATTTAATCCCTTTAAAGAACATATGATTTCTAAAACCTTTAATCTTGCAGGGATAAAGCATGCAATAATACTGTCTGCATTGTTTGTCATTTTCCCTTTTTTTAAATTAAAAACTGTTTGCTTTTTAACATTTTCACAATTAATTATTTTTACATATATGAAAATCTTATTGAAAATTTGAGATACCTGTTACTGGTTAGTTATAAGACAAATGACTATAAAATTTGCTCATTAACAGAGCACGTGCCATTATTTCACCAGAGTAAGGAAGCAGATTTGTTTATTTGGAGACCAACAGTAACTAGACAAGCCACAAGTTGTCTTTAAACTCCTTAGCTACATGATTTCTTACTGAATGCTATTCTAAGCTGTGGCTTCTACTCAAGGATGAAAACCAAGGAAAGGAAGCATTGCTTTGTAAGAGAGACCCTAGATTCTGAGACTGGCTTCAGCTTGTTACCAAGAAATTCATTCTTGTGGGAAAAACAAACAAATAAAAATAAAATAAAATAATTTAAAAACCCACAAGCCAACCAAGCAAAAAAAATTTTCCACAACCCCAACACAAAAACCAGAATTGCAAAACAAATGGAAAATAGTCTGATAAAGAAAAGAGCGGAGAGGAATGAGTGTGGACAAATGTTATGTGATTTGGTCTGTACCCAAATTTTAAATGCAACAGTGCCCAAATACAGGTGAAATTCCACTAAGTTCTTGAATTCTCTAGTGTTTCTTTGGCAATGCATACTTGACTAGGTTTATTTGAACTCTTTGCCTCCACTTCACTCATAATTAAATAGCAATGAAGGGAAACAAAGGGTTTGAATCTGCAAGTTCTTGCACTACACATATTCACCTGTGTGCTAACACTTCATAAATCATTACCCCATGAGAATGGTTGTACTCTGAACCCATTTGGAACAGACATAAATTATTTTGCAAAATTAAAGTCAGTGGAGAAGCAGGCTATATTAAGCTTATGTAATTGTTCTGGTTCAATTAATGTTTGTGAAGTTCAAACCCTGTAGACCTCAGGAAAAGCTCCAGCATGGATCTGTACATCTTTATATAGATTGTGCATACATCTATTTATGATCTGTAGTTTCTTCCATGAAATCACACAGCATCCTGCTCTTCTGTGGCTTTTGCTGGGACATATCAGAAGCACCTGTGTGTTGCTCTAAGTCTAATTAAATTAATGAAAAGCTTATTAAAGTGAGAAGCAAGTATGCAGCCCAACTTAAAGCAAGTAATAAATGATGGGGGGGGAAACCACCACAAAACAAACCAACAAAAACCAAAAGCATGGTATGTGAGCACTGAAATGCATCTGTGATTCAAAGCACTTTCTGTATACATGACATTTAGATCTAAATCCTCTTTGTAGTTTAATGTATAACCTTAATGGATTTTAAATAGCACTAGTCCCTGTTGAGTACTTGCCTAGCCAGCGAGGCTTTACTGCCTCAGGGTGCACCCCCTTCTGCCGCAAGCTTCCTCTCCTTTGCATCGTTTCTGGCATACATCACACCTCTTGTTGAGTCTGTTTAGTTCACTAATCTGACAAATGGGTTTCTGCTTGCTCGCTGACTCAAAGACAGGTTAAATGAGTGTCAGAGTCAGCATTTTGCCCAAAGAGAAGCTGTTTTGCACAGAATGAAGGAGACGGGGTCCCAACGGGGAATGGTTCCCACAGAAAAGCAAAGGGAGATAAAGAGCAGACTCTCCTAGGTTTTCCATGGCTGGAACGGGGCAAAGACTTGCTGCTTCGTATTGATTAATGTCTCAATAAAGTGGAAGCTGACTCCATTGCTATTTCTACAAAACAGCACTTGCTACCTGACCCTGCAGATTTGCTCTAAAATGTCTGTTTGTATACACTTCTGTGTCTGTAAGCAGTTGCCCTGCTGCAGCCCCAAGTGCTACTGGAGGCACTTAGTGATTGATTTCTTGTTCCACACCATCCCCAGACCATTTGCAGAGTACTGTGCTTTGGTGTCAAGAAACTTAGGAGGTGCACATCAGTGCAGTTTGAGCTATATTTATGCACAAAGATATAAAGCCCAGGACATATAAAGTATGAATTAATACTCCAAAAAATCTAGAAAGTGTGGAAGGGCCCAACTTTTTAATGGTGGAGAGGGATTTTTGTAGAATTCTAATTCAAATGCCTTCAGTTCTGGTGGATACCTTCAGTTCTGGTGGATACCTTCACTAACAGGAAGTCTGGCAGCCTTCTGAGGATTCTTGGTCTGTCTCACAACTCAGTGCTGAAATGAGCAAGACCTAAATGTCAGCTAAACAGCTTACCTAGCCAATGACTTTACTAAAGGCAAGTGCATTTCTTCATACTCAAACTTGGAAAGTTTCCTAAGTCAGAACAGTGAGTAATGACAGGATGATGAAGTTTGTGCTGTGGGCTTTTAAATGCACTTTCTTACATGTCTTGTAACATTGTGGGTACTAGTACACTGTGGTCATGGTTAGTAGGTGACTTTATAGGATGCTCAGTGATACCCAACCACGCATTTGAAAGGAAGAACCAAGCCTTCAACCACTTTTGGCATGCTAAAATCATCACAAACAATTACTACTGGCTTGAGTTTTCTTCTTACCGTTTCAAGGAAAGAATGAGTATTGCTTCATTGTGATGCTTTGTTGTAGACCCTCAAAAACTTAACAGTATTAAAGAAATTCCTCAGCATATTAGTGTTTCATTGATTAAAGTCAAAGGTCTGTCCTGCACAGTATAAATCACATGGTTTTAAAATATTTGGCTGTCTTCAAATTAGAAAAGAAAAAAAAAAAAAGAAAGAAAGATGAAAAAAGATAACATCCAACAGGAAATCTGATAGCTGAAAGCACATTTAAATGCCAGGATTTTATTTCCTTTAAATAAATAAATAACTTCTGCTGCCATTATGAGAACCTCCTAGGAGACTAAATGGAAGTGAATTACTAACCTAATTACTGTAATGTCAGAGTGCTCTTTAAATGCATAGAAACTTTTATTGTCTTTGTCTAGCTGGTTCTCTGATAATTACTGAGTTTTGGCAGTGTTTCCTGTGTGAGCACTGACCATAAATTAGACTTAGGCCAAATATCTTCACAAGATAAAGGTAAGGCATCTGACACCTTTCGCTGACTGTTTCTGCTGTCACTAGTATGTGTAAAGTCAGTGGCAAGGTGAGAAGAGGGTCAAGGTTAAATCCGTCCCACTTTAGAAGGCTGCTGAGTAAGGCAGGAGGCTTTTCCTCTGCTTGCACGCCCGCGCTGCAGCCTCAGCACGGCTGACATCTGCTGGCACCTGCAAGCAGACACTAAGAGCTCCGGGTTTTTTCAGTAGTCAAGCCGCCAGATCAAGGGAGTGTTGAATTAAAAGTCGCTGAGCAATGCAGCATGATAGATGCTCATTAACAATTCAGTTATTATCAAGAAGCAATATCCATGTAATTGGCTTTCATGGCAAGAGGACTCTATAGCAAATTAATATCAATATACCAATGTCTCACCTGTGCAGATCAACCAAGTTTCTTTTATCTTAATCTTTTCTTTTGAGTACTTAATGCCATTAGAAATCTAGCCATTGCTGTGCCTGACTTATTTTATTAGTTTTATTAGATTAAGGCATTTCTTATAGTTCTCAAGGTTGTCTTTATAATAAGCGTACAATGAAGATGCTGCTAAGTCTTATGAGTGTGTCCATGGGCTGAAGCATGCTGTCTGTGGAGTTAAGTTACTCTGATTTTATGTGTTGGGGTTTTCACTTGAGGGAAAACATAGGATTAGTACAGATCTTTGAAGAAATAACTGCTTTCATACAGCTCAAGAGCATTAGCAACCTCCGTTGTATGTACCACTACTTTCACAATATTCACAATGGCATTGTGGAGCTTTGGGGATTGTTGGTCTGTCCACCTATGTAGAATTTAAATTAAAGTGCAAGTGCCTGATTGTCTAATAACTGTCCATCAAAAGCAGGGTTTGTATATTAAGCTGTCTGAGGTGGATTGGTTTAAACTACCATCTCAAGTCATGTTTTACAACAGTAATGTTAAATGTGATTTTTAATAATATATTTGACCCCTTTCTTTAACTTCAGCTTAGGTGGTTTTGTTGTTGTATTTTTTGCTTGCTTGGCTGGTTTTTGTTATTTTTTTAATTTAGTTCCCTAAGGTATTTTTAGAATCCTATTGGTTAGAACCTTCTAATACATGCACTTACAGTTGGATTGTTGTATTTCAATCAAACAGAAATTTTTGCTGCCTCAGAGACTCACTACTTTAGTTTTAATTTTTTTTAAGCAATTTGCCTTTATATATGTTTTAATTTCCTGCTGTTTTCTGTTGATGGAAATCTTTAATTACCCTTTTATTGGAATATGAATGGAAATTAAGATGGAATTCTGAATTATTTTGCGCTTTGCTTTATTAAGTGCAAAAGTTTAGATGTTTTCATAGAATTAAGTATAATGAAATTGAACTAATTTATGCCAAAATTGATTTGCTACACAGGAGTTATGTTGCAGAGATAAAATGATGGTCTACTCGGATCAGAGCAACAAAACTAGTCAGAATAGTACATCTCATCCTCTGAACCTCTCTTTTAAATTAGATTGTTAGAAATGAGGAGGGAAAAAAAGGGGATTGTTTTGTTTTGTTTTATTTTGTTTTGTTTTTAATAAACTGTTAACTGAATCAGCTAAACCTTCTGTAGCTACAGTAGGGACGGTGTTTTTAATCAAAGCTTGCAGGTGTGAAAGTGTTTGTAAGTTGTGAGTTCTCACCAGTGTTGCTGAATTTGAGTGGTTTTGAATACTAGAACATGATTACAGAAGTATATCAGGTTTCTGGTGCTATATGAATACATTTCAATATAAATACATGGTGGGGGGGACACGACAATTACAACAAAAGACAAAACAAACAAACAAACTGAGAATTTTCCATATGCTCAGAGACCAGAAGTTCCTTTTTATGCTTAGAAACACAAAGAAACCTATTTGATGGTGTTTGTAAAAAGTCACTGGTTTTATGAAGTATATTTTTTGCTTGTTTGTTGTTGTGCATGCTTCAGAACTATAATGAAACAAGAATACAAGAATCTGTAAAGAACTACTCAGCGTATGTGCAGAGGGTTGGCAGCAAACTATATAGCTATACCGACCAAAATATAGGGTGAAGAACGAAAGCCTTTCTCATAGACAAACAAATCTAACACAGATTTTGTCCCTGTGCCCTGCTTTCCTGCTTCCTATTAACAAACTGGTACTGAAGCTGCAACTTTCAGAGGTGTTAACTCTTTATAAAATATAGAAGAGTTTTCATAGCAGGAAAGCAGAGTTGATATTATAGATGGGAGGTGGTTGTTCACTTTACAGTAGATTATGTGGTTTTCTCTTTTTTTAGGGTTCTATAAAAATGAAAACACAATGTCCTTATCTATTTTATGCTAACTACACTTTTGGGTGTGTTGTTTATAGCAAGTTCATGTTTAGGAAGACTCCTGTTTGCAAAACAGATGTTCTTACCTTGTATTTCTATGCTAGAAGGTGGTGTTGCTTAGAAAGGCTAAAGTTTGCAAGCTTCTCATTTGCTTCTCTTAATTTTTTACATTGTTGCTATAAGTTACTTGAGGAGGGGCCTAATTTGTTGGTGTGCGTTTGTCTCAATACATGAATGCCATTATTTGTATCAGAAGGCAGGTTTTCAAGGTGTACTGGAATCATGTGGGTAAGATGTTTGTTTACATATTATTCCATTTCTTTTATCACCAAGAAATTTTCACTGCCACAGCCAGCATCTGAAAAGTAGTTTTTAAAATAGCTACATTGCTCGTTTCATTCACTGCTTGTGGTCCTGCTATAGGAGGAGGAGTAAGGCTGGCCAGTTCTTTGGATGCAGATTAAATTGGTGTTGCAAGTTGGCCCAGCTCTTACATTTATGGTGTTCACAGTGTTTAAGTGCAAATTCTTCATACATAAAAGTATATTTGCAGACGGAAAGACACTTGTACTGCTCTGTGGATTCATAGCTTAATATATGTGCCTTGCAAGAGAAATAGTAGGCAGCCCATTCGTGTTCTGCTTTAGTTTGACTATAAAGCTTAGAAACATCTTTCTTCCTCTGAATCTGTGTAGGAAGCTGACCAGTGTGTCCAGTTTGTCAGATAGGTTTATTGTGAAGCTCTTCTCCTTTAATCACCATAATAGTCATCCTTATCATTATAAATTTCTTTACTGAGCAATAAGTTTCCTTGTAATCTCTATAAAGATATTTTTCTCTTTTTTTTTCCCCTCTCCACTGCAATTTTTGCTATGTAAAGGATGCACATTTTCACGTCACTTTAGCTGGATAGGATAGGATGGAATGGAGCGGAATAGAATAGAATAGAATAGAATAGGAGTCCAGCAAGTTGGAAAAGACCTTCGATATCATCGAGTCCAACCTATCACCCAACACCATCTAATCAACTAAACCAGGTGCCTCATCCAGTCTCTTCTTAAACACTTCCACTCATGGTGACTCTACCACCTCCCTGGGGAGCCCATTCCAATGGCAAATCACTCTTTCTGTGAAGAATTTCTTCCTAACATCCAGCCTAAATCTCCCCTGGCATGCAGCATGAGACTGTGTCCTCTTGTTCTGGTGCTGGTTGCCCAGGAGAAGAGACCAACCCCCACCTGGCTACAACCTCCCTTCAGGTAGTTGTAGATGGCAATAAGGTCTCTCTTGAGCTTCCTCTTCTCCAGGCTAAGCAACCACATCTCCTTCAGCTTCTTCTCACAGGGCTTGTGCTTGAGACCCCTCACTAGCCTTGTTGCCCTTCTCTGGACATGTTCCAGCAACTCAACATCTTTCTTAAACTGAGGGGCCCAGATCTGGACGCAGATCTCTTGGTTTAACTCACTCCCAGGGTAAAATCCCAAATGAAATCATATGAATGCACTGTAAAAATAAGCTGTATTTTGAAAATCAACCCTTTTCAGATGCCTTGATATGTCTTAAAATGAACCATAGTTAAGCAAGTTACTTAACAAACCACTATCTTCACAAGCCCAGATTCTTTCTTTTGATTTGTTACCCTGGGGCTGGTCACACATTAAAAGTTTGATTATGCAAAATAGCAATTGTCCTTATGGTTGCTGCCATACATAGAAAAAAGAGGACAAACATTGATGTCTGTGACCCTAGCAGGGCTTCATATAGAAAACTATGTATTTGATTCAGCTGGCAGCCTTATCCTTTTCCATATTGCACAGAACCAATACCCTAACACAGTTTCATATTTCTAATGACAAAGTCAGTGTAGTGTAGACCACATGGAGCAACTGCAAATCACAGGTTAACTTCTTGTGGTGTGGGGATGAAAGGAGGCAGTGCAAAATTCCAGTCTGGCCTCAAAAAGTCAGGCAAACTTCTCAAGACAAAAGCCTGTTTAGGCACTACAACTTGCTGTAGGAATCATGGCTTTCTTGATTTCATTGCCCCTCAGGGCCATACAGAAAGAGTTTAGCTCAATTAGTGTTTTAAACTGTGGTGACAGTCAGTGAAGAGGATGAAGAGAAAGGAACAAATCGGTTTTGATTGTCTAACAACTTGTAGATTCTACCCCAGAGGAAGCTGAAGTTGTACAAAAAATTATCTTGGAGTACCTCTGAAATACTAATATAGCAGCCAGTAGGACATTACAAAGAGTGCAAACAACATATTCACGTCTTGATTGAGAGTCATATTAAGGAAACTCAGCCAGAATATTGAAGGAAAGTGTGTTTAAGACAAGACGCTCCTAATTACTCTACTTTTGTGATAAGTAGAGGTTATCCTATACTTTAAAAACCAAACAAACAAACAAAAAACCCACAAAAACTTGTGTCTTTTATTCTTTTGATCATCTATCCTTTAAATTATCCTTTTAATTTTTGACCATGCAAAAATTTCTGTGCCCTAAAGCACACTGTAATGCTTTTTGCTGGATGTGAATCCTAGATTTTAGGAAATTCATGAGTCATAAATTGATTTTACTTAGCCTGGTGAGTCAGAAGACACACCAGAAGTGCCTGCCTTACTGTTTCGGGCCTGTTTATAGTGCCTGCTGCTCTGACAGGATCTGGTGTGGTAGCTGCATCTGGCTACATGTCTCTAGTATATAGGACTAACTAAAGAATCTGGTCACCCACTTTGTCACCCCTTCCCTTTGAATTAATTTAAAGTATGAGTCTTTGTCTTGATACTAAAGAGCTGTTTTAATCAAACTGAGCTGAGCCTACCTACCTTCTCTTCAAGTCAGAATTAGCCAGGGAGTCATTCCTCAAGGCTCTCAGTGTTTGTGCCTTTGACTCTTTGAATATTTAATGTTCAGGACTCTCATAGAAAAACTGTGGTTTAGAGCTCAGTATGATCAAAAACAAAACTGCAGTAATGTCATATGCATTATTGTGGCTAGAAACTGGAAAAAATCCTAAAACATCTGTTCCAAATCTATGATCTTGTATTTATTAAGCCAAAGAAAATTATCTATTAGCAGTTTTTATCTTTCTGTTTGAAAAGTCCAGTCTCAGAAAGTTTCTTAGAAATTATCTATCTTGATCAAAAGAGTGAAGCTTTTAATAATCTTTTATAATAAATCTAAAGTATAGTAGAGGCTTGCTTTCTCCGTTTTCTTTCCCCCTGCTTAGTGCATAACAATAAGCAGTGTTCTCAGGTGTGCTCACAGCCCTGAAGTCATATGAAGATTATAATATCAAAATCTGAACCCCACAGCTAGGTTATCCTGTGTTACAGGTCTTTCCTAACTCCCCTATGATCTTGCTGATATTTCGCGTTCTTCCACCAGGAAGTATACACCAGGTAAGTTTACCTTGAGTCACGTACACTTGATGCACAGGACTATCCCTTCTTTTTGAAAGGAAATCGAGGTGCCTTTCAAACAAAGCTATATCCGTGCATTACAACTGTAGCTGAAGGTACAGTTTGTGCCATGATGTTTTAAATTAGGCTTCAGTTTAAAATGGAAACATCTTGCTTGATCTCAAGTACAGGACATTTAAGCAAGCAAGATACCTTCCAACCTGAATGGAGAGGGGTGATGATCCAGGACAAATATCTTTTATGTAGAAGTTTTAGAGCACTGTCTCCCTGTGAAAGCATTCTTTTAGGCAGTGGCTTTAAAATTCCAGCAGTGGATGCTGACCACATTTCTCATGTTCATAAAAAAGACTGCCAGCCAGTGAACAACGTGACAAAGAAACAGCCACTGCTCAAGGCATCCTGCTGCTTCAACATCTCAGGCTGTTGGGACTGATTTTCTAGGGTAGTTTTCAGAGGGGCACCCCAGGACATTGTCTCTTTAACAGCTTCTTTTATTAATTTAGCTCTTTAGAAAGTGAGACAATGATCGGGTTTCTTCCCCCACCTCAGAGTATACCTCATGCAAGTCTTCCTAGCTGAGGGATGCCTTTGGTACAGCACTGTTACTGACATTTCTGTCAGTGATTCTGGCCTTTATGCAGGCTGCTGGTAGGGCTATGGTGTAGTGGGCAGCAAGGACCACCAGCACACAAATGTGAAACTGGAATTACAGAAAACAACAACAAAAAAACTTGGTTCTGTTAAAATAGGAAATGTTCTCCTGCTGCACTTTGTAGATGTTTCTGTTCTCCCACTAGTTAAGATTGGAGTGGCAAAGGACAGAAAGATACTCTGCATGGTAAACACCTATGGAGAAAGATGATGGATTAAAGGGTCTGTTCTGTTCTTCCATTGCTGATATGAATTATATCCAAACTCAGTTCACTCTCTTTCTATCAAATTAAACAGTCAGATCACAGCAGAGAAAGTGATACAGCTGGCCCCTACATGCATACTCAGAAAATGGTCTGGCCAAAGAAGTGAGAATATGCCAGCTGTAAAACATGAATTCTGTCTTTCTAAAACCCTTTGGGATTTACATTTTCAGACTTTTAAAAGTTATATTTCTTACCAGATAGGGGTGGGGTCAAATTGGGGAAGGAATGATTTTTCTGGAAGTGTAATTCATTTACTAGTTTGTCTCTCCATCTTTCCATTCTTGTGACAGGAAAATATCGGACTCCAGAGGATATTGGAAATGGTTCAGTTTGAGAGATAACTGAAATGTAAGGAAGAACAAATACTTAAAACCTCATGCATTTTATTTGATTGCTTTAGAGCAGGAGCATACAGAGAGTGATGGTGACTGGCCAAGTTCATGGAAGAAAAGTGCCACCTGTGCCTCAAGAGCTTTCTGAGATCTATATTGCTAAAGGATAAAAGAATTTAAATCAAATATCACTACACACTTGATTTTCTTGATAATCCAGTTTTGGCCTCTGTTGGAGAAAGGACACAGACTAGATGGAGCTTTTTTCTGATCCAGAACACCTGGTCTTATTACTTACTTCATTTCATCCCACACTCTGTCAGTGAGATTGTGAACTGTTTCAGAATATCTTTCTAAAGAGCTCCTCACAAAGAAATTTTCTTATTATAAGAATTATTATCATATACAGATAGTCCTTTATTCATTTTCAGGTCTTCAAGGATGTTAACAGCTTATTAAGAATTTCAGTCAGAGTAGCATACTGATAACTCTCTTAAACTCCTGAATAATTTAATATATCTTAATAAGGGATGGTACTAGTTAATTACATAAAGAGCAATCAGATATGGTATGGAAAGGAGCTAGTCTGCTAGATAATCCCCTAATCTGTGGCTGTAGTTGGGGTTTGGGATGAATCCTGTGTGTAAGGCAGTTTGCTTAATAAAAATTTGAGGGAGCAGTGTGATGCATGATAGAAGACACTTATTCTGGGATAGATGAACAGAGCCTGAGCCATGTCTTGTGTAGCACCCTGTGATGGTATTTGTAGACATTGTGCTGTGTGATTTGCTATAGTTTCAGTTTTCTTCTCACATAATAGTTGCACCATTAAGAAAACATTAAAACATCATCACACAAATTTAGAGGTTAATATGAACTTATTTCATGTTTTTATTACCCCTCTAAAAGCAAGGTGTTCTTCCTGAAAATGTACAGTATACTTTTCTTCAACCTGACTTTTCCTTCAAAACATAATCTCTTTGAGGAGGGAGGGGAGGAATTATATGTGTGTGTGTGTGTGTGTGTGTGTATACACACACACAAAGAATGTGCATCACATAGATATTTGAGGTGCTTGAGGTGCTTGATGTTTTCCTTTGTGGCTTTGAAAGCACAGAGAATTGCTTATGATGTTTTCAGAGGGTACCAAGCTGGGGGGGGATCCCAGCACATTGTAGGACAGAATGGCAATTCAAAATATTCCTGACAAATTAAAGAAGGGGTCTTATATGAAAAGCTATAGTTGATGAAGGAAAATTAAAAGTACTACTCTTAGGGGAGAGAATTCATGTGTGAAAATCGGAGAATGACCTTTAGGTAGCAATATTGCTAGTGTAAACCTAGTGGTTTACAAATGCCCCTATGCCTATCATGAACCAAACAAATCAGTAACGTTCTGCCATTGTGGAAGCAGGCAGGCCTCACCCTGTGAATTAGAAAGCCTGTACTGGAATCCTTCTGCCACTTATGGATATAAACTTCAAGAAATGTAGGAGCCATCTGGGCAGAGTCAATGTCTAGAAAATGGAACTTCTGAAAAAGAAACAGAAGGTTATTGTGGGTGTCAAGAGTAAAGAGGGGATTTGAGACATGATAGGTCTTCATGTGCTTTAAGGAAAACTGAAGAGAAAAGGAAAAAACTCACCACCACCCTCCAAGGACAGCTGAGTTTCTGTAGTGAAAAGTTTGATTTATATAAAGTCTTAATAAAAATTTCCCAAAGTAAGGACAGTGGAGATACTCTGTCGTATAAGTGTCAGAGAATTCAATGAAATCTCCATTACTAGGGGCTTTTATGAACAAGGTTTGCAGTCATCTGGCAGAAATGGGGGAGGCATTTTTAATCCTTTGTTGTCTCAGAGTAGACTACTGCTTGAAGTCTGTTCCTGCTATTTTTTCTATTATTTTCTGCAAGTATTATTTTTACAGTAACAAAACACATAGAACTAAGTGTTTTTCTGTCTGAAATGGTACAGATTTCTTTTTCATAAACTTTTTGGCAATGATGAAAAACCACAGGTTCTACTCTCAAATCTGACATACAGTTTTCAAAAGTACCTTGCTAAAGGATAATATAATTTGGCTTCTACCATAAACATGCATTGAGAAATGTTTATTCAGTATTCAGAGAATCTTTTCCCATGGGGAAAGGTATTGTGAGGTGCTGCCATACTACAAGTACCATCTTTGAACTGAGAAGTGTAGCAATATACAGGTTGAAGTGTTTTACAATGAGGAGTGGAAGAAATACCTTAACATCTGAAGTGATTTAAATGCTCTTGAAACCAGCAGTTTGGATGCTTAAAAAAAATTAATATGCTTCTGTAAGGGTGCAGCTGCTGTTGAGTCAGCAAATTCTTTGGCACATGTGTTAGCAGCAGAATTTACATCTACCCATAAAAGGAAGTGAGAGGGCAAAAAACAGTGCCCAGGAGCTGAAATTCAGTGAAGTGCAGGCCTGGGCAATACTGCAATATGTACTTCACAAGAGCTATAGACAGCATTAAAGTGTCCATCAAAGCTATTAACATTCTTGTCATGGAATGAGTGTGTGGCAGGTCACTTTGTCTGACATTCCTGCAAATTATATGCACTGGGCATAAATACAAGATGTTGTGCTCTTCCACTGCAAACCATTCAAAACTTTGATAAAAGGAGAAGAAAAGCCAATCAGACAATGCTACTGGATATTTTATCCATCCCCTCCAGCTGTTTGCATGGGTCCAAAGGAAGCTATCCAGTTGGAAAATATGCCCTCCAAATTACAGAATATGAGATTTTCTGTTCAGTTATTGTTTTAATGTTTATCAGAGAGACTGTGCAAAAACATGGTCTCCCCTTTTGATGTCCTGCTGTAATTTTTGTGCTTTTTAGTTGGTGCAAAGACTTTAATATGTTTTCAGGCTAGCCTCTGTGTGTCTGTATGAGTATACAGAGGGATAAAAGTCTGTTGTGCACAATACTTGCTACAGAACATTTGCCTGAATCTTCAATACTTACAGCATTTTGTTCATTGAGCTGTTTCCAGCATTGGCAGAAGTTATTCTTGAGGGAAAAATCTAAGCATCAACAAAATGTGTTTCTGGTTAGATAATAAAACCTTAGTGGAGTTGATCATTTGGCTGTCTTCCAAATCAGAACCTGACATGCACCTGCTTCATTTGTTTATTTTATGCAGCTTCTCATTTAACATACTGTAATATTCAAGGAAAGCAATCAGGTTCTACTAATCAAATTGCAAATGCTTTCTTTATTTAGTTCAAGAAACTGCAGACGGTAATGCCAGACTGCAGTTACAATACAGGGACTCTCTCCAGAGGACTGGAATAGAATTAGAAATATGCCAATTTTTTTCAATAGAAATTCTCTGAAACAGAAGCCTGTAGGCATTGATGGTTTTGGTGGCTAAAATTGCTCTGTGGGGATAGATGAATATCAAAATACGGCAGAGCTGAGGTATTAAAAGACAAAAATACCTACTACAACTTCAGTTTGATGTTTCATGTTATCCACATGGATAAATATTAAAAACCCAAAGCCCCAAATATAATGAAAACTCAGGTTTAAAAACTAAATCTGTTGTTTAGAGCAGCTTAAAAGACATATCCTTTTCATCTGACATTTCTCCTGAAATTTGTTATCATATAAACATGTTCTGCTTCCAGAATATGGCGTGGTTTTCAGACTCTAAAAGTCCTTCTAATCATTCCATTGGAGGCCATTATTTTGTGTGGTGTTGTTTGGAGTGACTTGAAACACTAGAATGTTACTAAAGAAAAAAATGCATGGTCTAAGAAATAATAAAACTGATAGTTTGCAGTGAAACAATGTGAGATACGTTATTATCACACAACAACCTCACAGGATGGCTGATGAATTCATGCAGCACTTATTTCTGCTCTTTAGACTCTTCCCAGGCTTCTCAAGTGAATGTGTCTAGTAATGGTTGAATTCCAGCTCACTTACTGCAAGGTTTTCAGATAAACTGGGTATACTGCTGAATATACCTTTTGCTTACATTTGTGGGCTTTACAAGTTTTATTTAATCACCTCAGAAGGGAGATGAAGAAGTATTCTGTCCTGCTTCAAATTTCAGTTAATTTTTCTTTCTAATTAGCTTGCATGCTCTGCTTCATAGCCATGCTTTTTAATTGTTTAATTGCTTGTAATGCAGTGACATTTTTTACTTAGCATTCAACTGTGTCCCAAAAAGGATTGTTGAGTTAGGAGCTCAGGTTGGGAACACAGAGGTGCATTTCTGTACAACACTGTTTGAACTGCAGCTGCCTGCCCACTGACAGGTATGGAAGTCACTGTCAACAAGATTTAAGGTTGCTGTCATATTTACACAGCACACAGAAAAAAAAGGTTGAAAGAGGATTGTGACTTTGTTGAAATTAAATACCAACCATTCCTGGACCACAGCAGTGTGTATTGGTTATGATTAATGTTTGACATCTGCATCTTTTTGACATGTTTTAACCCCTTTTCTTGTCAGATGAAAAGTGCACTGCAGTACACATTCTTCCAGTGTGCTAAGGTTCCCAGCATTGAGACTGAGCTATTAAAGTCATGTAAGTACTTAGTTCTGAACCCTCAGAAGGATTTTCAGATACATCTGTGCAGGTGGGAATTACATATTTCTGTGTTAAAAAACCCCACTAGACTAAACACATTTTAAAACTATTAAATACTCTCCCCTGGCTCACTCTGTGGTTTCTGCTTTTATCCCTTGGCAACTGGTGCTGAGTTCTACCAATCTGGATATATTAAAGGAATTTTTTTGCCTTTACGTATCAAAGCTGCTACCAAAAATTGGGAAATTTTTTTCAGAAACTCAAAGGTTTTGCCATTAATATTTTAACTTCTGACAGATATTGACATATTAGGAACAAAGATTTGAAAAATTAAGTACAATTTTTGCCAAAGTTTACACTGATGTACACTGTGATACTGTAAAAGTTCAAAACTGAAAATGTTGTGGGGTTAAGACTGGATGTCTTACCCATAGACAAGAAAAGTCCTTCAGGGACTGGACAGCCCAGGAAATGGCACCAGAAAATGTAACCTTTTGTTAATTCATCCCAACATTCTTGCATCTCCCCTAGATAAACGGACAGCCCAGGCTATTCTATCCTGTTGGAAACTAAGAGACGATGTCATCAGTGTTTATAAATATGTAAAGGGCGAGGCTCTTCTCGGTGGTGCCCAATGACAGGACAAGGGGCAATGGGTAGAAACTGAAGCATAGGAAGTTTCATGTAAATATGAGGGAATTTTTTTCCACTGCGAGTGTGGCACAGCACTGGAACAGGCTGCCCAGGGAGGTTGTGGAGTCTCTCTCTCCAGACATATTCAAAACTCGCCTGGATGCGTTCCTGTGTAATCTGGTGTAGGTGATCCTGCTATGGCAGGGAGATTTGACTGGATGATCCCTTGAGGTCCCTTCCAGCCCCTGAAATTCTGTGCTTCTGTTTGGCATTGAGGCCTGGTTAGCGGGAGGGGCTTGGTAGGTGTTTGGCCCTCATGAGGTTGTTGTAAGCCCAGGTCGAAGGACTGGGCCCAGGCTGAATACGAATATCTTTCTGTCCACTCTAAAAGCAAGACAGAAAAAACACAGCACTAGTCTGATTCTGCAGGAATGTTTTATCTTTAAAATATCTTCTTTTTTTCTGATATTTTGTGAGATTTCTTTTGAAACCCAGTTATACCTGTGCCATTCATTTCTTGGCAATTAATGTTACCTTGGTGCATGTGTCCAGTATGGCCAACCCATAAGCATATTCTTCAGTGAAGTTTCATGACAAGTATTAAAAATATTGATCATGTCTCTTCAAAAGTACATTCCCAAGGCACTTCCAAAAGAGAACAACAGGGTTCTGATGCAGGGCTATGGCTGGATTCCTTCAGGCCCTCTGACAGAACCTTCACACAGTAATATGAAGTCTGAGTCAGAGCAGAATGTCCCACGGACCCCACCAATGCTGTTTTGTGCTTCGTTGTGCTGTGCACAGTTATTGTCAAAGAAACCAGCTCACACAATACTTACTTATTTTTCTCTTAAATGAACAAACATTACAGTAGCATTTTTATGGAGCAGGTTTGATGGATGTTGTAGGTGCTTCCCTGTGGTAATTCATTGGAGAATTAGATTAGGTATTTTCATGTGACTGGATCAAAATGTTTAATGGAAAATTCTATCAGTCTTTATCCAAAAAAAATAATTTGTAAGTTTGTCAAATCAGTATTTTTTGAATACAATATATTGCTTTGTTAAGGCACTGGTTTGTCAAGGAGGTAAAATAACACCAAGCCAACCCTATCACAGCTTTTAAGTGCATCTTTCTTACTGAATTTAACAATGATAGCTTAGTTATATGACCATCAGATTGTCAAAGTTCCTTTTCTTAAATCCTCAACAGGTATTAAAAGGGAGGACACAAAGATAATGAAAAGGTAAACCATACAGAATACTACATTTAAGATCCTGTAAATTAAGTTATAGAAACAGGCAATCTCTTATACAGAAAGTGGCTTTAGTTTATAAGAAAATGCAAATATTGCTGCCTGATGAAAGAAGTAAATGCTCTCTACTTTTGGTAAAATCATCTTTTCTGTAGGAGTGCCTCAAGACTCATAAGATTAACTCATGTACAGGTTCACAGTTCAAACAAATGCCCACAAGTTGTACAGAATTTGGATAGATATCCAACTAAATATACTTTAAAAGGTTCACATCATTATCTGTTCAGATGGTATTTAGTTTATTGTCTGGTTTGAAAGTTATAGAAGGAATTTTGGGGTTCGGTTTTCTCAGATTCTTCAAGAAATTTTGTGGGGGCCATCAGGAAGCAAGTAGAGGCTTGACAGTTGCCACTTCTTAGGGTTTGTACTGAAAATTTGAGACTTGATTATGGCCAGTCATATCTTTTTATATTTTCCATTTTATTCCCTTGTTGAGGAGGAGGACATCTTTGACTTCCTTTAGAGGAGTTTGCTAAGCTGCATGCATATGGTATGGAGTGTTTTAAAATCTGTCCATTTCCAACAGCAATGAAAAGACTTGCATCAGAGGAGGATAAACAGTCCAATGTGGCAGTTACCATCACTCACAACAAAGTAGTGTTGGTACCTTCCTTGATTTCACAGTAAAAACAGAATAGGAAGAAGATATTTTTTATATAGTTTTATGACTTTTCTATTTAGTGGTAAATTCGTATTTCTTTCAGTTATTGAGGAAAAAAATGCCTAAAAATCTGTGCAGTCTTGTGCAGCAGTCACAGTCCTGCGTATTCCATTGGCTCTATGAGGACGCCTGCTTTATTCTCGTGTTTTAAGCAGTACTGGCATCACAAAAGCTTGTTGTTTCCTGCTTATAAGAAGCTGATTTGCTATGCACATTCAGACATGATGCTAATTGTGCTTGATGATTGCTGCCACATTCTCTAAAGGGGAATGTACCTGGCAACAATAGCACAAATATAGACACATTTTGCTGTGCTCTGACTTTCAGAAATGTCTTATGCCTCTTTTAAAATAAAATACAGCTATCTCTACCACCAGAATTGCATTTCTTTACTTTGATGCCCAATCTTGCCTTGATTTATTATTCTGTGTAGGTAGACATTGCCCCCACTGACTGCCATTTCAAAATGTGACCAAGCTTTGTGAGCTTTACGCTGCCAGTTGCAGCCCTCACAGATCTGTATGCTGCACACTTTGAACATCTTGCTTTGTTTCCACATATTATCCCTATGCATTAAGATGCCTCTAAATCAAAACACATGTATCTAAACCTCCCTGCTATTTGAACTGGTGTGAAATCCAGGTACAAATTTTGGAATTACTGATTGAAACTGAGATTTTGATCCTGAGTGTAGATTAATCTAAAATACATATTTTGAGATTTAGATATAGGTTATCAAAATTTGTCAAATCTGGAAATAGCATAAACTTGTCTCTCCCCCAGGGCTGTTCTGCTACTTTTTTCTGGGTTTTCTCCTGTGGAAAAATCCTAGGACACAATTAATGGTAAACCAGTTCTGTGTATGTACTCTATTATTCTCATTTTAATAAAGCACCTTGAAGAGTTTGATTTTTGAAGAGCTCTCATAAATGTTCTGGTTTAGTCACCTAGTAAATCTGGAATTTACCTCTGTGCCTCACTAGGTGTCATAATCAGTTGCTAGCTTAATCATCCGTAGTGATGTCACTGTAAATGAGTAATACTTTAAGGTTTATATATCTGGAGTTGATGACCATGAAGTGAAGGCATACTTAGAAGATGCATTCTGGCAAGGGGGAAATTTGTCTATTTTACTGGTTTTGTGATGTTGCTGCTGCTTTATCTATTTTGCATTAATATTGATTTATATTTCATTCCACTCTCTATGATATGATACTGATGGTGGAAGACCAAACCTGACTTTTATTCTAGGTCATAAAAGGTCATCTTTTAAATTATTAGGAAAAAAATGAATTATCTGCAATAATTATTTTCACAGTGAAGTAATTACAGCACATCCTTCATTTACATGTCAATGAAAATGATAGATATTAGTTACAATAGCATTAATGCTGCTTTGCTTACTGGTGTGGGGTTTTTCTGCAATGCAGTTTGTGCATGTGTGGTATGTGGAGTGCGATGTAATCGGGAGGCAGCCTGTTGTTTGCATATTAATGTTATGCAAAGCATTAAAAATGTATTTCAACATTATTGTTCACAGCATTATGACAGAGGCAAGAGTTAGAAGGACTAGAGGATACCCAAGCAGGTAAAACATGAAACCAAATAAAATAACTGTGAATCAGCCATGTGTCTTGGGATACAGACATCAGGGAGCAATGTTAAGCAGTTCATCATTCCTGCCCTCCAGTGTCTGATGTTTCTGATTTCTTCTTTATTGATTTCAACTAAAGAAAATATAGATGAGTATAGAGGTGACCCATTTTGTTGACAGATACATGTGTTAGTCTTGTACTTCCAGCAAATAATCTAGACATCAGGAATAACAGCTCATAGGTGAGAGATAAACACAATTTCCTGTGATTTCTAAACCTGGTGAATCAGCAGGCAGAAGCTGAAGATGCAGCCTACTTTTCATAGTTTCAGTTGTTTATCTTTTATTCAGAAGGCTGAAAATTTCACAGGACACTGAAAATGTAAAAAAAAAAAAAAAAAAAAAGGAACAAAAATAAAACAATCCAAAAAAAACCCACTAAAAAATACCCCAACTAATCAAACAGAAAACACACACACAAAAAAACCCCTCTTCAAACTACTGAGATTATTGAACTTTCATTGCCTGGGGTACATATTCTGTACTATTAACAAAACCTCTTCCATTTTGCTTGATTTTATAAGCCTGATAATTGCCTAAGTTCAATTATGTCCTTCACAATATGTAATTATTTTACAATAACAAAAACAGGGCATAAAATGTTACTATTTAGATGTGCTGTTGCATTACATCTACTTTTCCTCAACTTGGATGCTTCCAGGGCTCTGGTAAATGTCAGCCAAGGGTACTAGTAAAAGAATCCTGGTTGCATTCCTCATACAGTCAGTATCATGTCTTTCCACATTGTGGTTATAAAATGTCACTGGCAGTTACTTGAAGTCTACATGCAATATTTTCCATCAGGGAAGCAATTCTTACATTTGTCTCACATAGTGAAAAAGAATGACAGAACAGTGAAATGAAAATATAACATCTGAAAGAGTAAAGAACTGTTGTATGGCAATATTAGTACTGTTCATTTTGATGCATAAACCAGTCATGTCCTACATATGCCTGCCTTCCGTTTTTCATTTAGAAAAATGCTCTTTTCAAGTTAAGTTACCGTTTTGGAGCTGTATGAAAAATCCCTTTCATATATGCTCAGGTACTCAGTTTTCCAAACCCTTTACTAAGGAGGTGTGAATTGTAGAAGGAAAAGGAATTCTCTGCTCTTTAAGGAAAAAAATTCCCAACTTTTCCCTACACCTTGTCCCTGGAAAATGTGTGTCCTATAAGTATTTCAGCATGACAAGGTTCCAGGGCACAAAACATGTCTTGTTGTATTTTATTGCATATTAGAAGTTATTGTGAATGAGAGATCCAAATCATTTACAGTGGACATTTAGATTTATGGAATGGAGCTGAGATTACAATGTCTCTGACATGAAAGTTTGTACCTGGTACCTAATGAACTGTACTGAACTCTTTCCACACATTGTTCCATAGTCTGACTGGTTATCATCTGGATCCTTGAAGACCACTTTTTGTTGATACAGGAGCATATGCATGAGTTGTGGAACATGTAGCTGTTGATTTTATTTTTTTTTTAAAGCTCTACAGACAGTGAAGTTCCTAAACAATATAAATTAAGTGGATTTTCATAGATCTATTTATCTTTTAGTGCATATTGGTTTTGTCTGTTTTCATATGGTTAACTGGCCCCTTTGTATGTGTTTGCTGCAGGCTCTTTTGTGGTGGTTTATGGATTGGGTTTTTCTGGTAATCCAAGTGGAAATATTTACTATGCCTAAAAGAAAAGGGGTTTCCCTGTGAAAGACAAGCCTTTGTTCTGCCAAAAAGTTTCAGTGGGATGCCAGTTGCCCCTGGAAGGTATTCAGTACTTATCATTTGTTGTAGAATTGGAAAAAGAATACAAGTTCAAGGTAAAGTTGAGTCCAAAAGCTTCAGCAGGTCACCTGCTTTGCTTTCAGGTAAGGACCTAACAAGCAAACAGCTATGAAATGTAGTCTTCTACTTTCCACATATTTTTTACCTTTTTTTTTTTTTTTTTAATTCCTTTAGTAGAATAGTTACCAAAATATTTGGAGTACTTTTTCCCTGATATAAATCACTTATAGTGCATTAAATAGATTTTCTATTGATGAAGCATTGTTTATTTGGTTTAATTTGGGTGCACGCTGCCCTTTGGTTTGCCTATGTCCAAATTGCAGCACAATCTGGAAATCGATTTGTGATGTATAAGACCCTGTATATTTGTTGTAGTTTGAGCTGGGTGCCCCCCTGGTGCATTCACTTCCTGTGTCCAGAAGTCCAGCCCAGAGGGATGGACACAGGAAATTGTGTATTTCCTACCATAATTCTTTGCACCACTATAAGATCCAGTGCGGAGTCTGGCACTTCCTCTTTCCTTCCCTCTCCGAGACTTGGTAACTGGGGGAGAGATCTCCCGGCCATGGGCCTGACTGGGCCCAAGGCCACAGGGGGATGGGCAGTCTCAGGCCTGGCCAGCTGAGACTAGCCCAGCAGAGGGAGGGGGAAGAAGGAGCCCTGGGGGTTTTGCATGCACCCTCAGGTGGGGATGGGATCTTTCTTTGTCACTGCGCTTTGGGTTTTCTGTAACATTCACTGCTTTCTATTTAAACTTTCATCACCTTTGCAATCCGTTTGCCTGAGTCGTTATTTCTGCCTGTGGTGGGGAGGGGATCTGCCCCAACCCATTACAATTTTGGCGCCCAACGTGGGGCCAACTGCAGCTCGGATTGCAAAAGATGGAGAGTTTAAATTTAGTTCTGGGCGTCGGTTTGGGTTTGGAAAGTTGGGGCTCAGGTTTTGTGCTACCGGGGCGACTGTGTGAACTCCTGTGGGCTGCAGAAGGATACCTGGTGCGTGGCTGATGGCATGGAAGCCCCTACTGTTGTTTGGGAACAGCGAGGGGTGGTTCTTTCTGTGACTTTCTGCCCAGGGTAGCTTAAGAATGCTCGAGTAGCCTAAGAAGGCGAGACCTGCCTTCTCCTCGTTCTCTGCGGAGCGGCAGGGAGCGGAGGAGGGGCAGCGGCAAGCAGAGCGTGGTCGGCCCGCGGCCGCTGCGGGGAGCGGACACCCGCGGCGAGCGGGCAAGCGACTGCTGGAGGTGACTCGGACTCTGCATCGCGGCGACAGAGACGGCGGGGGCCGGGCCGGGCCGCGTTCAAGCGGCGGCGGCGGCACCGCCCGAGCCGGGCTGCGTTCAGGCGGCGGCGGCAGCTGTAAATCTTTCCCTGGTGTTTTCGGACGTGTTCCGAAAATGGCGCCGAGCACCTGGCTCCGCCTCCCTGCTTCTTCAGCGGGCTGTGGCGCAGCTCCTCCCTCTTCCGGGGGTGGAGGTTGTGCAGCCGGATGCTGTCCTGCCTCGGTACGCGAGCGCCCAGCCGGGGGGTGCGGAGTGCCTCTGGCATGCATCCGTGTAGCTTTGGTCCGCGTGAAAGCGGTTGGCTGCGGCACCCTGGATGGATTGAAAAAGGCAGTCGTGGAGCCGGATTGTTCCGACTGGCCTGCCCCAGGGGTGGAGAATTTGCCGCTGAATAGGAGAGTAAAGGCTTGGCTGAGAAGTTGTGAGGTATTTCCAGGTGACCAGGATGTCCCAAGGAGTCCACAAGGAATTCACGCTGCAGGAGAAGGACTGCGTCGCTGGGAGGTTCCATCACATGAGGAAGAACAACTGGAATGGACTGATGCTTGAGCCTGAATGAGAGACTGTTTGAGTGGACGCCCAGATGAAGATATGGACTCTGCCAGACATGTCATCAGAAGTTTTCTGATCTGATGATGTGTTTGGGTGCAAAGATTATGGTATGAAATACAGGGGTGGCATGTTGTAGTTTGAGCTGGGTGCCCCCCTGGTGCATTCACTTCCTGTGTCCAGAAGTCCAGCCCAGAGGGATGGACACAGGAAATTGTGTATTTCCTACCATAATTCTTTGCACCACTATAAGATCCAGTGCGGAGTCTGGCACTTCCTCTTTCCTTCCCTCTCCGAGACTTGGTAACTGGGGGAGAGATCTCCCGGCCATGGGCCTGACTGGGCCCAAGGCCACAGGGGGATGGGCAGTCTCAGGCCTGGCCAGCTGAGACTAGCCCAGCAGAGGGAGGGGGAAGAAGGAGCCCTGGGGGTTTTGCATGCACCCTCAGGTGGGGATGGGATCTTTCTTTGTCACTGCGCTTTGGGTTTTCTGTAACATTCACTGCTTTCTATTTAAACTTTCATCACCTTTGCAATCCGTTTGCCTGAGTCGTTATTTCTGCCTGTGGTGGGGAGGGGATCTGCCCCAACCCATTACAATATTCTAGCTTTTATGTATTTCTCTTGCTCATTTCTATTCAGACTGGAATAAAAAACTATTGCATGCAGAGATCTAGGTCTAGAATTATAGTTATCTAGCTGTAATTAAAGGTGAAAAGACCATTAGAAAATGTAATATTTTTTCTATGATTTGTGGATTTATTTTGTAGGCCTGAAAATTTTTCACGTTATAATTCTTGAACTAGACCCAAGAGAAGCTTAGATTCATTACACATAAAAAAAATCTTGTAATAAACTTTAGGTAATGTGGAAAGGTTATTTAATTACCAGCACATTCCTAAAAGCAAGTCTGGAAACCCACATCAAAATAGTGAATAAGGATGTAGGTTAAAATGATGCCTAATTCCATAAGTCTCTAAATGAAACTGCAGGAAGCCTGTGGTTCTGCTACTATTGAGCTGCAGTTTGTGGGTGCAGGGTAATGCCAGGATATTTTTAAATAAGACATGAGTTTTTAACCACAGTGAACTTGTCAACAAGTGGACCATAGTGGTGCGTACACATGGAAATGAACCAATTAAAACCGCAGGGAAAACTACATGGGAAAAATCCTATAGTTTCTTTAAGCTTTCTAAGCAGGAGTAAAAAGTCATTTATACAATTCAGTCTCTCATAGTCTTTGCAAAAGATTACTTTTCTGTCCTTAGCTTCTCAGTTTCTAATAGCAATTTCTCATTTATAAACCTAAATATGGCGTAGTTCATGAAGTAATAACCCCAGGAAAACTGTTTGAAGGAAAGTTAGCGATTTGTGGACTGTGGATAATCTAGAAATGAGAATGGTGTTACAGAGCCTTTATATCACACTCCTACCATCAAACACTAGTGGGTTTCTTTCTCTTGAACTAGAACACCTGAACAACTTTCATCAGGCATTTCAATTCCTACTAGGTTTCTGTCTTTACAAAGAAACAAGAGATACATTAGTTTAGGCATTTACACTCAATTCATACTTGAAACTGTGAATAGCAAAGCTGAATTAAATTATTAACAGTTACAGCAGTTGTTTGAATAATAATTATTATTTGTATTACTATAGCTCAATTAAATCTGAGTGCACAAACATAAACGCGTGGATTTCACTGACGAATCCTCAGAAATGCCTAGGATCCTGTGGTATTCAAAGACATAGTTGGGAAACTTTGTCTGTTGAGACTGGGGGCAACAGAGTCACTTTATGTTAGTCTTTACAGGAGAAGATATTTAAAATTCCCAAACCCTCCTAGTAGAAGGACATGAAACTTACCATCACAGTCTGTATGAGATGTGAAGAGTAAGTATATTTGTGCCAAATAAATGAAGCTCAATGGTAGTTGTTTGTGGTAACCTTATTCATGGGATGTGCACACTTTATGCTGCTAAGAATAAAAATCCATTAACTGAAAACTTAGTTGATAAGAAGCGCACATGATGGTGCATGTTTAATCCTCATTTATAGATTAGAGTAAATATGTTGGCATGAACAGAAATTCTGTCTCTGAAACTGAAGCTCCAAATTTCATCCCTTTCTAGTCCAGGAGTTAAATTTAGTCAGAGACTGTATGGTAAACTGATGCAAGTTTCAAAAGTCCTGTGGACTATAAGAGTATCTAAGACACAGTATTTTCAGACCACCACAACCCACCATGGGCCCTTCAGATTGTTTGCTATACTTTCAGGAGCTCTTCAAATTGGCTAAAAATGAGAGACTTTTGAAAATAAAATTGATTACTCTCTTCTGATCACTTGCACTAAAGAGTTAATTTCTAAGTATTTCTGATTAAGCTATTCCTAACAATTTGTGCAGGCAAAGCATAACATGCCACTTAGCCAGCAGGGTCATAGTGCCATAGTGTCATATCGTTGCCATGAATTCTACTTCTTTTCATGCCTCCTTTGCTCTTTTGCTTCTTCTCTTCAGTGGGCATTTCTGTTTGCTGTTCTTGGAGTGCATTCAGCATTCTGCTGGAAAATATGTGTGTTCCCTCAACAAGTGATAGCTAGTAGTGTGTCTCTGTGTTCAAATACATCTCTCTGTATTTTACATACATTTGTAAGTTTATCTTTGAAGCCTGAGGAATGTTGCTCATTATATTTTTGGGTGCTACTGTAAATCAAAGTAATTTCTACATGATCAAGCTTTTAATTTGGCAATGACTGACAATGAGCAGGAAACAATGCCTTTTTTTAATGGAAAATGTGAATAATTTAATACAGAAGCTATTAAATTATCACTTACAGTTGTATTAAAGTGCCCTTTCCTCACTTTCTTTTCTTTTCTTTCCATGCAAAATTCCATACCTGTCTGCTAGGCAGCATATGCCAAGCTATTGTGGCTTGAAAATGTGAATAAGAATTTCATGAGTGATTATCATTGCCATTGTTTCTCCTTATAGACACTTTAAGAATTCCTGTGCAGTGATTTACTTGTGCAGTTGATGTTCTTCCTCATCTGTCATGTTTTACACTTACTCTAATTTTTCACTCCAGTTTATTAAAACCTTTAGTTTGCAAAGATAATTTGGGATTCTTCCATATACTTGCAGTCCTTTCCAAACTTGTGACACGTTCACCTGTTTTGTTTTGTTTGTGCTGGTTTAGTTGGCCATTATGCTAGTCAAGTGCTAATGAGAATGTGAAGATGAGATCATAGCTTTCCCCAAGTCAGGGTGCAACAGGATTTACTTGTCTTTTAAACACAGAAGTTACACTAGCCTGTTTAAAAAGGAAATTAAACTGGTTTGATTTTTTTGGTGTTGATGTATCTATACTGTCTGCAATTTTTCCTTTACTACTTTCTAGATTGCTGCAAGTAGGTGGATGATTCGTTGCACAAATTTTAGTGGAACTGAAGCTGTCTAGCCTGTAATTTTTCATTTACTTTCTATCTTTCCTCCCTCCTTTTTTTTTTCCAGGCAAACATACGATCTCTGTTCTCCCATGTTCCATCTTATGGCAATATTGCAAGTCCTCAGAAACAACCATGAGTAGCTCAGAAATCACTTTGGCCAATTCTTTAAGTATCCTAGAATAAAACTGAGCATATTTCACTAATCTGGGAACAAGCTGCTTTTCAGACAGCTTCCTACACTGTTTGCTTTTAAGGATGCACACCATACTTAACATTTCATTTTGGCTAACTTTTTAGTGTTTAACATTCAAAAATGCCACACTTCTTTATCTTGAAAAAGTCTGAGTCATTCCTTAGTGGGTTTAGTTTTATAGGTACAATTGTATGACTACTGAAATAACCTGTAAGAAGGAAATGATAAAAAGGAAGACACAAGTTTTCTTTCAAGAACTTAAGAGAGAATAATACTAATAAGGAAGTGTTGCATTTGATATGGCTGCAGAAAATTATTTTGAATAGGCAAATTTATACTGTTCCTTGCTCTTTATTAATTATTGGTTTTATTTAGTATTTAAACAGCATCTTGCTGTTTGTAAGGTTTATCTGGCCATTAATGTGTGCCTCTTGACATCTGCAGGACACGTTAATGGAAAGGATCCTTGATGAGACTGTTTCCTGAGGGTGTAAAATCCAGAGAAGGGAGAAAATGATTAGTCATTGTGACAGAGTGAACATTTGGGAATCACTTTGCTGTGCATATCATTACAAAAATCAATAAGATTAATATAGAGAGGCAAATTGTATTTACTGTAGAAGAACAAGAGAAAATAAGACAACTGTACTTTGCATAACTTAGATTTTGCTCTGTGACCTTGCGTGAAACCTTAAAGGGCTGTGATAAAGGTTGTCTTTGCTGCTTGGTGTTTGTTCTCTTCATATTCCTACTGCACATCCACACCTCATGCAGAATGAGTCATATAGCTTAGGTTTAAAATCACAAATCTCTCTTCATAAATTGTTTTCAGGAAAAGAAATTGTTCCGTGCATCCTTTACCAGCCTGACTTTTGCATCTCAAAACCATTCATTGCACTTTACTTTGGATGACTCTAAGAACATAAATTTCCTGTTCAGTGTTGCTGCATAACTCAACACATTGATAAGTCAGAAAAAATGTAACTCCAAATCTATTCACTTTTCATCCTTCATTGTACAAGGGAGATTATGATTTGGTAGCTCCCCCCCAGACGAGATGCTACTAGATAGCATGATACATCTGTGGCTAGTGTTATGTTTTAATAAAACAGATGTATTACAAAGATGGAAAGAGCAAATATATCTAGTTATATTTGTGTATTTATATGTTTGAACCTATATTTACAAGGCACCCAGCTGGCTGTATGCTTTCAGAAAAATCTGAGACCTGCATATGTGACATGAACACATTGCCTTTAGTCTTTCAAACCTGCACACATGTTGGCATGTCATTTGATCTGATGTACAGTTTTGGTAAACTATGATGGGAGGTTGATTTAAGGCTACTGCTACTGACTGGTCCTGTAAACCAATTTTGCTGACATTTTAGGCTAATACGTTATTAATACTGTCTCTAGCTATTGTAGTTTGGTTGGTTTTGGTTTGGTTTGTTTTTTTTGAGAAAACATCTTGGTTTGACACCAGAATGCAGGTGCTAGCATTGGCATTGTCATAGGTAATGAAAAACATTGTACCTTGAATACTGTGTGCTGTGCTGGGCCCCTCACTTCAAGAAAGATACTGAGGTGCTGGAGTGGGTCCAGAGGAGAGCAACACAACAGGGGAGAGGACTGGAGTAAAAGTCTGTTTGAAGAGAGGCTGAAGGAGCTGGGGTTGTTTAGCCTGGAGACAAGGAGACTCGGGGAGGGGGGGCTTATCACACTCTGCAGCTTCCTGAAGGGAAGTTGTAGTAAGAGGGGTCAGGCTCTTCTCTCAGGCAACTTATGACAAGACAAGAGGACATGGCCTGAAGCTGCACCAGAGGAGGTTTACGTTGGATGTTAGGAAGCACTTCTTCATGGAAAGGGGTATTAGAGACTGGAATGGACTGCCCAGGGAGGTGGTGGAGTCGCCATCCCTGGAGGTGTTTAAGGAAGGATTGGATGTGGCACTTAATGACATGGTCTGGTCAATGTAGTGGTGTTAGGTCATAGGCTGGACTTGATGATCTCAGAGGTCTATTCCAGCCCAAATAATTCTGTGATTTTGTGATTCTTTTAGTGTGAGAAAATAACCCATACATGTGATAAAAAAGAATATGGTAAATGGGAATCAGGGAAAGTAGTTTTTAAATCCGTTTTAAAAGGTTGTTTATGGTTGTTTATGACTAAGAGTAATCAAGTGTTTTCACAATATATAGCTGTTGTTTTTTTTCTTCTAGATTTTAGTGCTGTTGGACAGGATCTTTTATTTCTGTGGAAGAATAAGGTGAATATATACTACAGTGCAATGTTCTGAGGCATATAGATATTCTCAGTACATAGACTTCAAAGCTATGTCCATAACAGCTAGAGATGCTGTAGGAATAGGTCCATATTAATTGGTAAATTGTATTTTCCTGTCAGATTTAACATGTATATGAATTGCTTACACTGTAAATCCCATTTTTGTTTCTCTTTAGAATGTTAATGTAATGGTTTAGGGCTGTTGTGGTCTTTTTCCCTTCCAGCAGTTTTTTTGCTACAGCATATGGGAAGAAAGTTCTTCCACATCCTTCTCCATCACAAGTGAGGAGATGAACACAAAAGGATTCCAAAATTCCAAAGACATTGCTTCTCACGACAAGGTCTCTACTGCTGTGAATACGGATCTATGCTGGTAACTTCTGTTTGTATGAAGTATGAAGTTAAAAAAAAAAAAAAAAGACAGACTGGCAACACAAAGAGCTAAATGTCAATTACTAAAGCTTGGCTCACTAATAACATCTTTAGCTGTTAACAGGTTTATTGTGTATGTACTCCCTTTGCTGTTGAGTGGGATTCACAGGAGAGATTCGGACTCCTTGGACAGGTACAAGCACTAACCTTGGCTGTAGGTTATAGTAGTGAAAATGGCAGCTTCTAGCTTTGTGATAAATCATGTAACATTTTTGAATTGTCTTTCATACCCTCGTTTCCTGTCCTGCAGGAAGTGCCATCAAGATTGTATTTAATTTCCAGTCCTCTCACAAACTCAGAAGTCTGACTCTAGGTACCAGGAAGGTTACCTGTATTAGATTTGTATTTCTGAATCCTGTCCTGAAACAGATGGGGACACATTTTCTTTTTTTCCTCTCCCTTTTATTTAAAAAATTCTAAAATTCCTTTGTGGATCTAGGTCAGCAATAGAACAGCAGTGTTATAGATATAAGAAAATATTTACTGTCCAAATAGAGGAAATATCTGCACCATCTTTAAGAAATAAAATTATATTTGTAAAGCCATCAACGGTTAGCAGAAACCAGTAGGGAATGCCTTACTTTTGATGGCTACTTTACAAGTTACAGAGCCAGCAGACCTCCTTGAAATCACAAAAAAATGTCTTGTAAAAGTGACACAGATACAGACCAAACTCTGAAACCTTCATAAATGAAATGTAAAACTTTAAAAGTCCAGATTTCTTTTCAGCCTCTAATGAGTGTTCATCTCATTAAAAATTAACACCTTTTTATTATATCTAATTTTCTTATAAATCTTATTGCCACCCATTATCAACTTTCACAGACATCTCAATCAACCTTATGATTAAATCTATTTTATTCAGGCTATTCTTTTTCCCACTTATTTTAATTCTACCTTAATGACTTTCTCTTTTTTTTTTTCTTTGAAAATTCATTCAACTTTGGATACTTTTTCATTGTTTCATGTATCACTATTTTCATGCCTTTAAACTTGACTACTTTTGTAGCTTCCAGCTGAGTCTTTTTATTGCAGATACGTAGCATTTGTTGAGGAAAAAAAAAAACCTCCTAGCTGTGCTAAGACTTTAGCCTCCATGAATGTTGTTGGTTTTGTTCTTTTTTGTAGAAGAGATTTTCTTATATCCCACAGGAGCTTAAATGCAAATAATGAGATCTGCATTTTACATCTCACTTCCATGTTTTTGCTAAGAAAATAGGGTTCTAATCATGACTGAGTAACCCCTGAACATCAGCCTTGTTGTGTGACAGGTTGATAATCCTGACCAGGTGAAATAACTAAAGGCAAGCAAAAAAAGACCATCTATTCCCTAGTGTTCTCGTGTAACAGAAAATTATTAGAAGTGCATGCTAGAAGGTCTTCTGTAGAATCTGAAAATGAAATTACTGTTTTACCTGATAGTCTCCTGCTCTCTGACACATCACGTGCTCTGCAAACTAATAATAGTCTATATAAAAAAATAAGAAGACAGATTTTTGATAAATGTTAAGCCATCTTGCAAATGAAATTCATCCTTATTCTAAATGGATTCACATGGCATACTGTGTCTCTGTACTTCCCAGGATAAGTTGTTTCTCATTGTCAGGCAAATAAATTGGTAAGGGCTTCCTCTCATCCTCATTACATAGGATCACAGAACGGTCTGAGCTGAAAGGGACTTTAAAGATCATCAGGTTCCAGTCCCCCTGCCTAGGGCAGAGGCACCTTCCACTAGATCAAGTTGCTCAAGGTGCCATCCAACCTGGCCTTGAACACTTCCAGGGAGCAAGTGTTCACAGGTTCTCTGAGCAAACTGCTCTAGGGTCTCACCATCCTCATGGGTAAAGAATTTTTTCCTAACATCTAATGTAAATCTGTGTTCTTTCAGTTTGAAACCTTTACCCCTTTTCCTATCACTACACTCCCCGATAAAAGTTGTTTCCCCATTTTTCCTGTGGGTCTCATTGAAGTACTGGAAGGCTGCTATAAAGTTTCCCTGGAGCCTTCTCTTCTCCAGGTTGAACAATCCCACCTCTCTCAGCCTGTCCTCAGGGGTGGTGCTCCAGAAGATGATGCTCTTGGTCATCTGTGTGGCTCTCTGGAACAGCTCGAGCAGGTCCATATTTTGCTTTGTGCTGCTGGCCCCAGAGCTGAATGCAATATTTCAGATGGGGCTAGAATCATGCTGGCCACACTTCTCTTCATGCATCACTGGCTTATATTCCAGTTTTCATTCACAGTTTTGTTTTCTAGGGGAGTAGCCTCTTCTGCAGCATATTTTGAGGGTTGTACGAGACAAAACCCAAGCAGGACAACATCAAAATACTGCCTATTCAGGAGCATTATGGATTTACACACAAGATGCTCCCTGAGAGTCCTGGTTGCCAATAAAACAAAGAAAACTGTTAGGCCACTGTGCTGGGACGCATTGATTGATGGGATAGAATATCACTGGTTTGCTTCAAATCCCTGCAAGCTCAGCAATAACAAACTGAAGTATTTTAGAAATGGTTTCTAATCTTCTAACAAAACATAGAGTGCAAGATCTGCAATTCACATTCTACTGAGAATGCACATTGCAATATATTTTAAATACTGCTCAAATAGATATTTTTAAAGAAAAATGAGGTATCATAATTCAAGTGTCTTATCCTGAGGCAGTTATGTGACTTTTAATTTGAAAATGTCATATTGTATATACAGTATGCATATATAATACTGTATGGTACACAATAGGGGGTGGGGGGAGAAAGAAAGAAAGAAAACTCATTTATGTTCACAATAAAGCAATGACATTGACATTAAATAAGTAAGTTCACCGTGAGGTTCTAATCATATAATTGGTACTTATTCAGAAACATAATTCTTGGAGATGGCTTGATTTTATGCATTATCACCAGTTAGAGACTTCTTAATGTTTTTAACAGCCTGACTCAAAATGCTAAATTGGACTGCAGATGTTAGAATTTGCTCCTAAATCAGCCTGCAGTTTCATATTTTTTTCATTTAAACATTTCTGAACTTAATTCCTATCTTGACCCTCATTTTGAAAACCTGTTGCTCCCTGATGTTATCTGTCAGCAAAACTAGCTGAGCATATTCATGCAATTCAGATAAACTCATCTGAAGCTAGTTTATTAAGCTACTGTCTTTCACAAACTATTTGAGGCTGGTCTCATTGCGAATTCTTTTACTGCCATGCGCACCGTGAGATAGCACCTTACCACCTCAGGAGTTGGCTAATGACTTCTCAGGTCCTTAAGAAAACCTCACTGGCCAAAGTTTAAACTAAATGTTAGTACGCAACAGAAAAATTAACAACAAATGCTTCCCAATGGCCACACAAAGGAAGGTGAAAATTAGCACTTTACTGTGGACTAAGAAAAAGGTTGCTATTAGTTCTTCCAGTCAGTTAAATATCCATTTACTTTTTGAACTTTGAAGTAAATTATCATTTACCATTTGAGACATCCTTGACAAACACCAACTGCTTTATAACACTGCAGAATGACATTTATCAAGCAGTAACAGACAATTATCTGTGCTGCTTATTGCTGGAAAAGGAAAGGCAATGGTGCGATTTGGTGTTGGTAAGGTTTTGAAACATTCTAGAATTATTTTGGGCAAAAAGAACAATACACTCAGGAAAAAAACCTTCCAAGTAACTTTAGATAAACCATGAGTTGATCTTGGTGAACCCAGCATTAATCAGATCAGGATTAGCAAAATGTTATTCATTAATGGTATTGTTCTTAGTATTGAAGTCAGCAGAGGAAAGGGAACATAACCCAGATGTACACAAACCTGAAAGGTCAGCCTGGCACCCTCTGGAGCTACTGCTATTACCAGAATCCAAGGCAGGGGACTTCTGTTGTTCCAGTGTTGCCTTGTTTAGACTCAGTCTGCGCTTTACATATTAGGAGGCATGGGGAGAAAACCGCACATCCCCTAGTGATTGCACCTAGTGGTGAGGAGCACTGCAAAAGCAGCAAAAGCTGGGATGAGTGCACTGGAGGAGAGTTAAAACAAACCCAAGACAAAGCTGCCTACTGCCTAGGATCAATTATTCTTAGCTAATACACATGTGTTATGCTCACCTATAGAATTTTTAGACAAAAGCTATCTGTGTATCACTTGAAAAAACATTATCTGCTCTTCCAGGATTTATGCAATGCTTGTCATAACACATCCACATTGTGGATTAGTCCTTGAGCAAGAGAGAATGGTTGTGGAAGTGCATGCCAATAGTGTTTATTTTCAGGCATGAAGTGCACAAATTTCTATAGCTTAGAAAAATAATTTATTTTTCTATTTTTTTTAATCTTTTTTTTCTGTGAATATGAGCTAATGCTGCTAAGGCATAACAAAAAAGCAAAATAGCTACCTTTAAGGTTAAGTGTCTGAGCAGAAGATATCACCAGCATTATTGATCTACTCCTTTGCTGACTTTTTTCTTCCCTGCTTATAAGAGAAAAATCTAGGAGTGAAATTCCCATGGTAGTAACTTAATTTAGTTTGTTCTGATGTACATATTTATCCCACATTGAACTCAAATAGAATTAAGCAGAGGAGGTATTTAATTTGCTTATGTTCATTCTGAAGAAGGTGCTTTTGACTGCATACTGCTGCATGACTGCATGAGTCTGTCTCTGTCACTCTCTGTTCAATATGTTTGTAACAAACCATATTGCAACACTCCAAGGTTCAGTGGAAATGCAAAACTGAGATTGCACATCGTCATTTAAGAACTTTCCCTAAGTGAACTACAGGTAGGGTGGCAGTTCTCAGGATGTCAGAAATGGAGCCATCATCGGAGGCTGTTCAGTACCCTAAATTGTTGTTATTTGCAGTTACATTTGTTAGTGAGACAATAATATTTTTTCAAACAAACATGATTAGGTAAATATATTGAGTTAACCATGTTAAAGTGTTTCAACAATGTGTTCCTTGAGCAGTCCTAGATTCCTTGGGTATGGACACTTAAAATTCATCCCATGTACCAATATTTTTGTAAAAAAGCACCTAAACCTGGCCAGGTTTTGAGTATTTGGATATGTCTCAGTACTCACAAGGCTAGGAAGACTAATCAGGTGGAAAATTGGGTATTGTGAATACTCTTTGCATTGGACGTATTCCAACACTGATTCAGACTTTCCTTGTTGAGAACTGCTAGGGATCTGAGCTCCCAGTCTGTGAAAGCAGAGATTCATTTTCCTCAGTATTACATGATAGAGGAATATGCCTTCCCAGTAAATATAGTAGAATGTAAGAAAGCTTTCCATTAAAAAGAATATAAATATCCAAAATAAGCATAAGAATTCACTCTTTCAGTTTTTTGAATGGTGATTATATGCTCAGTGGAAGCTTATTCATTAAAGCAATAATAGCTAGCATTTACTCTGTTGCAAAGTGACCGTACAGAAAGGATCTGCCAAAGTGATCATCCAGCTGCTTCTAGCTGCTTTTACCTTGAACAATGAAAAATTCATAGCTACATTAAACAGTAGGAAAATATTTACAAAGGTAGAATTGCATCTTGAGGATAGAGGAAAGCATGGGTAACACCATAAATGAATAACTTCCTAAGGCCAGGGAAAATGAGAGACATTTAATAAAACACAGTATTTTTTCAGATCTTAACAGTTTAAAAATGTATGGTATTTTGTTCTGGTTTTGGGGGTTTTGGTTGGTTGGTTGGTTGGGTTTTTAGCCATTACTTTTGTCCTGTCAGAGCAGGGCCATGGTATCTGTCTGGGCTTGTGTTGGCCTCATTTTATGGGGCTTATTTTCCCATGCCCAGCAGCCTCATGCACTGACCTCCTCAGTCATAACTTCAGCTTTGTGAGTGCCAGTGCTGGGCAATGGCTGGCAGCCCCAGGTGGCCAGTACACCACAGCCCATGGCCTGCAAGTTAGAAGAGACTAAAGAGGGGAGAAAAAGTGGATCATACCCTTAGCACATGGAAAGCTGCATAGTTCCAAGTAGTCTTCATTTAAGCAGACCAGAAATGTAGCCAATTTAATATTTATGCATACACAGAGAAATAAATAAATAAGGGGAAGGATCATGGGGAAGAATCCATATTTCTGACAAATTAGTTTCTTTTTTGGGGGAAAAAAATAAAAATATTTTTTAAAAAATATTATTTAAGTCTATCCCCATGGATGCCTATAGGAGTACCTCTGAATCTGGAATTGACACTTCCATTCACATGCAGAAGAGGCTGAGCACCATGCAGAATGCCCTGTAGATTCTGGGCTTTTTCCAAACCAGCTTAACAGTTAATCTGTATATACGCTGTTCTGTATGTAAAAAGTTGGTCTTTTTAAATTTAAGCTGTTATTTTTCTAACTATCTGACAACCCACATAAATTTACAACTGCTTTTATGGTGCTTTCCATTATTTTTTGTTGCTTGCTAATTACTCTTCTTGCCCAATTTCATTTGCAGTTTGAATAAATAAAGTGTTTGGTTCTGCCTTCAGGTTATTGTAGGAATAGTCAATATGCAGCTATAATAAAATCATAAATTTCTTTGAACAGGCAATTTCGAACATATCCTTCCACAGGGTTTTAAAGTTCTATTATTGTAGAAGCAACTTGCTTAGGAGCTGCAAAGTTTCAGTGCTGATTTCTGAAGTTTGGAAGAAATTAAATTTGTGCATAGTTCTATACAAAGTACAGGTAGGTTAAATATATTGGTGGCATTTTAAGTGAAAGTGACTTTGTTGTGTCTTGGGGTGCAGAACACTGAACAATTGTATCCCTTTTTGATCAAAATCTAGGAAAATTTGAAGCCTTGATCAATATGCTGGGAGGAATCAAACTTAATGTTTACTGCATAAGGGACAAGATTTCCCTTGTTTTGCCCTGGGTAAAATTTTATAAGGGCAAAATTTTTTAAACTAAATACAACCTTTTCCATGATGCTGCTTTTTTCAAGCGCTACTCTACCTGATCATATAAAATGTCATGATTTCTTTTCCCTCTGCTCGACTTCAAACCACCTGAGATTATTACTTGTATTGAATTTGCCCCCAGGCATGGCTGAAAATCTGTGAAGAACATGAGAATCACCCAGCAAAATATCTCAAAAATTGAACATTAACATGAAGGACAGATAGATTCTTAGAAGTAGAACTCATTTCCCCACTGCTCTCTGTGCAGCAGCCACGTTAGGCCCTGCTGAGTGTGGGGGCAATAAAGGGAGGACAGTGATGGCATAGGAACTTCACTTTCTTAGTTATTCTATTAGCAATGCATAAAATAGTTTTGTTTCCTGCAGCAGTTCAGTTACATGGCAGTTACATTGCTCTTCTGGGATGCTTCTTTCATTTGTACTTTTTTTATTTATTATTACTTCTATACCTTCTGATGACTGTTAACCTGAGTAGCTCGGACCTGGTGGGCCTTTCCTCTTCAACCTGATAAACTCCTGACTAACCTTGGAGCATGTATGCTTCATTTTCTCAAATACTTTGTCCCCTTTCCATGTCCCTCAAGGCTTTGTAATTAGATCATAGAAAATAAAATGACAGCACCAAGTAGCTTTGCATGTATAAGCTTGAAAATAATAAGGCATTCATTTAATTTTGTCTAGTATTTATATCAACACAAACACATTTGCATTTGTAACACAAAGCATGGGCATAGATTAGCCATGGTTTGGTGTATCAGAGCACCAAGAGCACTATAAATGCTAAAAATGACTAAGGTGTATCTAAATAGTCATGGAGATAATTGCTTTTCAGCTGCCACACAGCTATTAAATATTCTTTAGAGGTCAGTTTCCTAAGTTGTATATATTACTACATTGTGAAAGGGCAGTTTGTAGGAGTTGTGAATAACAAAAATATACAAAAGACCTTATAATAGATAATTGTTAATAAGCCACAAGTGGCTACTGCCCAGAGAATAAAAATTAGGATTTCTCATGAAGAGTAGTACACATCTGGTGACTGTTCTGTGGATGTAACATGACCTTGATCACTAGACTGGAAAAAAAGATCATGGTGGCAAATAAATTAATTCAGCTGGGTTCGCCTATATTGGTGGCAGTGGATGAGGTAATGTGTCAGGCCACAGCTTGAGTTCACTGATTAACATTTCCTTCCATCCTACTCCTTCCTCAAAATAACAAAGGTTTTAGCAGGATCTTTAGCTGTCACATCTAGAGATTTGTAATCAGTGTTGTGTGCTGCTCGTGTAAAGTATGAACTTTGGGAATAGTCTAGGTATGTGCTTTCATACATTGACAGAAAACTAATGGATACTTAATCATGTTGGGAGGGGTTTTGGAGGTCAGGGTCATAGCTAAACTTGATATTCAGACAGAAAAATCCTTTTGTATCTTTAAGCCAAAATAGTTCAATTTGTGTTTCTTTTACTTCAGTAGAAGATGTGTCAAATAACTAGACTCATGCAGTGTGATGGGCCAAAACTCTTGCAGGCTGAAAGCTTGAACTCGTTGTGAACCCAGTGAATGGTCTGCAGTATTGTCTGAGTCCTAGACCTGAGAATACTGATGTGTTCTATGCTTCTACCTTAGGAATGATTAAAGGTTACAGAATATGTATCAGCCTTTTAAATCACTGTAAGGTTAGAGAGGAAAGCAGGAAGAGGAACAGCCTGCAGCATGTTTCTTTGCTGCTGCCACATTCAATATCTGGAGGCTGCAAATCCTTGTGGTTGTCCATATGACTGCAAAACCTAACATTTAGACCAATTAATATATGTCAATATGTACCACAGCTAGTTTTTTATGAAGGGACTACCTAGTCATTGGAGGATGCAGCTAGATTTCTGCCTTCATTTCCTCTTGTTACAATGTGCAGTTGGTTTTGACTGCAAAAGCTGCAGCACTGTAGTTAGGCATTGTGATATGTATGATATTACAGGTCCCCACCCCAAAGTAGCATTTTTCTTCCCTTCTTTCCAGACATGAATTTTAAAATAGAAGAAAACACCAAGGAAAAACTAAAATAACAGGCAAAGATGTGGTCACCCTTTGTTTCCATGCTAAGGTACATTGTGCAACTAGTCCACTCTTCTATCCGAAAAGTATCTAATGTGCAGACAAAGAGTGCAAACTGGAAAGAACACGGCGGAATAGCCAGATTTTCTGGAATACAATGACATTTAGGATGGTGTAGTTACTCAGGTGCCTATTGGATCATGCAAACAAGGTCTGGGGAAGCTAATTGGAGGAGATAAGGAAGATACAGTCCTTACTAGACTGTTGTTGCCCTCTTCCTTCCCCCATATATATGCATATATATATATAAAACTGAAAAACAGGATGAAATCACTGCTAATTGGATGTAGAATTGTTTTCTTGTAGGTTCTGGTATCGGAATGATTTCCACTCAGTAAAATGTCCAAATGCAATGCTGGATCCACAGGAGTAGCCTTTACTAAATCTCCAAGTCATCAGTGAGGTCTAAGTAACATCTTAGTTTTTTATGATTAATGTAACATCTTAGATTTATGTCCATTGTTATGTTTGGTATGTTTACAGTACATCTAGACCCTGGTCTTCAGAGTCTGGAAGCACTCTAAGTAAATAGAGTAAAAACCCTCTGTATACTAAGCAGCAGAATACATTTGGGTTGTTTGTAAGCCTGAGATGGTACAAGCCCATTGTTGTACAAAGGCAAGAAACAGGAAGAGTCACTTGGCCCTCATGAGAGAGAGAGACGGGTACCCAGTTAAGATCCAAAGGTGGTTTCATTTTCAATTTTTGTGCATACCACTCAAATGCAGCTTGTGTAACTCATAGTAAGCTACTAGCTCTGCCTCTTGACACAGCCAAACTGAACTAGCATGAACTTACTAAAATTATGATAGAATAATGTATTATTGGAGATTGGTTTTCATCTTGCTAAGTAGCATCAATTAGGATTTAATGATAACATTCAGGATTTGGACAGTTCTTCATTAATGAGTAATGTTAGTTAAAATATTTCTCTGTATTACATTAAGTTATGTGAAATATGACACTATTTTGTATTAGAAATACTTGTTTTCATTATTAAATACTCACTGATAGTTTTAAAATACCTAGTCTTTTAAATACAGCAATGTTTATTAAATGTAGACTAACCAGTAGAGTCCAACACTATAGCCAATCTAGACCACTAGAAAGCAATTACTTAATAATGAACTCAGAAAGCAATTTCTATTCCAAAATTTACTGCAGATTCATTAATAAAAGTGGTCATTATAAATGCAAAATTACTTAATTGTATGAAGATAGTTATGTCTCTGCTTCTGTTTGTGCAGAAGTGAAGATTCTTGGACAAAGATTGGAGAACAAATTGTCGATTCTGGAAAAAAAAGAATGGTTCACTTCAGTGATATTATAATGCTTAACTCAAATAATTTCCCATAAGAGTCTCTCTACACAGGTTCATCCATCTTTGGAAAACCCTGAGTGGCTGTTATAACACGTTACTTTTTTTAACACACCACCCCATAAGAGAACAATACCTTTTATTTAAAAGTAATCCTAATTTCATTTCTTATGAGGATACTTAGTCAGCTGGTTTATTCATTTTTGTTAATTAAAGTTAGCCTGCTTTATGAACATTTTTGCTGGCTTTGAATAGCCCTTCTACACCATTTGTTCATGCTCTTATCTTGACTTGTACAATCAGTCCCATTATATTATGACTGAAAATCAAACATTGGAGCTATTTGTGTTATTAACAGCCCTAGGTTTAGTTTTCTCTAAGTATGTATACTATATATAAGTATATGTTATGACTGAAAATCAAACATTGGAACTATTTGTTATCAACAGCCCTAGGTTTAGTTTTCTCTAAGTATGTATATTATATGTAAGTATATATTATGACTGAAAACCAAACATTGGAACTATTTGTGTTATCAATAGTCCTAGGTTTAGTTTTCTCCGAGTATGAAAATTTTCCTCATGTCATTCCTTTAGTGATTATCATGAGCTGACTCACCTTCCCACAGGAACATTTTCATTCCTGATAGACTTTGACATTTAAAGCACAAGTCTTCTAGCAACAGCATAGGACAAAAACTCCAGGAGACAGTTTTTTAAAAAAGGTAAAATTAAAAAATTAAGAGAGGATGTCACTGAAAGTAAAAAATGGTAAAATTGCTCCTGTTTGTGAACTGTGACTAACCCAAGTGGAGGCATTTTTTTCCAGTAGTTGGACTTGAAAATTATTTTGTAATTTAACACTGTCAGGTGTCACTGTTAGATAAAGAATCCTCTTCAGCATGCCATAGCATATCCGTGGCCAGAGTGAAAATCGAAGCCTGATATAATTCTGATAGGTCAAAATTCCAGTGCAGAAGCCTGATTGTAATTTTTTTTTTTTTCTTTTTGGCTACAAGGCTGAGTAATTATTTTAAGATTTTGCCTCTTTTACCTCAGAGACACATACCTTTAAAATACTGTAGTCAGTTATAAACTCCTTCATTGGTAAAAGTTTAAACCCTCTTGATGCTGACATAGTTATTTTCTCCAAAGCAATGTAGCTGGCAACATTAAAAAGGAAAAAGGAAAGGGAAAAGAAAAAGAAAAAAGAAAGTAGGATATGTTTCAGAGATTTCTGAAATTACTGTCTACTTACTTCTAAAGTGAACAAAAGAACCCTGAGTATATCCATTTACTTCCTGTTGAAGCCCATTACGCCTTGTGAAGATTCTGGCAAATATCCACAGATATTAGCCCCTTTGCTCTATCCTGGCAGGAACTGGCATGTGTCCTAGGAAGGTATAAAAAATTTTGCATGATTAAGAATCAGCACATTTGCACCTTCCTCTTTTGCCGAGGTAACTCCAGCAACACCTGTTTGAGCTCACTGTTAAGCAGAAGGCAATTATAGAGAAATCAAACAAGAAAATTGCTGAAGTCAGAGATAGCAATTTCCACAATTACAACTAGCTTTTGTTCTAAGAGCTGATGGTTAACACAATGAATCCTCCCAGCTGTCCCCCTCCACAAGAGGCTGGTACCTAGAGAGGATCTGTGCTCACAAGGCTCAGCATTAGCAGTTCTCTTTGGAGGGGCATGAATACCAATACCACAACTAGATCTGGTCAAGGGCCAGCAAAACAGTCTCATGTTTTATTGAAAGTGGATAAATCCACCATAAAAATGAGAGATTTGGAATAAAGCTAAGCCTCCCATAAAATGAGACCTATAATAGTTTACTGTGTCCATGAGATTTCTTTTCCTCTGCTTTCCTTTTGCTTCCTCTTTTATGTCTGTCTTTTATAGTAGCTTTGTTTTCCTGCAGGCTATTCTTTGCTGTAATATTCAATCTTATTTAATTGTTTCTAGTTTTCCCCTTCTAAAACACTCTCTCCATCTTTAAGACATTTTCATATTCCTAATTCATCTTTTCTTCATCAATTAAACTATTTAGTTTTTGTGAGGGTGTCCTATACTTTGGCATTCAAGTGCCACTCCTCAGGACAGAATGAAAAACCCCCTCCTGACAAGAAAAGTTTTAAAATTATTGCTAACTTTATTATAAATATTATTTGGGCAAATATATAAAAAGATTGTACTGTTATGTTCATAATGTTTGTTTCAGGAAATCTAAATTAGTCCTGGATTTTGAGTTAGATTCCTAACCCTATGCTTAGCCTTTTGTGTTTAACAAGTAGACAAACTTTGGTCTTCCTGTAGGATCCCATGGAAAGAAGCTCCTTTCATCTACATCAAGGACTTCTCAGTATGATAGAACAAGAGGTATTTCTGTCCTCTAAATCTACCTTCATTATGTATTCATTCTCCTTTGCCTCCTTTTATTTTGCCTGACCTCTTTGCATTTTATGGCTGTGAACTCTGGAACTTAACTCTTCACAGTGCTGATAAGTCATGGGGTATCAAAATGAAAATACAATGCAATTTTCAATGTATACTATCACATCAATGAGTGGGCTTGGTCACCCATGTGAGAAAAAACGGGGAAAAAAATTCTAGGAAACTGTACTAAGTGGTAAAATTTATTTATTTTTCCTATAATTGTATACATTAACAATCACTGCTAACTAAATGATATGAAAAAGTACTCCTGATATGTAAAAAATACCTGGCACTATACAAAGCATCTGACCAGGCTATGAAAAAGTGAACCAAACTCCTGCAAACAATACTGATGATTACTCTGGAACTGGAAGCAAACCAGGGCACATAACAGGCAGTGGTATGACTTGTGTTATAAATCACACTCCATGGATGGACTTTCAAGCTACAAGTTGTCATAGAAGATGGTGAGGCAGAGAAAATGGCTGTGAGAAATTAGTGGTGGAAACTGAATGTGTTCAGTTGTCTGTCATCTAGCGACAGCAGTCATACTTCTCTCCCTGGCAAATCAGATTCCTGTTTGCATTATGAGAGATATGAAAGAGGATAAAGTGGACTCCTCTTTTGTAAAGCTATAAACTATTAGGTATGAGAACATTTTGGTAATATTTTTCAGAGAAGTGGAAAATCACAGTTCATACATCTTCAGTATTGAGAGTTGCTCTAGAAACAGTGCAGGGAGATCATCTTTGAGAGTCCTTGTAACAAGGCCCAGAAACATTTATTTCATGTAGTAGAAAGCAAAGACTGAGAGGGATGTAAATTGTGCTATCTGGTCCAACAAGCAAGCAAGATGCTGGTATTCAGAATAGTGTTTAGAGCAGTTTTTAAAGGAAGATGTTTCAGATGTCATACCTACAGACAAGGCAGTAGCAATGGTTGCAATTTGAGAGAAGGGGTGGATATGTTAGTTAATGGTCTGGGGAGGGCAGAAAAATTAGTTCCAGGGGGCTTTGCAGGAAGAAGCCTCATGATTACTATTCAGTCTATGCAGATGAAAGAAAAGCAAAAAAGGTGAAGCTAAAATTAGAAATAAAAGCAGCAGAAAGAGCCAGGTATGAGCTGAAAGGACATAAAGTAGTCTTTGACAGGAGTGAAAAATAATCAGTGAACATAAGGCAAGAGTATTCTAAAAGCCAGGCAACAGCTATATTTATGTATATAACTGTAACTGAACCATACTCTGATGACAGAGTAGCTTTCAAATAAAATTAGCCAGCAGTTGTAGTGATAGACCGGTCTAGACTAGAACTTGCAATATTGATATGTTCCTTAGCATAATATTTATTCAGAAAACATAGAGGCAATATAGATATCTAGATATGAATATTTTATTTCATTTCATGTTATACCAAAATTCTGAGGGAAAATACATATTTATGCTTCTAAAATTTCCTTCTGCTGTGATAATATTTTAATTTCTCTCTTTCCTCTGTCATCTATAGCATACAATATTAAGGATGTCTGTGCATGATCAAGTTTTCAATAGGGAATGCTAATGGCTCTGCATGCATAAGCTCAGGAATTGACATATAGATTTTCCTCATTTTACCTTTCTTTTAATCTTTGCTACTTGTCAGCTGATTTCTAAACTGATTTCACTGTGAACAGATGGACATTCTAACCTAATACAAAAGCAGTGCTCCAGGGCTAATTACTACATAACAGAGTCACAGTCCCAGCTCCTGACAGTGTAAGCTTCTACCTTTGTTTGTCCTCATTGGGCCTTTAATCAAACCCTCCAGCCCAACCAGGAAAGTGTCAAATCATAACATTTGGAGAAATACATTTTCAAATTGCGTGAAGATAGTTGAAAACACCCCACGATTGCTTAGCATAAAACCAAGCAGAATTTATTCTGCCATAACAGAAGCATCTTGGTGCTGCATTACAGGAGGGTTGTGCTCCCTGGGCAAAACAACTGTTATGCGATGAAGGCCTAGAGCAAAAGGATGTAAAGAGCTAACAAAAACCAAGAGGCTGCAACTTTCCTGCTTTCCTCCTAGGGATGGGGATTCTGTGTTCCATTTCCAGGCAGCCTGTCCGTCTGTCATTTGCCTGCTCTCTTCTGAAGACTATTCATGGGAAAAAAAGGTATTTTGCCTTCACTTTAGTTTCACTCTTGCCCAAAAGGACACATAAAACTTATAAATCCTTAAGTCCAGTCAACACAAAAAGGGGCTTGCTAGCTGTCTAAAAGTGTATATAGGTATATAGAGACTGCATGAATTGTTGTACTGAAGCATGAATGTGCGGGAAATCTTTCTTTAAAATCTGTCACAAGAATGCAGGAAGGGATGAGGAGGATCATATATGCACAATGAAATTTGCAAGTGTTTTTGAGTTAAAATTTTAAAAAAGCTACACTTTTATTAGAAGCAGGCCTCTTCAGCAGGGAAAATACTAGTATGCTAGTATTGTTGGTAGTCGTCTTTATTGCTTTTTTTTTGGGCCCAGGTGCTTTGTTTCCTAACTTAGGTCAATTCTCCCACTGTCTCATGATACTCAAAAATAGTAAATAATTCTGGTTTATATATAACATCTGTAGCATTTGGCATTTCTGGTGAGACAAGTCACTGTTTTCTTTAATTTCCTGCCCCTGATATAATGAAAGAGAGACAATCCTTCAAGAAAGAGGTTTGAGATGAAAAAGTAGAAAGAGAGGGAAAATCAGGGGAGAGCAGTAACAAGATCTTTACACATTTGTGCAGTTGTAATATCACTGTAAAATATCAGGAATAAAAGCATCAAGTAGTTTCTAGGCTTTATCTAGAAAACATAAACTTGACTATACTGTCTTATTTCCATCTTGTCAGGATATTATGATGGCCTTTCAAAGATACGGTCCTTGAATAAGAGTCAATATAAAACAAACTGTGTAGGATTATATATCTTTAGCTAAATGGATGCAATATGATACAGATCATTAACTCTAAACACCTCATCCATTCATCTTGACTGTGTACATATTGAGGTTGCTGTGTGAGAAATGTCATGGAGGGTACAGACCATTTTTAACAGTGATAGAAGAGTAAAATAAGAAAAAGGTAAGTTCCTGTGAATTGTGTGGATTATTTTTTTAGGTTCAGTAATATTTGCTACATTTATCCCTCCCCACAAATGGTTCATATATATCACCTTGAAATATGAAATGGGGCAGCATTTAGTTTGAACTGTTGGAAAAGCATAGAGTGATCTGTTGTTTTACTTTCCCTGTGTGTTATACATTTTATCTCCCCATAAGGACCACTTCTGTAATATAAGGAAACAGTTCTCTGGCACACTACTAACTTCACCTAATCATGGTAAGTTTCAGTATATCATTGCTGTTACCTGCAATTCATGTTCAGATAAATCTCATAACCTTCTAAGGCAAGGAAGACCCTTATTTACAGGCTTCTAAAGCCATATTTCTATTTCACAGATAAAAATTTATTTGATAGCAGAAAACATCCCAGCACTTTAAAATAAAGATTTGCAACTGTGCTGTACTGTTAAAATTTAGTATATCTTTTATGTAGAAGTACTTCACAGTTGTATTTTATAATAGAAAGCATAACCTACACTTACAGATTACCCTGTGGACTTTACACTCACCATACCAATTTATTTAGACTTCTCATCTGGACCATAAAAGCATTTGTTCCTCTCTAGCAAAGGTTAAATAAGCGCAGTGTTAAACAAAAGGGGAACATTGTCTGTTAAGTTTATGAAATAACACAAAACATTAACTTAAAGGAAAACAAGAAGGAGAGAAGCTGTAATATGTCTTCTCTTTAATAATAATAAAATAATTTTAAAAACCCCACTCTAACATGCAGCCACAAACAAAAAAAAAAAAAAGATGGTCAAGATATGATTCATAGAGAAAAAATAATGCTTACTATGTCAGGAGGTTACTGGAAACCTAACAGCTGGATTTGAAATCAATGTTATTATTGTATCTTTTGATTGAAGTTGCACTGTAAGGATCATTTTCAACAAGGCAACTGGCAATTCCTCAGTAGTGTTGGAAAGAACGATGATTGATCCAAAATATAGATAGTTAGTGACTTTCTAATTGTTCCCAAGAAGACGCTAGCCATAACCAAGGGCAGATTTCTTTGAAGCCTGTGGATACTAGCAGCTATTGCCTACAATTCCTTTTGGTTACTTTATAGTGCATGCATTGGTATAACCATTTCAATTATATTTAGGCTGTATATTTACTGCTAACTAGAGCTAAGTGTTAAAATCTATCCTTGTTAACTTTTTTGTTGGTTCGGTGAGTTTTTTTCAGTTTTTTAATCAGGGCAAGGACTGAAAATCTTGCTTCTCTTGGCCTGGAGTTTAGGTGACATGGAGTTTAGGCAGCCTGGAAAATCTGTCTTCATTTGCCACCTACCACTCAAATCTGCCAGATCTTGACCTGTCATGTGGATCTTTGGCCTTTGCTCCCCTCAACTGCCCTTGGCATAACACCAGTATTTTACGTACTTGGTAAGAAGTACTTCAGCTCCTACTTTTGCTATTATTTCTGCTAAACACTCACAGGAACATTTTTTCTGTATTTAATCCTTTTGTACTTGCAGGTACCATTGAACACCCTCAGGAGAAGGGTTGATTAATAGGCCTGAAGGACTTGGCCCATCTCCTGTCTCTAAGCATTATCAGCAGCACAGTGGAGGGTGGGAAGAAGGTTAGGAGTAAGATATGAAAATTAGTGCAGTAAAGAGAATGGAGAAGTGGGAAGATGTTTTTTTTTTAATTCCTAGAACTCTTGTGAGGGACAGTGTCTCACAAACAGCCACATCAGTTTATCAATGGGGGCAGTGTACACTGGAGCAAGAGTGGGAGCAAATATTCTCATTCTGCAATACATTTTGAAAGTATTGACTACATGTCACCTAGTGCAGAGGGTGAATCTCTAGCCATATGGGACAAGGATTCATGACATTCAGAGTTGCATATGAAGATGGTACAATGCAAAGCACCAAATGAAGTTGGAATCTGTTGTGGAGTAATAGATACCTGCCCAAACTCTGTTTATTTCTCTTCAAACTGTGTGTAACTGCAGTTTATCTTTTATATGATTGCTCATAAAGCATGCTGTAAAACAAAAAAGTGATTCATATGTCTTAAATTTCAATGGAAATGTTCAAACATGCCTAAAATGGTAGAAGTAGACTTTCTGAATTTTGTTTGAGTGCTTGGGTACCTCTTGTCAATCACTTGTTTCCCATGTTAGACAACATTAAGGCTTATCAGACTGGCCTTTGCTGTTATCTATATAATTATACAGCTGCTTTGATGCATGTATCCCTGAAACAGATGAGCTGAGTACATTTCATTTGTACAAATCCTCTAAAAGTTCTTTGCAATTTAAATTCAGGACAGCAATAATTAAAATAATTTCAGTAAAGGTTTTTCAATGTTTGTTTATATTTTATTGCATTACCTTTTGTCTCTCATGTTTAGAGGCTATATATTTGCAAAGAGAAATCCCTCTTTAATATAGTCTTTGCTTTTCAAAGAATCTATGGGATTTCCCATGTGTGAGGGTTTAATAATAACAGTAAGAGGGATGGTTAGGATTACTAAAATGTCTTTTCTTCCCACAAAGCAACTCTTCCCAATGACAGATAGTGGGAAATAATCATTGTACCTACTGGCAGAGAATGGGTAAATCTGCAAACCTTGTGGATCTATGGTGTTCCCTCATATCATCCCCTCCTAATATTTCTTCCCAAAATCTTTTGATCACCTCTTTTTTCTCCTCTGAGCTTCATTTTCCTAACTCTTTTCATGTCTTGATACAGTTAAGAAGCTTAAACAGACTTAAGAGCAAAATATCTTTTTTTAAGGAAAAAACAAACAAAACCCAAAACAATCTCATACATAAAAAAAGAGGCACAACAGGAAGTCTTCAGAGTGTCTCCTAAGACCAAGCTATTTTCTGAAATTACAGTGATTGTGTCAGCAGTCTGTATAGCCATGTGGCACTTAAATCCTAATGCAAAGTCCATTTTATCTGAAGGACTCATTGCCTCAACTTCATTGGACTTCACAGCAGGCTCATTCCATCTATCACTCCCCACGTCTCAGCATTTCTTAGTGAAATGGAGGACACTTGGTCCTAATGCTAGTGCCATGAAATACTGACTTCCTAGCAAAGACACATAAAAAGAACATCTATTCAACCCCTTGCATCTGAGGCTCCCAACAGTGGTATTTGTACCACACCAGCAAAATGATATGCTGACATCTTCACAGAGGGTGACCAGGAGGCTTTTGAGCTGTCATCTGACACACAAGAGAGCCTCTCCCAAGGGAGCCACTGGCTTTCTCTTCATCACATACAGAAAATTGCTACTAGAAAGGACCTTTAAAAGTGTAATTCCCCAGGCTGCAACAGCTTGGGCAATGAATGCTGCCTTCCTCCATGCCTGCAGCTAGCACAGAGCTGTGGTGGGAAGAGCTGCTGCAGGCTCTGTTTAAGAGCTGTTAAATTACAGCTTCCAAAAAGCATTGTTGCCCCATGTGCACCGTGTCTGTTGTTGAGTTATCCCATCTTCCATATACTTCTGTGACACAAGGAAGCAAGGCAATAATATTTACAACAATAATAGTGTTAGGATACATTTCATCTACAACTACCTGAAGGGAGGTTGTAGACAGACGGATGTTGGTCTCTTCTCCCAGGTGGCCAGTACCAGAACAAGAGGACACAGTCTCAGGCTGCGACAGGGGAGGTTCAGGCTAGATGTTAGGAAAAAGTTCTATACAGAAAGAGTGATTGCCCATTGGAATGGGCTGCCTGGGGGAGGTGGTGGAGTCGCCATCACTGGAGGTTTTCAGGAGAAGACTTGATGGGGTGCTTGGTGCCGTGGGTTAGTTGTTTGGGTGGTGTTGGATTGGTTGATGGGTTGGACGCGACAATCTTGAAGGTCTCTTCCAACCTGGTTTATTCTATGTATTCTATGTATCTTATTGCATAGAATGGTGGAAGAATGACTGTTAAGAGGAAACAAAGACATCATTTTAGGATTTCAGTTAGCAGTTCAGCCTGTCTGACCATGGCCAAACCCAGTTCTCTTGTTTTTTGGCTTCAGAGAGTAACAGAAAATCCCAGAAGTAATCTACAGCTAAAATCTATTAATGAATATGAGACACATTTATTATTATGCAAATAAAATCCCTAAGAGTGTTAAGATAGACAATATGCTTCCAATAAATATTAATGGAAATGGCTTCTGCTGGTTTTTACTATGGCTTACCCATGATAAGGCTATGAAGTGCATGGAAGGCAGACACCTGCCCACTCACTGTTTTTTCCTTCTTGTTGCAATTTCAAACATTCCACAGAAGGTCTGAGATAAAGTTTATGTGTAAGTGGTTCTGTGGGATACTAATGCTTACCAAATTGTTTTGTGTAACAGGTTAATCCTGATATTGCAACTTTTAGCCTATCGCCTAAAATTTCTAAGTGGTACAGGGAGTTTAGCTACCTGGAATTAGGTGATTTAAACCATAATTGGGCTCTTTATCAAAAACAGTTGGATTTTCAGTGTGTTCAAGACCCACAGCCCCCACTAAATTAAACTTCATTAGCTTACCAAAAGACACAGTGGGAACATCAGCACCAATAATAGAACTAGGGGATTCCTGCCAGCCAATATAATGTTCATTCCACTGATCTCTATTATTGTGAAGCCTGTATAAGCAGAAAAAGTTCAGCATGTGCTGTAAAACTTTAAGTATAAAAAACAGAGAGAAAATAAAATTTGGAGTTGACTGAAACCAGTACCTATATTATGCTAGCACTTAATTTAACCCTTTGTACTCAATTCCCATGTCTAGTAAGCATTTGTGTCCTTGGTAGCAAATAATGGTCACAAAGTATGAAAATAATCTTCACTGATGTGATGTAGCCTTAGAAGATAATCAGCTCCATGTAAGGGATATTGAATAGGATCAAGCAAAGATAGTGTAGCTCCCCATTGAAAGTTATTTGTTGGAGTACTTATATGCCTGCTACAGGAGAGTATTCTTACACTAGAAGCAAAGATGTAGTAGCAGTAAAATGAAAGAGGGAGGGGTACTTCTGGTAGAAACTGGAAAAGAAATCTGCCACATCCCATAGGAGAATGGCAATGAAAAACTGTTTGAAAATGTGAAGTATTTTTATTTTTGCAGCATGCAAAAAGTGAAAAATTAATTTAGGGTGACCTGAACACATTTTGCAAAGGGCAGAGCCAGTAGAATAGAATATTGATAATTCATGAATGCTGCTTGTATTTGTAATATTCAAGCTGATGAGAAGTCATCTGCAGTATATACACACTATTGGAATATCATCAGTGTTAGAACCTACAACAGTCTGAGATTAAATTTATAGAATATTCGAGATTAAATTTATAGAATATTCAGTCATTGTGATTTTGTTTTAATATTGCTAATCACAGATCTTTTGAATAAATGTGATTAGTTAGACTGTATGTTGCATATTTAAATCATCGCTACTCCTCTATTTCACAGTAACTAAGAGCTCTGGGCAACAATAAAATGTGAGTAATGACCCTTTTCATTTCAACACTATAAGCAAGAGGTAGAAATGCTCCCTGTTTATGAGAAAATTGTGATTGGTGGAATGAATAAGTGGTAATTGTTCTACATTAAGTAAACAAAGGGAAAGATCATGTATTAATACACTCTCCATTTTATTATAGCTCAGTCAGATACTCTAATCAACTGAGACAGGAACCAAATGAATTGGGTGCACCCAAAGGTACTGTTTATTAATTTATCGTAACATATAATGATAGTGTTTCAAAGTAAATTATGTTGTTTCATATGTTTCATGTCTTTGTATTGAAATACCAACAGTGAAAGAGATTTGTTCACTTGCCCTTTTCAGAACCAGAAGTGTTAAGCTAGCCGTGTGTTGTTGGGTTTTATGTTTTGCTCCCTTTTCCCTGTAATTCGAATTAATCATAGGGTAATTGTGCAGGCAGAAAAAAACAGACACAGAATCATAGAATGGTCTGGGCCAGAAGGGACCTTCAAAGGTCATCCAGTCTGACCTCCCTGCAGTCAGCAGGGACATCCTCAACTAGATCAGGCTGCCCAGGCCTTATCGAGCCTCATCTTGAATACCTCCAGGGAAGGGACCTCAACCACCTCCCCGGGCAACCTGTTCCAGTGTTCCAGCACCCTCATAGTAAAGAACTTGTTCCTAATATCCAATCTAACTCAGCCCTTCTCTAGTTTGAAGCCATTGCCCCTTGTCCTGTCACAGCCCCCTTCAGGTTCTGTAAGGTCTCCCCGGTGCCTCCTCTTCTCCAGGCTGAGCACCCCCAGATCCCTCAGCCTATTGCCGTAGCAGGGCCACTCCAACCCCCTGATCATTCTCATGGCCCTCCTCTTGATCCAGTCCATCAGGTCCATGTATTGAGGGCTCCTAACCTGTACATAGGATAGACCAGGGGAGGTCTCACCAGAGCAAAGTGGGAGAATCACCTCTCTGGATCTACTGGGAACACATCTTTTGATGCAGCCTAGCACATTTTTTTACCAGACATCCTTCCAGACTCCTGTTCCCACATCTCTTTGCTTCTGCATTGGCATTCTTAAAATCTGTGGAGATTATTCAGTGTCTGGTTTATATAGCATCAGTGGTTGGAATCCACACCAGTGATTGCTTTTCAAGTGGAAATTGCATCTATGTGTGTGTGTGTAGATTAGCATTTAACTATATAAAATACATACACACAAAAAATCATAAACTAAGAACCAGTTCTGAAAGCTGAGAGGCAGACATCTGTAAGAGTAGAAAGCAAGGATTAATTTATTTAATCCATGAGGACTGAAAAGTGAAACTTTAACAATTTTGCCTAGTGCCTGAAAGTAATTTAGTGTCACAGACAGAAATGTAATCTAGATCTCATTCACTCCAGGCCTCAACCATTTCAGCCTGATTTGTTCCTGTAGCCTCATGTACCAGTGATACCTTAACTTTTATTAAAAGTCCTTTTGAAGTCAATCCAGAGGTGGTGGAAGCAGTTTTACTGGGTTTGAGTGTATCAAACTGATACCAGTTCCTGATTAAAAGTTACGTGATTGAATGACCACTAGTGCCTATTTCTTCACGTTTTTCAAGTGTAAACTTTGAATCACTGCATTCGTACTAAATGAGAGTGAAATTTGATCTTGAATAGATGAGAACTTACTGACAAAGATGAAATAAGGGCAAAACATGTAGATGTGCATAATGAGAATATCATTGACTTGAATTTTCCAAGCAAAATCCCATCTGCTGCCAGGTACAAGAACTAGTTTGTAATCCTGGCTTTACAGCAAGTAAAAAAAAATGTTGTATTAGCTAGTTTGCTCTTCTCAGGGATTGCTACAGGACATCTCTACAATGCATATAATTGAAAAAGTAGTTGGGAAAATACATCTTAATACCCACTGTTTGAAGTATATAAACTTATTGATGTTCTTATCTGGCATTAGATGTTCATTGTAGCAGCAGCTAAATATTTAAACATAATACTCAACAACATATATAAACAACATGCACAGTCTCCTTGGGAAAAGAAAATGCCAAAGGCTTGTATCTGTGAGCCTAATGATAGAATATGCAGAACTTTTGCACTGCCACCAAAATTCCTTCAGATCCTGAATCCTCCCTTGCCTAGCAGTCAGCTTTTCTAAAAACATGCCTGCAGATCTTGGTTGGACTCAAGACCTGTTTCTCAGGGTCACAATCATCACAGCACAGACCTCATGTTTTCTCCAAACTAAGCTTCTGTTTTCTGCTGTCTTAGCAATAGAAAGCAACAGTATCCCTGGGCAGGTGATACTTATCAGACATCACCTTTTCAGATGAGTCTTTTCAATTTCTGTTGAAAATAAATAATGTGAATGAAAAATAAACATCTTTTCCACTCAAAATAGATGAAACATAATCACAGAGCTGCCAAGTTGGAAAAGAGACCAAGGATCATCTGATCCAACCTTTCTCGGTGAAAGTGTAGTTTAAATGAGATGGTCCAGCAAAAGTTCCTGTCTACTGCAGAGTTATATAAATATCAGTATACCACTGTACATGGGGATTAAGGAAAATTATTCCAGTGAACTGCAAGGAAAAGAGTTTGTCCTTGCTTTCTTTTTCTGGTGGTGATTCTTCTTTTTTTTTTTTTTTTTTTTCCCCCCTGAGTTTTTTCCAGACAAAGGAGATCTTTAGGGTCACTGAAGAAAGGACCCTGCATCTCCTGGAAGTACTTGAATAGGTTTTCCAGAGAAAGTTGTGGAGGCACCAGGCATAGAAGTGTTCAAAGGTCAGGATGGATGTGTCTTTGAGCAAGCTCGTCTAATAGAAGGTGTCCTTGGCCAAGGATTGTCCTTGCCCATGGGCTGGAACTAGATGATCTTTAAGGTCCCTTCCAACCCAAACCATTCTATGATTCTTTGTTCTCCCTACTGCTCACTGTGCTGCAAAAGCCACTCCTCTGGTGTGGGTTTTTTTGGTTTGGTTGGGTTTTTGTGGTTTTTTGTTTCATCCAGTATAAGCAAAGGAGAAGGACTTTCAAACCAGAGAAGAGCAGATTTAGCTTGGATGTTAGGAACAAGTTCTGCACCATGAAGGTGATAAAATACTGGGGCAGGTTGCCCAAGGAGCTGGTTGAGGACCCATTCCTGGAGATATTCATGGTGAGACTCAACAGGGCTCTGGGCAAACTGATCTAGCTGAGGATGCCCCTGCTTACTGGAGGGAGTTTGGAGTAGATGACCCCTGGAGGTGCCTTCCAACCCAGACCATTCTATGATTCTCTTATGTTCCCAGAACCCCTGGCCACTTTTAAAAATTCCATGCTTGATATGCAGACTGCATTCTGTGTACGTTAGTAGAAAATATCATTGATATACCCTCACAGCAAAATCCTAAAACATAGCATAAACCAACTTGGTTTAGACTTTGCATTTTGAGCCTCATTTATAGCTTCTCTTATTAGAGTTTCTGTGTTGTCAGCAAGAGAGAACACAAATGATTCCAGATGAAAAGGAGCACATGTTTAGTTACCACAGCCTTGTTTTGCAGAACAATTTTGATATATTTTTAAGCCCACAAGAACATAGGGAAAACTGTTAAAGCAAAAGAAGTGTTTCATCTGTATAATCCACTGCTGAGTGATTCTGATAAGCTTCAAGAACTTTGTCAGAAAGACATCCTTTGTGAAATAAATCTAAGAAGTCTTCTGAGAGTTTAATCAGAACATGTCAATACTTTATAAAACCTTCCTTGTCTTGACTATGCAAGTGTCACAATTAGCAGAAAGAAATGTGGCTTATTCTTTTGGGCACTGTATCTATAATTTACAATGCTTAGAAAATTGCCTTACATAGAATTACACTTCGGGGAGGGGGGAGGAGGGAAGGAAAAAACAAGTTTCAGCTTTCATTAAATTGCAAAGTGTGTAGAAAGTCATGATGATGGCATTCTGACTGTACAGAGAGGAATGCAGTGGAGAACAATAATGCAATCATTTGAAAGGCCTAATAGCTTTGGATTGATGCTTCTCCTTGTTTAATATTTCAGATATAGTAATCTTACAGCTGCTGGACATAGGGACAAAATTTCCCTAAAGAAGGTATAACAACTTCATATATGAGGCCGAAAGTCTCAGTGACATTATTTTTGGTTTAGCTGTCCAAGTGAAGTGTAGCTGCAGGATTGGGCTCAAACACAGGTGATTTGAATCACCAGGTAGATCTGCATTCCTGAGCAAAAGTGGCTCATGTTCCTATTTACTGTGTTCTAAGGCAGCCTCTTTATTTACCCATTGAACAGGATAACAGCTCCAAATGGCACTGAATGTCCAAAGCAACACAGTTTGAAAGTTCCTGTTCTTTTCTTTACATTTTAGGATTAGGGATATGGACATAGAGTATGAACACAATCTGAGTAATGTGGTATGATGAAGAGAACACTCTTTAATTGCTGTTTAATTAATGACATTTATGCTTTAGATTTAGATTTTGCATTTAGATATGGAACTTATCAATGTTTAAGGTGAAATCTGGGAATTAGGAGGACCTGAAGTATTATATTGTGCCTGTAATTTCTGACAATTCATCATTTTTTCAGCTGTGATGACTCAAGTTTACTGCCATGAATCTTCATCTGTCTAACTAGATCATAAATATTTCAGGGGTTATAAACTTGAGCCATAGATCTTGGTCACTGTTATGATATATTTGTATTTCTGTTGATCTTTTATCTTCATAAAACTTCACTGTATACTGATGTGATTTTACAAAACTTAAGTAGAGGGGGTTGCATCTACAAAAGACAGTGAATTTTGTTTGGTTTCATTTTCTTTTTTTTTGGGTGGTGCTGACTGTGACACTGGTAGCTCATGCTGCAGACCAGTTTGCCTGTGGTATTTTACTATACAGCTGTTATTAATGCAGAGTAGTTTTAAACTGAATGTCCTACTAAATTAAGGTTTTACATTAAATTAAACCTTAAATTAAATTCATCTTAAACAGAGAATGGTCAGCATCTGATTGCAAGTAGAATTTTGCTTCAATTTATAATCTAAACATCTGATATTTAAATGTAATCAAGGCCTCAAATTGTTTATCCATTTGGCATCATTAACATCTATGAATGGTGGTATTCAGTGCTTTTGTCTTCAGCCCTAATGCTAGGCCAAAGTATTTGACACATTTTTTCCAAAAAAAAATCGATTAGGATCCCACGGCATTTCAGAAAAGACTGAGGAAGTTAAAATCAATACAAACAAAACAAGAGAGAAGAGAAGAGAAAAGAGAAGAGAAGAGAAGAGAAGAGAAGAGAAGAGAAGAGAAGAGAAGAGAAGAGAAGAGAAGAGAAGAGAAGAGAAGAGAAGAGAAGAGAAGAGAGAAAGAAAGAAAGAAGAGGTAAACAAACCTACCTATAGCTAGCAGATTAGCTCCTTTATTGGAATGTTTTGAATCACAGAGGTGTTTATCATTTACTGTGCTGACATATATATATATATATATACACACCCCAAGGTTTTCAGCCTTTACAAAAGTAAGAATGTTAGTTCAGAATTTTGCCAAAACCCATGTAACTGAATTGGGAATTAGAGAAAGGTTAAAGGAAAGTTTAAGAATGAGGTGAATCATTCAGTGTCAGTATCTAATGTGAGTGTTCTTACATTTTACTCTCATGAGACAACACAAATGTATTATGACTGGAAGACTGATTTCATATTTTGATTTTAATTGAGCTTTCTATATGAATTCCATGGACATGTGTTTGAGTTTAATAACCTTCAAATACATGTTCAGATTGAATGACCAAGTCAATTATTTCCTCAAAAGTACTTACTGGAATTGTATTGGAGGCATACAAATAGCAAAGGAAACATACTCATGAATATGCCACTTGCTTCAAATTAATTTCTCTCAACCTTGACAGCATGGTTTCTGTTAATTATTCCTATATGTGAGGTGTTCTCCTAGTACTTCAGCAACTGAAGGCTGCACCGCTCTATGTATTCACTGAATAAATGAACTTATAATTACAATGCCATCTGAGTCAGGGCTGTATGGTGAATGTGTCTTAATTGGGTAGTGAACAATGGAATCTTCCTGTAATTGTGGTGCTCAGTGACTCACTGTGTTGTGCTTTTTCCCCCGAGAGTATTTACCAGAATTAGTTAGGTAATTCTAGTATATATTGATTGCAGGTGAGAAAAAGGACTAGGGAGTGGCACTGGAAGCATTTAGAAGCTGCTGGTCAACCACTGCCATAAGAATAAAGGTTTTTTTCTGGAACACCTTGCAGAAGCAAATAACATATTTATCATTCTTTTCAAAAGCATTGAGCAGCCATGATTCCTTTTGCACTGAGCTTTGTAATGCAGTGCTACTTAAATGGTTGACTTTGTTATCACTCACCTTTTTGATGAGCAACAAGGAAAGGCATTGTGCAGAAAGAAATAAACCAAGTTTTCCTTCTTGGTGCATGTTCATTTGTCAGTTACATGAAAGCAAATTATGCTGTGTTCAAAAGCACTATTTTTTGCACTGGGTAATTTAACAAATTTTGTCATTGAGAAAGGCATATTTTCATCATAATGTGTTTCCTTAGTGCACTTAATCTGCATGTCATGAGAACACTTGGTCTTTGGCCCTTCCTGCTACTCTATTAATCTTCTAGCCTTTTTATCTCAGCCCTTGCACTGAATAATGCCACAGACTAGAAAACCAAAGGATAATGTTAGAGAGAAACAAAACCCTGGTGTTGAATAAGATAAATGTAGTGCCACCTCTGCTAACTCTAATTTACTTAGAATTTAGTGAGGATTCTTCCACAGTATCACAGTATGTCAGAGGTTGGAAAGGACGTCAAGAGATCATCAGGTCCAACCTATCTGCCAAAGCAGGATCACTTAGGGTAGCCCACACAGGAATGCATTCAGGTGGGTTTTGAAAAATTCCCGAGAAGGAGACTCCACAACCTCCCTGGGCAGCCTGTTCCATTGCCATCTGTTCCTGTCCTTCTGCCCCTGGCTGCAGGGCAAACAGCTTCTCCTCCTCGTTGCTCACAGCTGCTCTGTCAGACACACAGGAGCTGAATATGAAGCACCCTTCACATTATGAGTCACAAACAGACATTAGGATGGCAGAGAAGTGAACAATTAAAAACTTGTTCTTCGTTTCAGGTATTTTGTGATTTCTTACATAGATAGGTTCCATTGACTGTTTGACTTCTCCGGTCAGATATAAAATTATTTGACAATTTTTTTGGGTTAAAATTAGTGTCCCTGGAAGGACTTGCATCGACAGTCACTAAGGAAGGAGTATAAATATATTTTACTTCTAAAACAGGTGTTGCATTAACAATGACAGCTGAAACTTCCTCAGGCCGCCCCATTATCGTGTGCTTCCACCTTGGCCTGTGGTGTAAACTTGAGTGTTTAACATTCAAATCAGTGGACTTTATGTAGCAGAGTGCACCTGTAGCATTCCCTGCCTGAAGAAGCTCTCAAGACAAGCTGTGCAGGATGTCAAACAGGATTGAAGTATTTTACATGCAGTAAGGACAGTCAGAGCTATGCAAGCTAAGATAATAAATGTAATCAAATTTCATACTCCAAGGAATACACTGATTGCCTCGGGGATCAAAGAAAAATAAAAATTAACTCCATATCCACACTTTTCATGCTGCTTCATGCAAGCAGAGCATGTGTAAGAGGGTAGAACGTCCTCTAGGCATTAGTTGTTGTCCACTTTTTCTGCCTGGATACCAGATTGTATAGACCAGTAGTTCAACTAACTAAAACCTATAGAAGAGTGAAAAAAAGTCTTTGATATTATTCAAAAAGCAACAGTTTGGAGTAGCAGAATGATATGCTAGAGGAGAGCAAAACAGTTTATGTGAGACTCCTCTTTGATTTTTCTTATATCACAGTCATAAATACTGCATTTCCAATCTCTAGTTTATGGGTTTTTTTCATGTAAATGTGTATGTAAACAAAGATCTTGGCATACACCAGATATTTGCTGAGCCAAATCTTGTCTTGTGCAAACTCTTTATCACACCAGTTAAATCAGGGAGCTAAAACACTTTCCACTAGCTTAACATCTGCCCTTAATTATCAAATTCCTTTATTTCTTGATTTTTGTGATAGAAAAACTCCACAGATAATTGTGAGCAGGCTGTCAACTCATTTGTGAGCCACAGGCAAAGCCGCCCACGCATTTTTCTGTTCCTGTAACGCTGGTGGGGAAGCCTGCTTACCTTACTCCAGTAAGGCTGGGGCAGCCCTCCTGCTGTATAAGGTCAATTTAGAAGTTGCAATGCATGCAACTTTTGCCCTTGACACTCCCTTTGGATGAAGATTAGGGTTTAATTTAGGGGTGCAGCCTTTCTCTGGGCCACCTGGGCTTTCCTCTGGATTTCCACAAGCTCAGCCTGAAGACCGCTGAACCTTGAGGGATCCGCCCACTATTACCAGCACCTGCAGGTATTTAGGTTGATGAGGTGCCTGTCCTAGTAGTGCTACTCAGGATCTTTGCTTGCTCTCCATGTTGCAGTCTTGCTCCTGGACGCCTCTCACACAGTGACCACGAAGTGGTGGGGGGCCCGTTGAACAAACAGATTTCTACCTATTTACGCAACCTGGTTTTGAACGTCTAGGGTAAGTGATATTTATTTTTGCTTTGTTTACCTCATTAACAATTGAGCTGAGGCCTCTTGAGCTAATGAGGGAGCAATAATCTCCCCAAGGTGAGGATTGAGATCTGTGTTTCTCCTGTTTGTTTTTTGTGAGGCTTCACTGTTGTCCTGAAGTATAAAATTTTCTTAAGGGCTTTGTGGTTCTATCCTAGTTTGCTTTTTTTGTATCTGTTTTAGTTTAATTCGTTTTGTCCTGTGGTTTTTGTTTTCATTTGTTTTGTCTACAAATAATGAGGGTTTCAGTGATATGCTCTAGAAAACTGGCTAAGATTTTTTGGTTTTCTTTATATGCTCTTAAACCAGGCATAACTTTTAAGTCAGTGATGTTGTAAGAGTACAAAAGTAGCTATATCTGTCTCTTACAGTTTTTACATGTGTTCTCTTGTGTTATCCTTGATAAATCTTTTAAATTTTGGTCTTTGCTTTGTTAACTGTGTAAGAACGTGTGTCTACTAGCAAGAGCATTTTGGTAAGGTGCAATTAAAGTTCTTGAAAGACAAGGTGGTGGAAAGCTCAGGCTGGGAGCTATTATTCAGGCCTTAGAGAAAACGTGCTGTTTGTGGGTAGAAGAGGGAGGAGGGCAAGGGACAGGTGCTGAGAGGAGAATCATTACCAACTGACAGCTGGTTACACAGGTGAGGATGGAAGTAGAACTGCTGTGACTGTGTAGTCTGTGTGAATGCCACAGCAGCTTAAGTCATGGAAAGCACCCTGGTAATAGAAAGAAATTGTGTTGTGGATTTGCAGAGGAAAAACACAGTGATGGAAGGATAGTGAATGAGATGTTAACTGCAGTGGATTTGGGACCTGAAGTGAAAAAGGCAGAAGTAAAATTAGCTGACATAAGAGACACATTTAATGCTGAAAGTAAAAGTCAAGGAGACTGCCTGTCTCTAGAACATAGTAGCTTAAAGGAAATACATCTTTCCTGGCCATGGCCCTATCCGAATAACTGAAGGGCAAACACATCGTGAGTAAAGGGCAGCTCTTCACTGGTCGTTATCAGGACAGGTGTATCCTGCAGGTGTGAAAGCACTATCCAGGAGATAAATAAGGCTGAACTAACTTTAAGTGTAGATTTTCATAATGCTGATGAGTACTTCAAGAGTAACTTTGTCATTGTTTTTATCGTAGTACAAAATGGCAGCATACTGAACACTTGCTCCTAGCGCTCTTTCCCAGGGCTGCTGGTGTCTCATGAGTCCCCTGGTAGGTCTGAAATGTTAGCAGCCACGATTTGTTGTTTAGCTTATTTAGATGGGGCAGGAGGAACAGAAGAAGAGCTTGCTGGTGCAGCTTCATTCAGAGTGGTTGCAGGTTGCCTTGGCTGGGCTATCTTCAATCTGCTACTAAAATCAACTTATTCTTTGTACTGTGCAGCTTCTGTACAGAGAATCAAATCACCTGGGTGACTGATGCTGGTTTAATAGTATAATTGAGTATTCTAAGCAGCATCTTAACAGCAGCTCCAAGAGGCTTTAACCTCAGTGTATACACACTTCCTAGGATTCTGTTTTACAAAGAGAGGGATTATTGTCATATCGTAATCACTCTAAGTACAGTAGGCTTGAATCCTAACTGCCGTGTGCCTTCCTCAGTCAGTTACTATAAAATGTGTTGACACCAGAACCACTGCAATCTCACCACATTTACAGAGAGATATGTGTATGTGGCAAAGGAGAACCAGGATGTGTGCAGATCAAGTAGAAAGCCACTAAAAACATTAAGTTATTGCTGATGTATAAGTGGCTAGTAGAAAAAGGTGGTGGAAGTTTAAGAGGGCAGTGGAAATTCTATACTGTGATTCTGAATGAGGTTTCTGTTCAAATCTGATTTCATGTCTGTGATGGTGCTTAGGCTTGCAGGGAGTTGTATTGAGCATCAAGGCAATCCTTACTCTATGCATTGGTCTGTGTTTTGGTTTTTGGGTTTTCCAGACTATAGTCATCAGGCATCTTCAGTTCTCCTGCATTCTGCCGTGAAAGGAGTGGGCTGTGTGCTAGAAACTCGTTGTAGGTAGTAATGATTTTAGGTGAATATGAAAGAGAATCTGAAGCTGGGATTTGTAACTAAAATGCATCGTAAGTGATCAAATGCATCAAAGTGAACAGTAGGCAGACTTCTGATAGCTGTGTCAAAGCTTGGATTAAGCTTTCAGAACCCCAAAAGCTTGCACTATTTATGACTATGCTGCTTCAGAGGCAAAGTCTGAGTGGCAGAATTTCTCTGCCCTAAGAATATGTTTTCTTCAGACAGCAGATTACACAGAGCGCAAGCACCTGAACATTCAGGCTAGCAACTCAACCTGAGCTGACAAGACAGCCTTTGGTTTGTGAGTAAGATAAATATCCCTTTGCCCACAGATATCTGGTTCAGCCTGAATGTTCTCATTGTATTTCTACTCAAGCTGTAAATAGCTAGATATCCTTTACAAGTGTCAGGCAGAAAAAGCCGAGTCACCTCTTAGGGGCAGCTTATATGTCACTGTCCCTGACTCCGCTAGGACAGAATGCCTCAGTCACAAAATGCCAAATCTTAAGTATGACAAATAATCCTAAATTATATTAACATTTATTAAGGGAAAGTGGAAAATGTGTTTCAGAGATTTAGTTGGGAGCATTACTAGATTGCCATGTAAAGAAATTACTCCATTATGATTGTTTGGAAGTGCCATATTTTCAAGGTAATGCTGTTGTCAAGGCAAAAGGTCCCATATTGCATTTCCAACCAAGCCTGACTGATTAAGGATGGAGGGAGGAATATGTTTTCCTTCCAGAATCTTAATTAGAATGACTTTAACTCACGACAGGAGATTCTGCCAGCTGTCAGCTACTGCTTGGATCTCTTACTAATTAAAACTCTGAGGAAGCCTATTAAAGGTGTTCAAAAAGCCAAATCCCCCTTTAAAATATCTCTGGCACTGCAACAGAGAGTGTATGACAGTGATACTGCAGCATAGATAACTCGTCTTTTGCTTTTCTTCTTGGCTCTATGCCAGTTCTGTTACCTGGATGTGTAGGCTCTTCATTCAAACCTGTCACCTTCCTGTGAATGGACTAAAAGGTTTGGTATTCAGTTTGGCTATACCTGACGTTCAGGTTTTCTGAAACAATGAGTGCAGCTGATACAGAAATACTTCTCTTGAGGTTTCCTTTCTGAGGCCACAACATTCTGTAGCTTGTAAATATTTTGAATGTTGAACGAGGTGATGATATAACTAATAATTAACAGCACTGTTGTGACACACTTCATGTTTTTAATTAGATGCTACAACTGGGATATATCTGTACTTTAAAGATTTTCCAGCATATGCCTTTCAGAGTCAGCTTAAATAGAAAGGAAAAAAAACTCCTTGCATACCTAGTCTATTTTCTAGGCCATCAAATATCCTAAGCAACTTGCAGACATACTGCCAAAAAATTCTGGCAGTGTCTCTTTCTTTGCTGGGGGCCTGGCAAAATTACTATAGATTTTGTTGTCTGCAGTGGGGGTGGAAATACAGCTATAATAGCAATTTTTTCTTCTTGGGTGTAGGCAGATAAAAACCTAAGATTTTAGAGAAAGAAGAGAGTCACTTAGAACAGCAAGAGATTTTGGATGACAGGGGCATTGAATGAATTGGAAACAACATTTAGTTTTCCAGAAGGTCACTGAGTTTAGAACTTCACTCAAATTGGTGTAATTAACTTCGGACGTGGATTTCGAAGTAGATTGCTGGCTTCTCAGTGAGGAAGTTAGGAGCCGGGAGAAACTTCTGTGACAGATGAGCAGGCCCCTAGGTGAAGTTATTCTCTGTAGTTTTCTGCTAAGAAAATTAACTAACCATAATAAGTTCTCCCTGCATGTTCTGGTAGGTGGCATGTGGCAAGATTTCTGATTTATGGTTGAAAAAACTTAGAACTGCTGCCAAGATTTAAGGTGACCTGGGATTACTTCAAAAGTGAGATTGTGGAATTTCTCCAGAGGAGAGGTTACAGTCCCTCTGACTTCACATGTGACCTTTCTGTGCCCCTATGGTCACTCATGATGGTGGATGTTGCTGTTCTTGTTATCCTGGCAACACAAAAGTTTTGTGGGTTTTGTGGTGGTGGGTTGTTTTTTTTTTAAACCCCACTTTTAGGCATGTGCCAAGTGGACATTTCTGTGCCAAGTGTGACTGTATTGATTTCCAGGCTGTGCTTATGAACCTTTCTGGTGCTCCTTTTTTTCCAACCACAGGAGTGTCTAGCATCACCTGTCCAGACTGATGGATGTATGGTGGATGCATCTAGCTCAACAGTGCCATACATCTTTTTGCAAATGATTTGCTAATGTTCATTCTGTGATCCTCTGTAATCTCTTACTCTCTGCAACCATTTCTTTGAATAAGAGTTGGGTATTTTTCTTCTATATTTTGTTTGTTCACTTGCTTATTCTTATCCAGTGATAGAATTCTTTGAGTCAGTATTGCATCGCTCTCCTCTTCCCCAGTATTTCTTCAGTTAAGTATGGTATCATGCCACTGGTACATGTTTTATATTACACAGACTTCGTTTTTACAAGGTGTTAAAGCAATTCTTCAAACATGTAACTTGCAAGGTTGCTTAAAGGATAGGGTTTCATTAATTGAATTTCAGGTGATGAATCCCATCAAATACTTTGCAACCTGTAACATAAATATTGAATACCCAATACCTAGCTTGCTTGAGTGTGCCCACCACTGGAAAGAAGAATAACTTCTTTTGTTTGTTTGTTTTAAAACAAAGTGTAAAAGCAAGCTTCTTTGAATGTTCCCAAATGGATAAATTAAGGTCATGTCTTTCTAGGCAATACTTCAGGTTTATGCAATTCTGTTCTTTGATTTAAGAACAGAAACAAATTTAATAATCACAGAGGTTTATAGATTTCTTTTTTCCCCAGAAGCATACTGGAACAAAATCTGCTTGGTGTGCATTTCTCTATGTTTACATAACAGTTGGGGGTTTTAACCTCTCCCTTTCCTCCTCTAAAGGGAAGATCATAGTTTCTGCCCTTGCTATTATAATGGAATATGTAGTTTTTTCTGGAATAAGGATGCATATTTATTTCATAGGCAGTTTGTTTACCTAGACACATTTGTATCTGTTGCTTCTGTGTTAAAGTTGATTTGAAACACATTTCTTTCTTAATTAAACTGCACAGTAAGGAGAAAGGAACATCTTTTATTTGTAGAAGCTTCTTTTGAAAGACACTAAATGTTCATCCATATTTTAATTGACTTCTGTCACCTGGGGATACTAAACTATTTTAACACTCTCTAAAATAGCTCTGTCAGTGTCTTAACTTAGTGGGGCAGAGTTACTTTTAGGCATTATCTCGAGGGAATCTGGTAATGTTACATTGTGCAAGAAGTAAAATAGATCATAAATGAATCCGTGTATCCATACAGAGTTCAGATGGCAAGTGCTCACATTTGAAGTATCAAGAGGTACAGCTGGTAGCCCTAGAACAATGTGCTTACATTGCATTATTTTGATCTAATTAAAACTGTGTGGTTAGAACCTTGAAGTAACCCTTGCTTAATCATTGAGTGTTTCATCTTTCCTTATATCTGCCCAGGAGAATTTTGCAGTTCTTTATGTATACAGTTATATGTGTGTGTAAGAGTTTTGGGTTTATATGGGTTTGGTGTGACATCTGAAGTTGTTAACAGATTTCTTTCTCACATCAAGCTAGAGCTATTCACCACTCTAGTCCCTTTTGGCAGTATCTTTCCTAGCTTTCACATCAGTGTAGGGACAGATTAATCTTACTGTGAAAGCTCAATTGTGGCAAGGAGACTTTACCTTTTGACCTTTGATAGTAGCACAAAGTGTTATAAAAAACAAACCCCAACCAACCAAATAAAAACAACCACCCACAAGCTGTAAAATTTGCCAAAATGCTCTGATATAAATGATTTTTATTCAAAGTAATGTGAAGACAAACAAAATCAAAGTACAGATGGTATTGATCTTTTTCATAGGCAAACTCTGTTAAGTAATTTAAGCTCTAGACTTATGTTTTACATAAGTTTGATCTGGAGCATTGCCACTTTGAACTAACAGCAGACTGAGAATGTTAACAGTGTATCAGCTCAAAGCCCTACTCTAAAATACACAGTCTGTATCTTGAATTGGAAATCTGCCGTCCAGCAGAAAGGTATCTCTGCTTTTTCTCAGAAAGCCCTGGCAGCATGGGCTAGTGACTGCCCCTGGGAATGGGCCAGGAGTGTGAGAGTCAGTAACTATGGCAGTGGGGAGACTCTCCCTCTTCTAAGCTTTAATCTCCTGGGCATCTGCCCTCTGGTATTTTTTTTTTCTGGCCTGTCTCATGGTACTTTCATCTTAGCCTCTGGGATGCCTTCCCTCTGCCAGCTAGGGCTATCTGCTGAATGTCTGTGAGGGAAGGAAATATATGTTAACATCAAGTACAGAGGCACAAACTGGTAGCAGGTGGGTTTAGCTGACTGTTCTAGTATCACAGACAAGTGAAAAAATACCTGAAATCCTTGCTTCCAAGTTCTGAATGCATTCTTGGACACAAGATCACCTTTCCTGTGTCGGACTGAAAACTCCCTACTCTTGAGAACAACAATTCAAAACTCAGTTAAGGCAGTACTGATAGCCTTTTCTAGCTTCCAACATCAGGCATGTTAAGTAAGAGAAATCAACAGCAATAAAACTCTTGAGTAACACTTGGCTCATCCTGAACATGCAATGTCATTCTTATGTTGAATTGCAGCCATTTGGGCTTAATTCCTTTTTTTGCTTTATGATCTCTTATGAAAAAGTTATTACCCCACCTATTTTGCACTGTCTGGCAGGTGTTTATGGATTTTGTGAAAGAATGATTTTCTAGCCACTAAACTCAATTTATTTATGGTGCATGTAAGGCATGCTAATAAGCCAGCAAAGGGCATATTTCCTTGTTCCAGTTCTCCCCCTATACCTTTGTTGGTCAAGGCCCTCTTAAGCTTGTACATTAAGCTAGAAAATTAATTGCCTTTTTCCTCCTAAAATTCTTTTCAATCCTTTATGTTATTAAAAATGAAAGATCAAAATTACATTTTGTAAGAAGTTTTCACTTGTGATAAAATTGCATGCAGTTGCCAAGTCCACCATCTTACTTAGTTTGGGGATGAATGTAGAAAAGGAGGCATGAATAAAACAGGTTTCTCTGCCACTCCTACTTTTAGAAGCTGTGTGTTGTATTTCAAACAGATGTCTTTACTTTTGCACGTATCTGGAGTTATATTAAAGCATTATGGGACACAGGCAGAGCTCTCTTTTCTTCCTGATATTTTCTGTTGGTTTGTTGGGGTTTGTTTGTCTGTTTTTCTCCAGAAAAGTACCAGTTGATGGTACTCAACTGCTACCACAACAGAAGTAGAATTAAAATAATGCTAAACTAAATTCCACTGGTCTAGGATCTTGTGTTAAGTAACAGATATTAGAAGTTTTTAGATAGCAGTTCAGTAAAACTGATTTATCTCTTGATTCAGATCTAGAGAGAGAAATAATGTCATATATGAACCATTTTGAATGTGGAACAGGGTGTTTTAAACTCTTCTATTTGTTACCTATATACCTGATATGTATCTTATTTGCAGATATATTTTTGAGGGTAAAAATGGTAGCATAATTGAAATGTCCATAAGTAAGATGGCCAACAGTACATATTCCAAGCGTTAACGCAGTGTACTCTTCAGCTGTGCCCAAGCGATGAGGGGGACAAATGTTTTTGTATTACAAATGCTACTTAACGAAATACAAGCTCAGCACTGCATTAGAGCCTCTTGATGGGAAATCAAAATCACATCATATTATTGTGAAATACAATCCTTTGTCATGTTCTTTTAGCTAGTTAAACCTTCTCTTTAGCAGGATATTTTGAGCTGATATCAAACTCATGATTCCCCCTGGAATTCCTGAATATTATGTATGTAACATTAAGGGCTTATAGCATACACTGCTTCTTTGCTTTTTACAGAGCACAAGACAATGTTTTTATTATTGTTAACATCTTTCAACTCGCAGAGACTTTTTACAGTAAAAGTTCACTTGGTGCAAGTGAGCAGTGATGATGCTCTCAATGTAGCACCTGTTACTGGGTGCCTGTGATTGAACATAAGTTGCATTCACCTCTAGTGCAACTCTGCAGCTATATCAGGGATTAATTGGGGCCTTAATGAGCTTGTGGGATGATGTCACTAAAGATGTCACTAGCATTCACAAGAGGTGTTTAGGGCTCAGATGTGTTCCATGTTATCTCAAACTATTAAACACTAACGGGGGGGCTTAGTATCATCATAGTATCAGTCAGTGTTGGAAGGGACCACAAGGATCATCTACTTCCAACCCCCCTGCCATGGGCAGGGACACATCACACTAGATCAGGCTGGCCAGTGCCCCGTCCAGCCTGGGCTTGGACAGCGCCCCAACCACCTCCCTGGACAACCCATTCCAGGGCTTCACCACTCTCATGGTGAAGAACTTCCTCCTCACCTCCAGCTTCATTCCATTCCCCCTAGTCTTATCGCTACCTGATATCCTGAGAAGTCCCTCCCCAGCCTTCTTGTAGGCCCTCTTCAGATACTGGAAGGCCACAATTAGGTCACCTCTGAGCCTTCTCTTCTCCAGACTGGGCTGCAAGAAGAGTGTTCAGATTGTTGCTCAACTGTAGTTTGGGTTGTTTCTCCTAAATTTTTCTCCTTTATCCACCAACAGTTAATATGAAATACTAATCAAGTTTCATAAATTGCTGGCTACCATTAAAGTTTCTAAAAGGGCTACTGTAAACTTTGGCTGCTACTGCAAATGTTAATATGGCCCCTTTTTTCCCCCTTTCCTGATGACTTTCAGTTTTACTTAGGCAATGATGAACCTGGAAAACCACCAGTTTTTCTGCTGAATTCCTTTAATGCTAATGGGGTTATTTTGTTGTTGTTTTGGGTTTTTTTACAATGTATTGTCTATAAAGGCAAACTCGCTCTGAGTATTCTAATTGTTTTCTGCTTCCCTCTGTCCCTGGTAAAATGCACAGAGAATGAGGATTATGCTTAAACCATTCAACAGAGACACCAAGTTTGCCAGTATCTTGAATGCACCTTGCAACATTGTGAGTCCAAGATGCTTTGTCTTTTAAGCCAGCAACTTGAATATTTTTCTCATGAATGAGTTTAAGATCCCTATTTAATTGCCCTTTTTTTCTGTACACCTGAATAGGTACCCCAGCTAAGCTGATGTCTTGTATTCTATACAAGAGGCAACTTAAATGATGTCGATGTAATATATACTTTGGCTGGAATTCTTTATCTGCAGAGACAGAATACTTATTAGTAGCAGCTGAACAACCCTTATGTTGACCCTTTGCACAGGCATGAACTTTGCCTAAGGAAAAAAGGCTAGTAAAATGTCACAAAAGTGTCACATATTCTGCCTACATTAACTTCACATGGAATGTGTAATCAGAATATGTTCAATCTGTCCTCTGAGGAGGAGGAAAGGAAAAGGTGCCAGAGGAGAGAAATGAGATTATAAAGCAGATACCAGTACTAAAATGGGAATCTGACCCTTATTTTTGCTAAAGATGTGTAAGCAGAAATGGGTTTGAAGTGTGCATTTCTGTCATATGCAAGCACAGTAATTTATAATTAAAGTGCAATTGAAGTAAAATGGATGATGCACATTGAACAGTCTTGATAAAATCTATTACTCATTCCCAGTGACAGAGACTGAGACATGCAATCACTTAAACCACGCAGTAAATACACATGACACTTGATATTACCCCAAATATCTGTAGTGATTTTGGTACTTGTGAATTGATTTTTAACTTCCCTCTTATTCTCCACACAACTTCTATTTATTTTTTCTTTTTTTTAGGATGTTCAACATGCACAGATTAGACACGAATAGAGTGTAACAAATAGTGAGATAGCAGTGCACATCAATAAATTTCTAATGTAGAGTAATACTGGAAAAAAAAGTCTGTAGATCAATGCTAATACTGTTCAATAGAAACATCTTTGAGAAACAAGTGATTAAATAATGTCACTGGCATAAATAATAACAAAGACACTGCGAATACATAGAAACACCAGGCAAGAGGATGTTGCTGTCAGGTGCTACCAGGCTGCAGCAGCATGAAGATTCTGTTTCAAGAAATCTAAGATAAGAGCACCATATGATATCTTGACTTTTTCTTCTTTAACTTGTCTTCTTTCTCCAAATGTGCAGGGCAAATGAAATGTTCTTACATCTATGGCTCAATGTAACAGGAGCTTTAAAAAGGTGACCAAATAAAAACCATGATTTAATCAGCTATTTGAAAAGCTGCGACTGGTCTTGTGTTTTGTTGCACATTGCACGTGTGCTGAGCTCCATTTCATTTATCCATTGGGGGTGCAAATCCCAGGCATATCCAATGCCATGCACACAGGCAGCAGTGTCAGAGTTAAACCTCAAAAATTTTGGGAAGAGAGAGTGTTAAGTCTGTATCATTCATGCTTAAAAGTGATTGTTTAACGGTAGCAATCACAGTGGTAGCATGACTTAATTTTGGAATCTTTTAGGGGAAGAAGAGTTAGTAATGGAACACTAGGTTGGTATAAACTAGAATTCCATCAGAGAGTTTAGTTGCCCCAGTTAATAGATGTGTTAATTTTTCAAAATGTTCATGTTCATACCTGCATAACCTATGCCTTCCTCTCTTATAGGTATGTTTCAGAAAATGATTAACTTAACCAGCTGGGATCTGAAGTTTGTGGGAGCATATTAGCATTTTTGGTTTTTACGACTATAAATTAGATGTTGAATACAGTTGTCTCCAGCATAAATAGATGTTTTACTATGAATATTTCAGTGCATTCAGGAATATCCAATAAGTGAGGATTAAGTTCCTTCAAAATAACTTTGATAGAAGAGGGAAAATCCTAACTAGAATTCCTGTTTTACCTGTGGAAAGACTTTAGTGCCTTTTATTGTACTCATGTGGGCACTTGAGTTGATTTTTTGGTTTGGTTTTGTGCTAGTGTTTGAGCTATCATTCAAGTTTTACTCTTTTTTTTTTTTTTTTCCTAGATAAAATATTTAAAACAATTTTTCCTCATGTCAGGTGATAATATCTTGGTTCTACAATTTGTTCCCTGCTAGGAAAGGTGTGTATTTTTTTACACCAAAGTAGCTATTACACATTACCTAGTGAGTTAAAACTCAGACAGGATATGGCATGTTACTTACATCACCACATTAATAGGTAAGGTCATCTACAGGTGTGGAGCAGAGTGAAGACAAAGTCTGTAGCAATTTTCATTGACCAGAGGGCAGGGAAATGTGCGCTGTGAAGACAATACATCGAAGTGCAAGGAGCAAAAGGAGCAGAAACAAAGCGAGGAAAATAGGTGCTAAAAAATTGGGAGTCAGAAAACTGACAACAGTGAAAGTGGCTATTTTGGTTCATGTTAATTAGATATACATCTCAGAAAGGTTGGGAAAGAGCAGTGAACAACTGACCTCTTTCAAAAGGTCTGTTTAGGTACAGGGCTTCAGAATAAGGGAAGTTTTCTTCTGTCTTCTGAATAACATGATCATCAAATCCCCTTAAGAAAGTTGCTAAGATTTTTAGCAGAAAAGCTTGGAAGTAGGACTTGAATGCCTTAAAAAAAACAAAAAAGTAATCTTTTCAGCTGATGTGGTAGGAATTGAAGATGTCTTTAGGAAAAAAAATATAATTTGTGAGCTTTAGAGAATGTAGGGATTGCAGTAAGTGATTCATTATTTTGACGAACCTGCAGTTGGCAGTTGCATTCTTTCACAAAAGTTGCTTCTAATTACTTTTATTAGAGATTCTCCTGGTGGCTCACTTTGGAGATATTCCACTGGGACTGAACGTTTGAGTAAAATCCCTTTTTGCCCTTTGTATCTGCAGGCTAATAGAGTAAAGCATCGGTGTGAGTGTTACAACATGTGGCAGCCTCAGACTTTTTAAACTCAGTCCCTTCCGCCCTTCTTGTGTCCCCACTGTGTATTACTGTCCCAGATCTTATGTTGTCTTCAGAGAAAACCAACTATACCTAACCTCATCAGCAGCCTTCAAAAATTCATTTTTTTTCTTTTGGCAGGAGCTTTCCAACAAAGCTCACATCTTCACTTTATTCTCCCTTTCAGAATGATATTTATTTTCAAATGTCATGCTTGCTTGCTTGTTTCCTAATTTCCACTCAATCAGTACTTACAAATGGCTTTACATGTTGATGACTGTCATAAAAAGTAAAAAAATTATTTGAGGATTCATTAGAACAGGCTCTTGCAGCCCTAAGTAGAGAAGGAGTCTTGGGGGCAGTTGAAGGCTTAGCCCAGACAGGCTCCAAGCTCTAGGAACATGAAATCTTAACAGTTTAGCTTTTCTTTAAATTTTCTTTTTTTTTGTCATTTGTGGTTCTTGATGAGATCTTTATAAATATCTCTTAACTGTGCAGTGGTGGAAGCTAATTTTTAAAATAACATGACTACAAAAGGGATGCTGAGGGGTCTGAATTGTTTCATGCATCTGTGACTGGGGGCCACCCAGACTTTGGCATTGTTTGGTATCACAGACGTATCACATAGTTGAATTTTTAGAGCAGTGACAGACTGGATGTGTATCAGTCTTTTCTCCAGTCAAATCAGTAGCTCCAAGAGCCATGTGCAAAGACGGTATGGTTTGATGTACTTACTACTTCAGTTTCCTTTAATCCTGGCTCAGTGTGGTTTCTGACATGAGGTGTAAGCCATAGTGCAGACTAGATTGCACCCTGTGAAAGGTAGACAACAGCGTGATTCTCTTATGCTATGAAGCCTCATATTCTGCTAGATAGTACATTCTGCTTCTTGGAAGATGGAAGACAAACTTGGAAATGGGGAGAACAAGAGACCAACACAGCAACACAGTTGTCTCTCTAATATCTAAACTGCTCACTAGTAGTTTCTCATGGCAGTGTGTCCAAAGCATTGTGTCTATTTGACATGATCAGATAAAAACTGCTATACTTTTAAGCCTGTTCTTCTGTCCAACACGTTGTAAGATTCATGTTAATGTTCATGTTCAATGTTAATCTGTGTTTCTTTGCTACATGCTCAACACAAGTGTATGATTGGATTGGCCAGTGATGCTCATTTCTTGTCTATCCTACAAACAGACTACAACGAAAAGACACATACTCAGTTTTGTCAGACTTTCAGGGCAGCTGCTGTGGTGTTTAAAACTAGAAAATGAAAATGCTTAACCTAACCTGGATGGGCACACATATATAGATTAGACAAATCAGTATCTGAAGAAATCTATTCATCTTCATATTGAGGTTAATGATTTTGAGACCAGAAGTGCCTTTCTTTGACAGCAAAGAAATAATCAACAACTGGCTTAGATTAGATGCCTTGCTTTTAACTGGCTAAATTTAAAGGAGCAGACTCTCTCTCTAGGTACCAAACTTATTGCTGCTCTGGGTAGACACTTTTTTAAATGCTGCACTTGGAAATTAATACCGGGGCTTTCACGGAGTACTCTTGAAAGCATTTTTCTGTTGCTAATATTAAACACAGATTATCCTAAATTAGCTTCTTGAACCTGCTTCCAATGAGCATTTCAGGTCTACTTACAATTTTTTTTTTTGTTGTTCCTACATGGTGTTATTTCTCCTCTCACAGGACATTATGTATGGGGTTTTTTTCATATGTTATACTGGCTTTGGAAAGAAGCAGGATTTACACAGAGGCTACTTGCAAGTAGAATGCATACACATAAAAATAGGTGTAGATTTAGAAACTAATAGTCAAAGTTTCTGTTCTAAGATGCATTTAAAGTTCTTGGCAAATTAGATACATAGAATTGGGTAAGACAGTTGTATTCCTCCTTTCACGCATCCTTTGCTGTGTTGCATATCTTACTTAACTGGAAAGCATTTAACCAGAATGGCTGCTTTATTGGGACATGTCCCAAGACACCAATTTAGCCTAATGATAGTGAATGACAATGACTGTTGTTTAATTGAGACATTATTAGCCAAAATTCAGCCTAGATGAAAAGTAGTTGGCTGGTGTGGTGAGGTTAAGTAGTGTTTAACCAGGTGTTAAATGGACCTACAGGTCTAAGCTTTCCTCTCTGAAGAAGTAGCTGGATTTATTTCATATATTAAACATTTTGATGTGGATATTACTTCTACTTGTAACACTGTTAATGCAGGACAGCATAATGGACATGTTCATTTTATTTAGAAAGCAGATTTTAAGAGTGTCAGGACATCATGTAGCCTGAAAATGGCCTGCAATGCACAGTGGCTTTGAGTGCTCACAGCTTTTTGTGTCTCCCTTGGCAGATCTTGGCATCGTGTTAAGCAGGACAAATTTTAACATGTTCTTTTCACTCTAGGGAAAAAACAGCTGAGAACTGGTAGCAAGTGGTGTTGTACCAGCATGGCTGAATACAGATCCAGGCCAGTTCTGTACTTGAAGAAGGAATACACAGACAAAAAGAGAGAGTTATAGATAGCAACTGAATGATTCACCACTGTCTTAAATGGATATCCAGGAGGTTGCTAGCTGCATGACAAGAACAGGGTACAGTCCCTGAGACAGGATGCAAACTTTCTTTGGGATTTAGTGGTTACTAATTAAGTGCAGAAGATCTAAATGAAGTGGTGTTTTTTTTTTCCTGGTTGAATATATTTCTTTGGGTTTTGGGGGGTTTGGCTTGTTTATTTTTGTTGTTTTGGGGTGTTCTGGTTTTAGTTTTTCTATTTGCCTTCTGGAATAATGGCATTACCACAGGAATCAAACAAGAACTGTAGGTGGATAAGGCTCTGGTTCCAAAGTGCTTATTATTTATTATAACACAAGATCACATTTGAGTAAGAAGTGACAAATGTCAAACTCTGTCCACAATGGTTAGATAGAGTGCTTAAGCATAAAAGCAAATATCAAGATCACTTCATGATTTTATGTATAGGACTTTAGTGTTTGAGTTGTGTTTGTATACCAAAACAGCTCTCCAAGTCCTAAAGTTCTGGTTGTGCCTCTTTATTGTTTCAGTCTTTCCACTTTTACAAATAAAGATTTATCAGACTAGCATCACACTGAAAGATGCAATCATTCAGGGCCTTTCCCTGAGCTGTAGGGCAGATAAGAAATACATATGTGGATGTGTCCCAGTGCAAAGGTCAATGAAAATACCATACAGGAACAACTAGATGAACTTGAGGCAATGAAATTGTAATGTGGTTGTATAAAATGCAAATTCATGCCCTTTGAAAGTAGCAACAGGGATTTCTTCTCTAAGTGTGAAGCTCATCAGCTGCAAGTGGCTTAGGGAGGGAAACACTTTGTGTACTCTTTCATGGAATGACTCTCAGGCACTAATGAAACAGAGTCATGAAAGAGATTAATGTGATCCTCCAGGATGCATCAAAAGGGTTTTCTTCTTCTTTACCCAACTGAGAAAAGGAAATATTAATGCTGTTGTGCAGAGTCCTGTAGTGACACTCCTCAGAAAAGCTGGTTGGGATTCTGATTGCCCAGCATTGTTTCAGAAGATGAGTTCAAATGGGAATAGATAAAGAAAAGGTCTAGTAGTGTGAATGAGGGGCTTGTCATGGAAAAGAGACGGAAAATGTGCAACTGTTAGACCTCTGAAGTGCTTGTAGAAAGTGATCACTTTTTCAGCTTTTGTTTTGCTCTTCTGAGAAGAGAGAGAGCTATTTAACTTGAGAGTAAATGGGTGTTCTGGTAAACCACAGATGTTTGGCTGAGAACTCATTTAATTAAGAGGTTCTCCAGAAGCTTTCCACTAAGTGCAGTGGGGCTCTACAGTTTCTAATTGTTTTTAAAAAGAGAGCTGGACCAGTTTGTGTGTAATAAGGTGAAGCGGCTGTAGCTGTGAAGACAAGGCGAAACTAGAGCCATGGGATGCTTCAGGAGGAATGAGTATTTGGCAAGTCCCAATGTCCTCAAGGGTAGTAACTCAACCAGGAAAGGAACTTGGCTACCCACACATACTTATTCTCCCCCATCTGGGCCTCTCAGCAAAACAGAGGCATCCTAAGAGTCATCAGTCACAAAGAAAAGCAATTCCTCTCCTCTCGCTGTTTCCCTTGTGCTTTTGTGAAGGCTCCTGTCATCCCACAGTAAGCTCCACTGAAGTTGCTAACCTGGAAGACTTAAAGTTAACCCTGTGAAAACATGCATCTGAGGTATTTTCTGCGTGGATGATTCGCAGTTGTGAACCCTTCACATAATGGAGAGCAGTGTTGTTGATACAGAGGGTGCAGGTTAGAATGTGTGGCAAAGAGGAAGACAGGCCTAAACCATTAAGCCATCTTCAGCATTTTCAGTTTGAAAGATGTTCTAAATTCTGTTTGTACAAACTTTGTAGGAAAACAGTGAGCTGAAGTATCTTCACCTCTTTCCACCCCACTTTCCCCATTCATACATTTGTCTTCTCATAGTGGCAACTAAAGCTTAAAATCCAAGGCTAGAACTCAAAGCTGTTAACACTGGAACAGCAGAGCAATTTGTTTTAGCACATGCTCTTGCCATTAGTGTTTCTTGGCGGCTACTACACTCACAGGAGCTGGCCATGGTGAATCTGACTATTCTTTGCAAAGATTAATTTTTAACCAATTCTGGTTACTATATGATGCTTTAAAAATAATCTTTTTAATAACTTAATTTGGATTGTTTATCTTCAACTGTGACCACATAACTGATGTACTAGATTAGACTTATAGTCAGTATTGGTAAGGCCACACCTTGAGTATTGTGTTCAGTTTCAGGTACCTCAATACCAGAGAAATGTTGAGGTACTGTAGTGAGTGCAGAGGAGGGCAATGAAGCTGGTGAAGGGCCTAGAGAATAAGTCTTGTGGAGAGTGACTGAAGGAGATGGGGCTGCTTAGTGTGAACAAAAGGAGGCTGAGGGGATACATCATTGCTCTCTACAAGTACCTGAAAGGACATTGTGGAGAGGCTGGTGCTGGTCTCTTCTCACATGTGATTAGTGATAGAACAAGAGGGAATGGCCTCAAGCTGCACCAGGGTGGGTTTAGACTGGACATTAGGAAAAATCTTTTCACAGAAAGAGGCATTGGAATGTGCTGCCCAGGAAGGTGGCTGAGTCACCAAACCTGGATATGTTTAAAGGCTGTTTAAGATGTGGTGCTTGGGGATATGGTGTAGAGGTAAACTTTGTGGAGTTGGGTTAATGGTTGGACCTGATGATCCTGAGGGCCTTTTCCAACCTGAATGTTTCTGTGATTTTATGGGTTCTGATACACAGCTTTTACTGCTTGAGCAGAAATGCCAGTAGTGTAACTTGCAAGAACAGCAGTAAAGAAATCTTTCAAAACATATTGGAAAGTGTCTGCCAGGTTCTAAGCAGGAGAAAATAAATGCAAGCTTTGGAGTTGACCAGGAAAGGTACTGAATTCCTCCTGAGAGGCAATTATTTAGCAATTCTTGGAGAATATTGGTGACTTAGGGAAGTGCAGTTAGGCACAAGGAGAGAAAGAGAAGCATCATTTGGTGTTCAGTAATAATAGTGTGTTTATTCATAATTACAGAAAGATCTAGAACTGAGCTGAAAAACAAAACAAATGAACAAATAAGCTAAAATGAAAGGAGCTAATCCAGTAACTATTTATTGAGCTATGACCATGACAGATTAAGGGTTCTGAAAAGCTCAAATTAGTTTGACTTTGCTGTAGTATTAGACAGTGTTTGAGGCTTAACTGTAAAGTATTTCTAAACAGTTTTTCTACCTGTCTCTTGGAAGAATCGTTTTAACCCAAGTATGTTTAGGTATATAATAAAAGTTTATTCTTTTTATATATGCATAAACTATATAAATTATATGTATATGTTCTGTATAACAGAACTTCATGCTCATAGGTATTTCTGTATATGCTGCTGCCCCTTTCAGAGCAAAGGTCATTTACAACAATCTCCTTAAAGCTATTCCCCTGCCAATGATTATCCTTGCTCAGGTGATACACTCATTCCTAGCCATGCTGCCACATTTTCACAGCTGTGGGAGACACAGCAATGTGTCCATAGCTAGTATAGTGTCCATTGATGCCTTATCCCTAGCTTTTAACTACCTTCTAGCAAGTCCTCCTATTGCAAACCTGAAACATGAATAATGAAAGATGTTGAGGAGCATGAAGATAGATCTACAGGCAGCTGCTGGTTGAGGAGGAGGCTGCTGATGCTGCAAGCAACGCTATGGCAATAGGCTTCCATTTCCTGTACTCTTGCCTCTGAATACTGACTCAGAAGGAGGAAACAGTGGAGACCTGCATCATCAAAGTACATACCTGTATGGCTTCAAATTCAGCTTTTTAGGAGAAAAGTTATGAACTGGGGCCAACCACTACTGGGGGCATGCATGCATAGACTCTACTGGTATATTTTTTTGAATACTTCCAGTATGATTGGTATTGGTTTTGTCCTGGTCATAGCAAAGAGCAAGAGAAAAATCCATAAGATTACATGCCCAAGTATGCTCGTCCTGTCCAATGGAACATTAAAGTTCAGAAACTTAGCAATATGTGCATTGTGCAGTGAAGGAATTGGTGCAATCATAAGTCCTCTGCTTTATGAAGTCCAACATAATGAAAAGCCTAAGGCAAATAATTAGTGTCATTTTAGTAAATGTTCTTATTTCCTTTTAAGAACAGAAGTGAGAGGTGGTGGTGCTTCTTTTCAGAGATGGTAACATGGTCAGCTTTATTCACAATGCAATTATCAGTACAGCATTCTATTGTAACATAACACTTCACATAGGAGCACATAAGATAGTAGTCTAGCACCTGAAAGTTAGGAAATACAATTAAGCTTGTGTGTTGAGAATAAGGAACAAGTTGCAGACTTTGTTGCACTATGATGTGGTCTCTAACAACAGTGTCACCATTAATCTGTAGTGTCTCTGCCTTATTCAGCTAACCCAGTCAGAGAAGCAAACGGAAAGCTTTATTTTACAGCAATAATGAAATGCAATTAATGTATACAAAATATGCAACACTTACAATATTATACAAGAATTTACAGGAAAGAACACAAACACCGATCCTCCCAAGGAGGATCCCACCTCGGGTTCCCTCCAGACCTCTCTCCCTGTCCTTTCCTTTCCCCTAGTAGTTAATTAGGCAAAAAAGGAGAAAGAGAGAGAAAAGGATATTAAGAGAAAGCTGTTAGCTCAAAGCAGTTGTTAAGAAAGTTAGTCCTCTTATCAGTTTCAGCTCAGGGTTGGCATGCATGCAGTCTGGGCAAGAAACAAAAGTCAGAACAGACTGAAGCTAGAGTGAGAGAAAGAATGGTAGAGATATTTGCTATGGTGCATCTCACATCTGACCAATGAAATTCATTTAGAATTAATCTTTGTTTTCATTTTTACACCTAAACATTCAGCGAGAGAATTCTGCAGCTGTCTTTTTCTTAAAGGCACAGCCTAAACTGTCACACTGGGAAATGGAGAGAGTGAGCAGTCTTCAGTATTTTAACTCACCCTCGCAGTACAGTGTGACCCTAGCCAGTTATACTGAACAACAGTCACATGAAAGCTTCAGAAGTCTTCTTGCCTTTATGCATCCTCTGTGAAATAAATGGGTGCCATCTCCCCTTCCTAGACAGGAGGAAGAACCACAAAAAACTATCTGCTGAACACAGGTACTTCATGTGTCTTTATTTTGCAGACAAATAAGAACATGCTCAGAACCGTGGGGTTACTTTTACTTGTGACTGCATTCACATACTTCAGCTGCAAGTCATCTCTCCAATAGTGTGGCTCCTTCATATCCAGTGTTTAAAGCACTACATCAGATGAGGCAGAAGTACTGTGAAATGCATTGTGTATCATGTGACACCAAGTTATCTTACCTGCTGCTCAAGCTGATTTCTTTTTTTTTTTTTCTTCTTGGCTTGGCAGCCTCATTTTTGTGAATAGTAAAGCACCTAATCATAGAATTGTCAGGATTGGAAGAGACCTCAAGGATTATCTAGTTCCAACCCCCCTGCCATGGGCAGGGACACCTCACACTAGGTCAGGTTGCTCAGAGCCATGTCCAGCCTGGCCTTAAAAACCTCTAGGGATGAAGCTTCTATCACCTCCCTGAGCAACCTGTTCCAGTGTCTCACCACCCTCATGGTGAAGAACTTCTTCCTAAGATCCAATCTGAATCTACCCATTTCTATTTTTTTTCCATTCCCCTTAGTGCTATCATTACCTGACCCCCTAAAAAGTCCCTCCCCAGCTATCTTGTAGTTCCCTTTAATATATAAGGAGCCTTCTCTTCTCCAGATTGAATAAAATAGAATTAACCAGGTTGAAAGAGACCTTTGGGATGAGTAGCCCAAACTCCCTCAATCTGTCCTCATAGGAGAGGCGCTCCAGCCCTCTAATCATCCTTGTGGCCCTCCTCTGCACATGTTCCAGCACATCCAGATCCTTCCTGTAATAGGGGCTCCAGAACTGGACATAGTACTCCAGGTGGGGTCTCACCAGAGTGGAGCAGAGCGGGAGAATCATCTCCCTCAATCTGTTGACTATGCTTCTCTTGATGCAGCCCAGGATGTGATTTTTGAAACTTTTGTTGCAAGCTGATTAACACAGTATAACAGGCATGTTTTCCTAGAAGACCAAGCACTATTGAAATACGAGTTACATCTGCTCACCACTTAACCCCTATGTCCCAAAATGGATCTTACTTGATTTGAAATAACAAAGGTTATAATGATGTCCAGTGTTGTCCTCTAAAATGCAAATATGGGCAGCTCTAAGGGAGGCAAATAGGAGGAGATAGCTGTGTGCCCTGAAGACAAAACTAGGGGTGAGTGAAAATTTTCTGATCATCTACCTGCCATAAGCCTTACCTGAAAGAAACTGGAAATTGGTAAAGGAGATTAATTTGGCTGAATGTATTGATTAGGGAGCTTGGAAAATGATAGTGGGAAAAGGCAAAATAAAAATACTGAAATGTCTCTGAAAAGAGAAGCTTATTCCAACTAAGGCTTTGAGTTTGAAAGTGAAGAAGTGGAAGTTAAATACTGACTATACTATGGGTTTAGTGATTCATCTTTAAGAGTAATGGAAACAGAATTACAGAGACCCTACAAACACTGTGAACAGGCATGTTTTGAGTAACACAATCGCCTGCTTTTGGAAAGCTCACTGAAACACCCTACGTCTTGTTTTCTGAACAATCTGATTTTGTGGTGAAAGAAAAAGACTTCTATGAATCTTTCTCATTGAGGACTTCTCATTTGTCCCCTTGTGCAAATGGTGTTTCTGGCAAAAGGAGGTGTAAAGTTTTGAGTAGCTTTTCTGCGTGCTGTCTGGCTAGCTTGCCCTCGTGAAGGTTTTGCATTATTAAGGTTACCTTTAAGGTATGTTTTCTTTCTGCCAGTAACAAGTGTATTCTAATAGGTCTTCATTTCTCTATTTTGTGTAACTCATTCTCCACTTTTTGAAGAAGGAGCTTCTCTCTTGAAGAGATAATACTTTTTAAAAACAGGCCTTTCTTATCATGGCTCAGTTAATTGACTTTCCTTATATTGCTTGCAGTTCAGCTGATTGCAATAATTTGCAATTACAAACAGTTTTATGTGGTTTCTTCTATATAGTATATTGGAAAAAAGTTTTATTATCATTTGTGCCAAACCAAATGATGTATTCAATGACATGTGCTTGGTTCACACAAAGTAGTCGCTTGTTCTTTGGAATGGAGAATCTGAATGTGGCAAGATTAATGAGATTGATCATTTGTGGTGGACTGAGTGTGAAGGAGTTCTTAGTGTTTTGGAGTGAAGATTAAAGCTCAAGACAAACTGAAGCTTGTTTTGTGCTTAACTACAGAAATAAGGGAATTACATATAAAGGTAAAGTTTCTGATCTTAGTACAATGAAAAGGTATATTTTCCTATGCTATGCAATGTGTGAACCTTATATCTGTGAATCTCAACCCACTTGTAAAGAAGACTGAGCTGTATGAAATGCCTTTGTACACTCAGCATACACTAGCAAGAATCTCCACCTTCTAGGAAACAGCTTAATGATTACCCCAAAATATCATGCCATTTTTCAAGGAAAATCAGGTGTATAGTAAAGTTAATAGTGCTGGAAAATAGAATCCCTCATGATGCTTAGTGTTGTCCAGGTGTGGGGCCACTGAGGCAGAAAGGAGCAATAAGGTCAATAAACCATCTAATGGCATAAAAATATAGTAGGGAAAAGAACCCCTGCAGATTCTACTGGTGATAATCTTTGAAAGACCCTGAGTTTTGGCTGCCCAGCGTCATAAAGGTGGCTTCTAGTCTTGCCCCACCCCCCACAAACTCCACACTAAGGATAAAAACCTAAGGGAATGTTTCCCCACCGAGACACTGTGATAAGATGCTGCCATCTACAGGGGATGCATCTCCTCCTGTACTTGTACTGTGCACAAAAGCATCTCTGAATAGAAACCCAGGATTTGAGGCTTTCTGCTGAACTCTCAGCAAGTGTACTTTAGTTAGAGTGTACGTGCACACCTCATGTACCTGCAGGGTATGTAACAAAATTCTAGTTCTGTTTGCATGATGTCTGGGGACAGGTATTTTGGAAGCTACTGAGAATTTCAGGTCATGTCTGAAAATATTTCCCTGTGAAAATCTTTGTGCCCTGAAAAGTTCTTCTGAAGTCCAGAGCGCTGGTCATGAGCAAAAAAGCTAATTGTGTATTTGGTGGAGGCCTGATGCTGTTGTGGAATTCTCTGATCCACTACTTATGACCCCACACCACCCACCCCTTTTAGGATCATAAGACAAGAAAGAACTCGTGTGTTATTTGACCATTAAGCTTTAAATATGACCAACATGTTTTAATAGCAGCTTAAAGTTAACCATCCTGTTGTGTGCCTCTGATTTGTATCAATTCCTTGAACAAAAAAAAAAAATCACAACACTGAGGAGCAGTACTGCTTAAGCTGGCATTAGCCTGAAGATTTTTAAAACATTCTTCTATTACCATTTCTGTGGCTTTTCACATGTCCTCAGTACTTGTTCACTCAAAGGATTTGAGGAGAGATTTGAAGCCATTGACTCTGTATTGAACTTTGTTTCAGGCTTAATTGATTATTAAGGGATATTACAGAATAGTCATGCTCTAGAATGTAATGTGCTAGAAATAATCTTCTCTGAAGAACTGTGTGGTTTGATGTACACTGCTGAAGCAGGAAATAGTGACCTTTCATTAAACAGATAAAAAGCCTGAAAAATAAGTTAAACTTCAACAATTTTTTTTTGAAAGCAGGATCAGCATAAACTGGTTTTGGACTTGTATCTCAAGCACAGAACAACTTCTTCCTTAGCTATTGCTGATATTGTGACAATAAATCAGAAAATACCAGGTACACTATCTGAACAATGGAGGGGATAAGGCATTGAGGACACTGGTCAGGAAAACATTTGAATTCTTATCATCAAGTAGGTCCTTAAGTCTGACTTCAGCAAAATTCTTTTCTGAATTGTGGCATGCAGGGAATATGCTTTCCACTGGATGCATAAAGTCACTGAAGTAGCATGCAGCTCACTGTAAACATTAAGACAATGTCACTGAAGTATACCATCATAATTTCCATGAACACTCTATCTCACAGAAATAGAACTGTTAAAAAGTAATAATAATAATAATTTTTAAAAAAACAACTCTTATTTTTTTACTTTGATTTTCACAAATACACAGGTAAAAATATTTTAAGATGAAAGGAATATTTGCCTATGGGACACTCGGAAAATTTTGTTACCTTGTGATGTGTCTTGAAAATACTTCCTTGGTTTTAGTGGTATCAGACCCTTGTTTCTAGCCTTATGTAGTCATCATATGTTATTTTGAAACACTCCCTGTTCAAAGTGGACTTCCACCTCCTTAGGCTATTGCACAGTTGAGAAGGAAGACAGAGGGGACATTTTTTCAGTTTGAATATAAGTTGTATGCTTGGGGGCTGATCAGGGACTGTGAGCATGTTGAAGAAAGCAGCAGCAGAATTAAAATACCAGTTAAGGAGCCAATAACTGTGAATTCTTTCCTATGGCTCTTAACTCAGTTTTCTCTGTAACTGCAGGTATGGAAGCTTTTTCCATCTCTCTTATGATGCTCATCTGTTTCTTCCAATTTCCATTGTACTTGGACATCTACCTTCCCTCTCTTGTCTCTTTTTCTTTCTTTGTTTTAATTCATTATAATCATCAGTCTTTTCCTGGTGTGGTGGGGTTTTGTTTGCTTGTTTGTTTACCCCTCATTCTGAATAACTCAGGAATTCTTGGAAGCATTCACTTGATATGTGGGGTTTCCTTGACCAGACTTGTTGACCAGAAATGCTGTTGTGTTTTTGCCTCATTAGATTTTTATATTGTTTTTCCAGTTACTTGAATTCTAAACCTTGCTAGACATAAGGCTGCGGGAAGAAGCTTGTGGTTTGTGATTTCAGCATTCACGTCCAGTGGCAGTAGAATCTTTTTAGGGCAACTCCAGTTTACGTTTAGCCAATGACTTTTGTCTTCTGTATTTTTTTCTTCATCAAATCTTTGAAAGGATCTGAATTAATTGCTGAGACAAGACCACAACATTCAGTTCAGTGTTCCACATCAGAGTCCGAAACTGGCAAAATTCTGAGCTCTTGAACTCTGCTGAATTGTTGCGACCCCCAGGGAGCAAGAGGCACATGGTTAACAAGGTGCACCCAAGGCAAGGGGAGGCAGGGAATGAGGAAGCCCTATAGAGGCAGAAGAGAGAGGCAGAGCTATGTGTGATGAAAGGAGAGACCAGAAGAAGAAAGATTACTTGATATGCTGACAAACAGAGGAAGTGTCTGAGGAATTGAGAGCTTAGGAGTGGGTAGGATATCCAAGGAAGAAGGAGTTATCTCCTGGGAAGAGGTCTAAGTAAAATGGATTACCCAGTGCTGATCCAGCACATTATACATGCTCTTGACTTCAAACATAGAAGTCAATGCACTTATTCTAAGTGCAGTGTAAGTACCTTATTGAATCTGAAGCAAAGTGTATAACTCCATGTTTAATTTAGCCCTTACACACATTTAACTCTTCAGTGCAACTTCTGTGAGCTATGATATTTTGAATCATGCATGGTTTTGTGTAAGAGAAAATTAATCCAAAGTAACTTCATTGGCAATGCAAGTGTGTAGCACAAATGGACACTGCAGTGGGAACTCCGCTTGTTTGGTTGCCTGCTTAATCATGGCAGCTTCCCAGTCCAAGCATCAGCCGACTCATTTTCTCTCCACCCTGATTTGAGCTACTTCAGCAGTTTCAATTTATATTCTCACAGTCTTTCACCACTGTACATCATGATCTGCAGATTACTGCTGCAAGAGTCTGGGGGCATTTCAGCCACTCTTAGCCTGTTGCTTTATCAGACAAATGCAGAGTGTTTCCATGTCTTGAGTGCTGCACTGGAAAGGATAGGTTCATGTTTGGTCCCTGGCCTTATTAGATTGTGTAGATATTTGTTTATCTGCATATTTGAGGTGTGATATTTATCATAATCAGGAATCCCATTCATTCCTCCTTTCTCTGGTTTTCTCTTCTGTTGTCAACATTGCAGTACATACTGTAAAAACAGTAATTTACTTGGAGACAGTCTCTTTTCTCACAAAACTTTCCATGTTAGAGAGCTCTTGGATGCTGTGTGTTGACTGCTCAGCATTACCAAGTAACAGAGCTAACCTCTCTTCTGGAATCCAGGATACCTATATTTGTAAACCATCTACAACAGGTAGTCCAGCTATACTTTCTTTAATAGGATTTCATCATATTTCTATCAGCAACTGAAATAAATTGCTTTTAAATAGTGCCTTATCACATTAAATGAGGTTATGTGCAGTTATTCTCTGTCACGTGAAATAATTCACAGTCTCACAAAATGCAAGCTGGAAAACTAGCCCCAGGCATTTTAAGATAGATTTATTTTATTTATTTTTCTAGCCTTGAAAATGCTAGAAATAGTGATTTCAACAGAATCCATAGCCAGGTATGACAGTGGACTGATAATTTGTTTCTTTTGGGGTTCTTTTTTTCCCCTCATTTTTTCCTTTCTCTCCTCTAAGCCTGACTCTTTCAGGGCTCTGTGGAGGCCAGAGAGGCACAGCAGGCTTTTAGCAGACCCTCATGCTGCTGAAAGTACCACTGCCACCATTCCCCATCACCTGGGTCCTGCACACCAGTCTGTGGGATCCCAGCTTGTAAGCAGCAAAATTAGTATAGTTCATTTCCAGCTGTCTGAAACTGGTTTTCCTGAATTATTCTGCAAGTACATAATACGTTTCAAGAAATCTCATTGGGCTTGTGAACCACTCACAAATTACAAACCAGAGGATTCTGCAATTAATATTTTGATTACTTACATGATGCAGAAGTTTTGAAGAATGTTAATAATTCAAAACATTGCTAAGATGGGCTCTGACCAACCTGGGCCTAAGCTACTTGTATGTATCAAAATTTCTGTTACTTTAGTTGTTACTAAGTACGAACTATCATGAGAAGAGGCAGGTAGCCCTGGTGGAAAACGTATACTGTTGGACACAAATGTAGTCTTGTCTTGGTACTATCAAGAAGGCTGTTTTCAAACTTCTCCTTATATACTTTGTCTTGAATTAAAGAATTTATAGGTGCTAAAGTTTTGAAACTGTACTTGCTCATACGTATGAATACATATAAAAGCAGTAAGAAAGGTGTTTTCAGTATTTCCTTAGGACATCCATTTTGATACTCAAAACACTGACGTCCTTGACGTCTCTGCCTTCAGGTCTAAGGGCAGTTAATCAATTTATTCCAATAAGAATTCTCAAAGGGCTAAAAAGGTAAGACAACATACTCCCAAAATAAAAAACAGAGAAAGATAAGTACACTACTTTTTGCACCTGGTTGACCTGTTGTGGAATGACATCAAAGTGCTTCGATATACAGGGCCCAGTAACTTTAATGTAAACAGAACCATGAGATGTGACTTCAAACAAGTCTTTCAAATGAGGGTAAGCAACTCCGAGTACACATGGCTTAATAGGCTAATTGTTTTAATTGGTGTTTGACTTATACTGTTATTAACTATACAGATAATTTCTACCTTGCTTAATGGGATATTAAATCCCACAGCTATGCAGCAGTGTATGAAAGCTGTGTGGTATCCAAAAGTTAGTGTCAGTCATCTTTTCCCCCCAAGTCTTATTACATAGAGAGAATACCCAGCTGGTTAGCAGTTTAGGGTACTGCTTTGATTTTATGTGTAGGAGTTTAAGCTGGTATATGGCAGTACTTCAGCAGTGCTTGTATTCACAAAAACAGGCTGTCCTTCAGACATCTGAGGCCCATTTCAGAGGCATTTCACTTTACCATTTTGCCAGCAGAAATTACTGAAGGACACAAATCTATCTACTTTCCCTTGTACACAGAAAAAGCCTCCCAGGCAGAGGTTTCAGTTCAGCACATTCATTACCTTTTAATTGCTTCTAAATTGCATTGTGACCTGCTGCATCAATAGCTGAATCTAACAGAAACTAGCACAATCTGAGCATATGTGTTGTTAAAAGCTTAGCTGGCAGTTGTTTTCCTACTGGCCTGCATAAAGGACGCTGCATGAAGGGCAATGTCTGTTTCAGATGTCTCTCAATAACATATCTTTAATGTTGTTTGGAAGTGGTTTTAAATATCAGCTAGTGTATATGACAGAACATTTGTTTGGGGCAATGACCAGCACAGAACCTTGTTATATCACATCTGATGGGAGTATATATTTTGTAAGTTTTCTTTCTCACTGACTAAATGTAAAAGTTTCAATGTCAGCTGTGGCATGTAAGAGCTCCTGTGGAAAATGTACTTGCATGCAAAGATACAACTGAATAAAGCATTTTATTTAATATTCAAGCCATCATACAAAAATCACCCTTGGAGGAAAGATAAGCTTGAATACGTTTTAGGCTGAGCCACAGCAGGCATGATACCATAAAAGGTAAGCTATCATACCAACCACTGTGGAAGGTAAGGTGTAAAAATCATTGCTCCCCTGGAAGACTTATTCAAAGCTGTTTTGCAGCCACTTGCAGAATGTAACCACACCATCCTACCTAATAATAATTTCAGCCAGCTAGCATGTGCTTGTTGTTCTTTTGTTTTACTCCTCCCCACCACTAGAAGTACAATTACCATAAGCCTAAGTGTGGTGCTCACTCTGTGTTGCAAGTGTACATTTCCTGTCCTTCAGCCTTTACATTTAGTAATGCTTGTGTACAGGGTGAGTGAAGCTGTTGCTCCTTTATAATATTTTGGTGGATGCTCTTTGTATCTTTTTCTTCTAGACGAGTGCTTGGTTGACAGTGAACAACAGCACTATTTTTACATGCCAGCTTTCTTTGAAATAGCCCTACTTTAGGGATTGTATCTGTTACAATACCTTAACACCAATGACTGTTGTCCACTACAAAGACTGCTGTAAGATATTTTCCACCTTAGAGGCTGGAATCATTTGAACTGCTCCACAGGCTGCACCAGTCTCTGCAATGTGGGACACCAGAGGGATTCTCAGAAGGTAGCTTGACTGTCCCTGGATGGTTTGTCTGTTGGCTAATATACACTAATATGTACAAAAGGTCAGATCACTCTTTTCTGCTGTTCTCAAGTTTTGAGGCCAGTTTATTGAACTCTTTCATCAGAATATGTTTTTCCCAAGCATAATGGGAATATTAGAAATCCTAGATGTCCCAGAATTGCCAACAGTATTACCCAGTTAGGTGTTATTTCTTACCATAGAATCAACTGGGTTGGAAGGAACCTCTAAGGGTCTAGTAAGCAGGGTCATCCTCAATTAGATCAGGTTGACCAGAGCCCCATCAAGCCTCACCTACAGGGATGGCGCCTCCACCACCTCCCTGGGCAATCTGTTCATGTTCCATTACCCTCATGGTGCAGAACATGTTCCTAACGTCCAATCTAAACCTGCTCTTCCCTAATTTGAAACCATTGTCCCTCATTTTATCACTACAAGCTGTTGTAAACAGTCCCTCTCCAGCCTTCTTGCAGGCCTCCTTCAGATGGCTGTTAGGTCTACCTGGAGCCTTCTCCAGGCTGAACAACCCTAGCTCCCTCAGCCTGTTCTCATAGCAGAGGTGCTCCAATCCCCTGATCATTTTTGTGGCCCTCCTCTAGACCCATTCCATCAAGTCCATGTCCTTCCTTGTATTGAGGGCTCCAGGGCTGGATGCAGTACTCTAGATGCAGTCTTACCAGAACAGAGTAGTATGCCAGAATCCCTGCTCTTCATCTGCTGGCAACGCACCTTTTGATGCAGCCCTGGATGCCATTAGCCTTCTGGGTTATAAGTGCACACAGTCTGATCATGTCCAGCTTCTCGTCCACCAGCACCAAGACCTTTTCCTCAGGGCTGCTTTCTATCATCTCCTCCTCCAGCCTGTACTGATAGTTAGGGCTACTCCAACCCAGTCGCAGGGCCTCGCATTTGGTCTTATTGAACCTCTTCCATGATGATACCAGAGAGACACCTGGAAGTGGCACATGTAGCAAACTGCAAATGCTGAAAGTGAGAAGTAGCAGTGGGTTTCTGTGCAGTGATTCAGGGTGGATGGAAGCACCAGAAACTGTAGACAGGCCCCCTGTTATATGCTTACTGCAGGACAGATGGATACTCCAGGCAGAAAGGGGTTAAGGTCCCAGGTCACATTCCAGTTCAGCAACACTACCTTTCATTTTGGATGTACTTGTTTGAATGTAGCTGCTTGTCAGGGTACTGAGACATAAGCATGAAAAGTATAGAAACTGCAAAAGATTTTTTTTTTTTTGCTTTCTTTTGGACTATATAGACCTCAGCTATCACTGAACCCCAAATGTCTGCAAAGTATTCAGGGAATATTCCAGACAGACATGAAATATTTGGCTGGAGATCATATCAGAGACTTTTATTGCCTTTTGTCTAGTTAGAGGCATTAATGATATTTTTAAGCTGATTAGATTTCCATTACATATAAAGAAAAATGCTGACTGAAAATCTGTGCCCACAGTTATGTAAGTAATCAGACTTACATGGTTCTGACCTTAAAAGCATAACATCTATCAAGTATATGAAGCATTGCTCCAAAGTTACTTTCAAAGTTATATCATAAGGATGAGTAAATAGATTATTCAAAAAGACTAGTCTTTTTTAAAGCAAAATATTAGAAATATTAACTATATCTATCAATTGCTTCTCTTGAAAGTTTGGGGTTTTTTTTCTGTGCCCCAGAAAGCTCTCCTAGTACAAAAGATCTCTTAGGCAAATGCATTTCAATAGAGTTCAATCGAGTATTTCAATGAAAAGTCTATCCCTGTTTTTCTCCCCATATGGTAGCTTTCAAATGTTGACAGATGTGATCTACTGCAACGCTCTAAAACTGTCTGATTGAAATCAAAGATAAGTTTTTGCTCTTCTCAAGCTGAGGAAAAACTTGATGAACCTTGTGAAATAAGCTAAATTCAAAAGCATTAAAAAAAATAATAATGTCTTAATTTCAAAAGCTGGGTGAGTCATTTCAGGCTCAGGCTTTCACATGAATTAGTCATTGTACAGTGAGTCTCCACCATTCTCAATAAGCACCATATGATGTTTGAAGCAAGGATTTATTTGAGCTCACTGTCATGCCTTGGCTCTGCCTGCATGAAGCCAGCTGAATGCAAACGTGCTTGGCCTTGATCTGACTCCTCTTCGTGAGCAGAAGGAACATGTCTGATTGTTTCTTCCTGTTCATCTATGTGCACTCTTGCACCTATTGATTTTTCCAGTGAGGCATTGGTTATGAAAAGCGAAGCGTACAACAAAGCAAAGTGTTGTGCCTAAACAGTGTGTGACTATAGGGTGTGATAAGCATAGCATAGTTTATAGTTCACAGATGTGATAGCAAAGTACTCATGAAAAAACCTTTTGGACCTTCTGGTGTCCAAACATTTGTCATATGCAAAAGAACGTTTCCTTTAAGCTTCCAGGTGTTATCTTTGCTATGGACATATTTTGTCTTTTATATAATGAAAACTGTTCTCAGTCAGCTTGCTTGGTCACCTAAGGTTCTCTGGCTTAGCATCATAGAAGAGTTTGAATTGGAAGAGACCTTAAAGATCTAGTTCTAAGGCCATCTGCCATGGGCAGGAACACTATACCACGTTGCCCAAAGTCTAGTCCAGCCTGGCCTGGAGCACTGTGTAATAAAGCTACCTTGCTGATGCTTCAGGTTTCTTCAGACTGAGGATCAGAAATTATTTCACTTGATGTGACATAGGCTTGGTTTCTACCTCTGACAATTTAAGTGGTCACACAAGAAGACAGAGCCCTGGTGTCCTGGCTGTCATTCCTATACATTAGCCTCAAAACACCTTTTCCTTCTCTGTCCTCTCATGCTTCCACCCTGCTGGTGTTTTTGGTTGGTTGGTTTTTTTCCCTGTTGTGTTTTTTTTTCCCCCTCTGTGCTGTACAAATAGCCAAGCTTTGAAAACAGCATGGTAGGTAATGAATGATGTCAATTTTCTTTCAAGTACTGTGTGTGTATATATATATACATACACTATAGCTATATTCACACTGACAAGTTAGCTTTTATGCTGAATAAATCCTGAAGACTAGGTCCTAAATAAGTGTAATATCTGCCACATAGATATTAACCAAGGGGACAAACTACTACGCTTCGAAATAGTTTTGGGCTTTGTAGGACTGTAAATGTTTAATTTACCCTACAATGTGTTACCAGAAATTATTCACAGAAAAGGTTAAGATCTTAAAACAGGTTGGAACCTCCTATGTTTTTCTTCCTGACTACAACACTGAAGTTTTGGTGTCTTTTAAAATCTGAAGTGGAAAGGAAACATGTATACAAGCATTTTGTAGCAAAATAAGCCAACACCGATAAAGTAAAATAAATTCTTTGTGGAATCCTCCATTCTTAGATTGGCATGAAAATATTCTGTTCATAACTCTAGCTGAAATTCTGTCTAATAAGTGTCTTGTACAACTTGGGAACTAAGTGCTGTAGTATCAGTATTGTTTAGTGGGAAAAGTGTAAGAAAACACCCTGCAGATGAAGTGACTGGGGGGGGAGGGGGGCGGGAAGGCCAAACGAGAGCAGGAAGAAAATTCTGCATTATGGCCATCACTGAATCAACTTTGCTGCATAAGGCTCATGTGTTACAAGAAATAATAAACCTACTTGTGAGAGCTTCATAATGCCACCTTGAACATTTGCTGTCTTACAGTGGGAAAGTGAGAAAGAATATATGCAGGTAGTTTAAGTAAACTCCTGTAATCCTAGGGATAACAATGGTGATGAGGGACCACCTGTCCTAAACAGAGCAGCCTCTAGGCTGCTCAATTGTATGCTCAACTGTGCATGACCTCAAGAGCCTACTTGGGAAGGAAGCTTTCAGGGATATGGGGCAAATATAATTACACCTATGAAGGAAATGGGGGTAATGGTATGCAGCAATGTTGTGTTACTTAGAGACCACATCATCCTAGCAAAAATCTTGGATGACTAGATTTTGGTGGAATTGGAAAATGAGATTCACTGTTCCATGTCAAGTTAAAACAGCTGGTAAAAACATCTTTAATCTGTACAACTTCATAAACAACTACATAAATAAATCTTATGGAGAATCTTATAAACAAATCCTATGGAGAATAAATCTTATGGGGAGCAACTGAAGGAGCTAGGGCTGTTAGTTTGATAAAGAGGAAGCTGAGGGGAGACTTCATTGATCTTTACAACTACCTGAAAGGACATTGTAGAGAGGCTGCTGCTGGTCTCTTCTCACAGAAAATTAGTGATAGGACAAGAGGGAACAGTCATAGCTTGAGGCTGGGTACATTTAGACTGAACATTAGGGGGAAAAAAAAATCATGGAAAGAGTGGTCAGGCATTGGAATGTGCTGCCCAGGGAGGTGGTTGAACCCACAACCCTGGATGTGTTTAAAGGTTGTTTGGATTTGGTGCTTGGAGATACGATTAGGGGTGAACCTTGTAGAGTAGGGTTCTAAGTGGGACTTGGTGATCCTGAAGGTCTTTTCCAACCTGAATGTTTCTGTGATTTATGTCACATAAGAAACAAAATGGATAGTTGGGAAGCTCAAATGACTTGTCACTGTGGAGGAGCATTTTGGTCTGTTTTAAGCTAATAGCAGACTGATGATGTAAAAGTAAACCAATTACAGTTACACATTTAAGGGCAAACCAGGGGATTTTCAATAATAATTACTCAATCTGTAGCCACTGGTAAGGGATTTTCAAAACTGAATGAGGTTTCCTGAAATGTTCTATATATGGTTGTCTGTCAAGTTACTTTGTCTCTGTGGAGTTGCCTCCCAGCTCAAACATTTATTTGCCTTTTCCCCAAGTCTACACTACTCCTAACTTCTCCAGTCATTAGAGCTGTTGCTCACATTTCCTTTATGCCAGAAATATAGTAAGCAAGCCATTGGAGCTGGGCGTCCACAGCTAATAACACCATAATACAATTGGATATAGCTATACATGTCCAGCAGCTTGAGTCAGCTTTGCCTGCCCTCCACTACAGCATGCATCATAATGCATCATAACACACACTCACTAACTGGTTTCGTAGCTTATTCACTTACTGCCTATACCAATCATTTTTCTTGCCGTGCTCCAGGCTGTATTCCCTGATTTCACACGTCTTGCTGTGTAACCTTGGAAAGGGCACAAACATTGCAAATTTTGAAATTAGATTTGAAATTGGCTTTCTTTTGTGGGCTTACTATAGCCTTGCAAGAGAATCACCTTTAGGCTTTTCCTGAAATAGTTTGGCTTCTGATGTACTAGGTAATAAATGGTAGATTCTAATGCTCTTTCTTTACACTTCCAACAAAACTGTTTGCAAATGTGAGAATAATTTGCTTGTGACATCTTTAGAGTTAAAAGGATGGAGCACAGTTTGGTTATCTCAGCCAGTAAAAGTCCCACTTCTCCACTTGAATATGTTTCTAGGAAAGACAGGCATGGCTGGATCATTTGAAATGACCTTGGGGGTTGTGGGGGGGAAACTCCTGGACACTTAACTGTTTTCTAGTCTCCTCTGATGATTTTCAGGTGATTGTACTTATTTAGTCTGAGAGCTGTCTAGATTTATTTTTTTCCCCCCCTTTGGATGATTTTTAAACAACACTTTGTCAGATAAAAACATCATTTGAGGATCTGCTTCTTTTTGCAATGTTGAGTATTGAGTAGCTGGCATATGCTGCATGCTTATATTTAAGTAGCTACAGGTAGGTGAGGTGAAAGCCATTCTTGGAAGAAAATTTTATCTTTGAAGAGACACTTGTAAATACATTTTGGAGAAATACAGATGGAATAAGAGTGTGCTTATAGCTTACTCTTTTTAATTTTTATTTTTTTTCCCTTTCAATGCAATACTCTAAAAGTAGCAAAGAATCTTGTCTGGGAGGTGATTGAAAACAAATCCTTGAAACAAGTAGTGAAGTAATTACTGAAAATTAATCTCCAAGTAAAATTTGTGGAGAATTCATTGCTTTGATGCTTACAGTGAGCTTGGACAAAGTGTTGACTGTCTTCAGAGGATGTGCTAAAACTTGCACTGATGCCTGGGTTCGAGCTGTAGCTTCAAATTCAGCCAATCAGAAAGTGCTTCTTTTGGCTAGACTAGTCTCTTAAAATAATCAAAGAACAGTGCTGCGTGTACCTGTAAGTGAAGGACAGGGAATATATTAGTTGATTCTTATATTGTTTTATTAATATTGTAGCTCTTAAATTTATACACAGACAAGATAGTGCTTTAGACAGCTAAGCTTTTTAATTTTAGAACTGGTAGGGATTTTTATTATGTAATGAAATTTTGTCTAGTTCCATATTTGCTGGGAGTTAAGATCCAAACAGAAAAAGGTCATCAAAACTTAAGTAATTCAAGCCTGTCTTCTTGTACTTATAACCCCATAACATCTCAGAAAAGAAACTCATTATTGATTGTGCCTAAGGCTTAGGATAAAGTATATCTCTATGTAGTTAATTGTCCCCCACGGTACTACATCATTTCTGCTGTGGCAAGCTCAATTTAGTTTTGTGAAAGTATTACCCAGTAAGATCTGCAGATGGATCTAATAGCCACTCATTAATTAGATGACCACAGGAAATGTGGAGCTGTCCGGCTGGGAAATGGGACTTTGTAATGAATAATATTTAGATGTGCCAGTGTTAATGGCATCTCAGCATTTGTTGATATGTACTGGGGAAAGTAAATCAAGGAACTATCCAAATAGGTTCAGCTGAACTCATGTTTTGCATTGCAGATAGGTTAAAAGTATCTTGTTCAAGATCAGACCCTAATCTGTTTCAAGTCACTGTAACATTAAGCTTAAGTTTGAGACAGAATCTTATTTATTTATGTCTAGTCATGTACCAGTAGTAGAATGAAAAACAAAAATTGCACTGGAAAATAGCAAAGACTTGTCAGCCTGTATCTTTCTCATTAGAACACTAAAACTGTTTACATAGTAGTACCTGGTTTTGTCTGGATAAGCTCTTGCAAAGAGGCAGGAAGCACAGCATTTTGTTAATCTCTGACAGCAGGAGGTGTTGCATTTAAGAACCATTTTGGTGACAAATCTGTATTTCTACTTCGGTTTGTTTTGGTTTTTGTCTTGCAGAGTGACTTGAAGCCAAAAGCAGTGTATCACACTGTATTTTCCTATATGCTTAAAGAGGAGAGGAATAAAATGCAAGCATTGCCTAGGGAGCCCCTAAACCAAACTGTGAAATACAGTAGCTTGCAGAATATGAGAGGGCAAACATAGATTCTCCTTTGTCATCCAGTGACCAACAGTATCTCAACATGACGTCTCATGAGTTAGGTGACCTGCCCTAAATCAATTAAATGTTTCAGCAGAATGCTTAGGATGTTCCCAAAGCTGTTATTCTCTCAGAGGCCAAAAGTGTGTTCTGCTTCCTGTGGTACCTTTAGAGTTCTGTATTCTACTTGTGATTATGTTTTATCTATGCAGAAAGTACGTGTCCACCTGTGCCACATGTAGTGGATCACAGAACAGAGCACCTTCTTTGTCCCACACAACATCAATGCAACCTTTGCAAGAGGCTGCCAAGAAAACACATTAATGAAAACAACAGAAAGCTTTCATAAATGGAACCTTAGAAATGGAATCTCTCATTTCAGTGACTTTTTAAATGAAGATCACTGGACAGGATCACAAGAAGTTTGTCTCTTTTTAAAAGCAGAGGCTTCAACTCAAAACCAAGCTGATTTTTACTTAAGTCCGCTTGCACAAGATCTCCATTTTAGGAGAATGGAGTCATAAAAATACATTTTAAAATAAGCAATCAAAAGCCAGAGGAAATACAATATATTTTATAGGAAAACATTCATTCTAACTGGGCAGGTTGTCAGTGGCTTAACTGCATTCCGGGAACCCTTAGAAATGTTTCCCTACACAAATTGGTCTCTAAGCAGGTATCTGCTCTTACATATTTCTCCACCAGCCCTCAGATGTGCAGCAGTATTAGTAATTTAGCTGTGATTACTTATACAGGTATGGTGTAGCTCATTCCAATTCCACTGCTGCCTTCAGATAAAGATGCTTAGTTCTTTTATCAAAGTGCTAGTGTTATCATAATGGCAGTTTCACAGGAAAGAACAAAATTAAGGAAAGCATAGACTATTTGACCCACTGACACACAGCCACATTTATATGGTATATTACAAGAGGCACAGTAACTATATTATTACCACTGGGAGTAGAGCTTTTGTGACAGATAGCATCCTATTGTAGTCCTTCCTGATTTTTATTTTTTTTTTAATCCAAATCATTTTCTGTGAGTATTGTGATAAGTTGAAGTAGGAAGCAACTAAACAACTTATCTTTTCAGCTTCCACTGCAATGCTTTATTTCTCATGTGGTACTATAGTAGAAATAGGATTGACTCACTGCCTCACTGACTGGCTGCCTCTTATGTTTTGTACTGGAATCATCCAAACACTCAGGTTTGTATTTAAAAAAAAAAAACCCAAACAAAAACCCCACAAGCAAAAACCCCCAAGGGTTCTACAGCACTCATCTCTGTAGATTTCTTTTTCTTTTTTTTTTTTTTTTTTTTTTTTATATTGCAGTAATGGTAATAGAATGTCTTCTGATTCTGCCACTAAGAATAATGATTTGGAATACAACAAGACAGTAAATTACAATGAACTTCCATTGCTCCTTCTGTTGATGGCTCTGCTTACAGTTCTGTGACATGGTCTTATGAGCTGTGACCTCACTGCTTCATGTTTCCCTGCTGAAGAAATGAAATAACCTAACTGGTTTTATTTTAGCTGGACTTGCTAATGTATTGGGTTATAAAGACTTGGGCTTTCAGTAAGAAACAAACTTCAGAGTGGAACACCTGCTGGAGGTGTGTTGGTTCTGTTTAAGTGTTGAATTACAGGAATATAGCAGGAAAAAAATCAGTAGAGGCATCTCTGAGTAGTATGTGATTTGGCTTTAAATATCGAAATCATCAAGCTTTCCAATCCCTCAATGATATTACTTTTAAAACCAAGACCCTACTAAATTCACAGATGTAAACTTAGGAGCTAAGCTGTAGTTGTATTTAAGTAGCCCACAGATAGGAAAAAAAAATTAAAAAATTATTTGTATGAAAAACCTATTGAAGGAGAGCCTAAGCTTGACTGAGACTAGTTCAAAATATGGAAGTGAAGGTGATGTTGAAATTGCCATTGCAACCTGAGTATGAGGAATAGAAGAACCTTAAACTGATTGATGTGCAACTAATTTTAGATGCATGCTTTGTTGTTCACACCTGGCTGAAAAAAATACAAGAAATTTGAAGTAAACTTGATGGCATTTTCATGCTACTAAATTATCATAGAATGTCCTGGGTTGGAAGGAACCCTCCAAGGTCTTCTAGTCCAATCCCCCTGAACTGAGCAGTGACATCCAGCTAGATCAGGTGGCTCATAGTCCCGTCAAGCTTGATGTTGAATGTCTCCAGAAACGGGACCTCCACCACCTCCCTGAGCAACCTGTTCCACTGTTCCACCACCCTCATAATAAAGCCTTTTTTCCTGCTGTCCAATCTAAACCTACCTATCTCTAGTTTTGAACTATTGCCCTTCGTCTTATTGCTATATACCTTTTTAGCCAGCAGGCAGGGCACAGCTGGAATGTACTTTTCCAGTTCCAAATGTCATGGCTACTGCAGGAAGCTAGGAGCTGGCTTCTTATTTCTGCAAGCACCTGTGCAGAGACGAAGAGCCAGTACTTTATAGCCAACTCAGTGTATGTCTGAATTAGGACTGATTCTAGTGTAGGACCAAAAATCTGGGGATAGATCATACACCTGGGAAACACAAAAAAAACATAGTTGAAGGTATTGCTGTGTAAGTGTCCCCTGCTGGGCAAGCCAAGATGATGTGTGCTTGGAGAGAGTACAGTTGGAAAAGATGGAGGAGCAAATCTGATTTGTGTATGTCATCTGCTGCAGGGTTGGTATCTGTAATTGCCACCAGCATTATACATGCTGAGCACCACTAGTCCTTCCTACAGCATCAGTCATGGCTGGCCATTGCCAGTACTAGAGAAATCAGGTTTGGGAATCCCCGAGATGGTCAATATCCAAGCATGCATGGGGGTGATTGCCACTAAAAATAACTCACAACTATCAGATAGTTTTGTTTGTTTATAAAATGCATCTAAGACATTCTCCTTCCCTGAATATAATAGACATTCTCTGGTGCAGTTTCTAGGCATTCCTATGCCAGGTTCCAAGTTTATGCTTTTTAATATCTCTCCCAGGCTTAGGGCTTTCGCCTTGATTCCCTGTTTTTCCCCTCGTGTCTTTTGTTTGTTTGTTTGCCTTTTGTCAGTTCAGACTTACCCACGTGTCAGCTCCTGTATGTGGAATTTGTTGCTTGGGAAGTGATGGGGGTTTTTGCCAGTCAATTCTTTCTCTATTATTGCCACATAGCTCAATATCTGTAATGGCAGTATCTATTATTTTCTTTATCACATTCCATAAAGGAGCTTAATTGTTTAGTTTCAGGGGTTTTGTTTAGCCTGAATGATAAGCATGCTAACTACACTACAGCTTCAAGATCTGCAATTGCCTATAGATCGAAGACACTTTATGGTGCTAACCACTAATATTTTCTGGGAGAAGGTTGGGTTTTAGCTAGCTGTTTAGTAATGCTCCTTAGCAGGTGGATGTGAGGCAAACCAGTATGATGAGGTAGTGCTCATTAGACACTCCCAGTGTGCCACAAACTATGGTGTTTGAGACTGATCAAGCTGTGTTATCTGGGCTGACTCTCAGCAGGTAAAGCAGCCCAGAATAGTCACTGGTTTTCTATTTCCTTATTTCATATTGTTTCTACAGATACAGAGGGATGGCTATTGTATTCTTTCAGGAAACTTGTCAAAATCACAATGGAAATGACTTTCTGAACTCATTATAACTGGCAGTAAATTACATTGCTTTTTCTCAAGGGCATTCTCCTTAAGGTATTTCTTATGTATCAGTGATTCCTATGATTATTTCTGTAATACTTCATATCTGTGAAAACTGATGTAGGTAACTTTTCATTTGGAAAAAAAAAAAAAGAGTGTTGGTCTACTAGAAGAAAAAAAAAATAGCAAGGTAGTGCACTGATTTTATTATTTTTTTTTTTTCTGGGACTAAAAAAAGCAGAGAAGCTTCTGCCAAAATTAAAGCATGCCTCTGTCACTGTAACCCCAGTAGAGCTAGCTAGAATTTGTCTTAAAAGTTAAAATAAAATAAAATAAGATCCTGCCATTGGAAACCACTCTGAGCAACAGCATTAGAAAAAAAAACCTGACTGAAAAGGATGACGTATAGGCTTAGGCTGTGGCCTTCTAACTCATTTTAGAGATTTCAGTTATTTGTGAAAACTGGTAATTAGTATTTTGGTGGTTTGGGTTTTTTTTCCTAGAAATAAATTGATTTCAAATTTAGTAAGAACTGTTTGGACATGATAGTAATTTTAAATGTATTATACTCTGTGTGTGTGTGTGATTTTATATACACACATATGTGTGTGTGTGTGTATATTTTTTTTTTTTTTAAGGCTTGCAAATTGCTTGAATTAATATGAGGAGTTGATCAAATGCATCAAAAAACTCCATTCACTTTTTTAAATATACTGCCAGGTACCTCAGAAACATCAATGTGACAAACTCCTTTGTCTTTTATCCACAGGATATATTAGAAGGGTTTGACCTGGAAAAACAGAGCCTGTAGGGAGTTAAATAGAACAGAATGAAGATTATACAAATAATATATAGGAAATAATCACTAAAGCAAAAAAAAAAACAAACAAACCATGAAGTAGGGTCGCAAATATTTGATCAGAAATAAATAATATGGACAATGAAACCTGAAATCCTAGCTGACTAATACTAACTCTAATGTTAGGGTTATAAAAACCTGTATCCTAATACAAATGTCAATGTGTATCTCTGGTGTTGAGTGTTCTCTACATTTATAGTGATATCAGACCTTTGGATTGCTGTTGGAAGTAGCTCTGAGAATAATGTGTGGATAGTTAATGCTGGTTCTGGTTTAACAGTTGTCATTGGGAAAACACTGCCACTAAAAGCTGAATTTCATCTGAAAAATGAGTTACTGAAGACAATTCATCTGATTGTAAATATTTTTGGCTTTGCTTTTTGGCTTGTGCATCAGGAGAATCATTCAATGCAATATATTTTTTTTCTGACTGGATGATATTTCTTTCCTTAGCATCCCCGCCTCCCCCGCCCCCAGAGAAATATATGGCCACACTGGCATTGTAGAATGAGAAACCTGCTGTCATTTGAAGACAGCGAGTGCAGTCCCCTGTTTCAGTCAAGCATTTGTGCAAATATTCTAAATGGGACTCCAATAAAGGAAAATAGCATAATGGGAATCTGACTCCTTCTTGTCATGCAAATGTACATTTTATGTTCCTGATAGAAACCAGCTAACTTTTAACTAGCATGTACATATGGGAAATGAGAAGGGAACCAATCTAAATTCACTATATACAAAGTTTATTCAGCACACTGTCTTATGCATAGGTATGTGGTGTATATATACATATTTATCTCTGTGTAAGGATGCAGCTTGGGGACTGAAATTCCAGCACTGATCTCAGAAATTATACTACAAAAGTGTGGTGGGTTTGTTGTTGTTGTTGTTGTTTTTTCTCTAGTCAGTGCAGTAAAAATGGCTTAGCTGATTCAAAACAAATCATTAAATCTTTTCTAGTTTGCATGGCATGGTTATTTTTATTCTCTTCCTTCCTTTCTACCATCTGTCTATAAACCTATTGACTTTCCCAGTATTCTCTGGGCTTGCTATTGATGCTATGTATCAGTTTATTTTTTATTACAGGTATTCTGCCTCCCCCCACCCTGATCTTTCAGAGGGCATTTATGTAAACTGAAACGAAGATTAGTTGTAATGATGATGTAAGCAGGGGGTTAAAACTCCATTGATCCAACATTGACTACAGTCAGGAGGAATAAATTGCAACCTGGAACAAAAAGGAATAGGCTCAATAATTTTGAACCTCTTGTTTATTTAATATCATTTTGGTGTATTAAAGTCTAGTTAATTTTTCCTTGTGTTGCTACTTTAAGAGAAATTATCTTGACAGGATTAAAATAATATTGGCAAAGACCTGTAGAATTAGTTTAAAGAGATAGATTTCATGTTCTATTATGCAGATTCAGGTACTTAACACTTCTGCATGGGCTGTGCAGATCCCTCAAACCACTTAAAGAGAAATTATGTATCAGGCTCTGTATAACTAAAATAGCCTTACAATTATATAGGCATAGAATTAAATCAATTTGCTCATGAGGCTTGGTGCCAGATTGCTTTTAAAATCACCTAGCAGACTGTGTTCATTGCAGAGCATAGCAAGAAGGGGTTAATCCTAAAAGTCAAGTTTCAGGTTAGAATGGATGCAATACATCATATGTAACTATAGAAGAGCAGTCTGTAAATAATATTTCTGTTGCTTCTTAAAAGTACCCTCACTTAGATGGCAGAGACCCTTGTGTGGTGTTTCGTCAGATTTCATTTTTTCTACTTGTGCAAATATGACATAAGGGGAGTGTGCTCTTGTGATTGCTCCTGTTTATCCAAAGGGTAAAAGCCTGGGACGTAAACCCAAAGGAGTGCTAATAAATTACAATCATAAGTGTCTATCATCCTCTTCTGTGTTTTCAAATCACACTTTTCTTAGTACTTCACAAGCTGGCTGCTTCTTAAAGACAGAAGTTTCTGGCCTTTTCTCTTCCTAGCATATTGATGGAACTTTGACAGAACTTCTTATTTCTAACCAAGGATATTTTCTGATCTTCAGGTCAGATGATTTGGAGTATTCTTGCTGTAGTTTGTGGCAAGCTGTTTTCTAAGGCTTGATGTTGTATAGTTTGATGCTCCAGTGATGGAGCCAGCCATGTGTCCCAGTGAGGAAAAGAATAAATGATTTCACAAAAGAATCTGACAAATTGGGATGGGATGGGTAGGTATTAATACCACCTAACCTCCAACCCAATAGTGCTCAAATTGGTTGTTGAAAGCCTGAAATAAATTTCAGGCTAGGATCATCTTACAATGACTCATAGTATCTGCTATGAGATCCTTTCTGTCACAGTGCTGAAACCAAGTTCTCTGATGCTGCATAGCCATTCACTGCTTGGTAGTTTGGTTCAAGATCAGGCATTTACCAATCCTGGAGCTCAAATAACTACATCTGGGAAGAAAAATCTTTGAAAATCACCAGTACAAATAAGGCTTTTGCAGGACTTCTTGGAGTTCTCAGGATTCTTTCTCAGAAATGAGGATTTGTTAAAATCAAGGTTTTGTTTTTGGTTTTTTAGGAATTATACATTAGTTTTGTTTGGGATATGAAGTTCTCAATCCTCTATTCCACAGAATAGCAGATAGACAGCAATGGATGTGCATCTCACCCTTGGAGAGTGCCTCGGGGGCTTTCTTTCGTACTTGAAATGGTTCTCAGCTCATTCTTGTGAGATATGAGAAATCTCTGAGACTGGAAGAGTTTCACATCCGCATTTTTCTTTATTACAGTAGCTAGATACTTGCTATTTTGTTAGCACCTTGCTGAGCAGTCTTCTTTCACTGACTGTAAGAAAGATAAAGCTTGCACTTTGCCTTCCTCATGTGATTTGGTTGGATTCACCAAACTAAACTGTAACCATTAATCTTAAGAGAGAATATATATTCATAGTCTGTGATGAAGGGATGCATCTGAAAAATATTAATTAGCTCTCCTCAGGATGCAGAGAACTTTTAGAAATTGCACACTTCTGCAGAAAGTTTTAATAGCACTATTGTGCTTAAATCAATTTAATCTGAAACATATTTTCCTATGCTTCAGGCAGGATGCCATGCTCTGAATTGCCCCTCACTACAGGGACATGTTAGGTCTCCAGAGAGTACCTGGGGGTGCTATGTGTACTTCCACATTAAGATGTTGCATCACAAGGTTTAAAAAAAAAAGAAAGAAAGCCCCAAAAATCTCTCTCCATGTCTTCATGATAAGCCTCTAGCTTTCATATTCGTTAATGAAAGAAATAATGATCTCTTTTAATTTTGGGGTATTTTTTAATCACTTAAGAATAGCTTTGTTTTCTACTTTTGAAAACATTTTATTTCTGAACAAAAACAATAGAGGTCTGTTTCAGAAAGATTTTTGTGACTGCAGTTCTCTCAGAAAGTGTTCATTTGCTCCTGGCTCATGGAGAAACTTAAAAAGCTCGGGAAATCAGTGGCATTTGAGAGGTGACTGTTTGGAATTTTCTCTATTCTTGTTTCTTCTTCTGTCATAATAACACTGTTATTTTGAGAGAAATACCAAAATCCTCCTCCAGCCAGCTGGGGCAAGGACAAATCATTCTGTGGAAAGATTGGGCACTTTATGGTAGTTCTCTTAACAGGTACTTTGCTTTCTCATTGGAAGTACTGGGATGTTAACTTTGCTCTTGTTATCTGACTTGTCCTTGATAAAGATTTTTCCTCAAGAGAAAGGAGGACATTCTTCCCCAGCAACGGTGAATGCATAAGGTGGCTTTCTTATGATACCTCTATAGAATCATAGAATCAGTCACGGTTGGAAGAGACCACAATGATCATCTAGTTATAATAATAATAATAGTTCCAACCCCCTTGCCATGGGCAGGGACACCTTACACTAGATCAGGCTGGCCAGAGCTTTGTCCAGCCTGGGCTTAAACACCTCCAGGGATGGCGCCCCAACCCCCTCCCTGGACAACCCATTCCAGGGCCCCACCACTCTCATGGTGAAGAACTTCTTCCTCATGTGCAGTCTGAATCTCCCCGCCTCCAGCTTCATTCCCCCTAGTCTTATCACTACCTGATATACCTGTATAGTTTCTGTTACATTAGCCTCTGGAAAGGGAAAGAGATCAATGGCCATTGCCTTCTGGTGGAAGATAGTAAGGAATGGCTTTTAGACCCACTAGCTGTCACCCTATGGTGGTGTCTGTAAATAAGAGAGGCGCCATGACAATGGGTGAGGTAGCCTCATGTTTTGCCTTCTGGTAGCATGGGCGGGGGAAAATTCAGGTATTTATGTATGTAAAGGAAAAGTGGTGGTAAGGAGATGAACTTGAGAAACTGATGGGGGCAGGGAGGATAGAAAAGTATACGCTTACAGAGTAGAAGAGAAACTAAAAGAGTTAAGAATAAACCAGAAGGAAACAATAGTGGAAATACAAAGGATGCATAATTGCTTGTAGAAAGGTAAGCCTAATTTTGGTTTTGCCCTTGTACTTTTCTCTTAGAAAAGAGAGTTAAATGGAAAGCAGTAAAGAGGGGAGGCAAGAACCATTAAAGGAAGAGAGAAATCTTGGATTAAATGCATGATAGAAGAACGAATGTGGAAGGTATTAAAACAAGTGACCGCATGAATCATTTCCCTTTTTAATTTGAAAAGGATGTGCATAGGGACAAAGATTCACCTAGTGTACAAAAGAAATAAGGACAGTCTTGGTTGCTCTGTCTCTTTTTCCAGATTTGTGGAAGGCAGTAGCATAAATAAAGAAGAAAAATCTGCCTGCTGTCGCTGAGAATACTACCCAAAATATAACAGTGTGGGTATGTGTAAAACCGAAATGCATTCAGCTTTCAGTTTAATTTTGCATATGTGATGTTAAATATGCATTTTTGGTTGTTTGTTTTGTAAGTTACCAAACAACAATTATGTTTGCGGCTATGAATTTTTCACAATAATTCATGACAACATCTCCAAATTATTTGAGATCGAGAAGCAGATGGTATTAGAGAGGCTGTATCTGAAATCTTCATTATCCACAATAAGGAGTTTAAAAATATGTGAAACAAGTCACTTTTCTATTCTTCTAAATGGTATTTAAAAAAATAAAATATTCCTCAGTAAAGATCAATGGTTAGGGAGACCTAAATCCCCTTAGCTCTAATTCAAACAAGCAATCGTATCCCATAACCAGTTAAAAGCCAAGCATCTGCAACAGGGAGAAGCAGAATTTGTTAAATTTTTTTTTTTTTTTAAAAAGCTAGTAAATACCATTCCGAAGAGCTTTGCTTCTTTGGGGGCTGGTTTGCTTTGTGTTTGTTTTTCTGTGACGTGGGTACGTTAGTATAACGTTCTTTGGCTTACCGCAAACCATTTGAGATCACAAGCTCTTATTAATGGAGTGGTAACAGCTCATCTTGTTCATCACCTGTTTGCTTGGCCATTTGTGAACTGAACAGAAAAAGACATCAGGCAGCCTTCTGGAATGTTTCTGCAGTAGTGGTGTGTTTCCAGGAATCTCGATAGGTTACCGTTTGACAAACCTGTCTAACCAGGGGCATGCTGGTGTTTAAATGCTGAACAGTAAAATGAAAACTACTGTATATGATGTGGTGTGCATGGCAAATGAGTGCAGTTTTCAAATGTATATGCCAGCAAGAAGATTCAAGAATAAGCCACCATATTTTTAGGAGAAAAATGGGAAAGAGGCTGTCAGGGGAACTGCTGCTTATCTCTGATATCTGTTGTGTATTTTGCTTTTCTGAATTATATGAAAGGAGTATGAGTGAGATGACCAGGTAAGATTTGCTCATTTAAAGTAACTTCCAGAAGTTGTTAACAAAGTACTGGCTTATTTTATTGATTTTACTTAGTGTATACAGAAGATATTCCTTGTTTGAGTTCCCTTTTTCACCTTCCTCCATGCCAACTATCAAGAGAGGCAGACTCATCTAGAGTCTGCAGTTCTTGTTTGAATCTTTGAGATACATGAGGCTTTCTTTTCTCACATCCATTCTGGTTGATCTCCCTCTAGACTAGAAACTGTTTCAGCTCTGTGTGTGGATTTAACAATCTTCCTTTGACCTGTAAGGATCCAGGAAAACAGAAACTGGATGTAGAATACACAAGGAGTTTGGGAGTTTAGAGCAGTTTTGAGATACTTGACAGACAAATATAGAAATGAGATAATGATTCACTTACAGGGAAGTCCGGGAGACTCTTTTGACATTTTGTGGAAGAGTCAGAGCAAGAGAATAGCCAATCCTTTTTTAGCAGAATTTACATATGAAGGAGTACCTGGAGTGGGGGGTTGCTGGGGAGCAGAAGAGGATTTTGTTGCTGTTGTTGGTGGTTTGTTTGTTTTCCCAGTCTTTTTTTTGTTTCTTCACTTTACAATCCTTGAGCATTTTCTTGCCCAAATGTGAAGAATGTATGCACCAAATGTATGACATTATAGCATCTGAAGGTCAGAGCTTGCCTCTTTATTTTTCATTTAGTATGTTTGATTCCTTCTTCCCCCAAGACTGATTCCTCTGACCTGGTAAAACATTCGTTGCTCAAGACATAGGAGGGTGTTTAAGGAAGCCCAGAGCCTTTTGCTAGGACAATGGCTGAGATGAAAACACCCTTAGCAATCATAGTTCAATGTGGCAATACAGTCTGACAGAATCAACCTGAAAACTAGAAAAGGTAAACTTGCTTTGAAGAGTTTGGGGTTGTATCAGAATAGATTGGGGACTGAACTGCTGGAGAGCAGTGATGGAGGAAAGGATCTGGGGGTCCTAGTGGATGGAAGACTGACCATGAGCCAGCAACGTGCTCTTGTGGCCAAGAAAGCCAAAGCAATTCTGGGGTGTATTAGAATGGCTGTGGTTAGCAGGTCAGAGAGGTTCCCCTCCCCCTCTACTCTGCCCTGGTGAGGCCGCATCTGGAATATTGTGTCCAGTTCTGGGCCCTTCAGTTCAAGAAGGACCTCAGGGAACTGTGAATCTGCAAAAATCATTAAGGGAGTGGAACATCTTCCTTACAAGGACAGACTGAAGGAGCTGGGGTTCTTCAGCCTGGAGCAGAGAAGGCTGAGGGGTGATCTCATTCACGTTTATAAATATGTAAAGGGTGAGTGCCCAGAGGATGGAGTCAGGCTCTGTTTGGTGATGCCCAATGACAGGACAAGGGGTAGAAGCTGAGGCATAGGAACTTCTATGGAAACAGGAGGAAAAACTCTTTTTCTGTGAGGGTGACAGAAAACCAGAACAGGCTGTCCAGGGAGGTTGTGGAGTCTCCTCTGGACATATTCAAGACCCACCTGGATACATTGCTGTGTGAACTGGTATAGGTGATCCTGATCTGGCAGGGAGGTTGAATTGGATGATCTTTTGAGGTCCCTTCCAATCCCTAACATTCTGTGATTCCAGTTTGGGTGTGTTTTTTTGTGTGGTAGCGTTTTTTGTTTTGTTTGGGGTTTTTTTTTGTTTGTTTGGGTTTTGTGTTTGGGGTTTGTTTGTTTTTTTTTTTTGGGGGGGGGGGGTTTTGGTTGGTTGGTTGTTTTTTAATAAATGCTATTCTTATAGATGTCTATAAACAGGTACAAGTATAGAATAAGTCTATTTGTGCCAAGCTGGTAAATATATATCTATTTAAGCAAACCATTTGTTGTCATTTTGGTTTTAATTTTATAGAATAGTAGTTAAGTCAATATTAGTAGATAAGTTCTTCATACAGTAGTTGTATTTAAACCCAGGTTCACTTTTGCCCAAGAATAATTGAAGGCAGGCTTTTCAAATGCTGGACACATCTACTTTCACCAAAAATCATTTGAGCAGAAAATGCTGGTATGTGTAATGACTTCCTTCCCCACAAAATAAATCTTTTTATATCTAGATCCACAGTTTCACATGTATATGGTGGACATTTTCACTTGTACCTAAAATACAGCAACAACACAGGTTTATTCTAAGCATTGGAGTCTCCAAGGTGTTTCTGTAACTAAGGTGGTTGACTTGATGTGCTTTTCAGGCAAATTAATTTTACGCTCGTCTTTCTTTATAATAGGCTGTGTAAAAATCTGGTTTCATAATTCTGTTATTAGTTTTGGTCCCTTAACAGGATAAACAATAGCTTTTGTTTCGGTGGGTTTTAATTTAAACTCTGTCAGGTTTCACTGCCTGCAAATGTGTGCTAATGGCATGCAGTAAGATTTAGTTTAGAAATGGCTTTCCAGTGCTTATTTCTTGAGTTCTTCTGTAAGCAAGACTTAAAGTGTGAAATGATAAGATAACATCAAATTATTTCTGATGTGGTTGTATTAACACAATTCCATTTCACTGACTTTCATTCCCTTTTCAATCTATTAGATCACCATAATATTGGTTTTTCTGTCAAAGGATACTGGAATATGACTAAAAGTTAAAATGTAGTCCAATTGTACATGTTGGTTTGTGGGGCCTTGTTTTAAAATGAGCAATACTGTATACTGATGATAGATTAAAATAAAAGATTTGCTACTTTTTAGGATCTTCTTGTCATATGGTGAGACTTCTGCCTACTTTTGAGTCATGAGGAGATGCTGTTTGTTCAGGCTGCCTATGAATCCATGCAGATAGGTCATAATAATGAATATTATAGTATCAGTCAGGGTTGGAAGGGACCACGAGGATCATCTAGTTCCAACATCCCTGCCAAGGGCAGGGACACCTCACACTACATCAGGCTGGCCACAGCCTCATCCAGCCTGGTCTTAAACATCTCCAGGGACGGGGCCTCAACCACCTCCCTGGACAACCCATTCCAGGGCTTCACCACTCTCACGGTGAAGAACTTCCTCCTCGTGTGCAGCCTGAATCTCCCTACCTCCAGCTTCATTCCATTCCCCCTAGTCCTATCACTACCTGATATAGTATCATATAGTTGAGTATATTTCTGGTGCAAGGCAGTTTCTGATCCAAATGAAATTATCCTGAAAATCACAACTCGGTACAGTGTTCTGACACTTGGGAAAGCAGAGTAGAGTGTACAAGTTCCACATTAAGTGTAGTTCAGGTAAGTTTTACTGCTGAGTTAATGGATTCCCCCCACCACCACCAATTTATGGTTTGTGGCATTTTTCAGAAATGTTTGACATTTCTGAGGATTATTAGATTTTTGTCTCAAGTAGATATTTTTGAGAAACTTGGTTTAACATTGGAGGGACCTTCTCCTTATTTGATTGAATCTTGTCATTGTAGATAACTGTGCTGTAGTATTCATTTTATAAGCCAATAGAAGTGAAAATGTGTTCGGTTTCTGAACCAAACCTTTGTTAGCTTTAATCACTAATTCCTCCTGTAAAGCACTCTTGCTCCCTTCCATGGTTTTTTTTTTTTCCCCTCATCCTCTGCTGTCAGGACAAGAAAGACTTTGTATCTCATCAGGCAACAATCTACAGATAAAGCTACTTACATTAAAATGAAACTTTTCCTGAAACTCCACAGTTCTTCTGAACTCTTTCTCTCCTGTTCTCTTACTCCCTTCCCATCACAACTATTTTACTTTTGTTTTGTTTGGGGTTTTTTTCCCACCCTCTCTGGTCACTGGACTTAATCCTTTTTTTTTTTGTTTTCAATGAGGTAGCATCCTAAATGGATTGGAACTTTGTCTCTTGCTGAAACAGCTTGGAATGTCAAATCTTGTCCTTAACACAGAACTTTGGGTGAAAGGAATGGATTACTATACAATTGTAAGAAGCTATTTAAAGTCATTCTAAATCTCAATGAATAAATCAACCTATGAAAGATAACTCTGAGAACACTTAAATGTACCGAAGGTCTTAAAACACCTTAAAGATTTTGTCATCTCCATTTGGGGCTTCCGGGTGGGGCAGAAGTGGCAAGGCGTGCATTTGGGGCTTCCGAGTGGGGCAGAAGTGGCAGGGCATGTTGCTTTGTGAGCATACCTCTGAAAGGAAGAAGTGTAAAATAGCAGCAATCAAATGAATTTTGAACTTTGCTAGCAAGGTAGATTTGATGCCTTCTATGAGCAGTCATCTTGTTTGAATGAAAAATATCTTGCTTCTAATTTCTTGTCAAACATGTTGGTTTCTTGGTGTTAGAAAGTGCTGTTGCATTTCTAGTATTTCAGCATCAATCTCTTGCTATTAGAACATCAGTGCCGTTGGCTGTCAGGCCTGCACAGTCTCAATTGGCAGACTTATCTGTCTTCAGCAGGATTAGACAGAAATGTCTCATTCACACAGTGCTCCAGCCTTAGGCTGCAGCAGCTACAGGAAACTTGAGTACATTAGCTTCAAAGAAACCGTCTGCAACCTCTTCTGACAGCATGCTCTACAAAGTACCCTCCAATCTATTCTTCAAGCCGTTTCCTCTGTCTTTAATATTTACTCTTTTGTTGTATAAATACTTTACCTCTTGTCTCTAGCAGTGAAGCTTAGTAATAAAGCAATAGAACAGCCTTTTTTACAAATTTACCTTAGTTATATGATAATGTATTTCAAGACTTTGGGAAAAAACAGCAGTCAGTCTGCTACAAAATGGTCATTTAGATGGAAGCAGAAGATAAACAGCATAAGACAGTGCTTACTAAAGCCCTTCCCAAAATTGCCACTGTTTTCCTCAAAACAGTTAATGAGTTCCATGATTTTATTTGGGGGTGAAAATAAGAAATAATGTGACTATCTGTGAAGCTCTTGTCATCAACTTATTTAGGCACCATTTCTGGTATTGCAATCATATTAAGAGAGGAAAACATAGCTTCAAAACACAGTTATCTTCATTACCCAGTGTACGTGCAGCGGTGCTCATGTATTTATGTATATATGCACACACTTAGACCTTCATGTATATAACCTTGAATGAACATTTTATTTGCTAGGAAATAGCATGTCTCAGAGCAGTCCTAGTTTGCATGTAAAATATTAGGCCATAAATTGTGTTTATTCTCTTTAGGTTAAGCTATGTCATTTTTCAAACAGCCTGGTGTTCTAGCATTTAGTGCCTAAGGTACTTGTGTTCAGTGCTTGCATTGCTTAATGCTTACATTGTCTTAATAATAACATAATCTGCCTTATGTTTTATGTCATCTCAAATTCTATGTACCTCAACAGCAGCATATCCCAGCTAAGCCATGAAAACTAAATAAATTAAAACCCTAATAATATCACCAAAAAATTTAGTCTTTAGGTACCATGGAAGGTTTCTTACTGTTCTGATGCAAAAGAGAAATGGGATCTGAGAAATAAAAGCATTACTGGTTAGATTGCTATGACTACATAGGGCAGGCAAGAGTACAAGGAATATGATGCCTTGAAATTCCCAATTCTAACTGCAGCTGTGTTCACTGTGTGAAAAAGTACAAGCAAACACAAATGGCTTCAATGGGCCTGTCCCTTTCTACTGTGAATACTTTAAGGAAAGGGAAAAGGGAAAGGGGGGGGGGGTGGTGTTAAGTATCCTTCCAAGGGCAATATATTCAAATTACAAACCAGCCCAGAGATCAACATACAAAACCTTCCTACAGAACTTTGGACCATACAGTGATCTTTACAAGGGTTGGGTCCCACCTGTTTTTTAATCTCGCTTTTTGTTTTTCCCCCCAGTTGTGCTTGGAATGGGTCACTGTAGTGGTTTAGATAGTTTAATGCACCCACATAAAGCACAGCTAAACTCAACCAGAGAAGCGAATGAAAAGCTGTATTTTACAAGCAATAATGAAATACAATGAACATATACCAAATATACAGTATTTACAATATCATACAAGAATTTACAGGAAAGAATGCAACACAGAAAAACCCTCCCAAGGAGGGTTGCACCTCGGATTCCCTCCAGCCTTTCTCTCCCTTCCCTTCTTGTCCAGTTAATTAGACAGAAAAGGAGAGGAAGAGAGAGAAAAGGACATTAAGGGAAATTCATTAGCTCAAAGCTTTGTTAAGAAGTTAGTTTTCCTAACAGTTTCAGTCCAGGGTCAGCAGCATGCATTCTGGCCAAGAAACAAAAGACCGACTGAGACAGAATGTAAGTTCGTAAAACTACCAATGAAATTAGTTTAGAATTATCTTCCTTTTGTTTTCCTTTTCATACCCAAACATTCAGCTAGAGAATTCTGCAACTAGCCTTTTCTTAAAGGCACAGCCTAAACTGTCACAGTCACCAGAAAGCAAATATTTCTCTTGCAATACACATGGAGAGATCTACACCATTGACTACTGCAACGCTTTTCAAACTGTTCTTCTGCCAGCATACTACATCAGTGGAGTTATCTGGTGCTGTATTTAGAATTCTTCATGTCTCTACCAACAGCACAATTATGAAAAGGAACCTTTTCAACTTCAAGTTAGTACAACATCTAGTTCTGTGAAGGAGGAGAAATGATCTTTCTTTTTTGGCTTCTTGATGCTATTGAAAAATGTTTATTTTAAAACAGAAACACTCTAAATATCTGGCTTCTCTGAAAGGGTTCCATTCATGAATGAAATTTTGGATGTGGAGCAGACATGAAGCTACAAAAGACCATGTAACTTTGTGGCAGTTGTGTCACCTTATTCTTAAGATATCCTTTAAGTTAATGTTGATGATGATTTTGAATAGGATTTATTTCTACTATTTGATCTGCACAAAGGTTCTCTGCAATGAGATTTGCTAAAATGTCTGATCTGTGTTGTTCTGAAAAGAAGTAACCTAGACCTTCATTTGTCCTTCATCATATGTTAGCATTGGTAATGTCCTGATTGTGACTACAATATAGTTCTCTAGGGAGCAATTTGTCCCAGTTAGACCATCTGAAAACAGGTACTTTATGCTCATTCTTGCTCAGTGATTCAGCTATTCTCTCAGTAATTAATGCTATTTTAATTAAAATTTTATGTACACCTTTCTGCATGTACCAGGGAATAACCTAAAGGTATCCCAGAACTTTTATGTTCCTCTTATTACCACTTTCTCCACAAATGTCCCTGATTATTACAATAGTAAAATAATGAAACTCGCGCTGTACAACAGAAGGGCTCATTCCTGTTTATTACACAGAGTATGTGCCTAGGACCACTGAGGATCAGGCCACACATTTATCTCTCTAAATAAATCTATAAACTGGAGTTGATATCAGATTGTACATCTGTTGGTTTGGAGGGGTGGTGGTGGGGTGGTGGGTGTTGTTTGGGGTTTGGCCGTGGTTTTGTTTTGTTTAAAACTGCCAGCACTTGCTGTTATAAAAGTTGTGCAAACATCCAGGAAACCCTTGCAGCAAGAAATATGCAGTGCAATAAACCAAACTGTTTTTTCCCAGCACAAAGTTGCAGCCGCTCCTTCAGGTTACAGTTAAACAAGCACTTAAACGTGCTTAAGTATTTGAATGAGGTGTTATAGCCATGGCTAGGCCTTTGCTTACCATGGCTAAATGAATAAGAGAAGTTTGATTGTATATTTTTGTTTTGTTTCCATTTTTCAGTACTTCAGTGTATTATTTATGACAGCATCAACATTCTGCTATGGGAAATTCACTTTATTTGAAATGTTTATAAACTGCCATCAGGGTAAGAATTCTTGAACCTCTGCCATACACAGTTATAGGCATTCATCTGTTGATGAGGCTATAGCTAGGCATCTCTTCTACAGCTTCTGGTGCAAGGAAGCTATTGAGCATGGGGTGTTTTGCTTTTTTTATTCTGGATAGGAAACTAATCTTAATATCACACAAGGAGGAAAACACTTGACAGCTATTACAACATGTTGTCTATTGCTGCTGTTGTAAGCTGGTATTAGAAACTACTTAGATCTTTAGGTCATTGTTAAACTCCAGAAACTGGATTCTGCTTTACAAACTGTTTATGTGCTTTAGTGTGAAACAGCGAATTTTTGTATTAGGGCAAAATGTTGAAGAGTTTTTGTCATTTGTTGTGTTGTGCTTGGGGTTTTTTTGGTTGGTTGGTTTTCACCTTTCCTCCACCCTAAAATTTTCTCTCAATAGCAACCTTGAATCTGAAATTCAAGGTAGGTTTTTCCTGGTACATATTTCATCAAAATGAACTTTTCCAATCGGAGACTGGAAGTGAAAGCATGGAGACACACAGCAGTTTTAAATACAGTGTCTTTGGGGAAAACAAAAAATAACCAACAGTTCAAGGTCAGAACCAGCTGCTTTCTGGAGTCCAGGGAGATATAGGAATTGCTGATGCTTCTGTACTTTGATGGTTTTGTCATTTAATTCCCTGTTCAAGACTGTAAATACTTGTAACTGATAGAGACACTATTGTCTCTGATTCCACATATTTTTCTCCTAAAGGAAAAGACAGCTCAGTCCTGGGACCTACCCTTTGTCCTCCCACCCCTTCCCTCTGGCTTCACCTCTTAACTATCGCTCAAAGTTGTGTTCAGAAAACATAGGGACTTTATAGAAGAACAACCAAAGGCACAGGGCTAGATTTCAATACAGGGAGAGTGTAAGGGGCAGGGGAGGGTGAGCTGCCCACCCTGACTTTGAAAGAACCATGTTATCAGGTTTCTTCCCTAACAGCTGCTGCTTTGGTTAAAGCTCACCCAAAACCAGCCTGTCCAGGTACATTCTCTCGTCATCCCTTATCCAAAATTAGGAATGCCTCCAGCTACCTTAAGACATTACTGCTGCTGAGCAACATGGCTGGCTCAGTCTATAAGCAGAGTAAACATCTTGCTGGCAGCCTGCAGGGCTGCCTGCTTTGCACAGACCTCAGATAATGACCTTGTTCCTTACCAAAACACTGCAGCAATTCCAATGCCACTTATGCTCCCATCTAGAAGAGCAAGTCCATCTTTAGGTGTGCAGTGTAGGCTCCTTTGCAAGGAGTGGGAAGTGGGTTGTCACTTGTAGCTTGCACCTGGAGATCAAAAGGAGAATGGTCGTACTAGATGAGAAAAAGATTGGTTTATCCCCACAGAAGGCTAGTGAGAATGCCCAAGGATGCAGGAACACTTGAACAACGTGTGGGAAAAGAGAAGGTCCTGAGGAAGGAGTACTAGCTGAAGAGAAATATGTGTACCAGCGGTTACTTTAAAAATCTCTTGCCGACTTCTGTCCCACCCAGGGTCCTCCTCAAATTCCTTTAACTAATTTCTTTGCTTAAGAATTTATCTGGACTCATAACTTTGTCTCATTGCCCCTGCAAAACTCCACTCTACCTACAGCTCCAAAAGCTTTGAAATGGCCTTGGTGATCAATGCTGTGGTATCCTACAAGTATCTCTTGTCCACATGGCAGTCAGCCTTCATATTTCACAGTCATCACTCCAAATTAAATACAAAGCCACTTTATGTACTTGCAGGAAAGAGAAATCTACATTGCACGGGCTATAGCAGCTTTAAGAATCACAGCCCAGAGGAGGGGGGAGGAAAGAAAAAGAAAAAAAAACACACCAAAAACCCAGTTCTTGTTTGAGCCTGCCTGAACAGTGCAAGCCAGCTGGGGATGAAAAAGTGTTAAGATAAAGGCATCTACTTAGTCTTAGTGATGAACAAGTACACAGTCCACAGAGATACTGGGGTGGCCAGTCTTTTGGAAACCAGTTACAGATTTTGAAACTCTCTCAAGATTTTTTTTCCCATCAGTCTTTGTACAGATTTCGGACTTTGGTGGTTTTTACTTAGCTGTTACCTCACATTTTCAGTGAGAGAAGGCACTTCTCCAAGTGCTTGAACAGCAACTGAGCAACTGTTTGGCTCTTTCAGTGAGGCTAATATAACACTGAAACTCATGTTCAAAAACAGTCTGCCTGTAACCACCAAGGAAGCAAGGTGAGGAGAACAACACTGTTTTAATGCTCTGCTTGTTGACATCTAATTCCCTGGATACCCTTTGAAATAGTCACTTTTCTATAAAAGTGGCACTGTTGTTGCCATTAACAGACTTCTTGATGTGTCTTGCTCTGAGAGAATTTTTAGCAGCCGTACGTTATGCACACATGTGCATGCCTGTGCATAGAAATTCAGCCACTGAATTTATGGTGCAAGCTATTGCCACTTGCCTTCTCAAGCACTCACAAACAAGACTGTGAAAAACTCTAGGCAGTTACAGCAAAGCTGTTGATCCACTAATGTCGAACTACTCGATGTATTTCTAACCATCTTGATCCATTCTATCAGCACCAAGATGAAAGGGTAGTTTCTGCTCTTCTAGTAACTAGCCTTGTAAATGCCTTTTTAAACTTCTGTCATGCTGAATTACATGGCCCTTATTATTTGCAGATCTTTTTTGAAAGCAGCCCCAGGTTACATGCATATTGGATTACCAGGCATCCAAGAGATTAAAATAGGTGTGTTAGAAAGATAAGGTATTTTTTCTTATTCTACTTGCAAAAAAAAATAAAGAAAAAATCTAAACTGCATTTAAAAGATCCTTCAGAGAAAACAAAAACCAACAAAAAAAAAAAAAAAAGGGCTCTGAGAAACCAAAGTAGAAGGAGCAGCTCATAGAAAATTGCAGAATGTGCAGAATGACTGACAGATTCCTGATAAAACACGCTAGTGCTTTGTTTCGGGCTTTAATGTGCATTTTATATCCTTCTGAAGAAGCATAAAGTTGGACATGAACATGTAAGAATAGAAACTACTTACAGTTTATTGGCTCATTTCATATCCTTGTGATATTATAAAGAAAATCACAGTTACTTTCAGATGCTAGTTTCTCAGGCACTCCTCACTGCTCTATCAAATGTGAATTTATAGGTGACCAAATATCTTTCAGAATGCTACACAAAATTACTAAGAAATTTTAGAGGAAGGATTTAGGTAAGCATCTAGTCCTAGAATTTTATTGTTTTTTTTACCTTGAGATATGGAAATTTGAAACTTGCATTTGATCCCATCCCCATTACCTGTTAGCAATAAAAGGCCCACAACATGAAATTGCAAAGAAATAATATGCTGATACTCATAAACGCATTCCAAAATGTTACCTGTGCACAGAAGGATCAAAACCAATTAGGAAATCATCACAATTTAAAAGAGGAAAGAAGAGTAAGCTAAGAGTAAGTTCTGCGTATGTGAGGAAATATTCTTTTGAGAATATCGTATAGCTAGGAGAATGCAAGCTCCAAGAAAGGCTCTTACTCTTCATATCAATAAATCAGTTCTTTAGATCTTGCAGATTATCTGACGTTGATTTGAGAAGCCTTGGAGGTACAAATGTTTGATGGAAAGATCTTAGGGTACTGAGTAACTCAACTTCTAAGATAAACAAAAACACGAAACAGTGTGAATTGTGTCAAGTGTAACCCAAAAGAGGTTATCTGTAATTCAGTACGTTCTCCAGACAAACTAAAAGTGACTAGTTTTGCAGGCTTTGTGACATACAGTCTGATTTTTACTGAGCTTTAATTGATCAGTGGCACGTGAAAATTATCTCAGTGTCAGAAAATATCTGAAGGAAAAAATAATCCCTTTAAATGTTAACAAGCACTTCCTGAAATATAGCACATGGAGGAGGTGAATGAAGCATTGTTTAAAAACCTGGATGACCAAGTGACCCACAGTCAGACCACAGACGCTTTTATTTTGAAGCTGCACTTCTTCAATCACACTTAAGTGACGACACTATAGACTGTTACGAAGAATAAAAAATGGAACACTTGCTGAGTGCTGTTTATGGAAGAGCAGCATGGGGCAGTTGAAGAGTCATATTTTCAAGGGCTTTTAACTCTTCACAGAATGTTAGGGGTTGGAAAGGACCTGGAAAGATCATCTAGTCCAACCCCTCTACCAAAGCAGGACCACCTAGAGTAGGTGCAACAAAATAGCTTGATTTGAACAACTATTAAAATGCCTGGATCATGTATGTCAGTGGGCATAAAGATTTGCAAAGTATAGATACAAAGATGTCTACTGCCTTCAGACTCAAATATGGACAGCACATCTTCAATGAAACAAAGACCTTCAAAGATGTAGAAAGCACAGATTTCTACAAGTACTTGGGACCGGGAACTTTTTCCCTATCCTTTCCTTCTAATCTGTGAACAACTGTGTTCTGAAATTTAATATTTTATAGCAGTGGCAATATATCATAGATGCTAAACTACATAGGACGTGTAATCAGGTAACTTTTGCAATCCTGTTATAAGTTAACCGATGCCAGATGCTGTATTTCCTCCTTGAGTGAGAAATAGAAAATGTCTGTGGGATGACATACACAAAGAGAATTTCAAAGCTTAGAAGCCCCAGCAATCTTACAGCAGTATTTGCAACATTCAAGTGTCTTTTATTTTAATACTTAGGCTAATTATGGAAAACAGTGAGTTGTTTTTTTTTAATGCATTGAGTATACTGGCATCAGAAGCTGAAATCCCTTATGGAGGAAGGAATTTTACATCCTTTGCAAAGGAAAACTGAGCTGGTACATCTTGCTGGCTTTTGTTGCTAGGCTGTTGCAGAGCCTTTTCAGGAAAGGAATGTTACAGCTAGGGATATTTTTTCCCATATTCAGGGGGAAAGCATGAATTTAATTCATTTGGAAGTCTTATTTTAATGAAGTTGGGGAAGTGCTCCCCAATATCTGCTGGGAACTCAACACAGCAGAGAGGAGGCAGTCTGGGAGGTTCTTAGAATGTATGGAGGATAGCTTCTTACCCCAGGTGCTGCATGAGCCTACTGGGGTAAGGCTCTGCTTGACCTCCTTTTCACATATAGGGAAGGGCTGGTGGGAGATGTGGTGGTCAGAGTGTGTTTAGGGTCCAGCAACGACAAAATAATTGAATTTTCAATATGCAGTCAAGCTAAGAGAGGCAACAACAAAACCTCCACTCTGGACTTCCAGAGAGTAGACTTCAGGTTACTCAAGGAACTAACTCAGAAGGTACTTTGGGAAACAGATCTTAAAAACAGAGGGGCCTAGGAGGGCTGGACCTACTTCAAGAAAGAACTCTTGAAGGAACAGGCTGTGCCAGTGTGGCAGGGGCAGACAGCCATCCTGGTTGGAAGATGAACTTCTAAAGGAATTAAGGGGAAAAAAGAGGGTGTATTATCTTTGGAAGAAAGGTGAGGTAACCCATAGAATGTTTCAGGCTGTTGCTAGGTCATATAGGGAAAAAAATTAGGTAAAAGCCCACTTAGAGCTTAGACTGGCAACTGCTGTGAAGGACAACAAAAACTCCTTCTATAAATATATTAATAGCAAGAGGAGGGGCAAGGACAGCCCCCACTCCTTGGTGGACACAGATGGAAACATGGTAACAAAACATGAGGAAAAGGCAGAGGTACTTAACACCTTCTTTGCCTCAAATTTTAATAGCAGGACAGGTTGTCGTCCAGACAACTGGCCTCCTGACCTGGCAGATGGAGCCAGGGAGCAGTATAGTTTCCCTGTGATTCAGGAGGAGGTAGTTAGAGATCTCCTTAGCTTCTTGGATCCCCACAAGTCCATGGGACTGGGTGGCATCCATGCTAGGGTGCTGAGAGAGCTGGCAGATGAGCTGGCCAAGCTGCTCTCCATCATTTTTCAACAGTCCTGGCTCACTGGAGAGGTCCCAGATGACTGGAAGCTGGCCAGCATGATGCCCATCCACAAGAAGGGATGGAAGGAGGAACCAGGGAATTACAGACCTGTCAGCCTGACCTCAGTGCCAGGCAAGATGATGGAACAGATCATCTTGAGTGCAATCACAGTGCACCTGCAGGATGGCCAGGGGATCAGGCCCAGCCAGCATGGATTTAGGAAGGGCAGGTCCTGCCTGACCAACCTGATCTCCTCCTATAATCAAGTGACTGCCTGGTGGATGTGGGGAAGGCTGTGGATGTAGTCTACCTGGACTTCAGTAAGGCCTTTGACACCGTCCCTCACAGCAAACTCCTGGCCAAGCTGTCAGCCCATGGCTTGGACAGCAGCACTCTGTGCTGGGTTAGGAACTGGCTGGAGGGCTGAGCCCAGAGAGTGGTGGTGAATGGTGCCACATCCAGCTGGTAGCCAGTCACTAGTGGTATCCCCCATAGTATCAGAGCATGGGATGTTGTTGGTCGATGTTAATATGCACACAGAGCACTAGAAAAGGCAGGCTCAAGGGATTTAGATGTTGGCAGTGGTTTCAGCAAGTTTGGTAACTTGTTTGGCAATAAAAAGTCCTGAGCTATTTCATTGAACCCTAGCAAACTGTTAGGCATGGTCCCTCTCCATGACTGGCTGCTATTGGCATGCAGAAACAAATGACAGTAATACAGTAGATGGTGATTATCCCCTTAGTTTGAGGGGGAATGTTTTTCCTTCCACTTGCTCATGAGATTTGACATTTTGAGACTTAATTTTGAAATAGGTAATACAATTAGCACTGGGTAACTTGTGTCATGATTCACTGTTTCAGTTACAGAAGCTTTTCTAAGTAAACACTCTCTGCCACACAAGAGCCTGTGTCTCTCTCTTCATTGGACAGCTTAGCTTATATTTCACATAGGAAAAGTGCTGTGCCTATCTAGTTGCACTGAAACAAATGCCTCCCTTCAAGTAATTTTCTATGAGTATCCCTCAAAAAGAAAGCTCAAAAGTGGATGTTCTTCATTTTCCTTTAAAGTAAATTCTATCTATCTGTCCATCATGTATCTAATTTTATACAGTCTTTCATTTTGTGTAGTGCAAAGCAGTGAATCTTATCTGTACAATGCTGTGCTTTGGGAATTCAGGTTGTGATGATGTCTCTCCCTATCTGTCGCCTTGTTTCATAAAGAGCTTTTGTTTTGTTTTTATGTACGCATTTGAAGGCTTTTCAAAGGGACACATCAGAGATAAAACTATAAACATTTACAGATTGATATATTAAGGAACAACATCTGTTCAGTGTATGACAGCTTAAGATTGCTGCTTATTTTGATAATCAATCTTGCCTTCTTTTCCACTGATAATCAATCTTGCCTTCTTTTCCACTGACCCTCATTTTCTCTACATAATGTTGCAGGAAACAACAGCAATATATCCAAGCAGTAATTTTTTTTTAAAGAATTGCATATTAGAATTACTAAATATAAAGCAAATATTTATATAAGTGATATTAAAGTGCTCAGTTATACCAAGAACTGCAATGTTGTCTTTTTTACCTACACCATATTTTATTATCTCTGTATCATTCTATTATTGGCATTCTTTTTCTACACTATTTTTACATTCTCTATTTGTAGTTAAATTAGAATATTCTTAGTAAAGGCTAAATTATTCTGAGATTCTAGTCTCTCTCAGTGGTGGCTCCTTATTTTTTCTTTCATCTTTTCCTAGAAATATTTTTTTTTTAACAGTACATTTGAAATTACCATTTCTAGTTTGGGCACAATAAATCATGAGAGTTCAAATTACCAAAGGTCAAAAACCTTTTTCCAGAAGGACTTGCATGCTAAATGTATTAAGAAATGCATTGTAACTCTTAAAAGGCAAAGTGATGAATAAGTTATCAAAGGAACTTTTACCAAGAGTGGAAGTAATATATATCCCAGAGGAAGCTATTATGAGCCCATTAATATCACAAGCCAAAGTTTTACTTACTGAATATAATCTAAATTGCATTGAACTCACCAGCTACCAAGGGAAATATTCAGTTACTGTGGTCTTCTGGTTGATTTATTCCTTTGATTTCTCTAAATATCTTTCTCCCCTCTTTGTTTACATGAACAGTTCAAATTCAATTACATAAGCCACAGTGATTTGAAAGGTAATTCATAGAAGGGTGATGTTCCTTAATGCCTATGAATAACAGAGAAAAATTCTTTGGTGATCCACACATGCCTCCAAACCTTAAGGTACAGGGACTTGAGCCATTGTGGTTGGTTGAAATTCACCACCACCACCATTAACTTTGCCAGACCATCTTAGTTGGAAAGAAATGAATGTTGTCTTTACAAGCAAAAGTACAATCTATAATTGAATGCACTGAAAGTGTACAAAATATACAGTATCTACAATCTTATACAAATATTTACAATTGGCAAACAACACGAAACCCCCCTGGTCAAAAAGACCAGGGAAGCTGTTCATTGCCCTCCCCACCCCCTGTCCCAAAGAAAAAAGAAGCAGAGAGAGAAAGCAGTGGTTAGACTTAACTAAATTAATGCAGTCAAGGTCAGCCAGAAGCAGATTAATCTCTCCTGAATAAAGCAAGCAGAGAAGAGATCAGAAAAGAGAAAGAATTGTTCCGGTACAACCACTCTTATAGCAGATATTTCTCCAATTAATTTGTTTAGAATAATCTTTAGTTTTCCTTTTTGCACACAATAGTGATTTATTTATATTTTCCTCCATTTCTGCTCAAAATCTGTAACAAAATTTTAAAGGCGTAGCCTAAAACCACTACAGCCATAAATATTGTCAATGGCAACTACCAACAAGGAGTTTAAGAGGATCCTGATAAAAAATGTATGATGCTGGGGGAAGTCATGACCACGTTCGTTGTCACCACTTTCTGCTCTGGAGAGAGTAGCCTGAGGAAGATACATCTTAGGAGTTCATCACTGCCCTTTCCTGCTCACCATTGGGGAGTATTTTCATTTTAATTCTCACCCATTCTCCACGTCTTTGTCTCCTCTATTTGTTACCTAAAGTAACTTTAGAGTCTTTGAACTTTGAATGTATGCCATGATCTATGGAACTTGACATATTCCTGATAACATAGCTTGGCAAATTTCTGCACTTATGTAGCTGTGTGCCATCTGGCACCCATATTAGCCTGGTTTCTCCACTTGGAACTGGGCTGTGGACATTCAAAGTAGTAATTATGAGTTCCTCCTTTCCTCCTCTTACAGTCCTGTAGTTTAAATAGACAATATTGTAAGTATTTCACATGAAACATTTATTCCAAAGTGAAGCAAGCGCCCAGCTCTCTCAAATCCCTTATCTATGTTCAGTCTTCTGGTCTACAGTGCTGTAACTTACTTGTGTTAAAATGCTTTACATCTAGCCACAGGTTTACAGTATTATCAAGTTCTGTGCTCAGGAAATTATCATCCCATTGCATAGAAACACATCTATAAAGAAGTTATGATGTTACTATGTTAATATACACAGTAATGACATGTATATTATCACAATTAATCTGTTAGATGTCTGGCTGCAGTTAAATCACTAGTTCAGCTAAAACTGATGTTGTTGTTTCTTAGCTTAATTAAAAGCACACAACTCAGGACCACTTGTTACCCTATGATGTAATTCCTCTCAGCTTCATCTCTCTGATTTGGGGATGATTTCTCCTAATTCCAGATTTCTGTATGCCTTGAAAATACACTTCAAGCTAAATGTAGAACAAGGTCATGATCAGATTTGGCTAGGCTTTAACAACATTTTTAGGAAGTTTTTTGAGAAGGTTAGAATAGCCAGATACAGCTTGATTATTCTGCTTTTTCTCATTTTGATGTCCCTTAACTCCAAAGAAAATGGAATATTTCCAGAGGGAGGTCTGAAGAAACTCCAGAAAGGCTTTTGACATGCTTTGAAAATGATAACCAGCTGGTCATGAAGCAGCAGGCTGCTACTACATAAAGTGCATGAAAGCTAATAATAGCCTGGAAATAATGGGCAGATAGCTTATGCTTTTGGAATATCTGGCTGAGTATATCCCTTTCATCCAAAACTGAAGTATTTCAGCTTAGAGACTGCTTGTGTAAATCACCCCTTTCAAGAACATGAGGTACAGAGACATAAGATGCGTTGTGCGCTCTCCATGCGAATCGTGCTGACTAGTTCCTGACACACACCATGTGAGGCCATATTCTTCTTGCTTAAAAAACTTTGTGTATACACACAGAAAATTCATTCTTTCTTTTATTTAAAAGATGGAAAGTTACATAGCTTATAAAACGACCAATTGTGTATGCTTACAGAATTATATGCCTTACTTTGAATGTCTACTCTGGTGGTACTTGAGCTCAGACAGGACATAGACATATGGGAAGGCTTAAGACCTCAAAGCTTTAGATCAGTGCTGAATAATTCAACCTTTGATGCATTACCCAAGTGAAATAGGGTACTGCTAAATGCTGTTCCACAGACTGACTTTTCCAGCCTCAGAGAGATGTGAGGCTATGTGTATGCTATGTAATATTAACACCACGAAGTCACAGAGATATGTCCTGAATTAGGTCAGAGGTCTGCGTGATTCAGATGATTTTAGGCCTTACCTATCCAATAAGGAATACTGACAAATATTCTAGAAGGCTGGAATTGTTTGCATCTTTTGTTAGTCCTACTAACCACAAAACTAGCTTGGCTCATTTGCACATTACTCAGCTGTATCACATATCCCAATGTCATCCAATGTATTGCATCTTTCTTTGCCCCAGTGGTAACCCAATAAGTACAAAGAAAACCCCAGAGTAATGGATACAAATGGAGCTGGCTTTACTCTGCATCTTTATAATGCATTCTGTCATTCAATTTCTCTGGGTGCACAGACAGCTCATGTTCTGTACAGAAATGCATGAGTACCTGGCCTGTCACTCTGCTGAAGCGGTGCATTTGTCAGGAACACAAATAGTGGAAGGCTAATCTGGGAAGCTCCAGGCATGTTTTTCCTCACAGACCAGCCAAGTCGACGGAATACAGGTGTTCTTTGGGCAGCATACATCATGGCTAATACTTGTTTTGGGCTGTCCTGTAAAGTGGATGCCTCAGTTCAGGAACTGGTGACATCAAGTGATAAGTTAATAGAAATGAGCTTTTCTTTCTAGTTTCTAACCAGAATCCCATTCCACTTCCCAAATGACAGGGAGGGATGAGAGAACAATCTATTACTATTTACAGCTAAGCCACCATTACAAAGTTATGTTATAAAAGTGCTTTGACCCATAGACAGGGGGCAGAAGTCTTGACTTCTACATTTCAGCTCTCCTACTATACAAAAACTGCCACAAATCATGCTTCAGGTAAGATTTTAAATTTTCTGCTCATTGCTGGAATATAAATTGCAAGAGTTGCTAGGCCAGGCACTTGGAAACTAAGCAGGTATTTTGATAAATTTAAGACATGAGGAGAAAAGATTTCTTGATGTGACTTCTCAACACTTTGAAAATGTGAGCAGACTAGCATGGACTGTAAAATGCTTTGAAATAAGCAGCTGAATAATAAATGGATAAGGAACTAAAAAGATGATGAAGAAGAAAAAAATGAGAATGTGCAACTGAGTAATAAGTGAATAAGGAACAGAAATGACAGAAAGAAAAAAAAACATGGAGGGTAGGGAACTATCCAGAAGGACTCAGGCAGGCTTGAAAGGTGGGCCCAACCCAAACTCATGAAGTTCAACGTGACTAAGTACAAGGTCCTTCACCTGTGTCAGGGGCAATCTCAAGCACAGATATAGGCTGGGTGAGGTGTGGCTCAGGAGCAGTCTCAAGGAGAATGGGGTGTCAGCTGAGCAAAAATTCAACGGGAGACAGCAATGCGTGCTTGCAGCCCAGAAGGCAGCTGTGTGCTGGGTTGCATCAAAAGTGTAACTGGCAGAATAAGAGAGATGATTCTACCCCTCTACTCTCCTCTTGTAAGACCCTACATCTAGTACTCCATCCAGTTCTGGTGCCCCCAGCATGAGAAGAACATGGAACCGCTGGAGCAGGTCCACAGGAGGCCACAAAGATAATCAGAGGGCTGGAGAGCCTTCCCTATGGGGACAGTGTGAGAGAGCTGGGTCTGCTCAGCCTAGAGAAGAGAAGGCTCCATGGAGACCTTACAAGTGGCCTTCCAGTACCCAAAAGAGGCCTATAAGAAAGTTGGGGAGAGGACATTTACAAGGGCTTATAGTGATAGGATGAGAGGGAATGGTTTGAATTTTGAGTAGGGCAGATTTAGACTGGAGATTAGAAAGAAATTCTTTACAGTAAGGGTGGTGAAACATTGGAACAGGTTGCTCAGGAAAGCTGTGGATGCCCCCTCACTGGAGGTGTTCAAGGCCAGGCTGGATGAGGCCATGAGCAATCTGGTCTGCTAGAGGTGTCCCTGCCAATGTTGGAGGGCTGGAATGAGATGATCTTCGAGGTCCCTTCCAATCCAAATCATTCTATGAATCTATGAACATGTCATTACTCTTCAAACAAGTTATGAGCTTTGAGATCTTCAGCCAGTTATTTGAAGTTTCTACTGCTTTAAATCTTATCAGTGAAAATTATCTTTCTTGTGTGTAAAAGACAGATTTACTGATCTTGTATGAGAACAGAAATGTGTTTCAGATGTGTTGTTCAGAACCTCAACTGTTCATAGGTTATCTGGCATCCTGCCTCTTGCAAATGGTATAGAGTCAGCTATTTGTCTTGGTGATAGATTCGTATCTGATGTGTGCGTGTGCAGAGAGGAGGAGACAGGTGTATAAATACATACTCTATGCCAAAATCACCCAGAACTACTAGTTAAATAGATCCATAGGTTTGAGAGGAAATAAAAGAATTTAATGCAATTTGACACAGGTGAATGCTGACTACTTGGAACATGAACACAAAGGAGGCTTTTGAAGTCAACTAAGCAATCTGCTTCCAAATGATTGATCTGTTTTGAATGGCAAAATTGTCAGACCTCATTTTATAATCACAGGATCACAGGTATCTGTAGATATAAGACAAATTTTCAGAGATATTAGATACATCATGCATCACTATTTATTTTAAATACATAAAAATAACCCTTATAAGGATAACTAAGCTTGCTTCCCAGTATAGTAAAATGCATAAAATTGTCAGTCTTGCCAGGGGAATTAAAACATGGGGAGTATATTTTAGTTACTGTTCAAATGCTCCAGCAGGAGGGAGAAAGAAAACTTTTCAAAGAATTTTTTTTTTTCATATCTTCAGTCAGAAATGAGACAAAATATGAATTAAGATTTCACCAAATTGAACTGAGGTTTGCCAGGTGCATTCTCTGTATTTATAAATATGCCAGGAGAAATACAGACAGTGATAAGTGGGAGGCAGATATAAGTGGAAGGAAGTCAGACAGGAATGAAGCTGCAAAAGGTTCTAGGAAGAAGCACCAGGACTAAGCAGCTGTAGTGATAGCACTATTGGCTTTGTTCCACTAGGATCCTTAAAGCACTTTTTTTCCTCTGATCCCTCATTGTAATTGCACACAGATATAGATGTGCGATGGGTGAGCAGTGCAAAGGTAACGAAGAGCCTGTATACTGCTGCTCTAATCTTTAATTGTGAGTAATGAAGAATAGAAAATAATCTGAATGTAAAACTAGCAAATATCTTTACATTTTTTCAGTTTCCAAGGAAATCAAAATCAAAGTTATATGTATGTCCTCTACAGCGTATCTTCAATGTCTTCTCTTTCTTTGAGATACAACCTCTCTGTAGCAAAGGTTTTTACCAGCTTAGAATGTACTCAGGCAACAAAAGCTTGAAAGAAACACTTCTGGACTTCAATAAAACTTTTGATATGCTATCACATGGGAAATCATGTAGATGGAATAAAATGAGGACCAGAAGGAGAAATATACTGTGACTGAAGAGGTGCTTGGGAAGCAGAGGATAAGGTATATGGAGGGTATCTTAGCAAACTGCAGTTGTTCCTTAAAGATCTCTGTTGGAGTGGTCCAAAGGAGTAATAAAATATGAATGATGAAATTTCTTGTGGGGGAGGAAAAAAAAAAAAAAGGAAAGGTAAAATGCATTACTAGGATATTATACATGAAAAAATTAATTGTTTAGTGAAATTATTGAAAGAAAAGTAAGTTCAGCAATGCTAATTAATAATGCACACTCAAAGTTTAGACACTAGCTCTTCAACAGTACAACAAACAGTTCTCTAAAGTGGAGATTCTCATCATGTGATGATGAGTAGATTATAGAGATGTATATTTATGCATCCCAGATGACTGGGTGCCACGAGGGTGCCAAGAACACGCACATGTGACCTCCTTGTGTGTCAGACAATTTGTTTTGAGCAGGTAGATGTACGTGAAACTACCAGTGTTCAAAGCACTGTTCTTACCTGAAATGCGGTGTGTAATTCTGGAAAGCTGAATTCAGACCAGAGTGGAGAGGAGCTGTGGTATCTAACACTGGTTGCAGATGCAGCAGCAGCTAACACGGATTGGTAGCTACAGAAAGAGCTGATGCCCACAGAGCACAGAGTTGTGCAACCTCACCAGCTCTGTCCCGGAAGCTGTATAGTGCCCTAACAAAGCAGTGTTCCAGTCCTCATTTGCTTGGTCTCTCTGCAGATGTATTAAGTTGCAGAAATTCTCAATAACTACTGCAGTTTAGGATCAGCATTGGTCCACAGACAAGTATTAAAATGGAAGAAAATAATTTGAAATAGTCTTCTCATTTTCAGCCATGGGAAATGACATTTGAAGTTCTGAGGAACAATCCAGGTGCCAGGAGCTGAGACACTGACTACTCTATTCTGTTTAAAGATGGATTTGCTATATTTAAAGAAATTACTACATTTATCAGCAGTGTAGGGGACTGAAACAAAGGCTGCATGTCCTTTCTCAACCAACTTGTAGCGAAGCTTATTTGTTGTTTCCTAGGTACTGATGTTATGCTTCCACTTTTTCCCCACACAACCTAACAGGTTTTAAGGGTTGTTTGTTTTTTTTTTTTTACTAAACCAGCACCAAATTTTCTGTCTCTCTTACACACAGCATAGCACCCACACACAATGGGACTATTGACGTAGGTTGCCTAAGTAATGGAGGCATAATACTGCAGCCTTCTTGCACATCTCCATGGTATTTGCTTTCAATATAATGAAAAAAAGCAAACCCTGGTCTTTTCTGCTGCATTCCTCTTGTGAAATAGGAAATGCCTTTTTTTTTCTCTACTGAAGAAAAACATTTAATCTAAATTTTTATGCATAAGACTAGGACCATGCTGTATGAAGGCCTCCCACACCAGTGCTTCTACCTGAGTATTAGGTTTTATACAGTATTTGATAGCATGAAATATTCAGATCCAGTCATAGGTAGGATATGCTTCTTACCACCTTAAACAAATGCAAATTTAACACTTTGTCTTATTCTTTAAATTGTAGTGGAAAGCCAAGGTATTGCTAAGCAGCATGTTAACTGTCTGGATTTGTTTCAAAATTTAGTTTCTGCTAGATTCTTATGATGAAGTTTAATATTCTGGTATGGCAGTGACCCAAAGATTTCCCATTTTCTTTATTTACTCCAGAAGGGCTTCTCTTACTACCACTCCTCATCCCCCACCCCGCTACCCAAACCCATTCTCTCTCATGTACGGAATGGGGTTGGAAATTCTAGTGTCTGTACAGAGGCATGAGTAAGTGAAGATGTCTAACCAGACAATATTTCTGCTCTGCTTCTCCTCAGACATTCAGCTCAGGTCAATGCTTTGCCTAAAGAGGATTAAATGAAAAACTATTTTATGTTGTATTAATATTAATGAATGTCTTGGTGTTGCATTAAGTAGTGACTCCTTGGGCAACATATCCTTGTTTCAGTTGCTTTTTGTTGTAGTTTTGGATAACATTGCTTATCTGCTGGTGCAGTGCTCTCTCACCTTTCAGGATTGAATCTCTTGTGCCTGTTAAACATCCCCTGATACAGTTTTGTGTGTCATAAAGGCCTTTGGAACTGAATTTAATGTACTTGAGAATAATCTTGATTCTTTCAACCCCCTTGTGTGCAATTGGAAGAAATAATGGTATCTGTTAAAAATTTAGAGGAGAAAAGCAGTGGATTTACAATCCCTGGGAGAAGGTTGTAAACTCTTACTGGGGTGCTTATAAAAGGACATTATCACATTTGGAAAGCAGAGGCAGTGGAAAACAACCTTCAGAGCTGTAACCTTCAGGGCTGCTTTTTCTCCTTGAGGAAACCAGTTCTCTGTAACCCATACCTTTTCACACAAGAAACTGGGGGGGTGGGAAAGGGTGGGTTTCTATATTGTTTCACTTTTTAAAAGTCATTTCAGATACAGTGGTTTTGCAGTAGAGCAGACACTAATAGCTTTGCAAGTAGTAATCCTAATCCTGCACTGATTTACATCTAGTGACACCAAGATTGTGATATATATATATGTACAAAGAGAGAGGGCCCAAAAAGACTTTTAACAGAATATGAATGCTTAACAGCTTTAGGCTAGGATAGCCTAATACATGTGAGCTTCAGCTGTGTGTGTCATGGCTGAAAGCGCCATTGCATTGCATAGTCTGCTCTAGGAGAAATTAACTATCAATCTTAAACTAGCTTTGGCTAGTCTTGCTTCTGCATTACAAAAACTGAAATCACCATACTTTCCACTTTTTGGGTGACATAAGAAAAACTAACCAGGAATCAGACATGAAGACAGCCGTCCAGTCATGTGCTTGCTGAAGCTGGTAATGAGAACCAAATCAAGTAGGAGGGAGGGGTAACAGTGGTATCTATACTGTACAAGGAGAATTACTAATAATAGTAATATTTGTACAAATTAGATTCATATGAAAGAAAGAAACACCAGTCATCCTGTGTACCTGAATGATACCTTCAGCACCCTCTTTTGAGAATTCATTTTAGCACTGTTAGGAAGCATTTTATGCTTTGTCCCTGAAAGATATCAGAAAGACGTTTGACAGATTATCTTTGAAGATAATGCTGAGGATAGTCAAGTGTAACTTCAATTCCTCCCTGTCACGATATTAAGAGAGGAAAAACTATTAACACCTCCTATAATTGCCTGTGGTTTCAGCCTAGAAATCAAAATGTATCCTGTGAAAAAGAATTTTTAAAAAATCCCCTAACTATGCTCTAAAATGGTTGTAAATAACCTGAAATAGGTGTCGAATTATTTACTGAACAATAAAAAATACAAATATTTCCAGTAAAAGATTAAGCTCCATGTTGTTTACATACCTATGGTAAAGGATATCTGTGCAGATACATTGCTGTCTGCATGACAGGGTGTCATTAAATTGACTAAATCAGTTAATGTGATAACAAAGGATTCTCCTTCAACACTGTCTATTATACTCAGGAAGAATCCCGAGGTTTGATGATTCTATGCATGAGCCAGCAAAGGACTGTACTCACACCAGTAATTAAAATAGCTCTTCAGTTCTAATGGCCTAATATTGAAATTCCAGCTGTGTGAAAAGCATGTATCATTTTGTATCTCTGGCTTGAAAGTACTGAACATTTTTTATGTTCAAAAAGTAATAGCCTTTCCCTGAGGAAGCCATTAGGTATCTTTCTTCTGTATGGTTTTCCCCTAGGGTTTCTGTTCTTTATAATCTTCAATTCTGTAAAAGTTAATACTGTCTATTAGTTTAATTTGCAGCAGATAAATGGTGACTCTTTTATAAAGTAAAACCAGCCAGATATAACTGAGGGTATTATACTTGACAATACTTGAAGTTAACAACCCATTCTTCACCTGAAATTAAATGTCCTTTGTAGATACTCACCAATGGCTTATGTTCATCACACAATTCTTATGATAAATATAGTCTGCTTATGAGCAAAGAAAATATAAATATTTGAACATCAGTAACTGTCTTCTGATCAATATTGTGATAAACCTTTGAGAGGATTTGTTGTGCTAGATTGAAGAATTAGCAATCTTTTTCCAGAGAAGTGTCCTCTTCTTCATTTGGAATTTTTTGCACAAGGATTTGTTTTAATTTGTTTTCTACCTTCACCAACTTTTCATTGCTTCCTAATTCTATATGATCCCTAATTATATCTGTTCTTTTCCTTTCTACTCTGCAATTATGGACTTGTGGTACATCTATAAAGATGAGACAATTGTGAAATGTCCAATAGAAATGTATTTAACCTACCTGAGCTACTTCTTTTTCAGCTTGAAAACTGAGAATTTTAGGGATGTTTTAGTAAATAAAAATACATTTTGATGGAATCCTGGCACATATTGACACTTTTAAATGTTTTGTCTTCCAAAAATAGACTGCTATTAGTAGATAGTACTTTTTGGATGTGTGCAGGAATGCTGACAAAAGTACAACTTGCTCTCACCAGTCTTTTTTTTGACACTTACATATACTATGCTGACAGACAGAAACAGAGAGCAAAAAGATATGTTCTGAGTTTTGGTAGATGCAAATTTATGCAGCTGCTTTTGTCAGACGTGTGGCATGGTCTGAAGCGTAATACAGAGGGAACTCATACCAAGACCCTAATTTCTACCAAGTAAAAGTATCTATCTGTATTAAATGCTCTCCATAAAGCATCAGATGGATTTGATCTTAGCGGTGAACTAAACCAAGAACTTCCAAATTGCAAATATTATACTTATTCAGCAAGTAGTTTTGAGTTTTGAGGTGCAGTGCTCTCATTCAGGTGGAAGTAGTAGTCCACTTCTAGGAAGCCATGACAAATATTTAGGGCAGGTCAAAGAGTGTGGAAAGATAATACCAGTTTTCTACTTACACTGTAGTGGTATAGCTTAGGTCACCTCAGTTATTGCTCTGAGGTCAAGACTGGCCTTGCCTTTTCCTATATGCACACAAAGCTAGCTCAGAAGAAAATGTATGCTCTACTTTTTTCATGTGTGGCATCTTCTATAACAAGAAGTCTTTTTTTAGAAAAAAAAAATATATAAAAAAAATTTTATCAACTCAGAGCTTTTCAAGCTATAGGAGTTTGTAGACTGAGACCTTTATCTTTTATGCTTATGAAAGCTACTTAAATGAAAATAGCTTTTGTAATCCTCATGTTCTTATCTAGTAGAAGCTGCATTTTACTTTTGGGAAGACGCTACTGATTTCAAATCAGTTATGCTAAAGATATGAGGTACACATTAATTTTCTTCTCTGGATTAGCATGAGCAATCCCATACACACTGTATTTATGCAATAGCTGCGTAAGGCATAGTCTTCCAGAGAGTACTGATCAGTACATACCAGAAATGCTAGAGTGAACTGCAGAAACAACAACAAAGATGAGTTCTAATAGGCATCATATCAAAAAGCTGAAAATTACACTAATGGGAAGTAGATATCTGTCTTTTAAAACAAACTTTAGCATTTTTGCTTTCTGTTTTGCTTTGTGATATATAGAGAGGCTTTTTATTAAGGTTAAATATTGTGTCATGCATTCACATATCCCTCTTGAGAGAACCTGCTGAAGGCTGGCATATGTAAGTTTTCCTGAAACCTGATCATACAAAGCAAGCCTCACTGCTGGCATACCTATAACACTTAGAATTGCCCCAAATAACTCAAATTTTCAATAAACTGGAATACTCCATACAAAACATGTCTCATACATAAAGAAGAGTCAGTTTGGCTGTAAAGATATCTGAGTATCAACACAAATATACTGTTAGAAGGGTTACCCCAGGTAACAAGTAAGTAGCAACTTGACCCATTTAATAGATTTATAAATATATTTCTTGTTTTCAGTATATAAAATAAACTGCTCTTATTTAAGATGGGTGTGGTAGTTTTAGGCTGATGCCTAGAAAATTTTCCACAGATTGAGTAGAAAGGGATTGAATGTAAATAAATTGCCATTGGATGTAAACAGAAAATAATTATAATGTCTAAATAATCCTATTGGTCTGGTACCTAACATGATGTTAGTTGCATAAACTAACTCTCTCTTTCTTGCCTCTTCACTCTGGCAGATAATAGCTGATGCTTTTGCTGGCTTGATGACCTTGGCTGGGTTTCTTTGTTGTGGCTAAGTACTAACAAGCTACTCTGCTTTTCTTTCTCTTGTCCCTAGTACAGGAGGAAATGGGGGGAAGATGGGGAAGCTATTGGTAGCCCTCTGGTTTTGTCCAAGGGGGGTTCTTATGCTGTTTATAAATTGTAAATATTTGTAAATATTGTATTTTTTTTACATATTCATTGCATTTCATATTTCTAGATTTTAGTTTTGCTTGTAACTATACTGTCATTTGCTTCCAGCTGAGCTGGTTTGGCAGACTTTATTTTGGGGGTAATTCTCCAAATTAGTTGGGGGGTAATTTCAACCTGCCTCAATGGGCTCCAAGTAGCATGTGGGCCTGGACACAGCCTGCAGTGATGGTCAGGATCTGAATCATTTAAGTGATCTTCAGCTTAGCTATAAATAGTATTAAGTGGAAGTCTTAGAACTGAGCTCATTATAATTTTGACATACTTGGAATTACAAAAGTTTACATTGTGCCTTGAACTTACGTCTCCTGATCTTTTATTTCTGTAGTGTTCTTTAATTAAAGCTCTGGATCTTACACAATTGTGGTATCTGTCTCTTCTACGAGAACACTATGGGTGACTTCCTGTAATACAAGTGATCTGGAAATAATGATGATGATAGATTACTCTAACTCGCTGCATTTCTTACTTTCAAATGATGTATGACTAAACTACATTTGAAGAGTTGAAAACACAAACATAAGTAGATCTTTTATACTGGAAAAGAATCAAAATGCCCTCAGATTTTAATTAAAACTAAATTAATTAAATTTTTTATTTAATTAAAAGTGGGGGGGTTAATATCTCAAAAGCTGAATTAATTGTAGTGTATGTTACTTCTCTTTGCATTCTATACACAGGTGATAAGCATTGGTACCATATTTTTCTCAGGAGAAACATAGCTTGACTGGAATAAGGGTTCTTTATTAATGTTCTGGTTAAAGGATGTGATTTTCCTCAGATATTCTTTTTACTTTTATTTTTAATGTTTTTGCAACCATTTAAAGGTACAGTCAGGAAGAATGTAGAATCATAGAGTCAACAAGGTTGGAAAAGACCTCAGAGATCATCAAGTCCAACTTATCACCCAACACCTCATGACTAACTAAACCATGGCTTCAAGTGCCACGTCCAATCCCCTCTTCAACACCACCAGGGATGTCGACTCCACCACCTCCCTGGACATCAGATTTCAATGGCCAATTACTCTTTCTGTGAAGAACTTACTCCTCACCTCTGGGCTAAGCTTCCCCTGGTGCATCTTGAGACTGTGTACTCTTGTTCTGGTGCTGGTTTGCCTGGGAGAAGAGACCAACCCCCTCCTGGCTACAACCACCCTTCAGGTAGTTGTAGACAGCAATGAGGTCTCCCCTAAGCCTCCTCTTCTCCATGCTAAACAACCCCGGCTCCCTCAGCCTTTCCTCGTTGGGTTTGTGCTCAAGGCCTCTCACCAGCTGCGTTGCCCTTCTCAGGACATGTTCAAGTGTCTCAATGTCCTTCTTAAATTGAGGGGCCCAGAACTGGACACAGGACTCAAGGGGTGGGCTAACCAGTGTTGAGTACAGGGGCACAATGAATTCCCTGCTCCTGCTGGCCCCACTATTTCTGATGCAGGCCAGGATGCCATTGGCCTTCTTGGCCACCTGGAGACACTGCTGACTCATGTTCAGCCAGCTGTCAACCAGTACCCCCAGGTCCCTTTCTGCCTGGCTGCTCTCCAGCCACTCCAACCCTAGCCTCAATCACTGCATGGGGTTGTTGTGGCTAAAGTGCAGCACCCGGCACTTGGACTTGTTAAATGCCATGCCATTAGACTCTGCCCATCTGTCCAGTCGGTCAAGGTCCCTCTGCAGAGCCATTCTACCCTCTAACAGATTAATACCTGCTCCCAACTTGGTGTCATCTGCAAATTTACTGATGACTGACTCAATCTCCTCATCCAAATCATCAGTAGAGATATTGAACAGGATGGGGCCCAACACTGATCCCTGGGGGACAACACTAGTGACTGGCTGCCAGCTGGATGTGGCACCATTCACCACCACTCTCTGGGCACAGCCCTCCAGCCAGTTACTAACTCAGCACAGAGTGCTGCTGTCCAAGCTATGGGCAAATATAAGCAACTGGGTCCTAGATACCACAGTGTCCCTATGCTGACAGGCCTTTCTCATCTCTCCACATTGATTAGGTGACCCTACTTGCACCTGACAGCAGCTGTCATTGTCTGGGCATTTCCATCAAAAATAGTCTACCTTGTAAAGCGTAGCTACTTTATTTTTGGCATCTATTAAGTGTATCCTTTTCTGGTATTAAGTGTATCCATCTCTAGGGTGACAGAGCAGTGGAATATGCTGCTCAGAGAGGTTGTGGGAGCCCCCTTTCTGGGGACTATCAAATCCTGCCTGCTCTTGCTCCTGTGCAACCTGAATTAGGGTTAGCCTGCTTTGCAAGTGGGTGTTGACTGGATGATCTCCAGAGGTCCCTTCCAAGCCCTACTATTCTGTGATATGTATAGATTAGTAGTGGAATGTATATCTGAAATTAGCCTATAATGTTTAACTTTAGGAACACAGTCAGGTCACTGCCATTTCAAAAAGCGAACACTGAGAACTCAGCATTAATTATTAATATATTCAACTAATTTTTTTTAAAAATCAGATCATTTCTCAAGTTCTCATGTGTGATCAAGCAAATGGCATGGAATATATAAAAGTTAGAGTAAGAAATATGGGCAAATAGTGAATGAATTCATACTGCTTTACATCAGGAAGATCAGAGGTTGGTGGTGGAAAAGTGAATAGGGTATGAAAGGGTTAAATAAATATACTGCCAATGGGTAGAAGACCCCATGAAAAGCAAAATTCCTTGGTTTCTTTCATCCCTGTGATTTTTCTCAGTAGCCCAATATGAATTGTAGATGATTGCCAGGCAGCAAAAACTTATTAAGTATTCTTTGCCAATTCTAATAGTAATGCCTTTTTTAAATGCCTGAAGATTGTTTTATTTCAAACTTCAGTACAATTTCCTTTCTCCATGACATACTAATTTGATTTAGTAAAAGAAATATTTTCAAAAATGGAGGTAAATATCTGATGCAACTTAAGGATACACCCTGAAGCAGAACGTAATATTTGCATAAGAAATGACTGACTTATCACATAAATTTTCCTGTGTAATTTGCTAGCTTGCCTCCAAGGGATGTGTAAACCTGAAAGAGAGAAGTCAAATGTGGAAGAGGCATTTCTGCTTCAAAAGGACATTCCTATCTGAGGGGTTAGTATGTTGGATACTGATAGGAAGGTGGAAGGTGTTGGGTTTTTTTCCTCTGGAACACATGGAAACTTGTAGACAGGTTGTGTGACTTCTTAGTTAATCTACTGAAGGTAAATTCTTAGAATGCTGTGCTACAGAAGTATGGTATCTGTATATGTCCTTATGCTTCTTAGAAACTGAATTAAAACATTGAGAATATTGAGTATTTCTGTATAGCTGAATTGCTAGGAACTGGTAATGGTTTCTCAGAATAGTGTATTCCGCTTTAATGTAATGTAACAAAGAAGTGGAGGAAGAATCAATATACATGAGGTAAAATGTGAATTAACTACATGCAGTCATTCAAATAATTCAAGATGCATATAATAAAAGGTTGAAGACAAAAGGTGACTGGATGGTGTTGAGCATGCACATAAATTGATTACTTGGAGCTGAAAATACCCTTCCAAATTAATACCAGCATGAAAAATAAGTGTAAAAGGGATGGGCTCATAGAATGTATACCAAACATCACTGCTTTTAAATATTTGGGTTTAGAAATGCTGCTAGTTGCTGGCCAGGAAAATTGGGAAGTATCTTTCACTCACTGTATTTATTAGCTCATTGTTTATTCAAGAGGAACATAGTTGTATGCCATTGGTGAATCATGATTGTGATACCTCTCATGCTTGTGATGCCTCTCATGCTTTTGATAATTAGAGGTTTTGGGTGTGTAAGCCAACATCCATCTGAAATCAGTTAAAAAGGACATTAAGTTCACAAGACAGCAGATCAGATTCTTACACTTTGACTGTCAGAGATGTTTTTATCATTGGTCCTCATTCACTTCTCTCAGTCAATAAACTACTACACACAGCACTCTCTGAACTATTCTTTTTTACTGAGGTCAAGTGTCTTGCACATGTCATCAGGGTCATAACACGAGCAGCACAGAGGTGTTTGCTGGAGATAGGCACCGACCAGCTGGAATGTAATTTAAGGAACCTAAGGTTACAAACCACAAAATAAAATACAAAGGAGTATTTCTTCAGGAATTCATTTTAAAATTGATACTTATTAAATTCAGTGAAGCAAAACCAGGCTGCATCACTGATCCATTTCTCTGTACACTGCAATTTTCTTCCCATTTATCCAAACCATTGAAAGCCAGGAAGATGCTGTTTCTGTAGGATTTCCTGTAGTCATACACTAGGGAAAACTTATGCAATGGTCAGCATCTGTCTTGTGGCTACAATCTATATTCTTTTAAGATGCAGACTGTGTTTTCTACTCAGCATTTGTGCAAAACTCTGTGTCAGTGTGTGTGTGTGTGTTTAAACTCTGAACCATGTAACACAGTGACCTAGTGGCCTCAGTGTAGTCAGTGTGTTTAGCACAACAACACAAAGGAAAATGTAGCCCTTGAAGTACGTTCAGAATTGTGTTGTCTTTGTGAGTTACTAAAGTCTGAATTTGTGCAGTTGTTATGCTCAAAGCACAGTGCTCAATAAAGAGAGGATCTGCTGAATAACTGGAAAGACTCTTTCTGGCCAGTCCTTTGAGAACCATGCCGTGCTGGTCTCTGCTGGAAGCTGTACTTTGCATATCTTACAATAGCAGCATTTTCTGTCAATGCCAGAACTGTTGTAGTCAGTCATCATTCACAGAAATGCAGATCTTTGTAATGCCAAGCAGTAGGATGATGACACTAGACTCTGCAATGCATGGAACACGTATATCCTAAACACATGGAAATACCTGTGACTGCAGATGTGCACTGGTTAGGTCACACCTTGAGTGCTGTGCCCAGTTCTAGGCCCCTCAGTTTAGGAAAGATGTTGAGTTGCTGGAACGTGTCCAGAGAAGGGCAACAAAGCTGGTGAGGGGTTTGGAACACAAGCCCTATGAGGAGAGGCTGAGGGAGCTGGGATTGCTTAGCCTGGAGAAGAGGAGGCTTAGGGGAGACCTTATTGCTGTCTACAACTACCTGAAGGGAGGCTGTAGACAGGCAGGGGCTGATCTCTTCTCCCAGGCAACCAGCACCAGAACAAGAGGACACAGTCTCAAGCTGCACCAGGGGAGGTTTAGACTGGATGTAAGGAAGAAATTCTTCATAAAGAAAGTGATTGTCCATTGGAATGTGCTGCCCAGGGAGGTGGTGGAGTCACCATCATTGGAGGTGTTTAGAAGGATGCTTGATGGGGTGCTTGGTTGCATGGTTTAGTTGATTAGGTGGTGTTGGATGATGGGTTGGATGCAATGATCTTGAAGGTCTCTTCCAACCTGGTTCATTCTATTCTATTGTATTAACAAGCCAGCTAAACCTATTTGAGCCACTGCCCTGCCTCCTCCCTCTCTGTTGCCGGGTCCAGATTGAGGTCAAGGAGCCAATAGGCAAGTGCCATTAAGGCTGCCTAGAGGGGGTGGAAGCTGGACCCTGAGCCTTCACGTTTCCAAGAGGCAACTGCACATGTCGGAGGCTAGGAGAGAAGACGTGTGCAGTTTTGCCCACCAGATATTTTGAACTGATTGGCAGGATTTGAATAGCTAATGTGCCATTGGGCTGTTCAGTTTTCAAAAAGGGAATTTACAGGGGAAGATTTCAGGAGTCCACATGCTCGTTTGTTCATTGTTCTTGTCTCTTGTCTTCTCCTCCTGTTTGTCAATGGGATTCAAGGCAGCAACAAGCACCTGCTTGCTCCTGGTTTTGGGGCAATTAGCTTCTTTTGTCCTAGCAGCATAGTGCCTAGATTGTCACCACAGCAGCGCATCTCCCTCTCTCTCACTTCCTCTAATTTTGGATACTGCCCTTTTGGATTATTCCTGACCCTTGGACTATAACTATGAACTCAGAACATCCCTTCATTCAGCAAAGGTTTTGGTAGTTAACAGCTCGGTGGTTTGTGAGTAATTTATGCTAATTTACCTGGTTATTTCTAAGGTTTACAGCCTGTTTACCTGTTGGTTAGCTGCATTGTGAACTCAAGGTGGTCAATCTCACCACCTGAGGCAGCATTGCTGTTTGTTTCGCATGTATAGGAAATTTCCAGTTTGTTCCTCTGTGTTCCAAGTTCTGATTTTTCTAGACTGTTATTCTACTGTTTATTAGCCTCCTATTGTGTGTAATTGACCTATAATTGACCAGGCCAATGAACCTGAATCAAATTGGCTCAGGAAAATATTTTTTATATTTAATAAATCATATTCATATTTTGTCATATTTTTTGCTTATCAATTTGATATAAAACTAAATCAAATGGTGCAGCAAAGAGCACAGTGTCCAATTGTGAAGGTTAGGCTATGAGTTAGCAGTCTCAGGCTTGGAACGGGTGAAACAAAATTGTAAAAATGTGGAGAACATTGCGAGTAAATTAGCCAACGCTGGTAGCATCTCCAACTTAATTTTGGGAGCTTGTATCATCCAAAGGCTAGCTGAATTTAGCACTTATGAGGAAAAAAATCTGTATTTTCACAGAGAGGATTTTTCATTTGGAAAAGGAGCTAGAAAGGTCAGAGGAAAAGGATACGGAACTCTCTGATTTATTTGCGCTGCAAATCAGGAAGTCTGGTGCTGCTATTAGAGCAATCGCAGAATCGAGCGCTGATTCTAAAGTACACTCATACAAAAGCTCTTCCAAACTGTGCAGCCCTGATGCAGTCCAGACCACCAGAGCTCAGTCCCCAGCACTGTCTTTTTATGAACAGCCTGAACCACAATCTCACAAACAGGACTTTGACCTTTTATAACCAGGTAAACGAACCTGAATCAAATTGGCTCAGAAATTTTTTTTAATATATTTAACAAATCATATTAATATTCTATCATATTTCTGGCTTATCAATTTGATATAAGACTAAATCAAGATGGTCACCTCTGGCTCCTTTTAGAGGATGCATTTGATCATTTGCACTTTGGTCAATAGTGGTATAAGATGGTACAATGTCATATATTCTTTCTGCCATTAGATTGGCCGCAAAATCTCAATGTTACCAACACATCATGAGGCAAAATGACCCACCAAAGGACTAAGACAAAGCTCCACCTTATTCAATGAGTGATACAACTGAGCAACATGATTATCAAAATAAGTGAGGGAATCAGATGAAAGAAAGACTGTGCTAATTTAACAGTCCCAAATGCGTAAGTCACAAATTCAGCTTTTGGCGATGTTTAAGTGAAATACCTGTAGGAATTTCAGATCACGGTCACAGGATGCCAATTTTGTTCTTGGAATCAAGAGGAATGTATGCCAAACCTGATGCAGTAGTACTATTTATGTTAAGACTGAGAATACAGTTTGAAAGCAACTGAAACCAACTCAAATATAAGCTTTGTTGTTTCAGGTAGAATAGACAAGTAGAGATTAAAAAGTCGGGGGTGCAAGGATCACACTCCAATTTCTCCTTTACAGTACCAAGCGGAATTCACATCTGCCTGCCATGCCAAAGGTTTCTTTGCTTTGCTTTGTTTCAGAAGCTTCTTTCTCTTTCCTTTTCTGCATGAGGTGGTGGCATTGCTCATCTGGGAGACAGATCTAACAGCTTTGTAGAGTACAGTGTTTTCATGCATCAGGCCAATCCTCCTTTGCATCTTGTGAGCAGACTGTCTGCTTCACAGTGTTCAGGCGACGTAAAGAACCCAGGTCATTAAAAAAAAATGGTTTTCTGAATGTCTGCCTGCACATTACTTTCCTAGTAGTTTTTTACTCAGGAATTCAATCTGTACTGACAACTGGTAACACAAAGCTAGATTTTGAAAGTATTCTGTTGAGTAGCATGCAGATGGATAACCAGAGGGACCTCTGAGTATGCCTGGGCACAAACTCCTGTGGAAGTTTTGTTGGAAATACACTGTTGACTGTGATCTATCAAGAATCCCTTCAAAATAAGAAATAAAGCCAGAGAGAGGCCTTGACTAATGTCACAAAGTAAAAAGATCAACTGGTTTTCTCACAGTACAGTGCCGAGAGCCAAGCTGTTGCTGGCATGACTATAGGCTGTCTCTGTTGGCTGCTTTGTGCTGGAAGGATGCTTTAATATTGACTGTTCATCTTTTCAACATCTGCTTCTTTCAGTCTTGTGTCATCATCTCTTTTTACCTCTCATTTCACCATAGAAGGATTATTGTAGGTGAAAATCTTTTAAACGCCACCCATTCAGATTCACCATTTCAGAAGCCTTTAAGCCTTTACTTATAGCCTTCAAATTATTATCAGCTCTGTACTGATCACTGCTAGAGATCAAAACTGTGTGGTAGGGGAAAAAATTCATAATGTGGCAGTGAAGCCAGCAGGGATGGTGCAAATCATAAACCTGCTTCCTTCTGAAAGTATAGCAATGGAACTGCCAATCCCTTCCATTCAAGGTGGCTGAGATTGGAGGGTTTGGGGGTTTGTTTGTGGTTGTTTTGGGGTGTTTTTTTTCCTCTCTCAGAATAATGTTGAGCACTTGCACTGACTTTACCTGGAGCTATGGTGCTCAGCAACCTTGGAAACTCAGTTCCTGCAGTTCACTGTAAAGAATCCTTCAGGGAAAATAATTTTGAGTTCAGATGTGTGAAGCTGTTCACGTTGATGAAATAGCTTGAAAAGAAATGAGCATTGGCTCACAGATGCTCAGCATTCATGTGTTCATCTGAAACTACCCAAAATTTTCAGATGTGGAAATTTATCTTGAGGTGTTACAATGTAATTTTCTGTGTCTGTGACCTTTCTGTGGAAACAGAGAGATTCTTCCAGAGATATTTCAGTATTTCTGTAGCAAATAGAGACTCAGCTCACTGTTTGTATTTCAACATCAGATGCATATTAGTTAGTTACAGTTTTCCAAACATCAGCTAGTATGGTATCCAGATTATTTCTTTACTGTGTCATCTTCATAAATTTTGAAAATGCAGACATTCTTGGACATTATTATACTGGTTTTCTGCCTCCAGGGATTGAATTATTTATGGCAAACCATTGCTGTGTGTATTTGATATGCAATATTTGACACCAGAATTGAATTCTCATTACAACTCTTCTCTTAAATGAAATTATAGTTATTTTATTCTGCCTTCTTTGGCTTCCTGGCTGTGTTTACTCTGATTTTGCTGGAAAAGCAATGAAATTAGTGGCCCCTGTTTTATAGCATGGAGAAATGGCAGGAAAAGAAGGAATTTATTTTTAAAATGTACATTTTTCTACTTTGTAGTTCTCAAAGTCTTGTTGTTGAAAGCAGTGGTCAAAGCAGACAAGGGAAATTCTGAAGGAAGTTTTATTGGTTTTGTACAAAGCTAAATTTTATCACTTTCATCTACAGAGAGAATTGCTCTTCCTAAGATATAAGGTTCCTTCTGTGACAGGGATGCAAAAGGAGTGTAAGTAACACACACTAACTACTTTTATGCTGTCATGAGTCTTATATCCTCAATTTATTCATCTGTGTTTTCTTCTGGTTTCCAACCCAGTTCTAAGTTTTTGCAGCGCTCTGAGGAGATCTGGAAATAAGCATTTTTCAGTCCTATTAATCTTTGCATATTATTCAAATGCCTTATGCATGCTCTTGCACATCTTTTTTATAAGTATTTTTCTTCAGTAAATTTTTTGTATTTTTCCTGAGTCAAGGAAAAATTCTATCAAAGTTCTATCCTTTCAGTAGTTTGCCTTTTTTTTTTTCTTTTGTAAAACATGTATCTATTTGAATATAGTTGCATCATCTCAATACATATCATCATTATTCACAGATTATTGACAGTGAATCTTTTCCTTGGTAGACATACACTAATTCACTGATACTCATCCTTGCAGAAGTATGCTTTTTTCTACTTACAATTAATCCAGAAAACCTTTTTGCTTAGTCTGACTGGAAGATCAAGTTGATTAATTGATATGTGCCTAACATAACATCTGCCTCACACAACTGGGTTGCAAAGGTATGCCATCTTCATGCAGCGAGTACAGCTGGGTACACTGATGCCATCTATTGAATTGGCCAAGAATATTTTTTGTAACCCCACATTTTTAATTGGATTATGTATAACTACATTCTGGTCACTATTCTGCCTGCACATGTTAAAAATGTTATACCTCAAGTCTTTTACAAATCATCTACTTTTCTTCTACTGACCTGCACTTTCTACACAGGTAAAATCACATATCAACCAATGTATTCTCCTGAAAGATCTCTTAGGACAAAATCTCTTAGAATCTGACTGCAAAATTGTAGAATCAGTGGAAGAAAACTCTGGAGTAAGGCTTCCTTTTATACAGCCTAAACTGACTTTTGCCTATTTCATTGTAGACTTATGGTGTTTATTCATAATTTCCCTGTGATCTGCTACAGACAATCCAGATAATTGTTATTGTCCACTGTAGTATCTAGGAATGTGCACTGTAGCTAAGGGTGGTAGGAAGAGGTCCTGTAGCTGTGTGTAATATAAGAGAACAGGAATATATGGATAATATGCAGAGATATCTGGAATATGGAGCAGTCAGCTTAGACCTCACATAAACCAGGGAGTATTTCTGAGTTCATCCCTTTCACATGGAACAGCTCTCATCCACTATCTAATTACTGGCCAATGAAAGTTCAGTGTGTGTAAAGGCAAGCCCTTCTAACAAGCTTCCAAAAAGTCTTACCCTGCTTTTAGCACTAGTTATTTTTATGTCATGCCTAGCTATTTCTCTTATTTTCTTGGTATTCATACACTCTGGCAATGGCAAAAGTTTGGAAGTGTTATGTTACAACCATTAAAAAATGTTTATCTAATAGTAATTAAATCCTGACCGTGGTTGGCAAAATGGTATATTAATCCTTACGTGGACATCAGAAGTATCTAATTATATGAACAATAAAACCTTTATGAAAACCGGCCACAGATATTAGTTTATGATATAAGCGGGGGGGTGGGAGGGGTGATAATTATGGTGACCTGAGAAAACGCATTTTCTTGGGGCTTTTTAGTCTGGAGAATAGAAGACTGAGAGGGGATTTAATAAATGTCTCTAAATATCTGAGGGCTGGGTGTCAAGGGGGAGGGGACAGGCTCTGCTCAGTTGCACCCTGGGATAGGACAAGGGGCAGTGGATGGGAACTACAGCACAGGAGCTTCTGCCTCAACATGAGGAGGAACTTCTTCACTGTGAGGGTCACAGAGCACTGGAACAGGTTCCCCAGAGGGTTTTTGGAGTCTCCTTCTCTGGGGATTTTCAAGACCTATCTCAACACATTCTTTTGCAACCTGTGCTAGATTCTATGGTCCTGCTCTGCCAGGGGGGGTTGGACTCAGTGATCTCAGGAGGTCCCTTCCAACCCCTAACATCCTGTGATCCTGTTGTTCCCATTTATTGTGAATCCAAACATCTGATTACCAGATGATTTAACAAGTAACGGAGTGCTGCCACATACCTTGTATTCAAAATTTTGCTCAGCACAAATAAGTCCATTGCCTAAGGCTGATATGAAGTGAAACTGAAGTTAAGTCAACTAGGAGGTTGAGTTATAAAATGGTAAGTTTCAAACAGAAGCCAAATACTCTATAGAAGCCGTAACTATTTTCTCCAAACCCCTCATTTTTTTTCAGTACTTTAGTGCACAGTACTGAACAAATAAATATACCAAGTAAGACCAGATAAAGCTGTTCTAGCAACTAAGGAAACTAACCACAGTGCAAAAGAGATTTGGATTGACAAGCTGAATGCTGGCACATAAGAGATGGATTTAACATGGGTCCATAGAACACAGATTCCAGTAATACAATGGAAAAAAAAAAATCCACTTTTACCCAACTTGCATCACTACTTGCTTCTTTCCTTTTGACCTAATACTGAGGTGGGAAGCTTTAATTAAAATGGTTTCTTATAACTGAGTCTGAGCACAGGGACAGAAAGATTAGGAAGCAGCAGACAAGTGAGAAAGAGCATAATAACAGAGAGAGAGTCAGGATTTTTAGAGAAAAGCTTTGTGACCACCACCCTGTATTCTCCTGTAGCAGCTTTCCACTGAATAAATGAGAAGTATATTATAAAAGGCTGCTTGGGTCAAAATACAAGTTTACTCTTAATTGGAAGATGAACAGAAAAGACTTTATCATCTTCTGCAAAGATTTAATAGCTTAGACTTTTTCTGGCTTAAAATCTAAAGGAAAGGAAAGGAAGGCAAAGATAAAAAGGATAATCTAAAAGGAAAAATTCATGCATATGGATGAAAAAAAAAACTTTCCTAATTTTGAAAGTGGAGCAAAACAGCTTTCTAAATTCTGTTCTGTTACTGATTTGTAGTGCAAAACCAAGCTAGATTTCGAAATGCAAAATAAGTCATCTCCATCAGTTGAAGAAGCCTTAACAAAGACTTCACAATTTAAAAGGATGAAAAATTCAGTTCTCGCTCATCTGCTCTGAAATCTCCACTACATTAAGCATTTTACAGTAGTTATGGATCAGCAGTGGTCTTTGCCCTCCACAGGCACACAAGAATAATTGGAAAACAACCATTTTGCTTTCTTATTTCTCCCAGGGGTAGTCATACAATCATAGAATAGAATGGTTTGGAAGGGACCTTCAAGATCATCTAGTTCCAATACCCCTGACATGGGTATATTCCATTGGATCAGGTTACTCAAGGCCTGGCCTTGAACACCTCCAGGGAGTAGACATCCGTGACCTCCCTGGGCAACCTGTTCCAGTGTCTCACTACCATCGCTGTAGAGAATTTCTTCCTAATATCTGGTCAAAATCTACTTTCTTCCATCTTAAAGCCATTCCTCCTCATCCTATCACTATAAGTCCTTGTACAAAGTCCCTCCCTAGCTTTCTTTTAGGCCCTTTGGTTACTGGAAGGCCACTATAAGGTCTCCATGAAGCTTTCTCTTCTCCAGGCTGAACAGACCCAACTCTTGAAACCTGTCCCCCCTAGAGGCGATCTCCAGCCCTCTGATTATCTTTGTGGCCCTCCTCTGCACCCACTCCAACAGTTCAATGTCCTTCTTATACTGGGAGCACCCGAACTGGACACAGTACTCTAGGCAGCGTCTCACAAGAGGAGAGTAAAAGGGGAGAATCATCTCCTCATCCTGCTGTTTACAATTCTTTTGATGCAGCCCAGAGTACCATTGGCCTTCTGGGTTGCAAGCACACATTGCTTCTCATGTTGAGTTTTCCCTCGGCTTCTCCTTGAGACTGCTCTCAGGTCACTCATTGCCCAGCCTATATTTCTGCCTTGGATTGTTCCAACCCAGGTGTAGGACCTTGCACTTGACCTTGTTGAATTTCATGAGGTTGGCTTGGGTCCAACTCTCAAGTCCCTCTGGATGGCATCCCTTCCCTCCAGCGTGTCAACTGGACCACAAAGCTGTCTACTTTGACTCAGCTCTCTGCTGCCCAAGAGATGTAGGCTGTTTGGGAAAGTGTCCTCACTATTTCGTCTCCTCTTGAGCAGGACTAGGTTCAGAATGAACCAGTTTCTCAAATGCAGATGATAAGTCTGCTAAATGACACTTGAATCATTGCTCTGTGAAGCTGATACATAAATTAATAGTGTTACAGTAAAGCTTTTATACTTCTAAACACCCTCATACACAAAGGACTCCAAACCTTGCCATTATCCTCCTGTTCATGTGGGGATACACTCCATGAAATAGTTTTTGTTTGAATTACGCTTTTCTTCTGAATATCATCCACAGTTATGGCACATTAATTCTGGATTAGACTGATGGTCACTGTTTCATGTGCTGATTTTCCTTAAAATGTTATTTTCTGGCTTCTTCAGGAAAAGTAACATCACATTATGATGATGATCCTGAGGGACCTGAGTCAAGCCATCCATATTAGTATACAGTATAAACATTGTCATTTACCCATGAATGCACATTCACTACAGGACTCCTCTGCAGCAGAACTTCACTTTCACTTTAAACAGCTTCACAAACTAGGACGTTAGTTTCTTTTCCGTGTAAGACAAGCTGAGCAGAGCACGCACCTTTGGTCATGTCTAGCATTACCCACACAGTGCAAGAGCATGCAATTTTCCTCACAATGTAACTACTAGAAATGGTTAGCAGGGCCATGAATGAAATCACAGAAGGTTAGCAGTCTACAATCTTAGTAGAAATCCTACTTGTTATCTCCTCCTGTTGGGTTTTTTGCCCACATTATTTTAAAAGGAATAAATGCAAATAATTGGGATCTTAAATGAAAAAAAAAAAAAAAAAGCCTCTTTTGAGGGTTTTTTGAAATTAGAACATAGCTCACAGTAACTCATGCTTCTAATCTGTGATTAGCACCAGGTGCCATGTAAATCCATGCCCTGTTTTACAATAGATTGTGATTTAGTATGCATTTCATAGCCTGAGGGCCAAAATCTGATTAATTTACTGGATTAATAAAATTGGTGGAAAGCTGAAAACAGACATAGTCTACATAATTGCTGTGTAAAATCCTGAGATTAAAGTATATTGATTCAAATGTGCACAAAGTAACTGAAGCAAATCCCACAGCACTGGAGAAATTAGTCTGAAATAGCCAAAACAAAAATCCTTGTCTTGGCATGTCAGAAATATGTTTTACTGTAGTTTTCGTTACATTTATGATTAGGCTTAGGGAAAGAGAACTCATTTTCGTGTTGGCGAAGGGGGACCCTTGAGCAACACACAGTACTGAATTTAGGAAACTGTTTCTTTCAAGCATCTGCTGCTCAAAGGCTTTCAGAAGTCAACACGTTTTTCCACATAACCCACAATGAAGACAATAGACAAAAATCTGTCTTCACAACAGAATTGCTTAGGACAAAAAGCCAAATTCATTTATGAGGCTTTTTTTAAATTACAATAAAGACCAATTTGGAGTGATGCTTTTTTCTGAATTAGAGTGCCTATATTAATATGACTAAATTAATATTTCAGAAATGCCACTATTTTCTGAAAAGCCTACACAGCAAAATGCAGTTTAGGACATATTTAGAAATATCACTGAATTTGGCAGTGAAATTATGGGTGTGGTTAGATTTACATCTCATAATAAAAAGCAGGTGCTCATGCATATGCATGATCTGTGCAACTCTACCTTCAGCCTTCAGGTGTACCAGTGAAACATTTGAACTCTGTAGAACAGGCATCTTAAACATTTATGTCTTTATTGCTACAGATTTTAATATTTGTGATGGATATATTACAGCAGAGTGGCTGAAAAGCTGGCTTGATGCTAAGGGCATTTCTGGCTTCTCTGTCCAATGATTTTTGCTGCCATGCTTTGGCCTGGAAAGAGCAAACAGTTGCTGTATCTAGTACAACCTTATGAATTCCTGAAGCTAGCAACACATGTCATATGCTGCTGCAAAGCATCAAATCCACACTTTCAAGTGCTAATAGCTTTTTGTTTATTTTTAATTTCCTGGTTTATGGAATGCAACTTCTATTCTTGTATAATTTAGACTGTCCTTCTGCTTACTGTGGCCCACAGTCATTCAGATTTCCAGCTGTCTGCTCTTGTGTCAAATGAAAACTCAAGAGGAAATATTTCAGAAGTGCAGTTGTAGCTTGATGACTCTGCCATTCCTACCTTTGAATTTTTCTTTTCTTTGGACTTAGAGCTTGCTAGCTAGAAGAATAAGAAGATTGACACATTATTAAACAAAATTAAGTAGACTGATTCTCTGTGAAAGTGTTCCATTCCTAGTTGATATCCAGGTTACAACCCATCTTGTATCCTTACCAAGCACCACCAAAATGATTTTCATTTTTATGTTAATCTGTCTTTCCACTAGGACCTAAGAGTAAAATAGTAACATTCTAATATTCTTTTTGCCTTCATGGTCAAGTAGAGGTATTTCTCCAGGCTCATTCTTTACTATTCATCTAATAGCTGTGTTAAGGTTTATGAGAGAAAGTCAAACTTACCATACAGATAGTCTCAAAGATGGCAAGCAGCTTTTGCCAAATGGTTCACAGCAGCCCTGCAATTATCTTTATTGCTTTATTTCTCAGAAGGGAAAGTCTCTTGTCTTGAGCTTTTGCTGTGAAAATTGTGAAACTCTAAAAAAGAAAAAAAATTACTTCTATTTTGAAGGCCTGATTTAACATGAAAATCATATGCACTGTAAATGTTTTCTTGGCAATTTACTTGTCATAAATGTCTATTGTAGTGAAAAACTCTCCAGGGAATTGGTTGTGTTTATTCTGCACGTACTTACTACTTTGTAAAAAGACACAATGACAATAAAAAAAGAAATATTATGACTGGCTGCAAACCTCCTGATACAGAGATTGGTTTCAGCTTAAATGTAGCTTTTTGAGGTCTGAGTTTAAACTAGATTTCCTAGCAGAGACAGGTGTGTGCTGTTGTTCTTTCACCCAACCCAAATGTAAATACTGCACAGTATTAACAGAAGACATTCAAGGCTATCTCTTGTAATATAATGCATCAAATAGCACACAAGACTCAAAACACTGACATGCTTGAGCCAACTTTTTTTTTTTTTTTTTTAGCACTAAGCTCAGTTTTATTTCTGAGGGAAAAAAAAAAAAAAAAAAAGTAGTCTAAAAAGAGTTTTTATGTTCCAAGTTCTGCTCCAGTTCTAAGCCTGCAGCCAGAGAGACCTCCTTGGAATGCCCTTCTCGGGAAAATGTGCCCAAGGGGCAGTGGCCCTAATGGAAAATCTGAAATACTTTGATTTTTCAGATTTTTGCCAAAGTGAGCCTGGCTCTAGCACTCAGCCACTCTCAGCAGTCAGTATTTGCAGTTGCTCAGGGCAAGCACAGCAGGCTTTAAAGTGGAAGGGAGCCCTTCCAAGCACTAAAAGGACTGAGATATGAATACTTTAATTCACGTTGGTGAAAACTCATGCAATAGATGCCTTTTGTGGCAGTCTGTATTTCAAAGCCTCTTGATTTTTCATTTTAAAATTACTAGCTTGCTGGTTTTATTTAGATGTAGTTGCTGATAACAGACTGTATTGCTGTGTGGTCAGGTACAGTTGTGGAGGTGATTGTGTGTTTAGACACAGCAGTGCTCTGGTTACCATTGAGCTTCCTTTTCCCTATCCTAAAAATTGAGTTTTTGTCTTCCACTTGGTAGAAAGCAAAGGCACACAGATGGAATTAAGAAGTGAAAATACTATTACATGATTAGAACTGTGTGGGAATTTTGCAGAAATAAAAAATAATTGCTAGAAACTGTGAGTTCACTAAAACTGATCCATTTTCTTCAGATAACAGTCTACCCAGAAGACTGTTTAATAAATTCTTTCTAATTGATAAAAATATTGTCATAGGCTGAGCGTTAATCTGCTGCTGTTACTCAAAACCATCCTGCCTCATGCCAGGTTCAGAATGAAAGTGCTGGCTGGAGCAAAGGAGATGGGGCTTGAATTTCAGATTCTAACATAAGTGGCTTCCTGTTCCTGTTGCTGCTTTTGGGTTCTGTGTTTTATGTGTTGGCTTTCTTCTGGTGGGGTATCAGCAGGACAGGGAGGGATGGAGGAGTAGCAGCCTGGCTTGGGTTTATAGCTCTCTTGCTTCTGCTTTCTGCTGCTTCCTGCTGTGCTTTTTCTTCAGATAGGCTAAGGTAATTGTGTACTTGTACTATGGTTATCTGATTTGCTCAGTAAACTCTTATCTCACTCTTTTTGTCTCAACCCGGAGAGAATTTTTGTGTGTTGGTTTTCCCTCACTTCTGTGCTGGGGAAGGCAGACAGGTTAATCTACTGGTTCAGTTTAACCCATTACAAATATATACACCTGCTGTTTCCTTTATGGAATATACTAAAAGGTTTAAGTTTTAAACTAAATTTTCAGTTAGGAAATGTTTTCGAGATTTTTGTCTGCTCAGGATTTTTGGAATTTGAGATTTCCTCTATCAATGTCAAAAAAATTTAGGGATGGAAAACCTTCACCTGTCAGGCCTTATTGTGCGTTGCCAGTCAGAGGAAGAGTTGAACTAGAAACCACCTGAGATATTCCTTACTCACAAATTTTATACCACCCAACTAGTGGAAGAAATCTGTCATTATTAAAACTCTATCAATGTGAGGATTATGGTATGGCTGGAGTTGTTCAAGAGATCCTTGACAGATACAAAAATGATGCTGAGATATTGTTGGTACATCAGAGCTGTCACGTTATCTCAGGTGTGTGGTTGTGCTCAGCAGGTGGTTGTGCTTTATTATTCACAGTGGCACTGGTGTATGGTAGTGCATGGTGGCTAACTTTATACAGGACAACTTCACTGAAGCTCCCAGAGGCTTAAAGAATGGTGGGGTTTCTGTTGGAATTAGTGCTGGTGGCACCAGATTGGTCTCTAAATAGTTACACCACTTGGCAGCTGAAGCCACTGCTCAGACACTTTCTTGCTGAGTTTTAATGTTGTACTGAGATCCCTGCAACAGAGGCAAAAAAATATTTGCCCCATTAGATAGCACGGGACAGACTTTTTCAGTCCCCAGAATTTGGCAACTATGAAGCAACTGAGCTGGCGGTGGGCCTGATCTGTTCTCATCTCAGCTGAAACAATCTTGAGTGAAGCAATAAAGAGATCTAATAAACCATGTAAACGTTGCATGTGTGAAGGCTTTTCCCAGTAAAGAGAAGATACACAGTGCTGCACATTGGGCTCATGCCTAAGCCTCATGGAGAAGGCTCAAATTAAACCGTATCTCCAGAAGTTGTTGTTCCCTCGGTACCAATATGAAAATACTCTATTTCTAAAGATAATTTTCCCCCACACCTCAAAAGCAGAATACATCAAATGTTGCAAGAGGGAAAAAATAGTGTCTGTAGGAATGGTTTCAGAAATTTCAGTGCATGTAGAGGAAACTCAGGACTGTTAGCATAATTTTTACCTTTCTGACAGCAAGTAAATGTTCTGTGGCAGACAAATCTGCAGGAAATAAAATTTTATGATGTACTGTAGCCATCCTGGTTGTATATCTGTACACTACTGGCAGACCATCAAAAGATGCACACTTTCAGCATGTCTGAATGTGACTTGAAAGCAGCTTGATTTCTGTAATCATAAACGCTGACAAGTGTACCCCACATACGTGGACGAGATGATGTCTCTTTTCATATTAGCATGGTGTCGGTGTACAACCAGTCCAGTGAGATCAAAAGGAATCGAGGACGCAAAGGGAATATTATATCTTGCCTAAATATTGATTACAAACTGCTTGGCCTGTAAAAGGAAACAGTCAAGCATAACACTGTAACTCCTTCTGTTTTATATCCTGCTAGGTTCCTGTTTAAAGTAGCAGTAAGCGCTGGGAGCAGTTATTTCTTTTCTATACATTGTAGCGATCTGGAACTGCTTTATCTTTTAATTTATCCTACTCCTTCCTACTGAAGATGAAACTACTGTGAGCTAATTGCAGACATATAAATATCTTTCTTTCACATGTGTACTACTTTTATTTGCAAGAACAGCTCTAACTGATCTATATGGTATGTGTAGATCAGATTTTGTTTTCTCACTCTCTGCAGGCCAGTATTGTCACACAGAAATACATGAATCAGATGTAAGCATCACTTTCACATACACCTCTCTTTTTCACGACCCACCAGCTAGCAAAGATGCGCATGTTTTCTAGATCAGCAATTCATCATGCCATTAACTTTTTTATGGAGAGGTAGTAGATCCAGGTAGACATTATCATTCAAGAATGAGTGCACAACGTAAAAATCAAAAGCAAGCATGCCAACTTGAAGAAATCCAAATATATTTTGAGCTTTTTTCTTGTACAGAGTTGGTACATTAATGTATGTATACATAACTGCCACATTCAAGAATGTGACTGCAAGCAGCTAAAAGTAAATGTAAACTATTTGACTCTAATGTTGTCAAGGCCTTCACCACCAGTGCCAAAAGTCCTCGTTCTGGCTACTGTCTCCTGGTCTAATTGAAAGTTTTTCTGTCAGCTTCATACACATAATTGATAAAATAAGAGGGGAAAAGCAATACAAAGCTGGAAAATTAATTATTGTACAAAAAACATGCTTGCTATTATACAAAGCCCAGGTATAGCAAAATGATATCCTTAGGGAGAAGCAGCAAACTACAATAGTATGGGGTAAATTAAATGAAAATACACAGCTACACAGAGCTTAATGACTTCTAGATTAAAAGATTTCAGAGTAGTCTTAGTTCTGGCATTTTAATTTCATGCATTTGCACTTTTACACTGTAGCCTATGCTGTTTAGTCTGCTATTAATGTAAGAACTTTTCTTCTCTAATGCTTGAAAACAAGCAAAGTGTCAAAGATGAAAGTGCAGCTCTTCCTGGGTTGGTTTTGTCTGAATGTTCTCAGCTATAATACACTGATCATGAATCAAAGAGAATAATTTCACTAGAAGTAAGGAAAAGACTGGGAGAAATATAAGTCTGTTACCTAGGAGGCAGCAAATAATAGACAGTACAGAAAACACTGAATGTTTAACATTCTTTTGATGCTGACTTACAGAATGCTTCAATGCAGCTAGTGCTTAATAATATTGCAATGAACAAAACTGGGTTAGGAGGATGTTCCAAAGGTAAGGGAAGAGTAGATCACAGGATAATTTTAGGGAAATTGGAGGTATTACAGTCATTAAAGAAAAGAAAGCTTGCTGCAGAGCTCTCAAGGAACTAGCTGAGGTAGTCAAGAGGTCAAGAGGGACAAAAGAGACAAAGTAGAGAAAAGCAGGTGTAACATCTATATTTAAAATCAACTAATGTTCTCTCATTTACAGCTCTCATCATCTGACTTGCATCCAAAACAGTTAGCAGATCTAAACAATGGTTAGCAGTACTAAACAACAGCATTGTAAGCACCAGAGGACTTGCTAAGTTGTAGGAAAGTGCTATCATGATGTCAGAACAAGCCAGGTCTAATTAGCAAGTAAACTGTTTTGACAGTGGGACACCATAGACGAGAAATACTTTGTCAAATGCAAGATAATAAAGCTAATATAAAATAGGGATGTTTAACATGGAGTGCTGGTGGACAGCAAGTCTCCATGGGACAGCAATGTGCCCTTGTGGCCAAGAAGAGACAATGGTATCCAGAAGTACATCAGGAAAAGTGTATCCAGCAGGTCTAGGGAAGTTCTACCCCTCTACTCTGCCCTGGTGAGGCCACATCTGGAATACTGTGTCCAGTTTTGGCGTCCCCATTTAAAGAAAGACAGAGAATTGCTAGATGGAATCCAACAGAGAGCCATAAGGATGTTTAGGGGAATTGAGCATCTCCCCTGTGAAGAAAGACTGAAATCCCTGGGACTGTTTAGTCTTGAGAAGAGAAGACTGAGAGGGGATCTCATCAGTGTGTATAAATATCTGAGGGGTGGGTGTCAAGTGGATGGGGCCAAGCTCTTTTTGGTGGTACACAATAATAAGACAAGAAACGGCAGGTTCAAACTTGAACATAGAAAATTTCACCTCAACATGAGGAGAAACTTCTTTACAGTGAGGGTGACAGAGCACTGGAGAAGACTGCCCAGGGAGGTTGTGGAGTCTCCTTCCCTGGAGACTTTCAAAATCCACCTGGATGCATTCTTATGTGGACTACCCTAAGTGATCCTGCTTTGGCAGGGAGGTTTGACCTGATGATCTCTTGAGGTCCCTTCCAACCTCTAATGTACTGTGATACTGTGAACTATCATTCCCAAACAATGTCTCAAAAAGATGATTTCCCTTTTTGTCATCATTGTATTACAGTCCAGATGTCATATAGTGGTCAACATGATAAGAAAGCAAGGTGCATTTTCAGAATTTACTTTCTTGTGCTGGCAAGTTATCATAGAGAGAAAGCATCACAGCTGACCTTTCCATAAAAAAAGTTAATGGCATCATGAATTACTCCTGATTTTCAACTGAACTGGAAACTACGTGCATCTTTTCCAGCAGGTGGGAACAGTCTAAGGGGAGGCAGAGGGTAGTATGATTTTTGTTATTTCATCCCATCATCCTGTAGTCTCTATATTACCTGACCTCACAGCCAATTCTTCCCCCTTTCTCCCTTCTCTCTGCTCCCAGTCATCTCTGCAGTTTGTGGGGGAGTTTGCAGCCTTCTGTGGCCTTTTTGGGAAGATAATTTCTTGCCGTGCGGTTTTGGCCTAGCGTAGGTGTAGTGAAGCTTGGGCTGGTGGGAGGCATTGGGGTCTGGTAGGTCTGCCTAGGTCAGGGGGGAGGTTTTAGAAGGTTTTGGCTTAGTGAGGCTGGGTAGACCCAGGGAGAGAATTGGTTTGGGGCTGATTTTGATTTGTGTATATATTGTCCTTTGTGCCTTTATATATTTTGAATTTTTGGTGGGTTTTTTGTTTGTTTGTTTGAGGTTTTTTGGTGTGTGGTGTTTTGTTTTGGGGCTTTTTTTGGTAAATACTATTTTCCATTTAACCTCCGATTCTGCACAGGTGTTATTCTTTTGCTCCTTTGGGTAAAAGAGCTTTCTGTCCTTTTGCCCGGGGCAGCTTGTGGCTCAAACTAGGACAACCACTAACTGCCAGAACACAGAAGAACTCTCAGCTGATTTTGTGGATGCACAATCCATTCACTCAGATTTTACTCCAGCTCCTTTGTCAGTGAGTACCTTGGCGATGTTTGAGGCACTATGGGCAAAGCTTGCAGGAAGGAGTAGGTTCTCCTACTAATAATACCTGATCTGGAGCATAGGATTCTTTTGAGTGTATGTTTGTGTATTTAAACGACTAGACTTGGGTGTGTAAAAGTTTGGCTTCTTGTCTGTTGCTCTATCAGTTACTGTCTTATTAGGTAATACTTCCTCTCCCACACTTTATCTCTGTCACGGCTTCACATCTTCACACAGCAGTGTGGCTACTAAAATAGTCCAGCTGACTTTTGGCCTGATTAATGTATCTGCACGTAAACCTTGGAATTTCCTAGGAAGCATTCCAGGGTGATATTTCTTAGTCTGTAAAGATGCAAATGGGGATGAAGCAAGAGCAGTCAGATTCCAGCAGGAAGAATGAAGCCTGCCTCAGTGAAAAGTTTAATCATCATAGTGGGTACCTGGGAAAGGTCCTGTTGTGATCATTACTGGAAAATTCTCTGCCACCAATGCTGAGAGCAGCTCAGTGAAACAAATGCAATGACTTTTAGAGAGAAAAATGTAGAGTTTACTGAGACATTTGGTGTACCAATTTTCAGCATGCTTTCTGCATAATTAGCATGCTGCTAGAGAAAATCACTAGAAGGCACCTTTAGAAATTCTGGGGTTTTTTTGTTCAGAGCTCTTCAGTATACAAAACTGATAGTACCATGTTGGATTTTAAATAGTAACTACTATTTATGCTGGTACTAAAAAACCTCCTGAAGCGAACATTCCTTTAAGCGTCTCAGTTTAAACCACAACTACACTTTGTTGCTGTGATTCACCTGTGGGTGCCTAGCATTAGCTTAGTCAGGAATGTTGCATTTAGCCTTTGCTCAAAGTCATCAAAATCTGACATGCAGCTGGTTTCATTAGCATTCCATAGGTGAAGTCAGAAAATACCTGTACACTGACCTCTATTTTGAATCGATTTTATAGCCTTAAATGATTAGGCCTTGAAATAAATGATTGAATATGCCCTGTGAGAAAATGTCTGATGAATAAAAAGATGACAGATACTTCATTCTGTGCTGAGACATGTAGCAGATTTATCTTGTTTTAAAAAATTACTGGAGTGATGATAAGGTAATAATCTGAGTTTTCATTTTCAATTAACAGAGTGATTTGCTAAGATAGGGCTTTCCTGCAATATTTAACATCTTTTCTAGTATAGTTGCTGCATTTTGAGCCTCCTGTCTGCTCCTTTTTTTATCTGTATAAAGTTGCAAATGTACGCTGAAGCTGCTGTTAGCAAAAGCTTATGACAGCTGTTCCCTGCTGAAAAGGAACGACATTGATTTCCCTATGGCTAGCTCTCAAACGGTAAAATCATTTCACTCACTTGACCTGTGAAAAGAAGACCAAGGAATGGATCTGAAATCCTTAGAAGCACTACTATTAGACAGGGTATATGTGGCAATCCCAGTACTGGGTTTAAGGCCCCAACACACTGTATAATTAATGCATACAGTAATTTATCTCCTAACTCTCTGGAAAATAAAAATATCGTCTTTTTTTTCAACTTGCTGAGCAGAAGCTCAGAAGACCAGCATCAGTGCCTCCTTTTAGTCCAGGAGGTATTTCCACCTTTTGTTTGCACAGCCATATCTTTAAATAGGTTGCTGAAAAACCTGGGCCTTATGCTGTACTTGTGCAGGGGAACTTCAAAGTGTCCAACCACTTTACAACAGCTGCTTGCTGCTGGAGTAATGTTAGGCAGCTTTCCTACACCTGTCAAGCTGACCCAGTGATTCCAAGGCTTCTGCATGTTTGCTTCCCTGGCAGATAGAAATGGCAATTTCAAATGAATAAGTAGGCAAAATTTTTCACTTTTAAAAGTCTTCTTAAAATAGCATGTTACTTGATTAACAATAGAACCTTTCTTATTATTTCTGGGGCTGGGGGGAGGATGGGACACAAAAACAGAAAAAAAGCCCCACCACCAAACAGAAGTCACCTTTATAAGCTTTGGATGGCTTTGGATGTGGGTCTTTCTATGATTTCACTTGCTAGAGTTTCAGAGCACTGTCATTCACAGAAGAAAGGTCATTGATCTCCTTGGGTTTGGCACTATGCAATCAAAAACATGGCATTTTCACAGTCTTCATCACTGCTTCACTGCTTTGCTGAGCCAGCACCTGAAGTGCATACCCCACTGCACGGTATTTCCTACCTTGGAGTGGAGGAGCTGGGACAACAGCAGACTTCTGTGTTTGAAGGCATAGATGCCAAGGCCTAATAAAACAGGTACACTAGCAAAAGCAAGGATATGTGTCTGACAGATGTTTCAAGATGTATTCTTGAATAGAGCATTAAAATTCCTATCTGTAATTGTCCTTTAAGATTACACAGCTGAAGCTCTTCCTCTATTACTAAAGCAGATATTTTTGTGTGTGCAAAGCACAAGTTAATTCACTCCTTGTTAGTAATTTTCAAAAGACTTTGTTTTTTCTGTTAAAAGCCAATCCTGTACTTTACCCACTCAGACTGCTATGATACTTACAGTCTTTCCCATATGGTGATAGCTGCTCATTTATCTTACACTAGTGACAGTCTTTTTAGCTGACCTGTGGCATGACTTTAGCAGAATAGAATGCAAAACAGGAGCTGATAAAGAGCATTTTTACATCTGAAGGTCATAAATATTGAACAGATTCCCTGTCATGATTGTAAAGAAGAGTGTCATGCCTCTTTTGGTTTTGCAGTCAGCCTTTGAAAAGCAAAGGCCTAGCAAGAGTACTAGGGTATATATAGAATATTTCTTCACACTTCTAAAGGAGTACAGACCCACTCCTAGAAATTTAATAATAAATACAGTCTGAGCTTCAGAATGTTCAAATGTTTCACATACAATTTATTAATGCAGCGCTAGCACTGTAATATCAGGGACTCAAAAATCAGAATATTTTAGAAGGTCAGGCTGTTCTTCAGTGTGGTGTGGCTAAGATGCATATCCCACATTACATATGGCATATTTTAATAGTAGCACTGTACTAAAACTTACATTTTAAAAACATCTTTCTTACTCAATACGTGAAGCTTATACTAATGAAGAGTGAGAGACAAAGTCAGATTTGAAGGTGATCTGTCCAGTGGTTAAGAATTTTCAAACTCCAGAGTTTCACAACTCCCTTCCTGGCTGCCAGATTTTTTCATTTAAATAAATGTTAAATGCACTGGCTGAAGAAAATAGAGTTAATCATTTTGCTATTCAAATAACATCATAACTGAAGTGTAAGTTTTTATTTTTCCTGAGATAGATATATATTCCTTACATACTTATTTTAAAGCAAACATACCCTGATACTTTTGAGAGCAATATCCAACTTGAGATGCTCAGCCACAGTCCTCCCAGGCAAAGTGTACATGGAAATAGAAATAGCTGAGGGCTATTTCACAGTCTTTGTGTCTGAGACCAACACTGAAAATCCTGTGTCAAATTGATTTAGTGAGAGGCGTAGGAGTGCATGTTGTTTTGATGTCATACTTTGTTTCATGGGTTCTTCAGTGTTATCAGTTTGTAATTTGTTACCTAAAGCTATTAAAATGTGTGAGTTGTCTTTGTTTCTTTACTGAAATATTGATGAGGCAATGGACCAGGCTGCTCAGGGAGGTGGTGGAGTTGCCATGCCTGGAGGCATTCAAGAAGCTGTAGATGTAGACTTCAGGATATAGTTTAGTGGTCATTGTAGATGGGTTACAGTTGGATACGATGATCTTAGAGGTCTTTCCCAACCTTAATGATTCTGTGATTCTATATACACATACAGCAATATCAGCATGAATTCCTGTTTAATTCTACAGCCATGTTTTGAAAGAGATATACATCAGGCATTTTGTGATCTTTCCATGGTCTACAAAAGAAATTCTATGCTGTGGTGCTTAGCCTTGGCACTGATTTTAGGAACCTCATGTCAGCTGGAGTGTTCATTCTGATTCGGTGTGGGTTTTACTCTGGCTACAGCTGGAAGTAGCCATCTGGGAAAATGTAGGCTTGGAAGAAACATGACTGAGTTACAGACATTTTATCCCATCTATTCACTGTGCCACCATCAGGCCCAGCCCTCTGAAGATATGCCTTGAGCCCACACAGTACAAAGACTGCAATGGGGCACTCCTGCCACACATCTCACCATCTGGTTCTAGTATTTATGATCTTCTGTAAGTCATTTAAACCTTTTAATCTGCAAATATATCTTTGGGAGACTGAATTCAACCTAATTTTAAACTAATAATCTGTCTAAACTGCTATTTATTGCATTACCTGAATGAGGACAGCACATTCGCGTTTTACCCTTTCAGAGCATGATTATAGATGGAAAAGTGGAAGAAGTAGGGACTATTGAATTTCCATTGCATCTACTAAAGGGCTGTTTGTTTGTTGGGGTTTTTTTCCTTTTTTTTTTTTTTTTAATTAAAATGAGGGTGTCATTAGTAGAGACATTGATCTATAATTTTGTTTCCTTTTTTTAAAGTGATTCTTAAAGCATAATAAATTACCATGTAATATGCTGATGTCCAAACAGCATTCTGTAGTCTGTCACGGGTTAAGCTTTTAAATAGAGTTACAGAAAGTCCTTGACATTTAAAAAAATTTCTGTGTGTTAGAAATAGTAACTATCTTCCCCCATTAGAGTGACTTTTTCATTGATGGCAATGATTGAAGACAGAGAGCCTATTCCAGAGAGAAAATAATCTTATTCATATTCTGAATCTAAATAAGCTACTGCAGTCCTAGGTATACAAATGTGTGTGTTTCCCCATTCTGCACAGGTGAAACAAAGTGGTAGCCCATGGTCACGAGAATTTGCTTGCTGCACTGGTCAGAGGTGTAGCATTCTGTCTGCATCAGTACGGTTTGTGCTCTTGAATTTTAGGTAGCCACTTCATATTGCCATTGAGCAGCTGTATGAATTTAACAGTAACCAAAAAATGTCATGTACTTACAGGGGTGTGGCATGCCTTGGCATCAGCCTATGTATCAGGTAGTTCTCTCTCTTACTGCAGGTGTCAGTTGTTCCTGTTCCAGAATCACTGAGCATTCAGGAAAACTGGGCTTTCTTATTGATGAAGCTGCCAGAAAAAAAGTATGGATGGAAATAAAACTGAACTGCAGAATCATTCCTTTATTCCCTATCAGGAGAAAATTAAAGAATATTATAAAGAAGGTTATAAATGAAGACATATTTTACTAATCAGCAAGCAGATTGCTCAGATGTAATTTTCTTCACTCAGCTGTTCTCAGTTCAATTATTTTATTTTTTTCTTCATTGTCCATATTGTCAAAGGTCATCTAAGCCTCATGGAGCTAAGAGGCTACTCTCACTGAGGGCCATTCATCCCTTATTTGTTGAACAACACAATGTCATGAGCAGTTGTGTGGTCCTGAGCCAAAAGGAAAATGGGAGCCTTGATGACGTAGTTAGTTTTGAGGAGTTGTGTTGACCTGGTGAGACCAGGAGGAACAGGGATTTAGGGAGGCTACTCCTTGACTAGCAAGAGCCATGAGACTTCTCAGGACTCTAGAGCAATTTTCCAGCATTGGGGTTTAAAACCAGCCCCATAGAAAGAATGGGTATATTAGCAGAGCCCCAGATTTCTTGTCAGCTTCTGAACCAAGCTCAGCACTGTGCCTTCCTGGCTTTATGTTCTGTGCCCATGACTCACCCCCTTTGAAGACATCATCTACTACTGGCTTCAGCAGGTGGGGAATGGTTCTCAGTGATTTTGTGTCTGAGTGCCAACCAGATACAAGGGCAAGCACAGAATGAGCCATGAGGGCTGGCCTAAAGGTTCATTCAGCTGTTGCTGTCAGAACAAAACTCTACCTTAATACTTATCAAGGGGATTAAGAGTTAGGTAAAACTTAGTCTTTCAGGTAAATGAAATGGCTGAGCAGTTTTTAACTGACACTTGCTTTGACACGTATTTCCTGGACTGGTACAAAATAGAAAAATAAGAAATTATCTGAATGGAAGAATCAAAGTTATGTCACTTCTGACATAACAGGTAGTACTACTTGGATCTTGCTATAATATACAAGAAGTAGTTTTATTTTCATTTCCTATGTATTTTGCTGCTGGCTACAGATAAAATTGAACATGTTCCATTCAAAGACTATTTGTATCTAGATACCAGTTATTTACCCAGTCACAGGAACAAAAGGATTAGCTTCAACATAATTAAGCAAAAAGGAACATAAATAGCTCAGTATTGAAGAGAGTTTTCAAGAGCTGAAGAACAGGATAAGCTGTTCCTCACTTTCATGGAACAAAACTGGTGACTCCTTTGATAAACAGAATTGCAAACCGGAGCTGGATATAATTAAAATGTGTCTTGACTTTGTGCAGTTGTGAAGACACTGTAAATCCTTGGAGCTATTTTGCTCCTATCCATCAAAATAAAAAGACTCAATTCATAATTTATAAGCACAGCCACTCAAGTGAGCATTCCTGCAGGCTACTGTGACTACCTTTGCAACCACCAGAGAATTTTAAGCAGGAACAGCCATAACCCTTCTGGACATAAATACTTTTTTCACCATACTGCTTTATAAGTAATTTTTTTTTTTAAGATCTTTGGATTGTTAAGTTCTTTGCCCTCTGCTGCTAGCTGGTCATCTCCACATTGGTGTAAAGATGAAAAGACTGGAAATAGCACCTAGACATCTTCACTGCTTCTTGCTGACAAGGCAGAGGCAGCCTGTATTGATTGTCACGTTTAACTAGTAATAAGAATGTAAACCCAGCCCTGTGCTGCTTTCCATCAAGCAATGCAAGCCAGGCTTTCCTTTTGCACGGGCCTGCATTCATTTCTCCGCTTGTCAATATGTCCTGATAGAGCTTTTAGACACTTATCAATATTTAACTGCATTCCTATTGACTCAGCAGTTACACAGTAATTGATTCAAGATTGATTATCATCATGTAAACATTTTAATGGTCAAAGACTAATATAACTAACTGAATGTGGAATTATTTTAGGTTTTTATTACCTTTGTGGATGTACTTTACTGTTACTTGTCACCAGATACTATTTTCTAATTAATGTCGCATTGGTCACCAAAAATAGTGGAAGATGTTTGGTTATAGCCTTACTCTTTGCCAGAACTAAGGCCTATTTTTTATAGCATAACATATTTGTTATAAGCAAAGCTTATTGATAGTTAAAACACGTGATAAAGGTAGGTACTGGCAAATGATGAATTAATCCACTGTGTCAAACATTAGTGGCAGTTACCTAAAGGATAAGACAACAAAATTATTTTGTCAACTGTAGTGTTTTTTTCAAGACCTAGGTTTGAAGCATGATGCTTTCCATGAATCAGTTTCATTGATTTCTTGCATGGACAGGTCTGAGTTATAATCAGAGCTACAACAGGTTTGAGCTTTGCCAGCTGTGGTGGATATAAAAATTACCCAAGAAAAATAACTAATAAATAAGCATGTGGAAAGCTGGAATCTTTTTCCAGTATGGTATTGATTAACTCAGTCCTACTGGTTCTGTTAACCCTTAGGTGGTCTTGGTGTGTGAGGGAGAGTCGGAGGTTGTATGTGATCCATTCTGCAATGGAAAGGAAGGGCAGGGCCAGCTGCAGACAGAATCAGTTTAGGATTTTACATGCTAGGAGATTAAATCACAAAAGGCTTACTTAAATCACATAAAGGCTTACTTCTTTGGAATAATTATATAAATATAAGTCTAAGAGAAACCCAAGGAAGGAGTGGCTTACAGGTCTTTTGAAACTCTCACTGTTCACTGTTTCCTACTAGTCTTTTCTGAGACTATCAGAGATTGGGAAAATACAACGCTATTTATTTTAGTGGCCTTTTGTCATGACTAACTTTACATGGGGCACATTCCAACAACGCATTTCTGAAATTCTTCTCAAGATAGAGAGGTCAGTGATTTTCACCAACAGACTTTGGTAGGGGAAGTGTTAGATATGGGCATTAATAAATAAATAAATTGTTAGGAAATTATCAAAGGATTCCTTGCTATGCAAATGAAGAGGCTGGTCAGCTATTTCATTGTAAAGCCAAGTCTTTCATTGCCGAAAGTATAACTTTTCAGTTATTACCAATAAAGTACAAAGGTTTGGAAAGGTTTTGGAAGCTTATGAATGCTATTTTTAAAAAAAAGCTATCAGAGACCTGCCATTTGCTGGGCTGCTATGGAAAAGATGGCAAATCTGACTCCTCAGCACTGTCATGGTAGGATTTGCTCAGATCTGTGACTATTTATAGTGTGGATATTGGTGTGTTCTTTTCCTGTTCTTTATTAACCATTGGAAGTTTTGCAACTTTCAGGCAGAAGCAGTTCTGCAGACACCTTTAGCACAAGCACAGTCACCTCTAAAACCACAGTAACATTGGACCCAGGTGCTCTAGATTAGACACTGTTTATGAGATAGCTTCTGAACTACATTTACCTTCAGCTGAACTGTGTTTGAAGGTGGCTTTTTGAATTGTTCCTGTAATTGTAATCTGTCCTAATCAGTTGACTGCAGGGGCATTGGACTAGATGACCTCTGGTCCCTTCCAACCCAAACTATTGTGGGGTTCTATGATCTCAAAACACATATCTGGGATAACTTGCCCCTGAGAAATAATAGTGCTTAATTTCTAGTCATTGAATGCTGTAGCATCCATAGGCTGTTTTCATCTCCCCTTACAGTCACACCAGGCCTTGGGGTAGAAAATTATGTCTTGATTTCTTTGTTTGTTCATTTGTTTCTAATGATCTTTGAGTGAAACTTAAATGTGGATATGCTTTCCCTGGTTGCTGGTCAGAGGTGAAATGAAGCATGCCGAGCTATCACAGTTCTCATTGTCTTCAAGGTGTCTTCCGTGGTACTTCTCTCTGACATCTGCAAAACCCTGGCAGTGATGCTGTCCAGCCTTTGATCTGCCTCCTCTTCTCATGCTTCTCCTTCCCATTCTTGTGTAGAATCTATGTGGGGTCCTAAATAAACTCTATGATGATTAACTGCTGCTAGACATGGTGATACTACTTTCACTTTACAGAGGACTTGAGTAGTTCTTAAAGCTGGGATACATGATACCACTTTTATTGTTCCTATGAACCTGCAAATCACAATTTATTTTTAAATGATGAGTGCTCTGTTTCTATGTAGCTTCCTTAGAATAACTTTTTAATTTAAACCTTTCTTTAAATATATATTTGCCACTGCCACAAGGTTATCTGATCAAGTTGGTCAAAAGAAACCTCAACTGGCCACTTACATAAGCCACTCTCATTATGATCACAGAATCACAGAATTGTCAGGGTTGGAAGGGACCTGAAGGATCATCTAATTCCAACCCCCCCTGCCATGGGCAGGGACACTTTTCACTAGATCATCTTCTCCAGAGCCACATCCAGCCTGGCCTTCAAAACGTCCAGGGATGGGGCTTCCACCATCTCCCTAGGTACCCTGTCCCAATGTCTCATCACCCTTGTGGTGAAGAAGTGGCTCTACAAAGCCATTAAGATTCAAAAAGCTAGACAGTGAAGGTAGTAAGGGCAGTAATGAAAAAAAGAAAAATAATTTACAATGACTCTTGTATTCAGGCTTCATCTCTCTTTGGCCCATATTAGGAAAAAATAACAGCACAAGAAACCTCCCAAAAAATCCAAAACACCACCACCTTGGATTGTAATTTATTATATGTCAACGTTCCCTGACTCCGAATATATCTCCAACCCAATTCCTTGACTTCAGAGTAACAGAAGATCCAGAAACAGCTGTTTTCATGACAAATTACACTGTTGCAGCCACTCTTGTAATTAGGGCGGTAGATATGTTAGGGAAGCCACAAAAGATTAATTGCAGTCTATTAAAATTCTAAATTAATCATCACTGGAAATTTTCTTCACTTTAAGGTAGAGTGGAAGAAGTCCAATGTATTTGTGAAACAAATCTAGTGTGCACTAATCTGCCTTGCTGACCTCATTCAAACTTGAGGGCCCAAATGTATTATAAAGCATAATTACTCCAGAGCTAAAATCTTAAGCAAGGCTTCAAGGACCACGTCTGTGAAACACAAATTGAAATTGCCATTGCTCATGTATAAACAGAGAACTTAATCAAGTAGAACCTATAAAAGCAAGGCCTTCTTAAATTGCCCCAGGTATCAAAATGTAAAAAGTATTATTAGAATGTCCACATTTTATAATGTTTTTGAACACTGCTGCTTTTAAAATGGATTTAAAGACCTCCAATGCAGATAAGATTTCCCTATTCTTTAAATTATACATTTTTAATTTATTTTATATTGGCTAACAATTGACCCAGTAGAATATTTCTTAATTAAATATAATTATTATTTTTTTCTGTTAGCACTATTAATCTAATTTTTACTCTGGAGAAGAGAAGACTAAGAGGGGATTTAATAAATGTTTTTAAATATCTGAGGCTGGGTGTCAAGGGGGAGGGGACAGGCTCTGCTCAGTTGCACCCTGGGATAGGACAAGGGGCAGTGGATGGGAGCTACAGCACAGGAGGTTCTGCCTCAACTTGAGGAGGAAATTCTTCACTGTGAGGGTCACAAAGCACTGGAATGGACTCCCCAGAGAAGTTGTGGAGTCTCCTTCTCTGGAGCCTTCCAAGACTCAGGATGAGTTCCTATGCAACCTGTGCTAGATTCTATGGTCCTGCTCTGGCAGGGGGTTGCACTTGATCTCTGGAGGTCCCTTCCAATCCCTAACATCCTGTGATCCTGTGAATTTAAGTTAAATTGTATCACAGAATGCATAATATTTTTAATAACACCTTGTCAGTCACTGAAGTGTCACTGAGGGGAGATGGCCTTTCTTTATGGGTCTGGTTTTTTTCAGGATAGCAGTGTAACTTCTGAGAATACCATTCAGGGCCATTTAAATCAGTACATAATTTTTTGGTTGGAGGTAATCATGGAAGTCTTCCTTCAAAAAGTAACCTGATGAAGACAAGTGGGGTCAAAGCTGACAATGACAGATGATTCTTCACTACTGAGAAACCCATTTAGTAATGAAATGTTTCATTTAAAGCAGAATTGGTGCTCTGAGCTTTGGGAAACTCATATTCACTTACTATAAATGAACAGAAGTTAAGCCCAAAACAAACCTCTTCCGCCCTTCTTGGATGACTGCAACATATTTCTCAACAAAGCAAAACAAAAACAAACAAACAAACAAAACAACTAAGCAAACACAAAACCCAAACAAGCAAAAACACACATCAGAACATCTGTGGCATTAGCACTTCCTTACTTCTCTATAATATCCACAGCTTAATTTATCCTGAAATGATTATAGCTTAATGATCAGCTAATTAGAAACACTCATCATCATTTTCATTGGCTGTTTGCAAAATATTGCATCTGGGTAATCGAATGCAAGTCACTTCAGGAATGCTTGTTTAAAATAAAATACACACAATATAAGCAGAAGTGACATCTCCTTTCGTGCTAGCACTAGCAACAACAGGTTTTAACTGGCTAGGAAGCCGTTTGTAGCAACGAACTGAAATCACAGGAAATGCATAACGGAGGGTCCTAATTTGCAAAAACATTGCCTTTGTGTCTGTGTAAATTGTTCCCTTTGTCATTAGCTTTTTGCTTCACGATTTTCCCTGCTGAGTTGGTTGACTGTTAAAATATTTCCTTTTATTTCACATGTATGATGAGTCATTTTTACAAACTCAAGCGTACTGTTAGTATTCACTTTATGTGACTCATGGACCTTAGGCAGGCTTAAGAGAAGTATTAAATGACCTGAAACCATTAGAATGGCTTTGCTACTTATTTCAGTGGAAATATTGTCCAGTCACTTAATAATTACAGCAAACATTTTAGCCATGAAATGGATAAAAAATAGATGGCCCTTCACCATTGCTGAGGGACTGACTTACATCCCTGTTAATACCGCCAAAAGCAGTACAATATTTAGTTTTCATAGCTGGCCACAGTCAATAGAACATAACATTTCTTTCCTTCTAATGCTATTCCTTCTACCTACTCTCTCATTGCTCTCTGCAACTACCTGAAAGGACATTGTGGAGAGGCTGGTTCTGGTCTCTTCTCACAGGTAATTAGTGATGGAACAAGAGGGAACAGCGTCAAGCTATGACTCAGTAGTTTTAGACTGGACATTAGGAAAAGAAATTTTCACAGAAAGAGTGATTAGACATTGAAATGTGCTGCTCAGGGAGGTGGCTGAGTCACTAACCCTGTATGTGTTTAAAGTCATTTGGATGTCATCCTGGGGATATGGTTTAGGGGAGAACTTTGTAGTATCAGTTGGACTTGGTGATCCTGAGCATCTTTTCCAACCTGAATGTTCCTGTGATTCTGTGAATTCTGCATCAGATTTTGTTTCTCTGTCTTCTCTGATGTTCTGATTCTCTTCCACCACTCTGTAGCTGGTAGTTCCCAATGTCCTCATTCTACCTATAGAAGAAAAACAGTATGAGTTGCTAATTTTCCCTGAAAATAATAAATATTTATTGCTCAGATTCCCTTCCTATCTGCCCCTAGCAAATTAATGGTATTCATCCTCTTGTAGGGATGTTGTAGGGTTGATCAAGAGTTAACAGGACAGTCCTTCAAATGGGTACAGGTTGAAAACAAGGCTGTAGCAAACTTCTTACCAGGTCTTCTAAGCATTTAGCAAAGTATATTTTAATCATTTAGCAAAGTAATTCCCTGATTTCCTTTTAAGATTGATCATTTAAGGGTCACTTACTTCAATAGCTTAATAGCTTTTTAAGTCCCCTGAACACAATTTGTAGACAGTAGCTCTGTTCCTAAATCCTTTGGGAGTCTGAAACCAGGAGTCAAGTGCAACTAGAGCATGAGTATATAAATCTTGTAAGTATAAACTTTAATTATCTGGAAAAAATAAATAGACATTCTTTAATTGCTTTTACTTTCTTCATTTAAAATTTGCTAGAAATGGCAAATCACAGATATGATAATATTATACTTAGAAAATGATTGTTATAATCATAGAAGCAGAGATATGGCTGTTCTTTTGAAATTCTGTCCTTAGGATAGAGAGAAAAAAAAATGGGGTTGACTCAGAACTTGTCTGTTTTAGTGTGTTTCATTTTTATCTCAAAGGAGAATTCTTTTTCAATTGTATGGTGAAATACAAGAATCAGAAACCTGTGACTAGAATTTGAGAGATAAAAGCAGAAGCTGAAACTGAAGAGAGAAGGATAAGACAGAGAAGACTTAAAATGAGGCCAAATAATTGCTAAATATTTGATCTTCTAAAAGTGAGTCAAAAAAATATCTCATTCAAGTTTGCATATATTTCTTTGTAGATTGTTTTTATAATTTCTATTCTTATTAATAAAACAGTCATCATAATGAGGATTAATGTTAGGTATATTGCATATCGTCTACAAAATATCTTCCTGGTCAAGACATGACACACAAGCTTTCCAAAGCCATATATGGCCTTTATACATGTCTGTTCAGGATCTGACTGGCTTAGCTGAATCAAGCAGAAAAGAAGATGCAACAGAGAAGTTAGCTAAACAGCTAGAGAAAGGCAAAAGCAGCACGGGAAGATGTGGCAACCATTATGAAAGCAAAATATAGCAGAATTACACTAAGAAATATTTCAGAAGCTATTGTGAAATAATAACTTCCCAGCACAATAGAACTTTTATAGTGAATGTGTTGGGCTGTTCCAGAACCCAGGCACTCAGTTCACAGCAGGTGTTCAGGATCCTGCTGGAAGACATAGAATCATAGGAGGGTTTGGGTTGGAAGGCACTTCTGAAGATCTTCTAGTCCAACCCCCTTTGCAATTATATCAGGTTGCCCAGAGCCCTGTTGAGCCTCACTATTGAGTATCTCCAGAGATGGGACCCCAACCACCTCCCCAGGCAATCTGTTCCAGTGTTCCACTACCTTCATGGTGCAGAACTTGCTCCTAACATCCAATCTAAATCTACTCTTCTCTAGTTTGAAGCTATTACCCTGATCTAAAGGCTACAGGCTTTTGTAAACAGTCTCTCTCTCCCCTTCTTGTAGCCCCTCTTCAGGTGCTGGAAGGCTGCTCTTAGGTCTGCCCAGAGCCTCCTCTTCTCCAGGCTGAACAATCCCAGCTCCCTCAGCCTGTCCTCATAGCAGAGCTGCTCAAACCCCTGATAATCATGGTCCTCCTCTGACTCGCTCCCTCAGCCTGTCCTCATAGCAGAGCTGCTCAAACCCCTGATAATCATGGTCCTCCTCTGACTCACTCCATCAGGTCTATGTCCTTCTTGTATTGAGAGCTCCAGAGCTGGATGCAGCATTCAAGGTGAGGTTTCACCAGAGCAAAGTGGCAGAATCACCTCACTTGATCTGCTGGCAGCACTTCTTTTGATTCAGTCCAGGATGCCACCAGCCTTCTGAGTTGCAAGTGTACACTGTCTGCTCACCTCCATAGAAGCTTTGGCTCTAACTGCACCCTGGTGCCTGACTCTGCTTTACCTTAATTCCAAAATAATTTTCAGAAGTTTGTTTTTGATAAAAATGGAAAATGTAAAAATGTTCAGATATGGAGCTGTACCTGGAGAATGATTAGTTCCCAGTTTGATGCTTCAAAATTCTTTTTTTCATGTGAATCTAGGGCATAGTTTTTAAGACAAGGAGGTTAACTTTATGTGTAATATTAAAGCAATTACTTTCTATAGCTACTTGCATTCTGAGTCAGTTAATTGTCTAAAAAGCTATAACATGATTCAATGTCAATTTTTTGGAGATACAATATTTTAGAGCACAGCAATTGCCTTTTTTTCAGGGCAGTGCAGAATGCACTAAGAATCTGCCAGTTTCCTTTCACATTTGATCTTTGCTTGCTTGATCATTTCCGTAATCTCTATCACTTTAGCTGTCTATGCATCCACTTGTAGCATTGACCTTGATGTTTTGTAATAGATGTCTCACATGGCCTTTGCTCTTTCCTGTTCTCTCCCTTAATTTCCTTGGTTATACACACTAGTGATTTCCTTCTTTTATAGCCTATTTATTTCCTAGTGATATGTTCTTTCCTTGGACTCCCATTTAATTAAAGCTGTACTGTCAACTCAGAAATCACATTTCCTTCTAAAAATGTTGTGTCTTCTCTTGTTATAAGAAGCCCTTGAGATTACTCTAGCTAAAAGGCAGAGCAGACTGAGAGGGTAGGGGTGGATTTGACTTCCCTTTTTTCATTTCACTTAACTCATGTAATGTTCTAGCATGATTTGAGTGTCTGGTATTTGTGGTATGTGATAGGATTCTGCCACTGGTTGTGAAAGGAGGAGAGAAATGACCCCTGTGTCCTCTCTTTATTTCCCTTGTGACCTTTCAGGAATTTGTGATTTGAGGTCTAGTCAGTTCTAAATGAATTAAGCTGTATTACAAAGCTACTTCAAAGAAATATTAAGCTCAAGACCTTTTCCTCCCCTCGTTACTAGAGAAGGACCAGGGTGTATGTAGGTAGTCCTGGCATGGTTTTATTAAACCTTTTGAGCTTTCTGAAAAATATAACTGTCTCTGATCTCTATTTGCCCTGTTCTGCAGTGCTGTACTAATCACAGAGCAAATGGAGCCTTCTGAACTAAACCAAGTGTTGAATAAAGTCTCTGAGTATCCTCCACTAGGAGAGAAATGATTCCTAGTGCAGTACTGAAGCTGTGGGATAGTACTTGTTTTTTAAATCTCTACTTTTAAAACCTCATACAAGCCAGTTCTAGTATTGTCAACTCTTTCTCACTTCAGCAGGTGCACTTATGTTTGATACTTCAAAGCCATTTGAAAATAGACACTGAAAATGGTAGCAAGAGCCTCTGACTCATAAATATGGAGATGTTTAAGTGTTATTGTGGGACAAAGAGATAAAATGCAAAACAGAATTAGAAAATGTGGAGTGATTCATATCTTGTAGTAAGTTACAACCTTTACAGAGTAAGAGGCTGGAAAGATGGGCCACAGTAACACTAGGATGGACAAGAGCACGATTGCTCCACCCTAGTTCACAAGATTCTTGTTTTTATTTTCTACCAATACTTTACAATATTGCTGGTAGTGAGCAGTTGAGCAGTTGTAACACTTAAGATCACTTCGCATTTACACAAAGCTAATGAATTTTAAAGTTTTTTTTATGCAACAGGCAGAAAGCATTTTTGAGAACTTAGTACACTAGAAAACTTGTACTGCGCAGGCAGCTTACCCACTGGGTTATTGCATGAAAGGAAAATTTCTCCACATGAGTATTATGAATTAAGTTGCCTACACTTTTCAGTGGGTATTTAGTCAATTTGACCGAAGTTTGTCAATAGTTTCTGATTAACTGCACTGACAGATACTGTCAAAATATTTTTTATCAAAGCAACTTGCAAGCTTGCCTCCCATACAGAAGGCTTTAATCTTCATAGTAAAAGAATTAATTACGTCTGGCCATGTTTCAGTGCTTTCTGAGTGTATTACACTCTGGTCTGAAAAAATATTATAGGAAATAGATATGAGTTTACTAAGCTCTGGAAAGCAATGGCTTCTTCAGGGTAAAGGTCAATTCCTTAATGAAGGTACTTGATCAGGGTTAGATGACTGTTTATCAGAGAGAGCTATCAGTGTTTTGCCTCATGCATTGTCACAGCCCTCGGGGTGTTATTGCCTGGCAATATATCTGTTTCCACTCTGGAAGAGCTGTGTCAAACATTAAAAAAATAAAAATAGTGTAAGCTTCTTTCATGTTTGGTTTAAACACATTTTTATTTTTTCTATAAACCTGACACTTACAATTCAATTTGTGTGTTTGTAAAACAATTATTCCTGAAATCTAGCATCTAGATCAAGTAAGTAGTTTGTTAAAATTTTTGTCCTGCATTTAATTAAAATATTTTGTTTAGAAGAATGGAAGAAAGAACACTGGCTGTTAGTCTCAGGGGAATGTGACTACAGACAGCCCATGTCATAAAAGAAAGAAATTTTGCTTGCCTATAACCAAAGCTCTTCAGGCTGGACTCTACTCATTCACAGCTACCAGCAGCAGTTCCCTTTTGCTTTGACCTTTAGTATCAGTTCTGCTGTTGAGGAAACTCTGCTAGTATCATGAGTAGGAAACCCCTGATTCCCCCCACCCCTCTGGGAGCACTGCTGGGAAACAGCTCTGCTGTAGTATCCCCTGTGACAATATGCCCTGAGGGACACTCATGTCAGGTGAAACATGTCCTTACAAGCAAAATATACTTTCAGTGATTATTTCCATTGAGGAATATTTATCATAGCTTTATTTGGCAAATTTGGTAATGTGTAATAATAAAGATTCTTCTTAAAACATGGAGTAAACCCCCTGAAGCCTTCCACAAGGAACCATATCTGGCAATAAATGTTTATGAGACAGAACTCCAAATGAACATATGTTTCACACACTTCACTGAATGAAGGATATGGGCACTAGGTGGAAGGAAACAAATGAATCTCCCTTCCATAAGATCCATACGAAACTTTGGATGACTAGGGAAAGGAGGAAAATTTTAGTTCTTTATAGAAGAATTTACACAAACATCATATCTGAACAATTTTTTTTCCCCCGTATAAATATTTGAGCTGTTCCTCTGATTAAAATGCAATAAATGTGCTATTAGGTGAAGCAGAGTAGGGGATTTAAGCCCTTGAAGGTGCGCTGATAGCTGACGACCTCATTAAGAGATCGTCAACATTAGAAAATATGTCTTTCTACATTCTCAAAGTCCCTAACATTTTGTTCTAAAAATTGAAAGCAAAGGCTTTTATTCCTGGGGAACTTTCAGAGCACTCTGCTGTCCTCAACAGTCCTGACAGTATTGGACTTTCTGCAGATCCTTGGAAAGCATTTACAGAGTAAATGTTTCATTACCTGTTTCAAAATCTCTGGTACAGATCTTTGGTACAAGTATTTCCTGAGATTATTGGGGAATGGTATTTTGGGGATGTTGGGGATTCTTACAGAAGTTTGCAGCAAAGCACTGTGAAACACTGGTATTAGAATTCCTATTTTCTTTGCATTGCTGGTAAGATATGTGTATAAGAACTCAGAACTAAGGTAGCTGTGACTTGAAACAGCTGGGGCAAAGAAGGAATAAGTAATTGTCCCTTTAAAGGAAACGCTACCTGAATGAGCAGCATACCATTCTCTTAATAAAGTTCATAGTCAGAATGTCTTTGGGGATATTCATCTGCTTCTGCGTTCCCAGACAGCAGTCAAAAGCACTTCCATTTTCAGTTGCCAATGGCCTTGTGCCCTTTTCTGAGTCCCTCAAAATGGTTCTCCATGGCTTTTTGTTGGCACTTAAGTTACGCTGAGTATCTTGTACGTTTGTTTTCAGTTTTGAGTTCAGCAGCATTCTAGGCACAAAGCATATCACCATGTACTAGATTTTATGTACTCTTTCTGTACTCAACACAGGTTCCTGGCTTCAGTCTCTTCTTTGGATCTTTCAAATCTTCCCCTCTTGTCATGCTCTGCCCTTGTAACTGAGATGAGCTGAGGCATTTGAGATAACCCTCTGGAGATATTTTGGCAGTTGGAAGCAAGGCAGTCTCGTTGGCAGGGTGTAATTTAGCATTTTCTTTCACTCTTGATCCTTGAAGATTATTGACCTGCAGAACACATAGCTCAGCCTACTAAGTATATTTTTAGTTGCTGTCATGGCACACTTGAAGAACCATAAGGTATGAAGGCAGAGGTATGATTTTGGCTTCAAATTAAGTGAAATTTGAATCAGTGGATACTTCACAATTAAGGCTTGCACAAGGATCAGCTTTGTCCAAGTAAAATAATAAGATTTTTATTGCGCCCAGGTGGCCGGGAAGGCCAATGGCATCCTGGCCTGCATCAAGAACAGCGTGGCCAGCAAGAGCAGGGAAGTCATTGTGCCCCTGTACTCAGCACTGGTTAGGCCACACCTTGAGTACTATGTCCAGTTCTGGGCCCTTCAATTTAAGAAGGACATTGAGACTCTTGAACATGTCCAGAGAAGGGCAACGAGGCTGGTGAGAGGCCTTGAGCACAAGCCCTACGAGGAGAGGCTGAGGGATCTGGGATTGCTTAGTCTGGAGAAGAGGAAGCTCAGGGGAGACCTTATTGTTGTCTACAACGGTGATTGTAGCCAGGAGGGGGTTGGTCTCTTCTCGCAGGCAACCAGCACCAGAACAAGAAGACACGATCTCAAGCTATGCCAGGGGAAGTTTAGGCTCGAGGTGGAATGTGCTGCCCAGGGAGGTGGTGTAGTCATCGTCCCTGGAGGTGTTCAAGAGGGGATTGGACATGGCAGTTGGTGCCATGGTTTAGTAGTCATGAGGTGTTGGGTGACAGGTTGGACTTGATGATCTTTGAGGTCTTTTCCAACCTTATTGATGCTATGATTCTTCTTTCACATACCATGTGAATAAAAAGCAGCTTCAGTGAACTCTCTGAATCCTCACAATTGCAAAAAATGCACATTTTCTGCCTTACGCACCTTAGCATTTTGAACAGTAACAGCTGGAAAACAGATGCAAATGCACAAACTCAATGGCATGCATTCTCATGATAATGTAGAAAAAATAATGTACTAGCTACTCCTAGAATGCCTTGTACCTTCATGTGGAAGATATAACAAAGTAAAATGAATCTTATTCCTCTTCCATTTCACAAGAAAATTAATTTTGAATAATCCTTTGTATGAATTTGCATGATGATAGACTTCTCAGCTTTTCTCCCCAGAGTTATGACAGGGGCAGTTCCTCATAAATCTCACAATAAAATCCTATTGCAATATGCTGGGGAAAATCAAAACAAAACAAAACAAAAATCTTTACATGCAAGTCTACTTTAGTGATTGGCATCTTTATGATACCTATATGCTCTTTGTGCTGCTTTATGAGAATTGAATTAAATGACCTGGAAGTTCAGAGTAAATGTTTAGTTTACTAGTCCTTGAAATGCACTAAGGTGGAGATGGTGTTACAATACTTGTTAGCAAAACTATATAGAAATTGAATTATAGATGTTTGCAGGGCCATAGCCCATCCATATATAATTTACAGAAGCAAGTTACCTCCCTGACCCTCAAACCTCCTGTACAACTGCTTCCTTGTTTAATGAAAACAACTAGATCATCTACTTTGACAAGCCAAAATTGCGAATCAATTTTAAAGCCTAAGTCCAGCAAGCTATTAAATGTCACTCGCTCAGTATTGCAGGCTCTCCCTTTCTACTGTGGCTGACAGTGCTCAGGACCACTCTGGCTGATGCTTACAGCCTGTATTCAGCATGTGGTGACTTCATGATTTTGTTCTGTTCCGAAGCAGTTAACTGTCTCTGAAATCTTCAAAATGCAAAATTCTCTCTGAAATGAGTTTTTTCTCTCCAGGTTTCCTTGTTACCCTTTCTGTACTCCCTGACTTTGAAGAGGGCTTAGTCAATGTTCTGGAAGAGCCAGATAACAGAGATGCTATAGCCTGCATTCAAAGTCCCTTACTGGGATGTACAGGTTGTCTACACTACAAGCTCACACTGATAGAGCTGTGCTGCCAGTGTGCAGAGTGGATGTGAAGTATGCTGATAAAGCATTTTTCTCTTCATGTAGATAATTGAAAGGCATGAAGTAAATGGGGAAAAAAAAAAAAAAAACGAAAAAAAAAACCTTTCTTTTCTCAGGATACTTCCCCATCCAAACTCAGGTACTTACAAGTGGTCTTCTCTCTGTCTGTGGCTTTACAGAGTTGGACCCATCAACTCATTCAACTTAACCTTCAGCTGAAGTTCTAGGTATTTTGTGTTACTGAAAGTGAGAATAAGGAAATGGGATGACACAATGGGCAACATTAGGAACATATGCAAAGACTATGTTAATACAAGTAATGCGGTGGTTGCAATAAGGTTTTTAACAGATTCCTTTAATAATTTACATATGGAAGAGTCCTCATTTTTCAATCAAAACTAAGATGGGGAAGTGAAGAATAACTCCTGAGCTAATGTATTATGTGAAATGACATTTTTTTCTTGTATCTGATGCAGATGGAAATTTGCAACACAATTACACTTTAGTACAGGCTATCACAACCAATTCCTGAAACTTTGGAGAGTACAGTTTGCTTCCTAAAGGAGAGTATTTTACACTCTAAATAATCATTTGTAGACAAATTATGTAAGTGATGACTCTTCTAGATAAATTATACACGTGTGGACTGGATTACAGTGAAATAGCATCCCATGAAGCTGTAGTGGACTATATTTCTCACCTTTGAATTTATTTTAGCCTCATTGATAAAGGGCTCATTATTTAAATTCCATCATGTTGGTTCAGATAAAATACATTATCTTGCAAAGCCACCAGAAGAGTTAAACTGTATCAGGAAGTCAAATAGTGTCAGTGATGCATAAGTTACCTGGGTCCTTCATCCCAAAAGCTTCCAAGATAGAAGTAATCCTTTAATCTTCTGTGAGTCTCAAGGCTCTTTTTTTTTAATGCTGTACTACATTTTCACCTAGTTTTTCTTACTTCTCTGAACCTCCTTGCCAAATCTATTCTGTGTTTATCAGGTGCTAAAAAAGTCTGTTCAACCTTACTGACAGCAAATTTTTTTGTAAAGATGATTTCCCAGGGTATCCAAGGGTTCATTACCTTTGATAGAAAAATTATTTTGAATCCTGTGTTGGCTAAATGATGTGAAAGAAAACATTGGATGTTGCATATAATGAAACAGGACAGTAAAGTGGATGATGAAAACATGTAAGTCAGAATAAGGGTTGTTGCTATCTCAGCAAAATCCCAATTTGGCATAAAAATTTAACTGTGAGTAATTGCACCAAAATCTGTATTTGGGACTCAGTTCTGCACTAACTTCTGAATTCCATGTACGTGTGCAGGCATACAAGGCAAACAAGGCTAGCACATAGGACTTATCAGAAGAAATGATACTCCATGTACACATAATTGGGTCAGTCACTATCTTTGCCTGTGCTTGAGTCCTGACCCATGGACCTTCCAAATCCATTACACTTGTGATTTAGTACCTGCTGTGCTCATGCTTGGAAGCTTTCTGAGAGGAAAAGCCAATGAAAGATGAGTCTTTCTTGCTAAAAGTGAGCTCCTTGTCTGGATCCCAAGCACTGCTGTCTGGACAAAAGTGAACTGTGCTAAAATGCAAATGTCCATGCCCAACAGAATTATTTTTCATTTGCCCTGACTTTGTACTGCAACAGATTATTAGTGGGCAATTGCATTAGAGAAGTAGTTCCAGGAGTTCCTCCACGCTGAGGCAAAATATCTGCTTTATATTTTTATAATAAATTATCTAGTGAATGAGACATCAAATTCTCTTCTACAATTTTGACAGCTGCAGACGTGCAACTCTACTGTCTGAAGTAGAGTTATTGCTTAATCCATGTGGACATACATTTAGAAGGCCACAGGAATGAGTTTGGAAACAATATGAGATGAAGATATTTCCCCTTAGATCATGCAAGAGATCTTAGGATCAGTAAATTTTTAAACAAATCTCAAACCCCATTATCAATGTACATATGTACACATGGGCTTCAAAATGGGTAGAGAGGCAATTTTCTTTCTAAAGAAAGTGTAGCTGGTTTTGATCTTATTGTCTACTGAGACTTAGCAGGATTTCTGCCAACCAGTCCCTCTGGAAATGTCATAGGAAACTTCCTTTAGTGTGACATTCCACAGGAACTAATTTGGATGGTGAATCCCAAACACCATAACTTTCAATTAGGTTAAAGCAAACTGACTCAGTCCTGGGCAAGTTACTTATTCTAATAACTTGCTTCAGTTGTCTTTGAATTCTGTAGTTCAATTCTTCTTTGGTTGTGATACAAGGCCATCTTCCACCCTCTCATTCCAACACTGCTCAATCCCACTTGATGAGTTAGAAGAGCGTATTTCAAGCACAGCTTTGAACAAATGAAATAATACTTTGTGTTGTAGTAAATTTTGTTCTCCAAATAATTATAATCTAAGTTGAAGCCATGCTTAACATTAGTCAAATAAACAGCAAAGGTACCACTTCACATTTTGAAGTTTTCCAAGGACACTTTCCTCCAACTTTAATTTTATTTTTTTCTGTTTTGGCTTTGAAATTAGCGAGTTTTGTTACAAGTTAGTTTCCATATCCTTTTCCTTTGAACATTATTTTAAATTTATTCTGTCAGAAAAATCATCACACATTCTTGTGATATCCTTCATCATGTATTCTTTCTTTCTGTAATGGTAATTAAATGTCTGGTGAAAGAAATGGACAAGCAATGCTGGTGAAATTCCACTTAGCCTGAGACTGTGTTATCTCCAACTGACTCAAAAATCCATGACTTTAAAGTGCCATAGCAGAACTGATAAATCAGCTGGGAGATTAAACTAGATAGGAATATCTCTTATTACTATGTAATGTGAGGAAGAAATGATAGCAGAAATAAGTAATGCACAAATTGTACAAATTAGGATGCTTTGCTTCATTTAAATGTTTCTAGAAACCAGAAAGGGTTCAGCACAGATTCATTCATTACAAGAAGTTGATAAAAATACTGCAAGTGGACACTACTGAGATAAGGTGCATGCAAAATCTGATTTTTATCCAAGCACTTTCACCTGCAAAGTTCTGTATAGCTTTTTATTTGCATATCATTGAACAATCACAGAGGGCATGTGGGACTGAAATATTGTCTCATTATCTGCATCCAGGTCGGTATGGAAAGTCGCCAGAGGAGACTCCACATAGAAGTCTTCAGCATATATAATGAATGAATGTTTTAAAAAGAAAGACGTAAGACTTTAGACTTTCCATGTCACTGTAGCTTGGAGATAGTTACCCCAATTGAGGTGAGGTCAAATCAGCAATAACTTAGATTCTCACTGGCTGTTTTTCGGCAATAAGGGTCTGGGAACTCCTCCTAACCAGTTAGCCAGTGTTGGGGAGGGGGAGGGGGGGTGTGGAAATCACTTTTTCCTGCCTCCAAGGCATCTTTAAAAGGAATATTTTCCTTTTTTTTTCTTTTTTTTTTCTTTTGCCCTTTTTTTTGGGGGGGGGGGTGTCATTCACATCTATATCACCTTGTCACTATTAGATATTTAATATATAGGTAGGTTAAGAGCAATACTCTGCAGTGCGTGAGGATATGTTTTTAATGCTTTCCATCTGCTCACCTACACCGTGGCTATTACAAGAGATTTCTTTTTATCTATGCATTTGCTAAAAGAGTTTAAATGATGAACAAAAATGAAGCAGAGTTAATAAATTATGGGGTTTATTACTTGAGGTTACCCATCTGGAAAACTGGCTATCTTGCCGTAAACTGTTTTGCTATTTAGATGTATCAGCACAATGTTTTCAAAGATCTCTGTGGAATATAGCTTTTATTTAATAGAAAATGCATCAGATTGCTGATACCCGAGTAAGAGGTGGCATGTTGATTAGCAATTAGTCTTCTGAGGTGCTCAGCAGTTTAAAAGTTCACTGACAGCAAAATATAGGATCTGGGCCAGAAAAGGGAAGTACTGGATGTTGGATCTGGCTGCTCTGAGCTCCTTTCCTTTGAAAGATGGAAAGTTCTGCAAGATGGGAGACGTTTGGAGAGATTTTTCTCAGCAAATATCATTCCCTTTGAGATGCTGGAGACTAACCAAATGCTAATATATTTTCAGGATTGCTAAGGTGATTTTATGATTAGCAGAGGGCATTCTGGGAGGTGTTTCAATGTATACTAATGCCCAGGGTCTCAGTTACTGGCATTGGCTGAAAAAAAATAGCAACCGCTGGAAAGCAGTTGAGGTTAATGTTGGAGATCATACTTGATGAGTAGTACAATGATGGATGCAACCATCGATCTCAGTCTCTTCTGCTTGCATACAAGTCTCCATAGCAAAGGAAAAAAAAGGTTGTAAATTCTTTGGCTTGTGTCACACAGGGGCACAGAGGATGAGAATCTGCCTCCTCTCTGGAACTTTATGACAAAGTGCAGCTTTAACTGCTTTGAAACTCCCAGACTGTTTTTCATAGTAACTGTAAAGGCGTATACCAATGTAAATCCCTTGGGCTTGATTCCATCCTCATACTGACCAGAATGAAAGTGAACTGCAGTCAGATAACTTATATCAGGATTAGAAAAAAATTAGTGTTACATCATAGTCTGGTTACTGGTCTGCTTTAGAATCACAGAATTGAGTGCACTGTTCTGTAGATGGAGCAATTATGTTAGATGTCAGAACACTGCAGAACTTGATTGCTTATACTCAACACTAATATGGCAATTTGTTGTGTTATCGTACTTGATATTTTTTTCAGTGATGGAATCTTTCAGTGTTCTTAAATGTGTGTGTACAAAGAGAATACAAGTTTGCCAGTTTCGTTGCAGACTTTAGCAACAAGTTAAGGAAAGTTTATATGTTTTAGTTTCTGGGTCGCCGCCTTTTAGAGGTGTCTGAAGATTCTGTGTTACAATTCTACAGAGTGACTCTTTTAAGCAATACACCTCTAATTTCATGTCTTTTAGTTATTGGTAGTGTCTAAATGTTTTTAATTGTCATTCTGCTTACTACAACTCCAGCTGCTAATTTTAACTCAGTGAGTATGTACCTGCTTCAAGACCTCATCATGCCTACAGATGGATACCATTAAAATTGTGCTTTTGTTATCCCAGAACAAGGTGCACAAGACAGGTGATTTTTGGATTGAACTCTTGGAGCAAGATCTTTGCTGATCGCAGAGCAGATGGTCAACTTTGTTGGAATGGAGAATTAACATCACTAGATAGATTTTTGGCAGATGTTGGCTACGTTCATTCATAAATAAACACACTCCTCATCCTTTATCTCCCCAGTCTGGTTCTGGGTGTAAAAGATACACAGTACTTTGTGTGTAGTGTGTTCTGAAACCTGAACCACGACAACTCCTCATTCTTTAGAGCTGCTGCAGTGAAAGAATGTGTCTTCTGATGGATGAAACCCCCAGAATATAAAGACTGTTAAAATCTCTCTTTATTTTCCTATATTTGCTTTGCATTGTATTACAGAGAGAAAGTTTGTATTTTCAGGATAGGCCCCCAAGAAGTAGTAAAAACAGGAACTATGTAGCACAGGTCCTCTAGCAGTGTTCACTGCCAGAGCACAGAAAATGGATGTCAATAGTTGTCATAACCTAGCCTGAAAGTCATGCATAAATACACATCATAGAATTGTCAGGGTTGGAAGGAACCTCAAGGATCATCCACTTCCAACTCCCCTGCCATGGGCAGGGACACCTCACACTAGATCAGGCTGCTCAGAGCCACATGCAGCCTGGTCTTTAAAACTTCCAGGGATGGGGCTTCTACCACCTCCCTGGGCAACCTGTTCCAGTGTCTCACCACCCTCATGGTGAAGAACTTCTTCCTAACATCCAATCTGAATCTACCTATTTCTGTTCCATTCCCCTATGTCCTATCATTACCTGACACCCTAAAAAGTCCCTCACCAATTTTCTTGCAGGCCCCCTTCAAATACTGGAAGGCCATAATTTGGTCTTCTCGAAGCCTTCTCTTTTTCAGACTGAACAGCCCAAACTCCCTCCATCTGTCCTCACAGGAGAGGAGCTCCAGCCCTCTGATCATCCTCTTTGCCCTTCTCAGGACACATTCCAGCATGTCCAGATCCTTCCTTCCCCTTTTTTTGTCCTTTTTGAGCTTGAATACTTAAAAAGAGAGGAAACTAGCCTTCTTTCTCACTGTGTAACATCCTACAGTCAAATGGATTTGTGCAGAGGCAATGCACACATTTCCAATAAACAATCACTTCTTCTTTGGAATAGATCTCATTGGGGGCATCTCAGGATTCAGGATTCACACTTACCTGACCTATAAATATTTTTGTCTCAGTTGCAGTAGAGCTGCAATGTAGCCTTTTATCTCAGTGTTAAAATCTCCTGCACAGGAAGGAAATGAAACAAGATTTTCTTCCTTCAGTTTTATTTGATGAAACTCCATTACTTCATGTCACATAGCGCTTGTTGTCCCACTCTGAGGGTCCCCAATGTCTTTTACCTTACTTCTCAGAAAGACTGTTGGTCTGTCTGAGTGATACTGGTTTTTACCGTAGATGGTGCAGTGGTTTACTTCTCTGGTCTGTGACTTACCTTAAGCAAGGTTCATATAAAATATGATTGTATAATAGGAATATTACCTATGGCTGCCTCAAGATATTTGCTACACTATTCAATAAACTTTGTCCCTCCAGTAGGATCCTATACTAGAAATAAAATAGTGAAAATTCCAATAGGAAAATAGAATTCCCATTTTTATTCTAACAGGAATGAGGAAAAATAATGAAGTTTTAAAAAGCAAACCTCAAGCCAGTAATTTTTATTTTAATCTATTCGTGTATAGTAACATTAAAGAAAGTGTTTCTTTCCATTCAGCTTGAGTGCCAGGTCAAATACTGCTATTTACACGTTTGGCTATAGCAGCTCTGCTCAACTCTTATCTGTACATTGTACTTTAAAAAGAAATGTATCTGGAGGCAGTCCTTTTTAACAACAACAAAAAAACTCTCCTTCATCTGCCATTGCAGGCAGGGTTGAGAAAAAGCTTAGCTTTTTTAGTGTTGTGAGAAAACTTTTAAGTCCCTCACAAGATTTCAACAGTGCATGTGCAAAATGTTTCAAAAATTAAATGCAACATTTTAATGCTAACCTTCATATCACTTTTCCCCAGACAGAAAAAAAAAATAATAAAATAGCAGGTTAAATTAATACAATATTGTCTGTGCTGCTGAGACTTCATTAGCAAATGCTATTATATCACAGATCACACCTTTTCACTGCAAGAATGATGTGTGTGTGGTAGCTATCTGTTAAGAAAGAACTTAAGCTGACTCCAGAAAACACTCAGATTCTGACTTCTATTGACATCATCTTTGCCTGTCAGTTTTGCCTGAATTTTCATTACTAGCAATGGCCATTTAAGAGAAGAAATGCAACTCCCAGCATGAGAAGATTATTTTGCTAATCTTCCTTAAAGCTTCTCCCCAAGCATTCTGTCAATATGAGATTGTTGGTAGGAGACAAGTTAAATAAACTTAATACAAATCCTGGTTTTTGGAGCTGTGATTTGAAGTTGCACAGCATTCCGTAGTCATGTGGAAAGGTATTTACTAGAACTGTTTTTATTCATCCTTTCAGTCTGCTGTCACCTAAATCTAAGACCCAATAGCAATAATGGTTTCCTGTAGCTGCCCTGGCAAATACAGTTTTTATTACAGGAGATTCACACAGTTTTCACGCCCAGTTAGAGTCATGTCATCCTGCAATGGCATACATTAAAATTTAGCAAATGAATCTTCTGGACTGACCTGCTTATTCTGCTTGATTTTTTTTTCTTTTTATTAAAAGTTGCTTTAACCTGAATTTTATTTTCTTCTGGTTTCCTACAGTGGTCTCTTTTAGGAAAAGGAAAATGAGGAAACAGAAAATGTACTCAGAGACAGTGCTGTAGAGTCTGTTCCATATGACATCATAGAGATGACCTGATAGTTAATTTCCGAGGCCCTGAACTAACTGGCAAGAATACCCATAAGACAAAGAATGTTTTTCTGTTTAGCCAATGTGGGGGTGGAGAGAATTAAAGCAAACACCCTTCCACCCCCATTTTAGCTATCCTGCATGTGCACTGGAAATATATGTCTCATTAAGTCCCAAAGGTCCTAGTGAGATTTCACCAAGAAAAAGGGATTTACTAAGATTCTCCTTAGTAAAAGAGAGCTTAGCAAACCCATGTATCTTTATAGCTAGAGTTAGATCTGACAGATCCTTGTTAATTGATCAGCTCTTAATTTTGTTAGATGTAAGAACTTTTCTGCTAGTGCATTGGAATATGAACTAACACACTAAATAGCTTATTCTGTGCAAAGTTAAATACTACAGGCTTTAATTCATCTTCATCAGAAGTCCTCACTGAAAATAAAATAATCAAAACTCAGGAAAATAGGGAGAGGAGAATCACAGGAATATTCAGGTTGGAAAAGACCCTCAGGATCATCAAGCCCAACTGACAACCCTACTCTACAAAGTTTACCCCTAAACCATATCCCCAAGCACCACATCCAAACCACCTTTAAACACATCCAGGGTTGGTGACTCAGCCACCTCCCTGGGCAACACATTCCAATGCCTGACCACTCTTGCTGTGAAAAAATTCTTCATAATATCCAGTCTAAACCTACCCAGTTGTAGCTTGAGGCCATTCCCTCTTGTTCTATCACTAATTACCTGCCTCTCTAGAACATCCTTTCAGGTAGTGGTAGAGAGCAATGAGGTCTCCTTTCAGCCTCTTTTTTTCCAAACTAAACAGCCCCAGCTCTCTCAGTCACTCCTCATAAGATCTGTTCTCCAAATTAAAGCACAACTAATTACATCATGTGACTCTATGAAAATTTATTATTAAAGTATGCTTTTGTAAAATCTGTGGTACCTTCAGGGGTGTTTTGCCTTGATGAAGTGTTCTACTCTGGGACACTGGGGTTTTGGCTCCTTGAATCTCGTGAAGGTGGTCTTTGTAAGTGAAATGGGCTGCACGTGGCAGCAGGCAGACCCACCATGCTCCAGGGAAGCATAGCCAGGACAAGGCATGTCTGCACCAGTCTGCAACTTTTAGTGTTACCTCCTTACTCTCCCTTGTGAACCAGAGGGTGCCTTTTCCAGTCACTTCAGGCAAAGACCAGACCAAAGACCACTGGAGATCATGGCACTCAGTGGATTCCCTGAGGGCTGGCATTGGTATGAGATATCAAATCTGTGTCTCCACAGTGGTGTGCCCATGACTGATCTATTCACATGCCACCTCTGGGATTCAGGTGTCTAGCAATACCTTTGCCTCTGCTCTTCTGTGTGCCAGGCATAGGCACCATGTATCTGAGGCTTCTACCCAGCTGCTTTGTTCTTCAGATCTACACCTGCAAAATGAAATCCCACCAGGTTTGAGAAGGGCCACTTTGAGAAAGACTTTTCTATTTTGTAGCAAAACTTTCTGGTTGGCACAGTGGTTTAGTTCTGTTTATCAGTCATGTGTGATTTTCACTCCTGTGTTTTCATTGCTTAATTCATTTTAAATAGTCTTGTTGTGAGATTCTTAACTTGAGACCACCATGCTTATTCACACACTTCATCCCTGCAGCCAGCTGTGGCTGTCTGGCAGAAGCAGGCTGAATATGCTTGCTCAGAGGGCTGGAGCACCTCTCCTATGGAGACAAAGAGAGTTGGGGCTGTTCAGTCTGGAGAAGAGAAGGTCCAAAGAGACCTTGTTGTGGCCCTCCAGTGTCTTAGGTGGCTACAAGAAAGCTGGTGAGGGACTTTTTAGGATGTCAGGTAGTGATAAGACTAGGGTAGTGAGACACTGGAACACGTTGCCCAGGGACATAGTGGAAGCCCCATCCCTGGAAGTTTTTAAGGCCAAGCTGGATGTAGCTCTGAGCAACCTGATCTAGTGTGAGGTGTCCCTGCCCATGGCAAGGGAGTTGGAAGTGGATGATCTTTGAGGTCCCTTCCAACCCTGACAATTCTGTAATTCAATGATTTTGTTTCAGATCTGCTTTAGTGAATGATCTGCTATCAGAATGTACAGTAACTCTCTGTCATTTGTGTTCTGATTTTATTTTTTTTTCTCAGAACATGGAGTCTGAACTGAATGTATAGGGTTGGGATTGTGTTAATTTTACTTTTCTGCCTCGTTACCTTCTGATGCTGTGGCTTGTATTACAACTTTGCCAATTTTTCATCTAGTCTACTCAACTTCCAGAAGGTTGTGCCTTCCCTTCTGTGATACCTGTGCTTTCTTGTCAGTGACTCATTCAGCCACTGTTCCTTTTCTGAACATGCAGTTTTAATAGAAATGCCAAAAGCAGTTAGTCTGCTTTAATGACTAGTGCATTGAAAATCATGGAGTGGAAACATTAAAAACAATCTTGCCCCCAAAAGGCCTTGAAAACTCCACTAGAAATATGTCTAATCTTTAGGAGCAAGATTGTGACTGTGGTGTCATATCATAGGAGCCCCTTTCATACCCTGAGGGAGTTGGTTTCTGTCTCTTTTTCAGAGGTAAGACAATATTAGAGAATTTGCCTTCTTACAAACTCTGCTAGGCAAGTGAGTGGGCAGGTAAGAATAGGCAGAAAAAAAGACTTCTGGCCTTTTCCCTTCTTCCCTCCTAAATGTCAGGAGTTTTTATTGTTGGGAAGGATAATAATTTACTGTTCACTTTTACTAAGGTATGAATACACAGTTGAAATCAACCTGCTCTCAGAAATTATGTGAACAAATCAAGGATAAAGTCATTGATTCGTCAATGACACTTTTTCCAACTGAACTACTGATACTCCATTTAAACATTCTCTAGTTCTCGTTTGTGCTTTATTTGCATCAACTCCCCTTCAGAGTCAATGAGAGCAATCATTAGCAAGGGACGCTTTTCCTCCTTCAGGCTGGAAAAGCCTGTGTAAAGCTGGAGGCTGTTTCTAAGGTGCGAAAACCGGCAGAGTGTACACAGCCAGGATCCCAGCCTGCTCTCCACAGGGCAGTCCCTACGGAAAGCAGGGTGCTCTGTGTGAAACACTCCTACCTGAGTCACTGAGAGAAGTGACCTGAGCCATAGATCTTAGAGCTGGAAAGACCTCTAGAGTCACCTGCTCCAGCCTCTGCAAACAAAGTAGGTTGACACGATCCTCAAGGATGAACTTTTGTCTTGAAATCAGTGACCCTCTCTGCTATATTACCTCCCTCTTCTCTCATTTTGTGCTATTTAATCTATGTTTTTCCCTTCTGTAATTTCGAGCTATTACTACACTTCTACCTACTTTCCCAATGCTGCCAACAGTTCTCCCACACCACCCTCCACCTTCTTTTTATTAATTCTTCTTAAGTACTCGCAGCCTGTTATCATGTCATCTTTTCTCTAGACAGGGCAAATTCAGCAGTTGGCTTTCTTGCCTAACTGTTCTTAATACAATAGTTGCTGTCTTCTGAACTTTGAGGATTATTTCTCTTTGTTTGCTGGCTGCCCTAGTTAAGTTTTCTCCTTTCTTTAAATCTACCACAATTTTCTAGCAGATAATGCTCAGAGCAGTGCAGATGTAGCCTTAAGAGGAAGGACTGTGTAAAACATTATTTCAGTTCCACGTATATTGCCATTCTTTATGTAGCCACAAGGTCAGTAATCAATGGCAGAGCAGAAAATACTGATTTTTACAGAAGTCAAGGGAAAATTCTGAGAGTACTGTGGAAATTTGTGAAAGCTGAATTAGGACAGAAAGATTAAGAAACTCATAAAAGGATGTACTATCTTCTTACTAATCCAAAGATAGATATCCACTAATAGATTTATATTTATTAAAAATAACAATAAAAACTTTTTAAAAATTAAACAAGCAAACCCTGTAACATAGGAATTAGCTTTTAAAACTTTTTCCTTGTGCTCTCCACAAAAAGAAATTTCAGGCCAAGCTCCTTTACTGATTACCAGTCCATCTTGAGTGCATACAGCACTTTTCCCTCCCATCTGCAAGGCACCCAACTCATGCCACCAAGCAGTGCAATACACCAAATGCTGCCTCTTACCTGGTTCATGCACCATGTTCTAAATCACAGCTTTTGCTGAGTGCAGGTGAAATAAGTTAGCACAGAGGCAAGGTCTGGTTTGAAAGAACCAGCACAAATTCTGAGCTGGAGTCAGGAGCATGTCAGTAGTACCACTGTGAACAGGAACACTCCGAATATCCTTTTAAAAACGTCTTTCACGCTGAGGGAACAGCAGGGTTGGTTTATGTATACCTTTGCTTTCATTTTAATTGCAAATAGTTTTGCATAACGTGCCTTCAAGATTGTTTAAAACGTCTATATGATACCACATCATATTTTGGTCTCCATACATTGTGATAAAATAAGGGAGGAGAAGGATTTTTGCTGTAAAATGTAGCACTTGAATTAAAGGTGACTGCAAGCGAAGCTTCTTTCTCCAGACTTATTCAATACTGCCACCTTCGGGCCAAGGTGCAGTTTCCACACGGAACCTTGCAAAATCTTACATGTTTATGAATTTTAAAACTATTCTTCTGACAGCTGGGGGGGGGGGGAGGACAGGCGGCAGTGGCGAAGTGAATTTTTGGAAATTAAATTCCTTGAGCTCAAGGAAAGCAAATCAGAGTGGAAGAAAGCACCACAGTTAATATACTAGATGCATACGCTGTGGCTTACTTAAGCAAAGCATCTCAGAGAATTAGAATTATGCTTGTTGGTCCTCTGCGGCTTACTTTTCTGTCACCTTGTCTCTTGCAAATTTCTCCCAAGCTTTCCCTTTTTCTTCCTATTTCTACCCAGGAAAGATAAAGATGATTTGTAAAGTGAATAATTTGGTTTGGTTGAAGATCAAGATCATCCTGGTTTGGTTTTGGTTTTTGGTTTGGTTTTTTTTACAAAATTAAGGAGACAATAAATTCTTCTAGAAAAGGAAGAAAACTTATATGGTAGCAACTAAGCTGTGATCTTTTCTACAGCAAATACATTAAAGCTATTTGGTTTTACCAAACATTTGAGTCTCTCTTTAAAGGTTCAATGAAAAAAAAAATGGCAGTAACTCTTCTAAGTAAGCACTCTATCAAGGGTAAGGGCTGGGCTAGCCACTAAACGGATGGCAGGCACTCTCTATTAACCCTTCACAAAGGGGAAGAGAAAGGGAATAAGGGAGATAGACTTAAAGATAGATTGGAAAACCAAAGTAATGAAAATAATTATTTTTTTAAATCTAATTCTTATGAAACCATTATTGAACAGAACTCCACTGATGGCTGTTAGTCACCAATACCACTGATGCTGTTAGAGAAGTCCCAGACTGTCTTTAGCAGCAGACAGGAACCAGATTCAGGAGCTGGATTTTGGAATTGGATTGAAGCCAGAATAGACAGAGTCCTCTTCTAATGCCAGGCATTGAAGAAGAGGAGAAGGGCTTGACCCTCATGATACCTTGGCTTTATACTGCATATGATGTATATGGAATGAAATGCCTCTCTGGTCAGTTCAGGGTCAGTTCAAATGCCCCTTCTTCCCTGCACACTCAACACAGTACACAAGATTCGGCAGTGGCCTTGGCCTGCACACCAATCCTTGGTGCTAACTCGAAACAGGGAGGGTTTTCACTGCTGGAAGCAGACTGTGCAAACATGCCCTTAACTTCAGAAAGTGCAGTTACTTAGCAGAGGCTGAGATGGAAAATACAATCACTGAATAGAATTAGTTCTGTTCTAACTCAGACCCAGGACAGCACTCACATTAAGTATTTGCTTTGTCTTTGGTCTTGTCTCTGCTGGTTTCTTCCAGTGCTAAGTAGGGAGATCGGTCCATGGCAGTGAGCTATTGATTAACTGATGGCGGGATCCCATTTCCTGTGTATCCAAAGCCAAAACCTTTTGAAACACAGCATTACAGAAACGGTGCCTGCCACCCAGAGAAAAATGTCATGCTGTTCAGTAACAATAATGGCAAATACTCCCTTTGGACCGAGGCATAACAGTTCACTTCCCACTTAAATGGTTTTGCACTGTTGCACTAAAGAGCTGGCACATTGCTCCCCACAGGTGGCTGCATTTCAGTGGCTGGGTGAAGACAATCTCTATTTCATCTTTCAGCTGTAGCTAGTACTAAACATAACATAGGGCTCCTCCATTTCCACAGGCTATTAACCTTCCAAAACATTTATCACCGAGGCTAAACTTCACAGTACTTCAACTTTGCTTCCTAAAAATTTCTTTATTCAAAAACAATGCATTAAGTGAGACTGAATTAAGTGCCCCTGCAACAAATGGTAAGCATATGCCAGAGATAAGTGGAGGTTTAAATAGCTTTCTGAACTTAGTCCCTCGCAAAAGTAACTCTTTTGTTTTTACGTAGGTTTGAGCTAAACCTCCTCATCCATTTTTTAATAAAGAGAATGGCAATAAAGCACACAACCTTACTGACCTCCTGACTGTAAAAGCATTTTAAAATATGGTACTTTATCAACAGTATTTTCATAGAATCTACAGAATCACAGAAAACATCCATTTGGAAGAGACCGCCAAGCTCATAGTCTTCAACCCAGTCCAGTCTTCAACCCAGCACTGAAGGGTCAACAGTATACCATGTCCCTAAACGCCAGCTGCACACACTGCTTAAACATCTCCAGGGATGGTGACTCCACTACCGTGCTGGGCAGACCATTCTAATGTTTGAAAACCCTCTCAGTGAAGAAATATTTCCTAACATCCAGCCTGAACCTCCCCTGGCACAGCTTGGAACTATTTCCTCTGGTCCTGTTGCTTGCCACCAAGGTAAAGAAGATGCCCCCTCCTAACTCAAGCCTCCCTTCAGAGAGCTGTAGAGAGCAATGAGGTCTCCCCTCAGCCTCCTCTTCTCTAGACTAAACAGCACCATCTCCCTCAGCCCCTCCCCATAGCCCAGGAGCTCCAGGCCCTTCTCCAGCCTTGTTTCCCTTCTCTGGACATGCTCCAGTCCCTCAATGTCCTTTCTGTAGTGAAGGACCCAGAACTACACACAACACCAGTGCTGAGTACAGGGGGCTGATCACCTCCCTCTTCCTGCTGCCCACCCTGTTTCTGATACAAGCCAGGATGCCATTGGCTTTCTTGGCTACCTGGACACTGCTGATTCATATTTCATCGATGGCAAACCAATACCCCCAGGTCCCTCTCAGAGTTGCAGCTTTCGAACTGCACATCCCCAAGTCTGTAGCTTACCATGGGGTGGTTATGACCCAGGAGCAGAACCTGGCACTTGGCCTTGTTAAATGTCATACAACTAGTCTTGTCCCACCAGTCTCGCTTGTCCAAGACCCACCTCAAATCCTTCCTGCCCTCTAGCAGATTGACACAGCGACCCAGCTTGGTGTCATCTGCAAACTTACTGAGGGTGCACTCAATCCTCTCATCCAGAGCAGTTTAGAACATATGACTGAAAATGAGGGATTCTCTGCATTTATAAAATGGAGAATTATAACAAAAAATGAAAGGCTATAGAAGTGGGTAGTTAGTCAGATATACTTTCTACAGTAGAAAGAGGAACTAAAAGTGAAATTAGATACTTAATGGAGGGAAGAACATGCAACAATAATTCTGCATTCAGTCACTGGCAAAGGAAGTCTTGCAGCCCAAACAACAGATTTTGACATATTTAATCTGCAGGATCTGTGGAACTATGTATAGGAAGAGATGTCTTGGCTGTTTCGATTGGAGTCTGTGCATGATATTACATGGATTTATTTTGATTAGATCTAAAGCTAAATGTCTTTCCAAGGGAGGTTCAGAAACTCAAGAATTCTTTTTTGTCTTTTTTTTCCCCTTAATGTCACGGGTTTATCTCAAGGATTCTGCATCATTGTCCTGCATCCATGGCAGCGCAGAAACTGGCATGCCCGTTGGTTTCTGCCTTACACTTGAAAAGCTGCTGCATTTCAGTATGGCTACATGGAGGCAGCTATAATACACCCACGACAGTGGCATCTCAACACTGTATAATCTCTAAAGTGCTTAAGGATGAACGTCTTATATAAATGCAAAATATTATTACTGTATACTCAGTCAGGACACACCAAAGAGCTGCTTTACTGGGTCTATCTCCCTGGAAACTGATGACAGTGTGTGGGAATGACTGTTAGTTAAATAGGATAGCATTGGCATATGTTCTTTAGCTCTCTGACTTGGTTTCTGTTAAATAAAGTTCTGTTTAGCCAGGTGACAAATAGGTATGAAATCCTGAACTATTTTCTAAATATGCAAGTTGCCAAATAAAGATGAAGAAGCAGATTTCCCTAGATCCTTATGAAGCTCAGGCAAGGGTGGCTGAGTTCAGCAGCACTGGCTGAGGGCAGAAGCACTCTGTCAGCATGGCACCAAATGGCTTTTGGCTGTGGCAGTGACAAGCTCACTGGCAGTGGTAAGTCTGGCTTGGCAGTTCTGCAGCTGCTGACAGAAGAGTGTGTACATTGCACCACATACATGTGCATGCTAAACACTCTGTCACACTGTGGTTCACTTCTGTCACATAGAATTATTGAGGCTAGAAAAGACCTCTGAGATCAAGTCCAGCCTATGACCTAACACCACCACATCAGCTAAACCATGCCACCAAGTGCCACATCCAATCTTTCTTCAAGACCTTCAGCGATGGTGACTCCACCACCTCCCTGGGCAGTCCATTCCAGTGCCTAATCAGTGTTTCTGTGAGGAAGTGCTTCCCAAAATCTAACCTCCCCTGATGCAGCTTCCCACTATGCCATCTTGTCCTGTCACTAGCTGCCTGGGAGAAGAGCCTGACTACCACTTCCTTTTAGGTAGTTGTAGAGAGTGATTAGGTCCCCTCTAAGTCTTCTCTAGGCTGAACAACCCCAGCTCCCTCAGCCTTTCCTCATCAGACTTTCATTCCAGCCCCCTCACCAGTCTCATCACTCTCCTCTGGTCTTCATAATAAGCATTAAAATGAAAATCCCACAGATGCACCATAATGATTTGCAGCCTTCCTGGTTAAACATCTTGGGCTGTTTGATTTTAACACAGAACCAAAGAGAATTTACCATTTGTCCTGCATGGAGAAATTCTGAATATACTGACAAGTCATTTCCAAGCAACAGTTTGTTAACTTATCACAAAACCAGAAAGTGATCTCAGAAATTATTTAGGCATTATTCTCAACATTTGTATTTGATACCAGAAGTATTGGGTTTCGTATGAGAAATCCTATTATCTATCCAAGCCTTTTAAGGATCTGGTAACTGCTAGAAGCTATGTGTTATTAGAGCTGCTTGAAATATGTATTGAAAAGATAAACTCATTCTGCTTCTGAGTTTCCATGAAAGTTCAGTGTTTCTATGGTTTTCTTTTGATACTGTTAGCAATTTCTGGACTCTGGAAACTTTCAGTTTGCTTCCTGTCTGTAGCTGAAAGGCACTAGAAGAGCTTAGTGAACCCTTATGATGTTGTATTCCTCAGTTCTAACTTGGACTACAAAACTGTTGTTTGGCAGTAAGCTGTGAAGCCTTATACTCTATATTTGATCCATGTCTTGAAAACTTAGCTGTTGGAATCATGTACAAAATTAATGTAATCTAATTTATACTGTCTGCAAATCAAAGCATCTGGTTTAGACTAGTTTCTCTCTTCTACAGGCAGCTGTCTTGACAGCCTGTTTGGTGGAGTTCTAGGACATGTGAGGTGTGAATCTCTTTCTGGAGATGCTTCTCTCTCTATTTTCCCCAAAAGAAAAGGACTTTAGCTGGCATGTTTAGCCTAAACATTATCTCTTCTCTCTCTGAAACTTATTCTCTCTGTTCCTTACATTAAACTTCATGACTCTTTGCATACCTTCTATTGTCTAAGCAGAATACAATTTCCTATTTAACATTTAAGTGAAGGTGAGGCTCTGTAGGTATGTCTCCAGTAGAATAGAATAGAATAGACCAGACCAGGTTGGAAGAGACCTCTGAGATTGAGTCCAACCTATCATCCAACACCATCTAAACAACTAAACCATGGCACCAAGCACCCCATCAAGTCTCTTCCTAAACACCTTCAGTGATGGTGACTCCACCATCTCCCTAGGCAGCACATTCCAATGGGCAATCACTCTTTCTGTGAAGAACTTCTTCCTAACATCCAGCCTAAACCTCCCCTGGTGCAGCTTGAGACTGTATCCTCTTGTTCTGGTGCCGATTGACTGCGAGAAGAGACCAATCCCCACCTGGCTACAACCTCCCTTCAGGCAGTTGTAGAGAGCAATAAGGTCTCCTCTGAGCCTCCTCTTCTCCAGGCTAAGCAACCCCAGATCCCTCAGCCTCTCCTCCTAGGACTTGTGCTCAAGGCCTCTCACCAGCCTCGTTGCCCTTCTCTGGACATGATCAAGAGTCTCAATGTCCTTCTTAAATTGAGGAGCCCAGAACTGGACACAGTACTCAAGGTGTGGCCTAACCAGTGTTGAGTACAGGGGCACAATGATGTCCCTGCTCCTGCTGGCCACACTGTTCCTGATGCAGGCCAGGATGCCATTGGCCTTCTTGGCCACCTGGGCACACTGCTGGCTCATGTTCAGCTTACTATCGACCAGTACCCCCAAGTCCCTTTCTGCCTGGCCGTGCCCCATGGATACTAGGGCTCTTGTTTGCCTCCTGTTTCTCTGTGGAGCCAGCTGACTCCTGTTTGTGGGACCATGAAAGAGTCAGGGATTCCTCCTTAAGGAAACTCTTACCAGAGCTCATAATACAGGCCATAAAGCTAATTAGGATGCAAAGATTCTCTTCACAATTATCTAGAGGAGTATCTCCTGATTCAAAAATATGAGAACAAAATGTAGCCCTATTAGCTTAGCTGTTCTTTTGCTGTGAGAATGTCACTTACAAATAGTGTTGCCCTGGATAATTAGACAACAAACTTCTTGTTAACTGCTAGTAGGAATCAATTCTTTGTGTGGTATTAATTTATTGTATTTCACAGAGAAAGTAAATCAGAATCATGATTAGTTTTGTTCTCAGTAAGCTCTTTCAAGTCATAGAATTAAATAAAACTAGGATGGACATGGATCATGATGGTTTTTTTCTCTGTGTCATGAAATGGCATTAGGATAATGTTTCCTTCCATTATTATAGGAAAGAACAGTCAAGCTGGAAGAGAACAGAAAATAAAAGGAAAGTTATAGTCTGCAGCAGGCAGAGAGAGACCATTTCAGCTCTTCCCAATTTGATAGAAAATCTCTTTGCCTCTCTGAGGTGTGCCTCATCACCTTTCATTCCCCCTGCTCCAGCTCACGTTAGAATATTTACTGAGGCTTTTGCCTAAAACCACAGTAGCTAAACCACTTCAGTATGGGGTGTATTTGCTGCAGAATTCTTATAATTTGTGCTCAGGGACTGGAAAGAACTCTGCATCATTATGCAAGTGACATATGTAGCAGGCTAAGTGGTGAAACAAAGGGGAAAAGAAAGGAAATCACTCATGGACATGCTCAAGAATTGACACAATAGTCTTCTCTGAAGCAATTCTGTCACATTGTGAAATTACAGACTTGGACCACTTTAAAACTTTTGATTATTTACTCAATAGACCATAACAGCTCTGAAGCTTACCACAGTGTTTATTCAATAGACTGGCTCTGTATTTTTGGGCTGTTCTGTAAATATGTATTTGAGCAATTTTAAAGGGGCATATTTTACTCAATGGAGCATAGTGGCTCCTCTGGAGCCTGCCACACTCTCTGGTATTTTGTATTGTGTTGCAGTTCCAGCAGTACTACAGGCAAGCTCATCTCCATGATGTGCTTTAAAGTGTGCTCTGAGGACTGATTCCCTTCTAACTGCTGAAGTGCCTGCATAGAAAGGGAGATGGCTCCAAGCAGCATTCTGTTGTGCAAAGCTTTTTTCTCTCTTTAGAAAGGACTGACTTCTACATGTGAGCAGACCAGTGAGAATTAATGTCACTGCCCACATTCTAGGATTGTATAGTTAAACCAATAGCAAGAAACACAACTCACTCCAGTCCTCTGCTAGGCCCTGCATGATTGGTTGGCATTCTTTGTTTTCTGGTGTATCTGCAAATGTCTCAATGCAACTATCTCGAGCACATTGAATTTATTGTCTTTTTTACAAAATGCAGACAACTGGCTTTGTCTTGAACTGATTCTTGTCAGCATTGCCCTGCAGAGTGACCCAAACAGAAGGTGGAGCAGAAAGCTGGAGTGTCCTGTGAAAGCCTGAGGTGCAAGGATTTATTTCTCAAATCATAAGCATCTCTCCAGGCTGTATGAGGGGGGTGCTCTTCTGTAAACAGCAGTCCTTCAAGACTAAGAGTTTTCACCTGTGTGGCTTTTCTATAGAATAACAAAACCTGAGCTTCAGTTATTTACCTCAAACCCTGCAGCAGGATGAGGATCCTGTATTAGCTATGAAAACACCTTCTCAGTTAAAAGCTGGACCACAGTCTCAGTGTATGCTAGCTGTATGAATGGAAAGACTTCATATTGTCATTTCTGCTCCTACCCTTACTTTAGTGAAATGGAATTAATGATTGGATTTTTGCCTTTCTTTATTTTCTTAGTTCTTTCAAAGCTGCTGGCATGGCTAAGGCAGTAACACCAGTAAGAAGGGTGTTTGCATATGCAAATTATACTCCCTTAATTAAAGTCAGGAGCACTTGATTACACTGCTGAGCCCCAGAGCTGCAAATATGTAAACAAAGGTTACATGCTCAGAAAGGAAAATTGAGCCCTAAGTCATGTTTTTATGATAGACTTTTTCTAGTTCTTAATCAGCTGTTAATGTGAAGCCCAGTGCCAAATTAAACTCCTTATTCCTAGATTTCAGTGCATGCTGTTCCAAGAACACACTTGTGGTTATATTGTTTAGGTCTGGGATGATTTTGTTTCATTTTGTATTTACTCCTCTGACTTGCAACCCTCTTGCTTCCCAGTTAGTAGAAGTAAAGCAATTAAGAGCAGGTATAGCTTGAAGAACATGATGGGGCTGGGTTTTCACCTGTTTTTTAATTGTCCTTCAATGTGTGGCCTTAGTTCTTTGAAATCCAGAGAATGCTGCCCCTCTACTGTCTCCAGAATTCATGGACTTTCTCTGGTGGATCCAAGAATACAGCTTGGTGAGTCATTGTTTCCTGTGGTAACCATCTTTCTCAAAATGCTTGTTCCTATCCTTGCACAGTAGCACTCTTCAGCTGTAGTGAAACAATTGTCCTTGAGAAATTTGATCATTCAAATTATCTGATTGCAGGAAAAACAAAAGAGAACAAACCCAGTAGAGCTCCCTAGTACCATTTTCTTTCTCTAAAACAGATATTTTTGATGGTCTAATTCATAGCATTGTTCCACCAACAGTGCTGAAACAACAAAAGAGAGCCTTAGCACAAGCCAGGTGGGTAAAAAAAAAGTTGGGAAGGGATAAGTTGAGAAGCAAGAATTTCTGAGCTTAGATATACCAATGTCACAAGCATAGTTTGCAGATAGACCCTCTCCAATAAGACAGAAGTGTTACATTTAAGTTTTTCTAGCATGAAATAGTGTGGTAGTACAGAAGATTTGTTTTCCTTACAAATATGTTTGAGCTGTCAAGTTCCTTTTTTTGATCAGTTATCTCCCAGTCTGAACAAATAAGGACATGGAACAAACATGGAAATAAAAAGACAAAAGATACTTCTATTGGTGTAGCTCCCACAAACCTACATCTTCCCTCAGTGTTTCCTCAAGAAGCTATGTAAGTAGTGCAGTGTAGGTGTGCTATTCTTCCATGCCATACTGTTACACCAAAAGTGATTGCTGGTATTAGTCAGTAGAGAGCAAGGAACTCTGAGGTTCTCTAAGTGTATGGTGTGATGTGCCCAGTTCACATTTTTTAAAATACAGAATATTGCAGGGACTTTTTTTCTTTCCCAGCATTGATCTTAATTTTAGCACTTTGAACTCTTTTCTGCTTACTGTCTGACTAGCTATTGGCTTTTGTTGATAGGAAAGTTATGTGGCAAAATTCACTGTCTGCACAGATGATGCCCTCAGGACCAGCAAAGGCTGACGTCAATATGCCACATTTTCAGTTTGCAAATTCCACTAATTCATTTCACTTAAGGATACAACTTGGGCCTACTCTCCACACACAGCCTCTAATCAATCAGATGTAGCTAACTATACAAGAAAATTTGTAAAATAAATTGTCCCAAACCTCACAGGCCTAATGAAAGTACAGCTGACAGGACCTAAGCTCAAGGCAGAGCACAACTACAAAAGTGCCTGTCAGAGTACAGCTTTGGGTGAGATGTGTCACCATTAAGAAAGGTAACTAGATCAAACCCCATGGAATCAAAGCATGTGCTCAGCACCTCCATGTACTGACCCCAGCACAAACAGCAATTGCTGTTCTGTGATCTGTGACACAGACAGAGACTTTGCGCCACCTGGAAAATGGACCTTGACATTTTATCTGAATTTTGCCTGGTGCGTAGTACACAGCCAGAGCAGTCCCTAAACAGATTACTAATAGAAAGCAACATATTTACTGATGATAAACCAGAACCCAAACACCAAGGGCAGGTTTCTGTTAGTGAGATGAAGTGTGTTCTTTTGTCAGTTCCAGCACACAGCACATTAACATTAATGACAGCCTCAGCCACACGCATGTACGTCTCTCATTAACACTAATCAGTAATACATGCACATAGATCTCTAGTTAATGCTGATGGGAATTACGTATACGTGCAACACTCATTAGCATTAATGAGGTTTCTCCTGTGGCTGTCTAATGATCGTTAATGGGAGTTACACGCATGTGTATTTCCCATTAACATTAGTGGCACGTGTATCTCTCATTCATATTGATGGGCAATACAGGAAGCCATAGCTCTCATTGATACTAGTAGGAGAAAGCTGCTCCTGCCCTGTCCTCAGTGTGGAAAGTTGGAGCTGTTGTAAATTTCTGTCTAAAGCAACTTCAGTTTGCATTGTCTTTTGGTGAATTATACAAGGTCCCCATGACCTTGGCTAGAGGGCACAGGTTTCCTTTTCACATGAATGAATCATAGAATTGTTAGGGTTGGAAGGGACCTCACAGATCATCTAGTTCCAATGCCCCTACCATGGGCAGGAGCACCTCACACTCGATCAGGTTGCTCAGAGCTACATCCAGCCTGGCCTTAAAAACCTCCAGGGATTGGGCTTCTACTACTTCCCTGGGTATCCTGTTCCAGTGTCTCACCACCCTCATGGTGAAGAACTTCTTCCTAACATCCAGTCTGAATTTACCCAATTCTATTTTTTTTCCATTCCCCCTAGTCCTATCACTACCTGACACCCTAAAAGGTCCCTCACCACCTATCTTGTAGGCCCCCTTAAGATACTAGAAGGCCACAATTAGGTCTCTTCAGAGCCTTCTCTTCTCCAGACTATATAGCCCCAACTCCCTCAGTCTGTCCTCATAGGAGAGGTGCTCCAGCCCTCTAATCATCTTCGTGACCCTTCTTGGACATGTTTCAGCACCTCCATATCCTTCCTGTAATAGGGGCTCCAGAACTGGACTCAGTACTCCAAGTGGGGTCTCACCAGAGCAGAGAAGAGTGGGAGAATCACCTCCTTCAACCTGCTGGTTATGCTTCTCTTGATGCAGCCCAGGATGTGATTGGCTTTCTGGGCTGCAAGTGCACACTGCTGGCTCATGTTGAGCTTCTCATGAGAAGCCCAGCCTATATCAGTGCTTGGAATTGCCCCCACCCAGACGCAGGACCTTGCACTTGGTCTTGTTGAACCTCATGAGGTTGTCATGGGCCCACCCCTCCAGCCTGCCAAGGTCCCTCTGGATGGCCTCCCTTCCCTCCAGTCTGTTTGCTGCACCACACAGCTTGGCGTCAGCAACAAACTTGCTGAGGGTGCACCCAATGCCACTGTCCATGTTGCCAACAAAGATGTTAAACAAGACTGGTCCCTGAGGGACTCCACTTGTCACTGGCCTCCACTTGGACATGGACCCATTGACAGACACCATTTGGGTACAGCCATCAATCCAGTTCTTTATCCACTGAATGGTCCATCCATCAAATCCATTCTGCATCAGCTTGAAGACCAGGATGTGGTGCGGGACAGTGTCAAAGGCTTTGCTCAGGTCCAGGTAAATGATGTCAGTTGCATCTATTAATGCTGTTACCTTGTCATAGAAGACCACCAGGTTTGTTAGGCAGGATTTGCCCTTGGTGAAGCCGTGCTGATTGTGCCCTGTCACCTCTTTGTTATTCTTTTGCCTCAGCAGTGCCTCCAGGAGGATCTGCTCCATGATCTTACTGGGCACAGAGGTGAGGCTGACTGGCCTATAGTTCCCTGGGTCATCCCTCTTTCCCTTCTTGAAAATGGGAGTTATGTTTGCCCTTTTCCAGTCAGTGGGGACTTTCCCAGAATGCCATGACTTTTGGAATATGATGGAGAGTGGCCTAGCAACCTCATCTGCCAGTTCCCTCAGCACCTGTGGGTGTATCCCATCATGTCTCATGGACTTCAACACTTTCAGGTTCTTCAGATGGTCACAAAACTGATCTTCACTTGCATTAGGAAGTTTCTTCTTCCAGTCCCTGCCATTATCTTCCATTATTCTGGGAATGTGGTTGGAGCCCTTGCCAGTGAAGACTGAGGTAAAGAAGTCATTGAGAACCTCAGCCTTCTCCATGTCACTCATCACTAGTGCTCCTGTTTCCATTCTGAGGGGACCCACACCTTCCCCAGTCTTCTTTTTACCATTAATGTACCTATGGAAATTTTTACTGTTCTCCTTGATCTCCCTGGCTAGATTTGATTCTAACTGAGCTTTAGCTTTTCTAACCAGGTCTCTTGCTGCTTGGGCAGCTTCCTTACATGCCCCCCATTCCAGCTGTCCTCTCTTCCACTCCTTGTAGAATTTCTTTTTGTGTGCCAGCATGTCTAGGAGCTCCTTGTTCATCCAGGCAGGTCTCCTAGCATTCTTTCCTGCTTTCCTCTTTGTAGGTATACTTTGCTCCTGGGCACAGAGAAGGTGATCCTTGAATACTGACCAGCTGTCCTGGGCCCCTCTTCCCTCTAGGGCTTTGTCCCACGATACTTTGGCCAGCAGATCCCTGAAGTGATCAAAGTCTGCATGCCTAAAATCTAGGGTTGCAAGCTTGGGATACACCCCCCTAGTTGCCCTGAGGATCTTCAATTCATTGCTTTGTGGTCACTGCAACCAAGGTTATCCCTGTGTCTCACACTGGTGACCAGCTCTACCCTATTGTTGAGAACAAGGTCCAGCATAGCACCTTTTCTCATTGGTTCCTCTACCATTTGGAGGAGGAAGTTGTCATCTATGCATTCCAGGAACATCCTGCAACGCTGGTACCTACCTGTGTTGTCCCTTCAGCAGATGTCAGTGTGGTTGAAATCCCCCACAAGGACCAGGGCCTGTGAACATGAAGCCACTTCTATTTGCCTTTGGAGTGTCTCATCTGCATGGTTCTGCTGGTCAGGTGGCCTGTAGCAGACCCCTACAGTAACATCACCTTCCCATGTCTTCCCCTTAATCTTCACCTATATGGTTTCAAACAGCTCCTCATCCTTGCCCAGGTGGACCTCCACTGATTCCAGCTTGTCAGACAGAGCAACACCTCCTCCCCTCCTACCCTGCCTGTCCTTCCTAAAGAGCTTGTACCCATCTATTCCTACATTCTAGTTGTGGAAATCATCCCACCAAGTTTCAGTAATAGCCACTGTGTCATAGCATTCCAGCAGCGTGGTGGTCCTTAATTCATCCTGTTTGTTGCCCAAGCTGTGTGTATTTGCATAGAGGCACTTCAGCTGGGCTGGCTGTGCCACCCTCTTAGGTGAATCCCCCTTGATTCCCTTCGGCTGCACAGTGCTTCCTCCTTGTCTTGCCTCAGGGCAATGAGTGGAGGACCCTTGCTAGCACTCCTTCCTTCTGCCTCTGGTGGTAAGCTGCCCCCATGTTTGTCACAGGCAAGCATGAAATTAACAACCCCTTCCAATCTAGTTTAAAGCCCCACTTCCGGAACACCATTCATTTTTATAAACTGATTCCTGGCTTCTACCACTGATACCTTAGAATAGAATCTAACCTCTAATTTTCTTAACCTACTCACCTCTTCCCTGAGCTCCATCACTTCATCCTGGAGCTGTGCCAGCTGGCTAAGCTGATCAAAAACCTGTTCACACCTCACACACCCATAGTCAGTGTTGCCCCCTGTTGCCTGTAAAAGGCTGTGGCATTCCTCACAACCTGTGGCCTGGGTGCCAATGTCCATTTTGGTCGGTGCAGAGAGCACAGTCCTCCTCCTCCGAGTAGCCACCATTACGCCTTCAGAAAGACTGAAGAACCTTGTGTCCTGCCCACACACCCTGCTCGTGCCGATTACGGAGTTAATTCAAAAGGAGCCCCTGGGACACCTCGCACCCCCCTCGCTGGGTTCCAACTCCGCTAATCCAAAGGAGCCCCTGGGCTACGCTCAGTCGCTATTTGCTCTCCCTGTGCCGGTCAGCCTGCCTGCACCAATGGCCAGGCGCTCCCAGCTGTCTGACCAGGCCCCTCCCTCTCGCACCCCACTCGCTAGGTTGCAATTAGCGAGAAGGCTGCCGCCTCGCAGCTCACAGCCTGAGAGCCTCTGCCGCTGTCGCCGGGGTTTAAATTCCCCGCGGCTTCTCCGGGAACGTCCTCAGCCACGTCACCCATCCAGGCAACGTCGCGAGAACCCCCGAGTCGGGTCCGGTCGGCTCTCTGTCTCTGTGTCTCTTGCTCTCGCTCTCCGTCTCCCTGTCTCCGGGAGCCCTTTTTCTATTTCTAAAGAGCACGGCACAGCACGGAGCTAGCCGGTGCTGATGCAGTTGCCTCGCAGCTCGCAATCTGAGAGTGAAGTATTTCTGAAGAAGCGCAAGCATTCTTTCCTTTGGTACAGGACAGCGTGTCATCTCTGCGGGTTTTTTTAAGCAAACATATTTCTGGATTGCTGCTATTTTAAAGAAAAAGTCTGTATGTGCTTTTCACAGCATAGGGGTGGCACACAGCAGCTGCTGAGTTATTGCTCATGGGCACACAACATTTATTGTAAATTGTTGTGATCATAACTCCGTTTTACATCATGCGCTAATGCAGCATTGTGTTAAACTCTGACACGGCTCCTGATGGATGTGGTAGAAACTAAAGGCCATAACTCCCCTTTGAAGCCAGAAAGGTATGACTTTACTACAGTACTGAGCTTTTTATCCTTCCAGTTACAAAGGGATTAAACTTCAGTGCCCCTTTCAAAAATGTCAAACTGCCAAACTGTTTCCATGGGCTTTTGTTTTCAGATCTCCTTTTGAACATCTGTCACGGCTGTTATGTCATGGTCAGTGCTCAGTAGTGTCAGAGCGCAGAGTTGCATGTGGTGTGGCACCTGAGGGGTCCGCTCCTGGAGAAGACTTCCCTTGCTCTACTTTATAGGGCATTGCTGCCTGGGTGGGTGCCAAAGAGCTAGGAAGAACCTGCAGCTCAGCACGAGGAGGTGACACAGTGTCCTCATGGTGTGAACAGGGATGCGCCAAGAAAGCTAGGGAAGAATGCTTACCTATCAAGTTACATAGAAGGACACAGGGGAAGGAAAGTGTGTAAAGCTCCAGCCTGCAAACCAATTTGCAATCAATCCTCACCTTCATAACCCACTGCAGGATAAAGTATTGTTTTTCTGTTCTTTGGTATACCTACCGCCTTGTACACAGGAATTTTAACCTGAAATAGGATCTCTAGATGCCACTTAGCTCCAGTTAATGCCAACAGTGACAGGCACATCAGAGATACATTATGGAAACCAGAAAGCAATATATTTAGTTTTCAGAGTGCCTTTGGTACAATAGTCTTATTGCTTTTCTGATTACAATACAGAATTAGAATACCATTGCCCATGCAAATTACTTACAAAACACAATGTTTGCAAATAACAGAAGAAAATGACAGGATTATGTTTGGCAAACATGACTGTACTATATCAGATTCCCTAGGGCTGGGGGAGGTATATATATTGCACTTTTTTGTGCCAGTAAGTCTCCTGGGTACAGGAAGGTTTCAGTGCAGGGAATGGCAGACTGCGTCGCTGTGGCCGCTGCTCCACTTCAGGAGCCTTCTAGAGTGAGTGGTCAGGAGCAAGAGGGTGAGAGCAGTCAAGTCCCACAAGAGCTGCACAGACAAACTGCCTTGTATGAGCCTTTTCCACCTGCTCTAGCTCTACCCTAGCATGCCTTGAGCACTCGTTGCATATTGGTTCCTCATTGTTATGGTGGTGTAAGGTGCTGCTTTTTCTACAAGCAGGTGTTTTATTGGTGGGCTCCCTGACCTCATTGGGGTCTACGTGGCACTATATGGAATCTGCTTCAGTTCACATGAAAATCACCAACAAATTTGGAGCAGGCATATATGCATAAAACCCTTTGTAAACACAAACATACAGACTCAGACCTGCGCTTGCATAAGACACACACACTCACATTCACCCATCCTGGAAAATCCAATGCAGGAAAGGTGATTCTAGTGCTAAAGTATGACAGATGTCAGAAGACATCAAGGAAAATTACAACAATGATATTCTGTCTGGCTACAGCAGCATTAAAGATTCTAATCTGTAACTACAGCTTTCACTTATAATTCAGAATTCAGCTGCTAAACAAACTAAATAATTTATCAAGTACAATATGTTCTGACTCTGCAGCTTGAATAAGCTGCTGTCATACCTCTGTTTCAGGAAGTCACCAAATGGTGGAAATGTCAAGCTCTTCCTTAAAGTGCATATTCCTCAATTCCCATGGTAGATAGCACTGATTTTTTTTTTTTTTAAGATGTTTTATTGTTTTTATACTTTTCACCAGGGTGAGGTTGTCATGGCAATAAAGTAGGATGTCTTGCTGGATTTCACCCTTGTTTTCTTGCTTCATATGGTTTTCTGTCCTCAGAGCAAACATGGTGGACACAATGCACATACAGATGTCTGATTTCAGATTTCTTTCTCGAGCATGCTTGGCAGCTGCTCTCCTGAGACAGGCAAAGCAGCACTTCTCAAGCAGCACTTCACATTCATCCTCCCATTCTCCAATGGCCACCATCACGTCTGTCTTGGTTTGCAAGCTCTCTTTCAAGCTGGACAAAGCTTTTCACAAAAGATTTTCTTCCAGTGTAAAGAGAAACTTGTGGTTAAGCATCTCAGTTAACTAAACAAGCATATCAGTTCTCCTCTCTAAGTTAGTTGAGGTTAAGTGGCAAAACATTCCACTACCAAAGCTGAAACCATCTTTTCCACATCCCAGAAATACACTCAAAGCTAAGCCAGTTACTAGATTTAAAAAGCTTTCTTTTGGTTGCGATGCTGCTGTCAGGTCTGTGCCTCTGAACTGGGTCTCACCCTTCCTCTCTGTTAATGTTTGCTGTCATCCAAATGTTCCCAGCTAGGCTTCTAGTACTTCTCCCAGAAAATAAAAGTTTCAAAAATGCAATCACTCACTAGGATAAAGAGCTTTTGTTTCATGTACCTCTGTATCCCACATAGTTTAAAAATAGATTATAAATGTGTTATCTATATCTGAACTCAGCAGTGGTAGCACCTCAGAAATCAAGATGGAAAGGTTAGGAAATTTAAACTTAAATCAAGGCCATCAGTTTGGACCTTGCAGATCAGCTGTTCTCTCCTCATGGAGTACCATCAGTGGAAACAACTGATCTGTCAGGCTACACTAATGAATAGCAAATGCCATGAAGCTATAATCAGAATTTTAAAATAAATATGTCACAAAAGAAAGAATTAAAAATATATATACATTTTTAATGCAATGTGAATTTTTTCCCCATTAGTATTTAGATTTCTCTTTGCAATTCAACTAAAGAAAATAGTGAATTAGCCTGATGAATTAGCCATGATGCCTGCCTTTGCCATTTTGCATTTGTCTGCTTGTAATGGCCAACCTGGGGAAATACTTCCTGATTTCCAGTTCAAAGTCTTATCCTCTGCTCTCCTTCTCTCTTAGCCACTAGCGCTGCATGAAATTTCCCTCTTATTTTCCTAACGTTGCCCTGGCACAAGTTCAGTGTCATTTCAAGGTACCACCACAATATTTGTTCTTCTGACTACTTTGGTATCTGATTGACAGTCTTACTTTTTCTCTTGACCAGATACTGTTAGTATAATTATTATTCAAACAATATAGCACCCAAGAGACAGGAGAATTGTCCAGCTTTACCATTTCATTAATACCTTAGAAAACTTACAATATGGGTAAAAGACTAAAAGCAATACATGGACAAGACAGAGAGGAAGAAGGGTGCAATGAGACTACATGACTGCATGCTAAGCAGCAGTATCAGCACTGCAATATTATCTCTTTTGGAGTATCATGGTAAGAGATTGAATGGTAATCTCCAGAGCTATTAGGTGGTTATGTAGTTGTTCCTTCAGGTGCTCCTTCATAGGATGTGGTGGAGCAAAGAACATGAGGTTATTTATCTGAAAATATTGTGATTAACATAAGAGCTTGGCTTGCTAGATGGATGCTATTGATTTCTTAATAAATAAAGAAGACTTTCAGAAGATCAAACCAACTCTTCTGTGATGTGAGAAAACTTGGAACACATCATTTAACTAAAATGAAACTTCTGTTTTCATACTGGTAATGATGATCTGCAAACACAGGTTCACAAGACAAATTCTGCCCCAAACTAATACTTCCAAGAATGGTAAGCCACAACTACATTGATAACCATAGTTGTAGAACAAGCTGTGTTTTCACTGCTTCTCTCCAGGTTCCTTCTCAGGGCAGAGGCCAAGCTTCCTGCTAGTTGCTTGGACAGGACCAGGCAATCCTGTGCCTTTTCAACCAGACCTTAGCTTGGTAATGCAGGAGGCCCAGCTTCACCTGCAACTGGTAAGCCTTTCCTCAGAGCAGTTTATTGAAGGCGTTTGATTATAGTGACCCAAAAGTAGGTTCTGAACAAACAAACCCCAGCGTTCATTCTGTCACTTGTCCTGGAAAACATATAGCTGCTGACTTGCTGGTATTTCAAGACCACACTAAACCCCAGGCAGGAAGTCAGAAGAAAATAATCAGAGTGTTTTTAAAGGTAGTTACATTCCTCAACATTTTTGTCAGGAAATTGCAACGTATGTTATGTATTGCTATTATCTGCAGGTTATACATGGTGGGAGTGAAATAATCTATAGATCAGATACTTCTGTTTACAAAGGTCTATAGTGACAGGACAAGGGGTAGTGGCTCCAGACTAGAGAAGAAAAGATTTGGATTGGATGTTAGGAACAAATTCTTTACCATGAGGGTAGTGGAACACTGGAACAGGTTACCCAGGGAGGTGGTTGGGGCATCATCCCCAGAGATATTCAGTGTGAGGCTCAACAGGGCTCTGGGCAACCTAATCTAGTTGAGGATGTCCCTGAAGGCTAGATGATCTTCAGAGGTCCCTTTCAACCTACACCATTCTATGATTCTTCAAATTCATATGAGACTTCCTGAGTGATGACACCAGGAACGGAGCCCACCCCCCACATTGGCTTGTCATTACATGTGTTGACTGTTGAACAGCTCCATGTCATGCACATTTCTGGTATTTATGATTCTAACTATGATGCACTATTTGCCTTTTAATTCAATGACAAAATGTCCAGGGGGGGAGGCCTTTTTTTGGAGGAAAGTGTCCACAATTTATAGCCTAAAATGCCTTTAGTATGAAAATCTGATGGCTCTTGAAAATACCTTCCTGGACTTTTTGCTCAGCCTGCCAAGAACACTGATAATTAACAAAAGTAATTTGTGTGACAGAAACAAAAAGACTGACCATATGGTTTTGCTTAGAGCTCTATACACTTCCTCTAGAAGAAAAGTGGAACTTCAGCTGTATGAAGAAGTGGCAGAACTGACAATGCTGTCCATTACTTCTCATATTTACATTGAATAAAAGTAGGGTTTAGCTTTTATGTTTGATTAGACACACCTAATACAATTTGAATAACAAATTTTTATAGGCCCAAGGGCAGTTGTCTGGGCTGAGGTGCTGAAGCATATGATGTGGTATTGTATCACGAGGGTGAGGGAACAGAGAGCACTGTCAGCAAGTTTGCTGGTGACAAAACTGGGTTGAGTGGCAGACACACCAGAAGGTTGTGCTGCCATTCAATGGGACTTTGGACAGGCTGGAGAGCTGGGCAGGAAAAAATTTAATGAAATCTGGCAAGGGCAAGTGTAGAGTCTTGCACCTGGGAAAGAACAGCCCCATGTACCAGTATAGCTTGGGGACTGACCTGTTGGAGAGCAGTGAAGGAGAAAAGAACCTGGGAGTCCCAGTGAATGGAAGGTTGACCATGAGCCAGCAATATGCTCTTGTGGCCAAGGCCAGTGCCATTCTGGGGTGTATTAGAAGGGCTGTGGTTCACAGGTTGAGAGAGGTTCTCCTACCCCTCTACTCTGCCCTGGTGAGGCCACATTGAAATACTCTGTCCAGTTCTGGGCCCCTCAGTTCAGGAAGGACCATGGGGAACTGCTTGAAAGAGTCCAGCACAGAGCCATGAAAATGATTGAGGGAGTGGAACATCTTCCTTACGAGGAGGGACTGAGGGAGCTGCAGCTCTTTAGCTTGGAGAAGAGGAGTCTGAGGGGTGACCCCATTTGTGTCTATAAATATGTAAAGGGTGAGTGCCAAGAGGACGGAGTCAGGCTCTGCTCAGTGATACCAAATGACTGGACAAGGGGCAAAGGGTGGAAGCTGAGGCATAGGAAGTTCCACAGGAACATTTTTCCCCTGTGAGGGTGACAGAACACTGGAACAGGCTGCCCAGGAGGGTTGTGGAGTCTCCCTCTCTGGAAATATTCAAAACCCTCCTGTATGTGTTCCTGTGTGATCTGGTATAGGTGATCTGGCTCTGGCAGGGGCTTGGACTGGAAAATATTTCCAAGTCCCTTCCATCCCTAACGTTCTGTGACTGTGATTCTGTGACTCTCTGATTGTATTTTGTGTCTGGTGTGAGCTCTATCCATAGATGATTGAAATGGGAAAACCCATGAGCCAGAAACCAGCTTTGTCATGTGTACAGTAAGCACCATGTCTGCAATGTCACCTTACAGCAGAGGTTCAGTTAGTCTCCTAACTCAAGATAGCATTAAAAAAAAAAAACACCACGGCCAACCACACCCAACTTGCTCTTGATTGCCTTATTTGGAGGCGGGGGGAAATCAACATCTGCAGCTGAGGATAATACCTAACTGCTGCTGAAAGGAAAAAAAAAAGTCTCAGAGGCTTCATTGCTGTAGAATAAAGCAAATAAAATGCAGCAATGCCCCTGCAATAATGATAGACTAGATAGGTGTGCATGTGAACACATTTATGAAAGATATTTATTGTAGCCTTTCAAAAAATCTTTCAGTCCAGGGAGAGAAATGTCTTGGATTCTTCATGTTTAATATTTCAATAGTTCTAACAATGGTAATGGATAATTTGCATACATAATAGCTTCTGTGTATTAAGATAGTGAAGTTATTTCCAGCATGCCTCTAAAGAGCAGGTTTCTTTAAGCACTATATGCATGCACAGTGTATTTATTTGACAACTATCTAAACAGGAGTATTAACAGCTCTTGTCTAGGCTATGGGAACGACTCTTCCTAGGATGATAAATACTCAATCACCCTTTAATTCTGCTGAGATGCCCAGTAAGTCTGTTAATTGGTAGTGGTCACTCATGACAGCAGCAGAGGCAGTCTGGGAAGCAGAGCAAGACCTGCGACCTCCTTCTTCCAGCAGCTACAAACAACTGCCTGTTTAAAGGCTAATTCCAGCTCCTTTCTGCTGACCTGTGCTGGATTCAAATCACTGTCCTAAAAGGGAAAGCCTGTGCAAGGGCCATGGCAGACTTTAAATGCATTTATTTTTAGGACACCTTAGAACAGGGCAAGCAGTGATGAGTAAGACTTTGAACTCAGGAGATAGTCACTGTTTGTTTGAAGAGCAACAATCTGACCTATAATTAAAGGTAGGTCAGGGCATCTTATTTCCTGTGTGCATTACACTACCCACAGTAGTCAAGGAGGCAGAGGAGTTGTGATATTAACACAGTTCATATGCTGACAATCCAGAGCTCTTTCATATAAGAACTGAGTTACAGTTTGTGAAACTGGATGAGAACCATTTCACCACACATTATCCTGTTATTCTTCAGCTTGTTGATGTCTTTAATATTAACCATTGCCTTGATTTCTAAATTTGAGTAATTCCCTGTAAAGTGATGTAATATTAATAACTTACAATTGTTTAGAAATTTGCTGATATGTACTTTCAAATGTTTTAATCATCTTGCCAAACAGAGTCAATAAGCAAGTATCTGTTGCCTGGAAAACAGTTCAGATAACTTAAACAGAGAACCTATACACATTTATTATTGCAACAGTATCAAATAGACTAGGTCTGAACATTCTTTTTTTCAGAAATTTAATGCAAGGCAGCTAACAAGCAAGGGAAAAAAACCATCCCAAAAAACACCTCCTTTCTGATAAAGAGTACTGTGGTGGGCAGGTCAGCCATCAATTTCAGTGCTCATTTTAGGCACACTGGTTGTGAATACAACATTAAACAAATCTTAAATCTCATAAATTTTAGAGAAGACCAAACCCACACTTCTTGACAGTCACACTGCTCCACTCCAGAGAGTGCAGGACATCATTGTCACTTTCTTCAACCTAGAAGCCCTCTCTGAAAATGGAAACTTTGATACTGTGTGAAACCATGATGGGCAGAGAGAAATACCAGTCAAGGGCTGTAGCTTTACTTAGAGCAAAATTAGACAAATTAATGACAAAGATTCATCATTACTCAAAATGCACAGGTTATAAAATGGTAGGGGGAGCCAAAGACATGCTGGACTGGTGAAATTTCAGCAGCCTGACTCAATTTTTTTCCATGAAGCATTAGCAAGGTTTTAAATAGCTGCAACCTGCATATTAAAAATGCCCACGTGTATAATACATGAATAAGGGCACCTTGGCTGAGTACATTATGGAACGGAACTGTCATCTTTACCCTCTTCACAATCAAACCTTTGCTTGCTTATGTGAATAGACAAAAATAAATGAGGGGCACTCTTACAAAACTTACATTAGGGAGTGAAGCCATGGATGAAGACCCTATTTTTAGAAAATAAGCATCCTTCCACCAGTTCCTTTCTTTCCACTGCTTTCTCAAATCAGACCATTTCTCTGCAACTCTTTATTTAGACACAAAGCCTGGTAAATTACCATGTTTTATCCACAGACTGACTGGGACTTCTTTGTGATTTATTCACTTGCCGCTCCAGCGAAGATGTAATCCCATCTTCATTTATATACCTAAGAGACAATTCAGCTAGAGGAAAGAATGTGTGCTATCAAAAGGAGGCTGCTGCAGCTGCTGTGCTTGATAGATGTGAAGTGTGGCAAAAAAATCTCTCTGCACATGTTGGTCTTTGTATTTAGAATGAGAGATATAATAATACACTTGCAGGGCAGGAGTGACTCACTGAATATTTCAATGAGATATGTAGATTTTTATGCTGTGCTATTCAATAAAGTATAGATATTTGTCTTGACAAGTCATATGTTCCTGGCCCATGAGGCCATTTGAAGAAACAGACACAGAGAAGTTTTGGATCAAAGCAGTTTGACTTTCTCCCCTTGATTCCCTATATACCATTATTTTGCAGGTCTCTGTAGAAAGGCTGGCAATTCAGCTCTTTAACGATACACTTGCTCTAATGATGGAGGAAAAGAGTGGCAAGTGGTAAGGGTGGCTCTTGTCTATGACACTGGTTTTTAGCTCTCAAGCGAGTGAAATGATGTATAGCTCCTAGTTTCTGAATTGCTGTTGTCACTGATGGCTTGCTGAGGAAATGAAGTGCAGACCTTCTTGTGGCTATATTCTGTGGAATATAACACTCATATTCCATGGAAATTAAAACCATTTTAGGCCCTGTATGCAGGCCTTTGCATGTACCTGAACTGTATTTTTTTCATCTGACTTGTGTCTCTGGGTCATTTGTAGCACTTTCATATGCAGAGAGACTTTTTAGGCTATTTTTCTGGTCCTCTGAGTATACTTAAGCTTTCCTTTTAAACGGGCTAGACACATAAGGAAAAGCATTTTTTTCTGGACAGTGACAGAAATTGCAACAATGGCTGGAAAATGGAAATCCCCTCCTACACAAACAGTTTCTAAGCAGGAGCAGACTCTTACCTACATTTGCTATATTCCATTGCAAGTAAGGAAGACCAGTTTGCTCCTTCTTGTATGACCTTGTCCAGTCATGTAGTATCTTCACAAGTCTAAGATATCCTATGGCCCAGGAGATAAACAAAAGTCACAGGCTTCACACAGTGGTGGGGCAGACTGCTTTAGCCCCTTACTGGCTGTGCTGTGGTCAGTGCAGAACCAGTAGCTGGTGGGGATGAAAGAGTGACAGAGAACAACCTTGTAGACAGCACTTTGGCAGGCTGCATTGTACCTGGGAACAAACATCAGTTAAAAAAAAAAATCAACCAAAGCACAGGTGGGAAATGACTAAAATGGCAGAACTACTGTGTTTGCTTAAATCAATTAAAAAAAAATATTCAGCAAACAAAGGCATTGGTAGTAAAAGACTTGGGGGGGGGGGGGGGGGGGGGGGGGGTGTTACCTCCAGGGGAGTTTGCACTGTCCTTATGTTTTACACCATCCTATTACACTAAGGTTAAGAAATTAAATTTCCTTTCTTCTCCAGGATTATTTGCAAGCTATCCCCGAGTCAAGTCCCACATCAACACACATTTCTCACTTGAGAATGGCTGCCAAATTGTGAAGATAAAAAAACAAAGAAATCAATTCCTGTTTAAAATTATCAAATAATAGTTAGCAAAACCATGGGTTTTTTTTTCTGGCTGCTTTTCCAACCCCTACTGAGATAAAAGGGAATTGTGTGTAGGGAAAAAAATCCAAAATCTTCATGACACAGCCCTTTTGTGGGAGGTTGGGATGTTTTCTTCCAGGGCTTTCTCTTTACTTTTAAAATTTTTAGAAGTATAGATTAGAACAGACCAAAAAAAAGGAATAGGAAACCCTAAAAGGAAAGCATGAAACAATATTTAAATGATATGTGACTTCATTCTTGCCTGAAGGCATGCTGAATTCATAAAGAGAGTCCCCCAGGATATTTCACAGTGTGGTGGTACACAGCCTGCTTCCCTGACAGGTCATTACTGCATATCATGCTGGGATCCCTTACCCAGCACACTGGTGGCTGCTTTACCTGCCAAGGTCTCAGTGTAACTATGTAATATAAGCAAGGACTCCATCTTTGGAATGCCAAATGTCCAGGCACACTCACAAGACAACAGGTGATTGATTGATTTGCACTACAGGACAGAGCTGTCAGGAAAAGTCATCTTGAATTCAGAAGGCCTATGGATAGACTTCTTGCAAAACTTCAGTATATAACATGGGTAACTGTGGAGTGGGCTTACTGAAGTACTTCTGACTTCATGCAAGGTAGCATACTCTGACAGACAGTCATTAAAAAGAGGGAAGGGAGCAGAACAGCAAATAAGACTAGGAAGGCTGAATGTAAAATAGATGATAAAGATGCATTGGGGTGGATGAAACTATAAGGAAAAAGTAATTCATTAGTGCGGTATAGTGAAGGCACACCTCACAGCTAGCAGGAAAAGTGCTTTGCTGTGTTGTGTGGTGTTTCTGAGATGAGAAAATCTGTTCTTAGTATGAATGCTTTGCATAGCCATTTTGAAACAAGCTGCCTTCCCTGAACTCACGGGAGGTGTCAATAAGACTGATAACCCCAAAGAGGAAAGAACTCCTACCCAAGCAATCGTAATCTGGCAAGAATTATCATCTGCCCCTAGCCCCCACTCTGCCCAGTCAAGGAGCAAAGCAGTAACAGAGTAAGAAACATGGGTACTTGGAGATTGGGCTGAATGCAGTGATCGAAGCCCTTTATCAGCTTTATGCCTTTGGAAGTTTGCATTGCTTGTGCAAACAGTTAGTGAACAGCAGCTTCTAAACATCAGTGGATACTTATACAGGTTTTAAGAACAAATCAGTCAGAGTCCCTGTTTGAAAACCAGTGCAGCTGGGAAAGTTTCTGGGATACATGGACTATCAGAAGTATAATTTTACTTCTCTCCAGTAAAAGATTAAACATTCTAGACGCAGGCACAATTTTAAGGCTTTCAGATAAGCTATTTATTTAGATCTGTTTTCATTTAAATTCAGAACCTGAACAATCAGTCTTCTGGCAGTATTAGTACCCTCTGAAAACTAAAATGCCAGTTAATAATAATGACAGATACAGTCTTTAGCTGTGGCTATCCAGTAACTTAAAAAACAAAACCAAAAACACACACACAAAAAAACCCCACCACACAACAAAAATATTCAACTTTTATGGTAGATTAACAGAATTAGACTTTTGGCCAGTTGAAGTAATTCCTTAAATTGGTTTTGTGATCTTCCTGTAACTCTTCCAACTAATTGGACATTGAAATACACTTTTTGAAATACAAGAAAAAATATCTTCTTGGCATTAGAGGAGTGGGAAGCACAACCTATGATCTTAGTGTCTTATTTTAGATCTGAATGAATGCTGCTTATTATAGTGGAATAGAAAAATGTGTGAATCGATAAATGGTGCTTCAGTATTTGCTAGCAGAATTGAGGACGTGCAGCTAGGAATGAGAAATAGCTAGAGGGTGCCTTGTAGTTGTTGCTAATCTACCTTGTAAAATCTTCACCTCTGTACTTTCTCTTTCTTCCTTTCTTCTTTCATAGAAATAGCTTCAGTCAGTTTATTGATTTGTTTTTACCCCAGATTTTTAAATTGTAAAAGTAGTTGTGACTCCTGGCTTGACCAGATAGCATCACCTTGACGGCACTTGTAGGCTTGAATTACAGCTACCTGCTGTGTTTGGAAAAGGCCTTAGGTTATGAAGGTACTGCTAAGATCACTGGATGGGAATACCAGAAGCTAAGGCTATCTTGCTGGACTGACTTGCAACATAAAAATATACTTCAGTGGCTTCTGGTGAGCTTTAATAAAAAGTTTCTTGTTTGAGCACTACTATTTTTAAGCCGATAATGGCATAATGTGACAGAATAGAGACACAGAGCGTTTGGAGGGCAATTGTTTATCAATATGGATTAAGGAAAGCATCAATACATTTATTATATGATGACATAGCTAATCAGTGGAGGCTCATTTCTGTTAGATCTGCATTGGTGAGTTAAATCCTGCTATTCTGAGGGCTCCTTTGCAATGCAGCCTGCCTGGGTTTGCTACCAAATGGCAAAAAACAGTGGGCAGCCAAATGGGAATACATGGCCAATGGCTGCACAAAGATAAATCTCTTCTCTTGTTCATTTGGTAGTAATGACCAGTAACACAATGGAATTAAATAGAAGACGAAGAATTAATAATTCTAGAATTCTTCTACACACACAAAACACAACCCAGCAAGTAAACGTGCAGTAATGGCATGACAGAGAAGGAGGCTTCTCTGCCTTGACTTCCCCATCTCTAAGGGGGTCCACAAAGTTTCTTGGCATTTAAAAGCTTTTGTTAAAACATCCTATAGATAAACAAGGTTGTTTTGGTTTGGTATTTTGTAGGGATTTTTTTTCAGATGACTATACCTAATTAGAAATGGTACCTATTTAGGACACTCCTTCATGCTCATTTGCTTTTGTAATATTCCCTTATTTATAATTTCTGTATTCCATTATTCTCCTCTTCTGACATGGTGACAGACACCAGTCCATCCATGGTCAATGTTCAGCTACATTACATAATTCTCATAGATGTTCCTCATCAGTCAAATTGTTCTGGTCCTTAAACATCTGCACTGCTTTTTGTTCGGTTTTCTTTTTATTTCCCCTAAGCTCACCATCTATCCTTGCCCTTCATTTTTAGCTTGTCAGCCAGTTTTAAATTAATGAGACAGTACTCATTTCCAGCCCATCTGAGATTAATTTCTCAAGTATGATTTCTGAGGTATTACATCTGATGTCTACTGATGCTGGATACATGATCCAAAGCTGTTCTGTTCCAGGTTTGTGACCCCCATTGTAGTCACCCTGTGTTTCAGCACGTACATCTAGGATCATAATTTCACTCACTGCTGTTTATTGCTCACATTTCTGCTGTCAGCTGCTTACTTCCCTTTAAAAAACAAGCAAACAAAACTAACCCCACCAAACTCACTTCCATTATTTTCCTAGGGACTGTAATTTGATTTACCAGATGATAATTTCCACGCTTACTCTTTATTCATCTTCTAAAGTTCAGTGCCATACAGCCATCTGGTGCCTCATTAGTTCTGCAAAAGCCCTAGCCTACAAAGGAAAAAAAATAAATTTAGTTGCATGGCTAATTTTAACCATGTGAATCCTAATGATGCAAAAAGGAGACTGCTTGTATTTTCTGAGGCAGACAATTCTTGCAGGACCAGGCCCTAAAATCGTTTCAAAAGCTTTCTTTGGTTCATCCTATAAAGAAGTGATGAGCATGAACACTGCAACGTACCTCGCACACAAGTGCTAACAGGCCTGTATTAAGGTTTTCCCTCCATTTCTTTGTTGGCTTTTTGTCAGTCATGTAGGCATCAGATTTTACAACCTGAAGAGGAGCAGAGGTTCTCTGATTCTGTAAATCAGGGTTAAGCTGAAGCACGTTGATGGATGTGTACTTTCAGGAGATTTGGGATATGACGCAGTCTTCCTTTTTTTTTTTTTAATTAGCCATTTTTCTTTTTTCTTTCTTTCATGGTGCTAGAAACCCACATACCGGCGCAGTCAGCTTAGAATCATTGTGATCAGTATTTGGCCTTCCTTCTTAAAATGCCAGATTTCTCTCTTAAACTACCTGTCCTCACAAATATAAATATAAAACTTCATCTTCTTTGTCTTACACTCTGCAACCAGAATTAACTTTTCTGTCTAGAAAAGTGTTCCTGTAAAAGAGCATCGCTTTTCCATAGTCCCTTTTCTGGTTTTATCTGGAAACACCTATCGATTTGTTGACGCTCAGTAAAAATATCTCCCCTATAATAATTTTAGAGAGCCATTGTTAAGGTGTGAAGCATTTTGTGAAAAGCAGCTTGTTATTGCTCTATATTATATCATAAATATTCTTCAAACACCCACTCTTTGAACTTGTGACTTATCAGTCTGGCATCTTGAGTTCCCTTCTGCTAATTACAAAATACTGATTTTTGCTCATTACCACCATAACAATAACACCTAGTTAGGAAGTGAATATTGCTTCTCTTGGCAAACTGCAGTGTCTCCTCTTTCATGCCTTCTGCCACTTAGCTTATTAAATCAGTTTGCACATAGCCAGCTTTCCACATGCTGCTACAAAATCCTGAATGTTCTTTTGTAGGTTCTTGAATTCAGACTGGGTGATGTGGAATATGCAGGGTGAACATCCCTCTTTATTGTTAACTCACATAGCCTACCCCAGGTCAGAAATGCATTTTGTTAAGAGACATAGGAGATAAAGCTATCATCTCTTTGAGTATGGATCAGTGAAACAGACATCAGCTATGTTTTCTCAGGACCTGTAGTAAGGTTGTGAGTGAATTTCCTGAAACCCAGCAAATGTCTTACCTGCAACACTGCTCCTCTTGAGAAGTAAGGCCTCTAAAGCTAGTCATTAACTGCTGGGAAACATTCATCTGAAAAAAGGAAAATTCATCTACCCCCTGTGACAGCCCAAGCCTCTATTGTCTCAAAACAACACATGTGGCAGGGCAGGTCTGAAAGCCTATAATCTCCGTGGTCTCGAGCAAGTTGTGACATTACCTGGTCTGAATAGACAGGGCAGTGGTTTTCATGGCAGTTAATAGCTCACATGGAAAGCTCCTGGCCTGGCAGATGTTTTCAACAATACAAAGAGATGATCATTTCTCTGGAGGCAGGAATTCCTCCTTTTTAAAACCACCACAGCAGCAGCAGGGAAAGGCAATGTGCAACAGCCCCACGTGACAGACATTGCACTGCAGGGCCCTGGTGCACACCTCTCTGTGATTTGGAGAGTGTCCACCAACTACTGCCAAAAGACTATAAACGACCACAACTTTCAGTGCCCACATGTTGCATCTACCACGGAAAATCCTGCTGGGATGTACACCAAAAGCTGAGGGACTTGGGATACTCTGTCCAAGGAGTGGTGATACCTATCTCTTTCTCTGACCTTAATTCTCTCTCTTTTTCCCCCTATTCTTTTTCTTCCCATTTTCCTTCTGCTATTACCATGAGTTTTCACTGGCTCTAACCTTATCAGTTGTTTGGTGTCTGTTTGCTCAGTTTACTCCAAGATAATTTTTGTCTCATAGCATGACCTTCCCTGCTGCCCAGGGCTGGCTCAGGATACCAGGTCATGACACCCACCTCTAAGTTATATGAGAAAACAGGGAGTGGTTTAGGTCTACTTTAGCTACTTTTGTAACATACATTTTGATACAAGAACAGACACTTTCCCAGCCTGGGAGAGAGGGATATCCCGAGAAAACTCACCCAGGAGAGACAGAGCAACTGGCCAAATTCTGGAGCTGGACTATGTATAAATGTAAAAAATCAACATATTCTCCTTCCCCTAAAACAAAGCCAAAGCACAGCATACATCTGCCGGGTTATTTCTTATGTAGACATTTAAATTTCCATTATTTAATCACAGTCCAGATAAGACATTCATGGCAAGTGTTTGGTCTCAATATCAATATTAAATCCTGCTCTGAGGTGTTAGAAGTTTATGTAGTTGACCGGCTGTGAAACAAACACTAGGATGAATGACTTTCCACAAGTCAGGAAAGAATTTGCAAGTAAACATTCTGACAAAAGAAGCAAGCCACTTACACACAGCCTCTAGAGAAAAGCATTGAGATTTTGTTTCAAGCTTAGCATAATGGCCCTGATGGACCAGCATGTTCTCTGGGATGAGCAAACATAACATCCCCAGAAGGAAGACATTTCAGTGGAGCCAAGTTAGTACAGGACCATTTAATTCAAAATCTCCACATAATTTCCTTTTATTTAAACCATTATTAAGAAATATCCTTCAGCCTATCACATGTGAAGCATAGGCTTCCTTTGGTATTAACTTTGACACTTGAGGGAATTATATTAATTTTGGTGCTAGTACCTGTTAGTGAGCGTTTGATTGCCCTCAATGCAGAAGGATTTACTCTTGTTATTGATTTGTTGGCAAATATATTGGGTGGAAATCCCCTGGTATTGCCGGTAGCTGCAGATTCCAAATTTCATTGGATTTGTGAGCAATTTTCCTTAGTGTTTTAGCTTGTGATAGCTTTATTAAAAGAAGAGCCCAAGAGTAAGGTGGAAAACAAATGCTTGTTTTTATTTTGCTGAAAAGGAAAGCTGCCTTGGTTTGTTTTGCTCCCAGATGTTGATTGCATTAGGCTGGCTTTTGCCGTGGTTACTTCTGAGACAGGTGATGAACTGAGAAGACATTGCTACAGGAGCTAGCAAAAGAGAAGCCATTACCTCTAATGGGCAAAGGGTCATCAGGGCAAATTTTGTTTCACTTGGAGGACAGAAATGAAACCTATCCCCCGTTTAGTTGCCACAAATAGATGTATGCACCTGGGTGACTTCTTATTTTAGCACTATTTTCCCTTTAAATGTTTTTCCTCAATTCTTTAGGTAGGAGTTAGTGAAAGGCAAGAATAAACCAGACTGAATCTTTGCCATCCCAACCCCTGGGATGGTTGTGGCAATCCAGGGGAGCTTCTCCTCAGTCAAATGCACCATGGCTGGCAGGCCCTGGGGTGCACAGGGCATGCAGAGGGCTACCCTTGCCTGAAGACAGGGCATAACCCAGGAGCAAATCCAGCCATCCCTGAGACCATGTGGTGATGACAGTCAGTGTACAACTTACCATTACCATACTGTGCCTTGGTCTATGCTCCAGCAATCAATATATTCTCAGTCCCTGTTATCAGGTCCTTATTGTTATCTATTCTTTGCTAAGGCTCAATCCCTCTGTTCCTGAACACTGAAATTTCTGGTAGAATACCATAAAGTGTTGCAAATAACAAATGCAGAACTGGGGCTCTAGGACAGAAAGCATCTCCTTAGCTTTTTGTTAAGATTGATTTGTAAAACTTGATCAGAATTAACAACAACAAAAAAGGGAGTTTAATTAAACCCATATTGGGAAACATCTACAAAAATAAAGTGGTTCATTATGTTCTCTTATTATATCCTACAATATTCATCCAATTAATGTTAGCACTCAAGTTATTTTTAAGATATGGTATGAATAAGATAACCTAAGATATCATATGATTGCTCCAGCTGAGACATAGTAGTTGAAAGTAATTTTTTTCAATAAAAATAACAGCAAACAGTGCTATTAATTCATGGTAATGATGCTACTGGGAGAAGTAGATGACTTCCACTGCTGAATAATCAACAGAATTAGCTTTAAGCAGCAGAACGTGTGTATATGTCTGTGTCTGAGTGTAAATGACCTTGAGACTAAAGAATTGAGAAAAGCAAATTAAATACAGTTTTAAGTGTCATAAGAATGTTCTTTTAAATTATGCATTTTGAAATGTAGTCTATTTTAAATCAAGACTCTGCAAGGCAAAATAAATTCTCTTCTTACATATTGTAACTAAAACGTACAGATGCATGCTGCTACCTGATGCTTTTCCAAATTTCAGCATTATCATGTGAAGAAACATGGTTCCTGGGACGTTTGGGGTTAACTTAGAATCATAGAATTGTAGAATCAATAGCGTTGGAAAAGACCTCAGTTATCATCAAGTCCAACCTGTCACCCAACACCTCATGACTACTAAACCATTGCACTAAGTGCCATGTCCAATCCCTTCTTGAACACCTCCAGGGACGGTGACTGCCACTACCTCCCTGGGCAGCCCATTCCAATGGCTAACAACTCTTTCTGTCAAGAACTTTCTCCTCACCTCGAGCCTAAACTTTCCCTGGTGCAGCATGAGACTGTGTCCTCTTGTTCTGGTGCTGATTGCCTGGGAGAAGAGACCAACCCCCTCCTGGCTACAACCTCCATTCAGGTAGTTGTAGACAGCAATAAGGTCTCCCCTGAGCCTCCTCTTCTCCAGGCTAAACAACCCCAGCTCCCTCAACCTCTCCTTGTATGGCTTGTGCTCGAGGCCACTCACCAGCCTCATTGCCTTTCTCAGGACACGTTCAAGAGTCCCAATGTCCTTAAACTGAGGGGCCCAGAACAGGACACAGTACTCAAGGTGTGGCCTAACCAGTGCTGAGTACAGGGGCACAATGACTTTCCTGATCCTGCTGGCCACAGTATTTCTGATGCAAGACATTGGCCTTCTTGGCCACCTGAGCACACTGCTGGCTCTTGTTCAGCCAGCTGTCAATCAGTACCCCTAGGTCCCTTTCTGCCTGGCTGCTCTCCAGCCACTCTGTCCCCATCCTGTAGCACTGCATGGGGTTGTTGTGGCCAAAGTGCCGCACCCAGCACTTGGACTTGTTGAATGCCACCATGTTGGACTCTGCCCATCTGTCCAGCCTGTCAAGGTCCCTCTGGAGAGCCCTTCTACCTTCTAACAGATCAACACCTGCTCCTAGCTTGGTGTCATCTGCAAATTTACTGAGGGTGGACTCAATCCCCTCATCCAGATCATCAGTAAAGATATTGAACAGGATGGGGCCCAGAACTGATCCCTGGGGGACACCACTAGTGACTGGCCTCCAGCTGGATGTGGCATCATTCACCACCACTCTCTGGGCTCGGCCATCCAGCCAGTTCCTAACCCAGCACAGAGAGCTGCTGCCCAAGCCCCTTCTAACTCAAAGTCAGAAGCAAAACTTTAAATTCCATAAGTCTTCAGTTTCTTATTCTTTGTCGCTCACGCCTCAGTGCTTCTTTCAAGTGTGCTATATTTAAAGAGAAAGGAGGCCTGCTTAATTAATTTTAGTTACCTCTAACTGTAAGAAGTCAGAGACAAAAAGGACAGAGAGGTCTGTGTCCATTCATGTAAAGGGACAGTTAAATATTAAACTAAAAATTTATCAAATCCTCAAGATACATCTGCCTTTGACTTTGTTGGCTCTATCTTCAGTTTATAATGACTATCATTTTACTAGGAGAGCGTTTTAAGCATGAGAACATCTTTACATGTTTTTGTATGTTGATCTGTTTATAGTTGGGCATCTCAAAAGAAGAAACACAGAAATAGATATTTACACAGCAAGTTATTTATGAAAAGTCAGTAGAGGAAGTTCCTTTACTTCTAGTAATGAGCAGATAATCCTGAACAATTTCTTTAATTCATATAGCCTATTTATGCTCCAGGAACAGTCATAAGGAGGAAGAGATTTTTCCCAGCTTGATTCAATATCCAAATGCATTCTCCAAATGTTGGTTTGGGGTTGTTTTGGGTTTTTTCAATCGTTCCCTCTGCAGTGTGATCTCCAGGTCACGTTGCTTTGTTCAGCTGTGAGCTGCCAAGCTTTGGGTTTGTTTTTCCCCACCCACTTACTGATTAGGTAATCACCCACAAATTTCAGATTAGAGCAGTGAAATGGATTTCCTTTTGGCAAAAGTACCAGCAAAGGGCATTGGCAACCTGTCAGTTAGAAACAAGGACAGAAGAACTGCAGACTTCAGCTGAAGGAAATTCATTCACAAACACTTGTGAACAGTTATATCATTAGTCACCTTGTTCTAATCTTACCCAATTATACCATACGTTAGCATAAGGCTTAAGCTATTTGCAGACTATGTTCAACACTTAATGTTGTGTGTGAAAACAAATGCTCAGCTTTCAGCTTTGTAAATTTTAAACAGATGAGGGATAACCAGAAATATTTTATGTGCTTTCCTTATAAAGAAAGAGTAGGTAAGAACAGATGAGTGTACCAGTAGAGGAACAGCACTTTGTGCTGTGGGAGTCCGTGGGCAGTACAGTGCTGAATGGCACAACAGGTTTCTAGGACACTTCACATCAAAGCAAGCAGAATGGATTTTTCATAAATGCCTGTAAAAATCTAGGGAGTTTCGTTGGTGATGCTTTTTATCTTCCAGTTAAGAGTCTCGTTCAGCACAACAGAATGCTCCCTGCTAATGGCTAGTTGAAGTGAAAGAAGGGAAAGGTATGCATATGGGCCATCTTTCCAGTCCCATCAGGGGGCCACAGGAACACTTTGCATTTAACAAGTTGAAGGCAGAAGGTTTTAGTTTAAAGATATGCCCTGATGGGAAATTTGGGGGTTCTGGTTCTTATGGTCTTCTTCCTTCTGTACCTTTTTAGCAACATAGCATTTTGCAATACTTGCAATCATGGGAAACACATGAGAGTTAGAGTATTCCACTATTTATCATCAGAATATCCTCCCCAGAGAGACCTGTGCACAGACTAAAAAAACCAAACCAACAAACAAAAAACAACCCACAAACAAACAAAAAAACACCTACAGCAAATTAGTTACCATGGGACCACATTAATTGCTGCTGACTGTGTAGGGGATAGAATTAGTTTTGCTACTGGGGGTTGGCTTGGCAGGGAGGAGGAGGAGGGAGAGTTGGTTTGTTTTTCATTTCTGCTGTTTGCTGTTCTGCTAATGATCTAATGATCTGCGTTCAAGAGCCTGTGACTTGAGCTGTTAAAGCTGTCTTGCCAGAGCAGACTAACATTTCAGACTTGGGCACAAACTTTGGAAAATACTTCCAGGTTTTACAAATTACACTTTTGACTGATTCTTAGGCAATCTTATATACCTTGTGATGGTCCTCACCTCAGAACTACATTTCATCAGTACTGAACTCCTGATTTAGTCACTGTCACTCAAGTATGGTAGGAAGATTTTAATAAACTGATACAGTGATCTTTCCAAGAGTAGAGCAGAACAGAAAATTTCAGTTGAAAGGGAGCCTGACCAATTCAGGGCTGACCAAGCTAAAGCATATTATTACAAGCATTGTCCAAATGCCTCTTAAACATTGACATGCTTGGGGCACCAACCACCTCTCTAGGAAGCCTGTTCCAGTGTTTGACCACCTTCTCAGTAAAGAAATGCTTTCTAATATTCAGTCCAAACCTCCCCTGGAGCAGCTTTGAAACATTTTTACACTGCTCTCCAGCCACTTCTCTCCCAATGCTTGTTTCCAGCATTACTTCATCCTAGGTGCAGAATCCAGCATTTGGGCTTGTTATATTTTATCCCATTAATCAAAATCTAATGCTCAAACTTATCTCGATCCCTCTGCAAGGCCTCTTTTTCTGTCTAGAGAGTCAACAGCACCTCCCAGTTTGGTATCATCAACAAACTTGCTAATGATGCATTCAATTCTGATACTTGTGTATTCTAGGTTTACCTGTATCCTGTTTGGACCATGAGCTGGTTCAAAATTTTCCTCCCTCCTACCATCACACATAGCATAGCGCTTGCTGAAAAAAAATGGCATTGGCTAATGTTTTTTTAATTTTAATCCACAAACTGTACACACAAATCCACACAAATCTAACACGTAGTGGGAAGGTAATGTAAGCTGACTCGAGCAATTTGCACTTTGGCCTCGCCTATTGAAACAGAAGTGTTGTATAGAACAAACTAGAAGAAAGGGGTATTAATAATGGATGGTTTTATTATTCTAAAGGTGTTTCAATCTTATTTTTAATTGGGCAAGTACTTACATGGGACTGAAAGAGCTTTTGTACAATGATATGCTACATAATTTGTTTTGCATGCTCATTTGGAGTTCTAAGTGAAATGTTTCAAGACCTGAGCTGAGAAAATCTTCCTAACCAAATAAAATTATAATAGTGATCTAACACATGCCTTCAACCATCTGTGCTTATAAAATTTATATGAGAGTTTGTTTTGATGATGTAAGAAGCATTTTCTCATTCTTTCTGTGCATGGAAATGCAGACAAATGCAGGGACATTACACTGCCATTCCATAAACCATATATTGCCAGTAACCTGGTTTCTGTGGGAAGCAATGCTGTACTGGAACTCCACTACAATCCCCTCCACTGCTTACAGACCAACAGGCCCAAGCTTTAGGAAAGAAAAAAATGAAACCAGCCAACCTCACCTTTCTTCTGCTAAAGCAAATATTATCAATGAACATTTTGTTAGACTGGTCCTTGTGTTCAACAAAAGCCAGAAAGAGCTTAGAGAGCTCATGTGACACAAAACAAGAATAAATTAATCTCTTTAATGATTTAAACATGCTAACTATTTCTAAAGTCATTTCACTTAAATATGAAGGAAGGAAACTGCTTGGGTTTATTAAACTGAGCAGTAAACACACTGCAGCAGATTTCTCTCTTTCCCTGAATTTTCTAGCTCAGTCATTAAAACTGAGCTTAAAAGTATCCATGCTCCTGAGACCCTTTCTGCTAAATGTAAGCTTTCATTCTTCTGATTTTGAAATTCAGCTGAATACTTCTAAACGCAAGAAGCAGCCCCTAGAGAGCTCTCTCTGAAGTGTTCTCTGGCCTATGCATTTCGCAAACGTGCGTCAAACTTTTGAAGCTGGCATATCTTTGTAGGGCTGTTCAGTGCAAATACTGTGCGTTCAAAGAGCTGGGAAATCTGCTCTCTTACGCATCTTGTACTCATCTGGCTAGTATTTCAATACCACGGTGAGAAATTACATTTAGAGTGCCATGTTCTCTTTTATATAGTCAAATCTTTGCTTACTAGATCATTCACCATGTAAAAAAGGGGAAATGATGAGATAATTGTTTATGGACTTTTTAATAGGTGTGAAAAAAGCCAGACAATTTCTGCCTTCATCAAGTGTGCTGATGTTAAAGCTTTAGCTGAACCTCCTCTTGCCTCTTTTTAAGTCTCCTCTGTGGGTTTTGAAAATTCATCTCTCCTAGTGGTTTCTGCATTTTCTAAAGAGGAAAGCAAGGAAACCAACAAAAGCTATACAAACATGAGGGCAAAATTTTAGTGAAGCCCCTACACCAGCTTCAGTAACCCTCAGAATGGTCTTAGTTTAGGTAATGTGAGAGCAGCAAGGAGGTTGAGTGAGAGGAACAAAAATTGAGAACTGATCTAATGTATAATTCTCATCTTTAAATGCTGAAGTTATCTCTGATATCCAGAAGCTGCTGAAAAATTGACCATGTCTGCCTACTCATTACCACTTACTCTTTTTCTTTCTAGCAGTTTTATACTGTTCTAGTTTTATGGGTGGGAAACTCATAACACTACTGCTAGAAGTTTTTAAAATACTCTACAGTAGAAAGACAAAGGCCAGGGAGATATTCCAAACATTTCAATACCAGCAAATTCAAACCAAGTGTGATTTTAACAGGGCACTGAAAGGGGGTTGTTGATTTTGGAGCAGAATGGTGACTCCACTTATGTTGAATGCAGTCAGAGCAGCACTTTGGAGTGGAGCCTTGTATCCAGCATTGCCTTTTTTTTTTATATGAAAACCACCAAAGATTCAATCATCTACAAAAAGCAGAAAATGGATCTGAATACCAGGGGAATGAGTATGAAGCCTTGCAGGGCTTTTTCAGTCTCATTGAAAAGATGAACAAAAGGTCTACAGTGACCTAGAGATGCAGATGAGGTGCAGCCAGGCTTAGCTAAAATAATTATTGCAAACAAACCTACAGAACATGTTCAGAGCCATCACAGTAAAAGTTTTGCAGCCAAAAATCTATCAACATTTCAGATTCTTGTTGCTGATTGTTGTCTTTAAAAGTTTACAGTGTCTTAGCAGTATTGGTTTTGGACTATTAGGTCTTGCATATAGAAAGTTAGTGCAAGGTAAACAAAGCTATTGATACTCCAGTACACTGGGCTCTTCTGCATTAATTTCCTGTATGGCTACCTGTGGGCAAAACAAAAACAACCCACAAGGTAACAAGCTTCACTTTCCATACTAGCCCATAAGAAGTAGCTATTGCATGACGAACGCACATAACAGCCTTTGTCTGTACCCTAATGCCCACATTCATGCTACTTTGTGTAATTTAGATGCCCTTGTGGCTGGTGTTCATCCTGGCCTGCATCAGAAATAGTGTGGCCAGCAGGAGCAAGGATGTCATTGTGCCTCTGTACTCAGCACTGGTTAGGCCACACCTTGAGTCCCATTCTGGGCCCATTCTGGGCCCCTCAATTTAAGAAGGACATTGAGACTCTTGAACATGTCCTGAGAAGGGCAACGAGGCTGGTGAGAGGCCTCGAGCACAAGCCCTACAAGGAGAGGTTGAGGGAGCTGGGGTTGTTTAGCCTGGAGAAGAGGAGGCTCAGGGGAGACCTTATTGCTGTCTACAACTACCTGAATGGAGGTTGTAGCCAGGAGGGGGTTGGTCTCTTCTCCCAGGCAATCAGCACCAGAACAAGAGGACACAGTCTCATGCTGCACCAGGGAAAGTTTAGGCTCAAGGTGAGGAGAAAGTTCTTGACAGAAAGAGTTGTTAGCCGTTGGAATGGGCTGCCCAGGGAGGTGGTGGAGTCACCATCCCTGGAGGTGTTCAAAAGGGGTTTGGATGTGGCACTTGAAGCCATGGTTTAGTTAGTCATGAGGTGTTGAGTGATAAGTTGGACTTGATGATATCTGAGGTCTTCTCCAACCTTATTGATTCTATGATTCTAATTTCCTGTTGATGCTATGAAAGAGCAAATAGTGACTCAGCCCCCTCTACAAACACCACCCCAATAACAAACTCCATTTAGAATTTGGATGGCTTAATTCTTATTTTCTCCATGCTACATTATCCATTCTTTACATTTGCTCATCCTGTTCACTGTAGTGTAGTCAGAGCAGATTATGGGATGTGTCATGATTCCCAGAAGTACTCTCTATAAAAGACAACTCTTCCCAAAACAACACTACCACATCAGGCAATGGGTACATTCTGAAATCACTCCCAGATACATGCCTCTGCTGGAAACCTTTGGATATTGATTTTTCAAATATGCCAAAGCTAAAGGCTTTTATTTTCTTGAGTATCTTTGATTTCTGTCACCTGAAGAATACTCACGTAAAGGAACACGCACAAATGCAAACAAACTACACATTTTCATGCCACTGTTTTGGGACCTCCAGAGGACAAAAGACATTCACAAGCAAAGACAAATCTCACCCTCCTTCTGGTCTCCCTCTACTCTAGGTTGGTTTTTTTTGCCTTTACAGTCAAGTGTCTTCTGTCATCTTTCAAAACAAATACAAAAATGAAACCTCTGCTTCTTGCCTCTGTGGCAGCAGTGGTGCCATTTAATAGCAAATAAAAACAACAAAAAAGATTGTTGCTGTAGTAAGGAGTCTTTAACCTGAAATCATCATGAGGGAATAATCTGGATTATATTTAAAGTAGGATAAAGAAATGTAAAGGCAGAGACCTTTGTGCTTAGAGGCATAAATCAGCTACTGTTTTACTTAACTAAGCAGTTCCTCACATCTAAAGAAATTATCCTGCAAATCTCCCTCACATCCTTTTCTTGCAATTTCTCCAGAAGCTAGTCACTTTCAAAGACAGAATATTAGGCAAGGTATGTGATGTTTCTGCTTTGGCACAGCAGATTCAGTGCTCAGCTTCAAGGAGACTTACAGCACAGCTGTTGTCCTTCATTCCCATAGCCTATCCCCTCTGTCATCCTCTGGTAAGGTAGGGCAGAGTGACAAGTCACCTGGATGTATTTAATGCAAAATGAAATATGTTGCTTTTTGTTGCTTCTGTTCATTAAATTTTTATTTTAATGGCATGCCATCTTAAAATACATACTGGAAAATACTTTAGAACCAGGGAGCATATTAATCTACAGGTCACTTTATTATTTATTTATGCTTTCTTCCTACACTGTCATGCTACCAAAACTGCAGCAGAGGTTCAGGTCTTTAGGAGAGCTAGGCAGTGGTGCAGTGGAGACTGTATGGAGTACCAGTATTAGATATGATTATCTTTTTTTGCTGTGTTTCCTCCTGTATTTTGAAGGCATATACATACAGTCTGGCTCACAGTGTGGTTATATATTTGCACAGGAAAATACTAAAAGTTCTGTCAAATCCTTTCCTGTTCTGACCTTCCAGATTGCTGCTGCTTTAGTGGGCCTTTTGCATCCTAACCTGTATCAAATATGGTCTTTTAGCATAAATCATGGAAGGCTATTTTTAAGTATCAAGGCATGCAGTTGTCTGTACACTTCTCAGCACAAGAAAAATGTGAAGCTGTTGGACTGAGTTCAGAGGAGGGTTGGAACATGTCTCCTATGAAGAAAGGCTAAGGGTTCAGGTTGGTCAGCATGGAAAAGGCTCCAAGGATATGTTACTGTTGTCTTTCCATACCTATAAGAAATATCTGAACAGTCTTTTTAGCAGGGCCTGTAGTGACAGGAAAAGGGGTAACAGCTTTAAACTAAAAGAGGGTCAGTTCAGATTAGATCTAAGGAAGACATTTTTTACATTGAGTGTAGTGAAACACTGGCACACATTGCCCAGAGAGGTGGAAACGTTCAAGGTCAGGTTTGACAGGGCTCTTAAGCAACATCTAGTTAAAGATGTTCCCACTCTTTAGAGGAGGGTTGGACTAGACAACCATTAAAGGTCCCTTCCAACACAAAATATTCTATAAGTCTACAATACTAAGGGTTTGATGTTCTCAGACTCCTGTGTGTATAACCTTCATCCCTATGTAACCACATACAAATTGAGAATTTTATTTGGAACATAACTAAAACAGTTCTTTGCCAATCACCTGTATAGGCAGAATTCCCCATAGGACATGCAAACTTATAACTAGCTATTACTGACCTTAATAGTCAGTCCATAGACATAAAGGAGAAAAATCAGTTTCTAATACTTGTATGGGGAACTGTTACTTGTGACAGAGAAGTTACATTTAAAGCAATGTGAATTTTTTGCTTTCACAAAGAGTAGATTTTAATGGCTACTGATGATAATCCTGATCAATAATCTAGGCTAAAAATTGTGCTCGAGCTCTGCATCCACAATGCCTGAGTGTTTTGGCAAGCAGCAAGTAGAAAAAAATGATACATCTGCTGCTTTCTATTGAGACAGATGAAACCTACAGGAATAAGTAGAGTGAGATACTTGCTATTGTTTATTTTGAAATCAGTTTTATAACAAAAGCATCTTATTGTCTAATAAGATTTAGGGGTTAAATGGTTTGGTTTTAAACACATTCTTAAGAGTTGCTATTTTCTGGGAATTTTGCAAGACTGTTTGAGCTCATAGGAATTGAGCTCAGTTCCAGATCCAGTAGAAATGGGCATACTCAGGGCTAACAACTGCACTCCTATCCATGGCAATAGCAGCTGTGCATGAGCATTCAAGGACAGACTTCTTTTTTCTTCAGGGTATGTTCTACTTTGATTTTCCTAGAATCTATAACCCTTTAAAGTTAATAGGACTTAGGTGTTGTAGTATGACTCAAGGAAAAAGATATACCCTGCAGTTAAACATGATAACGTTCCTCTTCATAGACCAGTGCTGGGCACTGTGTTCACACTGCTGAAAAACACACCTTGAATGAGGCTCTGAACTAATGATTTGTGCAGTTATTTGTACCCGTCAGTGTAAACAGGAACAGATATGTTGAGTTTGTCTTGACTAACAACAAGTTCTTACTGCACCATGACACACCTTTAGCATTGTAAATCAGCAGTTCTGCAGCCTGCAACTGCCAGCTGCCTTGCAGAGTGCTGAGACAGGGACGAAACCAGAAAGTGATTACCTGCTGCAAGTGATTTCCCTCTAATTCTAGAGACATGTGTGTCTCAGACTCCTCTTGCCACCACACAGTGACAGTGTGCAGACAAGACTAGATTTTCTGTTTTTGTATCATTCCTGATGTCCCTGGGACAGAATTTCTTTATAATTTTCCATCATTCCTTCTAGCACTGCATGAGCATGCATGTGTATATTCACCTGCATTTCTCAATGAGTTCAGCTGCCTTTGATGATTAATCTCTCTGCCTGCTTGTGAGACCACCTAGTTCTCACTCACCTGACTTGCAAAACTCACCACCAATCTTCTCCAGGCTGCTGCTGCATAAGCACTTTGTTTTAGTGCGGTGTTTTGCTTTGTTGTAAGAGACAACATCAATAACAATTTAATAACATAACTGGGCAGCATCCCAGAAATGGGAATATGATGTTTACCCTGGAGTATACAGCATCATTGTATCTGCTTGCTCTGAATAACACCTTTTGTATGCAACGCATTTTATATTGATGAAGCAATGCCACAGCAGCTTCCTGCACCTGCTCTTTCTGCTGCCTGAAAGTGGCTATAATTATTAGCGTGAACAAAAACCAAAATCACTGCCAGGCCTGAAATTTCTTTTCTCCAGAAACTGCAGACATGAAAGAGAAAATGAGTGCAGAGTATGGTAACTGAACGCAGCATGTTCACTCTTCTCTCTTGCACATTCTGTGCTGAAATCCAGCAGCACTGGAGTCTGAATCACAATTTTGAACAAGAACCTGTCCTACAGTACTTGTTAAACAAAGAAATAAAACAAACACTGCAGATGCTGCTAACTTCTGATTACCTTCCTTTAAAATATCCTTCTTATACTGTAGTTGTAAACAAGTGGTGTGCATGCTTTCTGCGATGAATGGTCACAATGCTGCTGTTAGAGTGGGAGAAGCTTTGTATTTTAGCCACTATTGCCATCTCGTGGTTTCAACAAGTTTTGTCATTCTGTTTCTTTTTGCAAGTCTTTTTTGTCTTGTGTTGGCAAGAATTCCTGATATTCCATAGCACATACAACAGAATTGGTATTGCCCTAGCTACAAAACATCACATAAAAAATTAAAGCCTGTATCTGAATGTCATAAACTATTTCATTACACTTTCAATAAAACATTTTTATTTCCTTCTACTGAAAGGGAGTAGTTAAGGTTTTCATTAAAAGAGTCATTGTGAGCCACCTGACTGGAAGGGTCCCTCATTTATTATTGCTCCCTTTTCAAACAGAGCTTGCTCCAGACACGTATCCTTCCAAAAAGGTCTAGACTCTTCCATGGCTCCCAGACTACTGATAGTCTCCAAGATCATCTACAATCCAAAAAAAAGAGGGCTTTATACAAAGGGTACTCTTTTTTTCACCCAGACATTAATAGTGAAGGCTCAGAAAAATGTTCTGAACTCACAGATGTCTTTTTTTTTTTTTTTTTTCCTTCAACAAATGAGTGTTTTCTGTGTTTGCACAGTGCTGGTATTAAGGGACCATGCTCCAGCTCACTTGTGGACAATGGTAATCAACAATTACCTACCACTGTCACTGACCTCAGAGGACACTCTGCAGCACTTGTGGACAGCATTCCTTCAAACAGTGAATGCAATTAGACTCTTGGTCCAGAGGACTGAAGGTAGGATGCCTTTGTCACCTTTAGTGACAGGGAAAGCTCAAACCTTTTTACTGCACTAGTCATTTGTCAGATAGCTTGAGAGCCTTGTCAGATGAGTTGCTGAGCTCTTGATGTTGCATGATTCCACTGAAAGGAGGAGGCTGGAGCTTAAGAGACAGACAGGATTCTTTCTCTTTTCTATGAAAAAATGTCACACTGCTTATTGTCTGGTCAAAATTCTACAGAAAATAGCAAGCAGAACTACTTATAATCTTGGCAATAAGTTTTCTAATGACCCCAAGAGAATGCCACCCATCACTCTCGGAGCCAAAGCCTTCCACATCTGAAGCCAAGGCCCTGTACACAAGCAGTGGTTTCACCGGGGCTTTACTCTTTCCCACTCATCTTGGAACTGTTCTACCTGCTGCAAAATCAGCAGTTTTCAATAGTCTAGATTTGAGATCCTGTAGACATCTGCCAAGTACCAAGCAGGTACCTCTGAAAGTCCCAGCATACAGTGTACATAACCTCATGAATTTACTGCTTTTCTTTTGGGACAGTTTCACGTGGAGCCTAAGATCATGGATCTCTTGTTTTGCAGGCAAATTCCAGGGGTACCACATTGTCAGGGATGGAAGTTTAGTGACATTGAACTATACCTGCTAAATCCAAGATTCCTCACAAACTTTCTGCATATTAAAGCTTATAAAAGCTGTAGATGACTGAAGTATTTTGCTTCTGATTAATGTCCTATCATGAAAAAATCCCCAAGCGATCCTTGCTTTTAGTACAATATGTTAAGAGACAGGTATATATTCCATTTATGCACTTCACAAGACTATACAAGTCTCATTTGTATTTCTAGTAAAAGCCAACACACATCCCACATCCCCCTCCTCAAGGACCGTCATTCTACAAGAAGTGCTGCCATACAGCAATGACTTCTCAGACTGTACTACAAATCCTACACCACACTGACAGTACCTTGCCTTTCACCATGCTGATTTTTGGGCAAGCTGGACCAAGTTGAAGTATTTAATTTCATTTTCCTGATGCTGAATGTGAAAAGATAAGTTTGTGAAATCAGTCTCTCTGGACTGAAGAGTTCCCAAATAAGTAACTTTCTATTGGAAGTAAACTGAGTAGCTTTCCAATGGAAGTAAGCTTGGATCTGGGCATGCTGGAACATGTCCGTAGAAGGGCCACAAGCTGGTCTCATATGAGGACAGACTGAAGGAGTTGGGGCTGTTCAGTCTGGAGAAGAGAAAGCTCCTTGTGACTTCCAGTATCTGAAGGGGGGCTACTAGAAAACTGGTGTGGGACTTTTTAGCATGTCAGGTAATGATAGGAGATGGAGGAATGGAACAGAAATAGATAGATTCAGACTGGATGTTAGGAAGAAGTTCTTCACCATGAGGGTGGTGAGACACTGGAACAGGTTGCCCAGGGAGGTGGTAGAAGCCCCATCCCTGGAAGTTTTAAAGACCAGGATGCATGTGGCTCTGAGCAACCTGATGTAGTGTGAGGTGTCCCTGCCCATGGCAGGGGAGTTGGAAGTAGATGATCCTTCCAACCCTGACAATGCTATGATGTGTATTTATGCATGACTTTCAGGCTAAGTTATGACAACTATTGACAGCCATTTTCTGTGCTCTGGCAGTGAACACTGCTAGAGGACCTGTGCTACATAGTTCCTAGTTTTGCTACTTCTTGGGAGCCTATCCTGAAAATACAATTTAGATTGGTAAGAAACTTTCTCTCTGTAATACAACATAAAGCAAATATAGGAAAATAAAGAGATATTTTAACAGTCTTTATATTCCGGGGTTTTCATCCATCAGAAGACACATCCTTTCACTGCAGCAGCTCTAAAGAATGAGGAGTTGTCATGGTTCAGGTTTCAGAACACCCTACACACAAAGTACTGTGTATCTTTTACACCCAGAACCAGACTGGGGAGATAAAGGATGAGGAGTGTGTTTATTTATGAATCAACGTAGCCAACATCTGCCAAAAATCTATCTAGTGATGTTAATTCTCCATTCCAACAAAGTTGACCATCTGCTCTGCGATCAGCAAAGATCTTGCTCCAAGAGTTCAATCCAAAAATCACCTGTCTTGTGCACCTTGTTCTGGGATAACAAAAGCACAATTTTAATGGTATCCATCTATAGGCATGATGAGGTCTTGAAGCAGGTACATAACTCACCGAGTTAAAATTAGCAGCTGGAGTTGTAGTAAGTAGAATGACAATTAAAAACATTTAGACACTACCAATAACTAAAAGACATGAAATTAGAGGTGTATTGCTTAAAAGAGTCACTCTGTAGAATTGTAACACAATCTTCAGACACCTCTAAAAGCCGGCGACCCAGAAACTAAAACATATTTTTTTCAGTGATGGAATCTTTCAGTGTTCTTAAATGTGTGTGCATAAAGAGAATACAAGTTTGCCAGTTTCGTTGCAGACTTTAACATCAAGTTAAGGAAAGTTTATATCAAGTACAATAACACAACAAATTGCCATTTTAGCGTTGAGTATGAGCAATCGAGTTCTGCAGTGTTCTGACATCTAACATAATTGCTCCATCTACAGAACAGTGCACTCCCTTTTTTTCCGTTTTTCTTCTTTAACTCCCCGCCATAATGACAGGAAATGTAGGTGTCAGAACTCTGTATGGCTTCAGTGCTCACTAACAGGAAAGAAAACTCTTACAGGAGAAGATGTAGTCACATCATCTAAGGTTCTTACATTGCTTGGGCAGCCATGACTGGATTTGCAGAATTTTGTTGCTAGTTTTAACAAGAACATGGTGGAAGCTTTGCAGAACTGTAAACACTTCAATGAAGTGTTAGTTTCTTATAGGAGGAAAACTGCCACAACCAGTAACCACTAGGGACCAGCCCCCCTCATTCAGGCTGCCTGCAGAGCTGTGCTAGCAGGAAATTCCATGTACTACTGCAGCCCAGGCCAGCTGAACCTGGGCCTCCAGGTTGCTACCAACACTTATAACATTTTGTTACTGCTGTCAGAACCCAAAGCTTTCCCTTACTGAGGCTGAAGATAACAGCACATTAGCAAAAAGTCAGCATTTATGCTGTGAGCTTATTTTCAATTCACTAGCACTGTTGCATCTAGCATTGGCATTAACTTGTTCCTGTGTACTAGAGTATAGTGCTATCAGCAAAAATTACATGACTTCATCAGTCTTTCTCACTACCAATTAGTGGTTATTTTCCAGAACACTCCAATTTAGATTAAGCTAAGCTGTTACATTATTAGTACTTACATTATCCTGATAATCATGAACCAGCTTCTTTAATTAGGCACATCAGCATGTCTATGGAAGGTTACTATTTCATAGACAGCCTTTTCAAACTTTTGTTGTTGTTGTTACAGTCATTAGCCTTAATGACACATCCCTTTGTGTCCCAAGAAACACCTAGCACAATCAAGCCTTACCTCTGAATTACATGTCATCTTTTTTGAAAGATTTTTAAACCAAACAATAAGGAGTAGTGATTATTTGAAATAAAAATAATGTAGTTATGCTTTCCAACATGAAAACTTAGGCTGTAGATTAATAGAGGTAACAAATTAAAGCATGATACTTACTCATGATTAAAGCAGATTTCTCCTGTCTGAATTTACCACGTGTCTTTCAAAATACTTCTCACCACACCACAGGTCTGCCTACAGGCTCAGGGAGGCCAGCATCACGGCAACAAAGGGGCCCATCCTGTGGTACCTACACAAGGCAGACAGGGCAGAGCTGGCCAGGAATGTGGCCTCGGCTGCCACCAAAGCCTGAGATGGCCAGGCAGGTCCATAATGAAGTGCCCAGCCTGCAGCCAAGGCAGAGAACTGAGCCAGCTGGATGGGGTGAGGCTCGCTGAGGTGCAGAGCCATCCAGGAGCGTGGCTGGGACACAGATGAGGCAGGGTGTGACCTTAAAGCATTTCCACCTGCTTCAGGATGGGGTCCTCACAGGCTGCAGTGTGGATGTCTGCTCCACTACCATTCTCTCTGAAGAGAAATCTCTGATCCGACACCTGAAGCACTTCCCTCCTCCCTTGGTCGTCACAGGGCTGTTTCTCACACTTTTTCACTTGCTTCTCTAAACGCACATCGTGTTTGCCCTTCCTTAAATACCCTTTCGCAGAAGCACCACCAGCCCGGCAGAGGGCTCAACTGCGCCCCGCTGTAGGGCTGTTGCAGGACCGGTTATGTCCAGCAGGGGGCAGCCACGGCCTCCCTGCACAGTGGCTCCTCCAGCAGCGCCCTGCAGCCAGCCCCGAGCCGCCGGCACTGTGCTGGGTCCCTTTAAGTGATGTACTCTAAAATACACGCTCTACAGGCAGTGCTTGCTTGGCCGTGACAACAGATATGTTTTAACATTTAGATTTGCCAGGTCGCATTACTGACTGCCGTCAGAGATGAAAGGATAGTAGACGCAGTATTTAGCTTCAAAGAGTTTCAGGCCTGCCGCGTTTTTGAACACAGGCTAGGAGTGGCTGCTTAATAACACAGGTGAAATAAAGATGCTGACTGACCATCATCAGTAGCTGCTGCAGGGGCAGTTATTCACCTGAGCTTAACCTGGTAAAACCTAACGCACAGCACCCATAGAGCTATTTCCAGCCTGAGTGCATGGTGAGAGGCAGGCGATGGTACCACCATCCACCATGGCCAAAGCAGAGGGAGGCAGAAATTCTATGGTTTTTTCAGAAAGTGTTTTAATAATCTCTGTTTCTTTTAATTTTTCTGCAGACTAGAGCCGTGGCCAAGTGACAAAGGAGAGACAGTTCCTGGTGTATGAGGCCCTTGCACACTCCCTGGGGCTCAAGCTCTGTTACAGCAGCGGAGGTTTCCTCAGGGAGCAGCCTGTTCTCCTAGCCTGTTGCCAAGTCACTGCAGCCTGCTCAGCTGGCTAATGCTGGGGAGAAAAGGCTTATGGTGATATTTAATATATGCGGTGGGTTTTTTTCTCCCTATGAAACAGCTTGTTTGAACATATCACATGTTCAAAGAGGTGATATTAGCATACTGCCTCTGAACAAAGCACTTTACTTTGCACTATAGTTGTCCAGATAACGGTAAAAAGTGATTCTGAAGGTTGATATTAAGTGTAATTGAATGCATTTGGGGCATAACTGCAAATGTCCTGAAGTTGACACAAACCGTGGTTAACTACTTCCTCAGTGACAGTTTGTTGAGCATAAAAAGGGAATTTGAAGAGCCTAAGCTATTTATTTCAATTCAGCAAGATCCTCAGCAAAGTTTACAATTTTGTTATATCCCACAGAAAGGTAGCGAGTGTCTCCTGAACATACAGATGGTGCCATCCATGCTTCAAATAGAGATACAAAACTGCCTTTGTGCATATGTGTGTGCATATATAATATACACACATCAACATCTGGAGTAAGAATATATTTATCTTGCTCAATTTAAACACTTTGAAACTCAGAGAGCAGCAGAACTGCACTTTTACACCCTCTCTCTCTGATTTAGTGCGTGCTGTGTCTAAAGTAAATAGCAGCATGGTTTAAAATAGCAAAATTGTGACCATGACCTCAATGGCAGCACAGATGGCTTCTCTAGCATCTGTAGATATTTGTTTTAGGAAATTTCTTCATTCCCACATATTGAATTTTTTTTATTTCCTCAGTTTTGCTGATACAAGCATTTGTGGTGCTGTGTGGAATAGCAGCAAGCTAAAAGCAAGTGAAAGATGTAATGAATGTAAAGAGTATCCTTTCCCCTCCCTCTTTGTATATGCTGTAGCACTGAGAAAATTCAGTTCATGTTTGAGATACTGTAGGTTGGAAATCCAGGGCAGATTTAATTTCATGTAATCACTGTCATTATAGCAACAATTAAACACAGTTGTGAACAAAATAGTTTCCTAGTGACACGAGAGAAGGAATTACTTTCTTCGGATGGCTTGGTTTTTGAGAGCAGAATGCCAGTCAAGAACAATAGAAAAGTGCAAGGAACTGTAGAATGAAGAGGTGTTGCCCAGGTGCTCTAGAGCAACACATTCCTAAAAGTCCAAAGTAATTTTAATTAGTAAAAGCACAGATGTTTTATGAATAGCTGAACTATATTATTCTGAGTCTGCAAATACTAATTAGTGGTCACTTTGCTCACCTACGAACTAAATGAGCAGTGTTTCCTGGAAATTGCTTTGGGGACAAAATTCTTCACCCAGCTCATTTATAAAATGTAATTGTAAAAGAATGCATTTATCAATTATCCATTTTCTGGTGGGCAAAGATGCCAACAAAATATCCTTTCACTCAAAAGACAGCTTTTCAATAACAGAAGAACTGAGTTGTAGATTTGCTTGAAATCTTTTTATTAGATTTACTGTAGCTCTGGCATGAAAATACCTCACTGCACCACTGTTACATCATGGAAAGACACAGCAGTTTGTTAGGAATGTGGGATCATGAACACAAGGTTATACAGAGAGTTAATGAAGTAGTCAAAAAGCAATAAAGTCAGGAGATTAGGCTATTGTGACAAAATAACTGTCTCAAGATTAATTTCTTGATGTGGAGTTGCTGTTTATTTCTTATTGCTGTCTTTGGTGTTTAGGTAGTGGTCTTATCCAGCAACTTACTGAACATTTATCCCCTAAAAATAAAGCACATTTTGTTGAAATGTATATGGCTAACGTCTTGCCATCAAAGGTATAAAATACTTTGCAGGATCACAGGATGTTAGGGGTTGGAAGGGACCTCTGAAGATCATTGAGTCCAACACCCCTGCCAGAGCAGGAACACATCCAGATGGGTCTTGAAAGTTTCCAGAGAAGGAGGCTCCACAACTGCTCTGGGAAGCCTGTTGCAGTGCTCTGTGACCCTCACAGTAAAGAAATTCTCCCTCATGTTGAGGTGGAACCCCCTGTCTTGTAATTTATATCCATTGCCCCTTGTCTTATCACGGGGTGCAACTGAGCAGAGCCTGTCCCCTCCCTCTTGACACCCAGCCCTCAGATATTTATAAACATTTATTAAATCCCCTCTCAGTCTTTTCTTCTGCAGTCTAAAAAGCCCCAAAACTCTCAGCCTCTCCTCAAAGGGCAGTGCTTCAGTCCCTTACTCATCCTTGTAGCCCTCTGTTGGACTCTTTTGGGTAGATCCCTGTCCCTCTTGAACTAGGGATCCCAAAAGTGGACACAATATTCCAGGTGAGGTCTCACTAGGGCAGAGTAGAGGGGGAGAATTTGGCATTCCATTTTAAAAGAGGGTACAGGCACACTTAGAAATTCTTTAAGACTCATTATTTATTTCAGAATTGTAAGAGAAATATGTATAAACCACAAAAAATACTACTGTATCTGATCATTGTGGTCTTGCTGCTCTTCTGTTGGATCTTTTTTCACATTTATGTCTGCATGTTCTCAATAAAAATTCTGGATGCTCAAAAGATATGAGACTGGACTATTGATTACCACAGAAATAAAATCTTATTTGCTAATTCTGGTCCCTAAACAGATATGGCAGATATTGAAGGTAATGTAATCTGTAAATATTTCAGATAGTTTTCAGCTAAGTGCCTAAGAGATGTTCTGCAGGCATAAGGAATGGGAAAAAATATATATATATATGTACTTATACATGTGGATGTGTGCATATGTATGTGTGTACACACACACCCACCCACCTATCTACACACACACTTCAATGCTATATGATTTTACAGCAGTAAGACCACTTCCTTCCTCATCTTTTCAGGGCAGAAGGATGTACTGAAAAAAAGGTTATATCTGCAAAGATTACAGGTTAACTAACAAAGCTTGTAAGTGTGTAAGTATCAAGCTCACGTGAGGCCAAAAATCCACTGAATTAAGCAGGATTAGAAGATGACTAGATTTCTGCACTTACCTAAATAAAAACAAGGAAGGGGGAAATGAAAATGGCTTTTGTTTAGTGAAAAGAGATTTCATTGTAATGAAGCTCCATTACACTGACTTTCAGCATACATAGTTTCTTAACAATAGGAACTATTGTCAGAGGAAGGATGAGACATCATTTAAGGTGGTTAAAGAATAACAAACTGGCATATTAAAAGGTAAATTTTAGCTCACTGATAAAATAAATCTGCCCACAAAGTCCACTAGGCAGTAGAGCAGATTTTCAAAGGAAGTCACTGATGCAACAGCAATGCTGTGTTCAAAGTAGACTAGACTAAACACTTAAGGGATAAGTGAGGAGGATCATCTTGTAATTATAGTACAACTGAAACGACCCCAGTGGTCTTATCCAAACTTCTGATCTCTCACTGTGGGATAAACAGAACATGGCATTTGAGTGTGAAGACTGAATTAAGAGAAAACCACCTGTGCCACTAGAAGATTAAGATTTTTCCCAACAGAGCAGACATGGAAAGTGCAACTGTATTGCACACAAACCTGTGGGGCCAGACGGGTTACACTCAAGAGCATTGGCAGATGTGCTCGCCAAACCACTTTCCATTATTTACCATGACTCCAGGCTATCTGGGGAGGTGCTAGTGGAAAGGACCATAGAAAATGTGACACCCAGCTGCAAGAAAGGGCACCTCAACACAAGAAAGACATTGAAGCACTGGAGAAGTTGCAAAGATGAGCAGCTGAGCTGGTGAAGGGCCTGGAGAATAAGTCATATAGAGAGTGGCTGAGGGAACTGGGACTGTTACGTTTGAAGAGGAGGAGGCTGAGGGCAGACCTTATCACTACCTGAAAGGGCAATAGAGAGGTAGGTGCTGGTCTCTTCTCATAGGTAATTAGTGACAGAGCAAGAGGGAATGGCCTCGAGCTGCAGCAGGAAAAATCTTTTCACAGAAAAAGTGGTCAAGGATTGGAACAAGCAGCCCAGGGAGGAGGTTAAGTGACAACCCTGGATGTGTTTAAAGGTCATTCGGATGTGGCACTTAGCGATATGGTTTGGGGTGAACTTGGTAGAGTAGGGTTAATGGCTGGACCTGATGACCTCAAGGGTCTTTTCCAACCTGAATGCTTCTATGATTCTATGAATCCATGACAAATGGGAAGATAGCAGTAATTCAGGCTTGGATTACATAATGTTCCCTTCTTTTAGAAAACTGCAGTCCTTCCCAGAGAAGTTACAACACTTCTCCAAGTTGTCAGCTGTCAATAAGCTGCAAACTTGTTAAAACAAATCTTCTCCAATCTCATGTGAGATGAGACAATTGCTTGACTGGCTGTACAATAAGTTTATGATACTCACACAGTGCCACAAGGGTATATCAACAGAGACAATATGTGGCTTTCCTGATGAAGAGGGAGAGAAGGCATTTGCTCACAATGCAGAAAATCAGGAAATTATTTTGATTCCAGTTAGTCTGACTTCCAGTTTTACTTGTGAAGGAGCTTCTTATTCTGAACTGCCATGTTCACCTCCCTCAATAAGCAACAGAGTACTTATCTAGAGATGACAACTTAATTTATGATACTGAGGCTAGTGATGAGTGTGATAGCTATTATATGTCAAGGATAGCTAATTACAAAAATCTGTAGGAGCAGATACTGAAATGGATTCCAAAGAATAGTAGAAAACAAGATCCAAATCCACTGCTCAAATTTTTTACATCACATTGCATTGTCTCATCTGAGATATCAAGAGATTTTTAACATCTCATCCCTCTTACATAGCATGAAGTCCTGACATGAAAATGTGACAGCTGATTTTTCAGCACAAGGTCTTTATCTTCATAGAGTAAATAGACAATTTGCTACAGGTTACAGCATCATAAAGTTCTATCACAGCTGTTCTAAGATGTAATTTATTTTCCCAGTTAAGCATGAAAGTCCTATCTACACATAAACATGGTAGCTGCTGATCCACCTGCTTAAGTCCTGTCTTTCTGTTGTTTCAATCACCTGTAATTCCCACCCACAGATATACAGTTTAGTGCTCTGGACAAGTCATCCACAATGAGTTTGCTTATTCTGTTGGTGGTCTGACTTGCTATCTACCATTTGTGCTTATTCATTTTTGCAATATCATTTTTGTCAACAGTGTTATTCATTCTAGGTTACAGCCTTTCTAATCATGCTGCCATGCTAGCTGTCCGCTATTGATTACTCCATCTTGTCACTGTCATTGCTGTGTACATCAGCTGTCACTAACTGTACTGTCTAAGAAAGAGTAGATTCAAGGAGTGTTTGTGCAAAGACAGAAATGGTCACAGAATCCAGATTGAGAAAGCTTACCTCACAATGTGTCACCAGCATTTATTTCTGTCCCCCATTAGCTATCCTGGGAGAGCTCAAAGGAACCTCTTGGAGCTGCAGTGAGATTAGTTCATGGAAATCCACATTTACTCTATGCCAGTTTGGCCATCCTAGGGACTATCAGAAGGTTCTGATGTGTTATTGATCCTTCTGCTATCCTTCTGCACCTTGCCACTTTCTACCAGACCATGCAAATGCTAAGTTTAAATGCATTCAAAGTGGTGGTTACAGATGCTGAAAAGCAGAAGAGTATAAACAAATGCAGAGATATTCGGATGTCTATAGGGAGGTGTGGATGAGTATCTGTGAAGCCACCATCATTTCCAAGAAAATTCCTGCTGTTCTTGCAATTCTACTGCTTTGTGGGGAGCATTAGTAGGCCTAAGACCAAGACTACCCCATCATCTGCTGTGCCTTAAACAGCAGGCTGTGACCCCATGACTGCTTAAAAAAAAAATATGCTTGTTTCCTTTCCTTTGCATGCTAACTTAAGCTATACAAGAGGCTGTGGCCACTCACTTTGGGTTTAGCTGCAGAAAAGAAGACACGGCACGGGAAGAAGTGGTCGCTCTTGTTGGCTGGATATGACCAAAGATGACAAAGGAATTTAATTCTTTGACAAATGTTTGGTGTTTCCATTTTAACTTGAAAGAGCCACAGAATCTCTCACACTGCTCTCCTAACAGAGTGTCAGACACTTTCTTAGCCATACATGCAGTGCTCTGGCTATTTATCCCAGAGCACTGGGTGTACCACCTGGGTGAGTTTGACTGTAGTAACTGGAAATAATTCACCACTATCACCTCAAACACTGCAATATTCACCATGAAGACCTTTGTATTCATGGTCATCTGAAAGGCAAGATACTTAAGTAGCATTTTTTTCTAGTAGCATTCTTTCTAGTATTAAGGCAAAGTGAAAACTGCTGTAGTGTGCAAACATTTGTGAAGGAAGTAGCTGCATAGTTTTCAGCACACATGGAGCAGTGAGATTAAAGACTAAGACTGTTAAAAACACAGGCTGCAGATAAAGGAGCCAAACGTAGAGGCAATGATGAAAAAGTTAGTGTTAGGTGTAGTTTCTTAATTGTTTCTGTTTAAACCAAACCGATAACTTGAATAAAATGTTCACAGTCTCTATAAAAGACAACAGGCTGCTAGCTTCACTTTATAGAACTCTCTCTTCTGTTAGAAAAATAACAGTGATTCAGAGAAATAATAAGCTGGCATAAAGGCATGTAGAGCTGAACACTAGTTTCCATTTTTGCTGCTGCATCGATGGAGAAAATAAATTGCTATGAATAATTCAGTCAACTTAACCTTCTGGTCCACTCAGACAATCCACTAGAAGTTCATGATTTTTCTAATATCACTATTGCATCTTATCTGACAAATACATAATTTGAACTCTGTGGATTAAATCCACTAAAAGGATAATTCATCCTGTGATGTATCAGGTCCATCATTTCTCTTTTCTGTCTGGGTGACTGAAAGTGTCTGCTGCCTAAATGTGCTTCTATATATAAAAAGAATTGATGAGCAGCTGTGCATACAAGTAGCCATTCACTTTGCTTTATTGTGCATCACTCCCATTAAATTCCGATCACTACTATGCTGAAAGCTACATATCGAGATAAAACTACAGTGAGAAATGAAAAAAAGGAGAAAGGCTATTAGGTGATATAACTCCAAGCTCAACATTTCATGTTGGGTTCTAAGGGAACCAGGGAACTTTCCTTTTGTAAGGACATTAATTTCCTCACATAATCCATTGATAACATTAAAGACGTCCAACTTACAATTTACCTAAACAGCTTCTCCGCTAATAAACCTCTGTGTTCTGCTTAATCCAGTGCAGTATGCTTTGTTTACACATTCAGAAAAGACATGGCAGAAATATAACAAGAAAACTACATTCATTGCTATGCTTTGTTCTTTTTCTGTGTTGTCAGAAGTTTCAGTGAAACACAGGTGACTTATATTTACAAATCTGACAACATTCCACTACCTTTCCTACCCCACTACAACTGAGACATCTTTTCATAATATTCATCTAAAAAGCAAAGGATATTCCCTTTTTTTCCCTCCCCCTATTAAACACAAGTAAAATTAATTAGCTGAGAATAATAGAAGTGATTTCTCATTGCTTTGCAAGTTTTGACTGTTCAGGATCTAATACCAGCCCCAAAACTTTCTTAGTGTAGCAAAGGCAGAAGCTAAGTGGTCAACTAGAGCGTAATAAAGTTTACAACAAGAAGTGGTAAGGTTTTAAGCATTCTCTATAAAGCCATTTAACTACTGTCCCAAAAATGTTCTCTAAGTGATACCATTTCCAGAAATGGATAATTATAGACCATCTAAGTCAAATAAGTTAACAAATGTTTCTCATACCCATAGTGCTCTCTCCATTGATCTTCCTTCTGTTCTACTTCCCTTAAATGTCTTTGTATGCGGTATGGTACAGAACAAACCACACCTGAACCACCTTATATACAAAGTTCTTCGTTTGAAATATGGCACCTATGAAATATGGCTATTCCAAACCATACCATTATTGGCTTTATATTGGCTGAAGAAGGTTGTTAAAGGACAGTAGTTACAATCTCATTTCACTCTTGCTCCAGCACAGTATAAAGAACTTACCCAGCTTAGTTTCTGTTTAAAGGTTTCCTCAACACTCACCATTGTCAGCATACTTTACCATTTGGTTTACTATAAATGCAAACACTTCCATAAAGTCATCACTGCTTTGGGGGTTGTTTGTTTTCTACATTACCCAAGAGGAGACTATATTTCTGTAGAAAAAAAAAAAAAAAATTAAAATTGTTCAAACAGTGGGGGTGAGAATGCCCCTCATGAAGGCTGCAACATTTCATATGCTTGAATCACCATTCCTGGAGGTGTTTAAAAGACGCAGAGATGTGTTGCTAAGGGACAGGATTTAACACCAGACTTGGCAGCGTTAGATAATGGTTGGACTCAGATCTTAAAGGTCTTTTTCAATTGAAATGATTCTATGATTCTGTGATATGGGTTTCTCACAAACTAAACAAACACGAAGAGCACTCCCACTTCACAGCTGCCTGAATCTAACACAGCTCCTCCAAGCTTTTCAAAGAGCACAAAGGAAGAGCCAATTAGGAGCTAAATGGCACTTGGTGTGTGACAGAAGAGGCAAAAGGGCAAGAAAAGAAGAATTGCAGCGAAAGTGTGGGGAAGTATAGTAGAAGAGAGGACAGTTGGACCTCCCCAAACCAGAGATGAAAGTAAAAGAAAAGAAAGGTGGAAACTGAATGGCTCTTCATAACCCAGAACCTGCATTCATCACAGATCACAGGATGTTATGGGTTAGAAGGGACTGCCGAAGATCATCAAGTCCAACCCCCTGCCAGAGCAGGACCATAGAATCTAGCGCAGGTTGCACAGGAGCACATCCAGATGGGTCTTGAAAGTCTCCAGAGAAGGAGACTCCACAATCTCTCTGGGGAGCCTGTTCTAGTGCTCTGTGATTCTCACAGTGAAGTTCTTCCTCATGTTGAAATGGAACCTCCTGTGTTTATATCCATTATCCCTCTTCCTGCCACAAGTGCTCTCGTGCACTGAGGAAACTGAAAAGGATATTGCATAACAGAGCTAGTTAAAGTTTCTGATCCCAATGCAAAAACAATCTATTGCTACCCATCACCTTTCAGATTCTTATCTGAAGGTAATGTCTAAACAATAGCTAGCTTAGAATCACAGTTTCTGAGGGTAAGAGCTGAATTCATGGCTGTAACAGAGAATCCATTGCAAAGGAGTATGAGGTCTCCCTGAGCTGACCCTGCAGACAAATGACAGATTTGCCAGAGTTGTTAACACCCTGCCACATGGGTGTCTCATTCTTTGACGCCACTCCAGTGAGTAGATTCAGGAGCTACATCTTGCCAGCAGGTTCCCTGCCTTCAGCAAGGCAGCACTGACCCCAGTGAACAGCGGGGGATACACAGCAGGTCCATCCTCTGGGCCAGGGACACTACCTGGCCCCTTCCTCCCACACCATGACTGCCTTACCAGACACTCCAAGCCCTTGGGGATGTGGAGACTCCCCCATCACGCATGCACTTTTTCTTCTGCCACAAAAGGAAAGAGCCATTAGAAGTACACCTTCACCTCAAAAATTATAATTCCACACATTCCTCTTGCTTCTGCCCCTCCAGGCTGGGTCATAAAAAATACTTCTGGCCACGCAGACATTTTGACTTAAAAGAAGGGCTGCACTCAACTTTATGTCAGCATCTTCTCACAGTTGACAACAAAATTGGGAAAGCCTGTGTAACTCTCTGAGATGTCCACAGAATCACAGGATTGCCTGGACTGGAAAAGCCCCTTAAGATCATTGAGTCCAATCATTAACCTAACACTGACAAGTCCTTGACTAAACCATATCCCTAACACTACATCTACACAACTCTTAAATACCTCCAGGGATGAGGACTCTAACACCTCCCTAGGCAGCCTGTTCCAACACCTGATAACTCCTTCACTGAAGAAATTCTTCCTAACACCCAACCTAAACGTCTTTTGGCACAAGGGAATAAGTACATGATAGAATTAGCAAGCCTAATGCACAACAAAGGCAAGAACAGGCTGTGCATCAGCTATTGTCAAGAGGGCCGAGTAATGGCTGGATATACATTGTGCTTGTCAGACACCTGGAAGGTTGACCAGGAGCCAGCAATGTGGTCTTGTGGCCAAGAAGGCCAATGGTATCCTGGGTTGTATTAGAAGGGCTGTGGTCAGTAAGAGAGGTTCTCCTCCCTCTCTGCCCTGGTGAGGCCACATCTGGAATGTTGTGTCCAGTTCTGGGCCCCTCAGTTCAGGAAGAAGCTCAGGGAACTGCTTGAAAGAGTTCAGCACAGAGCCACAAAAATGATTAAGGGAGTGTAACATCTTCCTTATGAGGAGAAACTGAGGACCTTGGAGGAGACTAAGGGGTGACCTCATTTGTGTTTATAAATATGAAAAGCATGAGTGTCAAGAGGGTGGAGCTCTGCTCGGTGATGCCTAATGACAGGACAAGGGGCAAAGGGTCATGTTGAGGCATAGAAAGTTCCATGGAAACGGGAGGAAGAATTATATCACTGTGAAGGTGACAGAACACTGGAACAGGCTGCCCAGATGGGTTGTGGAGTCTCCCTCTCTGGAGATATTCAAGACCCACCTGATTACATCCCTGTGTAACCTGGTATAGATGATCCTGCTCTGGGCAGTGAGGTTGGACTGGATGATCTCTCATGGTCCCTTCCAGTCCCTAACATTCTGTGACCTTTAGAATAGCCATGGTGAACATTGATTTGCCAAAAGCAGCTGGGGCTAACAACGGAAGATCCATGGCTTTGATTTGCACAGGCACAAGCTGACTGTGAACCAGGCAACCTGTTGGCTTGGCTTTTGTGGTAGGCTCGAATAACTGATTGGCACTGCCCCGCTTCCTCTACTCACCCCCACACTGTCTCTGTGTGTAGTCACTGCTCACAGCTGGCAGCCCACAATAGCTCTGGGATACAAATGTGTGTGCATGTGTTTTAATTTAGCCAGCTGTTGGGTTGGGTTCTTTTTATTCATTCTGGTTTCTGCCATGTTTCTGTGATATGGGAAATTTTAAGTTCCATAGCCTTAAAACCTGCCACTGCATTGCCACTAGCTATGCTGGGATAAAGTCACTAACCAATTCATTAAGGGAAAATGCATTACTCTTCAACTTGATTGACATTTATTATTCACGAGTTACAGAGAATCACACATGCTTGGATATCAGGGCATCATAGAGAGGGGAAAGAGTAAATGGGCAGGTCAACAGGGGAAGCATCTTTTCAAGTGAGTTACAACTTGGCATCCACATGAATCGCAATGAATGGATCTTCATCAGTGTTACTAATCTGGAAACTGGCCATTCCATCACCAGACACATACAGGACTTTCCCAGTACATTTGTCACCCTCCTTTTGTCCAGAAATAATATCACAATATGTCCCAGCAGGTAGTCCAGTTTGCAAATAGACATTCATGTACCTATGTGAAAATAAGTGAACGCTGTTTAGCCATTGTTTTGAAAACACATATCAAACAAGGCACAGAATTTTTGAAACTGATGCTACTCCTTTACTTTCAAAGGCAAGATAAAGGGTGTGCTTTCTGATCCTAGTCCTGCTTCAATCCCTGTGCTCCCTTGTGGCTTTCAAGACCTGCCAATGACTCTAGCCTAAACTGCAGTCTTTAATTTCATCAGAAAAAGAGGACATTCCCCTGCTCATCACTATCGCTATGCTTCTATCTAGGAACACAACTTCTGCACTGACTTACCAGTCATCATTATTAAAAACGATGAAGCCTTTGTTCCCACGGCCAAAAGCTACTTGATTGCTGCCATTGTCCCACCAGTTCGAGAAAGGTTCACCATCCACCACATTACGGAAGATAACCATGTTCCTGCAAAAGCAAGCAACAGCTGTCACCAGGCCTGAAAGAGCCAGAAAGCTACAAGGAACAGCAAGCAAAAGCAACTGCTTTGACTTAGCTTTGCTCCAGGGTCCTACCTGATTTGTCGCCAGCGATGTTCGCACACCCAGTCATTGCCACAGGTAGTGTCTGCATTGATTGTAACAGGCTTGATGGAGCCATCCGCATTGCTTGGGGGCCCAACCCAGTCATTGATATCCTACAATGGAAAAACAAGTTTAAAATGTCTCACTAAAAATGCAGAGAGCCTCTCTGTGTTGCAAAGAGATGCAACATGGGACTGAGAGAACTCCAAACAAATTTAAATGCACTGGACTGCTTGCTTTGGCCTCTGCAGAGCCTCGTTCACCATGAACGTCCCTTCAGCACTCCCAGCTTACCCGGCCGTCTACGAAATATCTGGGCCAGCGGAAGCTTGACATCACACGTGTGACCCCGTAAGGGTGGGCAAGCATGAAACCAACTGCCATCTTGTAAAGCCTGTGCCACAGACAGAAGCAGCAATGAGGCAGGGAAAGGAAAACTCTGTCAGAAAACAGAGAAACGAGCAAAAGGAAGAGGCATCACCCAAACAGAAGCAATCCCTTACCTGGAATCCCAGAAGGTTAGAATGGAAGCTCCACCAGCCCCATGCCCTCGCTGGTTGTCGTGGTTATCCACAAAGACCAGGGCTCTGTCAGAAGGTACGAAGCCCCAGCCTTCTCCCCAGTTCCTAGTCAAAAACACAAAGACTTGAGGCTACCCTGTCAACCCCTGGGCCCAGCCTGTCCCGGCTGGCTCCCCACATCTCCACCCTTACTTTAAGTAGGCCATCTTCTCTCCGTTCCACTTGCGGATCACCGTCCCCAGCTTTGCACCGTATTTGAATTCTGTCACCCGACCGTTCCCAAAGTAGTCACTGCCTTTGATGGGCTCTCCACCCAAGTCAATCACCTGGGACACAAAGCAGAAACTCTGTATTTTTTCTCCTCTCTCAGAGACAAAAAAAATTGCAATATATAGCCCTCAACATTAGGTCTTGCTTTATACTGAGAATAAACAATATTCCAGTATGTTTGTTTCCGCTAGGTAGATCAACCCAAGATCAATATAATGATGGACAACTGCAAAAACACAATTGAAGAAAGGAAAGGTAAAGCTGAATGACAATCTGTTGTGGAGGCACTTTTATAAAGCAAAAACTGCTTGAGTCTTCACAGTTCCTCCATAGCAATGGCTAGCTGGCCCTTCCTGCCAGCAAATTGAATGAAGATGCATTACTGCCACCTGACTAAAGGACGAAGTTAAAGACAAACTTAAAGGAAATGCTGTGGAGATTACCTCCTGGTAAATGAAAGGTTTTGTTCCTGGAGAAAACCATTTAGTGTTTAGATCATTCAGCTTGTCCAGAAATGCTCTTATGTCCCCAGGCCACATGTGCTTTGCAGCATCAATCCGGAAGCCTGCTACGCCAATATCAATGAGGTGGTTCATGTACTCGGCAACCTTGGAGCGCACGTAGTCCTTCTCCAGGGCCAGGTCCAGCAGGCTAACCAAGCGGCAGTCCCGCACCTGTGCCATCAAAAAAAAGTGTCGAAGTGCCAATTTGTCAGCTTGTGGAACCTTTCAGGTTGCATGTTTCAAACTGCAAAATCAATTCTACTTGGATGTCTAATATGCTAAGTCAAAGGTTTCTCTGCTTTTCACACCACCCCACCAGCAAGCAGGCTGAGAGTACACAGTGAAGCTGGGACACAGCCAGGACAGCTGACCCCAAGTGACCAAAGGTGTAATAGATACTGTAGGACAAGATGCTCAGCATATGAAGCTAAGGGGAAAAGGAGGAAGTGGGGGACATTTGAAGTGATCGCATTTGTCTTCCCAAGTAACTGTACAGGTGCTAGAACCCTGCCTTCCTGGATATGGCTGAACACCTGCCTGCTGATAGCAAGTGTTGAATGATTCTTCCTTTTGCTTTGCTTGTTCAGACAGCTTTTGCTTTACCTGTTAAACTGCCTTTAGCTCAATCCACTAGTTTTCTCACTTTCACTCTTCCAGTTCTCTCTCCCATCCTGCCATGAGAGCAGTGAGTGAGAAGCTGTGGTGGTCCTTAGTTACCTGCTGGGTTTAGTCCACAATAGTCTGCACCTAGACATAGGTAAATTTACTATGCAGCTCAATTAAAAAAAGTAAAAGTTAGGAGAGCTGGCAAAGGATATCACCTTCCTGTGCAGATCCCATCAGAACTGAGGCTAAGAAATGGCATGGTGTAGTGCTGCAAAATGGCCAAAGAAGAGCTGTAAACTTGAGAAAGAACTGCCACACACTCTATCTAAAAAAAATAACAATTCACTTGCACTTCTGTATTTTCCAAAGGGGCTCCTGGTCAAGATCAGCTGACTTTACAAGATGTAAGAGCAAGCTCAGTGGCTGAGCTTGAGTACACTGGGCTCAGCTTAGAAGCAAATTCCTGCTCATGCCCATGTGAAACATGCAGGAAGGGTTCTTGATGTCTCAGTACTCAGAATATTTTGCACAAGTGTCTCTCCTGTACCTTCATTCGTTCGGCGTGACTAAGCACAAGTTGTGTGAGAAACTACTCCCTTTATTTGGCCTTATTGTAATGTGTACACAACAGGTTAAAAATCAAACATACAATAAAAATGTCAGAGTTTTGCCAGAGAGTTACCTGATAGATATCACCATAATTCTCAATATCTCCACTTCCAGTTCGACATTTGCCATCATTGAAATCCCAGCCAGAGTATGGCACAGCCGGAAAATCTCTGTTCCCAGCATTAAAATAGCTTCCACAGGTAGAATGTGTGCCTGCACCACCTGCACTACTACACATGTGGTTGACAACAGCATCCACATAAATACGAACCTGGAAAAGCAGCAAATGTATTTCAGTACATTTTGCAATGAAGGGGAAGTGACAGGCAGAGCTTTTGCACATCACTGTTCACTTGATCTTTATTTCCCCTTTAGGTTAGTCTCAGTTTATGCCTCCTTTCAGGACAGCAGCAGTAACTTCCCTCCGCTGATACAGCAGTTCCTGCTGTTTCAGACACAGATTTGTCAACACTTACTCCAACATTGTTGCACCTGGTCACCATGTCTCTGAATTCATCTTCATTTCCTGACCGAGTGCAGATCTTGTAACTCACAGGCTGGTATCTTTCCCACCAAGGTCTGTTTGGGTTAGTAACGACAATATTTTCATTTGGAGGTGAAACCTGCAGATTAAATGATGTACTTTGATAAGAAATCAGTTTGGTTTATTTCAATATTTATTGGCAAACTCTGCACTCAGTACCTCTTGCCTTCAGAAGCAGGCTAGCACCCAAACCAATCTATCTCCCATAACGTAAGCTCATGCATGCGAGATGTCCACCTTGTAGACTGGCAAGGAAGCAGTCTTCTCTTATTCCTGCGAGCTGCGAGGTCCAACATGGGCCTGCTTTCAAGGACATGCATGTGGGAGGGCTGAAGCCACAGGACTGCTGTTCACTGGAATAATGATGTTCTTAGGAAAAATAAAATTCAGTGCTTATGCACTTCCCTCAGAATGAGGTAAAGAGAAAAACTTAGCCTTGGAGGGGAAGCATTTCGGAGGGGAAGCATTTCAGAGGAGAGCATGCCCCTTTGACACTGATCTGCTAGAAACATTAACAGGCCCTGCAGGCTCTAAGGTTGCATCTAACAGCACTCACTGCTTCTATCCCCTCACTTTCCAGCATCAAAGTTACTTGAAGCTGGCTGTTTCCAATTCAGGCATTTTGATTTATTAATCAATGCCATTTTCCTGCCTACTCAGAGGAAGCAACTTACCTGAACTCCTCCAAAACCATTAGGAGCTAAATACCGCTCGCACTCCAGAGCAATATCTGCCCAGCGCCATTCAAAGAGGTGCACAATAGATGTCCTCCCAGGGAGCGTATTGGGGGTGTACTGCCCCCAGCAAAGCCCTACAGCCACGAGCAGGAGGAGGACTTGCATGATGCCTTCAGCAGAAGGCTGTTGTCCACTGGGAATTTATACTCCTGCAAGATGACAAAGTTCCTATCACAGCTGTCAAAATTCACACAGATCAATGCTGCGAGTTACTTTTTGCCAAGCTGGCTTGGTATCACTCTTCTGTTTTGTCTTTCCCTGGGTTGTCCACCACCTGAAGATAAAATACCTTTTCACAATGGTTATGCATTATCATAAACCAAGCTGTCTGTGAGCAGTGCACCAGAGTTCAGAATTGTATTCTTTTTAATCATGTAAACAAAGATCCTTTATCAAAAGCATTCCAAAATATAAAACAGAGACTTTCAAAGGTGGCTCTGGAAGGTAAAAGGAAAGGGAGATGATTAAAAGGCAACTGGAAATCTAACATCTCTAGGACAGTAAGTTTGCCAGGACTCAGAGATGTCTACCTCTCAGAATTAGTATGAGCTCAAACCAGGGCAGCTATCTGGTCAGCCACTCAGCAAATAACAGATGTATCACACAAAACACCGAGTTTTCACCACAGGAAACACAATGGCAACTAGAAACTGACCTCTTTTCAAGCCTGAAAATTTTCTGGTGTCCTTGCTCAGTCCCTGCTAGGAACTGCTGCCAGTATTCATCACACAGTCCGGCAGAGCAGCTGTTGCTCTACCTGACTGAAAGTGATCAGAGCTGCAAATATTTTCCTCTTCCCTGGAGACTCTCCATAAGGTTTCACCTCACTTTAAATGACCAATGATTCTTCTGAGTCCAGGAAGGAAGCCCAAAATCAGATGTAAGGTGATGCTGCAGGTGGATTTTAGCTGCCTGACAGAAAACTGGATTTGAAAACCAGAACTGTTGCCCAGGTCCATTCTGCCTTTTCGTATGATTTTCTTCTTCAAAAAACCCTTCTGATTTTTGCTCTTGACATAATTTGAGGTATTTATTTGGAACTGACTTACAAGATCAATGTCTCAGTAACAACACTCCATGAATAGTCTTGAGTCACACCAGCAATAGAATGCTATGAGAGAATACATAGACCAGAAAATCCCTGACATTTGTTGAATGTAAGAAAAACAAAAAGTCCACAAAATGGCACATCAACTGCAAGAGCAATGTCAATGCCCTTTACACCTGAACTGCCTCTAGTGTGTTCTTTCTGAACTTGACCATGTCATTGAATGTCACACACACCCTTCCAATTCCCAGAATTTGTGTTTAAGGACAAAAAGCAAAAGCAGGTCGCATTTGCTCACCTGTTCATTTTCATACCACAGACCTTATTGAAGGTCACTTTTTCCACAGAAATAGTAAATACTGTAGATGACCTTGTCTGCTTGCTAACAGCAAGGAATCAGTGAGATGACTGCACCTTGTGATTACCAGTTGGGTGAGAAGAGAGCCTTTCCATTCCAAATGCACTTGAAGTGAGTTTTGACATCACCATTGCCCATGGAGTTGCACTGCTGTGATGGCACATCACTGTACAACATTCAGGCCAACATGTTCTTGTCTCCTTCTGCTTCTGCAAAGAGGTAGTTCTCTCATGGAGCCCCTGAATTAAACCCTTATTAGGAGAGGCTTAGGTAACTGGGACTCTGTAGCTTGGAGAAAAGGAAACTGAGGGGTGACCTCACTCATGTTTATAAATATGTAAAGGGTGAGTGCTGAGAGGATGGAGTCAGTCTCTGCTCAGTGATGCTCAATGACAGGACAAGGGGCAATAGGTGGAAGCTGAAGCAAACATGAGGAAAATTTTTTTCACTGTGAGGGTGACAGGACACTGGAGTGAGCTGCCCAGGGGGAGATACTCAAAACCCACCTGGATGCATTCCTGTGTGAGCTGGTAGAGGTGATCCTGCTCTGGCCAGGGGGTTGGACTGGATGATCTTCCAAGGTCCCTTCCAACCTCTAACATTCTGTGATTTTGTGAAAATATTGAAGAACTGAGTAGTTGGTTGGCAAAAGCACTTGAATTTTATTTTGCTTACCCTGCGCAGCAAAAATTAGATATATAGGAAATGAGGGGGGAAAAAAATAAAAAGAGATAGTAACCACCAAAGATGAAATGATGTCTCACCAATCCTGAAGGCTGCAGTGGTGGAGGTCCAGACTTCCCTATTACCTTACAGGTTTTATACCTTTTCCAGTCCCACACATGGTCACAGTCCCCCATTCAGTTGTCATGGTTATAGCACATTTGAGTGGTGTAAGCCCCAGCGCCACAGTAACTTAAATTGTGTCAGCCCCAGTCCCGTGGTAAGTTGGATGCTCTTTTGGCTCTGAACTGCTACATCAGTCACTTAGGAAGGTCCTCTCCATCAAAAGACCAATAAAACTGTCACAGTGAGCCCCAGCTTGCATCCCAACACTCTTGAACATGGAACCTGTGGCCTTGCCTGGTTATCAGCTGCTATAATCACAGAGCCTGTGGTCTTGTAGACAAACAGCTATCTTCCTGGGACAACGGTGTGGAAACACCTCAGGACAAACAATGTTGAGGCAACATGAAACAGACAAAATTTCTTACAGTTTTCCAGTGAAATACACTATCAGATAAAGAGATTAAGGACCAATCTCCTTAACAGCCTGATGCAATAGACAGCCAACCAGATGTTGTGGGTTTTAGACACCCTTTTATTAGCAAGCTTTCACACTGCAAACTTAGAAAAGCAGGCTTGCTCTTGCGTGTCCTTGTGCGGTCATAGTAAAGTTCTGTCAAACACACCACTGACATCATGCTGCACCAGTAGCATTTCCCCAATACACTGCTGTAGTGTCAACACAAGACCTGCCAGCATGCAACTGACCAACAAACCCTTCCAAATTAAGAAGGCTCAGAGGGGACGGGCAAGAGTGACTTGCCCATGAAGCTCAAGGTATAATGCAGGCTGCGACAGTCCACAGGTATTGCAAAGAATGCCTTTAACACAAAGAGGCCTGGAGGGTAGCTTTTATTTTAGCTAAACAGCTGTCAGTTGAGTGCATCAGCCTGAAGTGTGCTTATCCCTAGCTTAAATAAGAGTGTGAATGTCTCCTTGGTTTATCCAGGCCAGCACAAGGGGTGTACAGATCATTTAGCACAACAGAGATTATTTAAAATTAAAAAAAAGGCTTTTGAAGATAGTCATGAGCTTTAGCTGTTTCATACCACATATTGTTTCCCAGTGACTGAAGATGCCCAGCATCCTAATGACAAGGGTATTAAAGACACCACTAATGGAGCTCATGTCCATACTGTGCTTGAGCCATATATTGCAAGTGTTATATTTTGCTAACTCACATTTGTATTGTGGCTTTAGTATATTTTTTATCCCTGTGCTAAGCGAGAAAAAGTATCCAGCATCAATGATCTAAAAGTAAGTAGATTGGTGTTAAACATTACACACTCCATGTGCAAAATATCTAAAGGCAGCTGGTCAGAGAGCATTTGCCTCTGACAGCCATAGCCATTGCAATGCAGTTGTCTGCCTCACTGTTATTTGGTTTGACCAAATGAAGAGAAGACTGAGAGGGGATCTGATCAATGTCTATAAATATCTGAGGGGTGGGTGTCAAGTGGAGGGGACCAAGATCTTTTTGGTGGTGCACAATAATAAGACAAGGAACAATGGCTACAAGCTTGAACATAGAAGATTTCACCTCAACACAAGGAGAAACTTCTTTACAGTGAGGGTGACAGAACACTGGAACAGACTGCCCAGGGAGTCTCCTTCTCTGGACACATTCAAAATCCACCTGGATGCGTTCCTGTGTGGACTACCCTAGGTGATCCTGCTTGGCAGGGCAGTTGGACCCAATGATCTCTGGAGGTCCCTTCCAACCTCTAATGTTCTGTGATTCTGTGACTAACAGTATCATTGGACTCTGCCCTAACAGTGGCTTGAAGGGTATGAGAGGCCTGTGACACTCAGTGATGTGCACTGTTCAGAGCTGACTGCCCACAATGTGGCTGCTCTGAGATACAAATGTGTGCCTAAGATTTGGCCTTGAAAATACTGCATTTTAACTTATCCAGCTGTTGGCTTGGGTTCTTTTCATTTATTCTATTTTCTGCCACTTTGTGACGTGGGAAATGATCTGCTGCATAATCTTAAAACCTGCTACTGCATTATGACATGATAAAATCCCAAACCAGTTCATTAAGGGAAAAAGAGTTATTCATCCATTTGAACACCATTTATTGTTCTCTAGACAGAGAGCAAATCAGGGAAATCACATCTTGGGGAAACGTTATGTACCCAAACGTACAGATCAACAGAGGCTGGGCAGAAGCTACAACATACCCTGTTTCGGCCAAAGGTGATTTTTGGATATGGTGTTAGTTCTCAGTCCAGACTCCCCACAAAGCGAACTACATTTCCACTTCTGCACAGTGCTGCACAATTTAAATTTAAGTCACTTCAATGTTGTTCTTCCATTTTTTATTAGTACTTTTAACCAAATAAAGCACATTTACAAAGGCAAACAGGCATATACCTCCTCTTCTAGATCTGCACTAGCACCACAGGCTCCTGTCTCTGTATAGCAGCTATTCAGTATCTCATTCCATACAAGCTAATGCACTCTGCTCTTTTATGATGCATTTGGTGCTGGAAAGCCAAGACAATCAGCTTACCTTGCATGCTATTAGCAAAACTACAGAAGAAACATAAGCGCACAGCAGCTCTGGTTACAGTTTAGCATCAGCATGAATTGCAATGAATGAGTCCTCATCCTTGTTACTGATCAGAAAGCTGGCCATTCCATCAGCAGCAACGTGGACTTCAGCTGCTGTACAGGAGCCATCTTCCTTTTGCCCAGAAATGACATCGCAGTAAGTGCCAGCAGGCAGACCAGTCTGCAGAGTTACATTCAAAGACCTTTGGAAAATAGTGAAAGGCAGTAAGGATTATTTGGACTCTCAATTCATTCTAACAATTCATGCTAGAGACTTTCTCAGATGTTAAGTGATTCTGGAGTTGTCACTGTGCAGCACTTCTCTGGACACTCCAGAATCCATTCACCTACTAAACAACGATACTGTAGGACTCCTGAGTGAATAGCTAAGGAAAACAGCAAAGGTGCCTGAGCACAGCACGAACCATAAGGCTGCTTCCAGACACACTAGTTAAAATTATTTTTCACGTGACCTTATTTACATTATGAGCATTTAAAGGAATTTGTTTCTGTTTCACACAGAATTACACTCCTTTACAAAAAGGAAAAGTAATTGCATACCTAAATTAACTAATATAGAAATATTTAAGTATTTAGCAGCAATGACAAGAAGCCTGAGTGTTCTCAGTCTTCAGGAACTTTAGGACTTGGAACACAAGAACTTCAAATTGCACTCTAGTGCAATTTGCATTTTTCCCTATCAAACCCCTGTTAACTTTTTTGGATCATCTTGGAAATGCCTCATATAATGCCCTTTATGTAGATTCAAAATACTTGAGAAATGTCAGATTCCTTACAGATACTGTACTCCTGACACCACAGTAGCCTAAAAGAACATATCAAAATAGCCTAAAAAGATGTTAGCCCTCACAGAACTCAAGTCTTTGCAGGATGTCCAAAAGGAACTGTTGTGATGGCCTGCCCAGGAGGCTGGAAGACACAGTTTACCAACTCAACCACTCCATCCTCCAAATGGCTCATCACCCTAACCCATTTCTAATGATTACTGACCTAATAGATTCCCATTCTTTTAAATCATCTCAGTCTTGCAGAAAAGATTACAACACTTTTTGAAACTGTCTCTTTCAGACCATATCTCTGAGACAAGTTACCTCATTTCTACAAGTTCAGAAGGCCAGCACCGGGAACTGGGAAGTACTAAAAGCACAGTAAAAGGCCTAGCTCAGACCAGAAAGTGTGTTCCTGGTAGGGTGGAGAATGCCAAGTTTAAACTGCCAACAACTGAGACAGACTAAGCAACTGTTTGGAGCTCACAACACTTTAAAACCTTTCTAGGCTACCTAGAAGAACTGTAATTTATTCCTCACTTACCAGTCATCATTATTAAAAACAATGAAGCCTTTGTTCCCACGGCCAAAAGCCACTTGATTGCTGCCATTGTCCCACCAGTTCGAGAAAGGTTCACCATCCACCACATTACGGAAGATAACCATGTTCCTGAAAACGCAAACAGCTGTCACCAGGCCTGAAAGAGCCAGAAAGCTACAAGGAACAGCAAGCAAAAGCAACTGCTTTGACTTAGCTTTGCTCCAGGGTCCTACCTGATTTGTCGCCAGCGATGTTCGCACACCCAGTCATTGCCACAGGTAGTGTCTGCATTGATTGTAACAGGCTTGATGGAGCCATCCGCATTGCTTGGGGGCCCAACCCAGTCATTGATATCCTACAATGGAAAAACAAGTTTAAAATGTCTCACTAAAAATGCAGAGAGCCTCTCTGTGTTGCAAAGAGATGCAACATGGGACTGAGAGAACTCCAAACAAATTTAAATGCACTGGACTGCTTGCTTTGGCCTCTGCAGAGCCTCATTCACCATGAACATCCCTTCAGCACTCCCAGCTTACCCGGCCGTCTACGAAATATCTGGGCCAGCGGAAGCTTGACATCACACGTGTGACCCCGTAAGGGTGGGCAAGCATGAAACCAACTGCCATCTTGTAAAGCCTGTGCCACAGACAGAAGCAGCAATGAGGCAGGGAAAGGAAAACTCTGTCAGAAAACAGAGAAACGAGCAAAAGGAAGAGGCATCACCCAAACAGAAGCAATCCCTTACCTGGAATCCCAGAAGGTTAAAATGGAAGCTCCACCAGCCCCATGCCCTCGCTGGTTGTCGTGGTTATCCACAAAGACCAGGGCTCTGTCAGAAGGTACGAAGCCCCAGCCTTCTCCCCAGTTCCTAGTCAAAAACACAAAGACTTGAGGCTACCCTGTCAACCCCTGGGCCCAGCCTGTCCCGGCTGGCTCCCCACATCTCCACCCTTACTTTAAGTAGGCCATCTTCTCTCCGTTCCACTTGCGGATCACCGTCCCCAGCTTTGCACCGTATTTGAATTCCGTCACCCGACCGTTCCCAAAGTAGTCACTGCCTTTGATGGGCTCTCCACCCAAGTCAATCACCTGGGACACAAAGCAGAAACTGTGTATTTTTTCTCCTCTCTCAGAGACAAAAAAATGCAGCATACAGGCAACACAGAGCAATTTTTCTACTTAAAACAGGTATTGTCTAAGACACTGTTTTAAGGAAGTGTCACTAAGTATACTTTTTGGCTTACAACATTTGATTTAAAGTAATTTTCCTCATATTCTCTCAGTGTATCTAAGAACTTGTCTTCTGTCTCCTTTCTCAATCTCCTTATACCTCCTTATATCTAATGTCCAAAACAACTCTTGTATTTTGCATGTCAATTAACATTTATGGGCAAATGAGATACTTGTAAATTACAGTTATTAAATCATGATGATTTCTACAGATCTTGGGCATGAAAGCTGCTTGGGCATTGCTTCCAATATGCAACTGAGTGTATTGTGTGCCAGCAAGAAACAGGTTTTTTAAGTACAATTGAAAAAGATCACCTCCTGGTAAATGAAAGGTTTCGTTCCTTCAGGAAACCATTTAGTGTTTAGCTCTTTCAGTTTGTCTAATGTCGCCCTCAGATCCCCAGGCCACATGTGTTTGGCAGCATCAATCCGGAAGCCTGCTACGCCAATATCAATGAGGTGGTTCATGTACTCAGCGACCTTGGAGCGCACATAGTCCTTCTCCAGGGCCAGGTCCAGCAGGCTAACCAAGCGGCAGTTCCGCACCTAGATAAACATTCTGCAATGAAACATTTTTCATCTAATAAGGTAAATGTGGTATTCCACATACATTCTGAATGTTGCTACATGCATTACAATACCAAACAAAACCTTTGCCAGCCATTTTTCACCATGCCTGTCTTTGCATCGGACAGTGGCCTTGGACAGTCATACACACAGAAAGAACATGAAGCAGCCTGCATTCACCCAGCTTACACAGATCTGGATACTTAAAAGATTGCAACAGACAGTCAAACCATTAACCTATAAACACCTTTTTAATACAAGTATAGGGGAAATATGTGAGCAAATATTTTTACTCCAGTATATAAAGGAACAGGTCCATTACTATCGCAAGTGCACTCATTTCTTCTCTGCTACAGGGAAGATTACTAGAAAATGTATTTCTAAATCTTATAAAATTCTTGAGTTGTTATGGCCATATAAAACACCAAGCTCTTGCTTTCTGATGTCCCCTTTTTGCCTGTTTCCTGTAAATACAAAACTATAGGCATTGATTTTTATCAAAAGAATCCTTTAAGCACAGACTATATACTGAAATGCTTTTTTTAATTACTCTGATGATGGGTTTCCATGGCTATGCACATCTGCCTGGGGAGATCAAGGTACATCACCCTATGTTGCAAACTGTGCTAAAGAATTTGCTATAAAAATGCTCCTTTAGAACTGCTCAAAAATTCAAGGACTTTCAAAGTCTCCTCCTCTTCTGCTAGTTCCCTGCAACCCTTCTCCCCTGAGCTTAGATTCAAGAAAGATCAAATGCAGTTGAAAGGCATAAGGCATTCTTCAAAAAAGATAGGTATTTATCTTTATAAAATAGTTTTTCATTCTGTAGTACTTTTGAAGTCCTGACCTCATAATCTGATCCAGAGGAATAGATAAAGACACCTCAGAAATCTCTAAATGGAAGGTTGACTTCCAAGATATTAGCATTACTCTATTTCTTTCAGAAATCCTCATCTCTCTTCTGAAACTGAGACAACACTCCAATTAACAATAAAAGGCAAATAATAACTCTTACTTCTCAAAAAAAAACAACCAAACAAAACCCCACAAACACAAGAAACCCTCACAAGATGATCCTTAAATAGATTTTATGAGCTTTAAAGATGCTTTTATAAAGCACACTTTTCTAAATCTGAAATGGAATCACTGGCTCAAGTTGAGCGATCCCTTTAAGAAGTGGTATTTGTGATAGCAACACTAACCTCTGTTACCAACTGGGATGGTTTTTCATGAGGATTTTTGTTTTATTCTTTACTGTATCACACCAAATCATAGAATTATTGAGGCTGGAATAGACCTCTGAGATCATCAAGGCCAGCCTATGACCTAACACCACCCCATCGACTAGACCACGTCACTGAATGCCACATCCAATCTTTCCTTAAACACCTCCAGGGATAGTGACTCCACCACCTCCCTGGGCAGTCCACTCCAGTGTCTAATTACCCTTTCCATGAGGAAGTGCTTCCTGACATCCAACCTAAACCTCCCCAGGCACAGCTTCAGGCCATGCCCTCTCCACCTTGTCACACGTTGCAACAAAACAATGTCTGACAGCAAAGGGGAACAAATAAACCACAGTCAAGGAACTGAACAGTCATGATCTATGTAAAAAACATCTTTGTTTTACCAGGTTTACCTGAGATACATCATGATAATTCTCAATGTCTCCACTTCTAGATTTACATTTACCATCATTAAAGTCCCAGCCAGAATAGGGCACAGCTGGAAAGTCTTCAGCCTTTGCATTGAAATAGCTTCCACAAGTAGCATGGTCACCAGCACCAGCATTAGCTCCACACATATGGTTGATTACCGCATCCACATAAATATGTACCTAGAGCACAGGATCCATATTTTAGTCTGAGAAAGCCATTTCCCACAGCACCACTAATTAATATTATTTCTCTCTTACCTCCTGCCCTATCCCCCTATTTTCTCTTGCTTGCTTCTCCCAACATTTTATTAAAACCATTTCTCTGTTATTACCGTACAGCAACAGTGACCCAACCTGCATCCCAGCAGATAGGCAGGCAACATTACACTCATTTATAAGTAGGGTAGAAAGGAGGACCCTGGGAACTACTGACTTGTCCACATCACTTCTGGGTCTGGGAAGGTCATGGAACAGATCTACTTTCAAGCTATGCTAAAGCACATGGAAGACAGAGTGGTGATTCCAGACAGTCAGCACACCTTCATCTAGAGGTCTCCTTTGATGGAGCAAACAAGGGAAGAACTACCTAAGAACTACTAACTGGACTTCTGGAAGGCCTTTGATACCTTCTCCCACAACGTTCTTCTCTCTATACTGGAGAGAGAGAGAGATATTTTATGGGTGGATTGTTCAGCTGATAAAGAATTGGTTGGATGGTCACATTCAGAGGGCAGCGGTCAATGGCTCAACGTCCAGGTGGAGATTGTGACAAGCAGTGTCCCTCAGGGGGTCTGTACTGTTCCAGTACAGTACTGTACCAGTATTGTTCAGTGTGCTTGTTAATGACATAGTGCAATTGAGTGTGCTCTCAGCACCTCTGCTGACCACACTAACTTGTGTGGTGCAGCTAGCAAGACTGACTGACAGGACCTGGACAGGTTCAAGAAGTGGGATCCCTTGAACCTTAAGAAGTTCAATAAGGCCAAATGCAAGATCCTGCACAGGGATCAGGGCAACTCCTGATATCAATACGGGCTGAGAGATGAAGGCACGGAAAGCAGCCCTGCAAAGAAGGACTTGAGGGTGAAAAGCTGGACCCAAGGAAACAACGTGCACTCATAGACCAGTAGGCCAACTATATCCTGGGATGCATCAAAAGAAGCATGGCTAGCAGGTCAAGGGAGGCGATTCTGGCACTCCACTCTTGTGAGACCTCACCTAGAGTACTGTATCCAGTTTTGGCTTGCTCTGCACAAGGACATGAACCTGTTGGGAACAAGTCCAGGGGAGGGCCACCAAAAAAGTCAGAAGGCTGGAAGGCCTCTCCTATGAGGAAGGGCTGAGAGTGTTTGGTTTGTTTAGCTCCAAGGAGAACTTATGGCTGCCTTTCAGTATTTAAAGGAGACCTATAAGAAAGACTGAGACAATCTTTTTAGCAAGGCCTGCTGTGACAAGACAAGGGGTAATGGTTTTACACAGAGAGATTTAGATTAGATGAGGAAGAATTTTTTTCCACTTAGGGTGGTAAAATACTGGCACAGGTTGCCCAGAGAGGTGGTAGAAGCCTCATCTCCGACAACATTCCAGGCTGGGCAGGGCTCTGAGCAATGGGACTGAGTTAAACACGTCCCTACTCATTGCAGGGTGATCTTTAAAGGTCCATTCCAACCTTAACTATTCTATCAATCTATTCAAAAGAAATTCCATCTTCAGCCCAGGGTTACCATGTTTTCCCTTATAAATTACTGGTTGTCTGTATCCTTTGTTAACACCAGAACATTTTCAAAGCACTTACTCCAACATTGTTGCACCTGGTCACCGTATCTCTAAATTCAGTTTCATTTCCAGATCGAGTGCACAGCTTGTAGCTGACAGGCTGGTATCTTTCCCACCATGGCTGCCAAGGGTCAGTAATGATAACATTTTCATTTGGAGGTGAAATCTGCAAATAAGAAGGTGACTCTTAGTAACAGGACATTGCTAACAGTTTCTTTGTTTGCACAGTATTGTTAGAGGGAAAAAAAACCAAACAACATAAAAATAGAAAATCAGGTGGCTTTAATGAAAGATTCCTACAATACCAAACTCTTGAAGATCCTCAGTGTCCTCTGCTTATGCTGGAGTGGGCTGGAAATAAAAGACTTAGTCCTGGACCTTCAGCAGGTTTAAACAAATTATAAAAATGAAGTGTATGGACATAGTGTCCTAATTATCTCTGTGAATGCAAGCCTCAAAAGATCAAAGGAAGAGTCTGAAATCTGAAGGATTAGGTCAGCAGAGATAGCCCTGAATCAGGAAAGAACTGACTGAAGAACAACTACCTGCCCTTGAAATTGATCTGACTTCCCATTTTTGTAATGTTTTGGATAAAAGCATTCTTGACACAAGACTTGTCACAGTTTTGAGATAGCTATACCTCTTCCCTTTCTAAGATACTTTTCAGGCAACAAGCTTTTCCTGCTACTTCAAGTCTGGGAATAACCACCTGATCCCACCATTTCTTACAAAGACCCTTAGGCTGCAGCCTATTTTGCTGCCACACTTTTGTGACCCGCTCAGCAAGTCTGCATTTGAAAAAAACTGAGTCTCTGACAGCATGGATTAAAAAGATATCCAAGCATATACCATATTCTGATCAGTTTAGGATCAATCAGGCCTGTATGAATGTAAAGAAGGTTGCAGAGAAAAGATACTGTTACTTAAAAATTATGGAGAAGGTCTCATGTAGGCCAACTTGCCAGCTCCTGGGCTACAAAGAGACAGGCAGTCATTTCTCACTGATTTTTCCTGAGCACCCTGACAAACTGAAATAGTTTAATAGGTGACTGCTCTCCAGTCATACTACCCCACCCATCTGACACTACTGGTTCCACCGGAATATGTATCTCTTGTTCAGGCAGAACAGATTCATATTGATACATCTCCATCAGAACCTCTGTCCAGTTCATTTCTGCCTGCTCACACCAGGTTTCCACAAAGAAGGGTCTCTGAATGGCTCACTCTGACACTAGAATTTTACAGAGAGCAACTTGCCAGTTTGGGTGAATAGTAAGCAGCCTTTTCCATTTACTTATTCAAAGTCTTCAGCACTCTGGTATTCTCTTTAGGAGTCATTTTCTTCAGTCATCGTTTCATTTCATGTTTACTTACTTAAATAATATCAAGCAGATAAATGTAGGCTGCTCTTCACAGCAGAAAAAAAAAAATACTTAGTCAGTGATACGCAATTCTAATTCATCTAAATGAAACAGCAGAGTGCAAAACATGCACTTTGGAGCAACGAAATAAATTTATGGTTACATGATGTTGGCTGAAGAATACATTTGTCAGCATTTACTACTTCCATTACCAATTTCTATTTTTCTTTCTCAGTACCTGTCCTTCACTGAAGGTTTTCTCTGAAAAATAAATCATCGTCTAGGCAGCAATTTTACTACCTACTGATAGAAACAGACATACCTGAACTCCTCCAAATCCATTAGGAGCTAAATAGCGCTCACACTCCAGAGCGACATCTGCCCAGCGCCATTCAAAGAGATGTACAATAGAAGTCCTCCCAGGGAGAGTATTGGGGGTGTATTGCCCCCAGCAAAGCCCTGCAATTAGCAGAAGAAAATAGATACCCATTCTGTGCTCTGGGATCGGCTGTGCTCCTCTTACTGCCTATTTACATCCCTGCAAGAGGGTAAAGTACATGTTACAAAATACATATTTAAAGTAAATCCCCATTTCTGGCATCACACTTATTTAACTTTAGTTGACTGTCATTTTCAGAACTGGATTCTTTCTGAACTATATACCAACCTCACATATTAGTATTAACTTTTTTTTTAAGAATCAAATGTTGTCTACTACAAGCTGTCTCTAGTGTGCAAAAGTTGTTGTTTTATTTGTATAAATACAAAAACAACCACAAAAGGCAAAGCAGTACATATATGGACTGAAATAAGCATTTAATTTCTCATTTTCATGTATACTATTTCCCCTTTCTTAGGTGCTGTCATAACGGACACCATACTTCAGTGAAGGTTTTAAACATGAACACAGGGGTCTTCAGGTTTGCTACACCCTGTACCCTTTCCCTATTTAATACATATTGGGGAACGCATTGCTGGAAAAAACCAACCTGAGACGATATCTAAACAGAAGCTTATAAAGAATCTCACACAATTTCTACAAAACCAGCCTGATCTTTATTTCAAGGAAAGGATGGTCCTGCCCAGCTTCCTCAGCACGCATAGGCAATGAACACACCGAACGCACCAAGCACAACTCCGTACGTACGTTCACAGGCTGCCCGACCCCTCTTCTCAGCGGGCACCAGCAGTCATGCCACCACCCGAGCAGCTGGGAAGTCCCGCCCCTTCCGCTGGGGCGGGGCGGGCAGGGAGCGCCGGCCGGCGGCGGACGGGCACGGGTACGGAGCCTGCTAGCCCCGCGCCACCGTTGCAAGCGAGGAATGGATGCGGGCCAAAAAACCCAGGCTCTCCAAAAGCTTTCTATTACACGCGATTATGTGGAGTCACGATAAACTTATATTCTGAAAGTGTATTTGCTCTCGAGATTTCAGAAAGGCAACCGCTCTGCGTATACCTTGATCTCATTTTGGGGAGGGGTTTAAAGCGCTTTTGTCTTTCAGTATAGCACCACCTTGCCGTTTCCCTTCCTCACTGTTTTGAACATTTACTTTAAGCTAGCCTTTCATGCAGTGCTGTAAAGCCTTGGTTCTGTACTTGTAACTCAGCCCAGCCGTTAGAATGTATCGCCTGTCCCTTCTATTACATCATTAAAATTTCTCATGAGGCGTGCAATTCACTTATATATAGAAAATAAATCTGGCTTAGCTTCTGCAATCAGAAGATTTTGATTTTTTGCTACATAAGGAGACAATTTATACAGGTGCACTATAGGAAAATTCATTATTGTTAGATTGAGAGAGTCAGTCTCTCCTTGGAAATCACAGTGAAGAGTCTCACTGTATTTGAAAGTTTAATAAAATGCTGGTGTGTGTCTAGGTCATTAGCTAATTAAGGGTGTGAAATGAGCCTGCATTCACTGCTTCTGTACTATCTCAGAAGCCAGCTCGTTAACAACAACAAAAAAAAAGGGGTCATTTGACTTGAAATATCAAAGAGAATAAAGTTCTGAGGGAAAGAAAAGACACAGCAAGACCCAACCAGCAGCAACTGGTATCGAAAAACCCAGTTGATTCAAGGGAAAGAAATAAGAAATCTGCCTTCTGACTTAAAAGTTCTCTCAATTGGACTGAAAAATTGATAGATTATCAGTATAGTAGGGAGTTATATTTGTTCTCTAATAATATAAACCCACAAAGTACACAGCTTAGCACAGAGCATTCAAAATCTTTTAAACCACTTTTTTCTTTTCTAGGCATATAAACCCTTCAGAAGTTCTCATAAAACTTCCCCTCTCAGTGCAGTTTTCCTGGAATACTACTCAAAATACAGGCAAGATACACCAGTGAACCAGACAGCCAATAGGCTACAAAGAATTCCAGTAAAAGCATTTTAAAGTAATCTGCTAAGTCAGCTCATATAGAAAAAACAGCAAAGATACATTTAGTTTAGTCCAGCATTCAATAGCAGTGATTTAGGCTGTTTGCAGCTGGAATGAGTAAGCCAAAGTCTGTATGCCAGCCTGTTACCACACCATCAACTATTAATTTATATTGTATGGAGGATATTTTTCCTTAAATCCACTGGATTCTCACCACATAAACATTATTGCAATGTTTCCCATGTGGTTTTTGAACTCAACATGAACCTTCCTAGCATGTAACAAATCTTGTTACGTGACCTCTGCAGTTATCAAATGGGGTTCAACATGGCAAGGACCACACCTTCCCTGGTCTAACACTGTTTTAACTGATACTTGTTTCAATGACTTCAGCCTCCCTGATGATATCCTTCCAAGATGTGGATGAACAAGGAAAGCTAATTACTGAGGAAAAAACCAATGCCTAACTTCACAGTACAGATTTATGCCAGTGTACAGTCCTCCTGATTAGTCTCCAAGATAAGAAAAGGATTTACACCAAAATGATGCTGGTTTTAGATTTTCTTATCTTTTTACTCTGAACCATTGACAGCTAAACATCATCAGGAGGTGCATATGAATACATACTCTTGAATCATATAGAACATGCTGCAGTTGCCACCACATTGTTCAGCTTTTAAAAAAAAGATCTTCCCCCTCATGATCACTCCCAAACCTCAAAATGAAAATCAAAAATGAAGAGAAAAAGGCAAAATGCAGAGATGGGAAATAATTTATTAGAGATTTCACAAGCAAACTAACATACATTTAAGTTTTGTGACAGTTTAAAGGTAACTGAAATCTTTAGGATGAGAAAATTTATACTCTGCCTTAAATACTTTAGAAATGCTACTACGCACAGTTCAAGAGTCCCGATGATTACACTGCTTCTCCCCTCAGGCTGATAATACTTGAAAGAGATGGAACACAAAAGGGACCTGGAACATCACAAAGGCATGTTAAAAGTAAGAACAACCAAGAAACAGTAGCGTTATGCTTTCTTTTGACAACTAAATTCAAAGAAGCTTAATATTTAGAAAAGTGATGAATATCTTAAAAAAACCAAACTACTTAAATATAGACTACATCACTTACTGCAAGTGAAACAACAATGTAACATGAAACCCATAAGAGAAAGGTAAGTCACTGGGAGTAATACTACCTCAGTGCAGAAAGCAATCCAAAACAAAATAAACCAACAAAGATTAACAGTGATTAACAGGTGCTTAATATGTCATAATGAAGTATTAGGAATTGAACTATGGGTTTTCTATTTCTTCCACTCAAAAAAAGAAAATGTAAGGAATGTACAAGCAAAGTCAGCTAGAGATTGTTTCCCATATATCAGGACAACAGTAATCATCAAGTAATCTAAAATAATGGTCAACTTATAATACTATAAAGAAATGTTCCACAACATATTTTAACCAATAAATAATTAACAAGACGACATCCTCAATGTGAGCTCAACACAGCTCCCACACATCAGTGAAACACTTCTCACTCATACAAGCTAAGGAAGAAGCCAGAGGAAGAGGTCTATCTCTGAAGACTAGCAACCTTTGTTATGTCTATTCACACAACACAGAAAACTCATTGATTTATTTCCTTTTCCCCCTGAAAAAGTGCCCTTCGTTTTTAAAATTACCAGGTTAGTTCAAGCTCTAAACCACCAACTCCTCCCCATATCTACTCTATATGAAAACTTAGATGTAGTCAAGTGCTGCAGGAAACATTGCACAACAAAAGGATACAACAAGAAAGGATACACTCTGCATGACAGTATTACTGCAGTATTTACGCAGGAATGTTTCTAAAGAAGAACAGCAGAATGTGTTTTAATTTTATTTGATTTCAGTATTGCATACACATAACTTTAAACTACCTATCAAAAGCAAATGTGCCTCTGATAAAACACAGTTTTGACCCTTTACGAGATTTAATGAGGGCTGATGGGTACACCAACAGTAAACTGCATAATCAAAAGTAAATAGATGTTTTGGTTACTTAAACTACTAGGACAACACCAAATTCTTCTGTCTCATTAATTCTCCTTCAGGTCGTTGCCATTTTACAGACTCACTTTTTCCAACAGGTCCAAAACCCAACCATGTTTCAATTCAATGCAGGCATTCAAGTCCCTTCTTCCTTATGAAGAACCTGAGGACCTCTCAGTATCAGTTTCTTCTACATAACCTTTCTCCCAAAAAAATGTATTTCAGCTACAGAAAAAATAGTCACCCCACATACTAACTGAAATCAGCTTCCTTCTGTTTCAAAATAATCACAAGTTTAACTTACATCAATGTAGTCATTAGAGAAAAAAAGAACAATACTGAGACACAAGATACAGATCAAATTTGAAGTCCCTCAAATGTTTGCATAAACTTGGTTGTATGCATAGTTATCCCTCAAATGAGATTCTGACACTGTTCTTCCTTACAGACTCAGATTTCTACCATGGAATTTCGCATCATAAATCAACATCAGACTATTTCAGCAGGAACAGGAAAACATAGTAATGGGTTCAGTTTCATCATGAGTTGGGAAAAGAAGTATTTTTAGTTAAACCTGACGGAACCTTAGAAATCTAGCTGTGGCACATTCTGTGATCTTTACATACCAAAGGTCAAGGTAAGGCAGAAGTTCTGCCCATGATAAACCAATGACACCAAGGCAACACCATGTGAGACTTTCCAGTGCACAAATAACTCTTGCATAAGTACATGTTTGCTTACTCTTAAGAAAAGCTTCCAAGCTGACCATCAAGCTGATTAATAACCAAGTAAGCATCTTGTTATTTTCTTTATGTAATTCAAGTATTATTTAGTATGTTTAGTGAAGTGAGAATTAGATTTCATGTACAAAATTAAATGAAAAGATATGGAATTCCTAAAACAGTAAGTGTTCAGATTTCATTTATAATGTTTTCCACTAGCTAGAATGCTTTAAGTTTCTTCATGGCATTTAAAGGAATCTTAGTAGTTTTCTTCTTGTTAGACAATGAATAAAATATGATTTTTATTTTCCTATCAAGAGTAAGGAACAAGACTGAAACATTCCCACAAACCCTTATTCCTAAAAGAGTACTTTAGTCAAGGCTCATTTGTCTCTTTTCAATGACCAGTGCAGAAGAATGCCTGTAAAAAAAAATTCTCTTTGACAAAATAAAATTCAAATTTTGCAAATAAAAAAAAAATCAGTAACTCAAAACAGGAACTGGCAAATAGCATCTTCAAAATGAGGAAAACAAGCCTCAATGTAACTTGATGAAAAAAAAAAAAATCCTTAGACAACTGACAGAACTAGAAACCTACCATATTTTAAATAGAAATACAAGCTTCAAAAATAACCATAGTGTGGGGTCTCCAACCAATTTTTACAAGTCAAAACCAGCTGTTCAGGGCTTTTTCCAAAGCAACAATAATAAAATCATCCACATAAAAACAAACAAACAAAAAACCCACCACACTAATAAACAAACACCCCAAGACATCACAAATTAAGTAAAATGTTTCAGAAGCATTCAGCCTAAGATTTTAATTCATTTGGTCTTAGGTGAATGCATAACCAGAGTGATGCTCAACTGTAACCTGCAATTAAGTCAAATGCACTTTAAATTTGTGCCAGCTGATCAGAGGGTACAGACTGCTTCCCATTCCTGCACCAATTACTTCACAAGCTAATTCAAGATTTCACTACTCAAGCATAGATAGTTTCAGGCCATGAAACCCCTCAGAGTTAAATTAGAGCTGATTTTGCTTGAGTTACCCTCACATAAAGCAAATATTTAGAGTAAGAAGTAGTGAAGTAGAGCTACATGGTAGGAAATTAAGTTGAATAGTGATAACTTTGTTAAAAGTTACTTTCCCATCATGTTTTGAGAACAATGCCAAAAACCAGGACCTATGCATTCCACAATAAAGGAAGTCTTGGTCAGTGCAACATTAAGTTATGCTTTTGGACACCATATCCTTTCCTAAATCAAACAAGTAAAAAGGACACTGCAAAAGCACTAAGATTTCATTTTCCGAGCACAAGCCCTACAAGGAGAGGCTGAGGGAGCTGGGATTGTTTAGCCTGGAGAAGAGGCTCAGGGGAGACCTTATTGCTGTCTACAACTACCTGAAGGGTAGTTGTAGCCAGGAGGGGGTTGGTCTCTTCTCCCAGGCAACCAGCACCAGAACATGAGGACACAGTCTCAAGCTGCGCCAGGGGAAGTTTAGGCTCGAGGCGAGGAGAAAGTTCTTCACTGAGAGAGTCATTAGCCATTGGAATGGGCTGCCCAGGGAGGTGGTGGAGTTGCCATCCCTGGAGGTGTTCAAGAGGGGACTGGACGTGGCACTTGGCGCCATGGTTTAGTCATGAGTCTGGGGTGACAGGTTGGACTTTATGATCTTTGAGGTCTCTTCCAACCTTGGTGATTCTGTGATTCCAAAGTTAGCAAAGCCAAAGGTCCTTAACAGAGCTGGAATAAATGAGTTTATTGCTGGAAACAGTTATGAGGACCACTTTACAGGGACAGGGACGGAAGGGAGCGAGCAAAGATGCAAATATTTTTGAAGCCAAAACCCCAGAAAACTGCGAAAATATATGTGGACCAATTCCACAGAATTATTCTCCTTACCTGCCCAGATTAAGGATCAGAGAAACTGTTAACTACTGACAGTCTCCGAGTTTCTAAACTGAGGAAGAAGCAACATTTTGAACTTACAACTGTATACCTTGCATTGTATGGAACATTTTCCCCTCCATCATCACTACTCCTAAAGAAGCCCTTAAAAAGATAGTATAATAAAAGCAAACAAAACCTTCCTGATAATTTTTAAATTTTTATTTCCAGACATAGAATCCATACCTTGTGCAGTGTTCTACTTTTTCCTTTTCCCTTCATTGGCATCCTGCTTTGGTCTAGCTGAACGAGCAAATTGCTGAAATTCTGTTAAGGACTACAAGAGTCAATGATAAAGAGAAGCCAACCAAGAAGCAAGAAAAGTAGTAGTATTATTTCAGCAAAAGATAGTTTAAAAAGTGGCCTTTATCTGTAAACAAATTCTACTATAACATTTAAGTTTTTAATACAGCAGGCAAAGAATAGGACCTCATTGATGCACAGCACACTAAAAAATTAAGAGAGCCTGTTCAAGAGTTCACAATACTAAGCAGAAAAGGATGAGTAGCTGGGAATGGGTTAGGGGCAAACAGCTTAGCTACAACAGGATAGATGTTTGTTATTTTGAATCTTCCATTCTAGCAGGCCAATTTCATAACTTTGGGAGGAAAAAAGCCACAAAGAACAAAGGTTGGGGGTGAACAAGAATACAAAGAAAAGGAAATAAACTATGAAAAATTTAAGTGACAAATAATGAAGGACTTCTAGACAAAAACAAACAAACAAAAAACCCAAACATGCCAACAAACAGGACAATGCAATCAAAAAGGTTAGAAATCCTAACACATTACACAAGCCCAAAAAGTAACTGACAGTTCCAGTTTGAGAAGGAGTCCAAGCAGAGACCACTTAACCCAAACAGGGACATTTTTCTCTGTTTGCAATTTTGTGAACATGATTAACCAAGTCAAAAAGCCTACTAAAGACAATGGTCATACAAGCTATATTATCTTCTGTATTGTGTTTGCAAAATCAAAGAGCTGAGACCAGAAAAGACAATTTTATTGTCTTAAATAAAGCACATTTACTTCGCTATTTCAGAAGGGGTGCCTCTGTATTTTTATCACAAAATTAACAGTCCACTAGGCTATGCTGCCTGGTTTTCTTAATGCATTTCTGCTTTCCATAGATTTCTAATAAGCAGAACACTGTGACAGCAAAAGTGAGGACTGTATACAAATCTAATGTATTAAGGCAAGGAAAAGGATACAACCACCATGGGTTTTTCAAATAAGACATATCCATTTGCTTCTTTTAAAGCTTTAGCAGCTGCTTTTTCATTAGGAAGTCCAATGAAAGCTTGTCCCTTCATACGGCCTTCTTTCATCAAACGTATATCAAACCTAGAGGTGAAATTAAGAATTGGGAGTTACTCATGTTTAACCACACTTTCATATTTACCACTAGAAAAATTATCATGCTTCAAGCTGAAGATACAGCAGAAATGGGAGCAGAGCCTACAAAGACTCGTATCACTGGAGACCATCCTAAGCCTGGGGCAAGCATTTAGCAGAAAGTGACATTAGACTGCAGGACAGCAAACTGGTGTGCAACGGTAGTAAATATGACATATGCCAAAGGATCAGACACACACAATCATCTACACTGTTCGCACTGTGTTGCTCAGCCAATAAACAGCAAATTTGGTAGTCAAAACACAAAAACAAAGTAGCAGGGTCTTCAGACAGTGGTCATATGCAGAAGCATAAAGAAAAATCACAAATGGCTAGCTAGTTTTTAAATCACAATTTTCAATAGTATTGTAGAAGTTAACAGAAGAGAGTCATTTTAATCAGGTACTAAATTAACTTACATGTTTCGTTCCACTTCTGATTGGAAGTCCACATATCTTCCAAAAATGAACTTGAGATCCTGAAATTAAAGGCTCAGCGTAAAATGAAAGTTTATAAAAAGCCCTTTGGTAAATACTTAATTTGTTTACCTACCTTTTCTTGAACTTGTTTAGCTAAATTCTTCACATATATCCTGCAGTTTGGATCACCTGGCTCATAGTTTTTGAAAACAGAGAATTTTTCCATTTCTTGAAGAAGACAGAAAAATGGACATTTTAGCTTATTTCCTTACTTTGTATTTTTTGCTCAGTTTAAAATAACTGAATTTTATATATAATCAATTAATTAAGGAAATTGTTATTTAAACCAATTTATTGCATGGAATCAGAGTCATTAGATATTTTATTCTCACAGTTGTACCTTCTCTAGAAAGCCTGTTTTTTTCTAGATCCCTTCTAGAAATAAATTCTGATGGTATTTCATCCTCCTCCTCTTCAGTTTCCATTTTATCATTTGAGCTAGGAGCTGGGAAAATCCTTCCAAAGCCTGTGTTATTGATTTCCTCTGCAGCTGCATAAAGGTCTGAAATTTCAACACATTATGTAAATGATAAGTGGGTTTTATGTTTATTCACCAAACGATCAACAGCAAGAAAAAAAGGACACTCCTTTCAGTAACATTTTAATGTGGCATGCTTTAATTTGTAAAGCAATTTGAACAAATTCTTAAAAAAATGCATCTTAACCCCGGTTTGACAAAAATGCCTACTCTATATAGGCCTACAAAATTAACTGTACTACAAATAAAAGTCATGGCACATGCCTGTTAAGGTAACCAGCCTTGCTGTTGAAGCCTGTTATCCCTATCTATGGTTTATCTAATTTTCATTCCAAGAACCTGGGTATTACTGTAATGTATTAGAAACACAGATTGATCATAGCCCTGTAAGGAGCCATCATGTCTCACTGCTATTATCACCCAGCATTTTAACAGCTGTGCATCACAGAGGAGCTTGCAATCACTTGAATGCTGCTAAGAGCTGGAAAAGGAAAATCTGAAATTAGTCTGTTCCATTCAATTACACTATGTAGTACCAAGAATGCATTTACATCTTTCCTAGAACACCTTAACATTTACAATAGTGCTATTCACCATAGCCCTAGGAGAGACTTTTCAAACCTCTAAACCCTTTACAGTAGAAAAGCAGAGTTCTGTGATTTAACACGGGGGAAAAAAAACAGCAAATGCAGACAAACTGCTGCAGTATTTATAAAAGCTTCAATACAAAAGAACAAACAAACAAAAAATTCCCTGGCCTAAACTTCAGCAGCTTTCTACACACTGAAACCACAAAAATTTAATATTAAATACATTTGGAGTTTGAACTCTTACCATTTTTTTCCTTTTCAGAGTTGTTCTGAAGAACAGCTGGGATGTCTGTAGTAATATGGAATTCAATTTTCTTATGACCTACATGCTGTGGCTGCTCAAAGACATCTGAAGGTGACAGCGTAGGGTGCAAATTACTGTTTAAAACAACATATTAAAGATTCAGACACTGATAAATGCACAAACATAAGATTTATTCCAGAAAGATTTTATGTTATTGTTCTTAATTTCATAAATGTCACCCAATACAGTTCAAGTTTGTCAAAATACTACAGTACAGTAGGTATGGCTGGCAGCAGGAGTAAAACCAAGAATGACATGCCACATTATTGCCTAGACAGGCACTTCTGGAAAACTTTACCAGCAACTTAAATATGAAAAGTAAGTGGTCTTGATGCAGCTCTCCGTGTATAAAATACACACATTTACAAAAAATACAGCCAACCACTTAGACGGAGGCGGCAGTTATTAATAAAAATGCATCCACAACTGATCAGCACTACATCTAAATACCACACTGGTGTGTACTATGACGTAATACTGCCATTTCCAAATCCAAGCTTGGTTCCTAAACCAAACCAGTCTTTATTCTTCAAGGTTTTTAGGGTTGGTTGGTTGGTTTGGGTTTTTTGGGGTTTTTTGTTTGTTTGTGGTTTTGTTGGTTTGGTTTGTTGTTTTTCAATGTTTATCTTAAAAGTATTCCCAGACTATTTCAGGTTGCTTCTGTTAGAGCTGCGATACAAAATTATCGTTTCTTTTTTATATAACAGGATTTTTACTAGTTTGATAACAAGGCATAACACAGCTTTAACACAGGCTGTTGAGCAGACTTCATATTACATGAAAATCTGGACCTTTAAGAGCAATAAAACTAAAGATGAAGATAAGGAAAGACCAACTCTACTACCAAATTTACATATCAGTGAAGAATGCTTGGTCTGAAACAGCAACACTAAGGCAAACATGATACAGAAAAAAAATGGTAAAAGGAAGAATGTAAAAAATTGCAGAAATCACAAAAATACTACAAACCTGTGGGGAGCACACACGGGAACATTCAGTAAGTCTTTAATTCTTTGCTTTTTTCTAACACCACGCTTCTTCATGTTTATTGGTCTTTTAGGCTGAAGGTTTGCTAATTCCATCAATTTGGTCATTCTATTTTAAACAAAATTTTAAAAAGAATTGATGTGGTTTACAGCTTATTTCAAAACACTCCTTTTGAAACCCCTTCCCCCTTCCTTAAAGCCCTTGAAATACAACTTTTCAGAATATGATTATAAACCTAGCTACCCTGACACCAAAACTGTATTAATAAACTATAGTACACAGCAAATTGATATACAGAGTACTTAAGTCATTGATCTAGAGTAGTGAGTTCAGTATGCCTCTTCCTTCCCTTGCTTACATACTGTGGTGGATTCTGAAGGATACATACACCCTACATACTATAGGATACTGAAGCTGTAGAAATGCCAAGAAGCCCCAAGCAGAACCTTTTCTTTTTTTAATAATACTATTTCCACTCAACAGGAATGCCTTTTTCCAAATATATGTATTTTTCTTCACACAGCATAGGGACTTTCTGATTGACTATTCAGGTTGAATAGCAAATAAAGAAAACTGCTTCTTTACTTATTATTAAAAACATTCAGCTGTGACATAATTCAGTCCCAAAACTGTGAAAGATCTTCAGCACACACAATTTCATACACATTATTATTACTCCTAACAATTCACATTGTACAAAGAATGTTTTGGAAGTCGGAGTGAACATATGATTCAGGTTGTGTCATGTAATCAGTAGTAAAGCTTCCATTTAAAACCAGGTTAAGTGCTTCATGAGGTTACCCAGGGAGGTTGTGGATGCCCCCTCCCTAGAGGTGTTCAAGGCCAGGTTAAATGAAGCCTTGGGCCTTGAAGTGTAGTGGAGGGTGTCCCTGCCCATAGCTGGGAGGTTGGAACTAGATGATCTTTAAGGTCTCTTCCAACCCGAATCATTCCATGAATCTATTAAGAAGATGTAGAACAATGAATAATCCAGAGAACAAATTAATTGTTGCTGCTTTATGTCTGCGCTCTTTTGTGAGGTTTTTCTTTTGTTGGGTTTTTGGTTCTTTCACATGGGACCAAATGATTACTTGCATACCATGTCCTTAAGCATCTGGAAAGATTATCTATATGATGCAAACATTAACAGATTCCACCACTTGCAAAACTATAAAGCAGAAAAGTAAAAAATACTTTAAAAGATCCCAAAAGTTTGCAAATGACTGTAAAATGCATACCTCTCCTTTTCCTCCTCATTATCACTTTCATATTCTGATTCATCTCCACTAGATAGTGGCTCTTCCTCTTCAGGCAAAGGAGGTTCTTCAGGAGGCAAAGGTGGGATTGGGGGAGGTGGCACAGGCACTGGTAAATACTCTTCATACTGATAATGGGAAAAAGTTAAAAACAAAGGAAAATAATCCCTAACTGATAGTCGGTTAAATCACTATCACAGCAACACAGAAGTAAGATAAAGAGCTGGTATTTCTATTCCCCAAGAGTAATTGCTTCCTCTAAGCCTCTGTCAGTTCTCCCCAACCCTGCCTCTTTCAAAAAACATCCTGCAGATAGAGCAAGCTAAATCCAAAATGCTGTATGATGTCATTAGCAACCTGAATCCAGTCAGAACTCCAAAGAAACACAAGGATCAAGGAACTTAACACATCTGTGTAAGCCACTGAGCTAATGATACACTTTCTATTCTGTACCTGTAATATGATGCATAATCTCTTTTTTTATATTCTGTCTGCAATCTTCCATTGCTAGTGTCATGCAAATATGTAACTTCCATCTAAGTATTAACATAAACATCTTACTGCTGCATTTCATTGGGTATTTGCAAACCTATAGAGATTTCTCCAACATTTAGAAGTCTGAACTGAGATTTCTTACCATGTGGCTAACATTTAAAATTTTGAATCAATTTTACAATACTTTAAAAAAATACATTTAAAAAGTTACCATAGGAGGGCGAGCAGTAATTGGTCCAAAAGGTGGAGGAAGATTCATTTTATTCATAAGATGAAGTACCTGATAGGATGCAAGATAAGCAAGTTTTCCTTTAAATAAATTAAAACAGTTTCTTGCTAGCTATCGTAGCCTGGCAGGTGTAAAGCAGCACAGTTTTAATGAAGACACAACTACATTTGTTATTAAAAAAAGCAAAAGCTTGCATCTGAGATCCAACACTAATGGTAACTACAACCAACACCCTAAAAAGACTAATCAGAAAAAGCTAAGCATTGCCTCAGAATTAAATTCCAAGTACTCAAATCACATCTAATCAGAAAAAGCCTACCTACTTAAGACTTCAGTGTCAATGAAGTTAGTTACTTCTGATCAATGAAATCTTATTTTCTCAACATAGTAAGAAATTAACACTGGTTAGCATCTTCGCTAAATTATTCACAGAGATAATTTTTGTCATAGTAAATATTAAGATATTTTAATACTTTCCTTTTTTGCTGTTGTACTTTACTTACCTGGACATAAAATTTGGGCACACTTGCCAAGGCATTTGCTATATTTGCTAGAATTGTACTTGAAGGTGGTGGATACAAATATTTGAGGCAAGAATTGATGGGAAAGGTGAGGCTGAGGAGAAAAAGATTAAAAACCAATCTCAGCACCATTGCCACATAAAGACTGATAATAATTAATGATACTAGAGGTGTAACTATTCATTACATCTGAATTATCACTGAAATATTATTTCCCCTAGAACAGTTTGGGCCACTTACATGTCTTTAATGTGAAGATGCAGTTCCCTAAAGCAAGGCAGATCTACTGAGCTTGAGGACAATGAAAGTACTAATACATGCAGAAAGCCAAAAGCAGATACAGCTAATCAATATGTCCAAACCCAAAAGCACAGCATAGCAAGCTGTACAAATACCTTCACATGCAAATGCTGTGTTTACTAGCCCCAAAAGAAATTTTTCACATACACAAGTCGGGGGGGGGGGAGGGCAACCAAACCCAGAACAAGTAACCTCTGATAAAACTAAAGTCAACAGTACTCTGCTGTTAACACTGGGACAAGCTACCCAGTCCTTAAACTCTTCCTCATAAAACAATACATAAGGCTAGAAGGCTATTAAGCAATCCATAATTTCGTGGCCCAAAGCACCAGTCACTACTCAACTGTGAGGATTCAAAACTTGAATAATTGCCATTTCATCTGTATAACAATTCCAACAGCTATATATGAAGAACAGCAGCTTACTATGAAACAAAACAGCACACTGCATTCTGTCTCCTGCTTAACACTTGTTTCAAAATAAACTTCAACAGGGAGAAACAATTAAGACCAAAAAAAACCACTAACCCATGGTTAGGTGCAATTCCACTTTCTATTTTAACACAGGTTGGTTCTTTCTTCTCTTCTTCTTTTACTGGTTCTTCTGAACTAAAAATTAATTTAGTATTAATTAAAATGGCAAAATTTAAGTGCCTTACATAATATGAGAGATGTTTAACCTAATCTATAAAAAAAAGACAGATTAGTATAGTAGAGGGTAGAATAAGTAACTTCAAATCTCTACAGCTGATGCTAATTAAGCACTATCACATATCTTTTATCAGTACAAAAGTAAACATGGAAGTCTAACTTTGCAACTTACTTCTTCAACCAAGTACTTAGCAGACAATTGAAACCCAAACTATCACAGCTGCTGGTCACACTAGCATTACAATTCATAGACATTTTAAATTGTTTTAAGATATGACTTTAACTACTACAAGAGACAGCTAGGACAGTTTTATGTTTGGTCTCCTCATGCTTCAAGCTCAGATCAGCTTAGAAGCCTGTGGCTGTAATAGCACAGTCTTTAATGCTAGCAGGTGTCAGCTCTGACTCTTGAAGAGAAAGAACATCAGGAAAGTACTGCATGTATTGTGTAACAGCAAAAGAAAATCACAATCCTGACACAAAAGAAGTCTTTTTTAAACACAGGGAACCTGTGCAACACAGAGGTCAGCTTAAGCAGGCTGGAGTTTTGCTCTATAAATGAGAACAGGACCATCTGCTCATTCAAGACAGTAATAACTACAAGATGAGAATTACTTCCTGATTATATTGAATTGAATAATATTAATGGGAGGAATGCAGTAATTTTTTACAGATCTGAACCTGCCTGTTTACACTTCTACATGTTTACAATTTACACTTGGATTTCACAGCACTACATAAATAAAATGAATATGGAATTTCCATTCCTAGACCATAAACATAGAAACTAAATTATTACACACATACCTTTTACATTTCTCTGAGACAGAAGGTTGGCTAAGTACTTGCACACTATCTTGCTCCTTCGCAAATTCAACCACTAAGGTGTGACCCAAAAGTTTCAGCTGATGTAGTCTTGACAAAGCCTTCAAAGAATTATAATGAAAAGAAAGAAAGAACAGGAAACATAAGAATCATTTCAAAGCATAACAGTTTTTTATTTGGTTGGTAAACTAGCCATAGGATGCAGTTCCAACTGCTTTTACCTATGTCTGTGCCATTTCAGGCACAGGTATCTCTGTACCATTCCTGCCTTCATAGGCCTGCCTTAGCAGCCACTATCCTGCTAGCAGGAAGGAAAACAACAAGATTATGAGACAATGACACTTATTACACAGCCTAGTAAGTCTCTGTGATTTCAAGTAACCAACCAATACAAGCATGCTTAAGTCCACTAGTAACAGCTGGGATCTTCTTTAAAAAGAAGATCCAGCATTCTACAAATACAGGTTCTGACAAAACATCAACAACTGACACAAAGCAATCTAGATTGACAACTGTTCACCTCACATAGTCTTCCTAACATTTTTGAGCAGTACTTTACAGCATGGCCTAAAAAAATTAAAAGGCAGCATAAAAAAAAAAAACAAACCACACCAAAAAAACCAGGCCTGAGGGAAACTCCTGGCACTTTTTTTTTTAACTAGATTCACATTTAAAAGTCATTATTAGTATTACCTTTTTGGCATTACTATTAAATTTTTTTAACATGGTAGTTTTCTTTTTCTTATCAAAGTTGGGCATTCATGCAAGTCTTGAATTTTGTACATCATTACTTCTAAGTTTTATGGCAACTACACAATTATGCAGGAGGTAAGCAAAAGATATTTGGTTATAGTTTATATATAAATGGACTCCTAGAGCATGCTCTAAGTGACAGGCTGGACTAGAGGCAAGCCCCTTCCAATCCTTTCTTATGATTACAGAAGTGTTCTTTTTATCAAATCCTCCAACCACCTCCTGAAACAGAACTCTAACATTACATTGGTCTGCATTTTTTTTACCCATTTTAGAGCACAACTGCCAACTCATTGAAGTGCTTTGCTAAAACACCCAGTAACAAACACAATACAAACCTTCACAGCTGCATTTTCACTGGGAAAGGTAGCAAAAGCAGTATGTTTCTAGAAAGCAAACAAGACAAATTGTCATGCTGAATGCAAAGTCAAGAAATTACATGTAAAATATATAGCTGCAAGTTCAATTCATCAGTTCAAGCTTACATGTTTGAAAGCTTCCTGGTAGTAGTCATCTAATTCCCACATGAGGCAAAGGTGAAGGACTAGAGAACATTTACTCAGTAAGAATTTAGGACAAGCAGCTCAGGCAGTGAAAAATTAAGATAGGAATACAGGAACACTGTATGTTTCTTTCCTCCCCTAGTGAACAAAAGCCATCCTAAGTTAAGTCTTCTCAAAATAGAGAAACTATTTCAGCAGAACATTTTCATCAAAACACCTCCTAAAATTAGTATTTCTCATGCTACAAAAGTCATAACTATTGTGTGAAAGTTTAAATGGTTTCCAACTAACATTTTGCCTTTTTCTTTTAAAAAGAGTTAAGATTTACAAATCCTCACAGAATACACAGTTCATGTTTAATTTAACTGACTTCATTATTAACCTTGCCACTACACAGTGTTAAAACTTTAATATTTTAATCCTGTTATAATGGCAGTTATCAGTAAATTAATTGTAACCAAGGCAGCATTTTTGATACCATATAGGAAAAAGCCTAACTCTGACACCAGACATGGCATTAATAATCTGCAGTTCTCTAGAACACAAAGCTTTTTCCAAACAGCATTCATGAGTAAACTGGTTTTGTATTTTGTAGGAAGAATAAAGACTACAAGAGGCATCCCTACATCTAGCAACATGCTCTTCTGCCCCGCTTTTCCACAGCCTAAATTTCAAACAACAAACGAGGCCGAGGACACGGGACTTGCAGCAGGCGGGGAGATCAGACCCGTCAGGCGCCCTCTCAACCGCCCCGCCTCGGCCCAGCGGCGCACTCCTGGCGCTCAGAACCTCCGTGCTGCTTCCTATCGAGCGGGAAGAGCCCTGACCCGCACACCACGCTCCTTCCTCTCCCTGCGGCCCCCGCTGCAGCCCTGAGGCGTAGAAGGCCCAAGGCGGCAACAGGTCTCTCCCCGTACCCCCGGCCCTCACCAGACGCCCGTGGTCCGACAGGACGCGCACAGCCACCGCCCCGAAGTGCTTCAGCAGATCTTCCTTCTCCATCGCCGTCAGCTCGGCGGGCAGGTGCCGCACCAGCAGCGTCCGACCTCGCCGCCGTGCCACGCCGGGGTGAGGCGGAACGCCGGGGTGAGGCGGGCCGGCACCTAGCCCCACGCCAGCCGCCCGCGCCTCCTCACAGCCCGGCGCCGCCATAGCAGGGCTCCCGGCGGCAGCGACACCCGCGCGCACCGGGAAGCTCTGGGACAAATCGCGCGAGAGCAGGGGCGGGGAGATGAGCCCTGAGTCTCGCGAGTCCGGCGGCACAGTGAGGTGGGCCAGAGGGAATCCGGCTGTGAGGCGGGCGTTGGGTCGCGGCAGGGCGTGCGGAAGCTCCGCCCTGGGTTGGCTCCTGCACTGATGAGCAGCCGGAGCAGCCGCTGCTGCCCTTCCACCTCGGTCTCGCTGTCACAGCAGATTTTTTTTATGTAGCGGGTCTGCAAAACTTGTAGGCAAACGAAACTTGTTTCCCTTGCAGCTCTCCAGCGCATTTCAGTTTGCATGTCAGTCCCAAGATGCTGAAATAATGGTATCACTTCTCATATGTTTTCCTCGCTGAACTAAGAAGCAGTGTTTTCAGTTCCAGTTAGGGTAGGCTAAGTGAAACAGGTATTTTCTAGTAAACCCTAAAGTGACAAGGTCAGTTTCACTGGAAACAGTATCTCATGGATGCTCAGTCCCTCTCGGCTCAAAATCTCCTCTCAAAAGACAGAGGAAAAATGTTTTAAAGTCTTTTTTTCCCTGATGGACCAGGCCACTGAAGCTGAACATGTCTAGGTTTAACAGAGTATCATGTAAGCCAAGGCAATAAAAATGTGCAGGGTTTTGTTGGGGGGTTTTTTGTTTGTTTTAAGATGCAGAAACCAAAATCTTTTTTGCACCTCTCTCTCCTCATCCCCACATTCAAAACAGATCACTAATGTGGGTTGTTTGGGTTTTGTGGGTTGTTTTGTCTTTTTTTTTTTCTCCACTTTCCCAGATGGCAAATTTGTAGATACTTGAACAAAAAAAGCATCATGATTTTGTGTGGACATTCTAGGTTTAGAAGTTTTTTGTTTATACAGAGAGAAATTTCAATTTAGTAATCACAGTATCACAGTAACTAAGGTTGGAAGAGACCCCAAGGATCATCAAGTCCAACCTGTTCCAACAGACCTCACAACTAGACCATGGCACCAAGTGCCACATCCAATCTCCCCTTGAACACCTCCAGGGACGGCGACTCCACCACCTCCCTGGGCAGCCCATTCCAATGATGAATGACTCGCTCAGTGAAGAACTTTTTCCTCACCTCGAGTCTAAACCTCCCCTGGCACAGCTTGAGACTGTGTCCCCTTGTTCTGGTGCTGGTTGCCTGGGAGAAGAGACCAACCCCCTCCTGTCTACGACCACCTTTCAGGTAGTTGTAGAGAACAATGAGGTCACCCCTGATCCTTCTCTTCTCCAGGCTAAACAATCCCAGCTCCCTCAGCCTCTCCTCATAGGGCTTGTGCTCAAGGCCTCTCACCAGCCTTGTTGCCCTTCTCTGGACACGTTCAAGTGTCTCGATGTCCTTCCTAAACTGAGGGGCCCAGAACTGGACACAGTACTCAAGGTGTGGCCTAACCAATGCAGAGTACAGGGGCACAATGACCTCCCTGCTCCTGCTGGCCACACTATTCCTAATACAGGCCAGGATGCCATTGGCCCTCTTGGCCACCTGGGCACACTGCTGGCTCATGTTTAGGCAGGTGTCAATCAGCACTCCCAGGTCCAGGTGAGACAGGAGTACAGACTCAATCAGTTAAGAAAGGAAGGAGATCCTTTTGTGGAGATCTCTAGTCCAGCCTCCTACTCAAAGCAGGGTCAACACTGAATTCCAACTACATCACTTAGGACTTTCTCCAGCCTGGTCTCAAAAGACCCTGAGGGTGAAGATTCTACAGCCTGCACAGACAAGTTTTGCACTACTAAAATAACCTCTTGGTGATTTGCACCCACCCCCACCCCCCTTTTGTCCATTTTGCAGTGACTATATTAGTATAAATGTGTGGTAACTTCATAAAGGTAAAATTTAAAATTCCTCATTAAAATTTCTTGAGTTGATAAGAAATACATATTTGAAAGGGAAAAAAAAAAAAAAAGAGGTAGCTTTGCAGTCATAAAAAAGCTGTGTATTTGTTGCAAATGTAAATAAACCCTGTCATTTGTGCATCTGACTGCTTAAATGCAACTGGACATACAGCAAACTGGGCTGTTTCATGCATCTGGTATCAAACCTGTAATCACAGGAAACTGCATTGCTATTTGTGCATCCAACTGCTCCCTTTGAAGGGAACTAGAGCTACAGCAAAACATGAGCTGTATTTTGTTCGGTGCTATTGTATTGAGTTTGCTTGGCAAGGTTTGGGGGTGGGGAAAAGGAGCTACAGAGATGGCTTCTGGGAAAAGCTGCTAGAAGCTTCCCTTGTGTCTGATAGAGCCAATGCTAGCTGTAGCCAAGAGGGAGCCACCAGGGACAAGGCTGAGCCCAACAGCAGCATAGTAGCTCTGTAATGACACATTCAAGAAGTGGAAAAAAAACCACAGGAATTGCAGCCATATAGAGGAGTGAATATGCAAGAAACAACTCTGCATATACCTAGGTCAGTGTTGGAGGGTGAGGACATACTCCATGCATCAGAGCAGAGATTCCCTTGCAACCCATGATGAAGACCACAGTGAGGCAGGTTGTCCCACTGCAGCCAGTGGGGCTTAATGATGGAGCAGTTACCCACATCCAGTCCATGTAGAACCACACACCTGAGCAAGTGGATGCCTGAAGGATGCTGTGACCACATGGGAAGCCCATGCTGGTGCAGTCTCCTGGTAGGACCCACAGAAAGAGGAACCCACACTGGAGGAGGTTTTTCTGGCAGGACTTGTGCCTCCACAGGGGGCTCACACTGGAGCGGTTCATGAGAACTGCAGCCTGTGGGAAGGGGTTAGTTTGGAGAAGTTTGTGGAGGACTGTCTTCCATGGGAGGGGCCTCACACTGGAGCAGGGGAAGTGTGTGGTAAGTCTTCTCCCAGAGAAGTGGCAGAGACAATAGAAGATGAAGTGACTGCAATTCCCATTCCTCTGCATCACTCAAGGAGAGGAGGTAGAGAAAATCAGAAGTATAGTTAAGCCCAGGAAGAAAAGGAGGGGTAAACATGTTTTTTAAGATTCGGTTTTAATTCTCATAAATTAAATTTACTTCTCAATAAATTAAACTAATTTTCCCAAGTCTCTTATGCCTGTGACAACAACTGGGGAGACCTCTCCCTGTCCTTATCTCAACCCGTGAGCTTTTCATTATATTTTCTTTTCCCTGTCCAGAGGAAAAGGGGAAGTTAGAGAGCAGCATTGGTGGGCACCTGGCATCCGGCCAGGGTCAACACACCACATCTATGTGAGCATAATCATAACTTCAAAAAGACTGCAAAATGTCTACTAATGATTTTATTTCCATTTAGAGCATATCTGAATACAGTTAAAAGCAGGTAAGGCTACTTGGTGTCTCCTCTATTAAAAACTAAATGTAATAAAGCACACTATGAAAAGAGAAAATGCATTTAATATCTACTAACTCAGGAAACTACTTTCCTGGACTTTGTTTACAATGCTTTCAGAAATGCAAGTAGACATTTTCTTCATGCTTTTAGTACTTTTGTCTGAATAAAGTACCACAACAATGGATAATTCACTTAGAATTCTGCTTTTCATATTTGGCCACCAGATGATGCTGTCAGTTAACAGCAAATAATGCTGGACTGTGGTTACTCTTCATTTTATAGAATTCCACAGTGTTTTCATATGAAAAATGGTAATGATCTTTCTTGTTCTTAAATACATAATGTAGACTAGTTCTATTTCATATAAATCCATAGAGATGACACATCTTAGCAGTAGGTCTGACAGCATTGAATTTCACATGATTCTAGAAGCCAATGTAGACTGCTCTGAATAAAGATTGCAAAAAGAGAAAATTATGCTGAGAAGAGATTTAATGTTTAATTAATATTTATTGATATTTATATCTCATTCTGTCTGTCCTACATAATTAGTTAGAATTTAGTTTCAATTCTTGTATTTATTTTTCTATGCTGTAACTGCATGTAGAATTAAAGAGGATGTTTCTATTTTGCAGCTATTGCTAAATTATGAGGTAGTCTTATTTGTTTCCAATATCTCTTGCCATAAGTCATTTCCTCTTTTTATATTAAAAAGTGCAGTGATTTGATCCATACTTCTAGGTCTCTTAGCCAAGAACTCCCTTAGACTTTCAAAGGTGGCACAAATTTACTGATGATCTTCTCAAAGTCATACAAATGAAGAGCATTCTGTCACACAAGCTCACTGTTTTTCACCATTTGCCATTTCTGTGAAGTCCTACAAACTTTAATTTCTGCAGGAATTCTTCCTTTTTTTAAATGGGAAATGTTATCTACAATAAGGTTGAAATAAATTGCAGCAGGCAAAGCACAGACACTCAGCTAGCTACCTCCTGTACAGGAGTGTTAACGCACAGCTTGATTCAGGTGATCCCCATGTGTCAAAAACTGCACAGGAATAAAAAACACTTACATGATTCAGAACAGCTCATAAGCTAGGCCTGTCAGTTCCAGCACAAAAGAGGTCTGGAACTAGCTTATTATCAGCCTTTCCCACTCTTTGACATGCATGTAGTACAATTCTGCCAGAGATCTGGATCATATTTTCAACATGTAAGCACGGAAATGAGACTTTGAGAGCTAAGTAGTACATGAAGCCTATTTTGCCATCATAGGATCTAACTGAGAAGTGGCTGCATTGCACTACAGGGCCAGCTTCACCTTGGCATTGTTATATTCACAGTAGGCTCTGAGCTGAGGTAGAATTCATTAATTTTAAAAGTGAGTTTCCTTTTTGCAAACTCATTATCAATTACACTGAACCTGAGCCTTGTTACATCAGTGTGCTAAGTCTTATTCTGGTGTATTTCTTTATTAATTTACCTTGAGGTAGGCTTATATAAAGGACACCAAGTTGCAGTAGTATATATAGGATGTTACTAATTTTACTTTCAGGTATAAGCTTAAAGGCACCTTTAAAGACATGTAAATTTGCCTTCCAAAAAAAGTCATTGTATACTCAAAGGCAACAAGTACATGAAGTAGAAGTCCTTAAGTGAAATATTTGCCATTAACATTTGTTGAAAATGACAGTGTTAGAGACCTTTTATCCACAGAGCATACTTGCAGCTGTGCATGCAGTAACACATCTGACAAGACCGCATGTCAGAGAATCATAAAGCTTTCTTCAGGTTTAACCAAAGGCAGACCTAGAGCAGACTGAAAGCCACTGTTTTTCTTCTTCTACCCTGTTACCAGGCAATTTAGACCCTTGTTTCACTCACAGTCTCACTATTATCCATGTACAGCATGAAGTATTTATTCAGTATTAGTAAAGATACCAGCAGTATTAGTAAAGATACCAGCATTCTACCCGAACCTAGATGCTAGTAGGTATATCCCTTTCTACTTTGGTAGAACTTCATTGATCAGAAGAAGCTTCCTTGCTGAAAAGAAGATTTTTCTTTGATAACTTAAGCTCACCTGGAGGTTTATTGACTTACAGCAGCTTACTTATCACTAAGGCTTTGTGTAAACCACAGAAAAGGATGACAAATTTCATGCATTTTCACTGATAAAAAGAAGAGCTCAAAGAATCATTACTACTAGATGTATAGATCTACTTTATACGTTGGCTGAAATTGGAGTCAGGTCATATTTTAAAAGAGGCACAAGGAAGTATGAGGACAGTATCTTAAGCCAGACTGTAAAATGCATAGTCATTAGTGGGTAATTTCTGTTTAGTGCAGAGTGTCTATAAAAGTTCTTTTGCACCTCTGCTTCTTTAAAGACATGACTATAAAAGGCTGCATTTCCCCTTAGGTTCTTCTTGTTGTACCCTAATTAGAAGTTTTTATCTAGTGTGTTGTTCTGATTCTACTGAAGAAGAGCATGACTATTGTGGAAGGTTTTCAAGTGCACAATCAAGTCTACTTGGGATGTTTTGGCTTTTATAAGGCAAATGATGTTTTAAACAAAAACATTTAAGTGTTAGAACAAAAAATTTGTCTGAAGGGGAAAACTTTCTGTACAGTAGTTAAAGCTGTGGGGCTAACACAGTATTTTGTACACTTAGAATGATATTTTTGTAGTGTAACTTTGATACAAATTAGCTGAGCATAACAGAGCCAGCCTCACCAGCCAGGGTCCAACCCCAGAGTACCTGAGCGAGGTAAGTAGGGACCACCATGTCCAACCAAAACTCCAGGTCACAAGACAAGTTCATTATGATGATGCAGATCTGAAATCAAGGGAGACAGTCAATCCATGCACATCAACATCAGTGGTTACCAAGCAGGCCCAAAGCAGCTTCATAGTCAATCGTGAAGCCAAGAGGCCAGTTTGCAGGGAAGGAAAAAGCTCAACAGCCAAGCATAGGTATGATTACCATTACATTGAGACAAGTACTCCTTCAGCAGTGTGGCACAGGCTATTGAAAGACCAATGCTGAGCTTAAACAAAGCTCCTGGGCCAATAGACAAGGGATGTGAGTGGAGGCTCCAGATCAGGATGGTCATGGCCATTAAAGCCTTGAAGGCTCTGAGTAGGCAAGTCTTTTTTCTCTAAAGAGAGTATGGTGACAGTAAAGAGTAGAAGAGTAAAGCTGACCGAGTTGTAACTCTACGCAGTAATGGAAAGCTGTAGTGTTGACTAGGAACTGCTTCTGACATATTTTCTACATTCCCTTTCATGAACTGCAGGTGAATTCAGTGCAAATATCATGTATGAAGTTTTGGAAGGAAATTTCATGAAGGGAAAACCCCTTAAAATTGTGGTAATGTCCTTTTATACCTATTTACTTCTCGTTTTCTTTTTGTTGTTTGGGTTTTTTTTCCCTTGATAATTTTGTAAAAAATTTTTGTAAAAAAATTATCAAAGAGGGAAATGGTAGAGGCATGGTAAGGAAGGAAGGAATGGGAAAAATAACCTTTGTTGTTGTGCGTTGTTTTGTGTTGACTTGCTCAGATGGAATCTTTCCCTTGCTTTTGTTTCTGTGTTCTAGTACTAAGTTATATCCACTTTTTCTTTAGATTATTTTTTTTAATCTACTCAGTCGTGAGGTAGCTTATTTCCTTAAAACTGTACATACTGGGATTACACTGGTTGTATTTTCCCTTGCAGTGGTTTATGCTACTTCCTCCTGATGGTCACTCAGACATGCATAATCCTAAATTTTCTGTGGTATTTTCTTCTTCGTGGTCTGCTTCGTGGTCTGCTTTTTTGTGTGTGGTTTATGAGACAGATTATGAGGCTTTTTCTTTTGAGTCAACCCAAACCACAGACTGTTTTCAGTATCATTGGTAAATACTTGCACATTGCTATCTTATGCAAACTTCTCATGATATTTGTGTATATGCTCTCAGAGGCCAATACTGATACCATACATGCAAATCAGACTTTTAAATGGATGAAAGGTCTGACAGCTGTTAAACATTTTTGTTGTTTGGTGTTTGTAATGATTCGACATTCCAGACTATAACCATCTTTGAGCCATATTTCGAGCCTTGAACTGAAATGCGCAAACTGTTGATGGTGAGATAAATGGATCACTTAATACAGTAAAATACATGTCTCTGCAAGCTTAATGCACCCAGCAGAGGAAAGAATAGATAGAACTGAGGAGCTGGTCTGGAGTGGATACATATTATGGGGAAGGGTCATACCATCTGCATAAACTGAAGAGGTGTTGGGCAGACATCTATAAAGAGGTCTTTTCTATTGTCATGATTTAAGCCTGGCCAGCAACCAGACACCATGCAGCCAGAAAGGAAGTGAAATTCCCACCAGCAAGAGAATTTTTTCTGGTTCAGAATGTGGTGTTTTCTTCTTGAGTACCGAAATCAGCATGTTCAAGTATTTGGAGGAGACAAAGTAGATCAAATGAAAAAGGTCACAAGTTGCAATAGAGAAGCAGAACTGGTATGGTGGTGTTTGGTTATATAATATACCTATATTGGAATGCTGTACAAAATAACTCTTGGCCCCTTAATGATAATAGATTGAAAAAATAGCATGACCCTCAGTTAATGATGAAATCTGACAGCTTTTCTAAAGGTTATTCAAATTCTTTTTTAAATCTATGTTTTAAATTTCAAGCAACATTCCTGCTAGAGAAAGATTGATTTAAAGTGACATAGCATAACCAAGCTCCTGAGTCACGCTTCTGCTGTTAAGAAATAAACTTAGTTTCTTTCTCTTTCTATATAGAGTCTTGTAACATCAAAGGTAAATTTCTATTTAAAAATCCTGTTTCAGAGAGAGCTGTAACATCTCCAGGAAAGCATGTTCTGCTGCCCAAACTGACTTTGATCAATAAAAAGCTACAGTGACCTTGACATTTGTAAGTCCTTTAAAATGCACCATCTATTCTCAGGATATGAAAATCCATCCTAGAACTAATTATTATGTTTGGCACCAATAGACACTACTCTAGCCAATTTAAAATTAATTTGGTGTGCAGCAAGAATGCTTCAAAGCATCCTAAAAAAAATGGAGTACATAACAAATTACATTGAAATTAAGATATTGCTAACTGAAACCACATACAAGCACAAGGTTTGCTGTTTTCTTTTATGTCTTCATGCACTTCACAAGTATCTCACTGAAAGCTGAAGACTTCACTCCTCACTCAGGCAGTATTTCCACTGAGGTCACATAATGACAGTGGAACTAGACCTGAAATGTGTAGATCTAGGGCAAACATATTTCTTAATGTTTTCTGAATCTGAATCTGATTATTTAATTCTAAATGCTCAGGTATTTGGGCTAGATGGTCATCATAGGTCCCTTCCAACTGAAGTATTTTATTCTATTCTGCAGGCTTTATAAACAAAAGGAATGCAAAACTCGTGGCCAGGTGTTCAGCCTGTACTATATGCTGTTCTTCCAGGAACTAAGGACTGCCACTAGCCCCAGGTGGTCTCCCTGGGGAAAGTGAAAGACAGTTTGACTTTACATCCCGTGTCTTTGACAAATAGCAAAAAAACCCCAACAACAACAACAAAGCAGAACCAAAGTAAGTCCTTCGTCCAGATCCTAGGGAGCAGATAACTGAACTCTACACAGAAGGATGAACTGAGAAACTGCCTCATTTGCCTGAAATGCTGCAGCACCTTTTGACAAGGTAGATTGAGCCCGGAAGTTGTATGACTAAAAGCACTTTATCAGCCACTGTGATAAAAAAAACTTGCATTAAATAAAGCATTTCAAACCTGAAATATGACGAAAGCAAATGTAGAATTAAAAAGTGTTGAAAGCCCTAAGACTGTTTTTCCCAAAGTTCTGGGTGAGCTCAGCTGAGTTTCAGCCCACCTTCAAAGATGTAATTAGATAACTATGGGCAGGCTCTTAAGAGGCTATGAAAAACTGTGTATTTCATTTGCAGTTCATATGTTTTCTACTATCCATTTAATTCCCTTGTTTTGAGCAGAAGACATAATGATATTTATGAGGGAGAGTTCATTTGTTTGGACACTGATTAGGCCTCAGGAATAGAAAACTAAAAGGTGGGGGGGGTTTTACCATTATTTTTTTTTAAAGTATGTTAATTTTTTGTTTTCTTTCTTTTGTTTTAACCTTGAGTAGCTGTTAGGAATGCCCAACTAAGTTTCCCCAATATTTTTATCACAAGGTTTGCATTCTAAGATCATACCTTTTTTTTCCTCTTGCTTTTTCTTAAACATTAATAAAGGTCATATGGCTGCATGCTGAATCAACTATAAATATTTCCTGTGAGTTGGATTTTATTTCCAAAGTTGCTGACCTGACTTCTGTATGTGACAGTGTATCAGATGACCATCTGGGAGACATCTGTTAAGCTGTAGTATCTCCCAGGCAAAGGAACATAACCTACAGTACAAATGTAAAAAGCTGAGGTAACCTTCCAGCTCTCTACAAGTGTTCTTTAATGAACTGGAAACTGATGAAGTTGCTTGGATTCTGTTCATATCTATGGATAAGACCCACTTAGGAATTTAGTGACCTTGTATTTGATTACAAAACAAAATAGATCAACATTTTTGTTGTACAGCTATCTAACTTTCTTATAGCACTGTGCCCTCTTAGCTTAAAAAAAACCAACCTAAACCCATAGTTCACATTGCAAACTGAGTTGTCTCATTGCTTTCAGCTATTCCAACAGGCTTGAAGAGATTATTTCAGAAAGTGACTATATTGATTTGACCATATATAGCCAATGTGTTTGCTGTTTCTCCAGATGTATTTTTACAAGTTATATTATGATAAAATAAAATCTTGGAGCAATACATGCATAATACAAGCAAAAAAAAAAAAATCTCAGGGAGATAAAGGCTGCATATCCATAAATGATGAGTTTCAGAAAAATATCCAGTGAAAAATGTCTCTGTTAGCTGTATATTTACTGTATGGCAATAGGCAAATTCATGCCTATCCATCAAGAACTGATTGGTTTGGTGTGGTTTATTTTAGCATTATAACAAAGCAATCTAGGTGGTAAAAAACAAAAAGCTTACAATACCACAGCCATTGTAAGCCTTGGAATAAGTTGTGTTACTGTCTTTTGTATTTGAAAAGTCAAACAGTGGGTTCCAAAAGCAGCAAAGTTGTGTTTTCCTTGAGGAGTATAATACATCTTATGACATTATCTAGTTAGTACCAGCTTTATCTTGTTCATTAACATGGCACAATAGTCTTTCTGCATTTAAATCCTTCACTACTGAGTAGAGTAATTCCCAGTGAATATCATTGCACTAGAGTAATCCCCTGTATATTACACAGTGAAATAAATCTGCCATTGGCACTTAACACTGTAGTTAAGCAGGAATGGACTTGCTAACTACAGATGTTACTACTGAACACAATTTAATAAATATAACATGTTTACTTGGCTTGCTAAGAAAATATAGAAATGAGTTACAGGTTTTGGGTTGTTGGGGTTTTGGTTTTGTTTTTTGGGAGTTTGGTGGCGGTTGTTCTTTGAGGGTTTGTTTGTGGGGTTTGGGTGGGTTTTTTTAGTAATTTTACTTTCATATTATTATGTTTAAATAAAATCCAAAGTTATGATCTTTCAACTAGTTTGATATCTGAAAGTACTTTTTCTGTACACACTGCAAATTCATTCACAGATGACAGGAAAAAAAACAATTTGTAGAAACCTGATAGTGTGTTAAAAATGGCATAGTTCCCTATTCTTTTATGGAGGGAGATCTGGTATTAGAGAAAATTAAAGAAGGAGTATAGAAATCATTATGTCTCATGATAGTGCTATATTACTAGAAAACAGGGGAACAGATATAATTTGTTTTCCTACTTTGTAATACTCCCTTCTGCTTCCTGGTTACTGTTTAGCTGGAAAATGCGAGGACAAGAGTGTGAACATGATTACCCCTCAGCCAGCAATGACCTGCCCATAGACTAGACTGATTATGCTGCCAATCTGCTAAGATTTTCTTAATTGTCTTGGACAGCTGTGCTTTCCCTGATCATTAGGTCGTGCTAAGCTGTTCTCTTGTACAGTGTCGAGTACAGTCTGTACTTTTATTATTTAATTTTAAAACTCAGAGAAGCCTCTGTTCCCATTGTTCAGCAACATCTCTCTACATCTAATGTTACCAGAAGTAAAGTCTGTTGTAAGTCTTCATCTTGCTTTAGTATAGGATTGAATTGTTACTGAACTTTTCGGCTTTTACATCAAAAAAATCCAAATGAAACAGTATTTTTCTATTCCATCCAGGGAAAAAAATGGTTTTTCTTTCCTTTATGCAGCAGGCATCCAGAAATGACAGGATATTAGGTCTGTGGGCTTGCCTAAACTAAAGTCACATCTAAGACCTGAAGAAAGCATCAGGAAGCAGTTATCTGAGTGAAACCAGACGTAACAGATACCATTTTCGGAAATGTAGCATCAGCTAAAAAGTCTGCTAAGAAACCTGTGACTTGCTGAGCTTCTCTTGCTTTCATACATCGCAACAAAGACTGAAGATGACTTAGCATTCCTGACAGTTTCTGCAAATAAAGCTCACCCATCAAATCCAATGCAGTTTAAGCCAGTTGGCACTGGGGCAAGTACACAGAGGGCAAGACAGCAGGGGATCACAGGTGCAAGACAACTAAGCTTGTAACAGATCCACTTAGTCTGTGGCAGGCACCCTCACTAAGCATCAGCAAATCCATGGGCAGGTAGCTAAGTCTGGTGCTATCACTAATTGATCTTATTTGCATAGAAATGTAAAAATGCCTGACCTGTAAATCCTATAAATTCTATTTACATCTAGTCCTCGTAGTTTTATTTTCTTACCAGACCTCCTCTCTGTTTTGTTTACCTTGCCAGTTTGCAATACCACATCTGAAATTAAGTCCTGCCATCAGAAGAGCACAGAGGCAGACCATTTAGGGAGTGTGAGACTGAAGGTCCTCAGCCTCATCCACTGTTTGTTGAGGTATAAAAAGTTCCTTCAAATAATTTTAATGAATTCCAGAAAAGTTATGTGTGTTTTAAATTTTCTCTTACACTATGTTTCTGTAGGATTTGTTACAGAGAGTTACAGTCTGAAGGTACTGCTTTGAGACAAGTGAAGAGTCTGATGTAAAGGAAGCTTAAAGCTGAGGCTGTCAATATTGACTGTACACAGCAGTGTCCAGTCTAATCCAGAATCAAGATAATATGAATACATCAAATCAAACTTTGGGGAAGTCCTGAACAAAGCAAAACAAACAAACAGGTTGTTGTGAACATTTCATGCAATTTTTTTTCCTGAGAAAATCTTAGCTTATCTTAAATAAATCTGCCAGTGGTGCAGTAGGACTTCCTGTATCTTTGAAATTAATTATGTATTGAAGAGATATTATATACGCTTAATGAGATTGTATGTGTGTGCATTGACTTGTCTTTGGTTCAAAATAGAGTGTATAACTCCATCCTGTAGAGTGATGAAGATGTATTAGTCTTTACTGTGATGGTTTTTCATCACTTGAGCCAACAGCTCAATGGAACCGCTGATGGAAAACGAAATTAATTATCTTCTGAGGGATTCGGTTTAACTGCTAAAACCCTTGATCTATTTAGTAATATTTTAATACTGTTTACATTAATCTCACTGACCTTTATTTAATACTGTTCTACCTCTGAAAATGACATACAAAATCCAGAACATATTCCAGTTTCAGAACCTGATTTTTAATGGTAATACAGATCCAAAAATAAATCCAGGAAGGATTAATTTGTTAACCCTAGACAGCAAAATTGGACATATAAAGGTGGACATAGACTCAAAGAATGGTTTGGGTATATATCAGTTACTGGCATAAATCTTGATTGTCTGACTTATCAAGATGATTATTTAGGGCAGACTTGCACAGCCAAAGTACTTCATGAGCTGATCTTTCGGTCTCATTGGAAAGACAGCAGTCAGGGTCCCTTGGCATGCAGGCATTAAATGGTGCTACATGGAGCGGCATATTCCAAATGACTTCCTGAAATAAATTATGTTGTATCAAGGTGTAATTACAACCTTTAATGAAGCAGGTCTAATGATACTGCAGAGTGTGTAGGAAAGAATGTACTGTATCCTACTGCAAAACTTGGGAAACTGAGAAAGATAGAGATGGATGGAATTTCAGAGCATTTTTGATTAATTAAATGCATCATGTCACCCAAATTAGAGGTGAGCTGGACTATGCTTTAACAGCTTCATTCACTTGCCCTAAAAGAGATCCATTGCATCATTTGGGTCCCAGACTTCTGCTTACAGCAGGTGCTGGCACTGGTGTTGCATGCCAGCAAGGAAGAGAAGTACAAAGGGGAGCAATGCACACAGAAAAGGGGAAGAGAAGGTGACAATAGGGTGGTGTAGTTTTGAGAGTTCTCAGCAGCTTTCCCAGTTTGTCTCTGTTCTCACAGAGAACAGAATCCTGTCTCTGCAGGATTCACGCCGTAGAATCCTGCATCATTTGTTTAGCTTCACTTACACGTTCAGGCTCGTTATCAGTCTGTCTTGGATACAATCTTTCACAAGGGTATACACATGCATCATATATGTGTCCATATTCACGTTCACCCATATTTACAAAGCTTAAAGCTTCTGCAGTTAGAACTGAGCAATAAAGTTTTAAAAGAGAAACAACATTCTGCATTTTAATGATGGATTTAAAACATCAGACTATCTGCAGTCATCTGAGCAGATGACATAACAATGTTTGTCTGTGCTCATTTTGCTTGACAAAGAAATAAGCATTGCTTCCAGTGATGAAATCTTCCACTCCTTTATAGAGAAACACACAGAAATGTATGCTATAATTTATATCTTCCAGCTCTCTCTTATTAAGGGTCACATCACCTATCATTGATAGCATGAGAGCAATCCAGCCTGTTAGGGAAAATTGTAGTAATCTTCCCATTTTATGCTATTAAATTCAATAGAGTAGAACTTTGAGAACAGCAGAATATAATTTTCCTGCCAAATGACAAAAGAGAAATTAAGTTTCCTTACCTAGAGTATTTGGGGTGACAAGTTGTCAGAACCGGTTTCCCTGATGCGAAAATGAGAGGCTTATTGTCGTGAAGGAGACAGACAAAGCAGGTAACAGCCACTGATTGATTACCATTAAATCTGCTCTCCTTCCAACGCAAAACTACAGGTTGGAATGTCGACTGGGGAAATGGTGTTGCACAACTAATTAAACTATTAAACTAATTGGAAATGTGAGCCAAAATGTGCACACAACTCACTCATAAAAGGACAATCTCCCACGGATACCCAGGAGGTATAGATGTGTGTGTGTGTGTGTGTGTGTGTGTGTGTGTGTGTATCTGTACTCACCGAAGGCGGTGAAGTTCCTTAGGTTTCACTCCAAAGGGGAGCAGTTCCAAGCTGCAAAGGCTGCTTCTAGGGAGCAAGAGCCCTCCTCTCTGTAGCAGAACTCCATTTATACCCCTGTCGATTTGGCTGTGGTTAATTGATCAATTAGTTGGTTCTTCAAGCAAACAAAAGGACCTTAGAATAAGGGACACTAGAAACAAAAAGCCGATAAAGATCAGCTCCTCACAAACCTCACCTCGAGGTTTCTCCTGCCTGGGGCAGGGGGTGGTTGCAACTGTCACACTTACAGACCACTGAATAAGAAAATAATCTTTGAGTTTTCAGGTCTTGAATGAACTCCTTACTTTTGGTAGCATCAAATCATGGCGATTTGATATTGCATTTATTATGAGGAAGCAATATTTTTTAGATCTTATTCTTCTCATTTTAACATTTCCTGGCACAGTGCTAATCTTCCTATAACTGGCCTGGCTTTGCTGCATTTGGTGATATTCATATCTAAGTAACAGAGTTTATAGATAGATTTACATAGAGGAAATATTCTTATTATTGGTTAACGAGCTTTCTTTTTCTTCCATGTACAAGATGTAAAATTAGGCAGATTTCCACTGCAATGTATTGTCTCTGTTATTTTTAAGCCTGCAAAAGTTTAGGCATTGCATGAAAAAGAGGACCAAGGACTTTATTTGTATAACTAAAAAAAAGACCTGATTTCCATCCAAAATCCTTGTGTTTTCCCAGTTTGCTTGGCAAAATCAACTCATTAGGCAGGAAATTATAAGAATGTGTTGTTGAAATGTTCTTAAAATGTTTGTCTGTTTAAGGTATTACAAAAACCTAACATATCATTGGGAAGATGTAAATGTAATTTCTAAATAGCAATTTGGCAAGCTACCAGTGGCATCTACTGGCAAAGTGGAATGTGCAGAAAGGGGCGAATAAAAGCAAATTACAGAAGGTAAGTTGATGGGCATGTGAGGAAATCACAAGCCAGTTATAAGCCAACAGCAAGTTTTCATTTTAATGAGGGCTCTGTACAAAATAGGATTATGATGCTAATAAATGCTTCATGATTATTATGTAGGGGGAAAAAAAAGCAGCTATTGAGCACATTGGTACACGAATTCTCAGCCCTGAAATTTCCTCTCTAGTGTGTCGTAAGTGGAGAGTAAATGTGGAGGAGCACATCAGGATTGCCCATGTTGCAGGGTTTGCCCAAAGCATGTCTAACTGAGTCATACCAGCAAGATATGCCAGTCAGAACAAGCAAACAAAAAGCATGACACAACTAGGAGGCTCAGTCCTACCGTTCAGTGACAGACAATTTAATACAGCCTGCGGAGGATGTGTAGAATGGAAAACATCTGTGCTCACTGATATATTTAGACTGCTCTCATGTTTAAAATAAGTATTTCAGACTACGAAAACACCCAAGAATTATGTGAAGAGAAATGCTCCCTAGGGAAGAACTTGCATTATTAGAGGCAGACTTTGGGACCATTGTCACAATCAGCTATGTATGCATGTTAAACACTTAATATTGGGAGCTTAGGACTCTTTGTAGGCAACAAAATAAAAAGTAATTTTTCCAGGTCAGATATGACTGCTATTCCATAGGAAAGCTAACATCTGAAATAGCATCTAAGTAGGCTGATTAAAACAAGCTGGTATGAATAAGCCTGTGTTGGCCACAGTCTGCCCCATATGAATAGGATGAGCAATGAATTTTTATAGGATTTCTAAGTGAATAATTTAAGATGTGTACATGTGTTGCAGTAGGTAAGGTGCTCTAGTCAAGTATGCACCGGGAATACAGAGTCCTTACAAAACCAGCTCTTGAGAGTCAGGCTAGGCAAGGCATGTAACCTTTTTCTGAGCTAGTCTCTTTCACCTTTTTGAAGTAAAACTTGGTTACCAATTCCAGTGTGTACTGCCGAGAAGCAAGAGTCTTCTGACAAAGCTCTGCTTATAAATAGCAGATGTTGAGAGCCTTCTGGAGGCAGGACAATCTTTTTTTCTTTATGTTAAGTTTGTATAGTCCTAAGAATGGAACTATTCCTCTAAGTATGAACATTCACTCAAAATAAAATTTTAACAGAAGAAATAACAGCAATCACTAACTATAAACTACTGCAGTATGATAGAAAATTATATTTGTCACATGCCATTTCCTCTTTCATATTTCTTTTTTCACTGTGGATTGTATTAGACCACTGGCCAGGCACACTACATGAGACACTGAACTGGAGAGATATGCCCAGACACTGTGAGCAGCCTGTGCTGGTGCAGTAAACTGTGCTGATTCACTGGAACTCTTATCCTCTAAAGGTAGCTTGCAAAAGTAACTAAAATCCATGCAAATTACTGGATGAGAAACTGTGACTTCCAATGACACAGTGAAATCCCCACTTATTCTCATAAGTGTCTAACACCAAAGATAATCCGTTTAGGCCAGCTCAAACAGTTCTGCAGCTGTCACCAGGAGCTGGGTCAGGCACAGTGCCCAGAAACTTGATGCAGAGATTAGTAAGACATATTCTTTAGCCTTTATCATATTTGTAGTTGGGAGCATAATCTTATTTTCTGCCCCAAACCCAGAAGGCAATTTGCTTGGAATCTCAGCAATCTCAGAGCAAAGCTATGCTTTAGCTTTCCTGTTTTGCCAGGCTGGCACGAAAGTTCAGTGATGGGCAGTGCTCCAGCTACAATGCTGGGACAGCAGCTTTAAAGGATTGTCACACATTATGCTCATTTAATTCATGCCCATGTTACTGCCTGGATTAGAAATGGGAGCAAGGAAATTATTTTTGCTGTAGCTCTCTTCATGCTCAGTTTTGGTTGAATAATAGGAAGTGCCATAACATTGCTCCAGTCCTGACAGGATTTAATCTAGAGAGAGTACCTCATTAAAACAATTGGGGTTTTTTAAGTTCTCCTCACACCATTTATTATGAAGGAGCTCACACTCCACGACATAATCATTTCACTTTGTGTGATAGCTACTCAGCTGCGCTTGTTGGAATGGGAGACTGAGATTCCTGAAGAACTGTGTGAACAAGTCAAAGAAACTGAAGGGGAAAAAAAACCCTCAAATTATTGACTTTATGTGACTATGACAAATGTTCCACACAGTCTTTGTCAGGAACTGGCTTTCTATCAACCAAGCTCTTCCTGGTTTTTAGAGTTTCTTTTTTTCCCCCCCTCAGTTTGTCAGTTTTCTCAACTGACAGACCTGTTCTTATCCCTAGTCATTGATCATATCTTTCATATTGTACACAGGTTCAGTCCTACCCAAGTTTCAGTTCTATCCAGGGCTCAGACAAGGAGTCTTTTCTCCTTTGGTGTTTTTCTTCATACACAAATATTTCTACTCTCACACTCTTCATACATAAATATATCTACTCTCTGTGGCCTCCACAGTGAAAGTTATGCTTTTTTTCTGGGGCATGGATGGACCCTGATAATAATCTTAGTAGTTCACAGAATCTCATACCTGCACTGACTGCGCTAAAAATGCAAACAGACCATTAGCCTGCTATTTCCTGAAGCCTGCATTACTTAACAGCTATATAATCACATTTTTTAGATATAAATTTCTTGGAATATCAAATGCATATTTTTTTATTTCTTTGAATAATTTCCTTCCTGATATATTACTTTCATTTCACCATGAGTTTAAATTTTCTTTTTCATTTGTCTGAATAAACATAAGCTTTATGCAAAGCTCTCTCAGTCCTCAGTATAATAACTTTAGTGAGTTTTGATTCTTAAAGGAATTTTTTTAAAGTAAATGATCATAGTGTTTAAAGAAGTTCTTTCTTGTTTTGATTTTAATAAATATTTTCTTAAATCTTAGTGGATAATTAACTATTATACAGTTAATAGCAATATTTTTAAGTTCCAGTATCTTATGACACTCATTATCAGTTATATCACAAATTTACTGTATTTATTTACTGTATTTATTGTATTTGTACGTAAACCAGTGGTTATCTACAAAATACTGATCTCAATCAGAGACTTTATAAGACTTGCCATACAAACCTAAATAAAACCCCAAACAACTCAATGAAAGCATTTAGGAAAACAAAAAACAAACAAACAAAAAACCACCAAAACAAAACAAAACAAAACAAACAACCAAGAAACACTCTGCTGGGTCAAACAAATAGTCCATCTGGTCCAAAGTCTGCTCTTAGTAGCAGCAGTAGGACATGTTAATTAGGGAGACTATTGTAATCTGGCCATTAACTGCAATTTATTCCTTTTGTAACTTGCCAGGAATGCCTGGACTGGGAACAGGTACTAGTGGATACATAATTCCTTTAGTGTCCATTTACTATTGTACCACCCCTGAACTTGTCTACACCCTTTCTGAACCTGTCCATAGTGTCTACCTCCTTGAATGTCTATGGTAGCAAGTTCCACAAGTTGCTACTTGCTACCTTAAGAAGTGGTTTCTGTAGTTTGCTGCATCTTTTACCATGGATTGTAGCATTTGGTTAAAAAACAGTTCTTCATTCACTTTATTTAGCATTTTCATAGCCTTGCAAACCTTGTTAATGCTCCCTCAGCTTTACATTCTGCATACTGAGGAGCTGCAGCTCTGTTAGCATTTCAGTTCTCATGTAGTATCTGCTGACTTCTCCTTGATTGCTTTGGATGCCTCTCTCTGTACCTTCTTAGCTCCCTCATGCCTCTCTGGAGTAGACACAAGGTCTTCACACACTACCCAAGATGCAGATGCAACAAGGGTTTACACAGAGCCAAAATAAATCTGTCTTGTTCAAAGTGATGCCAGCATTTATAGACTGTTCGCTCACACTGGGCCAGTAATTTCAGACAGCTGACAATGGTAACTGAGAATTTTTTCCCAAGCTGTAATTACCATTTCTGCAATCAGCAACCCGTAGACACAGTTTATTTTTTCTTTACCTCCCATTTGCACACATTGAAGCTTATCTGCTATCTTTTTATCCATGCAATCACTTCAGTGGGGTCTGCACAGAGCACAGCATGCTATCATCTACAGATGTGGAGACTCAGTTGTGCACTCTCCTTTGATCATCAATAAAGACATCAGATAGAACTGGTGTCAGCAGTAATCCATGGAAAAGTCCACTACTGACTTAGCAAGTGACCATCAAGCCTTTCCTACCCACATTAGCATCTACAAAAGAACCTTCCTCCTTCCTGTGGCAACTTAATTTCCTAATAATCAGTGTCAATGAACCTTGTCAAAAAATTTCTGAAAATCAGAATGGTTTACCACCACTGGATCTCCTTTGTGTATATGTCTTTTGACACTGTCATTGAACAGTAGCAGGACACTGCAGCAGAAGACATGCTGACTTACCCCAACAGACTGTGTTAATCTGCATGTTCTCTGGTCCTATTCCTCATAATTGACTTGCCACTTCACCAGGGAGACAACCAGACTCATCTGTCTGTAGTTGCAAACCTTTCAAGTGCACTTTCTGCAGATGGAAGTTCTACTGGCAGCCTTCCAATCCTCTGATGTGGTGGCAATTTTTAACAAGTTCTGCACTTGGTCAGCTGTTCTTCAGTTACATACCTGGATTCCTTCAACAGTCCAACGTGAGTGCCATTTAGTCCTGGTTATCCATCAACATACAACCTTACATATTTGCTCTTGTATTATTTGCTTCAAAATGATCTTCAATTGCAACAAAGCTATGGAAATCTTTCTAGCACCTCCAGGAGTAGAGTAACATCACATAGTGTGCCTTACACCCTTGCCATCAAGCTAGGTTTTCTGGATGACCTACTGCTTCCATGCATTAAGAGTCTTTTACTATTGGAACACCTTTTGCAAAATGTTTTTCAAATCGTTTTGTAAGCCTTTTCAGGCTCTTGTTTACATTTTTACTTCTCTTTTAGGTGAGCTTTCTATTTTTTTAGATGCCAAAGTTTTCCTACATTAGCTGCCTTTAATTTTCTGTTGATCAATATGATAAGGGGAAAGTTTGATCTGTTTGATATCCCCTTGACTTTAGTAACATGTTTTACCTGGTCTTCTAATACAATATTTTGAACAGCACCAGAACAAGGGGACATAGTCTCAAGCTGCACCAGGGGAGGTTTAGACTTGAAGTGAGGAGAAAGTTCTTCACCGAGCGAGTCGTTCGCCATTGGAATGGGCTGCCCAGGGAGGTGGTGGAGTCACCGTCCCTGGAGGTGTTCAAGAGGGGATTGGACGTGGCACTTGGTGCCATGGTCTAGTCATGAGGTCTGTCGAGACAGGTTGGACCATCAAGATCCTTGTGGTCTCTTCCAGCCTTAGTTATACTGAGATACTGTGATACTGTGATCAGTGCTGGGCCCCTCAGTTTAGGAAGGATGTTGACTTGCTGTCCAGAGAAGGGCAACAAAGTTGGTGAGGGGTTTGGAGTACAAGCCCTATGAGGAGAGACTGAGGGAGCTGGGGTTGCTTAGCCTGGAGAAAAGGAGGCTCAGGGCAGACCTTATTGCTCTCTACAACTACCTGAAGGGAGGTTGTAGACAGGTGGGGGCTGGTCTCTTCTCCCAGGCAACCAGCACCAGAACAAGAGGACACAGCCTCAAGCTGCACCAGGGGAGGTTTAGACTGGATGTTAGGAAGTGTGGTAGGTTGAGAGAGGGCCTAGCTCTCTCTCCCCCACAGAGTGAGAAACCCCAGCTAACTCAGTTGGAGAAAAGCAGACTATATTTATAAGCATATATGGAAAGCAGGTTATATATAACACAATATATGCAGGTATTTACAATATATACACAGAAATATACAGCAAAGAGAAGTAACACAACAAAAATCCCTCCCCGAGGAGGGATTCCCTCCCTGTAACCCCCTCTCTCCCCCCCTACCTCCCTTTTTCCCCAAAAAGGGGTTAGAGAGAAAGAAAGGCAAGTTATTAAGGAAAAGAATCATTATAAAGCTTTCAAAAGCCCATGCAGGATTAGTTTTTGCTTATCTCAAGGCCAACTCCAGGTAGTTCGCAGAGAAGCAGGCAGGGAGAACAGGCTGAAACCCAAACTCCCAAACTCCCAAACCAAACTCCCCAAAAAATTCCAACTGCTCTACAATTTAAAGTTGCATTTTGTTCATCCACCAATGAAATTCATTTAGAATATCAGAATGTTTTTGTTCTAGTACTGAAAACATTTAGCCAGTGTTCCAGTACTGTTCCTTTTCTTAAAGGCACAGCATCAAACGGTCACAGGAAGAAATTCTTCATAGAGAGAGTGATTGACCATTGGAATGGGCTGCCTGGGGAGGTGGTAGAGTCACCATCACTGGAGGTGCTTAGGAGGAGACTTGATGGGGTGCTTGGTGCCATGGTTTAGTTGATTAGATGGTGTTGGATGATGGGTTGGATGTGATGATCTTGAAGGTCTCTTCCAACCTGGTCTATTCTATTCCATTCCATTCTATTCCATTCTATTCTATTCTATTCTAAAATGAGTGTTAAAAAAAAATCCCTCGGGCCGTTATGCTCCAGGAAACCAGTTCAGCTCTACAGAAGATAATGGACTAAATAAACTGACCAAAAAAAAGGTAAAGATCAATTTTCTGCATACAGTCTCAGCTTTCATATGATCTAGCATCCAGTGAAATAATTTGAAGCACTCTAAAGAGTTTCACTGCATTTTAAAACAGGCCCCAGGCAACTCATCAGTGCTTCTTTGACTTCACTTGCAGACTTGACTAATGGCAAACGAGTGTAAGAAATGTCTAACAAGAGCAGGCTAATTGTTCCATCTTGTTCACTACTTTGTACTCAGCTAATGACAGGTCTTGAAGGAAAAGTAGCAAGCATTAGGTTGTATAACACTGTTTCTCTGCAAGGGAAAAAATATATTCCTTAAAGCTCCATGATTGACAGATCTTATTATAAGTTTTGTCCTGGCTACTGCTATTGCAAGTGTTATCCCTGTTAAGCTGGATTGTTAATCAGCTTTTGTGTCTGTCAGAATAGGAGCCTGCGCCAGTCAGTTTCATAGGTTAATTACAGGTTGGGCACAAGAATTTATTAGTCTTTACAATATTTGAAAATCAAAGGCCAGATCCTTTTTCTGGGCTATTAACTACATTGATGGTAAGCAAATGTATAGTAAAGAGAGCTTTATTTCTTCAGAGACAGAGAGACCTAAAACAATTTGTCATTACCCAGAGTGACATTAATGTAGCTACCCTGATTCACACATTCAGGATCAAGCTCATAAACTCACATACACACTTTATTTACTGATTTTTCCAGTCAGCCAGGATGTCCTATATTAATCATTGGAGAGTTAATCCCACTTTTCTTGAGTTAACTCCTGATGGAATGTATCTTTGCAAGAGCAAATATTGTATATAACTGGTTTTTGAATTCTGAGTGCCTCTGTATTGGGAACCAACAGCTTTGCCCTTTCCTGTGCTTTCAAGAAGGAGCTTGTTAATAGCTCTGTGAGTTTACACAAGGTATATTATTTCTGTCACAAGATTCATGCATAAATATGCACTTTTTACGAGACTGCAGTAAGAATGCTGTTTGATTGTTAATGTTTGCTTTTGACCCAAGCATTGCATAAGCACAGACTGAAGAGACTTTGGCCTTACTGCTGCCACCTTCACCTTTATGAAGTTTTTCCCAATGCGTTTCTGCCCCCTCTACACTATATCATCCCATGGTTCAGTAAAGTGAGGTCCATTCAGTATGAGAAAGCAGTACATCTGTCACTACACCTTGACATTGGTGGTGTTATGTGGGGTAAGTTTTCTTTCAAATCCTTCAGATAAAGAGTTTTGGCTATTGCATGTGTTTCTGTTACTCACTTCAAGTCAGCTGCTTGTATGAATACCAAGGAAACTCACTTTCTGTCACAGAAAGTAGATGAAGAATGGCTGAGGGCACGGCCAAAGAGAATTTATTGTGAATTAATAACTTCTCAGATGTTTCAGGGGTTTTAAAGCTGTAGTTCATAAGAAGTAGAAACACTTTCATAAATACTTGACCCAATTCTGGAAAACTAAAAGTAATGCTGAAAAAAAAAATTCATTAAGATCTACCCAAACTCTTTTTCCCCCCCTTCATTTTTGTAAAACCAGAATAATTTAACATTTATGAGAAGATCTGCATTGAATTTGCACTGTAGAGAGAGAACTTCCTGTCCCTGTGCCCCTACTCCTTTCTTCTTTGTGCTAATTTTGGGAATGGGTTCTTTCTTAATATTGTTACGATGGAGATATTACTGGTCTCTAAAATATTCTTAGATTGTACTAATAGCATATTTCAACATGATAATCTAAAGCAGGCAGCACGATGAATCACCTGGTTGCAAGTCAAGCCTCAGAATCTGGAAAAGACAAATCTCACTAAAAGGCATCATGGCAACATTTGCCAATCAAGAGACATTCAAAGCACCATAGCTTAGAAGATATTTGTCAGGGATATTCATACCTCCTGAGTCTCCTTTAGGGTATTTTGGTATTGATCATATCCGCCTGATTTATTCGTGTCTGAGTTTCTGGAATGCCATCACTTCGTTAGCTCTCTCCTGATACTGAAAATCATAGAGGTGAAAGAAAGAATTGGTTTGGGTATATTTTGGATTAAATCAAATAAAGTGTCAGATGAGACAGCATTAATAATGCCTTCCAAATAAACAGTAAGTGCACAGCATCATCTCTAATCTTTTTTGTCAGCAGTTACTTCAAGAGTCAACTAATCCATCTGCATCAAAAGCAAAAGAAACACCATTTTAAATTGTTATCTCACCTCTGTGAAGGAGGAAGAAACAGGCACGTGAACTCCGTGAGTCAGCATTAGAATTACTCTCAAATTAATCTGAGACTCTAGAAGTTAACAGATCCTAGTTAAATGTGAAAGGAACAAAACTATTTTTTAATATATCAGGAAAACCAGGGATGGTCGCTCTCTAGCTTTGGAAGGTGTAACAAGGCGTCAAGCAGTTTTGCAGTCCCGTCTCGAAAACCAAAGGCTGCGTTGCAAAAGCACAGCGTCTGTTCTACGGGGCGAACACCGTTCCGTCCCTTCCCAGTCAGAGCCCCATGATGTTCAGTCAGGCAGCCGTTAGAGGTCACTGTTAACAGGGAAATGCGAGGCGTCCCCCAGAGCACCGACAGGCTGATCTGGGGCCGGGCTGGGGGGTTGGGCTCCGCGCTGGGGGTGCGGCGCGGAGCAGGCAGCCGAAAGGAGGCCAGGACCAGTCTCTCCCAGCGCCTCGCCGCCGGCAGCCGCGGGGCGCGGGGGGCTCAGGGGGCTCGGAGCCGCATCACCCGCGGCACCGTTAGCTCGTTAGGTGGGGGTTATTTTAATGTCAATAGGAAAAAAAAAGGAATTTACTCCCAGTACTTGATTTGGATTAACCTTTTGACTGTACTCTCAGACACTGCCTTTGTGATTATCTGAGCAAATTGACACAGGCAGGGGAGCAGCAAAGATGAGTTCTTGGGGGTTTGTATTGTTTGTTCTTCTGCTTTCTCATATTCAATGTTTGAATCTGCAATTTTGAAGGATTTTAACTTTGCGAGTCAGTCAGTTGCTCTTCTCTGTGTAAATTTGCACAGCTCATGCAATCCATGAGGTTAGGAGTATCACTGCTCTGAAACAACGAGAAAAGTGGGGAGGGGAGGAAAGAAAAAAGCAATTGGAGGAACAAAGAACTCATCTTTAGGGCTTCACGCAGCTGAAGAGGTGGTAGTGGGGACCTCCTTTACCATTAACATTACTAAACTATTTTAACACTAAAGGCAATCTGTCATTTTGTGTAAATTCTCTTCTGCTTCTATAAACACAGCCGTAATCAATTAAAGACCTACTTGTGAAGGAGCTATTGTGTGCCGTTCCATTCAGACATTGCTGAGTTGTCTTTTAGACAGCCTGTGGGGAAACACTGGTAAGGTGATGGGAAAGTTCAAAGTGCCTAACTTTTCAATGTGGATTTTGTTATTGAGACTTTTTTCTTTCTCTATTTTTTTTTTTAAATCATACTGCTTATCATAACCAGGGTGGAAAATGGGTGATATCTCTGTATGCATTTATAACGCCTTCTGCTTGGGAGGTTTTGCAAAGACTTTAAATTATTCCCTAATGTAATTCCCTGGGGTACTTATGCATGACAGCAAATCAATTACTGATTTAGAAATACAGAAAGAACAAACAAACCCTATAGAAATTGTATATACATACATTTATATGTATTTAAAATTTGGCACATGGGCCCAGTGCCTAACTATACATCAGTCCAATGCAATTTTGTGCAGTGAAACAGAACCTGATTTACAGTCGTGTGAAGATGAGAATGAATTTGTCTGACACAAGCCCTTTGAAAAGCCAGAGTTCAATTTTGTTTTGAAAGAAACAAATAGATCATTCCAATGATCACTTAATTTTTTAATTATCTCTCATTCATTTGATCACCTCTGCCTGTAGAGTCCATGAATGTTACCAATCTTTGCCAAAGCAGTCAAACCAGAAAACTTGAGCTTAACCTTAGTTACTTAACTTCCTTTCGTCTTTCTCAATGAGGGAAAAGGTAAGGTTAAACAGAAAAGGGTGTATAAGGAGAACAAACTCTTACACTTGTTTTATTAGTTGTGTTTTTTGTGTTGTGGTTTTTTTTTTCCCTGAAAAAAACAGGGAGGACAGGAAAACGGAAATAAAAATTGAGTCTAAATATTTTCCCATTTCATTGTATTTGCATTAAAAATATATATGCAATGACATTTTTAAAATAGGCATTATTTAAAAAAAAAAAAAAAGAAAAAAGAAAGTAAAGATTTAGAGATACTCAGAAAATAAAAGAACAGGCAGATTGTACCTGTAGAACCTGTATCGTACCTGGATTTCTTTGGGCTTTTTGATGCCTTTGCTTTTCAATCCATTGTCAGTCTTCACTGTTTATTCAGGTAAGGGTAAGAGTTTCACAGAAAGGTATCACTCTGGAAATTCATAAACATACTGCTTGGGAACTCAAGAATGACAGTGCCTTATTCCAAGGTAAGCCATTTAAAATCATCATTAGCAGTCTTTTTGGCATGGCTTATATTATTTTGAAGGCATGGTGGAAAAAAGGAAAGGGTGAAGACCAAAAAGAAGTTATCCTCCTTAAAAATTCACCATAGGTTATGATGAAATGTACTTCTCCTATCGTGCCTTAGCATCCACCAGTTAAAAGGCAAACAGTAGCTTTTTCTAGGGCACTCACGGCAGACTGAAACCCAGTCGTGTGCTGCACTAGTGCTAGCCAGCAAACTTTCTAGGCTTCATTTTTCTTTGAATGACAGCTTTTTGGAAGTTATACAGGAGAACCTTCGTGCACATACCAGGCACTCTGTAGATGAGTCAGGACACCTTAACTAAATCCATTCATTACCCTGTCCCCACTGGGACAGGCAAAAGCTGCCAATTTGATGTTGGTAACATGGATGCTGCATTAGGGAATTGGCTAAGCCTGCCAGATTTCATTCCTGAACTTTAGCAGCCACAAAAGAGTATTTCTCTGTCGTCTGTAATTGATTCAGAGCCAGGTCCCAAAAGGACAAGCTTTCTTTTGTGCGCCATCTATACCAGGGTCTAAGGACACACAGAGCTACAACTTCTTCATTTTTTTGTAATTTTTTTTTTTAGTAAGATCACAGGAAATGCCTTTAAAAAGAAATAAAATGCAAAATGTCATAATTTAAACCCCTGAGCTTTCTATGATACATTATTTAGTAGCTTTAATATTACATTCTGGTCCATGCTTTCAGAACACAGTCACAGTCAGTTTATTATTTAATGTCAATAGAGTGTTACCTTTTGGAGATTAAATGAGGTCTGAAACCAAAACAGAGAAGAAATATATTTATACAAAAAAATAAAATTTCAAGCGCTTCAGCTCCCTAAGCACAGTGCTTATTATCATCAGTTCATATTCAGGTCAGATTCCTCCTTCCTTTAAAAAAGAGGCTGAAAAACCCTTTGAAGACTTCTCCCATCTTCCCCTTTTCCACCTGGTTACAAATTTACTGATATTATTCATTACTCTGTGATTCATATTTGCATGTTCTGTATTTACTGCAGAATGCATTAAAGATTTCACAGCAGTAGATCAAATGCTTCTAACAAGCATTGTGAAACATTATATACCTTATCAGTATCAGTCCATCCTGATAACATTCTCAACTCATTCTCTAGAAAATATCCTAGAAATTCAAAAAGTGGCACACTTGGATATTAAAACTATTGGCCAGTCCCAATATATGCTTGTAAGTGGTTTGTACATATGCATGTGTTTCAAATGGTTTTAAAAATACTAGAGTGTTCTCCCAGCTTCTGTGCTTAGTTTTCACCCTATAAGTGACTTCTGTTGAAGCAGGCATCATCTCTCTGCACTTGAATACATTCACTGTATCTTCTCTTTGTATTCAAGCACAAGAATATTCTATTAGAAATGTTTTTGAAAGTGCTTATTGAACATACAGCCTTATTCACATGGAAGCACACAAGTGCTGTAAATGTTTAAGATAGAGGCAGGAACAGAGAAACCTGTGTGTAGAGAGCTAATCATAGTTCAAACCCAATGGTTTTGGTGGTGAAGCTTTCCTTCTTCCCACCCACTCAGCAGGGGTAAGCAAAAGAACTCAGAAAGGGTGAGGCCCAGCCATTATAAATGTTCAGATGTTTAATGAATGTGCCATAGCCTTCACCTACTAACTGCAAGACCTTCTCAAGCAGACTCCAAATTCCTGATGAAATGAAGACTTTCTTTCCTGGACTAGGCCTGGCATTCCTGGGAAACAATGGCCCTTTTCAAGTCCTCTCTGAAATTTCACAGGTGAAGGGAACAGGGCAGTTATTCGATCCCATCCACCAGGAGCCTGTTAGCATTTTAAAAAGTGAGGACAGAGTCTATCATGGAAGCACTGGCACAAACTGGTTAGTGACAGAAAAAGGAACCTAGACCCACAGCTCTGGAGACCTCTGTGAAGCATAGATCTGTTTGTCTTTTATGTCATGCTAAAACTTCTCAATTTTTTTTTTTGAAGCATGAGCTACACAGCCCACAGAGCTCAGGAAAGAAGTCTCCAAGTTGTATCACAAGCTTTGAAGTGGCTTTTATGCTTTCTTTAGCCAGAACTTCACTCTGAGAATGTGCAAGCTAAAGGAAGCATATGGAGAAGACTTTCAAGTAATGCACTAATCCAGGTTCTTGAAATGTTCTTTAGTGGCTTTATTTCAGAAATACAAGAACATCATAGTAATACCAGTGGATTGGTTATCACAATATAATCAAGTTAATTAGAAAACCTTCAGAAGTAGATTTAGAAGACTTTGGAATGGGATGCTGCAAATGTGACCTGTGCATTCCTAACACAGTGCACTCAGGGCATAAAAAGGTTAGATTTGCAGGTGCTGTTTACACCAAACATCCAAATATGATGTTCTGAAGGGGAACACAGGCTCTCAGTTCTGTGAAAAAAAATTGCAGTATGACAGAAGCCTCCAATATTATTTGAGGGATAGGAGGTAAATATTCAGAATTGGCAGTTCTTGAGATGGAATGTATCACCAATTAATTTTATTCCCAACTCACTTTCATTTAGTAATTGTTATATTGAGAACTATTTTGCCTCTGAATGTCATAGGGAATGTTGTGCTTATTAATCTTTTTTAGGAGAACTTAAACGTTACATAAGTACTGAAACTCATTAGGGAGGTCAAATTTGAGCTGCTTTCTAAAGGAAGACCTGAGCAAATGAACCAGGTCATTTGATAACCAACAGTACCAGCAAGAAGTCAATGTGAATGCTTGAGACAAGCTAAACAGTAGCTGGATAGGGATAGTAAGTAAGAGACCAGTATTTCATACATGCCTCTAATCAAACTCATTCAGGCAGCAGGAAGTTGCCTTGGGTTTGTTCAATGTTTATTTTGAACCAGCTACTTCTAGTATTACAAAGGGAAACTTGCTTCAGTGTTTTCTTCACTTTCTGTGTACCATAATGAAGACTAGTGTTCCATTGTTTTTCTCCCACAAAAAGTATCTAACTTCCAGGAAACATATTCTTGTTTAACCTTTTTTTTTTTTTTTTTTAGTGAGAATCGATGAAGAAACCCATTTTCTCATGTTTCAAGGACAGTGAAAAACAATTAGCTTAACTAAAAGCCATCTTAACAGTACAGCCAACCTGCATTTCCATCTCGAGTCCAGATTTTGCATTAGACAAAATAAAGGCCTTCCTCTGCATTTTTCCAGTCCATATCACTAACAAAAGAATTATGTAGCCATTTCAATGAGATGCTCAAACCAAAGTGGACTGTAACCACTCAGAAGAAATTCTGAAGGGAAGCAAACCTTCTATAACTTACTCTGCTATCTCTGTCCTTCATTTCCTCTTCTCTTGAAGCATGCATGCATATGGCCTTCTTTGATGCTTTTAGGCAAAGTCACCAGGAAAGAGATGTTCATTTGTCCTCATTCCTGTGTAAAGAGTATACCTTTCATTAAACATGGATGGGCATACTTCCTGTAATGGGTTAAACCAAACCAGCGGGTTAACCTCTCTGTTCCCCCAACAAAGAAGTGAGGGAAAAAAACAGCACACAAAAGAACTCTGGGTTGAGGCGAAAAGAGTGAGATAAGATAAGAGCTTACTGAGCAAATCAGATAATCAAAATACAAATGCACAATTACCTTAGCCTTTCTGCAGAAAAAAAAAAAAAAAAGCACAGCAGAAAGCAGGAGCCAGAAAGCTAAAAGTCCAAGCTGGAAAGCTACTCCTGAACCCTTCCCTGTTGCGCTGCCATCTCAGCAGAAGAGCCAACACCCAAAACCCTAGAACACAAAAGCAGCAACCAAAAGCAGGACCCAGAACAGGAAACCTCTCATGTTACAACCTGAACTTCAAGCCCCATCATACTTTGCTGCAGCCAACACTTTCCTTTTGAAGCTGGCATGAGTTGGGATGGTTTGAATAACAGCAGAGGAAAACTCAGCCTGTGACACTGCCCAACTTCAGACTGATAGGTACAAGTTAGAATACAGCCAGGCCTGCACTTAGCAGTTAGTTTTGCTGTTGTAAAGATACCAGCAGCATCATCATGAGGATGAACTTCTTCACTGTGAGGGTCATCGAGCACTGGAACAGACTCCCCAGAGAGGTTCTGGAGTCTCCTTCTCCAGAGACTTTCAAGACCCATCTGGATGCATTCCTGTGCTACCTATGCTAGCTTCTATGGTACTGCTCTGTCAGGGGGCTTGGACTTGATGATCTTCGGAGGTCCCTTCCAACCCCTAACATCCTGTGATCCTGTGATGCTTATGTCACCATTGCTGAAGACCTGGACAATGTCTGTATTTGGATTGTATTCCTTGAGATCTTCCCAGCATCCTTTGCCATTACTGGAAAAATATATCTATCTCCCTCCCTAATTTCTCAGACACCAAAAAGCTGAAAATTACACCCTGGGTTTCTTTCCCCATTACTGGCACCTGCCTCTACATCATTAAGCTTGGTAGCAGCACACTCAGGAGGATTCCCTGAAAGGCAGTCCATGCAGGCAAGATGAAGCACAGAGGGAGGCTGCTAAGGAGTTGTTTCTTGGGTGACCAGGGAACAAGGGAGCTCTGGAATGTGCGCACAGGACTTAGGCCAAGGTACTTTCCAAAGAAAGTGAGTCAGTCATGCCACCCTTACAATGAATGGTACAGCCTCCCACAGGGAGAAGATTGCTTTCTGTGGGCTCTCCACCCATACTGGCAGAGAAGCAGGGCTTATTAGCAAAGTGAAGGACTAGTTGGTGTTCAGCTTTCCTTAGGGCAAGTCTGACTGAAAAGGCTGAAAGCACTTGCAGAGGTATGTGAGGCAAACAATGGTCTTAGACTACTTTTCCTTTTCTCCCTCCCCTCACCCCCCTTTTTAAAAAAAAATTTTCTGTAGCATTGAATTTAATAACTACAATGTCAAGTAACACAAAAGGCTTTCAAATGACCTGAGTAGCTCTTTTGGCAACCGTGGTCTTGCTTTACTACAAGAAATCCTGAAGATCTTTCCATCACTGTCACACCTTGGAGTTCCCTTTCAGTTTTTTGAACAGTTGATGGCTTGTGACTCTGAAGAAAGCAGAAGGAGGAGTACCTTACTATTTAGGGTATCGTTAGTCCCATTCACTTTCTTTATTTGTACGTGTGGAGGCTGGCTTTTGCTCATTTACTGGAACACTCTCACCACCACACTGCTGTTTGAGTTGGCAGCATTGTGCTTTTTATTAGAACAAACATATGTGCAGAAATTGATGAAACAGAAGGTTCCCTGTAGTCTACTCCTTCCAGGGAAAATAAACATCATAGGAAGCTTAAAAAAAAAAACCAAAAACCCTATGATATATCTTCCTGATTAGCAGCTTAAATCTAAATGTCTCTTTCTTACAGGCAAGACTATCCAGAAAGTTTATACTGAGCTTTGCTTAAAGGAACCTATTTATCTCTCTATTTTTTATTATTTTCATAAGCTCCCACTGCTTCAGAAGCATGGAATTGATTATGTATCTTGCTTTAATGTTTTGTGTTTCTGTAAGGCTCATCAGTTAGCAAATTAAACCCTCAGGATCTTAGAAAGCAGCTTCCTGCAAGCAGCTTTCCTTTTCCTTTTTCCTTCCTTTACAGTAATGGAAAAGAGTGGAAGGGTTTGTTTGCTTGTTTGTTTTTCCATAAAAGAAGGAAAAATAGTTTTAAACAATGAGAAGGATATGTTCATAGTTTTGAAGGAATTACATCTAGCAAGAGTATGACAAATACAATGACTGACTTTGGCAGAATGTACTGTCTGTTAGTGTTCTTGGTGAGACACAGTGTCTTGTCTGTTAGCAGATACTTTGGATAGTTTCCTTCACTGGGCTACCCAAAATCATCTATTCTCACTTTGGAGTGCAAACCACTGGAGATGGGCTAAATTTGTAGTACCCATTGCCTGTGAAGAGTACCAAAATAGCCACATGAAACATGACCCACACAGAACCTCAAAACACCAGGGCTAAACGTTTGCTGGTCAGATCTTAAATGCGCCCTCTCTTCCCCAGCTCCCACTCCAGCTCTCCCCAAGTTCTGGAGGAGTAAATAGGGCCTTTCATACAACAGCAACAGAGAAAGAATTTTGAAAGTTATAAAAGACTCCCAGTATGTAGTGATACCTCCTACCGTGCTAACCACCATCCTAATGATGAAAAAGGTACACCCTGCATGTGCAAACTGGCATCCTTTTTTTACTGTTTATTGCTTTTTATCCTTCTGTGAGGCTTCAAGCTAGTTCTAAAACTCCCATTGGATCTAGTTGTCTTTAGACATCTCTGATTCTGTTTTAGAGCTGAAAAATACACAGGCATTGTTCAAACAAAGCATTATATAGTCCATCAGTACACTCCACTGTATTTGTCCCTCTGCCTTTCTCTTTGTGCATTATTTAAGGTATTACTCTAAAGGCCCTTGGGGCCATGGGACAGTGTCTCTCTGTACATGTATGTAGGCAGAGCTAGCCTGAGTGTGAAAAACATTCAAAATCTGAAGAATGCTGTCTTGCAGAAGTGTCTAGTCTAAGATTATATCGATCAAAGCCCTTTATTCTATGCACATGTGGGGTTTTGGGGGCTGCTATGAATAAACAGAAAAGTGTTCTGTTCACAAGACCTGTGCTCTTCCTACTGAGATGCTTTAAAGTTTAAAATACTTTTCTATTTTTCTCTTTTCCTATCCCCATTCTTTTCTTCCTTTCCTCATTGGAAGCCATGCAAGAAACCAATGCTGATGATAGGTCAGGGAGCACAGTAATTTAGGTCCTATTAACTTTTGCCAGTATCTTCAACTCTTGCAAACTGGAATCTAGATGATCTGTGGCAGAACACACAGGACTGAAGGTTTTCTTTCAGAGTCACTGGCAAGTGATATTAGTTCCCTCCCCAGAAGATTCTGCGATTGTAACCCCATATGGTAACATGTGGGAGAGGTAACAAAGTGTATGGTGTCTCCTTGGGGGGATGCTAAAGGAATCAAGTGAAGTGCTCATTAGCATGGAAGGGAGAAGGGGAGGCAAATGCTTCCTTTTGTCACACCCCCGGCATGGACCTAGGGTAGATGTTATCAAGCACATACAGGTTTGCATTTCGTCAGAAGTGAGTATTTTTGCCTTGTTGGCTAAGTTCCTTTCAAATTTGTATTGATACCCAACAAGTGGATTCCTATCTCATAGGTTAGGACTAGACGTGAAGCATTGCAAAAACAACCCCCTCAGAAAACAACAAGATGGAAAGAAAAGGTATGGGGACAAAAGCATTTGTTAATTCTGAGGTTTTGGTAGCCATTACACCTTGCTTAAAATGTAGGGCTAGAAAGAACTAGCAGGATGAGGCAGAATTGCAGAATGATTTTCATTAGTTCCAAGTAAACAACATCATATTAAAATCCTCTTAGCCCTCTGCAGGAATAAAATACATAAACAATCTCTCAATCAATTTAAGATGTAAACTAGTCTCACTTTATTAAAAAAGCCCAGGGTCATTTTGACTAAACTTCACTCTTTGCCAACAGCAGAAACTGCCTCATAATTAGTTAAGTACTGGAGCCTCTCTTTTTTCAAAATAGCTGGTACAAATTTTAATGATAATGAAACTACAAGCAAAGTTGCATTCCTCTCCAAGAAAACACAATTTAGAATTGTTATTCTCCCACCGGTAATGTTTTTAATAGGAATTTACTTGAGTTGCTTAGTAAATGACAAATCCAATGTTTCTTGCTAGCTTCACAGAAATAGTAATATATATTCCAAAGGTACATTATTGTGTAGTATTAATGGGATCTGACATGATGAGCAGTAGAGCACTGGCTAATAGAGATCTGCGATTTCCAGCATGCTAATGGTCAGTATGGTCATTGAATAAATTTGTGATAGAGTCTGTGTAGCACCCCTGGTTAATAATTTGAGGATGTAAATAGGAGTGACAATGTCTTAATTTAAATTTATGCTTAAACAGTAACTCTGTCCTTCAAGAAGGTTTGATGAACCTTCAGTAAAATAGTGAGGGTGGCAATTTGTTTTGATCCACTCTTGAAAATGAAAGAAGATGCATTCAGAATGTTCAGATAAGTATTTTTCTGTGCAGTATATTTGTTCCCTGGAGTTTCCACCATAATTATTCTTTTCATGGGATCTCAGCTGTTTTCTATGATACAGGATGTTAAATGAAGGACATCAGCTATAAACAGTTAACACTGCTCTTGACTGGTTGTTATTAACATACTTGGAAGGTTGCTCTAGTTATCTAGTCACAAATGATACCTTTTAAAGGAACCATGTTGAGGGGTGGACAGTTAGGACAACTCTGGAATTTATCTTCTTACATCCTGCAGAGTTCTTTCTGATTCACATCAGCCTCATTTTGATCATATTATTTCTCAACACACATCCTCCATATTAATGAAGTTTGGTAACTGATTTCTAATGATGTACATACAAAACAATTTTTTACAAAGATCCTAATCCAAAATTTGCTGTCCCACTGGGGCCTTTCTTTTGATTCAAGCCAAGATGTCCTTAGAGGATGGATTACATCTATTACCAGCTGTGAGAATGGCAAAGAACTGAATAGCCTAGTGTATGGCAAGTAAAAACTGAAGTAAAAGAAACAGAGAGGCTACAGCATGACACATTTAAAAGCAAACACATTATTGTTCTAACATTATGAGCACATTTATGCCCCCCATCACTGGTGAAAACACCTGTAACTCTTTTTGGAAAACATACTGTCAGTAGAATTGGAAGTACACCACCAGTGTGGAACTGAACTGGAAATGGAGTAATGCCCCTTTATTGCCGTTTCCCTGGCTGACTCTTTAAACTATCCTATATTGTTCTCTGAAAAAGGCATTTTAAGCATGCATTTAACTTTTGTACCTCAGAAAAGATGGTATTTTACTAAAGTGATGGAATTTTTGGGATCATGGCTTTGTTTCACCTTAAGAACCATTGAAAACTGCAGATCACATGCCCAAAATATTTGATGTCCTTCACTGTGGAAACTGGCAAAGGCAACAGTGTCCAACTGAAAACAAGAAGGAAGTAAGTACAACAAATAAAACAAGTAGGAAGCAAGTGGGATTGTTGGCTCAAATCCTTTAAGTACAAGATTATGCAACAAATACCAGGCAATACATTTTAGTAGAGTGAGGACTATAGACTTTTGGGCAACCTGTTATTCATTCCTTTTCTCTCCTCTTCTTCACACGTGTGATGATCTTGAAGGTCTCTTCCAACCTGGTTTATTCTATATGTATTCTATATGTATATGTATTCTCTCATCTTGTGAGGGAAAGCTAAAACCTACTTTTCTAAAACTGTAGCATGATTCATAGAATAATAGAATAATCCAGGCTGGATGGGACATCCAAACGTCTTCTAGTCTGATTCTCCCAGCCTACCCAGATTTTGAAAAGCCCCTTCAGAAATCTTTCTCAAAGGTCCACCAAAATGTGAAATTAAATAAGCTTTGCTCTTCTCCAAACTTGTAGAGAAAAATAGATAGAATGCCCTGGGAACCATTACTTTATGATGTATGCCATTCATTATGGAATTCCCTTTCAGGGAGCACTCTGTGGGGAGCCTGAGTTGTAGAAAAACTTAGACACTTTTCCTTCACCAGGTTAACAGCTGGTCTTATAGAGGACTCTATGATGACTGCAGCAAAACTACGCCAACTTCTGGTACCTGGGATATAGGAGTGTTGATTGACATAGATGAGGTCAGAAAACTCCCTTCCACTTTTGTCCCCTCCTTCATTTAATTCAGTTTCTGAAAGTCATAGGCCTAAATTAAAGAACCCCCAGATTCCACTATGCAGTGTAATAAAAGGCTTAACTGAGCACAATCTACTTGTCTCTCCATGAAGTGTGGAAGTGCAAATGCAACTCTGCTAACAGAGATGGTATCTCTGTAACTCCATCTTTGAGATTCAGCTACTTTTACTGTTAGAATTAAAAAGTGAAAGTGGTGTACTTTAGTGAGACTTTCAAAAGAAAAATCTACCAAGAGTTCAGAGAATATTGTGATTAAAAAAAGGAACACCTAGAAAAAAATCAGTCAGAAGAGGTTGGACAGCAGAAGACACTGCAAGGACCTTTTCTCTATGTGCTCTGGGTCTTTAGGCACCCGTTGCAGGCATGGTATGGGTGCCTGATCCAAAACTTTCTTTGATGTGGCCAGAAGATTTGAGTTCATTTCAAGGGGCATGTTTGAAGAATCCTCAATAAATGTTAAAAATCACTGATGTCTGACAAGTCGTTTTAAGTCTGCTTCCTAGCTAGAAGATATGCACATGAATAAACCTCGATTTGCATGCTTGTTAAGCTATTTTAATTGTCATTTCCATACCTTGTCAATCTTTGTTATTTTAAAGACTGAGGAAGTATCTTGAAACAAATTGAATTGAAACAAATTCCATGTAGATGAGGCATGCCCTTCTGTCCAAATGTATGAGAGCATACAGTGGATGTCACTCTGTTCATCTGCCAACTCTCCACGTCATTTTTTGTTATTTGAATGCAGCGGTAAAAATACAGCAGCACTAAAAGGCTTCAACAAAAGTTCATTTGTGCAGCTTACCAGCCCAATATACCTTTGCAAGAGCTATGTAGGCTTGTAAAACATCAGTGCTGGAAGAGAATATATGTAATTGTGAGAACAAGATTTGCTATGAAAATAAGTTAATGTAAGGTCCTTGTAGTCTGTCTTCAGCTATGCCTGCTTTGATTTTCGTCTTTATCAGCTAACACACACTTGTCAGTGCACATGCACACACATGCATAAACACCCCCTCCTTGAGTGGATGCTAAATAAACAGCCCTATAGGGAGGGAGCACTATATTTCACTGACTGTAAAATAAAGTCCAGCTTTATTGGCAGACTTCAGTGATGTTGGACAATAAAACATTTGTAAGTTTTGCTGCAGACAGTCTGGCTGGCAGTTTCAGCAGCTCTAATTTATTGTGAATAAATAATTTTCTGGAATCTCTGAGGAGACATTTTAATGCTTCAAAAAAAATTAAAATAATCTGGCATGCCATTAAATTTGGTTTCCCTTGTTTTGAACAAAAAATACCCCAAATGAAAGATTTTTTCAAAAACCCCAAAACACCCTGATTTCAAAGACAGTTCTTTGTAAATATCAAATCTCCCAATCTCACACTGGTTTTACGCATCAATAATTTGTATTTCCTTCATCTTTATATTTAAAGGCATGACAAATGCCATCTGTTTGCAATTTCTTTTTTGTGTGTTATTTCTCAGTTCCAGGCAGAGAAACTGTTAAAGAACTCCCAGATTTCTGCTGAGTGTATTCAGACTCTGGGTTTCTGTCGGATCGTAAATTGATTGTTACTTGCAGCATGACAGCGATCAGACCATTTTCAAAGTCAATGTATTCTTGAAACAGAAACCCAAAAACATGGTGTAAAAAACAACTTAAAAATATTTCAGAAGTCAACTGTAAAATATAGACGGAGTCAAATAGTTGATTCAGTTTTGCAGCCATTAGGGAAAATTTAGTTTGCACAGTTGCTGAGTACCTTTTTTTTTCCCATGAGACAATTCACAGTTGCTGCCAGTGGACTAATATATATGTACCTATTGCACTTCTACTCAATTCATATTGCCTTGGTATATCCAAAAGATTCCAAAAAAGAAACTGCATTAATAAAAGGAATAAACTTTTATCACCAATATCTACATCATCAATCCAGAGACTTTTCATTTTGTTCATACTCAACATAAATCTCCAGACAATCCATAGAAATACAATCAAGCTAATTCCCTGGAGATGGGGCCCCAACCACCTCCCCGGGCAACCTGTTCCAGTGTTCCACTACCCTCACAGTGCACAACTTGTTTCTAACATCCAATCTAAATCTACTCTTCTCTTGTTTGAAGCCATTGCCCCTCATCCTATCACTACAGGCCTTTGTAAACAGTCTTTCTCCATCTTTGTAGGCTGTCTTCAGGTACTGGATGTTCTCAGTAAACTAGGTAATGCTATTGGTTAAGATATTGGTTCCTGATGTTGCATTAAACACTTTTACCAGCAATGGACAAAAAGATAGTTAATGACTAATCAGTTTCAATGGAAGATTTTGGTTAGATATTGAGGAAAAGCATTCAAATCATAAGTACTTGGAGAAATACTGTATTTCCACCATAAGGAATCAGTTAGATGAGCATTCTTCAGCAATGAAATATATATTCAATCTCTTTTACATTCTTCCAGCCTTGTGGTAAACTTCCACATTGAGACTAGAGGGACAGGAAATATTGAGAAAAATTAGAAGTCATCAGCACAGAATGATCTTCTCTACTTCTTTGTGTAGGTGCTTATAGAATTTTAACACATACAATATTTTCCTTAGAGGAATTAATTCAGGGAGCTTTTCTGGCCTTTTTATGGAGTGAGACAGACCAGATAAATCAAAGACTTCCTTGTGGCTTTATAAACTGTAACATCCTCTTGAGTGCAAAAATGCTATAGGCAGATTCTCAGCTATTTAATTGAAAAGGATGATGTGTCTTTAAACTGCAGGTCTCTGAACTGAACCCCCACTTCCCACTGTCCTAATCAAGGCCTTAACTGAAGATGTTCTGTCCTCAACCCAAAATGCACAGTAAACAAATCCCCAGTGAAAATAAACTGGGTAATAGATGTTAGCAAGTATAAAACGTATACATTAGCTAGCAGACCATAGCAGGCACTTTGTTGGGTTATTAGATTTACTGAAATACACTGTGCCTGACCTGCAACCTGAGGCTGTGCCCAGTGTGTTTAGCAGCACTGATACTTGTCACTCAGCAAGAGAAACTGGGATCATGGTAAGATCTGGCTCCAGCTGGATTTTATTGCAGTGACGTAAAGAGCTGACGGAAAGAGTTCTGAAGCTGGAAATTTCAACCCACAGGAATTAGGGGATTTAAAAAACCCTGGTGAGATGTAACATTTCTTAAGAACAATAGATTACAACATTTTTATTCCGTACTGCTTTGGATAATTACTTGAATAAGTATGGGGCTTTTGTCTGGCGTGCGTTTAATAAATTAATATGCATTTTGTTTCCTTATTCATTGAGTCTTTAAATTGAGCAGATCAAAATCTCATTCCTTGAGAAAATACACTTGATTATAGATGACTGCCAGTGAAAAGCAAGCAGCCAGCTCCAATGAAGAAACGTGCTGAAAGCTAATACCTTTTGAACTCGGATTCTTTATTTCCACTCTTTATGGAAATACACACATTTATGGCTTGTTTATTGCTTGCAGACAGAAAACTTGTTCATCCTCCTCCCCTCTAACCCTTTCATTTGCTGATCTAGCTACCAAGTGGAGTATAATCTCATAATATCTGTGTATACCAAGCAGATGTTCACTGGTAACAGAAAAGCAGTGTCTGGCATGCAGTTATACTGGGTTTTCAGACTACGCTGAGCACACATACTTGAAAAGCAATGTTTTGTGTCACTATATCTGTATTTCATAATAAAGAACAAGTGCTCACTTCAAGTTATGCATCACCTCTATTGTCATTCCATAGCAATGTGTTTTACAGATGTCTGCAAATGAATTTCAGGCTGAACTCCCTTTGCTTCTGGACCATAAGGAAGTATGATATGCTATCTGTCTGGTATTTAGATATTAAATTTTGTTTGAAGAGCAGCTAGAGTCCCCTTGAATTTGTTTAAAAACTCCTGTATAAAACAAGACCTCTGGCAGTTCAAGTCGGCCAGGTTTTCAGCACATTACCTCCTGCTGCTGGTGATGTACTAACAGCACTTTATTTCCTATGAAGCCAACAGCGAGGTCTTAACTCCATGTGAGAATTTAGATAGGGCTTATCAGTACCTTATCATGGGGTTTATCATGGCACTCTGATGTTCTTAGGTTTATGGTCTCTATCAGTTATTATTGAGAGGGACAGTAATGAAAAAACACCAGCACCAGGAGCTCATCCTTTCAGATTCCATGTAAGCCAAGCTCAGTGAAGCAGAAGGAGAAGAAAATCAAGGAGATAGCTGTGCTCCCTACTTTTCCATTCTTCCAAGTTTTGGACATGGTAGTGCAACCTGTGGGCTGCTCTAATCTCTGACAGCTGGCAAAACTTCCTAAGAGACAGCCAGCCAGTGAGGGTAGCTATAAACCATCCTGGTATCTCTACTTGTGTCTCTACCATGACATATCTGCATTGCCTGTGATGGGAGGGCTGGTAGCAGGAGGCACTATCACACTGACAGCAATGAAGGAGCCTTTCCCAATACTGGGCCAATTGTCAGCATGGGGAAATAGGACCTGCACCAGCTCTGTGTTCACCATTACAAATGGTATCAAAGCTGAGATACACATGCCAAGTTTCATTCTGTTTTTCTGGAGAAACTTGGAAAAAAAGTAAGAAGCTTAAATCCAAGCATTTTTGTCATAGAAATTCTTTACCATGTTTGTTGCAAACAGAAACACTGTGTTCTTCCACACTAATTCCAATGAGCTACCCTTTCAAACTACAGACCACCTCCATTTTATCTTCTGCATTAGAACAGAGTACTTTGTCAGCCACAAAATGAAACAAAACAAAACAACGCAACCAAAAAACCTAAACCAAACAACCAAGAGAGAGATCAACAGACAAGCAGAAGAGCAATATATGGAAATAAAAATCTGCAATAACAAACATGTTGAATTCATATTTTAAAACCTGTGTTACTGGGCTATCTACCCAACTGCAGATGATGCAAAATTCATTCATACTAGAGATAGGTAAAGAGATAGTCTTCTGAAAGTTGTCTAGCACTATTATGCACAAGTGCACATAGGATCTTCAACTGAAATAACCAGATGGGAACTGCCAATTTACACATGCAACCTTAACCAGAGGTTCTGTATGCAAGTGGATAGCAATGTGTGGATACTCGAGCTATGAATATACTCTTGTTCCTACCACAAAACGCAGAAAATTCATTTCAGATAGAACTTAGCGACTGGAAATAGGAATGCCATATGCTAAATTTCTTCAGTCATTGCCAGACTAGTTGCTTAGTGAGCATGGGTCTTCCCTATTGCCAGTGCTTCTTAAAATGAGACAGTTACACTGATTCTTCAGCAACCAGGCTTAAATGTCAGCTCTGCCAAGCTCTTATTCATCATATCTAAGTGGTATCACAGAAAACAGTACTTTGGATCAGCTTGATCTCTTTCAGTAATGTGATATATATTCTGGCCCAAATATTTTCTTCCCCTTCAGTCTAAGCTCCCAAATGCCTTTTGCAGTGGGCAGGGTAAGCAATGAGAATAACAGCTGGCATAAACTAACTTCATGCTGTCCACAGCTTACCCTAGAAAATCCTCAATTTCCCTGTTAGGAATATGTTAGGCTGAACATATTAATCAAAAAGGATTCCACTTTGAGCCAAGGGACTTGTTTTAGTACAACCACTGTCTTATACTTACTGAGGCAGTATGGTAGACACTGGATCTATTTACTCATATCAAGTATCAAGGATAACATTGTTTTGTACAAGTGTCTTAAAACAGTAGCAATGCTTTGTATTGGTGAACCTAACAATAGCTGCTACCTTCCTGTTCTTCTTAGCAGATATTTTAGAAAGATTGGTGGGAAATGACCATTCTTGCTTTGACTCTATTTCATGCAGTCAAACTGTAGAAGGATAAACTGTCATCTACTTTGTATTTGTATCATGATGCTCCAGTTTAAATTAAGCCTTCAAGTTACACCAACAGCTGGTGTTACAATTAAGTACAGTGGTCAACAAGAAACTAAAGGAAAACATGCTACTACTCAGTCTTCATTTAAGTCTTTTTTCAGTCACATGGAATTTCAGAGAAGTGAGAAGTAAATCTCAAAAGGGGGAAAAAAAGTACTGAAGTACTTAATTCAGAATTATTACTGTTAAAGTAGCACATTGTAATAGGACAGTGTGGAAAAGCCTGCTGTAAAATTAAACAGCTGTCTTTTTTTCTCATATTCTTTTTCCACCTTGGCTGCCAATCCCAATTTGAGTGCCTCAGATTGTTTGTTTTATATCTGGCATATTTTAGGAACATTATAGGCATAAAGAGAGTTATTGCTATTACAGTGTAGGACATCCTTGGCTTCTCTCTGACAAAACAGCAGTTCTGTGACAGTCACTACTTCATGGCTGGCCTATAATAGGACCAGAAGGGTTTCCATTAGTTTAAATGACAAAGATCTTGGGAGAGCTTAAGTGGAAAGTTGGCTTTACCATTTTGCAGTTACACATAGGAAATTTCTGCCAGGCTGTATGTTGCACCACTGAAATGGGGTCTGTGCAGCCAAGGAATCTCTTCACCTCATCCCTCCACTTACCACATGCAGATTGCCATCCTGACTGACTAATACTGTGCTGGCCCTGTAAGGCAGCCTTGCTCTTCACCAGAGTTGTTACACTTTAGTCGTTATAAGTGTCTTTGACAAGTGTCAGAACTAATGACAGGTTATAAATGCTCTATTTTGGTTTGTTTCAGGAGTCCATCTTAGTGTTTTTATCCAAGATGTAAATCAAAGTTATAAGACAAGCTTTAGCCAGGATCCTTTTGCCCTGTCTTCTCCATCAACATCCCTGATTTCTCTTTTCAGCACCAATGACTCATAAACCAAACATCACTAGGTATAAGATTAGTCCAGACAACTCTTATCTGTTCAGTGTCTTACTTCACCTCTCTCTTTTACCTAGTTGTTCAGTTTTATAATCCATTGGGAAAAAAGAAAATCTTCTGACTGTTGTCTTTGTTAATGTTCTTGTTTCTCTGTGCTATTTCTAACAGTTGTGCATGGATTTTCCTTCTACCATCTTGCTGTTCAGGGCTTGGAAAAGGTTAATGAAGCCCTCTTTCACCCCTGGTTTCCCTCCAGTCCCAGGTGCGCCTCAGATGAATTAGCTAGGTAAAGCCAGAAACTCAGAAACGCACACCATGTTCTGCTTGCACTAATATCCCTGTTTAATTCACATCACACAATGACACAGAATTCAGGCAGAACACTGAACTTCTATGCAATATTATCATTGAAATTGTTTGCTATGTTGCAGGACACCTTTTATAAATTCACTACCAAGGGAATAAAGTTCAAGTACAGGTAGTACTTTGATATTAAAGGAGCATCTCATAATTTAACAATTTACATTATTGCCCTCTAATTATGATTTATTAGAAATGCATACAGTAAGGTCTTACACTTGTGTTGACAATAAAATTGTTAAGTTACCAAGGAACAAAACTTTTACCTGAAAGCTGAGCAATATAATAAATTAAGTCTGATCTTATAAAGACTGTGGTTTGAAATAGATCATCAAGAATGTTATTCCACTGTGTCTCAATTAAGACAATTTTCAGCTTGTGTCTGTCGCAGTCAGTCTGGATATTCTAGGGCTCCATCTGATGCTGAGAAATAGGCAAGTGCAAAAAGGGACATTTTTTTTCCATAGAAAAGCAGACTTGAATGCAAAGCAGTAAATAATGCAAAGTGTATATACAGCGTATGGAGAGATGATCCAACAGACATAGCTGCCGAAGCCAGAGTTTTCTGAAAACTTGCTATTAACTTCCTCTAATCATACGATGATCCAAGAGAACATTTGAAAAGAAGAATAAATCCTTCACTGACAGCCCAGTTCAAATATATGAATATAGCACATGGGACAACAATTAGTGAACAGAGTCACTATTATCCTCTGCAATCATTTCCAAACAAATGAAGAAAGAAGGCTGCAAAGGCATATGGTACATATATTATAAAGTAACCTGTTCCATTCTTTAGACTTACTATTACTGCTTTTGACACAGCTACAGGAAATAAAAAAGCTACTGGAATGCAGACTGGGAAAATGTATTCCCAGAAGGCTTTGCAAAACTAGAGGCTGGAATCCTTGTGAGTGGAAACAGACTTTGCAAAGCAGCCTACCATTCTCTGCAGCTTGGAGGATCTGCTCAAATGTACTATACATTCAAATGTAGCCACGTTTAGTAGCTGTGCTTTTAGGATACTTATGGAAAGAAAGTAAAAGAAAAGAAAAAAAAGAAAAAGACATATAAAAAGAGGAAGTTTCCTCATGAACAATCCACATGGCTTACTGGTTTGTGCTTTAGAACCGTTGTTCAGGCAAAGTACTGGACAGCATTATGACTTTGAGTCTGGTAAATCTGCTCACTAGCAAATGAAAGTGGTGTCTTCTCTTTTCTGAGATTCAGCGCCATGTTTCTGACAGCTCTGGCAAAAATATCAATACCAACAATATAAAAATATATAACAATACTAACAATATAAAATAACCTTTCAGACCTTTTGTCCAACAAGTGGCATACACACAAAAGAAAATCATAACCAGCAGGGTTTAAAGTTCCTTGGGTATTTAAGCACCCAAATATATGGGGAAGGAATATCTTCAAAGTATAGTATCTTGGGGTTTATTGTGTTTCTTTTCCCATCTTTCACGTATTGTACTGTCTCGCCAGCTATATTTAGGTAGCTGGACATTTTAGAGAAATACTATGTCCACTGAAAAAAAACATATCTGATGATGACTTTGTATCATATGATTCATCTTATCTGCCTAGGTTTAGGTATCTATTTCTTTTTTAGCAAACCAAGTGATGGAAAATGTATTGCTGACACTTGATACTCAAACAACGTTACATAGAGGCTTTTTAAATTTCTTCGAATTCCATCATGCAAGACTGCCTTTCCCGGATCAGCCTCCACACAGGAGAAATTCAAATGACATAAAAGCTTCTGGGGCTAATGTGGATCCATGTAAATACAGAAGACATTATTCTTTAGTAAAAATCCAGATTTATGCTTTTATTAATAAATAAACCCTCTTTTGGTTGTACCTCAGTGCTTCATGGACGTGGAAACAAAGAACCAGACAAGTATATGTTTCTTTCAGTTATTTGCTCAATTTCCAATAAGACAAATGCATTTAGGTTTGCTATTTGTTCAAAGGAATGAAATGTCATTGTATTCACAACAAAACTACAGTCTGCAAAAAAAGATGGTGAAATTTCACTCGATTAAAATTGAGGAATGATGGTGGTAATGTTACATTTTTGCAACTGTTTCAAAGTTAGTAGGTTAGAATAATTGTTACTGTCACCCATATTTCTTCCCTTATTTTAGCCTCTGTGGTTGCAAAGATGTCAAATCAGCCCTTCTGACTAAAACTTCAAAGCAGGGAAGAAACAAAAACTAGAAAATCTTACAGCTAATAATAAATGCCTTAGGTCTAATCCTACAAACATGCATGTAAAGTAATTTTACTTGCATAGCGGATCCCCCTTACTTGTTGGGGATTATTTCCTTTACTAAGATTCTCTATATATGTAGAAGTTAAGAAACCTGGACCTGTTCTTCAATTTCTCTGCCATGTGCTGGCAGTGTTTTTGTAAAGGAGACACTTTTAAAAGATCCCAGACAGGAGCATAAAGAAGTCCAAAGGGAGAAATTAAGAAATGGCTGAAGTGCTGTGACAATTAGGATAGCAACGTCTGTTCTCTAGCTGGAGCTAGTGACTTCTCTATCAGCTATATAAATGCACTGAGACCCCTTTTAAAATTTGGCTTGGTCCTTATTTTGCAGATGAATGGAGCTATTCATTTCAATAGAACTTTTGTCTGTACAGCTCTGGAAAGCTGTCTGAGTAACTTGCACATTTCCAGGTAGCAAATGTTTGTAGAATCAAACAGCCTGAGATACTAAACTGGATGGCCTTGTGCAAGATAAAGTGGCTCTGTAGAGATCATGCACTAAACTAAGAGTGAAACAAACTAAATGATTTGCCATACCAAACAATTGCTTCAAATAGATTAGAAAAAAGAATCAAAGAACAATTGATCTGCCTTTGCCTAGGCCAATATACAGCAGTACTAGCAGGGAAGGAAAAGGGTACATAACATATAAATGTTGATGTCAGGAAAGAAAATGAATGTAAGGAAGGACATCACTGAGAATTCAATGTTTTCCTCACTAAACCGAGAAAAACAATAAAACTTAGTGCTTGTGCATTCACAGATGCTCAGACTGAAAGATCTGTGTCTTTTGCCACCATATGATATGCACTTTATTTCTACAACCTCAATATCACTTATAAGCAAGATTTGACTATGTACTCTTTAGTATCTGAAAAAGACATGTCAAGGATTAACATGGTCAACTCATGTAGTGGAACACAGGACACCTGCACATTTATGACATTTATTTGTCTAATAGCTTCTTCCTCGCAAGCTCTGCCTGTCTCCCACCTAGTTTTCATCATGCTTTCACAGCTCTCTCTCATCCATCCATCACTGCCTTCATTAATTTAATCTCTCTCTGGTCCCATCTCTTTTGGCAACCTCTCAACGATGTTTGCCACTTCAAATCAGGCTAGCCAGGACTTTTTGTTTTCCTTTTCTATGCAGCTCCCAATTCTTAGGAGTTATCCACAAAGACAGCTCCTCCCAGACATACCCTTCAGCAAAGCGAATAATTCGTAAACAAGTAGAGACAAAACTAAAGAACAACTTTTAAACTGAAAAAGCCCTTACAAATCATGCAAGGTCAATGCCTGTTTAATCATTCAACTTATATGTTGGATTAACTTTTTTACTTCTGTATGCCACACTTTGCCTTCTGCCAGTGTAGTTCCTAATACATTGCTGACCTTACCAAAGAAAAGTACTAAGAGCATATTTTAGAATTAATACAGTTCTTGAGCTATTCCCTTACAGAGCAACAATTCCTCTGACAATTGACTGTGCCCTATGGAGATGCATCTAAGACCACAGAACACACAATGTGGTATCTGCATGGAAACAGAAAAAATAAGTAAAATATTTGTTTTCTTACTAAACCTTGGATACATGGGCACTGTATGTGGCTGTCTTTTTCCAGCATAGAAAGGTATCTCTTTGAAGTGAAAAAAATTACATATTCTATTTACAGATGGATTTTAATGAAGCAGGTTTACATAGCTTACAGCTATCTTGGTAAGGACTTGTCAAAACTTTCCTGTGAAAGGAATCTAGAAATAGCCAGGAAATAGCAATAGCTTCAATAAATCATAAACTGAAATCTGTGAAAGCTGAAACTAGTCAATAGCATGAGGTCTAAGGAGGAAGAGAGAAGCAAGGGACATAGTATGATCTGGGGTAAAAAAAAAAAATATAAAAAAAAAAGGCATTTTGAGATATAACTTCTCTGGTGTGCAAAATGACTCGGGAAGGCAAAAACTATTTCAAAAATTATTCTGGGCACAAAGCATCCATCCTTGCCAGAGGTGAGCAAGTATTGTTTTGCCTGACACACCTCCCAGTGAATGCTCCTTTAGGTGTATCAACATACCTTCACACATAGCTTTATGCATTTCAGAAGACAGAGGTTCTTGCAGAAAACATCCTATTAAAAAAACCCCCAACAAACCACAAACAAACACAGTCGAAGCAGTCTTACTATAAAACAAATTAACATATCAGTTAGGGAAGCATTTTGCCTGAAGTTCTTACTTTCAAATTTCCTCACTCTCTTGCTGGTTTAGGAGCAACTTACCAAACAGGAAATATCTATAGTTCCTAGTAAGAGGCCAGGGCCAGCTCACAGGGTACACATGAAGACATGCAAGTGCTACAGGCTTTTCTGGACTCTAATGCAGTCCCATTTCAACATTACTAAGGGAAAAGTGATTTGTTGCTGGGGTACTCCTGAATATCTGATAAAACATCATAGCCTTATACCACCAACTTTCTTTTAAGAATCTCTACCGACATGCTCAGAATATGGACTAACTTCCTAATATTCAGCTTTAAAAATCCTCAATGAAGGTGAACCTTTATAAACCAAGGAACAAAAATTAAATTATTTTTCTCTTATTTATAATGGCAGTCAGGAGGTCACATTCAGTTATCCCCACATAACCCTACTGAACTTGCTCAATGGGGTCACAGTGCTGCAAACCCAAGGAGAGCTTATCCCAGTGTATAAATTTCAGGAAGGAAAAACCTTCACTACAGAGCTCAAAGGAACCCTTGTGCTTTCTGCAGAAAGGTATAAAGGGGTGCTTGTTAATGGTAGCCAACACAGGCCACTTTCTGGAAAAAGAGGGGCGATCTTCATAAGAACCTGTGGCTCTCACACATAGCATGGCAACATTTCTCCATAAGAAAAAATAGCCCTCTAGAATTTGAAAAACACTACGTGCTCTGTACATCTTTGGAATTGTATGGCACATTCCAATGGCATAGCATTTCTGCAGGGAAAATCAGCAGCTCAGTAGCTGACACTATTGCCTGGTGCTTTTAACTCCTCATCATATTTTTCCTCTTTAGTACAAAATTTATTCTTTTCAAAGCTCAACGTGCAGAAATCTTTCTTTTTTTACCAAGCCTTACATTGTGCTAGTGTTATCTCATTATCTGTGCGAGTCCTGTTTATTGCAAATTCTAGAAATTCCTTTAAACTGACTCCTTGTATTACTCCAGAGGAAGAAAGCAGAGGAGTGCTCATGTGCATGTGAGAAAGACAAAAAGAAGACAAATCTTTTGTATGACTTAAAGAGAAAATCAAATTTATTTAAAGAATATTGAAGTAATCTTGCATCTGTAGGTGTCTGTAGATGTGCCATAAAGCCAGGAGTGTGTGGTACCCAATTTTATTGAATATTTTTCCACCCTCAGGCAGAAAGCCCATGCACTTACTGTGTCAGTCATTTAGTTTTGTTTACTACCTGGAAAATAGGCAAGTGAGATCCTTCCTTATTAGATAGTGCAGCACACTGTGCTGACCACACACAATGACCTCAGGCATGGTTAGAAATAAGTGAAGGGCAAGTGTTTGGAGGACAAAGCTAGGCTCTTCTTGGTGTTGTCCAAGGATAGGACGAGAGGCAACAGGTGCAAGTTGGAGTAGAGGAGGTACCACAGAAACAAAGAAAACCTTTTTCACTGAGGGTGACAGACACTGGAACAGGCTGCCTAGAAAGGCTGCGGAGTCTCCTTCGGCAGAGACATTCAGTACACTCCTGGATGTGTTCCTGTGTGACCGGCTCTAGGAGCAGGGCTGGACTGGATGATTTTTCGAGGTCTATTCCAACCCCTGACATTCTGTAAATCTGTGACTCTGTGATTCTGTAAGGCTGGACCAGTTTGCTGCAGATGCTTCCCCTTGCTCCCAACTGCCTGAGAGGGTTTGTTTTCAGGAAATCTGCTCGTTCCCTCCTCCTACCCACCAGCACTGAGGTAATAGGTTTCCTGGTTTTGTGACATGCAGCAGAAGGTGGGTTGAGACTCCTGCATGAAGGCCATTTTTTTTTTCCCCCCTCCCATTTTGTCCCAGTGTGGACACAGCACATGAGACGTTTGTATTGTTTCTTGGGCTCTGCATGCCTGCAGAGGGGGCCAGAGAATTTAGCAGTCTCTGCCTACCTAATCCTAGTGAATGTCATTTTATAAGAAAACTCTTGAGGTGTGTAATACTATGAACAGACACAATGGGAAGCACAACATAATTCAATGTTTTGGTAAAGTATTCGCTTCTAAGGCAATCTGCTCATAACAGTTTTGACTTTAGCAATTCACTGGTCATTTTCAGTGCTGCTGAGTCTGAAAAAAAGCACTGATTTTTCCTGTAATTGGTGGGCTATGTTTTCACTTTAGCTTTTGTGGAGTATGAACTATTAAAGTCTCAATGATCTTTGTATTTTTAAAGAATTCTATCAGAAGTTAAATGCAATATGTCTTTTCCAAAACTATATGGAAAACTAAAAGAGGAACGATCCATCTGCAAATTCTCCATATACCACAGTCATTTATTACTTCATACTGAAATTTGAAATATGAGAACAAAGCAGAGGCAAAGCCAAATAAAAAAAGCCACACAAGAAAGTAACATCTGCAAAATTCCATGAAAAAAATGCACAAATGTTATGAATTAAACCTTTTTTGGCTTTCCTTACAGCTGCACAACCTCACACTCAGCAAGACAGGAAAGGACTATTGAAATATTTCCTATTCAATCTTCAGAAGCCCCTACCATTTTTTTGGAAACATTAAATAGAAGTCTGTGAACTGGCATAGGCAAGAAATTGTAACAGCTGATGCAATAAAAAAGGGAATAATAAAATTCAATATAAAGTGTTAGTGCTTTTAGCTTTCATCTTTAACACATTCTAGTATGACTGCAGTTGATTTTGCTAACAAGCAGCAAGGAGCAGCGGAGAAGATGGTGCATCTCACACGGGGAAGGCATGCACACACTTCACAAAAAAAACATCCTTTATAAGAAAACACCAGCTAGTGGAAAATGAAAGTACTCACAAGAGCAGGCACGCTTTGGTGGCTTTTAATGTTAGTAAAAAATCCCATGGAGTTCTGGCAAGAATGACCTGTGCCTTTTCAAACACTTCTTTCAATGTACCAAGTCATTGTTTTTCAGAACCACAGAACATTAGAGGTTGGAAGGGACCTCTTCAGATCATCAGGTCCAACCCCGCTGCCAAAGCAGGATCACACAGGAATGGATCCAGGTGGGTTTTGAAAAACAACAACAACAAAAGACAGCAGAAGAAACAACCAGGTTGAAATGGTGAAAATTCAGAAGTCATTTGCATTCCTCTGTAATTTCTTTCAGTCTTTTGGTGTATGGACCTTTTCCAAAGTTAAAGATTGTTTTGATGTTCAGGAAAGGAGGTCTCAAAAATCTGGAGAAATGTCCCAGATAAACTGCTTCACAATCAGTAACTGGCTGCTTGCACTGGAATACAGTCTGCTCCACTGAAGGCAGTGTTGGAAGGATTTGGATTCAAAATCAGGGAAACATTTTCCACCACAGAGCAGATACTACAGGGCAAAGCACATATCAGGAAGATTTTCAGTGGTAAAATTCTAGATTCCATACTTGAGGATTTGTGGATCAGTGTAAGAAAATCAATAGCATGCAGCATTCCTCAGTGCATTTTCCAATATCAGCACAATAATGATTGCATTTTGTCAGATATTAAACAGAAATTCTTCTTGTCCAATACATGACATAGTTCTATACTATAAGACTTGGCATGAAGGCATTGTGTAAATACATATGGGCACACTCTGCTTCCAGAAGCAAGGAGTGTGAAAAGGAATATGATACCAGTGAAATATGCTGTGAACCCCTCTCTCTGTAGTGGAGAACGAAGAGTTGCTCATGCAAATGCTTCTACCAAAGTATCCCTCAGAGATCACAGATGTTAGGGGTTGGAAGGGACCTCCGCAGATCATCAAGTCCAACCCCCTCTGCCAGAGAAGGACCATAGAAACTGTTGCAGGTCACACAGGACTGCATCCAGATGGGCCTTGAGAATGTATCCAGATCACAGCTGCCAAGGCATTAACCCATGTGAAAAGCCCTGCAAAATTGCACTTTGAGTTGTCCTTCATTGTACATTGCTTTAGAAACTCAAGCAAGAAAATATCTGGTTTCCAGTAACTGGATAGAAGCTGGGAAGATATCTACAATCTTTCTAGGTAGATGCACTATCTCTAAGAAAAGCTTTAGTGGAAAATAAATGCTGATGCTAGGGAGATGTGGACAAAAACATTTCCTTACACTTACCTATACTCTCACTTACAGTTGTGAAAGTGAAACCAGAATGCATCGCTTTCCCCCAAAGCTAAAGCTACTCTGAAAGATATTGGTATTTCTAGAAGTGACATTGAAATTACAAACAGCCATCAGATAAAGTTTATACAAGGCAAACACTACATGTGCTTAACATTTGATACCTCTAGCAGTGCTATTAGATGTAGTGAATGATGTATTTGTACATAGGTTTGTGATTTTGACAAAAATAGAGTCATTTGCAAGCCTAAGGCTGGATATGAAGAAAAGTGTGTCTGGCAGGTCTAGGGAGGTTCTTCTCCCCCTCTACTCTGCCCTAGTGAGACCACACCTGCAATACTGTGTCCAGTTTTGGGCTCCCCAGTTCAAGAGAGACAGGGATCTGCTGGAGAGAATCCAACAGAGAGTGACGAGGATGATTAGGATGAGCACCTCCCCTACGAAGAGACTGAAAGACCTGAAGCTGCTTAGTCTTGAGAAGACTGAGAGGGGATCTCATCAATGTCTATAAATATCTGAGGGGTGGCTGTCAAGTGGAGGGGGCCAAGCTTTTTTCAGTGGTGCACAATAATAAGACAAGGAACAGTTGCCTACAAGCTTGAACATAGAAGGAGGAGAAACTTTACAGTAAAGGTGACGGAGCACTGGAAAAGGCTGCCCAGGGAGGCTGTGGAGTCTCCTTCTCTGGACACATTCAAAACCCACTTGGAAGCATTCCTGTGCAGACTACCCTAGGTGATCCTGTTTGGCACGGGAGTTGGACCCGATGATCTCTGGAGGTCCCTTCCAACCTCTAATGTATTGTGATACTCTGATACTGCATTTACAAAGACTACTTTGTCACAGGAACAGTAGATACATACATTTGCTTTCAGTGGATTGGTGGATAAAACAAGCTTGGTTGTGAAACTGAAATAAAGTGCAGGCTCCCAGTTTTATAGACAAACAGAAGAAAGATCCTAGAGAATGCCAACTCTAGCGTCTGGGCAGCTCAAGACAATGGCATTTATTTTTCAAACACAACCTAGTTGACATTTTTTCCATTAGTACTAACACCATTTTAACCAGCCCTTATACATGGAGCTGTTACCTGTGTCAATTGGATGATGTCTGATCTCTGCTTGTGGTGATGAAGTGTTTCAAGCTTAAGAAATTTGTCCTTATATAATGGTTCCCGTGGAGCATTTGCCTTAGTCTTTCTGCCCTGTGCACCAGGAAGAAGGGCAGCTTCCAGAAGAGTACACTTTTCCTCATCTGAAGCCTGAGCATATTATTCAGGAGGAATTGAGCAGCAGAAATGGACCCAGCATCACTCAATATCCCCAGTGCCTCTGTGCATTAACACACTTGATTTCACACCTCTGTTTGGAAGTAGATTTGTAAGGATGCTCCAGCTCTTTGGGTTTCAACTAAAAATAATGAGAAGACTCAGAGATCAGATCAGAAATAATATAGACTGACACCACTTCCATTAGAAAACTGCAACATGAAACAGTCTGTGAGAAGAGGGATTCTCTTTCCAATAGTGTGGAAGGAGACTCATCCCATTATTAAGGCAATTGGAAATTGCCATGGAATGTCATACATGAATATATAGAAACAACACAAGACATTGGCTTAATTCCCCTCTTTTGTACAAAACACACACCTTCTGTTGTCTTTTTTCCTTTTCATTATGGTATTGCCAAGCCTGAATGAAAGAGCTTACAGATATATAAAAAGATTTGGATGGAAATGTAATACCTGCAGTTTTGTAATTTGTCATTTCTAAAAACCTAAACCACCATGCTTAGCCTTTTCAAATTGAAATCTTCAGTTATGCCTCAACCACAAAAACATGCCTGTGCTCTCATGTGGATCCCAGCAATTACAGTTTATTTCTATGATCTTAACTGTATAAAATCTCCAAACAGTTATTTTGGAGGAAACTTTTTTCTATGTTGTTATTACACCTTTCAAGACCACTTTCTATGAATTCTATTATTTCAAATAAACAGGTTGGTATTTCAGAAAAGATTAAGAAGTCAGTAATTTAAAGAACTTGATAGTGCCTGATTAGTTCTGTTTTGAAGAATGCCTTAGTAGGTGGCAGTCTTAAATGAATGCTATTATCTAAGCAAGGTCTGGCCAACCTGCAGCTGTTTACGACCTCCCCGGATATTTTCTTTCTGATCTGTGCTAGAGGTGAATCCTCAGTGCTATGAAGTATGTCAAAGTTTACTCTCTCTGGATTCGGCTTGAATGTACTGAACTTTGTCACGCTTCTTCCAGAAAAGACTAACCTCCATTATTAGGCCTTTTTCCCCCCCCAGAATAATTGATTCATTCAGGCTGGAAAGCACCTCCAAGATCATCAAGTCCAGCCATTTCATCTACTCCACCAAGTCTGTCACTACACCATGCCCCCAAGCATCAGACCTAAATGGTTTTTAAACATGTCCAGGGATGGCGATTCAGCCACCTCCCTGGGAAGCCTGTTCCAGTGCCTCACAACCCTTTCCACAAAAAGTTTTCCTAATGTCCAGCCTAAACCTCCCCTGGCACAACTTGAGACCATTCCCTCTAATTCTATTGTTAGTTACCTTAAATATAGTCCATCATCAACTACCTTGATGATGACAGATATGTTTAAAGGGAGATTTCATCTCAGTAAGCAAACAAAACCTGCATTTGATAGGTGTAGTGCAAGAGAGTAGAGAAGAATTCATTTTCTTGTTCTTGGCAATGATCTTTTTAGAGGAAAAATGCATAGATTTTTCTTTGACTAGGGTGCTTGTATAATTATTGCTTACTCAAGCAAGTGCTTGAATAAACATGAATAAACCTAGGATAAATATCAAGCTATGCTTTTCCATGCAGAGTAATACCAGTTCATTTGTTAACCTGTTTTCTTTTTTTCAGAGTTTAACTGTAAGCAGCTGCCCACGTTTTATTCTAATCACTTTTTAACTCGTGTTACCATAAACCAAACTCAATGCATTTAGTCAGGCTAGAGTAGTCCATAATGCTTTCTAAATCAAACAAGCTTTTCTTCAATCAACAGGCCTGAATTTTGCTTCAGTATTGTAAATAAATTCTGCTTAATGTTACAGTTAAGGAGTAAAAAATTCCTTAAATAAACAATGAGCGTGCAGCAACACATGACAGAAAAGATTTTGGACTAGCAATGAACAACAACATAACACTTTAGTAAAGTTTAGTACATTTTGTGTTTATAGGCTTTAAACAGACTGCCTTCTGTTTGAAGTTGATTGCAGCCGAAATGAAATCAGTGTTTGTTTTGTACTTTGCAGTGTACAGAAGATCATAGAGGCAGGATTCTACCTACCCCTGCATTTCCTGTCCCGTTAAAGACTGGCTACTGGAAATACTGGTTTTGTGATTACCAGCAAAACCATTCAGGTCACAGAATGCATTCTGAGTCTCTTTCTTGCCATGAAAAGAAGCAACAGAGGTCTGCATAAAAATATGGTGTTATTTTTGCGATTATTATTTATAATTCCATCTGGATTACAGATCTAAGTCTAGAAGCACAGTGCTCAGATATGTAAGTGAAACAAAAGAAGATTTATGAAACTAGTTGAGTGACACAAGTACATAAAAGTACTTATGATTTCGGTATCAGAAAGCTCATTAAAGAGAGAGGCATTCTGTTGGTGTCTGATTCCATGAGTCTGAGTTGCAAGTATTTATATCTGATTTCTAGGGGCAATCATCTGTTTAAACAGTATGAATTGTGTTGATAAATAGCTGTAAATAATAAATTCCAAATCAAATAGGAGGTAGTTCAGAAATTTACGGTGGTATTGGCTCAGCTGGTTTTGGCTGAAACTTTTCCTCATCTTGTTCCTTCAGCATTAAACTCCTATTAAAAATCTTAGGCATTTGAAAAGTGTAAGGATGTCAGATTTTGTGGTGTTGGTCTTACAGCCAGTTGTGACCCATGTTTGAGACAGAGAGAAGTGCACTGGCAGTTCTGTGGTAGTGCAGCATATTAGTGACCTCCCCAGTCAGTCAAGAGTACTATGAGATTGTTGTATGACAAAGTAAGCACAACTGATTAATTACATCAGATCCTCAAAGGCATTTTGCAGTTTAAGAAATTATGCTGTCTTCCTTATGAAGAGAAGCTATTTCAGGTGGTAGCTACTTTCTCAATGTAGTAGCTGTTCTGTCTTCCCTGTCATGAGGATATGTAGCTTTCCTCAGGACAGTCTACTCAAGACTAAGAACAGCAGACACATTCTGTCTGTTTTCATGGAGGCAGAACAAGGTCTTTATGTAGAAAAGGAGCCTTATATTTGCACCTTTTTAAAAAACAATAAACATCTAAATAAATTGTAGAGCAGACAACTTTAAATAAATTCCGCTTAGCCTTTGATACTTATTCTACATTTCCTTCATCTTTCAAGAGAGATTTAATCAATAGTCGTCTTTGCTATGTACTGGTAAATGTCTGCACAATTTCTAAGCCACAGGCATCCAGGACAGAGTGAAGGAACAAGCAGTACCTGGTTAAGGCAGAAAATAGTGTTTGTAAAAGGTACGATGAAGGTTTTCATGCAGCACAGTTTATCCAACTGTGAAAATATTAGTTGGGTTAGTACTGAGCGGGTGCTCAAACCTCTGTTGGCTGCTGACCAGGATAAATGGTCCAAGTAGAGGAGCTGACTGCAGATTAGTTACATATAGAGAAGACACAAAGAAAAAAGAGAAACACGACTCAAGAGAGAGCAGCATGTGGCATGAGAGGTTAACCCAGCATTTCCTGAGCTATTTTCCCCAGTGCCTGGCTCCTTGGTGAATTCTTCCTCCCACCTTCTCAACTAATGCCACCTTTCATTGTCCTGTAAGTTTACACCATCTACAGTTGTAAATGTTATCACAGCCCTTTCTTCATGATGCCTTCTAGTTCGAGAGGCAGTGGTGTAATTGCTATGATAAATAAATGATTGCAACACTCGGAGGGCACAGGCTTCAACTGTATCATCACACCTTTTCACTGAAAATACTAACTTAAAATCCCAGATAAGAATGAAAACACAAATATTACTTTTTTCCTTCATATGACATTTCCCTCAATCACACTTTCCTGAGTTTCTACACACTCAAAATGTAATTCTCACATTTGATCCAATATTAAGTTTGCATCTCAGGTGGTCTTTCTGCACTCATCAGTTCTTGAGACTCCACTGAATGTCCCTTTGAGACCATGTCACTCATGCCATTGCCATCCTTCACTGTGCTCAAAAGCAATTTGAATGAGAGAGATTTCAGACAAAGTAAGAATGAGTTTATTTAGCTATAGTGACAGGCTGGAAATATGTCTACACTCTAGGATATTCCTTTATATGCTAGTTTTTCACCCTGTTTGAGTCTGGCTGAAGGCCTTTATACAAAACCAGTATTTTGTCACAATTCAGAAATTAATATTTTAAAATACTGTAACAATATTATATCCTAAAGCCAAAAGAAAGTTGACATACACTCAAATCTGTATGAAACTGAATGATCCTGTTTAATCTCAGGCACCATTTGAGGCACAATAACGTGAAACATGGGGTACTTTTGGGTTATTTTCATTGTCATATATTAGAATGGGGTGGGGGTGGGGGAAGAGGTTGATGGTAATTTCAGAAGCAAGCTGGAAATCATCCATTACAGCAATATCAGTCACATACAGAATGAGGTTTTGTCTGGTCCAAATGTGAAGGATTACTTAGCTTTGAACAGTAGCCTGGTTGGGTGTTTATTTACCATTAATCATATATAATTTTCCTCTCTGGGATTTCCTACTTTGTTTTCCTGACATACAAACTAAGTATTCCTGTTCTAAATGTGTTCTTATGATTCTATAGTCAAAGGACAGAGAATCAGTTCTCTAACAAACATTTGTATGTTGGAGGGCCTCACATGGTAACACAGTATTTCACAAAGGTTTGATTTCACAAATCTTCAATAATTTTGTCTTTGCCAACACACCATCACATTTTCAGATGTGCCGACTGCAATGTTTCCTCAGCAGCTTCTCATATTCTCCTACAGAAAGTCTGATTTATGGTCCTTGTGCACAGATAAACTCAATTGATTACTACTAACAGTTGCATGTACATTATTAATGCACCAGTATCTCTATCAGAAAGACATGTTGCCTCCTTGCTACCCCATCTTTGAAATATTTCTATAAAGTAATTAGCAAAGTATTTGATAACCTCCTCGCGCACCTCAGATTACATCCCTATGTCATCATACACATCTTCATCTGTTATGCTCCAACCTTGCCCTACCTTCTGCTCTGTAAAATACACCTGCCCTGTTCAAGTCTCCTGTGTCTAGTTCTTCATACTGTTTAATTTTCAAAACACTATGACTGCAAGGCAATCTGATCTGATCAAGTAGTTTCTATAATTCATTCTTGCATTATTTGAATATTATTTCAATTTGTGGAAACCAGTAAAAAAGTGTCCTTAGCAGCAGCAGCAGCAATTAGCGCTGCTAAGTATGTTTTTAATGTATTTCTGTATTTCAGAGTTGATCATGCTTACATGTTTTCATATATGGTTGCTATGCTATGTGCATGCTGTGCTTCATGCAGCCATTTTAATGTGGTGCTTTTATTACCAACAAATCTGTTATCTTTTCAGCATTTATAATTTGGTTTTATGATCAGTTCACATTTAAGTAGATGCTCTTAACTCATCAATTGCAAAATACTAGTTTAGGAAACCTCTAGAAATTCACACTCCTGTGTTGCAGTAATGATGGCAGAACACAAGTGGAATTGTAATGCCTGTTGGAAGGACAAATACAAATTGAAAGGATTTCAGTAGGACTGTCACTATAATGGAATGAAAGTGACATTTCAATTAGCACATCCACTAATTCTTCAAATTCAAGTATTTATTTAACTCTGCGGTTCTGTACCATTGTGGTTAACGTCTTCCTTTGTGGACTATTATTTTGAGCAGATATGTTATACCTTTCACAACATAATTTTGGGTGGCTTTCTCAGGTGACAAGAAAATTGTAACTCCCTGTTTTCATTCTTTGCCAGGTTTCTGTTTAGATAGAGTACTTTGGTTACTCTGTTCTTTCCAAATGCTACACTTTGCATTTTCTAAAGATATTCTAACAAGGATATGACTTAACAGAAGCCTGGCATGAGATAATCTGTCAGCTAGCCTAATTTCACAGTATGTGTCAAAGCTATACCAAATTAAATTCCAGCCTGGATAAAGGCCATAGAGCACCGTCTCAAAGACAACTGCAGCCCAGTTTTAGGTATAACTGTGTCAAATTCCTTTTTCGTAAGTGAGTCTTTCTATTTAATTGAAGACTTGGTGGGGTGGTGGGTTTTGTTTGCTTGTATGTTTGCATTCCACAAAGCTGCATCTCTACACGGTGTTATTCGGACAGCTCACATTAGAGGCCCACATGACCTTGAATTCCTTTATACTTATTTTTTGGCCTTAAATTTCTCTTGTCAAATGCAAGCATAGTGTTGTACTTCTACTTAGTAAAACATTTTAGGCATTAAATTGTTGGTTACTAAATATTAAACTTGAAAAAGAAAATGGTCCTTTATATTTAGCTAAGGTTAGTCAGTGAAAATTGTAGATTTGAAAAGTGTAGCTCTATATTTGTTCTAAGTTGAATCCACTAAACCACAAGCAAATGGCTATCTAGTCTCCTGCTTCTAGAAAATCTAACAGAATCCTGCAATTACTTGAAATGCTCGCCATCTGCTACAACATATAGCTGTATACCACCTTCAACAACAGTCAGAGAATTCAGAGGAATAGCTATGTCTGTGAAGTAGATTAGCATTCTTTGGGCTTACTTCAGAATAACTTTTCTCATTAAAAATATTGTTCACAGTGGTATAATGAGGAATTGAGAAGCATTCATAATGCGCTCCTACTGTCAAAACCTTTGGCATATAGCTATAGCAGGGAATATTTCCATTAATTTGTTTGATTTGGAGCAGGTCTTTGGAAAAAAAAAATAATTCTCAGTTCTCCACAGATTTTGAAATTTCATAGGGTTGTAGCAGTTTGTTTATCTCATCAAATATCCATGGAAAGCTATTTAAACGGGTTCATCAGCAACACAAGCCAGACTATGTAACACTTGGAACAAGCACTGGCATGTGTTAGGAGCTATTTTCTTAGCTTGGAAAGTCCAGAAAAGTAGAGAGAGTATTAAATATTTACTGAGTAAATCAGAGGAAACACTCTCAGTGGCGCAAAAAGGCAGGAAAATATCCCATCAGCCCTTGAAAGTAGTTGTATGCTTGCTTTCTGCTAGACCCTGCTGAAAACTTTTCTTTGTATCTACTGTATAAACAACTTCCAGTATGAAAACTACCCAGAAGTAAAATAGTGCAGCATGTTGTTCCAGACCCTTTATCTAAAGTACAAGAATTTGATTACATTGCTAGAAAAAATTTAGGCAAATAGATATATATATTTTTTTTTTTTAATAACAAAACCCTAACATTGTCACAATAATTAAGCCTTCAGTAAGGGTCAAGAAGATTTTTAAGACTTGAATTCATTTTGACTTTCCTTATCTGAATAACAAACAAACCAACCTTTAAAAATTAACATCCATTTAAAGAATTTGTTTATAGTAACTACATTATCAAATGAGAATATATCATCACATGAAATTTCCCACCATTTCTATTTTAAACATGGCACAAAAGGCAGCCTCTGCCAATTAGACACGCATCAGCCCTTCAGCACAAAGCCATTTTTTCCATGTGATGTTCTAATGCAAAAGACACAACAACACTCATGAAAAGAGCACTGGGCTTGCCAGGGTGAATATTTAGTTATTCTTTAGGTTGTCATTTGTGGATTTATGAAAGAACAAATGTTCAAAAGGGAGAAAGGCGTTCTCTTGCAAGTAGAGGGATACAGATAATTACAATACAAAGTACAATATAATCATATTTACCGCACAAAACCATCCATGGAAATATATGCATCCATTTTGAGAGTTACAGCAGATATTCACTGTTCTAGTTTTCACTGTGATAGAGTTAATTTCTCTCCTAGTAGCTGGTACATAGCAGTAGCTGCTATACTTTGGATCTAGTGTGAGAATGGTGTTGATAAAATCCTGATGGTTTAGTTGTTAAGTAGCACATCAAGGATTTTTCAGCTTCTAAGGGGCTAACACACCACTGTAACCTGCCTGCTCCCTCAGTGCAGAAGTGAGGGAAAAGTAGCACACAAAACTGAGATAAAGAAAAAAAGAGTTTAATATAAAATGGAGTACTGCATCCAGCTCTGGAGCCCTCAATACAGGAAGGACATGGACCTGATGGAGCAGGTCCACATAAGTGCCACAAAATGATCAGGGGGTTGGAGCACCTCTTACCAAGTATACCACCCAGCTTGGTATGACAGGCAAACTTGCTGAAGGGGCACCCAGTATCTCTGTCTGTATCACTGATGAAGATATTGCACAGCACTGGTCCCAATACAGACCCTTGAGGCACACCACTTGTCACCTGTATCCATGTGGACATGTTTTTTCCATAGAGAGGGTCCAGAGCAAGGCCACAAAAATGATCAGGGGGTTGAAGCACCTCTGCTATGAGGACAGGCTGAGGGAGCTGGGGTTGTTTAGCCTGGAGGAGAGGAGGCTCTGGAGACACCAAATAGCAGCCTTCCAGTACCTGAAGGGGGCCACAAGGATGGGGAGAGACTGTTTACATGGGCACAGGACAGTGACAGGACGAGGGGCAATGGCTTTAAGCTAGAGAAGGGCAGATTCAGATTGGATATCAGGAAGAAGTTCTTCGCTATGAGAATAGTGGAACTGGAACAGTTTGTCCAAGGAGATGGTTGAAGCCCCATCCCTGGAGATATTCAAGGTAAGACTCAATGAGGCCCTAGGCAATCTGGTCTAGTTGAGGATGTCCCTGCTGACTGCAGGGAGGTCAGACTGGATGACCTTTGAAGTCCCTTCTGGATTCTATGGTAAGGGGAAAGCTGAGATACATCCCTTCTTACTGACAGAGAGATTATACAATGAGTACACCTTTGCTTAGGGAGGTAAACGCATTTGTACTGTAAAGGTCAACAGCATAACAAACATGTCTGGGTGTCTTTTATGACACCATAGACTGGAAAGAACATCCGCAAGTAAGACACAGTAGTCATTCCATGGACTGACCTCTTCTGCTAAAGCAATCACTTTAACACACAAAATATTGAATGTGGATGGAGGAAACATCCAGCAGGAGGCAAATTAGAAATTGTTTTTACAGGCTGGAAATATTTACTATCAGTGTGCTACATATCTATCCAGATTTATTTCATTTCCCACCAGTACCAGTATGGGATGACAGATAATAAGGGCTGTGAAGGTGAGAATAAAGTCTCAGAAGTCAGTGCAAGAGTTCCATGTCTGAATCTCTCCGTGCATTAACTATCAAAACTGCTGACTATTTCTGTTGCAAATGAACTGTTGTCTCTATTAGGTATCTCTCATTTAAAAACAGGTAATATCTCAGTATAATTTAAATAGTATCCAAAGTGAAATTAGTTTAAATTTGATCTGGTAGTGTTGTCATATTCTCTGAAGGAACTGCAAGGTGCCTACCTCTAGCGAGACACAAATTGGATCAAAGCCAATGGGAAATCTAAGTTTCACATCCTACTTTCACTTGAGATGAAATCCTGCCCCCTTTGGAAGTGTAAGGGAAGTTTCACTCAACTTTAGTAAGCAGGATTTCATCTATTACTAAAAGGCAACTTCTTTATTAAGCTGTTTGCATCCTGTTGGCTGATATCTTTTTATAAAGGAAACAAGATCAGTTCAGTCGCAGTCCTCGGTTTTGCAAAGCTCAAGGAGTCCAATTAGAAGTAGAGAGACATTTAAAGAGTTGTATTTTGCCACTTAACCAAGAAAAACTACTCAAACCCAGATTTAATTATGAGAATAAGCCTGCCAGCATGAAGTCAAAATAGCATGGTTTAAAAGCAAAATTCTAATACAGCACTGTTTAATTTTGTAGGTTTCAAAAATCTTATCTGAACTATTTACATTAGCTAACTGAACCATATCATTTATCATGGTTTTCCTTTCCTAAGTAAATTTTTAAAATTGTTATATTTATACTTTTTTCAATTCATTTACATGCTAGTTTAATTGTGAGATCCAACAGATTTTCACTGTTTAATGAGTGACTGTCTAATGACTGACATCTTTCTGCCAGAGTTGTTCTACATTGCAAAAGAAACCAAGTTCAGTGTTTCTTGGATGCTCTACAATTATTTTATTCTCACAGAGTGAATGATGGCTCCAGCATAACTAGCCCAGACTTTGGACGCACACTTCCCTGACATTATAACAAATGCTGGACACCTGCCAAACTCAACTTGCTAAGGCTTCATCTATGCTATAATTGGAACAGAAAATACTAGGACCTCCAAGCAGAGAGTTTGCTACAGGAAAACAAACAAACAAAACTCAGGCAGTAGCCAATAATGGCACTTAAAAGATGCCAGAAACGTTTAGGGGAAAAGCTCAGCTGAGATGGACTTCAGAACATGAGAAAAAGTTTAAAAGGAAACAAACATCTTGTAACCATTTGTCAAGTAACGTGCCTGTGCTTGGAAGAATGCTGTCCTTCCAGGAGGAAAAAGACAATACAAGCAATGTTCCCATTAAGCAGGAAAAAAAAACCCACAACATATCACGAGCCACCATGGTAGACAGGAGGGGAAATCCAGAGACTGAGATGTATTAAGTGAAACAAGTATTTGGACATGATCACTAGCATAGTTCTCTCAGATCCTCCTGATACTACTTCTTTAGTACTACTACTTCTTTACATTCTTGTAAAGTCAAATATCCAATGTGTGGAAATAATCTTTTTCAGCAGCCCACTTCTCCTCAGAATGTTCCCTCTAGAGTTTTCAAACCCCATCATTCTCTTCTTTCTGTCTAATTTTACTGGTTTCTTTCTCTCTCTGCCATAAAATCTTTTTCAACCACTCTGTCATATTAAACATTCTGATGGTTCCTGAATTGCATAACAATTCATGCTAATTAATTTAATTATTATTTTTAAAGTTAGAAAACCACAGACTATGTGGAGTATTTTCTGTGAAGGGTAAGTTTCCATGAGAAAATGAGTGGGCAGCTCAGACTCAGGCAGTAGATGAAAATAGATAGCTTCTCTTAGGCAGAAGAGTTTGAAAACTCTTCTATCACTTCCATTATGAAACATCAGGACAAGTAAAATATGTCAAAACAGAAGAGGGCTAAATAACTAGTGCTAAGTACAGAGGCCAAATGTGTGATATTTGGTATAAACTGCTGAAGGGTTACTTTTGCACTTCTCTCAGAAGTCTGATCTGGGCAAAGGAATACAGCCAAGTGTGCAGTGTTGGGACAAAGCAGAAATAATGAAGTGTTAGAGCCCAATAGGGAATGTAGGTTAAGGATTTAAACAGGAAAAGAAGCAAAATGGGAAGGGCTGGATGCAGAACAGCCTGTCTGCCAGGAAAGCAGTAGTCAAGAGGGAAAGGCACCTGCAGTACTCATGTCAGAAGAGGTTACCCAGACTTCCAGTCAGGAAGAACAGTGGCCAATCATTTACTAATATTTTGAAATCTTATTTCAGTTTAAACTCCAGTAAAACCAAGCTAAAATGTCCTGTTCACTGAATTGAGTAGTACCTTTGAAAACCTCTGAAATGATCTAGAAAATAGACAATATGGAGCTGTGGATATCCCACAGGGAACTTTTAATGATGGCAGTACAATAACAATAAATAAAACAAACAAAGAAACAACAACACGACATCTGCTGGAGGGTAGAGAGGCTCTGCAGAGGGACCTCGACAGGCTGGGCAGATGGGCAGAGTCCAACGGCATGAGATTTAACACATCCAAGTGCCGGGTTCTGCACATTGGCCACAGCAACCCCATGCAGAGCTACAGGCTGGGGTCAGAGTGGCTGGAGAGCAGTCAGGCTGAGAGGGACCTGGGGGTGCTAGTCGACGGTAGACTGAACATGAGCCTGCAGTGTGCCCAGGCAGCTAAGAGGGCCCATGGCATCCTGGCCTGCATCAGGAACAGTGTGGCCAGCAGGAGCAGGGAGGTCATTCTGCCCCTGTACACTGCACTGGTTAGGCCGCACCTCGAGTACTGTGTCCAGTTCTGGGCCCCTCAGTTTAGGAAGGATGTTGACTTGCTGGAACGAGTCCAGAGAAGAGCAACAAAGTTGGTGAGGGGTTTGGAACATAAGCCCTACGAGGAGAGGCTGAGGGAGCTGGGGTTGCTTAGCCTGGAGAAGAGGAGACTCAGGGGTGACCTTATTACTCTCTACAACTACCTGAAGGGAGGTTGTAGACAGACGGATGTTGGTCTCTTCTCCCAGGCAAGCAGTACCAGAACAAGAGGACACAGTCTCAGGCTGCACCAGGGGAGGTTCAGGCTGGATGTTAGAAAAAAGTTCTATACAGAAAGAGTGATTGCACATTGGAATGGGCTGCCTGGGGAGGTGGTGGAGTCGCCATCACTGGAGGTTTTTAGGAGAAGACTTGACGGGGTGCTTGGTGCCGTGGGTTAGTTGGTTGGGTGGTGTTGGATTGGTTGATGGGTTGGACGCGATGATCTTGAAGGTCTCTTCCAACCTGGTTTATTCTATGTATTCTATGTATTCTATGTATTCTATGTATTCTATGTATCCAACAACAAAAAACCCCAACCCAAACCCAACAAACAACCCCAAACCAAAACAATCAAATCAATATATGCTCTGTAAAAATTCAGAAGAGTTTATATCCTGAAAAATGCAATGATCTAAAATTACTCAAGCACCTATAATAATTATGCAGGTCCAGTATAGGATAGTTAGAGAATGAAGAACTGTTTACAATTACATCTCTAAACATAGCAACACAAGGGCTAGGAAAATATTTTTCTTTGGATCATTTAATCTGTGGAATTATCCCTTTCTTCCTGTTCAAAATATAACACTGAATGGAATGAAAACCTGATGCAGTGCTGAAATCAAAAGGAAGCAGAAAGAAAATTAAGCTCCCAAAGGTAAATGGGTACAATACAGAAAGAAAATTATATGTTTTAGATCTACAGTCTTACTCTCCAGTCAACTAAAGAAAATGCAGCCATTTTTAAATATATCATTATTAGCCTTCCCCCAACTCTAAGATTTTAACTGCATTCCTGAGAAGCACAAAAAATTCAGATACATTTGAAGAATGCAATGAAGAATCAGAAATTATTGAAATTAACTATACTAAAATAAAGTTACACAAAAGTTTAGGAATAACCATAGAGGATGGCATCTGAAAATGAGCGAGACTGTAAAATACAGGAAGTGTGGTACTACCAGACTCTCTTAGAATAGAATAAACCAGGTTGAAAGAGACCCTCAAGATCATCGTGTCCAACCTATCATCCAACACCACCTAATCAACTAAACCATGCAACCAAGCACCCTATCAAGTCTCCTCCTGAACACCTCCAGTGATGGAGACTCCACCACCTCCTCGGGCAGCCCATTCCAATGGACAATCACTCTCTCTGTGTAGAACTTCCTCCTAACCTCCAGCCTAAACCTCCCTTGGCACAACCAGAGACTGTGTCCTCTTGTTCTGGTGCTTGTTGCCTGTGAGAAGAGACCAACCTCTGCCTGTCTACAACCTCCCTTAAGGTAGTTGTAGAGAGCAATAAGGTCACCCCTGAATCTCCTCTTCTCCAGGCTTGCTTCATTTCATGAGTGTAATGGCCTAAACTCAGAGACCAGTGTCAGGGTTTGGGCACCTGAGAGTGGCATGGGCTGAACACATCATTAAAATTGGCATATTCAGAGTTTTAGACAGTTTAGCTAACTTAGATCAGCTTACTCATGTGAAGTTCAGGAGGAAAAAAAAAAAACCAAAACCCAAAAGATCTATCTGATGCAGAAGGCAGCCCGCAATTAACTTTTAGAAAAGCAGTAGGAAAATTACACAAGGCAACACAAACCCCCTATATATATAAAAGTGTATAAAAATTGGGATCTTATATTGACCTAACTAAAGTGCTTGGAATTAGTGAGCCTAGAAGCATACTAGAAAAATATACTCTTGTACACTGCAGCTAAAAAGAGAATTGGTTCAAATGGCTTCTGAAAGGGCACATCAAGAAACCACCTTTTTCTTGTGGCATTACTTTTATAAGTTGGCTTACTGCATACAGACATACAAGAGATTGAGTACTGTAACTAGAAGAGTACCTTGTGATTAAAAGTTTAATAACAAAAGAGAACATAAATTCCCAGCTGTTGAGAGCAATCCAAGAGGCAGCTATTATTACAGGAATAACTCAAACCTTTTGCTACTCTGTTGGAATATCAGAGGTGTGAGCCCATTCTGTCCAACTTTCAGATGTTCTAAAGAGCTTGGCATACAGAAATTGTCTGCATTTAACATTGTTTCCAGATGTACTCTTGGCCAGCTTTCTTCATCTATTTGGACTGATCTGAACAACCTGAACCTTGGGAACACCGTTATGCTCTGGGATAAAAAAGTTATTCTCTGCTAATAAAGAAGAAAAGGTTGCAAGGCAAAGATATGTGGTGACTTAACATCTAATCTGCCTTTCATCCCAGAATAAAAGGCAGGAGGAATTTTGATTATTACACCCACATTTAATTTCTTTGCATGAACACACTCCAAAATATTCAAGGGGTTAATTAGGCAGCTTCCAATTCAATCTTACAGCAAGGAGTGTCCACTAAATCATAAATCAGCAATTGTGTTATCATATTGTATTTTCCTGGAGAAAAATAGACTAATTGAAAACAAATACAACTGAGGAAATACCTAAATGAAAGCTATAGACACTGCATTTTAACAGTGCTGATTCTTCTCTCTGGTAGGGCAGGCAGGACATACACATATTATTAGCTGGTAGACTATAAAGCTAGTATGATGCTAGTGTGTGACACACACTGGTTCTGTGGGCAGCACAATCAATATCCAACATATCTGCCCAGAGTTTGCTTTCAGTCCACACCCAGAACTCTTTGGTCCAACAGTAACAGAAACTGGAAATGGGCTGCAAGAGCCAGAGCAATTACACAGGGGCAGCCCCCAACATCTGTTGTTCTCCAGAGCCCTATGAATGCCTCCTGGCCAGACTGCCTCCTCCATATAGCCAGACCTGCAGCCAATATTTGACAGGAGAACACCACTGGCTTCCCAGGAAAAAGCATCACTATTAGTGTATCACAGATCGCAGTAATTATTCCACTGACCCACAAAGACTCCACAAGCTGTTATTTAAGCAATATTGCTTTTGACTATTCAAATCCAATCACCTGGATTTAATCCTCCAATGAACTACTCAGATGAAAAATCAGTGTGGTGGGAGAATACTTCTTTGGAACAAATGGACAAATGACTAGCTGGTAATATCAGGAGGACTTCTTGTATGGAATTCACATTATGTGCCACACCATGTATCTCTCATCTAATAACTATATTTCATCACTGTACAAGAAATCACATCAATAAAGAGAACAGCACAATAACAACTGCTAATCAGTTTTATGTCAGTCAGTTCAGCCAAATAAAGTGAGATCTAACCAAAACAATACTGTTCATTTAGCTGCGCCCCAAGTCTTAGTAGTATCTAATGTAATTATTGAGTCTATTTGTACCATTTGTATTTCAGTTGCCATTTTACAACCATTTTTATTTTAGGTCTTTTACTGCATTGATTATTTGATGCTTGTGGAGGAACTATTAATTTGAACTTTGTGATGCATTAGAGGAATAAAATGCTGTGAAAGGACTTAATCTTGCTGATGGATAGCAGCCTGCTCACTGTGCTTTCACTGGGAAGAAATCAGTCTGTTTGCACTGGAACCAGCAGTATTGCAGTTAACTCAGAGGCAGGTGATAACACTAGCTTTTAGAAAATTAACCTGAGAAGATACAGCATTTTTTTCTGTAAACAGATACAATTTGGTTATTCAAATAATTATCCTCTGCATTACTGTTGGCACCTGTGGTGTGGCTCAGTTGGTAGCACATAAGACCTTTAATGGGGAAGGTAGTGAGTTCAAGCCTGCAGTGGGCACTAGTGTTCTCCCTACTCTAGTCATGAGGTCTGTGGTGACAGGTTGGACTCGATCTTTGAGGTCTCTTCCAACCTTAGTGATACTGAATACTGATTTTCATCTATTAAAAAACATTGCTCCTTCCAGTGAAAGGCCATCCTGAGTTCAAATCTATTTCATATCTCCTTTAACAATTGATCTTTTCTTTTACCTAAGAGCAAATATTAGCATTTGAACAGCATAATATTAGTTTTCAAACACTATTACTATTTATTTCACTTCAAAAATGCACAGAATTTGGGTTTCCAAGAACTTGAAAATAATAATTTCAGATAATATAGCTGCTGAAAGTGAGCATCATTCAACCCTTTATTACAAATGGAGAACAGCTTTCCCTCTTAAGGCCTGATTTCTGCACCACAATTTTTTCTTTCTTGCAAAGGTAAAGCTGAATAAACATAAGCTCTCCCACCAGGGGGAATCTCCATCGCAGCAAGATTGAGGTCAGCAGTTTACAGCTGGACAGTCAATATGGCTCTGTCAGAAATACTTCCTAAGGATTGGTGGTGTTTTGGCGATTGTTTTTGCAGTGGTTTGTTGTGTAATTTTGGGACAGGAGGGTGTTTGGATTTTTGGTTTGGGTGTTTTGTTGTTGTTGGTTTGTTTTTTGGTTGGTTGGTTGGTTTGGATTTTTTTGTTTGGTTGGTTTGGGGTTTTGTTTATTTGTTTGTTTTCATACAGAGCAATATTTTCAAAAGTCAAGAAAGAAATGGTTGCATCCCGGTAGGGAGTTATATGCACTAGTAACCACAATCTATTCCCTATTCTTGATAACTGCTAAGTAAACCTTTCATATGCACCACATTTGTGTCCCCTGGAAAGTTCACCAAGTGTCTGAAAGGGTATACTATAGCACTCCACTTCTAACCAGAGACTGATGATAACCCAGGTCATGCATCAGCCAGCCCCCATTGCACTCTACCTGTCTGAATAATGGTTGCCAAAAATAAAAGCATAAAAGTAGAGGGCAGTGCTTTATGCTGATTGTTTTCTGCCCATGCAGAGTGCTTATTTTGTTTGTCTTTAGAAATGAAGTAGGCTGATCTGTTTTCAGTAGGTGGGGAATCAAACACACTAGACCAAAAAGTCAAAGTGAGTTGGATATGTAAACAAAATATATCAAGGGAATGTAATTCCTTGGCAGTGTTACCAGTGGAATCCAGTGGAGCTTGTGTCTGGAAAAGCAGACTCCAGGGCCCAGAGGGATTAATTTTTCATATTTATTTTACTTTACTTTTGCAAACACAGAATTTTGTGCTGTTCAGTTCTCAGTCATTTTCTTTCTTCCTCTAAGAACTGGTTAGCTGGTCAGGGGGAAAAAAAAAAAAAGAAAAAAAAAAAAAGAAAATAGGTACTACTAATTATGCAGTAGGTTGGAAGACTTCCTTTCAACTTGCTACTATGTTTAGGACAAATGGAACTATTGACATTATTCACCACCATAAAGGAAATTATTTCTGTGATGATTCCACTTAGATGGTTTTTCCAAAATAGTATTTTGAATATATATAGTTACTGCAACACAGAACAAGTTTTTAATCCTGTCACATTACTGTTATGTTACTTCACAGCATTGTAAGACTACTTACTCCTAAAGAGAAGGAATGTGGAGCAATTACATACAGTAAGGTCATTTACTAACAAGGACCTGATAACAACGTCCTTCTGGGACACAGTGCATTGTTTTGGTAAACTGGTAATCTTAAATTCAAACTAGAATTACAATGACTGTTGGCATTCCATCAAAGTGAAGTCTTTGTTTGCAAGCATAGCTGTTTTAATTTTGTCAGAAGAAACAAACTCTGGACCCTCTGTGCAAAATCTCATCTGAAGAAACATGTCAGCTTTTAGACAGCAGCCTTTGGTGAAACAGGTGAGGCTTGCAGTGTGCTTTTTTCATCTTCTATTTGAATCTCTGGGTATCTTAGGGCCTGAGCAAGCCTCATGTTTAAAGTGGAGTTTAATTGCCAAAAATCCTCTTTAATCATTTTATAAAGTCACAGACTGCTTTGGTTGGAAAAGACCTTAAAGATCATCTAGTTCCAATGCTCCAACACAGGTTTTAGTGTGCAAAACCAGGTAAAGTAGCTAGAACCACAAAATGAACGTTTCTTTTTAAGGACTTCATTCAGCTCATCTAAAGCAAAGGGGGAAATCTTCATTCATTTCATGATAACCTGAATGCAGCTCTGAATGAGTGCAAGCTAGAAAAGTTGAATACTACTACCTCATAGGTAAAACAGCCAAATGAAAGCCTACAGATGACTCTCCTGCTTTGGTATTATTTTAACTAAAGTACAACTTTTATGCTAAGTTCAGTGAAATTGGTCTAGTTGTAGACAAGTTCAACACTAATATTTTAAGGCAACAGACGTTATCAGATGATGCCAATTCTCTGTCACAGACATGATTAATTCTGACTGAAGTGAAATATTAATCAGCTAGCAGAAGAGAATTCCTTGGCTAATGGCATTCAAAACCAGCTCCAGTAGCCCAGCTGCTGTGGGAATCAGAACGAATATCGTCATTACAGCTCTGCACACAAACACAATGCATTTTTATCTTGCTCAGCTGAAAATGCTATTTTTCTACACCTTGACATTTAACACAGATTAATCTTAAACAATTACAAACTAGTGGGTAAAGTTCTACAAGCAGATGCAAATAACTGAGCTGAGAGGCTTTTCAGAACAGCAATTACACTAAAAAAAAATATAAATCACAGATTGGTCCTAAATTGGAGAATCTGAGAACACTGTATTTGAAGAAGACACCTTTCAATTTGAAGTAAAGACAGAGATGCCAGACATAACACAAAACCCTTCCGTTCTACAGGGCAGAGACCCAGAGTTTGCCAGAGGGTCATACAACACTCTGGGCAACCCATTTGATATAAAATGTGTAGTGAATCCAGAAAGAACAAAAAGTACAAGTTTCTCAGGTGTGTAGAAAGCTCGAAAGAACTTGAGTTATTCTGTGAAGAGAAGGCTGATGAAAAGGTGCAATAAACCACACTCTAACACCTGCTGAAAAAGAAAGGGAGTAAGTTGCTCTTGATATCCACAATAAAACCAGACACCTCCATTATAATCTGCAGAAAGGAAAGTTTCTAGCTGCAAAGCCAATGACACTGACAAAAAGAAGATTGCATGGTATGTTCAGACTTGAAGTTTTTCTACCTTGGGACAGGGAGAGAAATGACAACATTCTAAATCCTTCAAGCCTTATTTGTCACAGAACTCATAATAAAACAAGATTGGACTCAAATACAGACATATATAGGCATAGAAAGTATTCTTCTGAGAAGGAATAAACTATCAAGAGTAAAATGAGCTCACAGTGCCTCAGCACAGTACAACACTATCATAGCGGTTGCTAACTTACACCCTGCTTGAAATGGTACTCACTAAGAATAATGAAGTACTCCACTTTTAGGTATGTACTCCTTTAAGTCTAGGATAATAGCAATTTACTTTGGAAGGAACCTCCAAAAATCATTTATTTCAATCCCATGCACAAAACAGGTCTAATTAGACCAGGTAGATCAAGGTCTTGTAAAGCTGAGTCTTGAATGTCTCCAAAGATTGAGACACCACCACCACCACTGTGAGCAATAGATTCTACTGTAACCATCCTCATTCTAAAAAATCTTGTTTAATATCTCACTGGAACTCCCCCTTATCCAACTTGTGCTTATTGTCTCTCATCCTATTATTCTGCACCTCAGAGACGAGTCCAGCTCCATCGTTTCCATAGACCAATTTTACAGCCATAATCAAAACACATAAGGAGGAAGATAATGATCTTCAATGCTAATGGTACCATGGGGCATGGTAGTTTACTCTGGACCAGGAGACCAGTAGAGATGCATGATTTGGTTCTGGAAAATGACAAAAGATTACTTAACAGCAATGTTTGCTAAGATGTATTTGCTTTTATTCACACATTAACATTGCATAGGGAATTCCACAGTGGGATTCCCTGGAAGCTTTGCTATTGACATCTGTCTCCAAGAGATTCACCCTCTTCAGCCTTCCTGACAACTTGGGGCTTGACTTTCAATCGTTATAGGACTTTCAATGAATTTCACTTGCTTTTCTTTGTGAGAGGTAACAAAACAGTGTAAGTTTTTAAACTTCAGAGAAGTTAACCCTGAATATCAAGAGATGCATGAAAAAGTCATTTAGCAGCACTGCTGCTGAGATAGTTTTGCTAGGCCCATTATAATGGGATTACAATAAAAACTGCAAATGCATTATGAACATTCCTAAATGTTTCAATGGGTAAGTATTGACCCAGCTTGTTCTGCAGAAAGAATCATGTTCATCTTTCTTGGGTTTCTCAAATTTATTGTTTCCTAAAAAAAATAAAATATTGGTTTAATACATTTATTAGTCAGTGTTACTAAAGTGTTCTAGAGGCAATTGGATCAGCTCCCACATATGAAATAAATTTATTTTTCTCAGCATTTGTCAGGTCTATTTCAGTACTGCATATTATGATTTATTAGATCACACAATTGCCCCAAACTGAATTATGGAATCCTTAAGTACCATGTGAATGATGAAATACAACTTCCAGTCAAAGTTCAGCATGAGATTAGTAAAGTCTGGGAATTATAAATCTAAGCTATTATACTGCACAGTCAGAACCTGTAAAACAAAATTCAGCTTTGTTTCCAAATCTCACTTCTGAAGCTTCTTCTTGATTATTTAAAATGATCATAGTAAGTTTCCCACATATGTATCTGTGGCTCATTACCAGACTTTGCACAGGCCCTGCAAACTCTGCTCTGTTAATCTCTTTGCCTGATTAGCATATTTCACACCTCCTGTCCATGTACAAGTACAGCCTAGATATTCTATAATGACCTATATTCATGTTCACCACTTGCTTCTGTCCAATCATAGTGCTAACTCTACTGAGATTTTTCTGCCTTGTCTCTGAATTCTTACCTTTCTATACCCTAAAAAAGTAGAATCCTGTAAAGGTCAAAATGAGTTGGTATTTTGTTTTGTTTGTGGGGTTTTTGTTGTTGTGTTTGGTTGGTTGTTTTTTGTTTGCTTGGTTTTTAAAATTTTTCTAATGTACATCATCTTCCCCATCTGCCAGCTTTCTGCACCAATACACTCATTAGTAAAGAAAAACTTTACAAGTTAAGTGGTGGATAAGATGTTGTCACTAACTTTTATCTCGTACCAAACAAAACAAAGTGCCACTCTGAAAGGGACAGCAGGGATCCTCCAAGTTCTCACAGGTGAGAAATGATGGGGCCCTATGTGAAGGAACTAAAAAAACCCTTTATTCACAGAATGCTTAAGTCTGTCATGTTCTAAAGAGAAAAATTAAAAACAATTAAGGTCATATGCTTTGTCATTATAAAATGTCTCACTTGTTTCAATGAGGTGCACCAAACAGATATTCTTGAAATAACAATACAGCAGATTTCAGTCATACATTTTTCTGTCAGTGATTTATTTTAAATCATCAAAAGATACAGCAGTGGGTTTGTAGTAATGAAAATTCCACTTCTTGTAGCACTTGTGCCTTGGCTCAGCAATTGTCGCTTTGCTCCAAAATATATTACATAATAAAATTGAATTTCCAGACAGAAGTCAGTACTTTACAGTGAAATATATATCAGAGGAAACCTCTCAATACTTTGCTAATTATATGCCATTGGTTCTTGACAGAAATACTTTCTGGGTTACATTTGGTTTTTGTTCCCATGATGACTTTTAGGGAACTCTATACATGCCGCAGGTTTGGGGTTTCACCCCTCCCTCCCCATACTGCTGTTGGTTGGTAGCGGGGTTTGGATTGTCTTTGTGTTTGGTTTTCTTTCTGGGGTTCTTTGGGTTTTGTTTTGCTTCATTTTGTTTTCTCTCTCTGAGGAAAGCATACATCAGAAACAGCGTGTTTAGAAGCCAGAACAATCTAACATTTGACGGCGGGGCAAGGAAAAAAAATCTTCATTTATGAAGAAAGGTGTTGTAGGTGTTGCAGTATTTGAAGTTAAATATTGAATCCATATGAATTTCAAGATCATAAGCAAGTTATTCACAAAAAATTAATAGAACTTAATTTAACCAAAATTTTCATATGGAATGCATCTAAGAAATTCAGAAGAGGAAGTGAAAGGAAATTCCAATTTCATTTAATTGGGGAAAAAAGGCAATTCAGTGTTCAACAAACAATTGTATCAATCACAGAAAGTACTGTTCCATTTTCAAAACAGGTCCCAGTGGATAATGCAATGAGTAACATGGAAAAGTTGGAGCCAGTAAGAATAATCCCAGTGTAAACCATTGTGTGAGGATCTAAATAACTATGAAATAGGAAGGTAAATATATAGTGGTCTGAATATAGTCTAGTGAAATCACAGATGTTCCAAACTGAGAAAAAGATTCCTGGACTTGGATAGCCAAGCTGCATAATGTGTAGAAAATAAAAATAAATCCAATACAAATTGCTCAACTTCAGTGCATGACAAAAGTTATCAAAAAAATGCAGTCTGTCATAGAATCCGAGTTTATTAAACCTAGAATATTACATCAAAGTTAACCAGCAGTACTTGATTTTTCTACAGCAACTTTTAAAATTAAGTTACATCTACCGTTACTTCTTCCTTAAAGAAATTTACTCAATAAATACATTGCTTGCTTAAAAAAATTCCTCTCAGACAAAGTTAATAATAAAAAGAAAGAATTTTTAACTGAAATTGAAAATTTCCCATGGGTTCAGTATTTGTACCAGACTATCTATAAGATTTGAAGAAAACAAAAGAAAATATGAAGAAAATATATTGGCAATCGATACCATTGGGCAAATTGTTTTTCCTTGCTTAGTTCTCTTCAAGGAAGGAATTTATGCCTTCTAACCTTTCACATTAAAAATAAATACATTGTCATAATCTTGCTTCAGATTTTTTCTAGAGAAAACACTTCAGAGATGTCTTTAAAGAGAACCTTCCTGTGCAAAATACAAGTCTGGCACCACTTCTTACTCTTAGATTACTAAATGGGATGATGTTGGAATGCTGAAAAATGAATGGAGAACTTCTGCATAGCTATAATGCACCCCCTCACTACTTCTCAGTGAATGGAGATAAATCAGGCTATTTTAGTCAGGCTTTCTCTAACAGCTGAGTTAACATAGACTTCCAAAATAAATTCAGAAGGCAACTATGTATAGATCAATATACATTCATTCATATTTTTGATGATTAAGAGTTAACTGTCTACCTGTTCTAAATAGAGAGATATCAGATCAATTGCCATGTCCTGGACTAATGTATTTTCAACACGTGAAAATAATCCCCTTCATTTTACAGGTATTTGGTAAAGAAAAAAACACCTTCACTCCTTTGTCCAAAATACTACTACTCAGAATGCCATATAAATCTCAGATATAAGGTGCAATACAAACACAAACTTATCTCATTTCTGGAGGAATTCTTAAATTATATTTACTCTGTGGAAAAAAAACCAAACAAACAACACCACAAAACAAAAACCAAACACCAAAAAACACAAAACCAAAATGCTAGCATTGAAGTGCAGGGAGTAATGAGGTAAAACTGGCAAAATCCATTATTCAAGTGATCGTGTAGACTAACACAGTTCTTGACTACTTTAGTGCTTTGTCTTCCCCTGTGTTAAGCCAGAACCACAGTGTTGCTAGCACCACAGGCAGCATGGGTGCTTTGGGTCAGGCTGTGGGAGGCAGCGAGGGCCAGGGGAACACAGCCCAGAACCCTGCTCACAGAGCTGCTGCCACAGCTGGCACAGCCCCAGAGTGATTCAGCCTGGGCTCATGCTGGTGCTTGGAGCCACAGCTCCAGGGACGCAGTTAATACCTCCAAAAGGCTTGTGCTCTGCCAAGGAACTATCACACTGGGCATTTATTCCATTCTCCATTAAAAGGGCAATCTCTTTGAAGAAAAAAAAAAAATGCAAGCTTGGACAGATTATTTGGGGTTTGCCTCCCTCCTAAAGGCTCTGAAAAAAAAATAAATAAAAATTTCAAACTCTTCCCAATGGATGCCATAGGAAACAATTTCTTCTACCAGACTCCCTCCTTCAGCCTTCTCACTTTCTTTCACCTTTCAGTCAGTTCTCCAAATACCACCCTTCTCACTGACAACTCCTAGCTCTCTGGTCCTGCAGTCATACTGATATCTGCAATTTAATTGAGAGATCTAGCTACAGCTAGATGTTCATGGTGACTTTGGGACAAATAAGGAGTAGCATACTCTGCTAGCTAGCATTTTGCACACACACTAAGCTTACTTTTGCAATCAGTTCTTTAGGATTTTGCATAAACAGAGCGTACCTTTAGGTCTTTATGTATGAAACTAAGCCATGATATTATAAATAACACCATTTTCACTAATAATTAAACTTAACAGACTTATTAGCACTCTGATTACTTTTGGAAAGCTTCACTTTTCATAACCAGAATCTCCTTTCCTTAAAAAGTGTGAACCAAGTGGAAAGACTTTATTTTTAATCTATCCCAAGTCCAAGCCCTCCTCACATCTCAGAATTTTGAACATCTTTATGGGACACAAGTTTCATTCAAAGAGCATTGAAAAAAATATAAACCCCCTACAGACGTAGAGACTTTCCAATCCATGTTCCAGTCTCTTTTTCTCTCATATTCCACTATAAACCCTCACTGGAACAGCAGCCATGCTGACAATAACATGCAGAATAATAAAAATGCATACAGTTAGCATTTGGTAACAAGCCTAAACTCTGACCTGAGCAAGTGGCACCACATTCTGTGCAGCTTCTGAACATCTTCGAATTCAATGCCACCACATTTTCACTGTTATTTCTTAAATCATCTAATGAGTTCTACCTAGTAAACTCCCAATGATACAAAAGGACATGGCACTATGACTGCTAAAAAAGAAGAAAAACATCAGAGGGTCTTTGCCAGCATCCCTGCAAAGTGCCCACTTGCCCCTTTACCAAAGCACTGGCCTTTGGCAGACTGCCCTTGTGCTCTGTTTCCACCTCCATCCATGTCAATCTCCAGTACAAAAGATTCCTGCACACCAGGCCCTGACCCCTGCATACATTCCTCTAATAATGTAAGCATCAGTCTCCCTCTCCTATACTATCCACTCTTAGTCACCTTCTCTGTGGGTGGTAGTGTCAGCAGTTTGAAATGCCTGAGAGAAATAAATTACCAGTTTAATTCTGACATTTCTATGGCTTGCCTTGCAGAGGTTGCTGCGTGCACGTGTCTGTGTGCTCATGTGAATGTTCAAGGAGCGTGTGGTAACTGATTACACAGCAGAGGCACACACCAAAAAAAAAAAGGAAACTTCCAGAAAAGATCACACACAAACCCTTCATCAGTATAAACTGTAAAATTCTTTGAATAAAAACAAAGTAGGAAATTCATTTTCTCTCAGGAAGGTTTATTGTACCAAATATAGAGATGGAATTCACCTACTGAGAGTTGAAATTTGAATTTATAATATTTTTGATCACCAGATTAACTAATGATATTTCCATAACCTGAACTATGTATACCTCACCTATTGCATATATCACCTGCAAGTTTTTATTCTTAAATTAATGCTATATTTTTTTTCATGAGATAAAATGTTGACACCATCATCAGAAGCAAATCCTATGATGTGATGTTACAAGGTAAATAACCAGCTGCTCCAAAGAGGGAACATCTCCTAGTTAGAGCCACAAGTAAACTGTGACTTCTGGATTGTTTGTTTTTTCCAGATGTGCCAAAGTGGATAGTGGGTGTCCAGATCCGTTAGTCTGTTGTTGCGTAAGCATCTGGAAGCCTGACAGGAATTAAAAGCAAATCTGCTGTGAAGAGGCTTGCTTGTAAGTACCTTGATATTTATTGCTTCTGTAACTAATAAATACATCAGTGTTTCATGTTTATTTTTTTGTAAATGTAAGATATACTTTCCATTGAAGATTAGACTTCTAAAGAAGTTTTCTTTTTTGGTACTATTTATGAGCTGCTATCTTGTCACAAGTACATTCAAAATATGGCATTTGATAACACTGTCATTTAAAAGCAAATTCTGTCTGGCTGCACAGATGCTATTCAGCCTGGAGATGAGAAGGCTCCGAGGAGACCTTATTGTGGCCTTCCAGTTTCTGAAGGGGGCCTACAAGAAAGCTGGGAAGGGACTTTTTAGGGTGTCAGGTAGTGATAGGACTAGGGGGAATGGAACAAAAATAGAATTCATATTGGATGTTAGGAAAGAAATTCTTCACCATGAGGAAGGTGAGACACTGGAACAGGTTGTGGAGGGAGGTGGTAGAAGCCCCATCCCTGGAGGTTTTTAAGGCCAGGCTGGATGTGGCTGTGAGCAACCTGATATAGTGTAAGGTGTCCCTGCCCATGGCAGGTGGGTTGGAACTGGGTGATCCTTGAGGTCCCTTCCAACCCTAACAATTCTATGATTCTACGCAACAGGCCATAACGTTCACAGCTGGTTAACAAGTCTGTGTACCAGGGCATTCAATTCACCACCTCACTGGGGATTGTCCTTACAGGACTGTTCACATGGTATGCATCTACAAGAGGTCTTTATGCAGTCAAAGCTGTCCTTCAGAAAAACAGCAATGACACTGCTAGGTATCTTACCTATAACTGCACCTTCAATTTTCACAGTAGAGACTGCCATTGTTTCTTGTTCCTGTTTGACATCTATATGGTATCTGAACAAAGATTTGGTTCCTGTTTTGAACTTTAAAAACTCCCCATCACTGTTTTTTTTAATAATAGCCCACTAGAATTCCTGTTGAAACTGTTAAATACAATTACATATAATGTTCTCAATCCATTTTAAATTAAACAATTAGAAACTATTTCTAATGTTAATTCTTAATGAAGCAGAAAGTGAGCATAAAGAAGTTGGGTCCGTACCTGTATCTTCCCTGCTGGAGACATAACCAAGCCTTCCATATGGTTGCGAGCAGATTATTAATTTCAGTGAATTTCTGAATGATTTAACTTCAAGTTTCACTAGAAATTAAACTGAGATCTCTGTCCTATTTGCTAACAGGTTATTACTTTTTTTAATCTTCTGAAGTCTCTGTAGTTTCTGTTCACTGAAGAGTCAGCTTCATGGCAAGTAATAAAGAACTAGGCACATGTGTATAACCACCTTGTAGACATTACCTGCATTAGCTCTGCTTCAACTTGAAGCTGCATAGCTTTGTTTATCTGTTTGGCGTTCTATTTGTTTATCCTCATGGGGGATATCTATGCTTATCTGTCAAATCCTTGCAACTACTACTTGTATGTGCTTGCCAGAGCATCATATATGCTGTGGTGAAGCTCACTCCCTCTCTGCTCCAAGCACGCTTCCAACTTTTGCCTCCGTATCCCAACTGGAGATCTGCTTATGTGGCTCTGGTTTGTCATTGTCTATTAACACCTATTAGTAATACCACCTATTAGTAATACCACTTCACATCATCTCACTAATCCAAAAACCATCACCACTTAAATACAACACAATCAAAACTTACTAGCATAGCACTGTTAAGCTGCTAGACACAAATGCAAGTTAAAGAAAAAAACAACAAACAACTTAAGACAAGAAACATGCAGAAATAGTTGCAAATAGAATTTACCAATGTTCCAATACTAGAAACATGAAATAAACTTCGGAAGATAAGTATAGATTCCCTCATCATAAAATTTCTAACAACCAAATTCTAGTTTTATTCATGCTAATGTGAATTTTCAGCAAGTCAGCTGTTTTCAAAGATAGCTACTCTGGATTTGCCCTGCTGTGGCCAAGATCAGCATGTGGCCCTTGAACTCCATTCCCTTGTTTACAGCGGCTAATAGGAACTGTGTAGTTATTCCATTCAAAGCTTTCCAACCTTGTTAACTCTTTTTTCTTTTGGGGAATTTATTCCTTGGATACCACTTCAGTTACTATTACTCCTTTCCCTGATAATTAAGATTTATGCCTAGTAAGGGAAATGAGCAATAGGCTGAAATATTTCTGAACAATACTGAAGGTATATTCTTTAAAGTTTAAATTTTTTTATAGGCTCAAGAGTACAAATGTTGTCCTTCAGAGTTTGCCTGACATTCTTCTTGGGTCTACCACAACACTATCCAGCCTTTTACCCTGCACAAAGAATCCTACTGAAGCTGACAGACAACTCTACCACTGAAAAAGCCTTTAATTAAAAATAAAAGTAAAATAAAGGTCAATACAATTTCCATTTGGGACCACTTTTCTATTTTCAGTTTTCCTATTCTTCACAAGAATCAGAAAGGCTTAGTTGCAAGAAAGAATTTTCTTTCTCTTGAGGAAATTCTGAAGTGTACAAGTCAGCACCATTGTGGTTCTAAAGTCTGATTTTGGGCTGAGGAGCTGAACTGTGGTCACTTGTTCTCTGTAACTACCAGAGAACTCAGGAAAACTGTTGAGATTAAGTTATGCCTTTCCAAGGGCAGGCAACTTGCATTGTAATGTGCTGAGCCACAACCAAGGAATGCTCTGGATTCTATTAACACAGGGGCAATTTTGTAGCATTTTCTCTAAATACGTAGCCTTATGGAAAAAAGCTAACACAGGGAAAATGTGGCTAGAAACTTACAAGTTACACATAGCAACTTTGGCTTGAGTAAAAGAAGAATGTTGTAAAGCTTATAATTTAGGGATTAGCAGTTAGATCATAAAGTAGACTAAAGGAGGATTATGATAATACACATTTCTATGTTACTGACACCAAGAGACAAATTAACTAGCTGTAGTATGAATGCATAAAATGATTCTCCTGGGATCAGCTTCCATGCATGTGTTGATGAAGATTTAAGTGAATCCTCCATTCATTTTTTTTCTAAATGTTGTATCTTTAAGAGAACCTGTGACAAACATGGGAAAAGAGGCTACAAAATCATATTACTTGAGAAAAAGGCCTAAGAACCTCTTAAAGAAAACAGACTTTCACTATGAACTGATATATGCTTATGCTTTGACAGTTTCCAAGCAGATTTCTCAACAGCCTTCTCTCACAGTTTTAGATAGCCTGGGAGAGGTATTACATTTCTTTACACCAACAAATGATTACTAGTTTTGATTAGCCTTGGAAAAGATTTGTAGCAAACCTGCAGTCAGTATGAGGGTGTTTCAAAATGTTCCTCTACAAAAACATAGCTGCTATTTGCAATCCACATTTTGCAGTGCTCATAAGCACTGTGACCTGTGGGTTCTGCTCTATGTTGAACACCAACAGAAACTGTCAGAAATTAGACATTTCAGTCTATGGCCTGTTATCTCCTATCTCACATGATATGACTCTTGCCCCAGGAGATGACTGGAGCCATCAACATAGCTAATGAGAATCTCCAAGAAAAATCCTGCTAGTGGTCTGAATCTTCAGTGTTGCCAAGAGGAGTTGTACCAGTTCAAATTGCCAGGGTGCCACAGAACAGCAGAGGAATTGGTAATATAAGATCTCTGGCACTGCCTGGGCCAGGAACCAGGAATGCAGCTTTTTTCAGCTGATTTCCTCTGGAATGACTACATCATGGTGAATATCTCTGTGTCCATCAGATGGTTTGTGCTCAATCAGATGGGTTGTGTTCCTGGTGCTGAAAATGGCAAACAAAGGGTTTATAAAACAGCTCTAGAATGCAAAGCTGTAACAGGACATCCTGAAATTGCTACAGAAAGAGAGTAGGTGGTTCTTATCAGCTGGCTGAAGATAAAAAACTTTCTTTATTCTGAAAGCCAAACATAAAAAATACTCAGACTTTCAGTAGTCCTAACTCCCTCTGCTCTTCCCTGAGAAGCTTCTGTTAGAGAGGAGGTCAAACTCCTCATCTCTCTCTCCTCTCTTAGGAGCAAGAGTTTCTCCTTCTTCATTCTTCATATTCCCTCAATCTTGTCTGCAGAGGTCATCCCTTCCCCATAGGGACAGTTCCAGTTTAAATTTATTCTCTATTAATTTGTGACTGTTCCAGTGACTTGTGCTCATCACTACTGGAGCAACATGAATTATCTACTTCCTCCAAAACCAGGAGGTGGGACTGGAAAATGGGAGAAAACATCTCTTGCTTTAGAATTTAAAACCCCTTTGCAGATACAGTTAAGGATTCGAAGATAAATGAAAGGAAAAGATGATCTCTATGCTTCAGAGATTCTTTTAGTAGCACTTACTCCTGCTAGCAAACATTTGTCCCAAACTGGACCATTTACTTAGTGTTCAGGGTTTTATACGCTAAAGATATTTCATATTCCATTTTCCTTCACAAATTCTTTCACAGTTTGTGAGATTTACATTGTAAATTCTGGAGCTGTGCCAAGACAATATGTTCTTTAAAAGTTAGTGCTTGGGGGGGGGGGGTGTTCTTTTTTGTCACTGTTGTTATGTTGTTTGGTTGTTTTTTTCCTCTTTGGGTTTTGTGGAGGGTTTTTTATTTGGTTGGGTGGTTTTCTTTGGTTTTGGTGTTTTATCATTGTTTTGTTTATCTTGTTGGATTTGGTTGTTTTGTGGTTGGGGTTTTTTTGTTGGTTTGTTTTTAAAATTTTTTATTTTTTTGTTTAAGTCAAATTTCTTCAACATACTCAGACTGTCACTAAAAGAGCGAAGCACTCCTAGGACTATGCTTGCCCAGACAAATGCACATTCCTGTCTGTAAAGACCTAGCTGGAATGTCTAGCACCAGAATTTCACATTTTGTACAGTCAATTCTATTTCTCATACTAAGCCACAAACCCAGGATAGTTGAGAACAGCAGAAAATCTGTTTTAAATTATGTGATACAAATAACAGTAGTAACCAAAACCACAGAAAAAGCACTGATATACAGAATATATGTATATGCAAGGCAACCAAGTATGCAAGGTAGGTATCAGTTAAAATGCTTTCTAAAGGATGAAGTAACAGGTTTCAGAAAAATAATACTGAGCAGCAAAGCAATATATTCACTGAAGAAAAAGGCAATGTGGTGTTTTACATTTCCCATTCACTGAAGCTCTACCAAATGGGAAAGCAATGAAAACAGGTCATACTAGAAAGCCTTCTGTGACAACAAGCTGTATTGCAGCAAAGGGTGTCTTCCTTTGATGCACAAATGGAAGAGATAGCAAAATACAAGCTGCTAAAGATGTCAAGCCTTGCAAAGCAGGTCATTTCAATTTACAACATGATCATTCCTGCTAGTACTGAAGTGACATCTCCCTTGTCCTCAAGTAGAATGGGAAATATAGGGCATCAGTAGTAACCTATCTCAGCTACAGCTCTTGTACAAAGTTCCTTTCATGGGAGGCTCTGCATATGTTTATTTTGGTATAGATTACCCTTGCTTAATTCTCATTCAACAAATAGAAAATATACTTTTAAAGAAAAAAAGAAAAACACAAAACAAATAAAATACCAAAAACCAAACCAATCAAAACCCCAAAGCAAAACAACAAAACCAAACCCCCAAAGTTAAAAGTATCAAAGAAACATAAAACATTATTGACACTTCACAAATTTTGTAACCTCTCAAGTTCAGAAATACTTTCCCTAATATTTCAACATTTTACTTGGTTAATCTGTATTTTGTAGCATCCATTTTGTGTTTCATGACAGTGTAAAGAAAACACAGGAAATGGTACATAATGATATGATTCTGGCAGTGTAATTTTGGTCTTCTGCCTCTCAGTGATCACATTCCTTTGATATGCTACAGTACATTTTAAAATGCTGCATGTAATGGTAAGTCTGGTATGCCACAATTGTGGAGCTTGGTAATGCTTGTTTTGGCTTTGCAAAGTGAGATATCAAAGTGGTATAAGATCAATTTACCATACTTGGCACAATTAAGCTTAAGTTAAATTTGTATCCTAGGTGAATGGACAGTCAAATAAAACCATCCCTCTGGAAATAGCAGGGTACCGTATATAAACTAAAAGAATTATTGGTTGTAAAGCAGTCTGGACTGAATATAACAAACTCAGCTGGTTTGAGCTCAGGGAGTTGTTTCTTTTGCTTCATAACAGAGCTTTTGTTCCAGAAGCTGAAGACCCTATGTTTAGCCCAGCAACAAATTCTTACATGAATCAGCTATGTGAAGGTTTGGTAGTGTGTTCACCAAGACTTCCAGATGCACGTTGTTTTGCTCTTGTATCTTATACAGTATGGTGGGGCTGTGTACTGCCCTAAACAACTAAAATAAAACAAAGACTCCCCTTTAAAACATCTAAAACCCAGTTGTGCCCTAAAACCATGTTTCTAGTCATCTAGAAAACAAATCTACTGTTGTACTAGCCCTCACAAAATGGCTGTTCTAGCCCATTGTAAAGCAATTCATCATGGCTTTTCAGTCTTTCCTATTGGTAAATGGGTCATATTCTGTATGGTTCTTAATTCCATGTTTCAGCTACCAAAATTACTCAGGAACAGAAGATGATGGAAAGCAGCAAGTTGTATCTATTTTATTTCAAAGCATTTAAAATAAATTATAACTTCATGATCTTCTCAATACCAGGAAGAGCTGGGAAGCTTTACCAATAGATAGTGATAACTGCAACCAGGGTTTGAAAATACAGTTAGATGGATGCCTGCCTGACAGCAAACAAAAGAAATTATTTGTAGTAAGAGAGACTATTGTGACATGTATTTTATCTACTCCCAAGGGAGATATGTTGTCAAGAGTTAAGGCTGGGCTGGACACTCAATGAACACATTCGCTTCAGAAAGCACAGTCACTTAGAGGAGACTTAGCCAAGAAGTCGCTCAGCAGAATTAGTTCTGTTCTAACTCAAACCAGCACATATGTGCTCTGCTTTCATAGATTCATAGCATGGTTTAAGTTGGAAGGAACCTTAAAGATCATCTAGCTCCATCCTTCCTGCCATGGGCAGGGACACCTTCCACTAGGCCAAGTCACCAGGCCCCATCCAACCTGGCCTTGATTTACCATGGCAGGGCTTACAGGCAAATTAGTAGCTTCATGGTAAACCACATGGATAGATATTCTTTTAGAGCAAGTATATAGAATTTTTAGTTATTTGCCTCAACTTAAAACATTTAAATTGAGTTATACGTTAAAATTTCTGTGACTGCAAACCAGACTGCCTTCAGTCTGACGAGTCTCATTGTGTAGACCCTGGAAAAGAACTAGTGTAACTGAGAAATTGTAATCATTGTTTGCTTCTAAAAACAACCAAATCTGTTTGATTTTACATAGGGATGTTAGGCTTTAATTTCTGGCCTCTCAGGACTCATTAACTCAGTGTAGTTTTCTCTTTTTAATGATCTCAGTCTCCTAGCTCTCATGGCTTGTATCTTGCAAGCAAGACAATCTCCAGTAATTCAACACTGGTCACAAAACAGAACACTGCCCTTCTAAACTTCAAATAAGCATAACTACAAGATGAAGGTGTACAGGGAAAATGGGAAAGGTACCTTTCTGAGGCAGTTTAATTAAAGAAAGAAAATGCTGGGTGAGTGCTCAAAGGCTTGGAATGTTGCAGGCATGTTACAGGAGACTGGCTGAAATGACAAATGCAGCTGAAATCATCAAAGACACAGCAAGTGAAGTCTATCCCAGGACTCCATAATTCATCACAGGAATACCAACAGTCATATGTTAACAAGCAGGCAGAGACCACTCCAGCTTAGCTTCACCACAAAAGTCAACTTTAGACTAGACTGTTTCTAGATCCCTTTGTGACAGGACAGGACAGTAAGCAACCCAGGATTTTAAGGCAGAATTGTCTGCACCTTTCTTGGGATTCACACTTCAAAAGCAGTTAAAGGTTTGTAATTTCTAAGCTAGGCTTCAGTAGAACCCAAACTGGAAGAGGTAATATTTCAAATAGATAAAATGCAAATCTGTTGAAAGAGAGGTTCAAATGCAATATTTTGTAAACAATTTCCTCCCTACCTTTGGTGTCTGTACATCCAAATTCTGCTCCCAGGTCTAGCAGTTTTCAATTCTTGAACTGCTATAAATTCAGGATTCTTTTTCAAAGTCTAAAGAGACTTTCCTTGTCCCTTCACGTGTAGCTATACAGCTGCTCTCTACCTCTTAAAAAATTTCCCAGGTCCTTTACAAACTCCCCAGCTGCTTACACTGAGCCATGGAAGCCTTGCCAGCTGAGTGTAGTCAGAAACAAATTCCAGAGAAGCCCCTCTCTCCCTTCCCTTTTTATGAGTTCACCTGAACTGAATAAATCATTCATCAGGCCTATTTTCACCTGTCTCTAGTGTAGCACACAATAAGCTGTGATCAAACAAGTGACACAATACACCGTTGATCTCACCATGGACAAAAGATAGTGCTCAACTGTTACTTGTTAACCTTAAAATGGCATGACTGTTGAATTTATCTTGATCACTTTCCCAGTGCAGCAGGATGCTCTGTACTACTCAGTTTTTCCTGGTTGTGCTTCCTGGCAGTACCACAACAATGGAGACTCCTTGGAACTTTTCATATGTGGAGCTCTACAACACTTCAAATCAAGCACTTAAGACTTCAATTTCACACTCAAGTATTTGCTGGGTGGATACAAGAGCATATTTCTGCTGCAGGCAACAATGCCTTAATGGAGAAGAGACAGCAGGGCAGAGTTTATTTTTTGAGACAGGTCATCTTTTCCCATGAAATGGCCTTTACTGGTATTATCACAGTTTGCTGTGCTTCTTTGGTTGGTTTGCTTGTTTGTTTGTTTTGCTTTATTTTTATTACTTTATTTTAACTTTCCCAAATACAGGTTTGGCACAGACCTACAGAAGTCTGGCATGGGCTTGAATTTTTATTAATTCTTGACTCTTCATGACTTTTCTCCAAATTGTTGGAAGTCTTAGGTCTGAATTATCTACCGAATTATGACCCTCAGAGAACACAGTTTTAATCTGATTAAATAAATGCAGCTAGTTTTTAAGAAATTAGGATTAACACATTTTTTGAAGTGGGAGAGCTAGCAAGCAAGGAAAGAAGCAAAACACTGAATAGCTATGTTTAAGGAGAATTTTTCAGAAAGAAAATCATTCCTGCATTTCTTCCTGCTGTCTTCTGTATAGAAAGAAGTCACTGTTTTACAAGCCAGACAATGCTGCCTTTGGGGAGGGGAAGTCAAGAACAGGATAACTCCCTGTTGAAGGGACAGCAGCAGCATTCCCATGCCTGCAGCTCATTCCTGTGGCTCCCACAGCTGGAAATTAAAAAGTGGGCAATGCAAACCTGTGGTCAGTTTTCAGAGTCAGTAGATTGTACTAGCTTGAAATGATACTTCGTATTGTTTAATTCAATTTTTTAGTGTCTGATGTGTGTAGGTGTTGGAAATTTTATTAATATCCGCTGTGACAGCGTAATGTCGCATTCAACTATTTTTAAAACATTGTGTTTGTCTTTCTCAATGCAACATTAGCTGAAACTTTGCAATGCAACTAGAAGAGTTAAGAACAATAATATTACACAGATTAGCGGCAGTGAGCTACAAAAACACATCATAAAGATGTTACCAGAACTTAGGTTCCTAAACAAATAATGGGATGACAAGCTACCATCCCTTTCACATTATTTTTTATAGTAAAGAAACTGCTCCAGAGTTTTCTTGGAAAATTAAGACATATTCAAAGCAGATAACATGGAAATTCCTTACAGGCTAAGTTATGCCATCGAGGAAATGACACCTTGGAGACAAAGTAGTTCTGAAAAATCAGTCCTGACAGAGATGAACAAAATGACAGACCCACAGGCAACTCCCAAAGTCATCAGCTCTACTGCTTATGAAGTCTGCCAAAAACCATAACATGCCCAGGTATTTCCAGCTGCCTGTTCATTACTCTAATTCCTGTCACAATGCATCTTTCTTCCAATACTGTCATTCACAAAACATTCACATTAGGCTCCAAAGGCAAAAAGGCCAAACTCATGCTAATAATCTGACATGAGTCCACTGAAGTCAATAGCTCTGCTTGCTTATATTCATGAAGAAATTAGACTCAATATCTTAAAATGCAGAAAATTCTAACCCTACTCAGTTAGGTGCAATTTACCATAGGTTTGCTGGAATTTCAAGGATTATTTCTAAAGTTTAAACTGCAAGAGTGGAGCTTGTTTTAGGTATGTCTGAGATTGTTTTACTGGGTTTTGGCATCAATATTTCACCCATCTCTTTCCTTGGGAATCAGCAGCACAAGCAACACTGGATGCTGGGGACTGAAGATCCATTTTCATTTAGTGGTGGTTCTCTTACAAAGCACAGGATTGCGAATAAACACTTCTCACTCCCCTCTTCTTATAGGTCTCTCTCTCTTTTTTGATACTATAATTATTTTGTGTCCAATAGAAGAGTATTTACAGTGAACTAATCAATTTTCCCCCCTTTTTTCATCCACTTTAACTCTTCTGCAACTCAAAATAATGGTAACATCATTCTGGTTTATCTTTGTCTTAAGTACCATACAGACACCCATGAAATATATATTGATTCTATTTTTCTTATGTATAAAAAAACCCATTACTCAAATAGTGATTTTAGAAATGTCTAGCTACCTTTTAGTAGTTGAAACTGGGGAGACAAAAAGATAGATAGATAGATAGATAGATAGATAGATAGATAGATAGACAGACAGATCCCAATGGGGTACACAGCTATACTTACATACTTCAAAATTAAGCATCTACCAAAATACAAGGATCAGAATCACAGCTGGCTTGCAGATGTAGGAATAAATAAAGAACACAAACAGTATTTATGATTAAAATAGGTTGGATTTTCTCACCCATTGAAAAGTAAAAGACAAGATTGCTACAGATCATCTGGAATGAATTTTGAGCTCTCTATATACCTACAAATAAAAGGATGTATAAAATTCTCTTGGTATAACAAAGCCCAATTTTGAAAAGGCTACTATTTTCAAATCTGATGATCCTGAAGGTCTATCTTTAGGAGGACTGAAGGATTCTGAGCAATCTACAGATCATAGCTGGAAGGCAAAACAATACTTGGAGTAAATTTTATTTCTTTTTTTATCTTCATTCCTTAATCTTGCTTTCGTATCTGATTAAAATTTGGTAGAGAATTAAACATTCCAAAGACATTTTGGAAAATTACCAGTCATCATCTAGAATAATTTTGGATACAATAAATTAACTGTTAGCATAAAACAGAGTAAACATTGCCTCCTACTCTTCAGAATCTGGAAACATACACTGCAGATGCTATAAGCATATCTAAATCTTGATGTCTCTGAATGTTAAGAACCTATACCAACACCGCACCTGGCACAGCTGTCTGACAGTGATAGGAACAAACAGGCATATTCCAACTTCCAGTACATTACTCACTGTATTTCAGAAATCTGTACCTTATTGTATAGTCATTTGACAGTATTACATTTTGGGATGATCAGATTTTATTCTGATTGACATTTTGCTTTAGCAATCTAATCTCAGTGTATAAACGAATCAAATATTCTTTCATTATACCTATGCAGCTGCCATTATTAAAATAAACAAAATATTAACATTCCCATAATCTATGTGAAAATTGCCAGGAAATAAAATTAGTAAATAAATAATTAAACTCTGGACTCACTAACATCTATTGAAGATTGTTAGCTATTATAACAGTTACTTCTTACAATAATAACTTACTAATCAGTAGCCTGGTACTTTAACCTTGTGTGTCCAAATACAATAGTATAATAGTGGAGGAAGCAATGCAATGGAACTTGCATCTCTTTAGCTAAGAATTCAAATCTAATTTCCATATTCCTATCTTTTTATTGCCTATTTTATCTTGTCTTGTAAAATTAATATTAAACTAAAATAGATTTAAATCTAGAATTTTACATTCTGTACTTTTTCCAGTTTACTCTTTTCATCTTCCTCAACTGTCACTATGCTAGTAGACCTCATGACCTTTTGCTTCAGTCCAGACTGGCTACAAACCAATCTCATTAATTTATAGTTTGGGCAATATGCCTGGCAGACAGCAGGGCTGGGACAACCACTGCTGCTCTGATGATACATGTTGAAAGAAAAACCTGGTAAAGTTGATAAAGTTAACAATTTTAATGGTATTGACTAAAAAGATAATAATTTTCTGGGGAAAAAATATCAAAATGTGCAGTTAAGTTTCTTATAGACTGCAGCAGAGTTACCTCTTTGATACATTTTTTTAAAGCATTAAGGGGAGATGAATGCCACAAAAAGAGAATGGAGTAACATTCAACATAATGATTGCTTAATACAACACACATATAGAGAAAAAAAGGTGGATTGCAATTTCAGTACATTGTCAAACATGACAAAGCATATGCAAAGACGTTCTTCTGGTCCTGCCTTTGCTTACTTGTGATTCTCACAAAGCTGTTACACTCTCCTCTGTTAGTCCTAATATCAGAGGCAAATATTAACATTTTATTACATGAGACAATTCCAATTATACTGTCAAGAGGCTTGCCTTTTCAGCATACACAGAAGCACACACAACACAGAAATGCACTGTCTTGGAGAACGGAATTACCTGCTCTGCAGAAATCTATGCCCATGGCTAGGAAGCTCAAGACAACGTAGCAGTTTTAGTGAAATCCTTGCCTCATTATTCCCTGCCACATGAACTACTCAGTGCCTTCTGGGAACTGCCCTTAACACATGTGGCCAACTGGCCTTCTGAAACTGGTCCCTAAGACTTTGGTAGGGCTGCCTCACGTTTCAAAAGGACATGGTCACTCCTAGCCAGAGTTTTCAAATCCTAAGCAATTAAAAGGCACCAAATCAAATTTAAAAGTTTGTCATGTCTTAGTTTTAAAACTATTGCACTTTCCTCAAAGTCAGTTCTTTTTTTTTTCTGTTGTTGTTTTTTCTCTGATAAATATAGAATTATGTCAAACAAAGAATTATTACATGGAATTATAATGTATGTGATTCAGTTTTCATCAGTTGTTACTATTAAAATGGGCATTACTTTTTGAACTGAGGTGGATAGTGAGAAATATTTGAATAAGTTTGCCAGCACTCTCATATTCCAAGGCAGCTGTCACTTGATGACCCCTACAAGTCCTTTGGCAGGACTTGCTATTTTGAAGAAATATGAATTAAAAATAATGGGGTTTAAATATTTATTGAATGATAAATTACTAATGTTATTTTATGTATTTATTTATTTATATGCACATTATGTTTTGGTCCTCCTCTTCTCAAACCTGGGCAAGTCAGAGGGCAGGCACGAGAGAAGCTACCTGAGGTGAAATGTTGTCTTTATTTTCTTAATGCCCTTTCTGATAGAACAAGATAAATTTTTATTCTATTCCAAAGTACTTTAACAAGTCATTCAGTTGTGAGGTGTCTATGCACAGGAAGTAGAAGGAGAAGACTTTCATGACTAGGCATAAATTAATTTGCCGTTAGCTTCTTAGTTCTCTGTCTTAATTCCCCCCATTTAAAAGGAACTGTGAGGGTGGTAGCATTAGTGTTGCCAGAAACTAATAAACACTCTCCAAGTGTGTGACAGATGCAGACTATTAGTCTGTGCCTGCACTGCCTCCTTGTGTATTAGATAGGCCACCAGTACTCCCCAACACAAAACAATGCCATGAAATAATGCAGAACAGGGGCTGTAAGAGGCCTTTTATGTTTAAACATCTGCATTCTTAATTTGTCACGTCATAATAAAAAATGGACTGTGGCATGTGGATGCTTGTCCATTGCTTCAAAAACAAAGCTGATTAAAACAGAACTGATCAGGGTGACTTTGATAATAAGATAAACAGTTGGCAATGAGAGTAAATGTCCCCTGTTAGTTTCCCCAGCCCACGTACCTGTTTCAATTTATCTTCTGCAAAAGAGAGTCTCAGATATCGTTTTTAAAAAATAAATAATTAATTAAGGAACCCATTAGATATCAGCAATTAAATGCAAATGTTTGACAGTATTGTGTTGCAGCAGCATTACTGACATAATGAAAGGTAATCTAAATGTAGATTTTTTGACAGGTCTAGTGTATAATTGCAAGATCTAAAAACTAGACAGAAATCAAGCAACTAATCCCCACATCTAATATGCGTGTCTCATTTTCACTCGTCTTAAATGAGGACAATTCCAGTATCCATAATATGTCATGGGTTTGGAGATGTACTACACACTCTGCTAATTGCACATGTTGTGGGTACTCTTGAACCAAGTACAGTTATGATTAAAACAGGTTATGATCTCAAGAATAAATTAATGCAAATGAAATAGGAATGGTCAGCTGCTCTATCAGTTATACTGTGATGAACTATAAAGTGTCAGTAGGTGAACTTTGAAAAATAAGGAGTTCAGAAAGAAGCCTGAAAAGCTTTAGCTGAATTACCAGGCTGAGCTGGCAGTGCAGCAAGCTACTTGATATTTCCTGCTCCTTGCACAATAGAATTGAAATGTGCTGTTTATATGCTGCAAAATCCTCTTTCAGCAGTATTTGTGACTCTACCAGGGAAGCTGCAGCTAGATCAGGCTATTCTACAAGACAGACATAATTAAGATTCAACAAAGTCAACTGAGACCAGGAAAGATAGTGATTGTTGCTTTTCTTCAATGAACTTCATAGGTTGACAGAAATTTAACATTCTCTTTTAAGCTAAGGCCATACATATAGCACATTCCCAGAACAATTCCAGTCAAAAGATCTATCATTCATATGTCTGGTCCTACAAAACCACAGAGGAACTCAAGTTCCAGTCATACCATATCCTGTAGTTCCTCAAAGTTATTCTGTATCAGCATCAGTGCATTAAGACCACATAAAGCAGGAAAGGAAGAACTTCAAAAATAATTAAAATTTTTAAGAATAGAAGTATCACTAAAAAGAACAAAGTTTATGAAAATAATCTGT